>NC_141696.1:938789553-940023467 GCF_964263255.1 Lissotriton vulgaris
ACATGGAGACGGTGGGGTACACGTTAGGGAACATTTCTTGACCATAAAATTTATATTTCCTCATTCCCTCCTTGTTCCCTACGGACCCTTCATGATATATCGATCCTCATGAATCGATCAGTCTGTTCTTGTAACATCATTTGCTCTTCTTTCTTCTTTTGGCGTTTTGAGTGAAAACTGGAATGTGCAATGCACGATGTGGCGCACAGTCCACAAATCGCTGGCCCACATTGTAGGCACAGGCAGCAACTGAATACTATGACAAGGGCAACGCCTAGGAAGGATAGGATCTTCCATCCCCAAGCAGTCAATGTTGTCCAGAACCAACCGGACCAAGTCCAGGTGCCTGGATTCTGATGTATCAGACTTGCAATTTTATGAAGACGTGTAATAGCTTGGTATACCGTTGGCGCGTTTTCTGGAATGAAAACACAGCAACTTGACCCGATGACCTTACAAGCTCCACCTCTGTCTGCCAAGATGACGTCAATAACGAGACGGTTTTGAAGAACAACAACCCGCATGGCGGACTGCTCCTCTGTTAGGTTGCCTAGAGCGGAGGCAGTTTCATTCACTACTGCTTCGAGTGTTCTAGTTAATCTTCGTATTAGTTTACTGTTTTGGACGGGGCCTGTAAAGAAAAAGAATCCCTTATTGAAATCTGTGTATTGCTCCCATGCCGTTTCAGTATAGTCGACAATCGGGAGATCTCTTCTGAGTCTACTCTTTACTAGGTTTGTATTTCTGTGATAATCAGGAGGGGCTAGGAAAACAGGTGGCAGAAGGAAGGCAATGTAACAGGTACCATCCCAATCTGGAGGTAAGCGTATGTATGCGGTATGGCCACAAACAAAATAGGAATGACGAGTAGCTCTAAAGGAAGACTTGCCATGATCCCTGAATTCGACCACGGTAGTACATTTACTATGACCTAAGTGTACTGAACCCTTCTTTCTGACACATAAGTCACCTGTGACTGGTTTTACTGACATAGCAGGGAGAACTGGTGCAGCTTCGGATTCAACAGTAAGAATCATGAGGTTAATTGTATAATTACCTAATCCATATACTTCATTTTCTAGATCAGTTCCTGTCCTAATGGGGAGTCCCTTCTTGTCAGGGTAGCAGGCGTTGAGCAGAACTAGGTTCAGGTTTCCCCAAATCCAATTCCCCTCGAAAACAGCAATATCAGAATCTAAAGAATTAATTAATCTAAACCATGCACCACAGGAGCCATTGTGAGTGAACGGGTACGGGAAGAGGGGCAGAACTCCCTTGTATTTCTGATAGGGAGGGAGTCGGCCACATATCCAACAGTTTGTAGCATTGTTAGTCTGATGGGAGTGATGTAACATACTAATGAATGTGTTGTTGCGCAGCGCAAGCCTGTATGATAGCTCGTGAGGCGGTAATTCGCTAAAAGAGTGTTCGGCAGTTATATTGTAAGCAGATTGTTCACGCTTGAAGATAGGGTAGTATATCGGCAATAGTATACTAGCAACAATAATCAAAAGACTTAGGAAAAACATAATCAATAATGTCACTATACAGTGACTGCGGAGTGATTTACAGTAAGTACGTTTCTTGAGTTGTCTCTCTTTCTCTGTATCTCGATCTAGGGGATACATGTCAGAAACTATTTAACCGATTCACCTAGGGGAGGACTTAAACAATTAAACTGTCTGACTTGCTAGATCGGAGTTTCTTTCGGTACTCCTCTTGGGGAGTTTTTTCTCGCTTAGGAATTTTACAGTCACTAGATTCGAGGCAGTCCTTTGAGGGGGTGGACGAGTCAGTTTCTGGTAGCAGTTCGTTGCATTTTTTAATATGACTCGTGTGGATCCACCCCTTTCGGCCTTCCACCTTGATCGCGGTCCTCGTGGTAAGAAGGACGATCTTCGGCTCTTTCCAGCGGGGCTCCAACGGACTTTTCCTGTCGAAGTTGCGGATCAAAACTGCATCTCCGGGACGGACATCATGTGGCTTTACATCAGTGTTGTCAGGAAAAGCTGCGGCAACCTGTGAACGACATGATTGGAGTGCAGACATCAAGGAGGCAAGGTAATCTGTCAGCATATTACAGTCAACATCGGTAATTTTCTTAGGCATGGGCGTCCCCCACATATTCGGTGGTCTGCCAAAAACCACTTCATACGGAGCTAGCCCTGATCTCGAATGGGGGACCATTCTCATGTAAAACAGTGCAACGGGCAGGGCGACTATCCAGTCGACCCCTTTCTCTTTACAGATCTTTGCAAGGGGTGTTTTCAATGTCTGGTTATGCCTTTCCACAAGGCCAGCGGCCTCGGGATGTCGGACACAATGGAATTTCCACTGATATCCCAGCAGAAGGGAAACCTGTTTCATGAGCTCGGATGAGAATGGCTGTCCGTTATCTGAGTACACGATACGAGGCAAGCCGTATCGTGGGAAGAATTCTCGAACCAGCTGCCTGGCAGTGGTCGGGGCAGTGTAATCTGGGACTGGATATGCTTCGGTCCAACGGGAAAGTGCACAAACAACTACGAGGACATACTTAAATCCTCGACAACGGTCCATCTGGATATAATCCATCTGGAGGACTTCAAAAGGGTGATCGGGAGGATGAAATCCACCTTGCTCTACAGGGACGCTTTTACCTGGATTGAACTGACAACAGATCATGCAAGTACGCACTTTCTGTTTTGCTGCTGCTCGTAAGTGTTTGTTGTACCAGAGATTCTGTAAGCTGTCTAACATAGCTTTTTCTCCTAGATGTGCAGGACTATGTGCTGTATTTATTATGACTTGAACCATAGAGTCAGGGAGAAACCATGTAGATTTTCCCTTCGTCATCCATCCTTGATCTGTCTGAATCCCTCCTAGTTCAGTCCATTTCTTGATTTCCTCTGGAGTGGCATGTGTCTGAATATCGATTGCATCTAGTGTGGGATCCCTGACTGACATACACTGTGTCGGTACTATTGTCTTTGTCACATCAGTTGTCTGAGTGTGAGTCAATGCTGTATGTTTTGCTGTTTGGTCTGCCAGGTCGTTACCCTGGGAAACAGAATCTGTAACTTTAGTATGTGCTTTACACTTCATGATTGATATGCCTGAAGGCAGATGTATTGCATCTAACAGGGCTTGAATGAGGGAACCGTGTTGGATCTTGGCACCATGAGAGGTCAAAAAACCTCGTTCTTGCCATAATACTCCGAAGTCGTGTACGACTCCGAAAACATAACGGGAATCTGTGTATATGTTAACATTTCTGTTCTTGGCTAGTATGCAGGCTCGGGTCAGAGCGATGAGCTCCGCCGCTTGAGCAGACAGTGTGTCAATACGATGTGTTTCTTTGATTTCAGTTTCAGAGGTCACTGCATACGCGGCCACTAACTCTCCTGTACTTGTTCTCATGCATGAACCGTCCACATAGAGTGTCAGGTCTGGATTTGTCAATGGAACCTCTGTTAAGTCTCGTCGGGGCTTTGTTACTGCATTAATGATCTCTATACAATCATGCGGGGCTGGATCTGTCATAACGGAGGGTAACAATGTTGCGGGGTTTAGAATGCTACAGCGTCGGATTTCTATGTGTGGCTGGAATAGCGTCAATTCATAACCTGTCAGTCGTGCTATAGTCAAGTGTTGAGTCTGGGTTCTGTTTAAAAGAACCTCTACAGAATGTGGGACTTGTACTGTTAATGGGTGTCCTAATACAATTGAATCGCTCTGTCTGATAGCTAGGGCTGTTGCGGCAACTGACTTTAAGCACGCAGGGAGTGCCTGGGCTACTGAATCCAATGTACTTGAAAAATAAGCGCAAGGCTTATGTGAACCTGCCTGGTCTTGAGTGAGGACAGACAATGCTGTACCATCACGTTCTGTAACAAAAAGTGTAAACGGTTTGCTGTAACATGGTGTCGCTAGAACTGGTGCTTGACATAAAGCTTTCTTTAATTCTTCAAAAGCCTGTGTATGTTCCTGAGTCCAAGGGAGGGCAGTCGAAGTCGCTGCCTCCTGTGTTGTCAACTGAATGAGTGGTTTAGCTAGAAATGCATATTGGGGAATCTATTGTCTGCAGTACGAGGTGAGGCCTATAAAGGCCCGCACTTCCTTTTGTGTCTGGCGTTGTGGCATATTTACAATTAACTGGATGCGATCAGGAGTGAGCTGTCTCCCCACTTTGGACAGCAAGTGACCCAAGTACACAACTTGCTGAACACAGAATTGTAGCTTCGAAGGAGACACCTTGTGTCCCTTGTCGGCCAGAAAATGTAGAACCGTCAGTGATGCTTGCTCACATTCGGGCTCACTTCGTGCGGTGATCAGCAGATCATCGACGTATTGCAGTAAAGCAGTGTTAACTGGCATTTGGATACAATCAAGTTGTCTTTTCAGTGCTTGGCTATAGATGCTGGGGCTTTCTGTGAACCCTTGAGGTGCGCGTGAAAATTTGAAACTTCGTCCATTTAAACTGAATCCGAAGAGATATTGGCTCTCTGGATCAATGGGCACACTGAAGAAGGCGTTCTTGAGGTCAATTACAGTAAAGAACGTTGCTTCTGAATCAATGGCAGTCAATAAGGATGAGATATCGGGAACCACAGGGTACTGTGGAATAATGCATTTATTCAGTTCTCGTAAATCAATCACCAGCCGATATACTGGCGGTGCATTGGGATCAGTACGTTTAAGAATCGGAATGATAGGGGAATTACAGATATTGGAGTCGGTCTCTACAACCACTCCTTGGGCAATGAGCTCTTCAATGATTTCCAGTAAAGCCACTACAGCATCGGGTGGTAACTTGTATTGTCTGATTCGAGGTAAAACAACACCTGGCTTGAGTGTAACACGGTATGGTGTAATGTGCATGCAGCCTACATCGGTTGGGCCTTGTGCCCACAGGTGTTCTGGTACATTTTTCAATCTGACATCAAACTCTCGTAATACATAGTGACCCTTGAAGTCTCGCAGGAAAAGTCTAACTCCTTCCGGAGAGCAGCATATCACGGCTCCTAGAGCCTTCAGTGTTTTGATACCTAACAGGTTTTCTGGACATGATTTCGTGAGTAACAAGTCTGTAACACGTGATAATAGACCTACTGCTAAGGGGACAGGTTTTGATACTTCATTTACAATAGGCTGTCCTGAAAAACCAAGGGAAACATTCTGTGAGCCTGAGAGGGGTGCCCCTGGAACTTCATCATGGCTGATCGTTGTGCGGCTTGCCCCTGTGTCAATTAAAAACTTTCTGTCCTTTCCCAATACTTGACTGTGTACATAAGGACCCTCTTGATCTACAGGAATCTCAATAAGAGGCAAGCCAACTTCCCTCTCTAGGCTGTTTCATGTGTATCGCTGATAATCGGGGTAATCTGATTGGGCATACTGGCACATCTGTCGTGAAACTTGCTGTGTCGCGGCAATGGGCTGTGGCTGTGATGCCGCTGCGGCCTGTCCTGTATGTGATGAAGCATGCATCGGTTGTGAATTCTGCGAAGTCTGTTGTTGGCCCTGGTCTTGTCTAGGCGGATGCGGTCTTTCTTTAGTTTTACCTGTTGCTATATTGTGTTTCAGGACTGGACATTCATGTACGTAGTGACCTGGCTGCTTGCAATAATTGCATGTCCCTTTAACGGGAGCTGCTGAATTATTTGTCTGTGTCCCACCCTTTTTCTGACCATCAGCCGGAGCTGTCTGCGCAACTAGTATTTTCATTTTCGTGTCTTTCATACGTCTTTGTTCATGTTCTTGTTCTTCTCTGATTCTGTTCTGGTGATACTGTAACATTTGTAACATCTGGGATGGCGTATTTGCTTGCCATGTGCTTTCGACTTTATATACTCGATTCTTAACTTGCGTTAGGGAATTCTCTACTAATTTACTTACAAAAAGGTGTGGGTATGACTCGCTACTTGGTTTCAGGCCACTATTTATAATGAAACATTTCTCGAATCTTGAATAGAAGTCGCTAGTATCTTCATCGTGTTTCTGTTTACAGGCTGAGATTGCATCCCAGTCTTCCTTTTTAGTTGTCAATAATCTTGGCAAGACCTGTACTATCAAACCTGGTAGTGCTTTAGCTTTTTCCCCAAGGCCTAGCCCTGGGGTACGAAGTTTCTCCTCGTCTTCTATTTCTGTCCATATAATCTTTTTCTCTCCCACCTCCCATTCTCTTTCCTTGAGCTTCTCGTAGATGCCGGTAGGCAAAAGAACCTTTAACAATTTCATAATATCAGTGTAGGTGTAATCTCCCATTAGTAACATATCCTTAAGTTCTCTGTGGAAACCTGCGGGGTCTTTATCATGACAGGGTACTAGTTTCTTCATCTCCAATAATTCTAACTTGGTCAGAGGTGTGTATACATACACACGTTTCAGAGTATGGTCGGTACCCATGACTGGGTGTACCTCTCGTAATGGGTTCTGCCTTTCAATGCCATGAAGACACTCCATATGATACATTTTTCTTTCTGAGGGCGGAGCGGGAACATATTGTGGGCCTAAGAAAGTGTTATATCTGTGTCGTTGTTCTAGAATTATTTGAATTAACTTAGTACTTAGGCCTCTCCATCTATCCATAAGTAGTGCTTCTAATGTATCAGGTAAGGGACCTGGATCAGAATGTTTATTTCTGTATAACGTGAGGAGGTGCTGAATCATGTATATACCTGCTAATTTCTGCTCGTCTGGGGAAAGGTTCAGAAATGTATGTGCTACTGTGTCATCGTTGTATATATTAGGATTGTCAGCCCATAGTACTGCTGACCGGGCTAGTTCTTGTTCATCCATAGAATTGAGTACATGGTACCCCATTCGTTCTCGAAGCATTTTGTCAGTGTCTTGAAACTGATGTTCAGGAGAATTCGGTTTTGATATGCCAGAGAGAAAAACTCTCTTGCTTTCTGGGCGAATGCCTTTCCTAAGGTAAGTTCCCTTACCTACATACGCTATTGTGTCTGTAGTCTTTTCTGGTTCTTCAGGTCCTTCCTCCTCCTGGGAGGAGCCATTTTCTTTTTCCTTTTCGTGTATTTCTATTACTGTTTTTCTTATTTTCTTGTACATGCTAGCTGTGCAATTCTGTTTATCATGCTTTCCTTCGGCTATATTTTGACCCCACTTGCTTAGGACTTCCATTTCACGCTGGTCTGTCTCTGGTCTGTCTCGGTCTCTTATTAAGCAATTTATGAAAAAACGTAGTATATATGCTTGAGTGTCAACTTTCTGATGTGCCAGGGCCTCCTTAATACTTTCAGGGTTTTCCCCAGTCTGGACAAAATGATATATTCTGTCTAGGTGATCAGGCATCTCTGGGAATAATACTAGATAATCTGTAGCTTGCCGTAAACGTAGTGATGCTATCATCATTCTGTCGTCTTTACCGGGCACTGGGTCATATCTGCAAACTGAGAGCGGTTCTTTGAGTATGTCAAGACGGGGTGATTGGAGCATAGGGTGTTTCTGCATATCCCTAAGGTGTAATCTGTGGGTTGCTGGCGGGGTCTGGTAACCCCCTGTTGCGCCTCCTGGGGCGGAGGCTTGGGCATTATCCCTCTGTGGAGTCTGTATATGTACTTGAACTGGTCTCTTAGTAGGATCAAGTAGCAATGGATTTGGTATCTTAACCTGAGGTGGGGGAAGTGGTGGGGGTGGAGGAACAGGCTGTCGAACGGGGGAACTCTGTTGTGGTAATGGCGGAATATGGTCTGGAGGCGGGTTGCCACCTCCATCACCGTCAGTAGGCGGTACACGGGCAGGTAGGTTGGTGTAAGCGGGCGCTACGTCATCTAGATATGAGGCCAGAAATATGTCTTTAGTTGTCCTGTGATTTACTTTAGTTGGAACCAATGGTGGCGGCAGATTTTTCGGTGTTTCTGAATTGGCTTCAGGCGAACCCTCGGGCACTAAGTACATACCATTTACAAGATTGTTTCGTGCACGGTCTACTTGTTCAGCTTTTACTCGGATCCCTTCATTAACTAATTCGTTCTCTCGGACTCTATCCGGCGCTTCTCTAAGTCTATCTTCTCTTCGGAGTTCTTTTTCGGCTCGTTTATGCGATTCTTTACGCCATAACTCTATAGCATCTTTCTGTGATTGTCTGGCTTTCTTTCTCCATAGTGCTTCTTCTATTTTCAGGATGCACTCGGCATCCCATGTTCCTGTAACGGGCCATCTGTACTTTTCTTCTAGGTGCTTAGTATAATCGGCCCATAAATCTAGATACAGTATGGCGTCTATGCCATGCTTGTGGTACATGTAATTTCCAGGCGTGTCCCTAGGGGGGATAGGAATTTCTTCCTCTAGCATCCCTTTCCTAGTTCCTATCTGCTTTAACTTATTGAAAAACGGCATCTTGTCTACTTAATACTTGATATTCAATCCCTGCTACTGAACTCTGAACACAATTAGTTACACAAAAACACAATAATGCACATTAAACAATCACTCATACCACGACATTAATCACATGAGAGAACATCTTGAACATATATCTCTACCTTCGGAACCAGATGTACTGCTAAACAGCACAGATACACTGTCAAGAACAGTGCAAGAACTTGAGTAACGGATATACTGCTAAACAGTACAGATAGACTGTCTAAAACAGTGCAGACCGCGTTTGTGTACCCAAACCCGTCTTTACCGGATACATAATAATGTACCCGTCTAGATACGTCCCAGCAATGGTACTCACCGGGAAGCACGGAAACAGAAGGCCTCGGAAAACTCGACTGGACTGGACCGGACTCGACTCGACTCGACACGTGGATACTTCGGAAAACTGGTGGGCCTCTTCACACCTCGGACCTTGCTTCTTTCGGCTAGGCTCTGGTCGGGATCCTCCGCACTCCTCACCGCCTCGTCAGGGTGCTGATCGCAGTCTTCGTCACCTCCGTGGGCCAGAGGGAGATACAGGAAATCCTGCCAGTACGCGTAGTTCCGTCTAACTGATGGCAGGGGACAGAGCTTGCAACGCACCAACCGGCGCGTGAGGTGGGGGAGGGGTCCCTATTCGGGCGCCAAAATATTGTGGTAAATATTTGATTTACCGTCCTAATTTCTATGCAGGTAAGTACTTAATCAATAATAACTCAATCGGAAAGAAAGAGACAGAGTCCGTGGTGTTAGAGTTCTTAGGGGTTTTATTCCTTAAAAAGGAATGGTTCTTGAACCGGATATCATATTCCTGCCACCACAGGGGTGCAGGAAGGGATAGAGCAATATTTTATTGACAATACATAGCTTTTATACTTAAATCGTATTATAAGAACCAATACAGTAGGCGTAACAGCTGAGAGAGACAAGATAAAACACACACGTGGTAGTGATACGTAATTAGAAGGCGTGAACTAGGCGTGTACATAGAGGTGTGTGCTAGAAATGTCACATGTAAGTGTCATAAGTGGGTGGCAACAAAAGCTGAATCTTGCAGTGTCAGCAGAAATCTGAGGCCTGGATGCGCGCGCAGCTGCATGACGTGTGCATGACGTATGACTGGAGGGTGCAGGGGACTTGACATTTACACCAGCGGAAAGAGACAGAAGTCTGGCATGTCAGATCAACTTGTACCACTATCATATCTGATATCAGATGTTTAGGAACCATATTATCTGGACGGAAAAGGTCTCTGGGGCAGAAGCTATTCTATACTGACTGTGAGTGCGTGTATAAGCGTCTAAGTGTCTAAGTGTCTGCATGAGATGCGAGGGGGGCATGGGCCTTCCATGGTAACAGAGGCTAGGAATTACTTGCACGGAGACAGTGAGGCCGGGCCCTTTGCTCTGCAGCTGGGGGAATGTTTACTTAAACTAGTAGGCAGGAATGCATTTTCGAGGAGCGGAACAGATAATTCGAAGGTTGAATACAGTCTTGGCAGGCAGCAGGCTGAGCTAAGCGCCGTGGGCCGCGCAGGGAGTAAGGCAGAGGTCACGGGTACAGGGGCAGCCCAGGCTGAGGCGTTCGGAGTCAGAAGACAGAAAAAAGGCTCGATGGCAGAATTCGGGGCCTGCTTCGCCAGAGCTGAAAAACGTGTAAAGTACACCACAAAAAGACGTTGGCATAGCATACTTAGGAACTGAATATGGAACCCGTTCATGGCGGGTCTGAAAGAGGACATGTTAACGTTGAACGCAAATGTACTTGCGTCTTTATAGCTGGCACAGGAGGGAAGTTACATGCACTTTAAACTCGTACATGGAGACGGTGGGGTACACGTTAGGGAACATTTCTTGACCATAAAATTTATATTTCCTCAGTAGGGGAATTCGGCAGCGTGAGGCATAGTAGACTGGGTGCATGATCCGACAAGGACTTTGGGAGGTGAGAGACTGCACAAGTCCATGTCGCCATGTCCCGCGACACCAGTCAAAAACCCAGCCTGGACCAGGCCTTGTGAAACTCAGATATACATGTACTTTTCCTAATTAACTGATGATGGTGTTGCCATATGTCCATTAGACTGCCTTCAGATTTGATGGCATTTAGTGAAGCACTTGCGTTGTAGGGATCAGGACTACCCTTTCCTGTCCAATGCGTCATCTAGTATTCCATTAAAATCCCTCCAGATGATGGTATTGCACTATGTCTCCCACACCCTTGCCCATATGCCCTGGAAGAAAGCGCGGGTGTCCACATTGGGGGCGTTGACTGCCATTATAACCACCCGGACCCTGCTTAATGCACCCAGTAGTATGATGTACCTACCCACAGGGTCGACGTGAGATTCACACTCCTTCCTTTCCAATCCCTGCCTCACAGGCACCGCCACCCCAGGGGAATAATTAGAATATATGGAGTAGACCTGTCCCCATCGTCTGTACTTCAACCTAGTGGAGGGCGTAGTGTTCAGGTGTGCCTCTTGTAACAGGCACACATCAATGTGATGCCTTAATTGGTAGGAGTGGATTAATCTTGTCTTTCTATGGTCATTTAGACTGCGAATGTTCCAAGTTTAAAAACTTAGACTCATCATGAAATGAAAAATTGCAATTATATAGCGCGTAACTACCCGGAGGCCTCGCAGCGCTTTAGACTGATTGTTTGTGGCATAGCAGAACCATTGTGGTCCGAAGCCATTCCATGATGTGTGGCCCAAAGTGCACCGATCCCCTCAGTGGCAATACGGTGCGGCGATATGATGCATTTGAATGAATGCCAACCCTCTGTGTATTGTGGGTACTTAAGGAGTGTGGACTGTGATGCACAAGCATGTTGCACTAGACTGAAAATCATAATACTGGGCAGCAACAAAACATTAACCTTCCTCTCCTACGCCCACCCACTCCAAGCCCCCAAACAGGTTGTGTGAAACCCTCCCCCACCAACATTGGCAAATATAAGTTGTATCCCGATTAGGGCAAAACAACTTTCATTCTCCCTGGGGGTGCAGTGCCACCGGAATACACCCCTGCCAAGAGCAAGTTGGCCAAGAATAAAGCAGAGGGCCAAATCAATGGGGCAAAGCATAATGTGCAGGTACTCGAACAGATCACTGCAGCCACTGTACAAATGTAATGACTGACCCTAACAATGCTGACAGTACTGGTCCTGGCTATACGTAAACAGGAATAATCACAATTGCAAACTTAGATGAACTCAGCCCCAGCTAATCGTTGTCACTCAACCTGTCGACCGATGCATCCTTGACTCAAGGGCTGTGTGCCTGCTTCTTCTTACCACCTACAAGTTTAACAAATTTCAGTGCAGATTTTGCATCCGTAAAGAACTATGCCATGCCCTCATAGGACACCTTGAGTTTAGCTGCATACAACAACGAATATGGGATCTTGGCTTGTAGCAGGATTTTTTTTACAGGCAGGAACTCCCAGCTTGCCGCCTGTACTGCCGGTGTAAAATCCGGGTACAATGAAATTGTATTCCCTTGGTGGGTAATGGTCCCTTGTTCCCTGGCTAGTCTTAGGATATGGTCATGGTCCTGATAGTTTAAAATCAGGGCCAAGATTGCCCGCGGTGTGGCACCAATCAGTGGCTTGGGACCCAAGGTGTGATGTGCTCGCTCGAACACGAACAACGCAGATAGGTTCAAATCAAAAAGTTTATGGAGCAAGTCGACAATGTAGAACTCCATTTTAGATATGGCCGTTGTCTCCGGAATTCCTGTGATCCTCAGGTTGTTTTGACGGGACCGAGCCTCCAAGTCCTGGTTCTTGGATCGGATCAAGCCAAGTACGTTGTCCATACGTAGGAGTTGCTCTGTAGTTTCAACCTGAAACTCATGAAAGTCTGAGTTGCGATTTTCCAGTTTATCCAGCTGCGTCTTGTGACCCCACCTGCTTTTTTACGGCGTCCAGCTGGGACGTAGCACATCCAACTTTGTGTCAATGGTATGGAGGCTAGAGTACATCTCCAACAGGTCCTCACCTCTATCCTCAGCCAGTGATTTGGGCGGATCCTGCTCCGTTCTTCTGGTGGCCCGTCTGTTATTGAATGTTAATTTCGGTTGTTTTGCAACTTGTTTCCCCATGGTGGCAGCACTGTGTGACACACGCGTTGTTGTATGAGTGCAATAAGGACACCCCTATGGAGCGCACCTCTCACAGTCCCTCTATCTGACCCCACCGGCACATTGACCGCTACCACCAGTGCGTGCCAATGCCAGGATCTCAAGACTTCGGGTGGGGCTGGAATTACGCAAGCTGAGTAGTTCTCTCTATGTCCTAAGCAGGTATTAAATCAAATGCGTGACCCTTAATTGAGTGACGTCCCCTGGTCACAGCGTGATGCCCATGAATTGGGTTGTAAAGTTCCACAAAAGTTTTCAAAAAAAGCTTAAATTTCTTCAAAACATCTTTATTTTCATTGTTTCCAAAGTCATTTTCTCAAAACGAATAATCCAGCCTTCTGGAAAAATTATTAGGACGTCCAATGCATTTCGGCTATGCAATAGCCTTCATCAGGGACTGGATTTCTACAAATTAAATAATCACATGTAAGGATATAGCAGGGACTCAAATGTCAAATTCACAACCATTACGTTGGTAAAGTCTCAGAAACGGTACAAAATATAACTCCTCAATGTTACCCCGTGAATCAAAGTGAAAACTAATTCGACGAATACAGAAGGGGTTAAGTTAATGGAACTCCAAAGCAAGTAGTGTTGAGACACTTCCACCAGATATTAAAGCGAGAATAAGCCAACACATAGTAGAAAAAGATCGTCCAAGCACAGTTACAAGAGAAACCCTTTGCATAAATTTAGTTCTAAATCATAGAGAGAAAAGTATACACCCGCAAAAAAAAGTAAACACCCGCTTACCGGTTAGACTGAAAGAAAACTCCTACACGCCATTAGCGGAAGGTAGATTTCCGAACAGGTCCGAGGCATCGGTTAAATCACCATGTTGATAGTGAATATAGAAAGAGGACTAAGTCCCTAGTCAAGCAGAGAAAGAGATCAGCGTAGTCTAGAAGGCGGACCGTAGTCCGTAGTAAATATAAAAAACGGACATTAGTCCCTAGTCATGCAGTGAACCAATGTAGAAAAGACGAAAGAGTGTGAACAATTAGTTCAAGCGGCCATGATAGAAAGGGGTGAGAACGTGTAAACAAAGGTAAAGTAAGCAGTAAATGGTGTGTTCCTCATCTTTACAGAAAACTCTAGATGACAATATTGCAAGTTATATTATATACACATGAAAAAATGCAACTATTCATAGACAGTGAACACTGGCTAAATGAACATATTATAACTCTAGAAAATCAATGGTCTAAAATAGACGGTTTCAAACTTAAACGATATAGGTCACAAACATTGTGATTGAAAAAGGCAATTATCAGAAAACATGCACAGTACATTGGGGATTAAACGAATCATGGTATAGGTCATATATAACAGCTGAATTCAGTCCGATCATTCATTCCAGTTGGTTTAAGGGTTTCCAATTTGAAAATCCAAAAGTTTTCTCTTTGCAACAGGTTCTTATGGTTGTCAATACCTTCCCGTTTTTTTACAATTTCTAGAACAGTAAACCTGAGCTGACTGATGTTGTGTGAAGCTTCACAGAAGTGCATTGCAACTGTAGATTTGGTGTACTTGTTACGAATGTTCGACTTATGCTCGTTAAGTCTAACTTTTATCTTTCTCTCAGTCTTTCCCACATATCCTTGCCCACAGGGACATTTCAAAAGGTATATAACATTCATAGAATCGCAAGTTGCTGACACACGTAGTTTGATCTTGAATCCTTTGCTCGGATGGGTGATAGTATCCCCTCTGATGATATTGTTGCAGTGACTGCAGTTGTGACAAGGCAACGTACCATGAAAAACTTCATTAGCATTCTCTGTTCTGGATTTAATCATGTTGCCTAAGTTTGTTCCCCTTTGGTATGCAAACAGAGGCATTTCTTTGAAGATATTATTGAATTCTGTTTCTTGGGATAGTATCACCCAGTGTTTTTTGATGATGTTCTTAAAAGCTTTACTCTTAGTTGAATATTTCGACACAACAACAATCCTTGTGTTTTCTTTTTTTGGAACTTGAGTTAGTAAATCCTTCCTCTCTCTTTGTGCACATCTCGACTTAGCTTCATCTAGTACTTTTTGGGGGTATCCTCTACTTTTGAATCTTTCTTCCATCTCATTGATTCTAATCTCCAAAGTCTCTGAGGATGATACAATCCTTTTTACTCGCAACATTTGCGAGTATGGCAAATGAGTTTTCAATGGATAGTTGTGAAAGCTGTTATGATGCAATAAATTATTGCGATCTGTCGATTTCCGATAGATGTCTGTTTCAAAATGCGACCCTTTCCTGTGAATTTCTACATCCAGAAATGTGATCCTGGTGGAATTGATCTCAGAAGTGAATTGAATACGTTCATCACGTGTGTTAAGTTCACAAATGGCATTTCTTAGTTCTGGTTCTGAACCTGTCCATATAATGAACATATCGTCTATATATCTCAATATCATTTTTGTGTTGGATTTCCAAGGTTCCTGATTGAGGATGTGTTTGGTTTCGAAATGTTCCATATACAAATTTGCATAGACTGGGGCTGCCGAATTTCCCATGGCAGTCCGGTCAACTGCAAATAGAACTTATCTTTCCAAGTAAAATAGCTGTGGAAAAGTGTGAAATGTAATAGTTCCATGAGGAACACTTTGAAGTCTAATTCCATCTCAGTGTTAAGCAGGGTATGTTCTATTGCTTCAATTCCATCCTGGCAGCCCCAGTCTATGCGAATTTGTATATGGAACATTTCGAAACCAAACACATTTTTTTGAAAACTTTTGTGGAACTTTACAACCCAATTCATGGGCATCACGCTGTGACCAGAGGACGTCACTCAATTAAGGGTCACGCATTTGATTTGTTGTTCACATTTGTTGTTCTTGTACTCTGAAGGAGAGTACACCCTGGAGCATGCTATAGCAGTAAATAAGGGGGATCTAAGAGTGCAAGCGTGACCAAATCCAACTAAGCAGGTATTACTCACAGCCCCTAATGTTCGGACTTCCGTTCAATCATCAAAGAGCACAATTTTTCACCCCACTGGGAAACAGCATGGGACTCCGTGTCAGCCTGAGCAGGCCCCACCCTCTGAAGCACCAAATTGGGTAACCATGACTGCTGTCCCACAGGGTCTAGTCAGCGCAACTGAAAATATGGGTGCCTGTAGACTCTGTCGCATTGGCCCGCGAGCCCTGGTCTGCCTGTCCACAAGATTGCGGCTGCCTGGACAAGTGGCATGTCTCAGCCAGCTACTCAGGGGAATAGACTCACCCTGCAATGCCAAGGGATAGGCCCGCAGTCACCCAGCCATATGGGTGAGTCCTCACGGGTCCGCAGATTCTGTGGCAGGGACCCCTGGCCTGCACACGGGAATCACCTGGTGCAGCGACAGCGGCCCTGTGATTAAGCGAATCAATCAATCAATCAATCAAAGCATTTATAGAGCACGCTACTCACCCCTGAGGGTCTCAAGGTGCTGGGGAGGGGGGTGCTGCCACTGCTCGAAGAGCCATGTCTTGAGGTGCTTCCTGAAGCTGAGATGGTCCTGGGTCAGTCGTAGGTGAGTGGGGAGGGAGTTCCAGGTCTTCGCAGCCAGGTAGGAGAATGATCTTCTTCCGGAGGTGGTTCTGCGAATTCGTGGGATGATGGCGAGGGCGAGGCTGGTGGAGCGAAGCTGGCGGGTGGGGGTGTAGAATGAGAGTCGGCTGTTGAGGTAGTATGGGCCCATTTTGTGGAGCTTTTTGTGTGCGCAGGTGAGCAGTCTGAACATGATCTTTTTGTTGACGGGGAGCCAGTGGAGGTTTCTTAGGTGGGTGGTTATGTGGCTGTGTCGAGAGATGTCAAGGAAGAGTTGTGCTGCGGTGTTTTGTATGCGCTGGAGCCTAGTCTGGAGTTTGCGGTGGTTCCTGCATATAGGGCGTTCCCGTAGTCCAGTCGGCTGATGACGAGGGCCTGGGTGACTGTTCTTATGGCTTCTGTGGGGATCCACCGGAAGATCTTCCGAAGCATTCGCAGGAGGATGAGACAGCGTTGACTTGTTTGGTCATCGTGAGGGAGGAGTCCAGGATAAAGCCCAGATTGCGTGCGTGGACCGTGGGTGTCGGTGCGGTTCCCAGCACCGGGGGCCACCAAGAGTTATCCCAGGCAGATGGGGATTGTCCGAGAATGAGGACTTCTGTCTTGTCTGAGTTGAGCTTGAGACCGCTGTGCTTCATCCAGTCTACTACTTCTTTCATCCCTTCCTGGAAGTTGGTTTTAGGGATAGTATCAACTGGGTGTCGTCGGCGTAGAAGATGATGTTGATGTTGTGTTTTCGTGCGATGGTGGTGAGGGGGCTCATGTAGATGTTGAAGAGTGTTGGGCTGAGTGAGGATCCTTGAGGAACGCCACAGATGATCTCAGTGGCCGGAGAAGACTGCGCCATCCACACAGCTGCATGGTAGGCCGCTGGGTACCAAGCATCAGGGTCATGCGGGCAATATACCTCCCGACTGCAGCATCACAGGCCGAGGGATCCAGCAGTCCTTGACAGGCCACATGTAGACGGGGTCGCCATAGCATTGTGGAGGCAGCTAGTGGCCAAAGTGGAAGATCTCTTCAGGTCGGGCCACTACAGGCGAGATGTAGGGGGAAATGCTAACAGCGATGACCCTCCATATGTTTGGATTTTGATAGGATTGTTTTCTTGACCAGCAGAGCATGCTTACCAAGCAGCCATCTTGCCGTGTGGTCAGATCACGCCCCCAAATACCTAAATATTTAATTTTAGTCATATGTCAGGGAAAACCAGTGGCTAAAAATGTCTGTTTAAAATAAGATATAGTAAGTGGAAAGATTTACATTTTATCCGAGTTTACCTTACAACCAGAGACCAAAGACAGATGATCTATTTCATGAATTAAGGCAGGTACTCTAGAATCAGGGTTAGACAGAAAAAGGAATATATCATCAGCATATGCAGAGAATTTCAAGTGCATATCTCCAAAACATAAACCATCAATTGTAGTATTACTTCTAATGTGAGACACAAAGGTTTTCAGAGCCAATATAAACAAAGGAGGAGATCATTGACAAGCTTGACAAACCCATCTTTTCATGAGAAAGTAGTTAGAAATCTTTAAATTTACAAAACGCAGATGCCACTGGTGATTTGTAGTGAAGAGAAGTAAGTGAGATGAAATTGGGACGTAGTCCATGCAAAGACAAAGATTTAAGTAAAAAACAAGAACCAAACATTTTCACTGCATTTATAAAAATTGCTGCCAGGGAATGCGATAAAGATAGAGCCTTATTCAGCACATTAAAGAATATTCTAGAGTTATCAGATGCAAGTTTGACTTTAACAAACCCAGCCTGCCCCTTAACAATGATCAAAGGGAGAAAGGGGTCAATACGTAAAGCTAACAATGTGGGGAAAATGTTATAATCCACGTTAACTAACACAATTGTTCTGTAGTTTTTACAGAGAATTCGGGGGCATATTACCAAGCAATAGCGATAATTATCGCTATTGCTTGGTTAGAGACAAAAATTTACCGCAGCGCTGCGGCGATGTTTACCGCAAATAAACCTTGGTATTACCAAGGTTTAACGCAAATGCGGTAAAAATTGCCGCAAAACATGAATATTGCTGAAAAGTCAGCGATATTCATGTATTAGCGAGCTAATGCTCTTAGCCATGTTATCCACCTCCCATTGGATAACATGGCTAAAAACTGCTCAGGGCAGGTGTTAGCTTTTGGAGATATTCCCGCTTAGCGCGAATATCTCCAAAAGTTGGTAATAGGAGATAGCGATGTTAGCGACTGTTTTCAGTCTCTAACATCTTGGCACGCCCCCTTTGCATCTCATTAGTGATAAATATCACTGACATGCAAAGTGGGGCCCAAGATGGTCGCTATCTCCTACTAGCTGTCGCTAACTGGTGTTAGCGGCAGCTAGGTAATAGGGAGATCATTTTATCTCCGCTTTCTTGGCTTTTAAAGCCAAAAAAGCGGAGATAAACCCCCTTGATAATATGCCCCTCGGTTCTTAAACTTCATATGGATGAGACATAAATTAGTCTCCTGAAACGTGTCGCCGGTCGAACCAGAATTATAGAAACATTGAAAAAGAAGTAATATATAGAAACAAAATTGACTGTGAAACCCACCGGTCCAGTAGTTTTAGCTTTTTTAAGAGACTGGAGAGTCCAAAGAATTTCTAAAAGTGATGTACAAGTTTCTAGGGGAGACAACTCAACTTGACCTCTGTTAGGGTTTTCCTTTCTTGGATACATGCATCAATCCGAGATGAATAGGATGGAGATTCAGGAGTATACAGAGATTTTTAGTACTTCACAAACTCATCCAACATTTTATTGTCTTTGAACACAGTGTTACCTGTGTCAGTTGGTATGGAATCAAGTGTGTGACATTGTTCCTTTTTTTTTGTTTTTTTAAATATTTTTATTGAAGTTTTTACAACAGTTTTTTAAACCTCCCCACCCCCCTCCCCCACAGGACAAATCCATTAAACCTCGTGTCAGGAGTAAGCAATACAACATTTCATAGCATTTCATTACATTCCCACTGCATTTAGCAAAGTAAATTTCTATAAAAATAGATGTAGGATATCCAGAAGAAACGGAGAGAAGAACAAAAGAAGATAGACGTTTTATGTCGTTGAGGAACCGGAAAGAAAGGGTCAAGAAAAGATGAAAAATGAATATGTATTGCAGAAACTACCCCACCCCTTCCCGCCATTTATTTATCGGAGACCAGATTTGCTGCCCCTTTACTCTGTCCTTTTTTCCTCTCCTAGCATACATTGAGTTTTCTAATTTACAGCTGTGTAGCAACCTGGCTAACCATTGTTGCAGTGTAGGGGGTGTTCTATCCTTCCAGGCCGTAGCAATACACAGACGACGTACTGCCATCGCTACAAATAAAAAAGAATTCCTGATTGCGGCAAGAAATCTCACTTAAGACCCCCAGCATAATCAGCTCTGGCATTAGCTTAGTTTTCACATTTAACGTTCTGTCCATAAATACCTCCATAGATTCTAGAAGGGGCCGCAAAGCTGGGAAGCTAGCAAACATATGGGTTGTATCGCCCTCCGCGCTGTCACATCTAGGGCATAATATCCCCTGTGTCCCCCCCCATTGAGCTATTTTAGCAGGTGTATAATACAGTGTATACAAGATTTTAAAATGTTGTGCTTGTAAAGCTGATGACTGATGAGCAGAGGATATCATGCCCCAGCTGTAGTGACCTAGAGAATATCCCCCGTGGTATCTCTAATCTGTTCATCCATTTCAATTCAGCCTTTTCTAAATCATCTTCTCTGTTCATAATTAGCTCTGTGTACAACATTCTGAATGTGCCCCTCTTCAATGACCTGCAGTATCGTGTTAATTTTAAATCCACATGCACCCCCTATCTTGCCCGACAAAAAACTTCTTGCCTGTAGATATTTAAAAAAGCTTCTTGAATTCATTCCAAATTCCTCTTGAATTACAGAGAATTGGCGTATACCCTCTGGACCTATGAGATTCCCCACCTTCTTAACCCCCAATCTTTCCCATTCCCCAAAAATGACATCCCCGAAGATATCCTAATATTTCTATCTCTCTTATAGCCTCAGTGGGTGTAGGTGTAATACCTGCCACTTCGTCAGCGTACGCTAAGACTTTGCTTGGGCCCATCTTTGTTATTATTGGCCGTATGCGCTCATTTTGTTTTAATTTAGAAATTAGCGGATCTATATACATTGCAAACAATAAGGGTGAACACGGGCAGCCCTGCCTTGTGCCACACGAGATTTCAATTGGGCTTGAGCGTCCCGCGTTCACCCTTATGTGTGCCGTTGGAGCCCTGTATAGTGATTGTACTGCTTTCACAAAACTTTCCCCGCACCCTGATTTTCTCATTACTGCCCATAAGAACTCCCACGCCACACGGTCGAAAACCTTCTCGGCGTCTAAAAGAAGAACTGCCATGGGACCCCCCGCTCCCCACTGTGCAATCCCCTGGGCATCAAATAGAGTGATTACTTTTCTGATATGTTGTGTAGTACCCCTATTTGGAATAAATCTGTGTTGATTCTTACTGACCAATCCTTCAATTACCCCAGAAAGTCTAGTTGCTGAGGATTTAGAGAATATTTTAACATCCAAATTTATTAGGGTGATTGGTCGATATGAACCCGGATCAGTCGGTGGCTTACCTTTCTTTAGGATTACTATTATATCAGCCCCCGCCCAACTAGCTGGGGTTGATACTCCTTTCTGTGACTCATGCATTGACCTCATTAACTCATATTTCATTGTCTTAAAGAACACTTTGTAGAATTCCCCTGGTATCATATCTGGCCCAGAAGTTTTGCCAGAAGGCAGACTCAGCATGGCCTCCTGAACTTCGTCTTCGCTCAGCGGTGCCCCCATCTCTTCCCTATCTTCCTCCGCTATTTCTTTGATTAACATATCCTGAAGATATCTGTTTATCCCCTCCGGTAGTATGTCCTGGTCCGCTGTATATAGTTTCTGATAAAACTGTCTAAAGACCTCCAGAATCTCCTGCTCATCTGAAACCATATTTCCTCCTGTATCCCGTATTTCCCTAATTACTTCCTTAGCTACTCTCTGCCTAGTTCTTACTGCGAGAGTATGGCCCACTTTTTCATTATATTCATAGCAGTTCTCCCATCTCATATCAAAGATTTTAGCTGCCTTTTTTGCTATTCTTTCTTCTGCCGCCATCTTTACTACCATAACCCTTAGAGCCTGTTGCTCTATATCTAGTCTATCCATAATAGCCTGCTCGAGCTCCCGCTCTGCCTCCACCACTGCTCTCTTTAACTGCTCTGATATATCCCTTTCCTTTTTCTGCTTAGCCAGGCTATAGCTCAGCGTCTCGCCTCAGACCCCTGCCTTAAAAGCGTCCCAGGCATTTCCAGGCATGGTAATACCCCTATTATTGTCCCAAAATTCTTTTATCCATTCGTTCATGTGATTTACATAACTTGGACCTACCAAGAGCTCCTTTTCAAATGTCCATGCCCTTTCCTGTCTCCTAAATCCTTCTCTGCTAATTGTGAGGCTAAGTGGATTGTGGTCTGATACTATACGTGGAAGTCTCTCTATGTGCAGTTTAGAAAAAGGGAAACCAGATGTAAAATAGTAATCTAACCTAACACAGATCTTATGTGGCGCAGAATAATAGGTATATCCAGGTTCCGCTGCCTTTAACTTCCACAATGCATCGCTTAGGGAGTTATTACTGGCCATCCTCTGAATTGCCTGACATACTCTTCTTTTCCTGCCCATGTACTGTCCGTTCGTATCCAGTCCTAGCCATCCACACAGCTGAATGGTAGGCCGCCGGGTACAATCATTTTTGGCGCTCAAGCTGCTAACTCTATGTCTAGAAAATCTATTACTTCCGGATCATCCTGTGTAGATCCATATATTGAGCCTAGTGTAACCCACTCCTCTCCGATCCAGCATTCTATCAGGGCCCATCTCCCCCATTGGTCTTCTATCTTTTTCCTTGTCAGTGTGTCAAACCTCTTAGTTAAAATGGCCAGCCCCCTATTCTTTGCGCCCTGCTTGGAGTAGGCTAACAGTCGAAACCCTAGTTGTTCTAGCAGAAACGGCGTATTCCTCTCTATATGAGTCTCCTGCAAAAGAATGTAATCTGCCTGCGTATCCTTAAGCATCAGTGCAACTTTCTGCCTTTTGTCCTTATCATTAAGGCCACAGACATTGAGTGTTAGTATCTTAATATTGACATTAGTTTTAGTGTTAGCGCACAATCCAGCTAGATACAATCACACCGGTCTTACCTTTCCTTCCTGCTCCTGACTCACCCTTAACAGCTCTATTAAAGTTCCCCATGGCAATCAAATGTGTCCACCTACCCCTGATTAAACCTGTCCCTTGTCCTGTGCTCCTCTGACCCCACCCTCCCTCCCTTACAGGCAAATAGGTCAGTCCTGACCTATGCATGGCTGCTTTCTAGACCCTCAGGGTGTCACATCCCCCCACCCTCCTGTTTACAAAGCCTTACCGCATTGTTAGAGTATGTTTTTCTACCATCCAATAAATCCCAAAATCGGCAAAAAGACCCACCCTCACCCCAACTGATCAAACACATTGTGTGTCCCTTTATGTCCAACTTATTATCCAAATTCAAATATCTCTGCGTCTCTTTTTCTCCTTCAATTCCTCCAGAAAGGCCTGTGCCTTAATCTCGGAGAAGAGCATCCTTGTCTGTTCATCTACTATTATTTTGAGTCTTGCCGGGAATAGCAGATATGCCTCACATCCTAGTTTCTGGAATGGCTCAATCAACTGACGTAACCGCCATCTTCTTTCGACGGTGACATGGCAAAAGTCAGGGCGTGCGAAAAAGGTTATTCCATTAAACATACAGCGATCCTGAGGTTTTGCTCTGTCCATAATCTCTTGCCTAGCCAAGAAATTCCCCATAAACACTAGCATGGCTTTTGGTTTGTCTTTCTGAGATCCGCGATATGTTTTCTTTGCGTTAAAGGGAACCTGTGAGCCCTCTTCAACTCTGTATCCCAGTTCCATCTATCCATCTCGGGGAAAGCCCCCTTGAGAAGCATAATTACAAAGGATCTTTGGTCTTGCTTTTCTGCCCCTCTGGAATTCCCAAAAGTCTGATGGTATTTCTCCTCTGCCTGTTTTCAAAATCCTCAAGCTTTCAGTTCATATCCTCTGTAGCCTTTACTTGCGCCTCTTTGAACTCCTGCCAGCTAGAAACCTCATCCTCCAATTTCCCAGGTCTTTCCTCCACCTCTCTGACCCTTCCTGCCAGCTCAGCATATAGCTTGTTCATTTTACTGAGCGAGCTTTGAATTTTCTCATTTACTTGCTTTGTCCTTTTACTTTCTGCCCTCGCTTCTCCCTGCATCTGCTTTAGGGTAGAGTATAGCAAATTCAAAGTGTGCTGGTCTCTAGAGCTCCCCTGAGCTAGGTCAACTTCCTGGTATAGACTCGAGGTAGCCGAATAGTCCCATACTAGCTTCTTTGTCACCTCAGTTTGTGTTGGGCTAACGGGCACCTGCCTCTTAGAGCGTCGTCGACTCCTCTACTGCTGCTGCTGTTTCTTTTTTTGCGTTATGGAAATCTGCTGGATTGATTCCTCCGACACTGAATCCGATGTCCACAGTTCTGTATCCTTTCTTATAGCTCGGCTTGCTTCTGAGCTTTCAGCAGACCTGTCCCTGTTTCACTTCCTGTTAAAGCCCCTTCTGAAGTTTCTGAGGCGCCTGTCTTGTCGTTTACTGAGAAAAATCTGTCCTCATTTGGGGATCCAGGGGCCTGCTGCTCCCCCTCTGCATTTGCTGGCACCGTTTGGACTACCGGGTCAGCTTGATCTCCTTCCTCAGTATCCCAGATGGGGGAGGGTCCTGGGGAGTCTATACTGATATTGCCGCTACCTGCATTTATGTCAACCCTATCCCCCTCCAATAAAGTTTCAGCCAACTGTTTATCTTGTGCATCTAGCAATGTTTTTGTTTGCGCCATGCCCCTTGTGCAGCTTACCTCCGGTGACTCTAGTGGCTCTGCAACTATTGGCTCTGCATCTCTAAGCTCTGTATCTTTTGGCTCTCCCTGCTCACCCGGCGCTTTACCAGTCTCTCCGGCCAAACTCACTGCTTCTCTCCCGTCTCCAGGAGTCAGTAGTTTCTCTGTGCTCTGCTCGTCTTGCTCTAAGGTCCAGATGCTTCGTAGAGAAGAGAGCTCACTAATCATCGCAATGGAAACTGTAACACAAGGCCTTAACCAAGAGTATGAGTGGCATCATTGGCTGTAACTAATCTACTGTTGTAAATGTAAAGGTGACACTACACTCTTATAGCCATAGAACTAGGGCCGCATAAATGATGATGAACTGCAGACTCTAAATCCTTCCCATTCTGGCGTATGTGAGAGAGCCAAATATCAGCATAGACAAACACACTCACATAATAGATGAGATGCTTGAATACATATGGGTTCATGACTTGTATTGACTTTCCAGAGAGAAGCCACCATGTTGGATTACGTTTCTCTATTGCTATTCCCGTTAGTAAAATGGGGAGACA
This sequence comes from Lissotriton vulgaris, assembly GCF_964263255.1. Taxonomy (NCBI): domain Eukaryota; kingdom Metazoa; phylum Chordata; class Amphibia; order Caudata; family Salamandridae; genus Lissotriton; species Lissotriton vulgaris. Next base: position 938,814,114 of record NC_141696.1, read on the forward strand.
CAATGGCATAATATAATCTCTGCGTATGGCCAAGGGTGGTCTAGAAATGCAAATAGATCATATTTTTCTTGGTAGAAGACAATCTACGCGTATGGTCAAGAGTGTTTCAAAATGTCAATAGGCCAAAATTTCTATATATAAAAACCAACCATAAAAAAATCGATCACACAATCACCAACCAATATAACAAAGAAACTAACCAATCATAAATTAGGACAATGTTTTATGCTCATGAACTGCGGGTTTTTTTCTCCGCCTGCACTCTCTGGGGACAAGTTATTTCCTTTTGACAAATGGTGAAAATATATTCAGATCATGAATGTCAACTTCGTATTTTAAAATAAGTCGTGTGAATATCTTAGTCTGGCTAATCTGTATAAACAAACAATTTTCTGGGTACTTGCATCACTTATAAATGGTGTCCGCCTCACTAAACTGATTAGGATACTTTTAAAAAGGATTTTCTCAGTTCAAAATACTTCCGCTGTGACGATACGTTTTTACTGTCAAACTGTCCTTTAAATAAATACGGAGAACTCTCATCATGACAAATAATATAAACTGTGTTCGAAATAAGTCGTGTGAATATCTTAGTCTGGCTAATCTGTATAATCACACGACTCACTGGGTACTTGCACCACTTACAAATGGCGTCCGCTCCACTAGACTGATCAGGATATCTTTAAAAAGGATTTCCTTAGTTTAAAATACTTCCGCTGTGACGATACGTTTTCACTGTCAAACTGTCCTTAAAACAAATATGGAGAACCCTCATTATGACAATAACAAAAATAAATAAAGACTCTAATTTAAAACGACCAAAAAGACCGCCCCTTTTTCTGAAGACCTCTACTTCCGGGTCATCCACTTTAGCTACCGGCTCCCGCGATTGCTAGATACGGGAGGCAATGACCTAGGAACGACCATGCCGGGAGGACTATAGGAACGAGGGCATCAGCCCAAAAAGTAAGTCTCGTCCCTCAAATTGTGCTGACTTGCTCTCTGCGGTCTAGTATTAAACGCCGTATCCCCGCTTGATTAAAAAAGATACACTCGTTAGTTATTCTTCTTTAACAACGCGCAAATCCGCCTGCAACACAGGGCAACTTCCATCTCCGCTTGCATAGAAAAGAAACGCTCGCTAGTTACTATTTTTTACCTACTCGTAAATCCAACTGAAGCTAAATATCGAGGACACTAGCCTAAATAGTAGGTCCTGCTTTAATAACTACACTTATCTTCCCTTGCAACCTTTTGTCAAACACGGGTGATTTCTATCCCCGTTTTCTCAGAATAGAAACGTTTGTAACCTGTTATTTCCTATACACAGCGCTACTTCAACTAGATCGATGAGAAGGAGGCTTAGTTCGCTTGCATGCTGCACTGATAGATCACCTCTCATTCACCTACAGAATTGCCCACGTACTGTGATTCTCAGGTCACTTAACATTAACACGACCTACATCACTTTATGCCTGTCAATAGCTAGCTGCTCAGATACTATCAGTATACACAGCTATTTACTATGACACTACAATGAAACAATGTGGCATAAATGAGCAAAAAAACTGTGTGATAACATTATGCAAAATGGACATATATAGATTAGCTATACAAACTCCAATTGTGTGCCTTTTTGAATAGAACTAAGCAGATATTGATGAAATGAGGTTAAAATGTTTTCTGCAATATAGATGGCATAACACCATGAATTGATAGCATGAATTTGGGCATGTTTGTTGGTAACCTGCCTTTTTGAATACATTGTACCTTTTTATTGAAAGCCTGTCTGACATAATGCCTCACTCAATATGCTGTGTATAAGTTTTGGATGTCGGTCCAATTGCATTTATGAACTGTTCTGTTTTACTTAACAGGAAATATTTTACTACTGAAGATTTATATTTTTATATATTGGACACTGTACTTACCTTGAATCGAAATTTTTATGAGACTTATCCCATTTAGGTATTATGACTATGTTTCATTGACTAGACTACTCCTTATTCTATTTCCTCATCTTTATTTCTTCAATATTCTGGGATTCCCCCTTCTTTTGCTTAACCTAACATAGTGACATTCCTTCTTCTCTCAACTTGCTCCTACGCTTACCTAACCCTGCTGCACTCCTTCTAGATTATAACATATTTACACTGCTCTTTCTGAATCCCAATTTTTCGTGGCTTTTTGGATTCTTCCCAAATCACTGCGCTTTAAGTAGGCACTATCAGTTTCTCTAAGCACGGATACCGGACCGTTAAGGTGATAAAGCATCACAGAATCATTCTAAGCACTTCCGCACACCTGGTGTTCTTTAGGTTCTTTTTGGGGTCAACTGCTCTTAAACCACATTATATTAAAAACATTCTTTCTCATTCCTCTTCAACAGCCTTGAGAAAGCCCCGGCGCAAATCGCCAAGAGGGGGCGAAACACGTGTCGGCTGTCTTTGCTGTGTGAATCAAAATAAAGAAACTTTTTCTGCAAACAGAAATGTCTCTGTCCTCCATACTACGAGCTGGAAAAAACGGATATTAATCCTGGCTAATTGAATTATTTCTATGTGGAGACCACACTTACAACTTTTCAAGCCTGCTGCTCCCCCTCTGCATTTGCTGGCACGGTTTGGACTACCGGGTCAGCTTGATCTCCTTCCTCAGTATCCCAGATGGGGGAGGGTCCTGGGGAGTCTATACTGATATTGCCGCTACCTGCATTTATGTCAACGCTATCCCCCTCCAATAATGTTTCAGCCAACTGTTTATCTTGTGCATCTAGCAATGTTTTTGTTTGCGCCATGCCCCTTGTGCAGCTTACCTCCGGTGACTCTAGTGGCTCTGCAACTATTGGCTCTGCATCTCTAAGCTCTGTATCTTTTGGCTCTCCCTGCTCACCCGGCGCTTTACCAGTCTCTCCGGCCATACTCACTGCTTCTCTCCCGTCTCCAGGAGTCAGTAGTTTCTCTGTGCTCTGCTCGTCTTGCTCTAAGGTCCACACGTCCGTGAGAGGCCTGCGCAGTACTCCCTGCGCGCACACCTCCGCTGGGGGGGAGATGCAGGTATTGATGACTCCGTGGTTACGCTGTGCAACATTTCCGCGTCACCGCCATGGACCATAAGATCTCCGGCCCCGGCTCCGATGCCCATTCCGTTACCCGCTGCAGATGCTGTGGATCCCATGAAGACTTCCTGTAGGGTAGGTTGCCGCATGTTACCTACTTTAGGAATTTTGTTCTCTCCAGCTTTTGGGGTTGCTTTCATCTGTTTTCCTTTCAAGGCGGCGGCCGCCGCTTTTCTCTCAGCCCTTTCAGCTCTAAGTTCCGCTTTCAGCTCAGTGTCTCGAGCTTTGTCTTTTGTCTTTTCCTTTTCTTTTGCTTTGTTAGTCTGGTGGGCTGTATCAGAATTGGCACTGCTCATTATTGCTGCCTGCATTCTCGTAATGGTATGAGTGTCCGTCGGAATACTGGTGTCCACCTCACTTGCGCAATCCTTAGAGTCTTTAGTTTTTACTCGTGGTGGCATTCTGAAGCTCCAATTCAGCCTCAGGGTCTCAGCTATTGGACGTATCACACTGTCCTTAAGCTCGACAAGCGTAATATATACAATGTTGCTGAGTGTCTTTGTCCGCATAAATGGCAGCATGCTTTGTAGGGGGTTCTTAAGCCATCCTTTGCTCGTCATTCTTTGTTTCTCATTCTTCCCCCAATGCGTTTTTGTTCCTTTCTTCATACAGCGGGAGAGGGAGGTAGGAGCGACCTACTCCTGTGTCTGACCCGCGGCCATCTTGTCCCATCTGTGTGACATTGTTCCTGTATGTTTTGATAATTAGCTAGAAGATTTCCCGTTTTATTACAACTGGCATAGTGCTGAGCACTATTGGAAAGTAAAATGGAAGAGTATTTGTCCGTAGAGATTTTATTAAAATGCAATTTTGCATGAAGTTCTTGTAGATGAGGAGCAGAAGAGGAAGAATAGTATAGATGCTCTAGGTGTTTAATATTTAGCAAAATGGTTTGGTGCTGTTTAATAAGTGATTTGTTTTGGGGGGAGACAACATCAATAATACATCTGTGGGCAGGAGCTTTAAAAATATTCCATAGTAGTTGAGGAGAAGTATCAGAAGCTTCAAGAATTTTAAAAATTCTTCAGAAAAATTTACAAAGGAGGAAGAAAAATCGAGATCTAGTAAAAGTGTGTTATCAAACCTCCACCTATAATATTTGAAATGCACTGGAACCAAGTCTAAGTCTTTTAATAATAGGTGCATGATCGATATCACTACTGGTTCAATAGTGGAACTGATAATATTTTGTGAGATTAACTTAGAAACAGAGATTTGATTAAGTCGAGAAAGGGATCCATGAGATCGAGAGAAAAAAGAAAATTCCCTACTAGAAGGACACATAAGCTCCATGAATCTTCAAAAAGGCATTGATTAATAAGAGATTAACCATCTTCCTTCGATATCAGACACCTGTGAAATAGTTACTAACTTTAATTTCTTATGACACAGGAGTATGGCACCATTCTTTTTTGCAGCGGCAGGAGAAACAAGCACAGAACCCACCCAACCATGCTTACGTTTCAGAGGATAAGGTCAAGATTATATTTAGCTAAGTATGATAACCTTCGCTGCCTTTTTATTGGATTGATACATTCTTTAACATTCCAAGAGATAACTCTGAATGATAAAACAAAGAACAATATATAAACAATGAAACGGTTTTCTAAGAAAAAAAGAATGACAACCAATTAATAATTAAGAAAGGGGATACAGGAAAAGAAAAGAAAATAGACCAAGAGGTAGATGGGAAGAGAAAGGAAAAAAAGAAATCCTGACAAAAGTCATAAGGTCACCTTGCTTCCTTCTAACTTGTCGGTAATGAATCAAAAATGATTATTTTTGATTTATGGTATGGGTGTACCCTGTACCGTTGTTACCCTGACTTTGATTAGGTTTTTTTCACAAAAGCTGAATAAAGTATTATTGATTGATAGTACATGTAGAAAAAATAACACATTTTAACACATAACTAATAAGTTTGAACAGTAGGATGCGGTCGATGACAGCACAGAGTAAAGGCGGCACAGCAAGGGAACAAGACATTTCGTCGGACAGGTGGAATGAAACAAGGAAAAATACAATAAACAGCAAGGTACTTGTAAAAAATAAAGGAGGTTAATCAGTAAAATTAAAAAATAAGACAATCCTATTAAAGAACATGTTAAAACTCAAAAGTCTGTGATAAAATATTTTAGATTAAGACATTAGTGGTATTCATCCTGTAGAAGGTCCATAGATATTCATGGAGCTGGCTGTATGAAGATGAAAAAAGTTTCAAAAATCCTCAGGAGATACATAAGACAGGGGTGGAATAATCTAAAATGAGCACTGTGGTGGAGTGAGCGTAGCGGGCCGGAAAAGCAGGCGAGGAGGCCGTATGTAGTGGGCAATATTTGGCTTTTATTACGGTTGCACAGTACAGATAGTTCCAACAGGCGGAAGGTGTGGCTCCAGGCGATGGACTCTGGGTCGGTGCTTCTCTGCTTCTCGGCGTCCGCCGATGGTCCGGGGAAGGTTCCGATGACGGGGAGGTTCCCAGGAGGACCGGAAGAGAGGAAAAACAAGGGACCGTTAATCCTATCCAGCAAGTACCGAGACTCAACTGTTCACCATCACCAGGGTAGTGCAAGAAGGGGCGGAAAGCGACAGTGCGGGAAGGAAGGTACCGGGAGTACGGAATATAGGTCGGGAAAATAGAGAGGGTGTTGGGGTGGGGCGTGAGAGTAACGGAAGGGGTCTTGGAGTGAGGTGCTATATACGTATAATACAGTGCAGGGGCGGTGAGACTATGAAGAGAGGGAATATGTACAGGGACTTTAACACAGACTCCTAATGAGTAGGGATAAAGAAGGCAAAAGGCACTCACGCGGTCCGCCGTAACTCTCCAGCCACCTCCGAGGGACTCCACCACTCCTCTGTCCACACTTCTTCCTCGCACGTCTGTTCTCCTTCTCCATCTCCAGCCAGAGGGTCCTGCCACGAAACTCCGACCGCGTGTTGAGTTGAATCCCTGTTTTTATCCTGTGCTGGCTCTGCCTGTGGGGCGGGACTTCCGGGGTCAGCGTGATAAGGTTCCTCCTGCCCTGTCGCTCTGGTTGGATCCTGTGGGAGAGAGAAGGGCGGGGTTTCGTTGGTGATGGCTGGTGTTCGGCTTCCTGTCTCTGTTGCGGCGTTTTGGTGACATGAAGACAGTCCCGGGGGTGCCGGACAAGGTACGAGAGGGGGAGGGGGGCCTCCTGGTAGGGGTCTGCGGGTCGTCTCCTCACATCCCCTTCCCCTAGCTGTCCTTCTTGTAGTGGAGGGAGAATGCGGGTACCGGGACAGAAAATCCGCATTACCTTGGTCAGAGCCCTTTCTATGTTTGGTTTGGAAATGAAACGGCTGGCGGGACAGGAACCAACGTAGGACCCGGTCATTTTGCCCTTTGTTCCGAGCCATCCACTCCAGAGGGGCGTGGTCTGTGTAGAGGATAAAGTCTCTTCCCTCTAAGTAGTACCGCAGGCTTTCCACTGCCCATTTGATGGCTAAGGCTTCTTTTTCTACAACTGCATATTGTTTTTCTCGGGGGAATAGCTTGCGGCTCACATAGAGTATGGGACGTTCGTTGCCCCGGGCATCTTTCTGGGATAATACGGCCCCTAATCCATAGTCTGACGCATCCGTTTGTAGGATGAAAGGGATCGAATAATTCGGGGGTACCAATACAGGCCCGGAGGTCAAGGCGCCTTTAAGGTCTGTAAATGCCCGCCAGGCTTCAGAGGAGGGATTCCGGAGCATTTCATCAGACCGGTTTGATTTTTTTAGCAGGTCCGTAAGGGCAGCCGCTCTTTGGGAAAAATTGGGCACAAAGCGCCTATAATACCCAAGGAGTCCCAGGAAGGCTCGGAGATCCTTCTTTGTTTGGGGAAACGGTAGAGACCGGATGGCCGCAGTTTTGCTGTCTTGGGGTCTTATCAGGCCGTCCCCCAAAAGAAACCCCAGGTATTTTACCGTTTTCGCCGCCAATGTGGTTTTGGCTGGATTGATGGCGAATCCGTATGAACCTAAGGAGGTGATGACACTGGAAAGGTGCCTTAAGTGTTGGGGCCAGCTGTCGCTAAAGATGACGACGTCATCTAGATAGGCGCCTGCGTAAGGGGTATGGGGCCTCAGGACGTGGTTCATAGCGCGTTGGAAAGTGGCGGGAGCGCCATGAAGACCAAAGGGCATGACTAAGAATTGGTATAACCCATCAGGGGTAGAAAAGGCCGTCTTCTTTCTGTCTTGTTCCCGGAGGGGTATCTGCCAGTACCCCTTGCAGAGATCGAGAGTTGAAATGAATTTCGCCTGTCCTATTCTTTCAATCATTTCATCCACCCGGGGCAAGGGATAGGTGTCGAAGTTAGAGACCTTATTGACCTCCCGGAAGTCGATGCAAAAACGGACCGAGCCGTCGGGTTTCGGTACCAAAACAATAGGGGAGTTCCACTCGCTGGCTGAGGGCTCAATTATTCCCATTTGCTGTATGGCTTCTATTTCCTGACGGATAACATTCCTACGGGCTTCTGGCACTCTATAAGGCCTCAGGCGGACCACTTTCCCCGGTTCGGTTTCAATCTTGTGTTCAGTGACCGTGGTTCGACCGGGGGAGGAAGAGAAGGCGTCTTTCAGGGGTTCCAAGGTGTGTCGTAGTTCCTGGACTTGTACGGGGTTTAGTTCTGGGTCCAGACAAGGGTCGAAAGAGAATGTGAGGTTTCTATTGGTTCCTGACAGCACCGGACGGGGTCCTTCCCATTTTTTTAGCAGGTTGACATGAAAGATTTGGGAGGTGCCCCGTGTGGGGTCCAATTCTACCTCGTATGTGACTGGTGTCACCTGCCGAAGGATGGGGTAGGGTCCTTGCCATTGTCCCAGTAATTTCTGATCTGACGAGGGCATCATAAGGAGAACTAGGTCGTTAACAGAAAAGACCCGACTGCGAGTGCCCTTATCATATTGTCTCTTTTGGTTGTCCTGGGCGGTCTCTAGATTTTGTCTGACGATATCACGGATCATAGACAGGTGTGTCTTTAGGTTTTCCATATATTCGGGGAGAGGACGGGTCCGGTCTGGTTCAGCTTCCCACGCTTCCTGGGCCATGTCCAGCAGGGTACGAGGGGGTCGTCCGTACAGTAATTCATATGGGGAGTACCCGGTGCTGCTCTGGGTTTTGCAACGAATCGCAAATAAGGCCAGAGGAAGCATATCTTCCCATCTCTTTGCTTCTAGGCCTAAGAGTTTTTTCAGCGTCTGCTTTAGTGTGGCGTTGTATCGTTCTACCAGTCCGTCTGTTTGCGGGTGATAATCAGACGTCCGGATTTGTTTGATTCCCAACTCCGAACATACCCGTTTCATAAGGGCTGAAACAAACGGCGTGCCCTGGTCGGTGAGTATTTCCCGTGGGAAGCCAACCCGAGAAAACAAGGTGATCAGGGCTTTTGCTATAGCCTGGGTAGTAGGTTGGCGGAGGGGTATGGCCTCCGGAAAGCGGGTGGCATAGTCGACTATGACCAACGCATAGCGACACCCGCTACGGGAGGGCAAGAGGGGACCGATTATGTCCATCCCTATGCGGCTGAAGGGCACATCTATGATAGGGAGGGGTTGTAAAGGGACCCGGGGTGGCCTGTGTCGACTGTTCTTTTGGCATACTATGCATTTGCGACAATAGGTCTTGATCCTTTGATACACCCCGGGCCAATAGAATTTCTCCAAGATGGCTTGGCTGGTTTTCTAGTCCCCGAAATGACCTCCCAGAAGATGACTGTGTGCCAGGAAAAGGACTTTGTCTTGAAAGGGGCCGGGGATAAGCAACTGTGCATTCTGTTGGGGCCCCCCTTTTCGGTATAACAACCCGTTTTTCTTAATAAAGTAAGGACCTACTTGTAAGGGGTCTTCGTGATCAAGTGCTTTTCCCCAGGCCTCCTGTAGGAGAGGATCTTCCTGCTGAGCGGCCCTGAACTCTCGGTCAGTCTGCCATAGGTGCTCTTCAATGATGGCGGGATAAGCGCTGACATGCTCTTTCTTTTCTCTTCTTTTCTGACTCCTAGGTTTGTGGGGTTTGGGATTGGGTACTTGATCGGGATATTCAGGATAGGGAGCGTCTTTCCACCACTGGGTCAGCGAGTCGGAAGTCTTTTGTAGGAGCATTGGTAGTCCCGGATAATCGCTCCCTAGAATGGCTTGTTCCGGCAGGGCGGGTACAAGGCCCACGGTGAGAGAGGTGCCGGGGTCTTGGGAATGCTGGACTCGTACCTGAATCGTGGGGTATAGTTTGGTGTCCCCATGTACACATTGGATGGCTACCACCCCCGTAGGATTGCTGAGGGGCTGTGCAAGGTCTTGTGGTCGTAGAACACTCTGCCGGCATCCGGTATCGGCGAGGGCCCTCAGTGGCTGTCCGTTGATGGATACTGGACAGTAGAACGGCGGCGGTGTATACCCAGGAGGGGTACACAGATAGTTTCTGACAAAGCCGACCTCCATCGGCTCCTCTTTCTGCGGGCACATCCGTGCGATGTGTCCGAACCCTCCACAGGAATAGCACTGGGGTCCAGGAGTTGGGGTTCGGAACACTACCGGGGAGGGAAATAGGGGTGTTGGTTCAGGTCGACGGCCCTGGGGAGGTCGGGTCGGGCGAGTAGTCGCCGCTGGCAAGGGCCTGTGGGGGTGGTCGTCCTTACCCCGTTGGAGTTCCTGTGCCCTGCTATAGGCTGACGCTATCTCTATGGCAGTCTCCAGCGTGAGTCTGGAGTGCTGCCTCACCCAGCGCTGGGTGGCCGGGTGCAAGGAGTTAAGGAATTGTTCCAAATAAATTTTCTCTAGAATATTGTCCTTGGTGGAGGTTTCGGGGCGCAACCACCGGTTTGCGAGATCCCGGATCCGGAAGGAGAGAGCTCTGGGGTTCTCTTGGGGTTTTTCCCTGGCCTGGCGTAGTTTCACCCTGTAGGTATCGTCGTCAATGCCAAGGCGTTCTAATATACATCTTTTAATGTCTGCATAGGGTGTATTACCCTGGATGTTGGCCTGTTGGTATGCGGCTTGGAGGTCACCGGTGAGGAGTGGACCCAGATACTGACCCCAACGATCAACAGGCCAATTAGCGGCTTGGGCTATCCTCTCGAAGTTTGTGAAAAAGTAGTCCGGGTCTTCTCCGGGGACATACTTTTGAAGGACCACAGAGGGGAGAGAGGTCATCGGCCTTTGTTGGCCCAGAGCGTCTGTTAACTTTGTCATGGTCTGTTCATGGGTCGCCCCCTGACCCTTCAGGACATTGTGGAGCTGTCCTCTGTCATCTTCGGCAGTCTTCAGGAACTGCTCCATAAGTTTCCCGAATTGTTCTTGGAATTCTGCCATCTTCCTCACTACGGCCTCCATACCTCCGGCAGATCCCACTTCTGACACCAGATGTGGTGGAGTGAGCGTAGCGGGCCGGAAAAGCAGGCGAGGAGGCCGTATGTAGTGGGCAACATTTGGCTTTTATTACGGTTGCACAGTACAGATAGTTCCAACAGGCGGAAGGTGTGGCTCCAGGCGATGGACTCTGGGTCGGTGCTTCTCTGCTTCTCGGCGTCCGCCGATGGTCCGGGGAAGGTTCCGATGACGGGGAGGTTCCCAGGAGGACCGGAAGAGAGGAAAAACAAGGGACCGTTAGTCCTATCCAGCAAGTACCGAGACTCAACTGTTCACCATCACCAGGGTAGTGCAAGAAGGGGCGGAAAGCGACAGTGCGGGAAGGAAGGTACCGGGAGTACGGAATATAGGTCGGGAAAATAGAGAGGGTGTTGGGGTGGGGCGTGAGAGTAACGGAAGGGGTCTTGGAGTGAGGTGCTATATACGTATAATACAGTGCAGGGGCGGTGAGACTATGAAGAGAGGGAATATGTACAGGGACTTTAACACGGACTCCTAATGAGTAGGGATAAAGAAGGCAAAAGGCACTCACGCGGTCCGCCGTAACTCTCCAAGTGAGTTACGGCCGCTCTCCAGCCACCTCCGAGGGACTCCACCACTCCTCTGTCCACACTTCCTGTGGGGCGGGACTTCCGGGGTCAGCGTGATAAGGTTCCTCCTGCCCTGTCGCTCTGGTTGGATCCTGTGGGAGAGAGAAGGGCGGGGTTTCGTTGGTGATGGCTGGTGTTCGGCTTCCTGTCTCTGTTGCGGCGTTTTGGTGACATGAAGACAGTCCCGGGGGTGCCGGACAAGGTACGAGAGGGGGAGGGGGGCCTCCTGGTAGGGGTCTGCGGGTCGTCTCCTCACAAGCACCTAAAGAGAGAAGTTGTGGTTAAAGTATCTGCTTTTTAGCCTTTGCTGTATTGTGCAACTTCAGCAAGTCATTACATTTGAGGAAATAAAGGATAACACCTCTGGGTATAGATTTGGAATATTGAAGTTGAGAATGCTGGCCTAATTGATAAGCACTCCGAATATTCAACGCTGTGGAGTAAGAGAATCCCACTAACCGGGGGCACAAAAGAAGTAAAAAATGTGACAGAGTCAATAGCTTCAGGACCTTATAGAAATCCATAAAGACGAAGGCTATTTTACCTATTTCTGTTCTCTAAGACTTTGAATGTGCCTACAACAGAGCTACTTCCTTTAGCAAAGTTGAGATGTTACTTGCTTCTTCCTGGGCATCACTAACGCGCTCCTCTAAAGCTGACACTCTTGTTTGCCTATGAGACCACTTGTCATCAGGACTTTGCATATGTATTTGGTTTGTTCAGCAACTTGCCATAACAACCATATTTAATCTAACACCAACTGAAGAGATATAGGTGAAGATGGTTTAACAAGAGATGGTCGGTCCTGCATGACCCATTTATGTGTAAACAGAGAAGCAGCATGTCAAGCTTTAGAGGCAGGCGAGGATAAGAAAGACATTTTGAAGCAGCAGGGACACTCACAGTAAAGCACTTACAAGGCTTGAAAAGAATGATAACTTGTTAGTAGTTGGCATCGTTTGATGAAGAGGCACTTTATGTTTCTTTAGTCTACCCATACAGTTCTTTATGGTTTCTGAGAAGCCCGAAAGGTGAAACAGCATTGAAAAACAAAAATACACACCACAGTAATAGATATTGATATTTTATTTTGTCATAGAGAGCAACGATATGAATAAAACTCAAAGGAATTATGAAAATGCACAAAAGATTAGTCCAAAGAAACATGAAAATCGTGAAACAATGTAACATGTTCAAACTACGATAAAGCCACTATAGACAGCAATGGTCACACAGAATATAAAACAAGTGAAGGGAAAAATTCCTACGTAAAAGTGCATTAAATGAGGTGCTTCATGCCCCGTAGAAAGCATTAATAGATTTCAACAATGCAACACACACAATATCCAGAAGAATAGCAGAAAGTGACAATAAAATCATCCATGAGTTTATTAGAAAAGGTCAGAAATGAGAAGTCTGTTGTAAAACCAGTTTTTACATGGAGATGCGAGAGAGGATTCCAGCTGCGCCATGTGTCTAAATTAAAATGGCCACCGCTGTGAGGCTGAAACAAGCAGGCATAATAATAGGCATGAAAGAAGGTGAAAAGGGAAGTCAAAGTTATGTCTACGTTCACCCTGCAAAGCTGCAATGAAGCCAGCAACACAACTGCCAAAATATGATGAAAAAGGGTTCCATCGTCAGAAACGCCATGCAGTTCCTGACTCAGGGGGGCAAATCAGCTGGTGATCAAGCTCCACCCCTTTGATACATATCTTTGTCTGTGTATTAATGAATCCATGGCAGTTAGTGTTAGGAGCCTGAAAGTCTATGTGCATCAATGCCTGATTGTCTGCTCTCCTCTTTGCGTGGTAACAATGATGCTCAAGATGCCCGCATGTCAAGGAGCTCCCTTCGCTAGGAATCGCCATATGGCATAAATCCAGAGAATAAAAGGCCCCCCATCAAGCCACTACCTATTGGGATCAGTAGGAAACCATCCTTTGACCATGGGAAGACTGTGGAGAAGGCCATGCAGGGATAAACTAATGAGAAAGGATACTGCCGGTGCAAATGATACAAGATGGCTGTGTGTTAAGAAGCTCCTGATAGGCTGGGATCGCCTATGGCATAAATCCCTAGCGTCCAGCAATGCCCCTTAATCAAACCTTTAGATCACGCTTCCTGGCTCCATTACAGAGGAGCCTGCTCAAACTCTCAGGAAGACCTCCTAGCTCCACCACAGTGTATCCTGACCAGACCCTTGGGGCGGATCCGGAGCTCAGGCTTCACCTGCCACTCACCGCCCAGGACTAGAGGGCCGAAGCCAGGGACCCTTTAGAGTTTATCCCTGCTACTTCATATCGACCGTTTGTCTCCTCGACACTCCAGGGCCTGCTGGATGAGTGCTGCCCTGGATGGGACAGTCGAGAGACCATCTAGCTGCTCTAGAAGTCTGATCCGTGGCTGTCACAGTAATGAAAGGGGGAAGTCAACACCAAAATACTGGCCAGCTGCCATCTGGACCAGTGGCTGCCTGGTCGCCACCCTGCTCGCACCACACTGGGGGAAAGAAATCATCCTATTGCGCTTAATGCAAACAATATCTCCTGAATTCTCCCCTGGTGATGCAGGCTGCTAAAACATGGTGCCTGATGAGTAGTTGAGGAAAGTATGTCGCCGGACAGGGAGAAGTCACACTTTGGAGAGTGCAAAAAAACTAAAAGAACAACAAAAGCAGGAAGTAAGCCTTCAATTGCCCTCTACTTTCACCCCCTCGTGGCTTGATACCGCTGATGTCCTGACGTACCATAAAAAATAACATAAGGAGCTATACTTACAAATAACTCCAATACCAATTACCAAATAAGCAGTCAGCCGTCAGTGAAGAAAGTTCAATCGTTTATTATGCAAAATACTCTATAGAGGAGCCTCTCCCATCCTCACCCCTCAAGGTGCGTGGAGAAGACTGCTGGCTTGCATTCAAAACAGCACATATATACTTTCAGTAAGGTATGTGAAGTCACCGTAAATGGAAAAACACTACTTGGCTCTTGGTTCCCCGAGGAAGGACCATATATGGCACACATGATTCGTTCGAAACTCTGCTAGGTTATTATTGGGGAGGTCAGGAGGGTTGACTTCCTTTCGTCCTGATGCCCGGGAGTGCAGGTACGGCGCCTTTAGGAATGTGCTTATCGCACCCAAAGCCAGATGCGACCTTGGGTACCAGGGCAGAGAAAGAATAGCGTGCATTCAGCTGCTTTCAGTAATTCAACTGAGCCGGGGCCTGACAACCAATGGAAGGTAACAAGTGATTACTGCGTGGGTCTAACATTACAGAGGAAGATGGCGTCTGTATGGGTCTCGGCCTACTTGAAGTAAACAGCACACATGAACAGTGTATACCCTTACGTACTAGCTAAAACAGATATAGGTTAGACTTAATGCATCCTCACATAGAAGAGTATATAGATACATCATGCTAACACAACATATATATATATGCCTAATACCACTGACATAGGGGAAATCGGATTTTATCCCTCTGTGCTGTCTCCTTCCCCTCTCCTACCCACCCTCAAGAGTACACCTCAACAGATGCAGGACCAATGAGGATTCCTCCATTCATTCCAACCTGCTGACTGTTGACTCAAGGGATGCCACCTCATGTTTCTCTCAATCTCATGACTCGCCATATAGAGGAACGGTGAGGAGGCCCCCATCACAGCAATGGCGAGAAGATCATACTTTGTAAATGTTTTGATTTAATTTTGTCCAAACCTAACCGCTTCCATTTTTATTAAAATGTAACCTTGAGCGAATCTTCAAGTTTTATATATGTAACTCGAACCACTAGTATCTTTGGTAGACTAATGTACTTACTACTATTCTTATGTGAATCTAGACCTTATCTGTTTGTATCTTTTCTAGGGGTGAATTTACAACTTGTATATATGCAACTCTAACCACTAGTATCTGTAGTAGACTTTTGTCCTTACTACAATTCTTATGTGAATTTAGAGTTTTTCTGTTTGTATGATTTATGTAACTCATGTACTCTGAAGTACTTATGTAATTTCACTGGTCCCGCTGTAAGGCGCTCTGACCCCTTAAGGTACAATTTGCACTATATAAAAACGCATTTACTAAATAAAAGTACAGTAGCAGTAATTGTGTTGGACTGTGTTTGCATAATATCTGTAGGCATATTGCTCCTTCTGAATATTTACATACGTGCTGTCTTATGTCAATGTGTGCATGCATGCTACATGCGTGCTTACTTGCACTATTCAATAGTCAATCCTATTGCCACTATTAATGACTGTTTCTCTATCTATGTGGCTAGAAATGATATTGCATCTTTCAAGTATGTCTGTTAAACTGAGTGGGTTTTCAAAGCAATAATCATGATGGGGTCATGTGGAGCATTCTGTTTTACAATAAGTACTGACATATTAGTTACCCTGATCACGTCTGCATCATCTGCAGAAATAGGGTGCGGTTTGTTCAGTGAAGTGCAGCGTAAAGTCAAGAGCCGCCCACTTGCTTTCTACAGTCGCCATCCAATAGTTCCTCTGCTGTGTTTAAGAAATTGCTGAGAAGATGGTTGTAATACATTACACATGTTGAAAAGTTCCTTAATTATTGTATTCACATTTGAATTTTAACATAGTTAGACATAGTATGTGCCAAAGCTAAGCCATCACATATAAGGAGAGGTCTGTTGTATGCGGTATTAGAAAATATTCTGAAGGAAATTGCTGGCCCTTGCTTTATGTCTGTTTGCTTTTGGAAGAATGCAGTTATGAATTATTTTTACTTTAATTACTTCTCCATTCATAACTCTCACAAACAATGTTATTTTTTCTTTTTTATTATATATGTGTTTCTTCTGCAAGGGCCTAAAATTCAGCCAAGAGACACTATTAAGCAGGGTGGCATAATGAGCTAATTTCTGGGAAAAGTGTCACAAACAAACTGCAGGTAATTGTGCGGGGATAGAATTTTATCTTGCAAGGTGTCATCCTAATTAAAATGGCACCATATTGCTATCATTATGCAAAGAAGTTTGGTTGCAGTACAGAAACCCTGCTACATCAATGGAGATGTGCTTCAAAGTTTTTTTTTAAGTGTGTTTGGTGTCTGATACATTATTTCTGCCTGCAGACGGTTTGAGCATTTAATTATTGGGAGCTAGTCCGTCAAAATGAGGCTTCTTGAAATTCTGAAGAGTCTGCACATTTGGCACAAAACAGGATATCAAGGAATGTGGAAACATAAAATATGCAGTAATTGACTGGCATGCACGTTTCATCACTTTCGTCATAACAATGACAGAACTAGAGACAATCTTGAGCCTACAGTGTTCCATCTGACATGGAAACGGGCAGATTACTGCGGAGGGAAAGTGTCTGTCACCATTGTTATCACATTTTTATACTGCTTATTTACGGATAGATATTGTGACCAAAACAAACAATATTAGAAAATGAATGAAAATATTAAGGAAACAATATCATTGGTGGCAGCAACCATGAAATATCAATTTGTGATTGTCAAATAACATGTCTAAGGCGCATACCTGTGGGTAGCCTGCTAAAATGTTTTGACAAAATATCGTGAACAACAATATTGTGTCAAAAATATAATCTACTAAAATATATACGCTAATGATTAAAAACGATACTTAAAATAATATAAAACATTTACATTACTAATATTAACACCTAAGTTTAATATATTAACTAATATCTATATATATATATATATATATATATATATATATTTTAGTTAATAAGAAATTATAGTTAGTACTTCATTGAAGTAAACAGAACAATATCTTTAAGAACACTACTATATACGTAAAAAACAATATTTTTACCTTCTATATTTTGTCACTTGATTTGTTTTGTAGTGGAAATATTTTTGACACAATATTAATGGCACACAATATTTTTGAATGAATACTTATGTCATTTAAACTGCTACACTCACAAGACCCTCCATGTAAATTATTGGAAATAACTTCTGATAACATTTTAAATAAGGGAGGCTGCATAGCTCCGGACAACAATGAAAACATCTACCTATATATTCCTGCTGTTAATGTCAGCAAATAATTTTTTTTCAGCAACACATACTTAGAGCCCTGGGGGGTGGAAAGCTCTATAGTGACTATGCAGCTTTTTGTGCTCCTTGCAATATTATGAATTTTACCCTTTGAGGAGACCCTATCCAGTGGGATCACCAGACCTGTGTTTGTTTGTTACTAAGAGTATTTCTTCATGTCCACTTTGACAGGAGAGACCTGAAATTGGTTGCTCCACCCTTTTATATTTGAGAGGGCACATCTTTACTGAAATTCTGGCTTTTGGCAGCATTGTTGCTTTGGTGTAGTTTTCAGGTGCCGTAGATGTGCCTTGTGTTGATGGCTGCTATTACCATGTGTAAATAAATCAAGTGTTCCTTATTTGGAGACCTCTTGTATATACTTTAGTATATACTTATATATGTATCATATACTTATATGTGTATGTACGATGTGGGCTCTGGAGATCAGCCCTAGGACTTGTCTGTTTCGGCTTAGAGTCTTTTTTTCTGTTCAACTGCCTCTATTTAACTGTCTTGATAGAAAATGACCAGCAGTAGTCAATAAAATACCAGAATTGCTTTCTGCTGAGACTTTCTTTTTTTTATTTTCCTGGCAACTACCTCTATTTAACTTTCTTGATAGAAAATCCCCAGCAGAGGCCAGTAAAATACCAGATTCACGGTAGCATTCTCTAGATTCCAGGCCATAGAAATTGTCTTCCACAAGCAACCGTAGACAATAATATTTTTTTAAAATCTTGTATTTTCAGTGAAATGGCCCTGATTTGATATTAAAAACAGAGCTTTGGGCTATACCATTTTCCACTGAAAGGCAATATGTCCCTCCATGTTTTCCTATAACTGGCATGTCACGCAGTTTGGTGCTTACTTTCCCTCCATGTTAAAGAACAGTAGATGTTTCAGCAGCCAGGCTAATGTGCTGCATAGCTAAATGCATATAAGGTCCCAAAGGCAATACCGATTGCGTTGCAAATGCTTGTTTTTGATAAATGAGAATGCCCACAAGTATTCTCTGAATTGCATTCATTACAGCTAACATGATCCCCACATCCATGCAACATGAGCTGATCCTAATCACTTTTGGTGCATTTGTTAGTGTTATACTCACAAACATGCTTTTCGCTTTTGTGTGAATAGGGTAATGTAAGGTGGTTGCTGGCTGGGGTAAAGCAACAGGGGCAGTCCACCCTCTCCTAATTATTATCCGATATTGCTACCGTGTGTTCACAAAAAATTGGACCCTGGTAGAATGTGCCTGCCTGCTGTAAAATACCTCTAACAAATACAATATATTGTGTAAGCGGGAACAGCCCTGCCTTAACAGTATCCTCTCTGAGGAGAGAAACCCTGCTCCAACCTGACTAGGTAGATGTTTTGTAGTGCTTGATCTGCTTTACATTGAGTTTATGTCCCATCTACCAAGGACAGAGCATACCCTCTGTAGCCACCCTCACGCAAAAAAGATCTCTATTCGCATATACTTACATGAACCATGCTCCAGATAGTCCTGCAGTAGTAGCTGAATGCTGCCCATTCCATCTAGGCTAGGGCCAAGAGTAATGATTACTGATACTGAATTTACCTGCACAGAAGCCTGTGGCAATCACAAGGAATCAAAAGATGTGGACTCAACATGCTATGAATCCCTCTGCATATTTCATAAGTAATCAGACAGGGATCAAATGTTAAACTGAGGGATTACTGTGCCTGCTAAGCACACATCCTCCCTCAACGTACATTTTAGTTCTTAATTTAGTTTTGACAGCCGTTCCAGTTTCCTCTGTGCTTAAAACGCCATCAGATGTGTGCCAAAATCTGTTCACCCTAGATATGGAATTGTTGCCTGATGTTCCAATCATCTTTCATCTAAAAGTTTATTTAATTTCCTAGGAAATGGAAAACTCCAGCCTGATTGTAAAATGAAGCAACGTTTTTGAACCTATAACCTTTAACCATCGCATCAACATTTAGGCATGTGCTTTTAACACGCAAATAAATATATATTTCCTCACAGACTACATGATATATACTTGGAGCTTAGTGTAGATTTTGGATCACAATCCTGTTTTTAATTCAACGATTACTAACAGCATGGCATCTTTGGTGATTGGGTACAGTAAACATTGTAGCTGCAATGCAGAAGAGGCTGGTGCAGCTGCACCACTGCCTGTGAGAGGGGTGTGCTGGGGCACACCAGTGGTGGACAAGTCATCTCCAAATTGGAAGTGAGACAGGTACCAATGACATAATCAGGAGAGAACATGGCTGTCTTGTTTAAGCTTTTATATCCGGAGCCAAGTGAGATGTCTTGGTATGGGTACTGACAATAAAAGAGGATCCCTAAAGTCTCAGCAACCATCTTGAGCGAGTGCTGCTCTTTTGTACCTGCAGCATGAGTGTGTAATGCCACGAGGAAGAAACATAGTAAAAGGGACAATTCTGCTTTTTATGGTCCAACCTTCCAGAAGGAAGAAGGGCTCAGAGGCTGGAATAAAGAGATGTGGCCACAAGGTTATTCAGGGATCGAAAGATATGATTGGGAGCATTATAAACCTTACAGGTCAAGAACGCTCCACTGACATTCAAAGCCAAACTGGGAAGGTGGAAGGTTAGATGTAAGGGTTAGATAACGATGTGACTTCCACGGTTAAGGATATTTATCGACATGCCCAAGAGCTTCAAGAGGTTGTGACATTTGTCAAGGTACTATTAAAGTAATTGTATTGTAATAAGGGAAATATGAAGTCTTGTGCAAAGTCAGAGGAGAAGCCAACATTCAGGTTTTAGGCACATCCAACTTGGGGCTTAACGTGGACACTACCAAAGTTCCATGGGCTATTTTGCCACTCCCCAGTCTATGGTGGTTTCCCACTGTTGAAGAGAGCATACTTTCTATCTCCAAGACCTGCCATGGTCCCCTCCTCCTCCAAAGGTCTGATTTAGGAGATGCAGCAGACTTGGAGTGGCAAAACTAGTCTTAAAGGGGGCAGCAAATAGGAGACAAAAGCTCATCTATGATAACAGCAGGATTCTATTTTTCCTTTATGTAAGGGCTTTGCCACTTGCAAGATGGTGCAAGCTTGCTAATACACAACAGCACATTCTGGCATTTGGAATCTCTGCTTCATTATGATATTCAACTAAAACTGTAAGAGCATCATAGAGACAAATCTGAATTGTTTATTGATCCTGTAGCAGTGAACTCCCTTCCGGAGAGACAGAATGGTCTTCTTTTGGATATCTATATGTCTGTGGCATTTCAATAGTGCAAAACTATCCAAAAGGCAGCAGAGCACTGTACAGGTCAAAGGCAGGCATAAAGGCAATGAGTGGTTAAAAAGGTAACTTTTTTTTTCCCTTGTGTACACATCTTAGATTGCAGTCTTATGGTATCCTGGCTGTGATTGTGCCTAGAACCAGCTGTGATGGTAAACTTTTTTGCAAGCTTTACTGCTGGATGAGTGCTGTTCGTGATGACTTAGAAATGTATGCAGCTGGTTTGAAGAAATTGCGGGCTGGCAAGAGGAGCCAGTCACCATTTAAGAGATGTGATCATATTTCTTCAGGTGCTGGCTGACATGTGCTGCATCATGTAGGATGTCCTTAAGAGGTGCCAGAGTGGAGTTTGGGAGGCCTTATAGCACAGAGTTACCACATGGAAAAGTATAAGGTCTTGGAAAGTACTTCTGAAGTCGCTTTCTGAAAGAAATGGTTTCAATTTGTTTAGAAAAGAGGGCTGGGTGAAGGGCCATCTTTGTCTTCAGTTGTTTTTTTTCGAGTATGTTCTTTGAGGGTAGAATTG
The DNA here is from genome assembly GCF_964263255.1 of Lissotriton vulgaris. NCBI lineage: Eukaryota > Metazoa > Chordata > Amphibia > Caudata > Salamandridae > Lissotriton > Lissotriton vulgaris. Next base: position 938,835,052 of record NC_141696.1, read on the forward strand.
GGAACCAGAGTGCATTCAAGTGACTTGGCATTCAGTGAAAGTTGGGGTTTAGAAGCCAAGTTTGTACTGTTTCTGTTTTTTTGTTTTTGGAAAATAACAGAAATTCAGTCTCTGTTGGGTTGAGCGTCAGGTTCGTCCTGGACAGCTTGATCTGGATCATGTTCAAACAGTATTTCAGGCATTCAATGTAAGAAGTAGATGAGATTTTTAAGTATGGATGAAAATCATTAGCATACTGGTGAATAATACTGTTGTTATCTGTGAGTAGAATACCAAGCGGCTCCATGTACAGATTGACAATTACAAGGAGGACTCCCTAGATAACAGTGATACTTTGGGACCTGGAGGCATCCATGTGAACAAACTAGCCTCCCTTGGAAAGGTAGAAGGCGATCTAGTGAAGGACGTTCCTGGCGAATCCCATTCAAAACTCCGAATTCTGTAGGAGGGTTGGATGATTCACAATGTATAAGATAGCTGAGAGCTCCAGCAACATCTGGAGGCAGTGGTCCTCTTCATCTTGGGTCAAGAATACCTTATCATGTGCAAGGTACTTATTTCCATATTGCAGCATGCTCGGAAGCCACACTGGTAGTTGGACTTAATGTGACCCTTGAGTTGAACATAGACTGATTTTCCAATGATCTTGCCATTCTTTAGGATTGAGAGAATCCGGGATCTTGAAAGCTGCTTGGAAGAGGCCTAGAGTAAGGGAGACACTGACAATGGTGAGATGGGATGAGAGAGTACTCAAAGAATGAGATTTAATGAAGTACAAGTGTAAAACATCATTTTCATAAAATGTGGCTGTGAGGGAGTTGAACATTTTGGTGAAGTCTGTGACAGCTATGGCTTAGGAAGATGACCATTAAAGGATTCTACATGAAGGGCTGGGTGTTAGAGATGAAGCAGGATTTGTGTTGTCAGTCTTCTATTGGATCTTCTTTATTTTTCACTGAAGAAGAGTTGGCGGCACTGGACTTTTCAGTGGGGTCAGGGAAAGGGAGTTCTTTCATGGGGTTTAGGCAAAGCTTTATTGTCTTGAAGGAGTTTTGCTTCTGTTGGTGTCTTCATTGATGATGTTGGTATAGTACTGTGCTTTGGCTGATGTGATGAGATTTCTGTGTATTGTGTGGAGGAACTGCAGTATGATGAGTTCTGTTTCATTCCTTTTTCCTAACTGATGGGTCATGTACTGTCATGAAGGTCTTTGGTATACCAGTATGCTGAAACATTGGCTTGCTTGTACGTGTTTTAACTGAGGGAAGGCGTAGATGTTCTCACAATTTCTAAGTACGTGTTGCAGTTGTTTAAAAGGATGTTGGCTTTAGATGTGGAGCAGATAAGGTGAGAGGTGAGTTCAAGCTTTAGGCTGTCTATTGAGAAGTCTTTGAAGGATATGGTTTGGTGTTCTCTTTTGCATTGACCTTGGTTCGTTGGTAGGATGCAAATCAGGGAAATATGGATGTTGAAGTGATCAGGCCAGCTCAGAGTTATGGGTGGTTGACACTTGAATGTTGGGAAATGTTCAAACTCTTCAGTTGAGTAGGATTCTTCTTGGGTCCTGAGGGTGGTAGAGGACTTGATTGCAGATGAGGTGCACTGAGGATGAGAAAGAACAATAGGTTAAATTCCAATTATGATTTGATTTCTCTTGTTATCATTTGGTTCCTTCCCTTCCCTTTCCTTTCCTTCCCTTCCCTTTCCTTTCCTTTCCTTTCCTTTCCTTTCGTTTCCTTTCCTTTCCTTTCCTTTCCTTTCCTTTCCTTTCCTTTCCTTTCCTTTCCTTTCCTTTCCTTTCCTTTCCGTTCCTCATCGTATGCCATTCACATGAAAAATCAATACCTTATCTGTGCCTCACTAAGTGTGCTTAGAGTAGAACTTAGGGTTGCATACTCTGATTATGGTAGATCGTCCGCTTTATATGGAGCATTTCATTGGGAAGATGGAGCACTACATATTGTTCAAAATGTAAGGTTTGTTTTCACCTAATAAAAAAGACTGAAACCTAAAAACATGGGATATGTGCTGACTTGTCCTGCAGTCAGACCACCAATGATCTCTGGGCACCCATCCTTTTACTCTCCCCCTCCAAGGGAGACAGTTAAGAGGTTTACCCCAACCTACTTGCACTAAAGAGCCAGATTTTCCACTACACATCAGGAATTCATCAGAACAAGGCACTCAAACTTAGAGCATAACCAATCTTTTTTCCCACAGAGGTACAGATAGAGGGATTATCCTCAAGCCACCCACCCAGACCAACAGAAAGCCTACTATGCTCTAAAGAATATATTAGGTAGGGGCCATCCTCTACTGGCAAATGGTCACAACACTACACAGAAGACATTTTGTATCCTCGTATAAGGGGCACATTAGAGTTTACGCACATTGCTCTGCCTCAGAGCTCAGAACAATCACAGGATACCAATTGTCATACACCCTTATAGCGCTCTTTGTACAGTGGGTCTGGTGCACAGAGATCTTGTGGTAGGACCCCTGTGGCACTTAATGGCCTACTATGATACTGTGGCAAGCATCCATCGGGCCCATGGACCAACTGTGTACCTTGCACCCGCTGTAAACTAGGCATTGATTTGGTTTCTATTTTGCACTCTTTGCAAGAAATGACCACACATGTTTTCTTGGTTTATTGGCTTCAACTGTCATGTTACAACTGCCTTTCTTACAGGTCAAAATTGTTGTACTGACACGTGCTCTCCCAAAGGGCCCAATATGGACCTTCCCAATTATCGTGTGTACCACATGCCTCACAGGAGCCAGCTACAACTGTTGGAACCTTGATGCAGTATTTAAACTGAGCCCAAGCAGGTGCTTGGCCTCACTCCTGCTTCAGGACAAGCATCACTCTTCTACACTCGCCTGCTGAGCCATCCAGAATTGATCAGCGCTCCAGACTTGGGCAGCCCAAGCTTACCTACAATTCCTGTGGTCCCCACAACTCGAACGCCTCTGTCACCTCCGCTTCTTGCACACAGTGATTCCTCTTCAAGATGTCCTCCGGATTCCTGTAAAAAGAGAAAAGGCATGGCTATATACCCACTCACAAGTTAGTGCTGACAAATCAATCTATCAGCAAAATGCAAGAATGAGTTAGTATATCACCCTCAGGATTATTAGCAATATATACTCCAGGCCTTCTACATGAACTTCGCAAGTACTTCAATTGTTTAGTGCTTTTGAGACTTTACAGACTTTGTGCTCGAAATCAGATAGCTCAAGAACTGATAAGTATCACACCAGTATCTCTCTGAGAAACCGTTTTGGCAAAAGAAAACATATAAGGGTGCATGATGTATATATAATTTATGTTGCACATCAAAGAACCAGCGTAACAGAGAACTATTATGTAAGGTGATTCTTTGGAGTACCATAAACTCCAGCCTATAATCGTGATTTGGACTTGCTCTCCTGCAGTACATTTGATGAAACCTGTCAGTGTGTATTATTGGTACGAGTTGCTAGGTCAGGATATGCTGAGATTTGTCTTTTCCTTGATGTAGAATTCCCTTCTTGTTATTTCCAGTGCATTGCATCTTCACACACACTGAAGGTCCCTGGAGTGCTGATCTTGTTTTGCAGTGTCACAAGGAAACAGAGTGCACACAGTACACAGTACAGTACACAGTACAGCAAGTCTATTTTTTCTTGTTTCAGTTCAAATCCCCTTTCCTTCAGTGGCAGTCTGTGATTCAAAGTTTTGGTTCTTTGATCATCTGTGGCCCGGGAGATATAGGAGGTACAGTGTCATCGCCGCAGTTGGAACCAGGTGAGAGCTTGACACCAATTAATTGGTGTAGGAAAAGGGAATATGATGGGGCTGGTCGGTCCTAGTGTAGGGCTGCACCCTTCCACCGCCTGGCACCAGACATCCTTCCTGCCCATTGGGAGGGTATCTAGATGGTCTTACTTCCAAAATGTGCATCCCAGAGCTCTAAAACCCCAAAAGACATCAGGGATTGGTTTCTGAAAACGGTGTGGAGTGTTGGTTGGCCCATACTAGAACCATGTTTTACCTTTCAACCCCTAGCCAGTGAATTCTTTTCTTTACACAAGGGAAGATTTGCAGAGTTTACCCTAAATCAGTAGACCCCAATGGTGAAGAATGCCCATTAGGTGCTGGGGAATTATTTCTTCCTAACATGGATAATTGCTGTACATTACATTACAGAGGCACAAAGCAGTCTTTCTTCCCCCTTGGAGGAGCAGATTTGGGATTTCATTTGCAGTCTACCTGACTCAGGGGGCAGATACCCCATTAGACACTAGGTAATGATTTTATATTCTCCAATGAGGAGAGAGGTCGGTCAGTCCTTTCTTTGGACTGCATTGCCCCCTTGCATGGTGCTCGTCTTTCAGGCACACTGTGAGGGCATATTAAGTGGGATACCTCAAATCAATAACAGAAATATGAATGGGGGTTGGCTCATCTTCGTATCAGGCCTCAGAATCCCAAAACCATTACACTGCACACTCTGTATATTACTACCCAAGAAATGCTTTTATGAAAAACAGAGACTTATGGTAATCCAGGTTTGTGTGGCTTGCATGGATTCCAGTAGGTTTGCATCAGAAAAACGATGTATTAAAACAACTTGGGGGTGGCTATCGTATTCAGGCATGTCTTCATCCAACAGCCAGGGAGCACAACTAATTCTGGGCCTTTCTGATATAGAGAGTGGAATCCAGGGTGCCTTGGATTGTATGGATGTCACCATGCCTTGTTAATGTTAAAAGCTGCGTAAACTTACAATTTCCTTTAACTGTCCTTGATAGTTGGCTGTATCATTCATGTATGTGGTCAAACAGCTCCCCAGGGGTGTTTTTCCGAAAACTAGAGACCAGAGGATCTTTTCTGTGGTGAAATGCTGGGCAAAACAAAAATGATGGATAGAGAAGAATCCTGAGTAATTACCAGTGGCTGAAATTAATTCAAGCATCCCAACAATCACTTTTTTTGTTTACTTCAGCGAGATGGCCTAAGCGCGATGGCTATCAATCAATTAACCAAGTAGTATTTGTATATTGTGGCTAATCAACCTGTGGGGTATTCAGGTGCTGTGCTGCAGGTATCAGTCAAAGAGCTAGGTCTTGAATCCTTTTCTGAATGAGGATGTAGTTCAGAGGAGGAGGCCGTTCCAGGCTTTTGCGGGGAGGTGGGAGGAGGAGAATACTCTGGAGCAGCTGTGACGGATATGTGGTGTTTGATCAAAGGCGAGGTGTGCAAAGTAAAGGTTTCTGGTCAGTTGGTGAAAGATCAGCTGGTGGTTCATGTAGGTTGGTCCTTTGTTGTGCAGGGTTTTGTAGGTGTTGGTTTGGAGATTGACATAACATCTCTTCTGGACGGGGTGCCTATGGAGGTCTTTTAGGTGCTGGGTTTTGTGTATCCTCTTGGGTAGGTTGAGGATCAGTCTGGCTGTTGCGTTCTGGATTTTTTTGAGTCTTTGCATGAGTTCAGTGGTGGTGATGGCATAGAGTGCATTTTTGTAGTCAAGCCAGCTAGTAAAGAGGGCCTGCCTCACAGTTTTTCTTGTGCTGATGGGGAGCCATCTGAAGATTTTGTGGACAATGTGGATCATGTGGAAGCAGTCTGAGGAAACAGCGTTGACCTGATCTTTTATGGAGAGTTGACTGTTGAGGGTGATACCACGGTTGTAGACGTGGTCTTTCGGTGTGGGAACAGGAGGTGTGTCTGCCAAAGTTCAAAATTTCTGTTTTGTCTGTCTTGAGTTTCAGGCAGTTGTCTGTCATCCATGCAGATGTGGTAGTTGGTCTTGGGTGATGTGTGCTCACTGTGCCACTAAACCCAAGCTGTACTTGATTACAGGGCCCTAACTAGGGTAAAACCGGTCTTGTGTTGCTTGTGTTCTGTTTAAGAGGACTTGGCTTGTCACTTCAGGCTGGACTGTGCCTATTGGAGCAGGGCCGAGAAGATTTTCATATGGATGGATCTAATCTGAGGCGGCATAGTGAACAGAAAACTCATGTTTTAGGATGTGGCCCATGTAATTACCACTGGCTGAGATTTAGTCAGGCATTCCAACCATTACTTTTTAGTTTACTTCAGTGCAAAATCCTAAGTGCTACAGGTATGCTAAGACATGGAATCAAGGTGCACTCAACCGAAAAATCCCAAATAGGACAAAACTAGTCCTGAGTTGCTTGTGTTACTGTTCGAAAAGGCCTGGTTTGACAGTTCAGGCTTGACTGTTTCATTTGGTGCAGCGTAAATAACGATTTACATATTGCAGGATCTAATCTATTACTTTTTTTAGTTCAGTGTGATGATGATGCTCCGATGTGGACCTTGTGCTCACTGTGCCAATGGAACCAAGCTGCACTAAACTGATGAGCGCTAACTAGGTCAAAACCAGCCTTGATTTGCTTGTGTTCCATTTCAGAGAGGATCCAGCTTGGAAGATTAGGCTTGACTGTTCCTACGGAAAGCAGGGTTAAGACTTGTTAGACCTGACATCATTGGCCTGAGTCTCTCCTCCATTTTTTTCTGTTTGCCTCCTCTGTTTACGATGTTTTTGCTGGTATATTGCTTTGGGCACTGTGCCACTGCTGATCAGTGCCACAGTGCAAGTGCTCTCTATGTAAAATTGCTGTATTGATTGAATTCCATATTTGGCTTATTTGGTTTACTGTCAGTCCCTAGTCTAGTGCACCAGGAGTACCAGGGCTTTTAAATACAAATGCTGCTTGCACATGTTGTGCCACCCACAAGAGCGGCCTAGTGAAAGTATGTCTAAAGGTCTGCCATTGCTAGACCTACGTGCAGTCTGGTACTGTCACGCAGACTGCGCAAGTACACCTACTTGCCAGTCCCTAAACCTTCCCTTAACTTCATGTTAGTCACCCCTATGGTAGGCCCACGGGCAGGGTGCCTTGTAAGCATAAGGTAGGACAAGCCCGACTAGGTTGGCATGTCTTAATAGTGAATTACAGCCATATTCGTTTTTCACTATTGTAAGGTTACCTGCTCTCCATAAGTTAGAATGGGCTGCCGGGGTTATTAATGGTGTATTCCCAGCGGGCTCGGGGAGCATGGTGCAATGTCGAGTTTGGTATCCCTGAACTCAGGGTTTGATAAGGCATCCGTTTATGTGGATGGTTTTTGGACTCTGGGTTTGAAAATAGCACTTTTAGAAAGTGGCTATTTTCTTGTCTAACTATTACTGGTTTCTGCTGGTTTGGTGTGTGTGTGACAGGGGCTGGGTGGCTCCATAAGGTCTGAATGAGTCAGTGTGGGGTGAGTGGGACATTTGCATTAAGAGTAGGGGAAGAGTAGCTCCTGATAGCCGGCCCTGCCTGACACAAAGCTGGCTCCACCTCCTGCCGGGTGACTGATGGCTCTGCTCCTGCCAGTGACAATACTGGCTCCACCTCCTGCTGGGCGTCTGAGGACCCTGCCCTGCACAGTGAATAGGCCAGGTGCCTCTGCCTGGCTACACCCACAACAAACCCAGGATGAGGGGAATTCCCCTGCATGGACAAAGGGATCAAAGCCAAAAAGGGGTATAAGAGAAGGACCCCTGAACCAAGAATTTAGATCACTTCTGACAAGGAACCCTGAACCAAGGACAAGAAGCCTGATGATCCAAGGGCTTGCCTACCCCTTCTGCCAGAGTGCTGTTTGCTGGGGGGAATCCTGCAGTTGCTTCTTTATTTTTACCAAGGAACCAGGAGAGAGGAACTGTGTGTGTACTCTCAAACTTTGCTAAAGAAAATCTCCAAGGGTTGGAAGAGTGCCAGGCTCCTGTTGAAGTCACAGGGCCAAAGGACTTCATTTATTTGCTAAAAGTGCTTGTTGCTGCAACCTGAAAATCCAGCATCTCTGAAAGAATCCAGCAATCTCGACTCCGCCGGACGCCGCCGAATCCAGCTCGACATCGTAAGTAACGGCTCCAGTGTCCCGCTTCCTCGACGCCGGCCGCCGGGCCCGATCGATGCCAGTAGCGACGCCAGTGATTAGCGAGTTCGGCTCCAGCTCCAAGTGACCCCGTGTCGACGCCGCCGCTGATCACATCGACCCCGAGCCCTCTCAACGCCGTGAGCGCTGCTCACTCTTGCAACATCGACATCAACGACGCCGTATTCTGCTTTGCCTCGGGAGCGCTGCTCCTGCCTGACATCTGTCGACGCCGCTGCAGATCGCCCCGACTCCAAAGCTCGATCGACGCCGAAGACGCGACGCTGGACATCTCGACGCCGCTGATCATCATGTGCTTCGCTTTTCCAAGGTACTGTGTTGTGGGGGTCTGTGCGACTCCGGGCTCGACGTAGCGCTCCTCGCGGTTGACGCCGAACCTTTGGATTAACTTTGCCTCGACATCGTGTGACTCCCGTGTGGGTTACATTGTTGCCAAGAACTGTGATTTAAAGAAGAAGAGTTGCTTTTGTTACTAAAGACTTTGTGCTAAGAGGAAACTACACTTGAACTATTATTTTTCCTCCAAGAGTATTTATAAGATTGTGGTATTTTTTTGTCGTTATTTGGTCTTGTGCTAAGCCTTATATAAAAAACCTTATTTTTATAATACTACTGTGTCGTGTTCATTTGTAGTGTATTCACTTTATTACTGTGTGTGGTCATAAATGCTTAACACACTGCCTCTGAGATAAGCGTGTCTGCTTTGCCAAGCTACCAAGGGGGTTAGCAGGGGTTATCTAAGTGTGTGATCCCCTTGCCCTGACTAGAGGAGGTGAGTCCCTATTTGTCAGAAGTGTATACCTCTGCCAACTAGAGACAGCCAAGTCTAACAAGACTGATTTGCATATGGCTGGGTCTAATCTGAGGTGGCATGGTAGGCAAAAAAACAGTGGACTAAATGTGATCCTGAGTAATTACCAGTGACTGAAATTATTCAAGAATTTCATCCATGGCTTTTTTGTTTGTTCAGAGGAACCTAATCTACTGTGTTTGCACATAGTCCAGTAGGCTTTTCCTTTTTTTGATACCTATAATGCCCCTCAAAATCAAAACTATGTCTAACAAACTATGGTCTCACTTTCTGTGGGGGGGCTGAACGGGTTGCTGCAGTTTTTTAAGCCAGGACTGGCCAGCAAGCAGATCATTTTTCTGACCCTTGGTTTTTCTGCAAACTACATATCAGTGGTAATGTTTTTGTACCCAGAATATACTGTAAATGTTAAGTATGGGTGAAAAAAATTGCCTGATAATTATGGGACAAAACAAGGCAAACATTTTACCATCCTGCATTACCACATTTTAACCAATGAAAACAGTAATGCGTGTTTTGGGGGAGCTATTATACATGATAAAAACAGCCCAAAACTGTGACTATGTCAAGTCCACATTGACACTGTATTCCATTCACTCATTACAGTCTTGACAAGTTCCTCTGTGCTATGACAGGCCCACCCACCAATATAGGATACTATTATCATTGGAAGAAGTGTGGAAATGCATGATGGCAGAACTTGTCTTGTTGATTAGAAATTCGACAATTTTCTAACACTTAAATGTAACAAAATTGTTTTTTCACTCTTAAGGCCCTGTTCTGAACCTGTTCATAAAGCATTTCGACTGAATTGATTCAGGAATGCTTTCCATGCAATTTGATTTGGGGGAGCCCAACTGAAAGAGTACGTGCATCCGTATGCATCCTAATACGATTCGTTCGGACTCCCATTGACTTCAATGGGAGCCTGTGTTCTGAACGTGAACACAGGCTCCAATTAAAGAAAGGGGTGGGTGGGGAAAACCTTGCACCCTGTGGCAGACAACATTGTGTATGCCACACTCTGCATGGTTGAAAAAGGGGGACCCACTGGTACCCCCACAAGTCGGTGGCCTCTGGGTGAAGGGGGCCTGATACGGGCCCCAAAAGACCGATTCTGGCAGCCGTTTTGTGCCAGGCAAACTGCTTCTGAAAGGCTGTCCGAACCAGTCATCGTACTCACTCGTTCGGAAACAAGTCCATAGAGCTTACGAATCGGCCCTGGAAAGACTCGACCTGTCCGAATGCCTTTCGGAACCGATTCAGTCAGCCTGAACGGTTTCCAGGCATTGTACTTGGTCGTTAGGAGCTGGGAACCAGTCAGTTTGAAACAAGGGCTCTAGATCGAGTTCAGCAGATCGGACCCCTTCCAACCTGTATCGGAATGGACCCCTTACTCTGACTTTTGAAGGGCATTATGGGTATGAAAAGTAATAGAACACATGCACGCCACTCAACCCTCTTAATGTTATTTTCATTATTAATAATATTATCAGTAGTAGGATTAATAGTAATAATATTGATAAAAGTAGTAGTAGTGTTACTATGTGGTTCTTATTTTTATTAGCAGTAGTTGTGGCAGTGATAGTAACATCTGTGCTAGTAGTAGTAAAGATTTTTATCATTAGAAAACATAATATTTTCTTTACATTTAAGAAATACATAAGAAGGTACTCATATAGAGCAAACGTTGTGGGCCTTAGAAATTATTAAAAATTAATCTTGTACTCTAAACCTCAAATAACCTCAGCTACAATGCTAAATCCTTTGGGGGGGCCTCCGATGAATCATGTTATGTGCTAAAAGGGACTAGGAAATTTAAGGGATGAACAATAAGGACCTGGAATAAGATAATTGTCAACATTCATTTATAACTGATGTAATTTCCTTAGTAATTTTACCTTTTCATCAATGAAATGTAAAGCAGATTAATTGGTCACAGCAAATATTGAAACAGAATCAGCATATTATTTTATTTCTAATTGTATTTTTATCACATTTCAAATGATTAGCATACAAATCTAATTTAAGAATTTGAACAGATTTTAATAGGTATTAACAACTTGTGAATTCTAATCAGAAGGGAGCTATCTTCCTCAGCCAAGGGAGATTTTATTCTAAGGAAGTACATTTTATATGAAGTTATTATCTCTCATACAAACTCAATGAATGAAATTTCAGTAAATCACCCAATGACCTGTTCCTGTTCATGGTCAGGATTGTCTGATATGTCTGTACGGCAGCGTCAATGCCACTGTTGTTTGTCGAAACCCTTCCAGCTGGAAAGAATTCACTAGGCAAGAATACCAGCAGACAGAGTATTTAATCACAGTTAGTGCAGTTTCTGGATGTCCAAATCATCAGTCTCTGTACTGCAAGATGGGTAAAGGAGGATGGACAAGATAGGAACCACCCCTGTCCAAAATGTGGCCAATTATACTCCTACGATTTCTGGTTTACATTGCATGACATTACCAAATTTGTCGCACTATGCTGTCCTATTGATCAGTTTCAGTAAGATGAGATGATGCAGTAGGTAAAAGTATACAAATCCGGAAGGATGAAGTGATCTGTTACTTTAGTCGTGTAATTGGTTGTGACATTTATGAAGTAGTCGAGTTCATGTTCTCATCCTTTGTCAGTTCTTTTTCAAGCATGTGCTCTAGGAAGTAACAATATGGTTGCAACCATAGTCAAGTAAACTACAAACGTGAAACGCACAAGTAGAAACATTACAAATGGTTCCCAGAGGCTTTAGACTACTCAGTTCATAAGTTGGTACTAGGAAAGGAAAGCAACTTTTGAGGGCTTCATGAAACACAGCTTGTGTACAATGAATTTCTGTTAAAATACGAATCACACATTATTGAATATAATGCATTAGTTCTTCAATTAAATCGATTATTGATTTGTAATTACATTATGTAAGTATAAAGTACCCCTAAAAAAATGTAGCACTTCATTATTATTTCACGCATTATTTGCAAATTTCCTTGCACATCGTAAGTGAATACATCATTCAGAATTCAAAAGGCACATATAAAATAAACCTTTAGATAGCACAGGTTATTACAGCCTCTATTTCTCATCAATGTCAGTGCTTACGTTATACATTTTTGTGTTATTAACCATTTTCTAACACATAAACATTTTTCTTCTTACAGAGACATTTCTGTGTTATCATTTGTTTACCATGTTCATTTATGCATAAAGTAAATATATATCAATATATTTGTTAAACTTCACATTAGCCTATTTTCTGTTAAGTGTTATCGGAAAACTACATCTAGATGCAGTTTCTAAATCAGGTTTCACTTGTGTGCTTTCTTTTAAACTTGATTACTTTTTACATATTTGTCATTTTGGTAAAATAATGTCACAAATAATTTTTCAGGGTGAACTTGCAGAGATAGATGAAAGATAAAGTGTACCCTCCATCAGTACACAGGCTTATTGGGTGTAACTCAGATTGACGATTTTAAATGTCAAGACTGCGTGATGGAAATCAAGTCACAACCCTTCACTAAAAGGAGGTATACCGGTGTTCGATTACCGTAGGAAATGAGGCATATATTGCTAAACACTCAATTGCAAAACACGCAAACGATCAATTTAGCTCAATCAATGCATTTACATTTAGGAGTCAGAAATATTGATGTTACAGACCTACGTTCAACCAGCAGCTGGTTTAAAATAGCCACTATAGTTCTGCTGATGGTAGCCAGCAGAGTGTTATTAGGTACAGTGTATAGATCATGAAGACCCCAGGGAGCAGAGAACAGCGTGCGCAGCACTGGGTGACAGGAGAAAGTCACGCACAGTTGCTTTGCTTATTTAGGCCAGGAAAGGAAACAAAGGAAGTGGACTGATCTCTGACCAGAGATGTCGAGCCTCCATTTTTCACCTCTGGTCACTGAGCTGTAAAAAGAAAGCAAACGGAGAGCCGATTATCGCCTCTACTATTGTATTCACTGTTATGTCCCAATCTCTGTTCAAATTCCACAGAATTTATTTAGGAGTTTTAGTGCCAAGCTTAATGCTAGTGAATTACACTCTGCTTTTCATTGATGAACCAAAGTATGTTCCTAGCAAACATGCACGTTTCGCCGAAAAGCAGAAACATAAACGAGCACAACCAGTCGTCTTTATCCACATGCTTGACGGTTTTCACTTCGTTCCAAAAACACCCCCAATGCCTCTGTGTATGATTACCATTCATGAATGTGCACTGACATGCCAATATTTCTACTCTCCCCGGTTCCTAAAATTGTCTGAAGGCCCACAAACAGTTGCACCCTTTGTACTTTTCCCTTGTTTTGTACATTAGCAGCACTCATTCTAATTCTCTGTTGCAAGTGGCTTTCACTGCGCCACATTCCTTACAATTTGCCTAATGTCCCATTTAGCCACACTAGAAATGTTGTCCCTTGCATTGACATTCTGCTAACAGTTTAATCAGTCTAAGCTCAAAATTTACAGGTTGTTTCTAAATTCCTTATACCCTTCATAATGATTCCACCCAACTAGCGTGCTAATATTTAAAAAATAACGTACAGCATGTTTTTTACGCATACATCAGGAACGCTGACATCATGTCCTGCATTCTGCTTTAATTCAGTTTGATTTTCTAAAACCTCTTGTTCTTCCGACCCGAAAAAAATGTTGCAAAAGTGATTATTTCCTTTCCAGAACTCAAATTTGTCCCACAAACTCTTGTGTAAGTCTGGAATACTCTTTTCGATCGGCACCTCAGTAATGGAGGTTCTTTTGGGACACTGAAGAGGAAACGCAGTGCTGTCACCATCTACATGACATCTCCCATGCAGATGTGTAGTAATGTAATCAAGGGCCTGCTTGAACCAACTGCCATCTTGACCCTAGGACTTTGCTTCTGTTCAGTTCACTTTACATTCTGTTCTGTTTTTCAAGTTCTGTCATACTTCCTGGAAACTTTGGGGCATATGTACAAGAACTGATGATAACTAATGCTAACGTTAGTTAGCAGCAGTTTTCTTAACGCGGCCTATCACCAAAATCTATATCCCTGTTAGCCAAGTATTTACAATACGTTGCTACATGGCGATAGTTTCAAGTAGCTGTGGTGAAAACAGCCGGTAACACTAACTTGAGAAAGATACAAATTCTGATGTTAGCGGACGAAAACTGACGAAAGGCCCATTAGCGACAAAAAAACAAAAACGTTAGTAAGCCCAACGTGATTCTTTTGCCTCTAGATGCAAAAATAGCCTATAAGTCCACCTCCAATTGAAAATAGGAAATAAAAACCAATGGAATGCATAATGGAGCAGCCAGAGGCTAAGTGCAGCACAGATCAATAGGCCCCTAAGCCCTCAAACAGCCATGATGACCAGCCAGAGTCCCATTGGAAGAGAAAATTTGGAGCTACATCTATGAAAAGAGGCTCATTGCTGTGCCAAACCAGTGATGCATCATTTTTCATTGTGCACTCCTTGCAACACCATGGCATCCAAAACCTTGAAAGCGTGTACAGTCCCCGGGTCCCAGAGACATCGCTGGGGCTGCATCTCGGACCCAGAGTCGGATGCAGTGGTGCTGTGAAGTCGCTGGGCTGTGGCAGTAGACATTGAGGTGCGGTAATCGCCCTTACCTGTGGTGACATCTGGCAGGTTGCATGGAGACACGTTACTAACCTGTGTGAGAAGACCACCTTGCGCCCCTTGGAGCTGTGAATTATAGAGACACTCATGCCCACCAATGAAGGGAGGTCTGCATCACATACTATGATCCACCACTCCCCGAGGAGATTATCAATGGTGTGCCGTGCCCCTCTGCATCACAGGCCATAGTATGTTGTGGTGGCCGGACGCTGTGGAGGGTGAGACTCCTGAGCTGTACCAAACTTGCGTGCTGAGAGCACTGCAACTTTGCACCTAAGGGGGCCCTGTTGTCACACCTGCAGCTGGAGGTTCGACCAGCAGACTGCTGTAACCAGGCTTGTGAAATCCCACCTGGCTGAGGCTTCTGCTGGCTGAGTCACAGATTTAGAGAGTGTGCAGTGCATTGAGCCCCGGTGTCAATGTCCATGTGAGAAGATGGTGGGACACGAAGCCGTGCAGGTCTGGGGACGAGTTGGGCCCAGGCCTAGTGCCTGGGGGTGATGCACACCATGCTCTGAGAAATCTCTGTGCTGCGGCTGACCTACATCACCGAGGGCACCACAATAGACTGGTGGGGGACTCCACTAGCTCACTCAATTTGCTGAGAACTGCCATTATTGGCAGTGGGTGCCAGGGGCATCAGGGCCTGTTCTGGCCCAGGCCGTCGGGTATGCAGCTTGATCCGCTGTTACTCATTATGAAACTGGGAACACAGAATCAGGCCGCCACTGTCAGATCCGATGAGGCAACCCAGTGGTGCTGCCTTTCCCTACCCCCTGTTAATTTGTTTTTCGGTGTACGAGGGACTAACCATTAGTGGACTTCTTCTTTCCATAGTGCTGCATCTGGTTGCTGCTGCTACTGTCCCCATCTACTGCTGCTGGTTCCTCTGACACAGAGGTCAGGTATTTGAGTCCCTCCCCTACCCACAGGCTCCGGCCTGCGCTTCAGTGTCACTGCTCTGCAGCTTGTCTGCCCTCCTGTCCCTCTCGTCTTCTGTCCCTGTTCATCTGTCTGCTTTTCTCTGTTGCTTTCCTACCTTCTTTATTTTTTTATCTTTGCTGTGTTTAGCTTTGTTGTTCCTGTTATTTTTTGCAGTTCCTATTTCCCTAACCTCTCCATCGTTGCTGCTGCGATCATCCATGTCCCCATCCCCTCCAGTGTCCTTTCTTGTGTTTTTCTGCCTCACACTGTCCAGCCCCCCTGCAGCACTACTTAATGGTAGACTCTGTGTGGCCATGTGCAGCAGGCATGCCGCTGGTGTGCCGAAGGGAAGCCAAAGGCAAGCCAGTCTGTGACTTTCTGACCCTGCACTGTGCCCAGCACCAGGGACCCTGCCCCTTGGACACTCCACCGCTATGATGTCACGCCAGCACCCTCCATGCCTTCAAACCTGGACACCAAGCCACCTGCCATCTCGCATCACCGTGTAGTACCCTTGCACCCTGCGCCTG
The DNA here is from genome assembly GCF_964263255.1 of Lissotriton vulgaris. Taxonomy (NCBI): domain Eukaryota; kingdom Metazoa; phylum Chordata; class Amphibia; order Caudata; family Salamandridae; genus Lissotriton; species Lissotriton vulgaris. The sequence continues at coordinate 938,850,913 of NC_141696.1, forward strand.
TCAAAACTGCAAACGGACCATCTGCCATATCACCACACCAGCTCCTCTTGCCACCCAGCTGACCAACAGTGCACCCGACTGGCACAACTCCATCCTCCTCAATGTGCAGTCCCTTCACAAATAGGCCACAGACATCTGATACCTCCTCAACCCCACCTCTTCAGACATCGCCATCTTCATGGAAACCTGGACCAACTTCAGCTCCGGACCGGACATCGCCATCCCTGATGGATACTAAATCCCCCACAAGGATCAACCCGACAGTACAGGAGGAGGAATTGCTATTGTCTACGGAAGCACACTCCAACTGGCCACTCACTTTAATGACCCAACGGTGACCATGGAACAACTTAACTTCCAGATCAGGACCAACCCTAACACCATCCTCTGAGCCACCCTCATTTACAGGCCCCCGAGGCCAGGGACCCCTTTCACCGATGCCATCATAGACCTCATTGCACCCCAGGCTCTCCCATTCACTGACTACATCCTAGTCGGAGACCTCAAGTTCCACTTGCACAACCCAAGTTACCAGAACACCACTCCCCTCCTGGGGAACCTCGTCAACATTGTACACAAGCAGCTAGTCACCGCACCAACCCACATAGCCGACACACGCTCAAGCACATCTTCTCTACCAGCTGGAAGTTCAACTACAGCCACACCACCGGACTCTCCAGGACGACCATCATTGTATACATCACGTCTTCACCATTCCCACCATGCCCCACCACCATCATCACCCCCCTTACAGCTGGATCAAGGCCACCGAAGAACTTCTTATTAAGTACCTCAGCATCACCACTCTGCCAACGCTTACAGATGACAACACCGCAGCGTGCAACCTCCACCTATGGACCTGCAACTACACCGACATCCTGTCACCCCTCAAGAAAAGACCAGGCAAACAACACTCCAAGAAGACCAACTGGTTCACTCCCACCCTCCACTAGTCCAGATGCACCTGCAGACATCTCGAAAAGTGATAGAGCCACAACATCAATCATCTCTGCAACACAGTCACCATTGCACAATGGTGCAAGGGTGTCTGTGTTGACGCATGTCAGGCATTGTGCGTCAGCGTAGGGGAAATAGACATGGTGTATTATTCTTGAGCCCCTTCTGACAGTTTCACCTCACCAGTGCATCATTTTTTTGACGTACTGATAGCATGATTCTTGCACCATGTTGCGCCATGTTTGTAAAGAGAAGCATCTAGGCACATGAGTGACCTTGTGAAGCCCTGTGCCACCTTATACCTGCATCTGGTGTGATGTATGCTGGGTGGGTATTCCCATGCAACAAACCCTCATAGGAGTGGCGCAGTAAAATCCATCAGATTCACTGCAATAATTGTGGATGCCACTACGTCAGTACATTATGCCTGCCTCATGGCAGGTGTAAGGGTGACGCAGTGCAACAGAGGTAGGCTGGTCCCATGCATTGCTGGAGTTGCGTCAGGTTTGTGACACAACTGTAGCAATGCCTGAATTTAGCGCTGACAGATACATTAGGATTTCAGACGTATCTGTTATTAACTGCGACATGGAGAGCCATACAGTGAATACAGCACATCCATGGTGTCGCAAGAAGGGCATAGTGTAAAGTGTTGCAACGCTGTTTTGTCGCAGTGATGCAACCCTTTTCCTGAATGAGACCCAGGAATGTACCTTATCTCATTGATGGTGTACATTCCTGCCCTGTAGTTTTGTCGGAGCTTAGTGCAGCAACATTCCTTGTAGCGCTTTCCAGCATCAAAACCTTTTGAAATTAGGCCCCAAGTGTTTGCACCATTTTTAACCTCTTCAGCGCGGCGCGAATTTTCGCGCTGTGCTGAAGATTCGAAAAACGGGTGTGGTCATGACGGAACGGTTCCGTCATCAGCACAGCCAACCGACCCTGATGACGGAACCGTTCCGTCATAAGCATCGAAGGGGTTCAGTCCAACTATTTTCTGGTCTTAAAAAACTGCCACTTACTGCAGTTAGAGGCAGCTTTTTTGGTTTTGCACCATACAAGGAATTCCTTGTGAATATTGCGATGTGGGGTTAGCTGCAGTTTTTGCATGCTAACGCCTACCTTGCATATCATTTTTGTTAACTCCTGCTAATGGAGAGGTGTGGCTCACTGGTTAGAGGCGGCAGACCTGTAAGCAGAGAACGGCCCAGGACCAGGATTCAATTCCTGACGCGGCAGGGTCGTGGACAATGGATCAACGGACTCGATAATTCTCGCCTCAGAGCCAACTCTAACCAGGGGACACACTTGGTAACTCTGGGTATTAAGCTTGCCTCATCTCTACAACAGCTCCCCACAGACGCCGGGGATGCCTGGTTTCGCCCTGGAGATACCCAGAAAGGTACCATCTCACAGGGAAAACCAGGACGGGTTCCCCAGCGGTCTGCAGCACCAGGACACTCGGTTAGAGTAACAGTGCGCTTTACAAATACCCCACATTTTTATTTAATGGAAGTGGCAATCTTACAAATGCATGTTTTTGCTAGATAACTGCTGTTAACTGAGGTTAGCAGCAACTTGTAAGTAAGACGATAAAAAAAAGCTGCTGTAACATCAAAAAAGTGTTGCTACGGCGGTGTTAACTCCTTGTACATATGCCCCTTTGTTTGGTAACATAAACCAATGCATTTTATTCAATGCACACCTGGCTTTCTTTGTCTTTAACTGTTATCAACAAGACTGTCTGTCAATGACTAATTTTAAGCAGTGCTATTAGATTACGAAATAACTTGAATTTCTAGTATGCATTTATTATGTTTTCTATTTAGTGTTTAATTTACAATTGGATTGTTTATTCAAGGTCCATGAAGTGTTAGCTTTGCTTGCTTTTGTTATTCTAAAACTCTGCTTCTCTTTTAGTAGAATCTGTTTTTATGAATGTATGTGTTATTTATTTCAGTGTAATGTAATTTGACATTTTCTATTATTTCGGTGGTTCTAATTAACCGAATACATATATCTAAGTGTGTGTGCAGGTCCTAAATGATACCAGACACCCCAAATTAACTTTCTATGCTTAATTGAATGTTATAGGACTTTGGTGTGACACATAATAATTATACTTGTTTCTATCAACAGAATCCACTTCACCTTGAAGTTAATGTAATTTTATGAAAGCGTAAATACAGCCATGTGAAGATGTTCTTAAAAATGCCAACGTTAATGTAAGGGTTACAACCAACTTCTTATAATGAAAAAAATAATGTTAATATTGGTGTGCCATTCGCCTTCAAGACATACTAGTCTCATACTGAAGTTTTGTATACAGGCACGTGCAGTGCAGCTATTAGTGCAGGCCACTGCTAAAATAAATGTAAATTTCTCCTTCCTCATAAAGATATAGATCTGTAATAATATGTGCCTTCTGCTGCAGGAGAGTGATGGCAATTGTCAAGTACAGTACTCCAATATGGCCACTCATGTACTCCAAAAACGCTAAGGGGTGAGCCAGCAGAGAGCGCCAGAGACCGGAACCAGCGAGACGCCCCGGACAGGAGCAGATCAGTGTGAGCGAGAGCCGCCGCAGCGGAGCGGGAGGCTCGACTTTTCACTGTGATCGTATACCTCCCGCCCGCCCGCCAGCCGGCCCCCGCAACATGACCAGAAGACAGTGGTGCCGCCCACCCCAGGAGTGTTTGCGGTAACCGGGACCACGCAGCCCGGTCCCGGCCGTGCGGAGCAAAATGGACAGAGCGGGAGCCGGCACCCAGACGTGGTCCCACCCATCCATCAGCCTGCCGAGCAACCGCAGCGTGGCTCAAAGCTGCAGCACAATTTGTATATCGTGCTACAAAAGAAAAAATGCTAACGTTTGGATTGAAACGTGACCTGAACTTTTTGTGACCCAGCCGACAGCAGTGAGCAGTGAGCCAGCAGAGAGTGCCAGAGCGCGGAACCAGCGAGACGCTCCGGCCCCCGCAACACGACCAGAAGACAGTGGTGCCGCCCGCCCCAGCAGTGTTTGCAGTAACCGGGACCACGCAGCCCGGTCCTGGCCGCGCGGAGCAAAAGGGACAGAGCGGGAGCCGGCACCCAGACGTGGTCCCGCCCATCCATCAGCCTGCCCGGCAACCGCAGCGTGACTCAAAGCTGCAGCCGGTCCACTGAGCGTGGGTGACAGCCTGCAACCACCCGTTAGCTCCTGGGGCGGGGTAGAGCCCCGGGACTTAATAACTCGAAGCACAGGGCGGAGACGGCCCAAGAGAAGAACGCGTCCTGTGCAGTTACCGGCCCACCATCGATCTATGAAACAGAAGCGATCGGGGATCGTACAGAGGTGGACCGGAGTGGAACGAGAGAATTACTGACTGACTGACAGCACCGCACTAGCATTGAAGTAGTCTGAAGAGTCAGAGAGGAGCCCCGGGACCAGGCGGACACCGAGGAAGGAGGCGGACGGCTCGAGAGGAGGCTCCTGACAGAAGGGACGGTGAGAGGGGCGCCTGGGCTTGGGGAAGGGGGTGGTGGTGATTTGAGCGGTCAGTGCTGCCATTCCCCAACCGGGCGAGCCCCCACCCAAGGTACCCTACACCACTGAAAAGTGCCTACTCAATCTCTCGCCTTGCGCCCAGAGGGATTGTCTGTCTCCCCCTCACAGCCTACAATCCCATCAGGTACCACGTGGGGCAACTTAAAACAAATATCCACCCCAGGAAGGCGAAACCATTGCCGCCATAAGACAAGAAAATGGCTGTCAAAAAACTGAGGTCCCGAACCATCTTCTTGAAGCGAATGGGAACGGAGGAGGCAATCAGGAAATCCTCTAATAAAGCGGGGAAAAGCGGACGATTAACAAGGACCCCGGCAATAACTAACTATTTTTCTACTTTTACCACCAATGCCCAAATAGAAAGTCAACCATCAATCGAAGGAATCAAACCCGAGATGAATGAGGGTGGAGAAAACATACTGGGAGCGCCACGGGAACAATTAGGTGATCTTAAATCAACAAAGACTGATCTTGATCTAGAACAAAAAAACAGCCCACTAACCAAAGAGGAATCCCCCTCGGAGTATGACTTATTTGGCCCAATCTCCCCAAGTCCATTAAACATTCAAAGCAGTACTGACCGTAACAGCTCATGCATAGAAATAACTGTCAAGGAGGGCGAAAAGAAGCTCGAAACTCAAATAAGGCCCGAGGAGATACTTACCAGCACACTACAAAAATCCCCGGCAGACCTCGAGTATTCACCAGACCTTCACCTATTTAAATCTTCTAGCATAATTAATTACAATACACCTGTATCTAAGTCACTTCTCACTCTACAAGAAATTTTGGAGTCTGTCCTTTCTCTTTTAGGCCATATCCTGGAGAACTCAGACCAAACCCTTGATACCCGAATAGGAATTTTAAAATTCCTAGTGGAAGAAAAAAGAAAAAAGACTGCACCGAGTTCTCAAAAACAAAAGAAATCCCAGTAACTACTCAAGAGGCAATAAGTAATAATAACACCAACAACACGTTACAAAACCAAGTAAAAAGAGATATCGGTACTCAAACAAAAAGGTCATCAAATAAGGGATCCCAGAACAACCCCCAGGAGCCAATTACATATTCCTTAAAGAAACTCTTTAGAGAAGACACAACAAACGTACACAACCTATATCCTATTTTTGCTAACACCAAAAACAATTCAATAATACCTAACTCAGCGACTGATTTAGGTAAAAAATCTAACACCACACTTGACGGAAAACATGAGAAGGACACACAGCAAATCAAGAAGAACCACGAAGGAGCCGGGAAAAAAAGAGGAAAACCACTAAGAAGAATCAAAAAGAAGAAAGCGCGTAGGCTTAAATTTCAGAAAGCAATTATCCCTCCCTCACCCCAGCATGAGCCCGAAGAATGCACGAATACACCGACTCCCATCAAGGGAACAAATCGAAACGCGTCAGTAAACACAGACACAAACATTTCTCAACAAAATACCACCTTAAACCCAAGAGCTGAAAAATGTCATCCCAATCGAACAACTTTAGGGACAAGGGAGCGCTTTAAAGGGTCAGAGAATCACGATAAAAATCCTCCATCTGGGGAAGAAATATTAACTAAATATTTACAAATTACAGAACTCTTCCCCACAGATAGTGTCCCACTAAACCGGGGTAGAATAGTCAATCTATTCCAACGAATTACAACGTTGCACACTTTAACAAGTAAAGAAATTGACTTTGTAACATTCCCAGATAGAGATAACACCAAAACCGCGGTGGCAGTATTTTGGTCGCCGGTATTACCAGGGATCATCCTTAGAGAACAGGAAACCCTACATAAATTTGGCTATGATCTGATTCCAATAATCGAAATGACAGACAACAAATCGAAAAAATGGCACAAAGGAACTTTATGGGAAAACCCCCATACTCACACCAAAACTACCTATAATACCGACGATGCAGTAACTAATTCAATTCCAAATCAAAATCTAAGGATCTTAGTAAAAAACGGAGAAAGAGAAGTTTGGAGCCAAGATACGGAATCAAAGGAAGCAGCAAAACTACTCCAGTCATGGTCATGGATTTCTGAGTCACTAAACGGAGGGAAAAGCGTGAAGTTTTCGACCCACTCCGTTTAGCAACGGCCTCTTGATAACATCATGGAATATGGCAGGGAAAACCATAGATAAAATGACGGAAGTCACAAAAAATTGTCCGGATATACTGGCACTACAGGAAACGTGGTCAACAAAAACTTTTAACCAGGACGGTTACTTTGTGTACGATATTCCTGCGCAGGAAACCAAACGGGGACACGCAAAGGGAGGGATAGCTATCCTACTAAGGGATGAGTATCTCTGGGCCCAAGAAATTCTTTATACCAACTCTAAGCAATTCCAGTGCATTAAGATCAAGACGGAGACTCACTCCTCAGACCCTCAAAAAGGTTTACTCCTTTTTTAACGTTTACGCCCCCCCCGGATCAAAGGAAAATATCCAATTCAAGACCCTTGACGCCATTCAGCAAATAATTGAAGCCCAATCTTACCCGCCATTCCTAATCATGGGTGATCTCAATGGTAAAATATCAAACATCGAAATCTCCAACTGGGCGAACTGGTATAAGGATGAAGCTCTAGAAATACCGGTGCCGACATTCCCAACTAATAGCAGGGCAGACAAAAGGGGGAAAATTCTACTAGCATCACTCCCAATACTTAATGGAACTATATTGAACGGGAACATAGAAGGAGACATCCCCGCATCCCATACACGACGGGGAAATGGCACCCTTTCAATTCTAGATTACATGATCTGCAGTATGGAACTGTACGAGACAGCTACACATTTGCGCACCTACTTCTCAGAAGAGAGTGACCATGCAATCTTGTCACTACATACGCAATGGAAAATAAGCCACTGCTCACCCAGCCAAATTACGAACAAATATGGCACAGTTGAGACAAAAATAAACCAAAGACGGATCTACTGGAACTCAACCATGTTAGATAAAATAACAACGTTAATTGATACTAACCACCTACTATCCATGGAATACTCTGTTAATCTAATAACGAATTTTGAAACCATCATTGAGAATCTAAAGCAAGTCTTTCTAAACAAATTGAAACAAGCGACATCAGGAAAAAATAAAAACAGAAATCATATTTCGAACTCTGCAATTGCAAAAAAACTAAACCAACTTATTAGAGCCCAATATGTGGATCGCTCAATTTCAAGACAGGTAGAAATAAATAAACTGAAAAATCAACTCAAGAGGGAAAGGCAACGCCTAAAAAGAATAACGCAGGATAAAAACTGGATTGATTTACAAATCGCGGCAAAAATGCGCAACCAACGATCATACTGGTCACTAATCGCAAAGGAAACCGGGACAAAAAAGGCCCTGCATTCCATCCCAGTGTCACCTCAAGACTGGGAAACCTATCTGACAGCCTTATACAAAGAAAACACGAGTAGCGAAGCTGCCGAAAACACAGGGAGCTACAGTGAAAGAAACAACAATCCGATTGGAAAGACCTCCCCGCTCGCAATAGAAATGCACATTCGAAAGGCAAGATCTACAGGGGCATCCGGCCCAGACCAAATACCAATCAAGGTCCTACAGGCAGACCCTAAGGGTTGGAGTAAGTTGCTCTCTCCCCTCTTTAACTACATTTTCAAAACAGCAATAGTGCCAAAATCCTGGAAGGGGAGTATTATAATACCGATTTTTAAAAAAGGATCAAGACATCTGGCCGGCAACTATCGCCAAATAGCATTACTAGATGCCACGGGTAAAATCTTTGCCGCTGAAGTGTTGGACCAACTCAAAAACTGGGCATTTACTGAGGATCTAATCCCCTTATATCAGGCGGGTTTCAGGCCAAAGCACTCGGTTATCGATAACATCGCGACACTACAAACTATCCTCGACAAGTGCGTGGTAGGAAAGTCCCAACCGGTATACGCAGCTTTTATAGACTTTTCTACCGCTTTTGATCGAGTAGACAGACCCTCCCTCTGGAAAAAGCTGAGGAAGCTAAGGATCCCAGAACAACTTCTACAAGTCATAATTACACTACATTCACACATGTGGTGCCAAGTGCAGATGGGGAGTGATAAGGGTCTGACCAACACAATTCCCACAGCAAATGGACTAAAGCAAGGATGCCTTCTAGCCCCCTTGTTATTCTCACTATACCTTAGTGATCTGCCTCAGCATTTGCAACAAGCACCTAGTTTGCCCCCAAAGATCGCTGCCCAAAATGTTCAAGTCCTCCCATACACAGACGATATCGTAATGTTAGATCTTACGCCCTTTGGTCTGCAAAGACTTTTAGACTCTTTAAATAAATACACCCAAGAAAACTACTTAGTTCCAAATCTTACAAAAACAAAAATAGTTTCCTTCTCAGGAAGAAAAAGGAGTACCAAATTCCGCTGGAAACTCGGAGCTGGAATAATAGAAGAGACAGATGAATACACCTACTTGGGCAGGATCTTCACAAAAACATTAAAAAACAACAAACAAGTTAACAACCTGACCAAGAAATCTGAGGTGCACGCTGGAGCCCTTCAAAGACTATATACTGCCTCCGGTAATAGACACTTTTCATCTCTTCTCAAAGTTTATAGCACAAAGATACCCCCAGTTCTATCATTTGCTTTGGAACACATTCCAATAAAACAGTGGTCATTCCTGGACCAAACAAAAGGGAAGATACTAAGGAAAATGCTGAAGGTATCACAATCCACTCCGGTGCAAGCTCTCCGCCTCGAATTTTCTCTCACCAGCTCATTTTCAAGAGCCATTGCAAACGTTGTCAGGTGGGCATATAATCTGCTACACGCAAAGGATGGAACCCTCCGTTCACTACTCAAAGCCGAGACCTTCGATCATGGTGCCTCAAAACAAGTATTCTTTAGTAACATGACCACCGCTTTTAAACTAGCGGAGATCAATGTCAACCTGCTACTCACGTGGACACCACCACAACTGAAACTCTTTTTAAAATGTTTAACCCCTAGACTCAGTTACGATTTTGACTTTTCACATTGTGCCAAACTGACTTTGTAAAGAAACTTTGCGGAAACATTGGCCCCAAAGCAAGTGCAACAATATATAGATTTTAATCTTTCGCACGGCGCTAGGAGAACAATTACTCTGTTACGGCTTTGCATTTTACCAACACTATCTTTAACGTCAAGATGGTACTCAAACGGTTCTACATCATGTAATTTTTGCAATGGAGGAGAGCAGGATGTAGAACATCTTTTATTTACATGCCCAAATCCAAAACTAGTGGCAGCGAGGAGAAAATATCTGAGTCCTATATACATCAACTGCCGTATCACTACTGTAAAGGACTTGATTATAGTATGTAAATCCCCGCCCAATGAACTAGTTTGTTTTAACTTTTATAAATTTTTAAAACCCTTTTTAGCTTTGTACTAATATGAAACTCTAAGCGTATCTGTAACTGCATTTTATCGTAAAAATTTGTGGTCCTCAGTAGAGTACCAAAACAAATAAAAATAAACTTGAAACTTGAAAAATAAACTTGAAACACTAAGGGCCATATGTACGACAAAGTGGTGGAGCATGTCTTTAGCTCCTGGGCTTAACGACACGCTCTGCCACTTCGAAAATGCATGGCTGCCCCATATTTACAAGAATGTGGTGCAGCCTTGCGTTTCCTCCGCGATGGTGCTAAGTTTAACAACTTAGCGCCAACGCAGGTACCCTTGCACCAGAGTGCAAGGGTGTCTGTGTGCAGGGGAGGTTTGTTTATGTACAGGAAGGGACACCTTCCTGTACATAAACAAAGCATGGCATTTTGCTTTTTCCATGTGTGCTGCACAAGGCAGCACACATGGAAAAAGCAAAAAAGAGGAGAAATATTGTGTTTCTCCTCTTTCTGCCATCTTAAGACCAGGATTTTCCTGGTCTTAACTTTGGCGCTGCACCTATGTACGCCATCCTTGTACCTAGGGGACAGCATCAAATACAATGGGTGTTACAGTGGAACGCCCACCACAACATCCACTGCACAACCCGTTCACGCTAAGTATAGCGTGAAAGGGAGCCTTATATACAAGGCAGCGTTAAGCCACGTTATGTGGCTTAACGCTGCCTTGTACATAAGGAGCAGCCCCAATCGCCACGGGAACGTCACAAAAAGGGACGTTCCCATGGCGATAAGGGCTTGTACATATGCCCCCAAGTATGCTTTTTGTACGTACGTCACTAGCAGCGTGCTCTAAGGCGTCAAAGGTTGCTGTGGTGAATATTACTTGCCTTCACTCGGTAGGAACGCACGTTCATGCTTATATACAGTTGTCATGGAGATGCAAACATTTTCAAGTAAGATGGTGGCCCTTTTGCTGAGTCCTCCTCAAGGACACCCCTTTTAAATTGATATTGGAACATAGAAACACCTGCATTTCACATTTTGCAGATTGCTCAATCGAAAAGGACTGATTTATTTTTATATTGCTCCAGGTTTGTCCACAGTTGTCATGGGGATGAAAACATCTTTGAAGTAAGATGGTTGCCCTTCTGGTGACTCTGTTTCAAGGACGCCCCTTTTAAATTGATGTTGGAACACAGATGCACATGCATTTCACATTTTGTGAATGTTCGATCGGAAAGAACTGTTTTTTATTTATATCGCTCCAAGGGTCTCTTTACAAGTGCCTCAGTATTGTGACCAGCAATTTCCCTCCTCCACCCGGAGTTGCCGATACCAGTGGCACTGGCAAGGGATTGCCATCTGATTACAAGTGGAACCCTGAGCGTCACCATAGAAATGAGAAATTGTTGGGGAAATCTGTAACTCTGGTACCAATTGCTCTGACATTCCTCATGCCCTTCAGCATTACACCTCGAGATTCCATCAGAGTTTACCTCAGGACTTCTCTGGGTGAAAGAAACTAGGTACATGGACCTACCACAGATATTTTGATTCCAATATGGTTAATAATTCATGTTCTCCAATAGCATGTTCGCCTCAAAATAACTTCTGCAATATTCAGACCCTCCAGGATATCGCGATTTCGCGATTTGCCGCGAAATCGGCACTTTTTAAAAAATGGCGCGATTTTTACAAAAATGCCCGAGAAATCGGCATTTTTTGTAGAAATCGCGGCATTTTTCGCTATATCCTGGGGGGTCTGCTTTATGTGGCTATCGCCTGTCAATTGGGCTAGCAGCCAAGATACTCAGCAGCATTGGAGAGGCACAGCGGGGTGGCAACCCTCACACCTCCAGCCCTAGATGACCTGTTAAGAGGTGCTTCGAAGGTGACTGAGAGGGGGGGGGGGCAGCCCTGACACCTCCAGCCCTTGCTGACCTGTTAAGAGGCGCTCCGAAGGTGACTGAGAGGGAGGGGCTGCAGGCTCAGGAGCAGCGACATCTATTCACATGCAAACAGCCCTGAATGCATCATGTCTCTGCTATTTGGAGGGGGCTCGCACATTCCATTTCTACCCAGGGCCCCAAACATCCGAGACTCGGCCAGATTACACCCCTGATTACACCGAGGCAGCACGTGGTTCTCTTCACAGAGCGTAATTACTGTCACTAAATTGTAAGCAAACCTCGGTTCTTCAACATGCAGTCTATAATGTAAGTAAATAAAGAAATGGCACAATCGCACCCACACTGATTAACAAAGCATGGTGGACAATCAGTTCACTTAGATTATCTCCTGTAAGTACTGTACATCACAGTGGGGGATGGCATTTTGGACAGAGAGCCTGTCTTCTCGTTGTCTTGTGCAGGAGGGGGCGAGGAGCCCAAGATGATACTAGAATACTGCATGTCCACCCCTGTGCCCACCCTGGTGGATCCTGTTCCCTCTCCTGTGATGGCTCCTGCCCTCCCCTCAGTGATGGCTCCTGTCCCCCCATGTGGTGGCTCCAGTCCCCCCATGTTGTGGCTCCAGTCCACCTACACCTGTGATGGCTCTTGTCCCCCCCTGTGGTGGATCCTGTCTCCGCCCTGGGTGGCTTCTGTCCCAGTCCTGGAACGGCCCCTGCAGCGAGAGTGAAGTTCTTGATGGGCCTCTTCTGAAAAGGGCTCAGCTCAAGATTAATATGGAAAGGTCGGTGAGTAAGTAAGTGAAGGGATGGGTGAATGGCTGGATGAATTAGTGAAAGGGTGAATGGATGAATGAAAGATTGAATAAATGGATAATGAGAGAGGATGGATGGATTGATGAGAGGGGACGGATAGAGAGAAAATGTAAATAGCTGGATGTATGGGTGGAAGGGTAGCTGGATGATGGATGAGGGGAAAGATGGATGAGGGGAAGGATGATGGATGAGGAGAAGGATGGATGGATGGAGGGGAAGGATGGATGGATGAGGGGAAGGATGGATGGATGGATGATGAGGGGATGGATGGATGGTTGATGAGGGGGTGGGTGAAAGGATGGATGATGAGGGGAAGGGTGGATGGATGGATGAAGAGGGGAAAGGTGGATGGATGGATGATGAGGGGGTGGGTGAAAGGATGGATGGATGGATGGATGATGAGGGAATGGATGGATGATGAGGGGGTGGGTGAAAGGATGGATGGATCGATGAATGATGAGGGGAAGGATGGATGGATGAAGAGTGGGTGGGTAGAAGGATGGATGTATGATGAGGGAAAAGGATGGATGGATGATGAGCGAAAAGGATGGATGGGTGATAAGGGCAAGGATGGATGATGAGGGGAAGGACAGATGGATGGATGGATGGATGATGGGTGGGTGAAAGGATGGATGGAAGAAAGGATGGCTAAGTGAAAGGGTCGTTGGAGAGAGAAAGAGAGGATGGATGGATGACTAAAATAGTGGATGGGTGGAAGGATTAGTAAGTGAAAGGATGGCTGGATTGGTGAAAGGGTAAATGGCTGAATGGATGAGTGAATGGATGGATGGGATGAGGAGTGGATGGATAAGTGTACAGATGGATAGGGTAAAAGGGTGGATGGATAATGGAGATGAGTGAAAGGATGGATGAGGGGATGGATGAAGGGATGGATGAGTGAAATGATAGATGGAAGGATACATGATGGATAGGTTTGCAAACGGTTGAATATGTTTGGAAATGGCTGGGCTTACTTATATACTATTGCGCGACCTCTGATGTGTTAAAACGTACCTATTGTCCTGAAGTTTTGTCCTGAATTTTGACCTCCTGTCCTGAATTTGTGTCCTGAATTTTGACCCTTTGTCCTGAGTTTGTACACTCACCGTCCTGAATTTGCACCAATGTCAGTTGGTCAGCCTATTCGTGGGCTTGGAGACGGAGCGCCGTGCAGAGATGTCTGTCCCTCAAGATAAACAGACAGAACCACTCAGCCGAGAGAGCTGAGGCGCACACGGGACGGGGTATCTGCATAGGCGCGCTGGACAAGGGATGAAGTCAGAGGGTTGAGCTCGCCTATTGCAGACCATTTCCCCCTGGGAGTGAGCCATGGGAAAAATCCTAGAGGCGAGAAATTTAACACGGGTGTCAAGTGGCCCCATGTCATGGGTGTCAACTTCAACCAGTCCCCGCTTTTAAATCGGAGACGAGTGGCACCAAGCTCTAAGGCTATTGCAAGACACAAACTGACCTGCAATGGTACGCTTCTTCTGGCGCAGGGCTTTGCAACGTGACGCATCTGGGAGATGCGTCACGTTGTAAATACCCCGCACCATGGTGCATCTTTTGCGCCGCCGCTGCGTCACAAAAGTGACGCAACAGCGGCGTAAAAGCAGCGCAAGGGGCTTGTAAATCTGCCCCAAAGTGTCTACATTGTAAAGAAACCAAATATACATAGCTTCATGTTGTTAAATAACTAAAAAAACTAAGATATCTGTGTTTGTTGTAGGAAAAATGGCCACATAAAATGCCGCAAAATTGCCGCTAAATTTCCATATTTGTGCCGCTAAATTTCCATTTTTGTGCCGCTAAATTTGCTAATCCATGCCGCTATATCCTGGGGGGTCTGAATATTGTCCAGAGTGACGCATCTTGTCACCATCACAACAAAAATCACTAGTATAGCAAATGTCACACACACAGACACACGCACACATGCACAGGCACACACACACTTATCCTATTTGAACAGGTTACTGTATAAGCATTGTTTTCTTGGGGTGGCCATGCTTTGTGTTTTCTTTCCCTTAATCCTCACACCATTTTTTATTGTTATGTCTTTATAAGAGATTGCTGCATGTTAATGGAAGGTACGAGAACCCTTCTATCTCATTTTGTAATTTTAGTAACTGTTCTAAAAATATAATTGCATTGTTAAAAATTGTTTTTAAGTATTTTTTATCATGTAGTCTCATTTTCACTCTATGGCTCGAGATGAGTACTAGTCCTTTACATTTTTTGAGCAATAAAAGATTCTATGTGTGTGTTTGTGTTGGTTCGTTTGGTAATTGTGTGTGTGATCTTGTTCTGATTCAAGAGATTGTGTATCATTTCAACAGAGCTCCCAGAGCACGTATTGCTATACATTTATTTAAATATACATAGCATAAGCTAAAGTAGTAAGCAAACACCTCATGGAATTCCATGTTGCATTTGAGCATGCCCATGATCAAACAGGCTACATCAGCAGTGAGAGTAGAGCTTTGTTCACTCATTGGCAGCTCATTTGAAATATTATCTCAGTTGATGACCTTCATGTTGGCAAGGGGACTCAGGATCTTATGGAAATACTGGTATTTTATTGTGAATTGCTGTCGAAAGAAAATCAATGGATTTGCAACACGGCCATAGAACAATTTAGAAGACCACTGCTGCCTGCCATTAGAGACAGAGGGAGAGAGAGTGTATGTGTGTGTGTGTGTGAGAGACCGAGAGAGAGAGAGACAGACAAAAAGAAAACATATGAATAAGAGATAGAATAGAAATATAGATAATCTTTGTATGTTCTGCACTAGTCCGGTTATTTTAGTCAGTGTTATCTCAGATCCCAACCTGCTTATTTTCAGGAAGTGGACAAAATATTTACTTATTTCATACACGGATCTGCATCTGTTCAACCAAATGAAGAAATGTGGTTGTTCCAAGCTTAAGATTGCTGTTTAGAACTGGAACACACTCTTTTAAGTGACTTCTTATCATATACGCTGTTTACTAAATGTTTCCATTTTGTGGAAAAGGTATTGGTACCTCATCCTAGACATTTTTAAGTTGAAGCTTAAGGAAGAGCATTCCTGCTAGACTTTTAATTTGCCTAAAGGCAATTTAAAATATTTATTTTATGAATGTTAGCGGTTGTAGAGTGCTGGCAAGAGGCAATGGATAACATTTTATTGGCCAATGCATGAGGCATCAATGGTTGCAGAATCTAAATTATGATGGGATATGATGAGTAAATTGTTATGTTACTAAATTTGAAAAACTGTTCATTTGACAGCACTTTTAGTAGCAAACCGATCTCAGAGTAGTATGGAAAGTATACGCTACCCTTCTGTTGATGTCTTGATACTTTATGTTTGCTTGAGACTTTACAAAAACAGTGGGACCCTCTTGAAATTTGAGGGTGTTCTCGATTCTGTGTTGTACTCTGAACACTAAGTGCATGGTTCACAAAGGTAAACATACATGTTTGTGTCAGTTTCAGCTTTTTCAGTATGTGTGGAAATTCCGCAATCGGTGCGGATATAGGGCAGGCAAATCTTGTTATGTGTGGAGTTTTATTCCCTGACTGCTGAGTCTCTGCACTTGTAAATGTATCATTAAAATACAGTTTTGTGAATACTGAAAAAGTGTTATCATACACAAATGTGCATGTTTACTTTTGTAAATCAGGCCCTCCCAGTTCTAAGGGTATTACTACATTTATGTCACCATGATGGAGCAAGTATTTGCACGTTACGCGACTTGCTTGTATTCATGAACCTCGAATAACGTTAACATCATAACCAACATGTTTGTCTTATTAATATTGCACTTTTACACTACACGGGGGTGTCCCAGTGATGCTTGCCTATGTGTTTACTAATCCTAACTACGCTTGCATATTAAATGGTTGCTGCTTTGCGGGATTCTAGTCTGCGCATGCGTCGGTCATACCCATGTGATGTGACGCACTCGCAGTTCTGGAGGGAACTTGTCGCTCATGCGCAGTATGGCTAAAGATGGATGCTTTGTTTCTCACATGCTCTTCGCTTGCACTGCTGCTTTAGCACAGTTATTCGTTCTGCTTAACTCCTAATGCTAAAGTTATTATAAAAGTAAGGGGTGTAGTATAGCCAATCATGGTATACAGTGTATTCATTTTTCTGTGTTTCTAAATTGTTTTCGCTTACTTTTCATGTAACATTCTCCGGGGACCTGGGAGAGAGGTGCTACTCCATTTTGGAAGCCCGTGCGGTACCAATCACGTGATGGGGGAAAAGAGAGTCATACAGCAGTGGAACCCAGCCAGCTGGCAGTCAAAGCAAAGATGCTCCTGGGAACCTGACCTGCACCTCAGCGAGAAGACGCACACTTGTACCTGCATTTGTTACATTTGTAATGTTTTACTGTGTGCCCTATTGTCTTCTAAAACTCTCATGCCATGGGAACTGGAATGTAAGGGGTGGGTTTGAGAAATGAATATTAAGTCTGAGAAAGGCCAAAATTTAGGTTGAATGATGATCTAACCTCCTCCTTTGTCCAATCAGAATTTAGGGAACCGTACACTTGCAACATTGGTGGGTGGTACACTGACCCGAAAACAGTTTAACTAGCCTAGGTTTAGCTAGAGAAAATGTCTGAATTGTCCGAATAGCTGACCTGTCACTGACCCAACTAACTCTATAGGTGATTGATACAGAGAGCTGCAGAGCACTCTGTCCGTAATTTCCACAAACTCAGTCGGAGTTTGGAAACCTTAAGTGCTGGCGAAGCACTTTGCTGGGAGATTCGAGAATCTAATCGGGGTTATTGGCAGATTCCTTGCAGAGAGGGAGTAGCGCAGGCGTCGCATCCGAAGCTGCAGGTGATGGTCATACCCTTTGGTGAGCCCGGTCCTGATCCAAATCCTGGGGTTATCCTGTCCTGATTATCCATGAGCTGTACCTGCTCGCCTACTGCCAACCTGAGTCCTTGAGGGTCCTTTCCCGTCTTTCCCAACTGACCCGTGGCCAGGGTTAGTCCTCATTCTGTCCTAGGTAAATATATTCTGTGTGGGTGTTTGTCTATCTAAACTTTTTCCTCTCCCGTCTCAAATAAAGCATCAGTACATATGTCCTTTCCCCTGTCTCTCTAAAGATAGAGTTCATGCAAACTTGTCTATTAGCATGTTCCAATTTTCTCCCTACCCTAAAATTCAGAATCATATGCATATGTAGTTAATCCATTCTTACCCTCCCGTTAGTGAATAAGAATATCTGAAGGATTCAAATAAAGTTTCGTTTCTTATAGATAGTTAGTGATAACTGAATGTCTGCTATGGATAGTATGTTCCCTTTTTTTACCCGCCTTTAGTGATGTTGTGAAAGTCTGTTAGACTAAAATAGCGTGTTCCTTATTTTTCCCCTCCCTTTTATTTCTTCGATTTGTAGATGATTCTTACTTTGATTCATAGCTATACTATATTCTTAATTCTAGTAATAGATAGTTTGATCTGTGTAAATCTCATTCTCATGGCATTGGACGATGAAGAATAATTAGATAAAGGTGTTGAAAACTTCTTGCGTTTGTGGTTATTACAAAAGTATAAACATTTATTCGGATGTGCATGGTATGGTGTTTTTTACCTAATCCCACAGCTAGCTCCTGATCCATTGTGATTGTAAGTACCTGTTTCAAGGATTGGTAAGTCAGATACACAGAGGTAAAATAGAAAGGAACACGGGTTAATAATAGTAGTGTGTAGGTTTACCTCATTTATGAAATACTGTGATAAACACATTATGGGCCCAAGTGTGCATATATTTTGTAAAATACGAGTCAGGTGACCTGCGCGCTCTATCAGTAATTTTCTGGTAGCAGAATGATGGTTAGGACTAGTTAAGATAGGTAGATAAGTTACTTGCTGATAAACTGTGAAAAAATAAAAGTGCTGCTAAAAATGTTATTGCTGCTAAAAATATTTGTTCTGCAAAACCGATCGGATGTGTAAATATTGCTTTTGAAATGTTATGAAATGTTTAAATAATTTAATGAAATGCTGCTATTTTGATTATATGTAATTAACAATTCGTTAGTGATCGTTATATGTTTGTCTGGAATCTCCGGAGACAGAATAGCGGGTGGTGAGGAGAATACACCTCGCAGTGAGGTCAGTGGCTCGAGGAAAATTAGTGCATGATTTTGCAGAACTGGAAGCGCTAATTAGGGTTTTTCTGTATGAATATTTGAATAAATGATAGCAACGAGTTCGCTAATGAAACTTCAGTTGTGATATTACCTAGTAAGGGTCACACGAGGAAGGAGTAGTAGGTTCATCGGAGCTTGAGTGATAGCAAAGGAATTCACTAGTGAAACTTTAGACTTAGTATATATCCCGAAAAGAGTGGATGAGTCAAAGAAGTAACAGGTTCTCTAATGCTTGTGTGAAGGGTAGGCAGAAGGGTCTATCCGTAGTGTATGAAAAGTAGATATAAGAGGTTTACTTGCAGTGAAACAAATCTTATCTCTATAGACACTCGAGTACAGTGGCGAATGTTATACGTTGTAAACTCAACTGAGCACTTGCACTTTAAGAAAGAAATCAAGTTTCCATTACGTTGTGAAGGAGGGAGTCGGTCGCGGAGCTGCGCTGACGTCACTCTGAGCCTCGCTGGTATTGGTCGAAACAGCGAGTGTGTAACGAAGCTGGTATTGTAAAGGAGGGGTGAGTGCCGGAGCGTGAGACCGAGTCT
The DNA here is from genome assembly GCF_964263255.1 of Lissotriton vulgaris. Classification (NCBI taxonomy): domain Eukaryota; kingdom Metazoa; phylum Chordata; class Amphibia; order Caudata; family Salamandridae; genus Lissotriton; species Lissotriton vulgaris. The sequence continues at coordinate 938,870,223 of NC_141696.1, forward strand.
CGCGAAAAAGGCCGCGCACCCATTGGTCGAAAACATTTGCAACCACAGTATTGATTGGTTGTTGAAAGGTTGAAAGACGCGCTAGCATCGGAAAAGGATTATAAACAAACATTCGTAGTTCACCCGCAAAAAAACTAGGTTTACGAAAGTATATGTGGTATCCAGAATTTTTACGTGATCCGAAATACTTAGGTTTTGGTAAGGATCAGATGCTGAGAGGCAGACCTTACAATATGTACGGAAGCAAGAGAAAAATGACTTTCGCAGACAAGGTCAAGAATTATTTCAAGAAAGATAAGCCCATAAAAATTAGAGAAGGTGTAATCATTCCACCACCTAATACTCCCGCATCATTTATGATGTTTGACAAAGGGTATCATACCTGTGTATGGTTGGAAAATTGGGTGGAGTATACCAAAGATGACGGAATTTTAGCATTTCCTCTAGATGGTACCTTTAATGGTAGAATTTTGTTTAATTTAAGGACTCGAATGAATGACTTACACCCCAGACCTAGATTGACGCAATATGAGGCTTTAGAAGAATGGGAAATTGAGGCCTTGGAGCAAGACAGACCCAGAATGGATAAGGGAATAAGTAAATGGTACCCGAAAATACAGAGAGAGACCAAAGAGAAAAAGATGAAACAATGAAGACAGAATATGATGGTCGAGGGACTATTTCCAGTATTTGCAGTTGACGAACCTGTAGGAGGAAAAAGCACAGAGAAAACTCGACACCTAATAGCTGCGGGTGATTCAGAAGATGAATACCTGGAGGATTTGTTAATGAAAAATTACCACCATATGATGAGGATTCTAGGTCCCTAAGTTCGAAAAATCAATTTTTCAGACATCCTAGGGATAGAAGGGCCAGTGTAACTGAAGTGACTGGACTAGGTTACAGACCTAGTGGTAATGAGGGATCGAGCATGTCTGATCCGACTATTCCCTGTTATAGACCGATTTGTGGTGAGGGACCAAGTAGGACAGTTCCAACTGCCCCGAGTCTTTACCCTCCTTTAATTCCACACGTGATACCTGAAACCTCCATGGAAAAGATTTTACAGGAGCGAGAAAAGGAAGCCTTAGAGAAACAAAGAATTGAACTCATTCAGAAAATATCCCAGCTAAATACAAGTCCTGAAGCTCTGACAATTCCAGTAACAATTGGCCCAGTTGTTCCCCTTCATGGGGATAGACAGGCCAGTCCAAAAACTCCAGTTATTACTCCAGCTGTAGTACCGCACAGAAAAGAGCCTTTAATAGTTGATGACCAGGCAAGTGAATGCAAGTCTGTAATTTCCCTAATGGATTTGCCTATAAAAGAAACAAAAGGCAGTGCACAAAGAACGAGAACTCAGACTAGTGCAAGAGAAGTCCTGATAGAGTCATCTGCAGGTACTCGAAATGCCACCGTAGTGACTCCGGAAGAAATAGACCGATGGACCCGAGAATTGGAAAAGGTAAATCCTCAGCCAAAACTATTAGATATTTACAAATTAAGAATAGAACTGGAAGAACTGATGGCTGGGAATGTGGGACTGGACCGGTTGAATACATTTAGTGAGGATGAGCTACTGTTCAACTGCAAAAGTATTACCAGAAATACCAGAGTGTTCCATGAGAAATTAATGGACACAGCAGCTAATATGGGGATAGATATTAGCAGATCCAAAGTATTGCAGAAGCCCTACAGAGCAGAATTTTCTGACAAAGATTTAGAAAACATGAACGTGTCAGGGAAAAAGGTGCAGATAAGAGAATTGCTGAATCTGTTACAGACATGGAGAGACTTAGAAAAATGGAAAGCCAGGTGGGCAAAGAAAAAAGAAGACAGTTAGTCCAGGCAAGTAACTTCTGAATAAGAGAAGTTGACAAGGTAGAGACTTTGTATCCTATGAGAGAAGTGCCAGGTGGGAAATATGTACATATTCCATGGTCCCGACAGGACATTGTGTCATTTACAAATGATTTCCCGAAATTATGAGAAAAACCTGTAGAGTGGTACAGACAGGTCGAGAGATTTATTAAGGTTCAAAAATGTCTTTTGAAAGATCTAGATGGGTTCTTCGACATTGTAGTTCCTGTAGATTTGTGGACAGAATGTAAAATTGCTGTTGATTGGCCAAGTGAGGAGTAAGCTCGGTACCTAAGTACATATGCCCCCTCAGCGGAGGTGATGAGAAAGTATGACCAAGTAATCCTGTACCTGAAAGGAAAAGTACCCTCTAAAGAAACTGATTGGACCCGCATAGATAGAACTACCCAAAATCGTGATGAAACTGTACATTCATATTATGAACGACTGTTACAGGTTTTCAAAACGTACAGGGGAATAGATAACATTGAGATGAAGGATATGACCCATTTCATTTATCGATTCGTGTTAGGGTTAAGAAGACCTGAAATTTCACAGTGGAACAAAGACAACAAAATTTGTTGGCAAGCGAAACCTATAGATGAGGTCCTGAAATACGCCAGATATTGTGAAGACTAAATGGAAAATAAAAGGAAAGCATTAAAGGAAAAGGTCATGTGGGCACAAGTGAAACTGGCAGAGCAACAAGAAAAGCAGTTAAATAAAATGAATAATAATACCCAGAATCCAAACCCTGGCGGTGGAGGGAAGCCCAGAGTTAAAATGAGCCGAGAAGAAGCCAAAAAGAGGTTCCCCTGTCACAAGTGCGGTCAGATAGGGCACTGGAGAGACGAGTGTCCAATGTTGCTGAATGGTAACATTCCCAATAATGATTTGAATCCACAGGTGGTGAAAGAGGTGCCACGAAAGACCCAGCAACAGGTAAAACAGAATCAGTTGCCTCGTGCACCTAGGCCAAAGTATAGGAGCAAATCGCAGCAGGGCGAGGAAATAGAGGTATGGGGAGGAAAGGAGGATAGAAATGCAGCAACTTCGCAATTCCTTTTGATGACACATTCCTCTGTGATGAACCTTACTGACGGTGCCTGAGGGGGGAGGACAAGGAGTGCGTGCCTGGCGCCTCCTTGCCGGTGGACCAGTCAGGGCCATACATTGAAGGAAAGGTTGAAGGGAATGACATCACCTTTCTATTGGACACTGGTGCTACCCGTTCTACTGTGAGAACAGCATATGTTCCAAACCTACCCCTCTCGGGAGAAGCAATCCAAGTAGTGGGTGTTTCTAATCAACGAATTAATACCCCAGTTACAGAGCCCATGGAGATCACAATAGGTAACTTCAAATAAATGCACAGAATTGTTGTCTGTGATTCCAGTCCTGTGAACTTACTAGGAAGTGATTTGCTGTGCAAAATTAATTGTACCATCTTTTGCACACCAAAGGGCGTTGAAATCCAAACCCCAGATGTAGACGGAATCTGCAAATTAATGTTAATAAGGCCTGACTCAGAGATTAAAAGACTGACCATACAAGACTTACCTGAAGAGCTCCAACAGACAGTAAAACCAGAGGTATGGGATTTCACTGGAAAAGATGTAGGATTAATGGCAAATGTAGACCCAATCCAAATAGCCAACAAAAGAAAATGCAGTTTACCCAAATACCAAGCAGTATAAAATGAGTGCAGAAGTAAAAGGAGGGGTTGCCATTGAAATAAAAAGACTATTGGAAGCAAACATCATACAAGAGGTGATGAGCAGTCCTTGTAATTCGCCCATAATAGGAATTAAGAAACCAAGTGGAAAGTACAGGGTAGTTCAGGACCTGCGCAAGGTCAACAAAATTGTTGTTCCTTGCTGTCCTATTGTGCCAAACCCTGCAGTGATTTTGTACCAAACTCCATGAAATGCTGGATGGTTTACCATCATTGACTTATGTCACGTGTTCTTTTCAATCCCATTGCATCCAGACAGCAAATTTCTTTTCTCATTTGAATTTGACAGCCATATCTACGTCTGGAATCGTGTTCCTCAGGGGTACACAGAGAGTCCTTCAATTTTCAATCAGATTCTAAAAAAATTCCTTGAATTTTGCTCTTACCTGGAGAATCAGTTTTGGTCCAATACATAGGCGACCTTTTGGTGGCGTCTAAAAGTCGGAAAGACTGTGTGACTGATACTATTGCCTTACTGAATCATTTAGGTGAAGGAGGACATAAAGTATCACCAGACAAATTACAGTTCTGTACAAATTCAGTAAAATATCTAGGGCACCAGATAGAAAAAGGTATCAGGAAAGTCACTTCAGAACGAATTAGGATAATTTGAGACATGCATCTGCCCAACACCCAGAAGGAAATAAGAATGTTTCTTGGAGTAGTAGGATACTGTAGACAGTGGATTGTGGGATTTGCAGTACTAGCGAGGCCGTTAGTAAAAATGACAAAGAAAGGAGCAAAAGATCCAGTTGAATCGGATAATGAAAGCATGACATCTTTTGTGAAATTGCGAGACTGTCTATGCACAGCTCCCGCATTGGGAATGCCTGACTATTCCAAAGACTTTGCCCTGTTTTGTGACACACGAGACAATTGTGCACTTTCAGACCTAACTCAAATTCATGGTCTGACTAGACGTCCGGTGGCATATTTTTCTGCTACCTTGGATCCAGTGGCGGCTTGATCACCTGGATGTCTGAAAGCAGTGGCTGCAACTTGCATGAGTCTTGAACAGAGTGAATCCATCATTATGGGACATCCTGTAACTATGTATGTTCCACATGCAGTTGTGATCTTACTGACCAGAACCAAAACACAGTATCTCACACCTAGTCGGCTGACTAGGTATGAAAGAATTCTGGTGGGTGCAGCAAATGTAACCATTTCCCTTATGTTACATACTGAATCCAGCAACTCTATTACCAGATACACTGGTTGCAGAAGTCAAAGGAGAGGTCGAGCATAATTGCATTGACATGACTGAATTTAGCACAAACCACGCCCAGACATCAAGGAAACGCCCCTGCCTATAGAAGATTTTGAGCTGTTTGTAGATGGCTTATGTTTAAGACATGAGGCTAGAGGCTTAAGTGCTGCCTATGCCGTGTGTACTCTAGAAAAGACAGTAGAAGCATCCTATTTATTTGGAGTAAAGTCTGCACAAGTAGCCGAATTGGTTGCATTGGCAAGAGCCTGTAAATTTGGGAAAAACAAAAGAATAACCATATGCACTGATAGCCAGTATGGTTATGGGGTTGTGCATGACTTTGGCCAATTATGGCTGCAAAGAGAATTTATGACTTCATCGGGTACTCCTATCCGAAATGAGAAAGTGGTGCAGAACCTACTGGAAGCAATCCAGTTACCAAAAGAATTGGCAGTGGTCAAATGTGCTGCTAACAAATCTGGCAACGACGATGTGACAGCCGGAAATAGATATGCTGACCAATTAGCCCAACATTGTGCAAGATATAGAATGTCAGTAAATATCAAATTGGGGGAATCAGAAACAGCTGCCAACTTATGGTGTTTGAGGATGTATCAACATGGGAGGAACTGAGAGATTTGCAAAAGGCAGCAGAACCAGAGGAAAGGGAAAAGTGTCAGCAATGGAATGAGGATGGTATAATTGTCTGTACTGATGGTATGCCTGTGTTGCCAGACAGCTTGCTTGCTCCTATGGCTCGGCTGATACATGGAGATACACACATAGGTAGAGACGCAATGGTCCGTGTTTTCAACAGACATGGTACAATTCGAAGTTCAGGAACATTGCAGAGGCACTCTGCCAGAGTGCTTAACTTGTCAGCAATTTAATCCTGGAAAGAAAACAGTAGTGTTGCCAAATACAATTGGAAAAGCAGAGGGCCCTTTTGTCAGACTACAAATTGCCTTTATACAGTTACCCATCTGTAAAGGGATGAAGTACGTCATTGTCATAGTCTGCCTGTTTTCAAAATGGGTGGAAGCTTACCCAGCTAAGAAAAACGATGCAATCGCTGTAGCAAAACTGTTACTAAGGGAACTGATAGCTAGGTTCAGTTTTCCAGTCACAATTGAATCAGACAGAGGTGGGCCTTTTCAAAATGACGTGATAGGCCAGCTCTGTGAAGCATTCAAAATTACACAAAAACTGCACTGTGCATATCATCCAGAGGCTTCTGGAGTGGTAGAACAACTGAATGGCACTATCAAATCAAGGTTAGGAAAAATGTGTGAGTCCACTGGAATGAAGTGGATAGACGCCTTGCCCCTTGTCCTGATGGGAATCAGAAGTATTCCAGATCGGAAGACAGGCCTGAGCCCCCATGAGATACTGATGGGAAGAGTAATGCGGCAAGCATGGGTACCAGGACACAAACTGCTAAGTATTTCTGATGATTTCGTACTAGAATACTGCAAGCAACTGGGTGACCAAGTGCATTCTATCTCACCAGATTGGGGAAGACGCCGTCGCCAGGCCAACAACTCCAGTCCATAATCTGAGCCCAGGTGATTGGGTTGTACTAAAGAAACACAGCCGGTCAAGTTGCCTTGCACCGAAGTGGGGAAAACCAAGACAAGTGATTCTTGTTACCACAACAGCGGTGAAGTGCGCAGTTGTGCCAAAGTGGATCCATGCCAGTCATACGAAAAGGGTGACAGAAGCAGAAGCAACTGAGGCTGAAGGTTGTGCAGCTGAAGGGTCTCCAGACGTTGGTCCTGAGATAGCTGATGACGAACAACCAAGCACCAGTCAATACGAGTGGGTCCCAGTAATAGACCTGACACTCGATCCAATAAGAACCAGAAGATATACTTACGTAGATAGAGAGTGGGATAGTGAGGACGAGACAGGAATAGAAAGAGATAATCAGATCATCGAAATACATGTCAAATCTGATGAGGAGGAAGGTCAAATAGGGACAGAACAGGTTATCGACACACCTCCAAGAACTCCAGGGACTGAAAAGGGACAGTTAGAAAAAAGGACAAAAGTTCAAGCGGAAGAAAATCAAGGGTTCGAAGTGCTTGAACAGGACCAGATAGAGATAGACGAATGTGTTCAGGAAACAGAATTTGAAACGAACAAAAGTCAAAATCAGCATACCCCTGAACAAGGCCAGCTCAGTAACCAGGCAGAAGAAACTGAAATAAGACCTGGAACTAGTCAGACAGGAAGGAAAGAAGACCGCGTTGAAATAAATGTGCCACAACTGAATGAAAATAAAAGACCATTAGAAGAACGCAAAATAACAGTGCCAGTTAAAAGATTCAAAAAGAAGGAAAGTGAACCAAGGTTCATAAAAAGACTGAGACTAAGACTGAAAACTAAGACTGAAAACTGTAGAGGAAAAACTAGAAGAAAGAAAACCGGCCCAGTGAAAAAGAGAAATCTGGATCCAAGCCTAAAAGAAGAAGTGCCCGAATAAAGAAACAGAACACTAAATATCAGAAACCTGAATGGACGTATCTGGTGTTAGAGGTATTTGAAAATCTTGATATAAGTGATGAAAGTGATGAAGAATTGATTTCTGACCAGACTACTGAAGAAGAAGAACCAACCTGAACGTTGCCCTGTGTAAGCAACCTGTGTAAAGTAACAAAGAGGTGTTGGAAAAACTTCTATTGAGCCAAAATGTCTGATTCCAATTGTTGTAAAACATGCTGCAAGGTATGTTTGTGTAGTGTAGCAATAGTACTGATATTATGGATAGGACTAACAATTACTATTCCTTTCAAGATGAGTAAAGACACTAATTTGTCCCCTACTAAACTAGTGACAAAAGACATAGAAGTTCTGCAAACAGAAGAGACACCACGAAGTGTAGAAAGACATGAGAAAACACTTAGCCTTAAACAGACTAAAATGGACTTAGATGCATCAGATGAGGGAGGACAACATTATCACGGAATAAAGAACAGAACTCATTTAAATGTATTTGCAAACCTTTTAGTACATTATGTACAAGCCATGGAAATAGAGGAATGTTACGTATGCATGAAGCTACCTACTTCTGTAGCTGAAGGTGTGACCTATCACCATTTACCCCTGACCTATGGAATTTCCTGTAGTATATTAGCTAGTTATTCTATAGAAGATCGTTACAGTACTATTACTCTAACTCTGACGTAATCTTTTCTGAACTTCCTATACAAGGAAATCTGACTATTGTACATACTAAGAGTGATGTGATACGTTATATGGGAGAATACTTTCTAACTATAGGTACTATAGATTTAGGAGAAGATCACAGAAATAACTTGACCTGTTCATTACATGAACAAGAGAAAATGTTTCTAAATATGGCAGAGAAAAGAAGGGAAAGTTTCCAAAGAAAAGCGAACGATAAAAGACAGAAAACTCCTAAAAGGGCTGAAAACATGGAAAGCACCTCAAATGGTGGAGCTAATCCTGCTTTGTTGCTGGATTTCGAGAGAAAAGGGAAACTCTGTCCTCATAGAGAAAAGACTAGTTATTATAATGACATATTCATCAGTTCCAGTGAATGGGAACACAATTACAAGGTAATTGGAGGTTGGGGTTTCAAAAATGGGTCAGAACCTGTGTTTCCCGGAATTTATTATATATGTGGAAACAAGGCTTATTTCAAATTGCCGGATCACTGGTATGGAAGCTGCTATTTTGGAATTGTCTTCCCGAAAATATACCATATACCAAAAGTGTTATCATACACAAATGTGCATGTTTACCTTTGTGAATCAGGCCCTCCCTGTTCTAAGGGTATTACTACATTTATGTCACCATGATGGAGCAAGTATTTGCATGTTACGCGACTTGCTTGTATTCATGAACCTCGAATAACGTTAACATCATAACCAACAAGTTTGTCTTATTAATATTGCACTTTTACACTACACGGGGGTGTCCCAGTGACGCTTGCCTATGTGTTTAGTAATCCTAACTATGCCTGAATATTAAATGGTCGCTGCTTTGCGGGATTCTAGTCTGCGCAAGCGTCGGTCATACCCATGTGATGTGACGCACTCCCAGTTCTGGAGGGAACGTGGCGCTCATGCCCAGTGTGGCTAAAGATGGCTGCTTTGTTTCTCACATGCTCTTCGCTTGCACTGCTGTTTTAGCACAGTTATTCGTTCTGCTTAACTCCTAATGCTTTAGTTATTATAAAAGTAAGGGGTGTAGTATAGCCAATCATGGTATACAGTGTATTCATTTTTCTGTGTTTCTAAATTGTTTTTGCTTACTTTTCATGTAACATTCTCCAGGGGCCTGGGAGAGAGGTGCTACTCCATCTTGGAAGCCCGTGCGGTACCAATCACGTGATGGGGGAAATGAGAGTCATACAGCAGTGGAACCCAGCCAGCTGGCAGTCAAAGCAAAGATGCTCCTGGGAACCTGACCAGCGCCCCAGCGAGAAGACGCAAACTTGTACCTGCATTTGTTACATTTGTAATGTTTTACTGTGTACCCTATTGTCTTCTAAAACTCTCATGCCATGGGAACTGGAATGTAAGGGGTGGGTTCGAGAAATTAATATTAAGTCTGAGAAAGGCCAAAATTTAGGTTAAATGATGATCTAACCTCCTCCTTTGTCCAATCAGAATTTAGGGAACCGTGCACTTGCAACTTTGGTGGGTGGTACACTGACCCGAAAACAGTATAACTAGCCTAGGTTTAGCTAGAGAAATTGTCTGACTTGTCCGAATAGCTGACCTGTCACTGACCCAACAAACTCTATAGGTGATTGATACAGAGAGCTGCAGAACACTCTGTCTATATTTTCCACAAACTCAGTCCGAGTTTGGAAACCTTAAGTGCTGGCGAAGCACTTTGCTGGGAGATTCGAGAACCTAATTGGGGTTATTGACAGATTCCTTGCAGAGAGGGAGTAGCGCAGGCGTTGCATCCGAAGCTGCAGGTGTTGGTCGTACCCTTTGGTGAGCCCGGTCCTGATCCAAATCCTGGGGTTATCCTGTCCTGATTGTCCATGAGCTGTACCTGCTCGCCTACTGCCAACCTGAGTCCTTGAGGGTCCTTTCCCGCCTTTCCCTACTGACCCATGGCCAGGGTTAGTCCTCATTCTGTCCTAGGTAAATATATTCTGTGTGGGTGTTTGTCTATCTAAACTTTTTCCTCTCCCGTCTCAAATAAAGCATCAGTACATATGTCCTTTCCCCTGTCTCTCTAAAGATAGATTTCATTCATACTTGTCTATTAGCATGTTCCAATTTTCTCCCTACCCTTAGAAAATTCTGAATCATATGCATATATAGTTGTTCCATTCTTACCCTCCCGTTAGTGAATAAGAATATCTGAACGATTCAAATAAAGTTTTGTTTCTTACAGATAGTGATAACTGAATGTCTGCTATGAATAGTATGTTCCCTTTTCTTACCCGCCTTTAGTGATGTTGTGAATGTCTGATAGACTAAAATAGCGTGTTCCTTATTTTTCCCCTCCCTTTTATTTCTTCGATTCATAGATGATTCTTACTTTGATTCATAGCTATACTATATTCTTAATTCTAGTAATAGATAGTTTGATCTGTGTAAATCTCATTCTCATGGCATTCGACGAGGAAGAATAATTAGATAAAGGTGTTGAAAACCTCTTGCGTTTGTGGTTATTACAAAAGTATAAACATTTATTCGGATGTGCATGGTATGGTGTTTTTTACCTAATCCCACAGCTAGCTCCTGATCCATTGTGATCTTAAGTACCTGTTTCAAGGATTGGTAAGTCAGGTACACAGAGGTAAAATAGAAAGGAACAAGAGTTACTAATAGTAGTGTGTAGGTTTACCTGATTTATGAAATATTGTGATAAACACATTATGGGCCCAAGTGTGCATATTTGGTAAAATACGAGTCAGGTGACCTGCGCGCTCTGACAACCACACCTGTTAATCGTTCATATTTACCTCTGAATTGGGTCACCCTCTTTTGTTTGATGATGAGTTTGTGGAACTATCTAATGTACTTCCCTTTATTTTTCCCTCTTTCCTTTTGAATTTTAGTTTAGTGTGCAAAAGTTAAAGCATGCATTTTCGCAATGATGTAACCCCGCAACCAACTATGGATGCGCTTTGCCGAGTTTTCATAGCATTTGTGAAAAGTATGCATCAGTTGTAAGAAGAAAATGTAAATATCTTGCACACCACCATGTTTAGTGTTTAAATACTTATAATGAAACCTTTGAGGGTTTGGTTGGCCAATATTCTCCAGCAAATTCTCTAAGGTCACAATTAACAACAAGAAGGATATCTTAACATTTATACAACCATTTATCCTATGTTTCTGACATTATATTATAACTAAACAAATCCAGTGGTTTTGAGACCATACCATCGTACAGTCATTCAACAAGTGTCATCTGGACACCACAGCCATCTCTGCTCCTTTGCAAGGCATCGTCACTCTACCAACGTACTATAATAGGGCTAGGTAAAATAGCTTTAACATTTCTTGTCAACAATTCAGCAGCTTTCATTCAAGGTTAATTATTCAGATGGATTTATAATTGCTAATACAAGACAGGATTAGCAGATTTGCATACAGAAATTATGGCTGCCTCCCAACCGATACTATTTCTCTTCTTGGTCTCTTTAAAGCTAAATAATGTATCATTCAGTCTAGGAACGATATCACTGAAATTAATTGACAAACCAACACAATCTAGGGCTGTAGCTGTAGCATACAATAGTTTATTTCGACCATTTGGCCTTTAAACTACAAATACATTTTATCACAGAATAATAAAATACAATTATTAAAATTCATAAAGACCTAAAAACCAATTTTCATAAAAACATATTTTTGTAATAACACATTATAACACAATCTAGGGCTTTTACCAACTGTAACCAACAAAGGTAATTTCCAAAGATCTACTATGTAATAACTTAATACACACTTGTTGTGCCTTACTCTTCTAGTACTACTGGAATGCTCTTGAATTCCAGACACATGTCAGCAGTATATAAGTGGCACACAGGGTTTATAACTGGAGTGAAGTACTAACCTCCTACTCTTTATGAATTGGACACTAAGGTGGCCACCAACAGCCTGTTGATGGCGGTTCCACCAAATCACTAAATCACTGCCTGCCACGTTACAATGGCGGGCGGTGTGTTGGTAATTGAAAAGACCGAACATCATGCATCCGATGGGCTCCTTGATCTGCTGGTGCGGCAGAGGGGCTCCTAGTGCCTACAAATGGTGGCAGTGCCTACCAGGCACAGCCATAGGGATTATGACATTCCTTTCCGCTGGCCCTTTCATGGAGGTGACCCCGCCATGAAAAGGCTGGTGGCAAGGGACATTGGAAGACCCCAGTGAGCCCCCCCTTACCCCCTTACTCCCTTACCTCCTGGCCCCCAGACACAGGACCTGGGGGGCAACTATGGTGCCTTCCTACATATCCCTGCACCATGTGGCAGGCACTGCATTACGGCCAGTGCTGCAGACATCAGCACCCGCCACAATGCAAAAAATAGGCATTGAGAATGCCGTGGTGGCGGTCGCATCAAAAAGCCTACTGCAGGACCGCCGACAGCCTGTCGGGTGATCCCAATCCACAATAGGGTGGCCATCGTAAACGGGCCAATTATCTCCAAACAAGTCCTCCTATATATTGTTGTTGCCCATGTACTTGCCACCTCCAGATTCTGTCAGTTTCATTAATTTTAAGTTAACACAGGTTTTATAAATTCATTATTAATCTCATCTAATCGATTATAAACCATCCTGAAGCCTTCCTTTTGGTAATAATCATCAGACATTCATTATGTTTAGTCACTACAGATATATGCATTGTCACTCCTTTGTTCTTCCCAACATAATACTAGGCCTGTCACTGAGGTAAAACTACCTCTGTTGCTCTCAATTAGCATTTTGAGCTTGTGGGCTTATGCAGAGGTTCTCTGGTTTTGTTGCTTGCTTAAATATTTCAGCAAATTAAATGTATCTCGAACCAGCATTTTTTTTTTGTTTGAATTTTTTTATTGGGATTTCGTGTTTCATTACATCAATCATAATATCAATAAAAACATTTAATCAGGAATGACATTAACATATGACTATTATCAATCGAGAGCTCACTTTAAAAAGTGCCCGACCTCTAATTTAATGGTAGTATATGTACTATCTTTCAGCTGGATAAGTCAATTATAATCAGGGATAATATGGGGTATGTGTTTGGTTGTTGTTGCAGTCTATGTTACGATAATACATACATGAGGGGGGGTTCGTGGGCATTCGTCTCTACATGTCATTCACAGGTCTGAGATCGTCTCATTGCAGTGTCCATCCTAAGTGGCTGTGTCTGGTCGTATCTTATCTTCTGTCGGTCTCTGGGGGTATAGAGGTGAAATCTGTAATTGGATCAATGACTGTGTTGACGGTTGTATTGTTTCGTGAGTAAATCAGTGCATCAGTTGTGCCCACTCTAGGGAGATTGGGTGCTTCCACATTCCCCTCACTTCCTCGACCCGCAGTTGCTCTTCCTCTGCCGCAACCCATTTCTTCATGGCTCCTATCCAGGCTGCCTCGGGGGGTCCTCCCGGGGCATAAAAGTGCATGGCTATGCCTCTTGTAACTAAGAGAATGGCTAAGGAGGCGAAGCGCTATTAAACCTTCTTGGTTTTCCACCTGTGGAAAATGCCAAGGGCACTGGCTACCCATAAGGACATGGTCAGAATGTTGGTCGTCTCATGTGTCCCAGTATTGGTGTACAACGGGACAGTCCCAAAACATATGTTTAAAGTCCACCTCGAGAATCTGGCATTGGGGGCAGGCAAAGTGCGTATCAGGATAAAAACGGTGTAGGCGTTGTGGGGGGAGGTATGCCCTGTGGAGTATATTGAACTGAATGTTCCTAAATCGTGCGTTCGTGGAAACATTTTTAGGGTACTCTAGGGCTTTTTCCCACTCTTTATCCTTGAACACTCGACCCACTTCATCTTCCCACGTCTGTTGCAGTGAGTTCAATGGGCGGAGAATCAGTTCCCGAATAGCTTTGTATAGCCAGGTCACTAAATGTCTACCTTCCCCATGTGCAATATCGTGTGTATTACCGGGTGTGTCGGGGGTTCCCCCGCGTTTGGGTCCCAATATGGACGGCTGCTGTCTAGTAGCTGCTAATGCCATAGAAACTGTCCTGGGGAAAGGTCATATTGGGCGCTCGATTGGGCATATATATATAACTGTCCATCCTCGAACAGGGACTCTATCTCTCTAATTGAGTGACTGGTCCATACTTGGAGGGCACAGGTTGTATAATATTTATTGTTGCAGGGGAATCCCACTAATGAGAGTAAGGGTGTATAAGGGGGGTTTTCCCCTGGACATGCAATGTATTTTCAGCATACACGTGTGTGCTATGGTCACTTGCAGAGGGTAAGTGCAGAGAGGCTTGGTACCTGGTATCCGAAGTCTCCGTATGTCTGGGAGAGGTATATGCCCCTCTTGCGTGCTTGTTTCATTTATATAACGTTCCGCTGTCCAGTATGATACCCACTGGAGTTGCCCCGCCAGAAAGTATGCTTCAAATGATGGGGCTCCCAGGCCTCCTTGAGTTGTGGGTAAGTAAAGTGTGGTTAAGGCCCTCTATGTCTGCCTACTCCCCAGATCAAAGTGGTCAGGGTCGTGTCTATTTCTTGAAAAAATTAATGTGGTGATATCACTGGAAGGTTGGTGAAATGGTAAAGGAGCCTGGGGACCATTATAATTTTGCGAGGGTGACTGGTCTGATGAGGGCGAGAGGTAATGTCTTCCAGAAGCTCACTGACGCACGTAATCCCGCTAATACCTTGTGGTGATTTCCTTCGTACAAATCTGTGGGGGAGTGAAACAGTCTCACCCCCAGGTATCTGGGTTCTGCCGTGCTCCAGGTGATTGTGTGGGTTTCCACCAATATGTTGAGTGGGGCCAGGTGTGGTCTCAGTAGAGAATATCGTGGATTTGGCCCAATTGACCTTGAGGCCAGAGGCCATTGCAAAGTTGCGCATCGCCGTCCAGATGAGGGTGATGTCACTTGTGATATCCCTGACATAGATCAGAAGATCATCTGCATATAGTGATACTCAGTGCAGTGTGTCTGCAATTGATATACCCCAAGCATCGCCCCCTTGTCGTAACGAGATGGTTAGGGGTTCTACAGCCAGGGCGAATAGGAGGGGGTACAAGGGGCACCCCTGTCTAGTCCCTCTTTCAACCCGGAAGGGAGCAGAGATGTATTTACCTATCCTCACTTGTGATGTTAGGCCCTTGTAGAGAAGCTTTGTGTACTTTATCAGGATAGGTCCCACATTAAACCTGCAAAGAACAGCAAATAAGTATGGCCACAGAGGAGTATCGAAAGGCTTTTCCGAGATCTAGTATTAGATACGCCGCATTAGGGAAATGTATTTTTGCTCTGTCTTAAACATGAAACAGTCTACGCATGTTCTGTGAGGTGTTACGCCTCGGCACAGATCTGCTTCGGTTGGGGAGTACCAGCAGCACCAGAATCTGGGTGTATCGGTCCACCAGGATTTTTCATAATATTTTACAGTCTGCATTTAGCAGGGTTATTGGTCTGTACTAGGCAGGGAAGGTGGGGTCCCTATGGGGTTTGGGAAACGTAACCAAAATGGATTCTCGGTGTGAGGCTGATAGTTTCCCTCTATCTAGTGTGTCCTCATACATGGCTACTGCCCTGGGGGTTAGTGAGTAGAGAATGTACTGTAATATTAAAGAGGGAATCTGTCCATTCCCGGGGCATTGTTTCGTGCCAGCGCTCTGATAGCGCAGGTGACATCTGGGGCTTTGATCTTTGCCTCTAACTCTTTTTTGTCAGCGTGTGGTGTACAGGGAATTTGCAACGGGCTTAGGAACCGAGTGATTACATGCGGATTTGTCTGTGCTGGGGCCAGGTAAATACTGGAGTAATAGTTGTGAAAAATATGCAATATCTCTACTTGCGAGTTTCGAGGGGTTCTTGTATAGTCGAGTAGTTCCGTAATTGGTTTAACGTCTACGTCCTGCTTTGCTAGCCACTCTAATAGTGTGTCCGTTCTGTTACCCTCTTTATGCACTCTAGCGGCGTATACTCGGAAATTGTATTTGCGTAGGTCTTTCATTGCTTCCACAAAGGAGGTTTTGGCCGCTGCTATTTGGTCGGGGTATCCTTTTGTTTCGTGTGGACCACTAGCCCCATCTCCATGTTTTGTGGTGTTCTTTAGAGTATATTACATACTCCCACTATTTGTTGTAAGCAGTACCCCCTAGCTGCAACTTTAAATGCATCCCATTCTATTAGCCTAGATGCTGCTGTACCTGGGTTGCGGGCGAAGTGTTCCTGAATATAATCCCCATGTTCATAACAAAACACCTAATCTGAGAGGAAGTCACGTGGCAGTTTCTAGGGGGGTATTGTGGGGTGTGGAGGCCTTCACTTGAGAGTCAGTATGTGTGTGTCATGGTCCGAGAGTACCCTACCCTGGTAATCAGAATGTTGTACTTGTGGGAGCAATGTTGTGGAGTAGAGGATTCTATCAAGGCGTTCTTGTAAGTTGTGAGGGATGGAGTGGAAAGAGTAAATTCTAGTGTCTGGGATCTGTTCTCGCCACATGTCCGCTAATGTCCAGTGTTTCACCATGTTTGATATTGGGCTGTCTGCTTGTGTGTTGGGGAGTGTATCGTTGGGGAATGAGATCTATTGAGATGAACGTCGAGAACACAATTGTAATCACCCCCTAGGAGCCTTGGGACTGCGGTGTGCTGAGTAAGTACTCCTGTGAGGCGCTTCCAATACTGGTCCTGGTCTACATTGGGAGCGTATATGCTTCCTAAGAGAACAGACTGGCCCTCCAGCATCCCCTCTATCAGGGAGTATGGGCGTTCGTTATCTACGGTCCAGACCTGTTTCTTAAATAGGATCCTGGGCCGAATCCAGATTAGGGTGCCCCTGGCAAAATACTCAGTATGTGGTGGCACACACGATACCCTGCCACTTCCTATGTAGACGATTCACCTCGACTGCCGATAAGTGGGTCTCCTGTAGGAGAGCTATCTGTGCTTGTTGTCTTTTTATAAATGTGTAAACGGCGCAGCATTCGCTAACTGTGTGCAGGCCTCTAACGTTTAACGTGATGACTTTTATATCTGTGTTGGGGACTTTAGTGGTCATTGCGTTCGGTGACTATGGGCAATTCATGTTTTTGTGTTGCCCTGCTGCCCCTTCCCGATCCCCTCTCACCATTTGTTGACTGCACACTTGTGACTGGTTGTCTCGCAAGTTTGCTCCGCTAAGGGCATTTGGGGAACCTGAATCAGGGGAATAATAACTTAAACAATAGGGAGTATTCCCAACTCAGGGAACATGTTGTAGGGGGCGATATGTCTAAACTGTACTTGATGTACTGTCTTTAAATTATTCTTCGTGGGGGTGGTTGTGCGGCATCGCCAGTCTCTGGCATTCCGGTGGCCCTCCTTGTGATGCTGAGTCAGAGTTCCAACAAGAGCCTCCTGGACCCCTGATCGTACACCGTGAGACGGTTCAGTGTGTCGCGTTGTGTCGCTTCTGAGTTTGGGGCTCGTTGCTCCATGTTCTTACAACCTCATTCATGATTCAGGGAATGCTGTCTACTTGTGCATTATGCTATTGTGATAATTCCATGGTCGATTGCATTCTATATCAGTGTACCTGACGTTTGTGGAGTGACTATTGGGGGTGTGACTGAGCCATCGCGGGAGGAATGTGTTCCGCTTACTTCTTCATCTGAGGTGAACAGGTGGGGGGCTTTTTCTGCATCCGAGCTGTCCTGTGTTGATCTGACTACTGCCACCGCTTGCAGTGTTTTCCTGCATTTCACTATAATTTGTTAAGGGTCAGGGGAGTACTGCGCGAGGGAATCCGAGCATGGGCTCAACTGCGTGAGGGTGATTTTCTTATTTTGACATCGTTGGCGGCCAGTGGGTCGGAGACTGTGTGTATTTCTGTGATCGTCTGGTCCAGATAGTCGCTGCTCCACCCAATATCTTGCCTCCGTTGGGTCGGTGAAGAAATGTGCAGTTCCATCATGCAAGATTTTCAAGCGGGCTAGGAAAGGAGAGCATAATAGACGTTTCTTTGCCGTAGAGTTTGTTTGACTGCTAGAAAGGTGGCCCTTTGCTGCTGGACGGCGCTGGAGTATTCTGAGAACAGCTATACTAGTTTGTCTTCCACATGGATAGGTCCTTTCTGTCTGGCTGCTCTAAGAATAGTGTCTCTGTCCTGGTAGCGGAGCAATTTTAGAAGGAATAATCAAGGCGGTGAGCCCGGTGGTGGTCTACGGGCCAGTACTCAATGAGACCTCTCTATGGAGAAATATGGGGTCAGGTCTGTTATTCGGGTGAATGTCTTGATCCACGTTTCAATGTATTGGATGGGGTTGGATCCTTCCAATCTCTCCGGCAGGTTTAAAATGCAGAAATTACTCCTTCAAGAGCGGCCTTCCAAGTCGTCCATTTTGCTTTATACGGACTTTACTCTCAATTCGAGATCTTTTATAGTGTCTTTGTGTGTCTGTATTTTTGGCTCTATAGCTTGGAGTGTCTTCTCACCCTGTTTGACTTTGTCCACTCGCTTCGGATGGTCATCCCGAAGAAGGTTGAGGTCAGTGGCCAATTCTCCGAATTTGTTTTTCATGGTCACCCTGGAATGTTCAATTGCCACAAGGAGCTTGTCCAGTTTTTGAGACATAGACTCTGCGTGGGAGGGTTCCCGTTCTGAGTGGGTGATTGTGGTATCTGGGGAGTTCTTCCTCCGATTCGGCACTTGGGGCGTTCCCGTGATGCGTTGGCACCCCATATCGCCAGAAGATGTCTAGATTCAGTACAACCCTAGGGGTGTAGGGGCGCCGCAAGTGTACGACCTACAGTCAGCCTCCGATGTTGACCTTGGATAGCAGTGGGCAGGCAACAGGCTGTGCAGTTGCTGAGTCAGGTTGGGGGGTTCAAGACAGCGGAGTGCTCTGTCTGGGTGTCTCTGGCTGCACTCAAACCCCCATGCCCGTGCGTCGAATCCCAGCACCGTGGGGGAGAGAGGGGGTCAGGGATGATCTTCCACTCTCTGGGTGTTCCGGGTGGGTTGACTTTGGAAGCTCGACCTGTCCGTGACTGTTGTGCGCCTCGTGGACTGGTGTTGCACCTGTCAATTCCTGTTAGGATAGCAGGTCGTTGCCGTGAGGCGCCCTCCCGCAAGCATGCAGCTTTGATGTAGGCAGCCGTTTCCTCGAGGTCCCTGGTCCTGTTAAGCCTCCCTCTGCGTGCCTCCAGACCCAATGTCACGTGGGGATTTTCTACTGTGCGATAGCTAATAGCGCGTTCAGCACGTTGCAGTGGGGGGTTGGTGATTGCTATAAGCTGTGTTTCTCACTGCGGATTGCTGTTGAGCACTTTCTTGTGGACGCGAATGTCTTGCGGGCTGGTGATAGATCTGGAGCATAGGCGGAGAGTTGGTATTCGCTGCCTGACGGGCCCTATTGGATGGATTACTGCTAGTAATTGGTGATATAGCCGTACAGTCAGTGGGTGCCGACTTGTGAGTGCGAATGTCCAAAGATGGCGGAAACCCCTCGGATAGTTCATCTGGGCCTCCCGCCGCGCGCTTCGAAATCCAGTGTTGGGCGGAGGGAGGTTGCTGTGTTGGGACATGGGTAGTTAGTGATTGCAGCTCCGTGCAGTGGGGGTTGGCAATCATTGACAGTTGGATTGCTCGCTTCGGGCTAGTGGTAAGCGGTCCGGCCACACCGTTGCTAAGTGCCTTCCCGCAGTGCACCCCTAATGCCGGCACCAAGTAGGGGAAAGGACAGCGAATTCCGTCTCTCATGGTGGGGGGTTGGTAAACTCTGCTGGCTGGGATTTGCGTTTTGGGGTTGTCGCTGGCGTTGGGTGCAATGGTCGCTTTGGTTGGGTGCCTCTGTGTGCACACGGAGCTTCGATGCAGTTGGCCGCACCACAGGCACTATTGATGTGTTGGCACCTCCAATGCGCCTAGTGGGTGGGAGGTCGCTGTGCTGAGATGCTGGTAGAAGGTGAGTTCGGCATTTTGTTGTGAGGGGTTCGATGGTCACTGCCAGCCGGGCATCGCATGTGGGGCTGTCTTCCACTATATGGCCTTCGAGGGCTGCGATATCATGATGTTGCGCTCTCACCTCTGGTCCCCACCGTCGTTAGGCATCCACGGTCGCCCCTTAGAATGCCAGGTCAGGAAAACACCAGGAAGCATCCCGGGGTCCGGTAGCGGGCCTCTGGTTACCCTTTGTCTCTGCCTCAGGGGGCCCAGTGCTCGGTGGATGCCACCATCTTGGCCTCGCTGCAAATCGCAGAGAAGCCATACCCACGGTGGGGAGTGTCGCTCAGTCTCCCATTTCAGGGTCGGCAGGGGGCTCGGGAGGTAGTATCCCAATGGGCATTAGGGTCGGTGGGTTTGGGGAGGATTATCGCAGAGATGAGCACGGATTGCACGGGCAGCCGGACAGAGCTCTAGAGAGGCACGTCCACCATCTTAACTGGCCAGGCCACGCCACCATATATCGAAACAGCATTAGTTACACTTTTGAGACAAACTAATTACCACACCTCATGCACTTAGATTGAATTAATCCCAGATAACAGGGAAGAATGTTTTCATTTCTGTCATTTAACATGAAAAAATGCACCTTAAATATGTGAATATTACAGTGTTTTCTAGTAGTACAGGTATGGTTCTCCATTTTGGAGACACCTGGGTATATAAATACATTGAAACAACTATATTATTTCGAAGGACTATTGGACAAAATGTAATGTATGTCATTTTTTTTTGCTAGACTATTGTTTATAAGCAAGTAGTCGATCTGTGAATGTGAGTCATAAAGATTCAAGTAGGACTACTCTACTATAGTAGGAAGAAAAATTCTCCAGGTATAAAAAAACCTGCATTTTTCTATAACTCTACAGATAGAAGTTTCTATTCTTATCTATAAAAAATACTCTGATATGAATTAGGTCCATGTAAAAGCCAGAAGTATCAAATGCCAACAGTGTTAATATTCTACTTTTAAAATACACAGGTATCCCAAGTGGGTGTCCTAAAGTTAAGATAAAAACTGCATATGCAGCAACCTAACAGTAAAAAGCCTAAATGATGTATTTTGGCTCTTATGATAGAAAACTAGGTATTCCAGTGCTTGTAAGTCAGAAAGGTGAAGGAATGGCTGCAATGGCATGCTCTACATATTAATATTGGAAATTGAATACCACCAGAGGTGGAACAAAGGGTTCTCCAAACATACAGTCTGAGTTAGAGGGCTCTGAAAAGACTCACAATCTCTCTGAAAAAGCTCATAGGCCTATCTGTGTTAGACGCATAGGCCCTGACTATGAGTGTGTTGTTGTTTTTTGACCTTGCGTTAACCTCCTATTTGCACTGGGGTAAGAACTACGAGTTGGGTGGTGTTTACTGCATCTGGTAATTGCTGGGTTATAATTTATTTTGCCTTTCTTTATATTTTAGCAGATTACATTTGCCCAAATTTAACAGAGGAAAATTGTGCAGTATTTACCATACCATGCATATTTTGGTACAGAATGCACCAGAATCTGCATGTTGGTAACCAGAAACTCATAATAGGTAATAGGATATTGTTAATCATTAATAATCTGGTGCAAAAAAGCCCCTGAATTCGAACATTAGTCAGCTTAGGCTGGTTGACACGTTTGTGTCCATAAGCTATATGGGTCACAATCCCCTTACATTTGTCACTGTTGTCATAATTAGTGCTCCAAGTACATTTGAGAGATTAGCAAATGCATTTAGAATTAGCCTACTCATTCATGACAGAACCGAGGCCTACCTGCAGTCATAGCACTGATTGCAGGTTTTGGTATAGTCAATGTTTCCAAAAACGTCCATGAATCAATTGTTAAAGATAGTCGGGTGGCAGAAACAGAGGAGCCTACATTACATGTATTTGTATTAAGGGTAACAGACCAATTGGAGCAAGTAATATTGGACCAGAACATTTCTGAAGTGGAGTCAGTTGAGGCATTAGCTTGAGTGGTGTTATTGAGAAGAGAAATAAAGATGAGCAATATCTTGAAGTCTGATTCGGACAAAGTAAAATTCCTGTGTGACCTTGATTCTGTCAAAGATAGTAAAGGTTTGATTGTGCACATTCCTTGCCTGACAAGTAGATGTGGCGACTCTCTGAGAAAGTTTATTAGAAGAGTCATAGAAGTTAACAATGGCTGTGAGAAGTTGGCCTGGTACATGATGCTCACTAGTTCTAGTGATCACCTTGTACCATGCCAAGCAACCCTTATGATGATTGGTTGTAAGTCAACCTTATAGACCAGCTATACTAGAGGTAGTGTGGACAAAGCAGTCTTAGGCTAAACTCTGTTAAGGCATGTGAAGCAAGCTGTTTTACCATATACAATCCTCTTGAATACCAAATGAAAGGACACCACACAGATATATATTGAAATATATATATATATTTATTTACTACAAATATCCCCTATACTCTTTATGAGCACAGAAGCAAATGCGTTAAAACAAAACACAGTTTAAATATACAAAAGCTGCACAATATGGATGAGCCCTAGGGGCCACCTAAACCATATACTAAAATAGTGGTATAAGTACCACCAATCGAAAAGGAAGTAGGCCTAGGGCCTGGGGAATCGCTGGAGCTGATCGGGACTAGCAGTGACTAAGTCAGGAAAGGCCCGCGGGACTCGGGTGCAGCGCTTAAAGCACACGCATACACCAATGCAATGTCAATGGTTCGTAAAAGTTACAAAGTTACTGAAAAGGGAACCTTCCGGATGACCTATAACCTAGCAACTTGGAACATAGACACTAGAGGTTTATTGCTACACAGGAGCACCGGAGTGCCAGGGTTACCTCACCCACAGGAAGCGGGCGCATATGTCTCAAAGTTTGTCAGGTTTCGTCGTGCTGGTCTATGGAGCCTGTAGATGAAGATGCTGCAGGCGGGTCGTCGAGGAGATTTCCAGTGTATCCAAGAGTGGATCTGAAGAGGTGAAGACCTGAAAGCAGAGGGGACAATGTTCAAAGTCACTAGCCAGTGACTACAGTGGAACCAGGATGGAACCAGGCGATGTCAGGTGCAAACAGGCGAAGAAGTGAAGATTGACTCTGCAGCCACGTGGACACGAAGAAGTCGAGGACGTCCAGGCATCAGTCACGAGCTGTCCCACAAAGGCTCTAGCTGATGGCGGTGTCAGCGTCTTGATCGGATCAAACAGGCTTTGGCTAATGCAAGCCACGCATGAAACGATGCAAGCTTCTTACTCGGACCAGCAAGGTCAGAGCGGGGGCCAGTCTAGAGCAACCAGACCAGTGGTGTTGATTTCGGATTTCGTCGCCAAGATGGCCACTAGCCAACGGGCTAGTAACCGGGATGGCGCATCGAGTGGCAAAATGCAAAAGGGCCCCACGCAAATCGTGGATATGCTGGGGGGCTGATCTTCGGTGCAGATGCTGCTCGGTGGTGGGGCTTCTCAAACCCCAAAGCACAGCATCGAGGGTGCCTCGGGTGCTGTGCAGTCAGCTTCTCGTGAGTCTTTCAAGATGGTCGGTCCCACGTCTCTCGGTGCCTCCACGGGTCTCTTCTTTTCAGAGACTGTGGATCGGGCTCTGAGATGTCTGGGAGTCTGGGTCTTGTTGGGCTCTGGGCTCAGGCTCCGGCTGGAGGCGGCTGCAAAGCAGATGTCGAGTTGCTGGATGGTGCCTGTATTCACAGGGTGGTCACTCCTTGGCCACAAGGGAGATGCTCTTCAGTCTTGTGTGCAGCAGAATGTCGAAGTCCAGTTTTCTTCTTAGTTTCAAGTCGAGTTCAGGATGATCTGAAGTCTTGGGACACAGCTCCTACTCTTATTCTAAATCTAGGGGCCGGATCACCTGCTAGGTCCCTCCTCTGGGTCGGACCAGGAAGGGGGGTGGTTACACCCCCTTTCCTTTGTCCAGCTCCACGCCCGGACTGGGGCTGGAAAGCCCCAGCACCGATTTGGACTGGATTATGCACAGGGACACCTTGTGTGCCCCGGGCATGTCTCATTCTATTCAGCCCTGTCCTACCCAATACACAAAATCCTGTCTGGGGTGGTGCTCGCACCTCCCAAGGTAGGAAACCCTTTGTCCAAGCCTCCCCCGCTTGAAGGAATCCCAGCAGCAGGAGGTCAGACTTGTGTCTGTGGTGGCAGCATCCATTTTGTGATCCTGAGGCTCGAGTTTAACTTTAACCGGGGTTCAGGTTATGTACATGTCATGTCCCTCTAGAAGGGTGGAATGTCAATTCGTATGACACCTTACTCGAAATGCTTTGATAAAGCCAAACCAAAGTTAGCAAGTAACCGCAAGGATTATAATGCACTTAAGAGTATATGGTATGGCATTATCCCGGAACAGCTAAGGGAGTTGTTCCCGACAGCTGCAGACGGGCTCAGCTCGTGCCAGAGCACCATCTCACATGAAACCAAGCAATCTGCCTCCAGGATTGTCGAGGCCTTCCATAGGAGTGACTTATAGGTTAACATGTGTCCATATAAGTTAGATAAAGTTATACTATACCTAAGTAAGAGGTGATTACACCAACTTACCCCAACTGATTGATCAGCCAGTTGTGTCAAAAATGGAGGCCAGGCCAGGGGTGACATAATACATGCTGCAGCCCCTGGTAGGCCTTCGATACACCTATGCCCTGGGCACCTAGGGTACACTGTTACAGGGGCCTATAAGGTGAACCAGTTCCAATTGTGTATGTACCTAAGGTACATGGAGTCCATTTTAAGGAGAGAGCAATTAGCCTGGGGCCCTGAATAGCAGGATCCCAGGCCAACTAAGTCAAAAACCAGCTAAACACCAGGCAAAAAGTTTGGGGGTAACCATAGTCAGATATCCACCTTCCTACAATGGCTATGGCTGGAAACATTAGAGTCCAGAGTTCAAAAGTGAGGGGACGGGCAACCTCACCAAGTTGTGAGAAAAACATAAAAACAAACAGACATTTAACTTCCAAAAGACAAGGCCAAGAGACAAACAATATGATGAGTTTTAAAAATGGGCAAAAACAGTAAGGTGTTAGCTGGAGCAGAAAACAACTGAATTCAAGGGACATATTTACAAGGAAGTGGCTGGTCTTGGAGTTAGCCTCCTTCGTTTAACGCCGCACTCCGCAAGTTCTGAAAGTCAGGGCTGCACTGTTTTTTGTATTTACACGAATATGGTGTAGTCTTGTGTTTCCGCCTGAAATGGTGCTAATTTAGCTACCCAGTGCCAACGCATGCACCGTTGCACCATTGTACAAGGGTGCCTGAATTGAGGTTAAGGGTTGTTTATGTGCCGGATGGGGTCCCTTTCGAGCACATAAACAATCTAAAATGCTGTTTTGTAACTTCTATGTGTGCTGCTTAATGCAGCACACACAGAAGTTGCAAAACGCAATTATTTTTAAATAATTGTTTATGAGCACATAAACAGTCAATGGCTTGTTGCTGTTTCCATGTGTGCTGCACAACGCAGCACACATGGAGACAGCAAAAACAAGGAGAAATTAAAATGTCTTCTCCTTTCGCCAGGGTAAAACCAGGTCTTCCCTGGTCTTAATTTTGGCACTGCCCCATATTTACGCCACCCTTGTAAATATGGGTCAGTGTCAAAATCTAGGGTGTTGCGGTAGAACACCCACCAAAACAATCACTGCCCGCCCCTTTCACGCTAAGTGTAGCATGAAAGGGGGCCTTATTTAACAAGGTGGTGTTAAGTCACGTTGAGTGGCTTAATGCTGCTTTGTAATTAAGGCAAAGCCTATATCGCCACAGGAAAGTCAATAAAAGTGAACCTCCTGTTGCATTATGGGCTTGTAAATATGCCCCCAAGTCTTATTGATGTACATGATGGAAACATAATAGCAATATTGTATCCCAATCATCAAATTAGAAATTGTTCTTAGGCATGGACCCAACACACACAAGAGCAGGGAAAGAAGCAAGCAATAGTTAGGTGGCGTGAAGGTGTAATGCTAGAGGTAGTCCAAAGAGCCAAAGGGGGATCACATGACTGCAGCTCTAAAACTGGTTGAGTTCCTTAAGCTGCAAATGGCAGCGAAGGAGGCGAATATTTGGCAGGTTTCGGGACAACTGGAGCTGAATGGGTGACCCAGTCCTAGATGACATGTGGCTGTGTGCCAATAGGGTTTATTTAGGAGCTGTGTCAGCACGTTTGCATTGTGCTTAGTAGGTGGGATCTGCTTGTTCTGGGAGGATGTGGTCACCTCTACCCATGGCAACTGCTTACTACCTTCCTAGGAAATGAAAAACACAGTTCTATTTTAAATGAGAAAAAGTGTCTAGAATGTTGTACTGTATTCGAACATTGCAGCTATTGTAAGGAGTAACAGTGAGAAACAGTAAATCAAAGAAAGTAAAACTGATTAAAATAAGTAAAGTGAATAAGCACCTTAAATTAACATGTTAAGTTAAAAGAGGGATATATTTCAGATGTGGCCATGCTCCAAAAGTACTCAAGGAATTTGAATATATCAATTGCCAAAATATAGCATAATAGCATCTAAGATCCAGTGGGCAGAATCCATCAAATTCACAGAAGCAGCCCTCATGTTATTATTAATAGGTATGCTGTGCTTGTCACCAGGGGCATGGGGATACCATAAAGTGGGATTTGCACAATCCTTTCGAACAATTTAGAAGATATTGGGAGAGCAATGCAGATAGTGAACAAGAAAGACAAAATACAATTAAGGTGAGAGACTGTAAAATAACAAATGGATTAAACCCAGTTCTTTGTGATGGGGGTGAATGTTTGCATTGTTCAGCATTCCATCCATCAATTATTTTCTTTTACTTTTATTGCATCAACGGGTATGCCCAGACATGGGTCCCATGCTCACTGAGCCACTGGATTCAAGGCAGCCTGGCTGATGAGGGGTGATGCCTCGAAACCGGTCGCAGGATGGTTGTTTCCGGTCCAGGGAGGACCTGGCTTGGCAGTTCGGGATGGACTTGAGGAACAGGGTCAAGACTGATTTGCATATGGCTGGGTCCAAACTGGGGTGGCGTGGTGAGCAAAAGAATGATGGATTAAACCAAGATCTTTAGGACTGGGGGTGAATGTTTGCATTGTTCAGCATTCCGTCAATCAATTGTTTCTTTTGTAAAAGAATAAAAGCAACACTAGAATAGGAAAATACCATTGGTTCAACGTTTTTACACAACCAAGGTAACCTTAACAGTTCACATGTAAATCTCAGTTATGTTTAGCAATGTATCATTTACTCATTAGAATGAAGACTTTCACTGTCATACATATTTGTGCTTTCAATCAGCTGGCACCAAGAAAGACAACATTCCCCTTCTTTCCAATAGCTTGTAAATCAATGTTATTGGATATCCAACATAAGTTTGTTTTGTTAGATTCCTGAGCAACAAAACGTGTTAGATGTTGTACGAAACTATAGTATTAGCTGGGTGTGGGTGGGGGGTGGGGGGGTCAGAGTGTAACCTCAACACTTATGAGGGTAAACCCTTACATTTACTAATTAAATTTTGAGTTCAAACCACAGTAGCTATGGAACAGAGTAGACAGCCTTAACTTAGAGGCAATGTGTAAAGCACTTGTGCAGTGCTAAAAGCGAAATAAGGTCATAACACAGCACAAGAAATATCCCAAACCATTTTAGAATAGAGAATATTTCATTAACTAAAATGACACCAAAATAAAAAAACAATAAGGGGAAACCAGTTTAAATGTGAAAATAGTGCCAAAAAGCGTTAAGTTCCAACTGTAGTCATCTGGTTGCGCTTGACAGAAACCAAGGTGCAAGTTATGGCTAACAGAAATTTAGCTTGGGTAGGATACTGAAACCAAGTTCAACTTAATTTACAAATGCACTGCATTGGGTTTGTGTTGGATATCCCCAGAGTTGTAGTTTCTTTTTTTTTGCTGGCCATAGCACTCTGTGCACTTTACCCCTGCCAACGAGAGGCAAAGTGCTTGTTCTCCACCTTCTTAACAAAGGTAAACTGGCATATATCTAATTGGCACATTTACTTTCGTTATAAGTCCCTGGTATATGGTAGTACATGTACCCACTGAATGTAAATTAAATGCTACAAATGGGCTGCAGGACTCATTATGCCATCCACTACAGTAGCACTTTAAAACATGTCTCTATACCTTTCCTTTAAGTATGTGGGTGATGTTATCAACTGCCATATTGATTGACCTGGCAAAATAATGTTATGTTATGTAATGTTATATATCATTTGTAGTGCGCACAATTACTCATGAGTATCCTGGTGCGGACAGACTGAGACCAAGGGAGCCAATTAATTAGGGTTGAAAAGATGAGTTTTAAGTAATTTCTTGAAGACGGAGAGATCCTGAGTGTGTCGCAGTAAGTCGGGAAGGCTATTCCATAAGATGGCGCCTTTACCGACGACGACTGGCCGCCCATCCTAGAGCGACGAAACCAGGGAGTGAACAGCAGGCGAAGAGAAGCAGAGCGCAGTGAGCGGCCAGGGTTGTAAAAGGCCACACGCTTCTTGATATACGATGGTCCAAAATCATGCAGGGCTTTATGAGCTATGGTCAGGCCCTTAAATTGGACCCGCTGAGCCACAGGTAGCCAGTGTAGGTCACGTAAAAGTAGCCTCACACTGGATCGTATAGAAATGTTAAATAGATGTCTGGCCACCACATTTTGAATCAATTGAAGTTTATTCATCAGGAAGCCAGGGATGCCAATGAAAAAAAGCATTTTTATAATCAAGCCTAGAAAGGATAAGTGCCCGGGCCACCATTTCCTTTCCTGATTGCGGTAGCAGAGGAAAATACTTTCTCAACTTCTTAAGTGTGCCAAAACAGGCACCGGTAGGTTTTTTGATATGTTCAGAAAACCGTAGATATACATAAAGCACACAATACTCTAGCAAAGAAATCACTTTAAATATCACTAATTCATGGTAGGCCCCGGGGGGACCAAATCACATACTAAGAAAGTGATATAAGAACCATGACTCGAGTCAGGACGATTTTGAGAGGATGCAGAATCGCTGGGTCTCAGCGGAACCACCAAAGGTGAGTAGATCCGGACCCCAGGGAGTACGGGTGCAGTGTTGTGAAACCAACCTCGTGCTCCATCCAACTCTATGTGAAAGTCATGTTTGGAGTTTTAAAGATTAAGGACCCATCCCAGTGGATCCTGAAGAAACCCTATGAAAGACAGAAGGTTGGAGAGCCACCCCACCCGTGGATACCGTAGTACCCAAGTTACCTGTACCAAGGAAGCCGGGGGCATAGGTGTGAAGTGGCATCAGAAACTGCTGTTGAACCCAATTGAGGACTTCCGGAAAGTGCCGCTGCTGGAAGAGGAGAAAGTGTCCGTTGGAATCCAAACATGGATTCTGGTTGAAGAGTACCTGAAAGCAGAGGGGACAGAGTCTGTGTAACTTGGTAGTGACTAGGGGCTCAGTAGAGGAATGCCCACCGATGTCGTATGCTTCAGGATAGTTGACGGGGACCTTGACTCTGCAGCTGCAGGGACCAGGCAATGTTGAGGATAATTGTCCCCTTCGACCGGTAAAACACCTTTACAACTAATCTTTCTTCCCACATACTATCACTCCGCATACTTTTACAACAAAACTACCATCACTCCGCAATGCAATTATAACGCATGGCATTATATCTTATATACTATTACCACGCATGCTTTTACAACGAAATTCGTTGTAAAAGCATGAATGGTAAAAGCATATGTTTTTAATATTTAAGTTTAAGGAAAGTATATGGTTTTAGTTTGGGGTGTTAGGGTATATGTTTTAGGGGTTCAGGGGTATTTTAAGGGTGGGGTATATGTTTTAGGGGTTATGGGGTATTTTAAGGGTGGGTTTATTTTTAGAGTATGGTATCTTTAGATTATAGATTATTATTTATTATTATTTTCTTATTATTTATTTTATTAGATTATTCTTTTTTTTAGAGTTCAGTGTGGGTTTTGGGTTATGGGGTACAGGGGTACTTTTAGGGTTCAGGGATAGGTTTGGGCTTTGGGGTACAGGGTTTTTTTAGTGTTTAGGGTGGGTTTTGGGTTATGGGGTACAGGGGTATTTTTAGGGTTCAGGGCTAGGTTTGGGGTTTGGGGTACAGGGGTATTTTTAGGGTTCAGGGCTAGGTATGGGTTTGGGGGTACATGGGTATTTTTAGGGTTCAGGGCTAGGTTTGGGATTTGGGGTACAGGGGTATTTTTAGGGTTTAGGGCTAGGTTTGGGTTTTGGGGTACAGGGGTATTGTTAGGGTTCAGGGTGGGTTTTGCGGTACAGGGGTATTTTTAGGGTTCAGGGATAGGTTTAGGTTTTGGGGTACAGGGGTATTTTCAGGGTTCAGGGAATGGTTTGGGTTTTGAGGTACAGGGGTATTTTTAGGGTTCAGGGCTAGGTATGGGTTTTGAAGTACAAGGTTTTTTTGGGGTTCAGGGCTAGGTTTGGTTTTTGGGGTACAGGGGTATTTTTAAGGTTCAGGGCTAGGTACTGCAAAACATATTATGTGCATATAAGACATTTGAAAAGCCCACTAGGGCGTTATTTGAGACAAGTGCTGTTGTACAAGATTCAATAAAGTTGTATCTTTGGAAAAAAAGGGCAAAGGTGGATGAGAAAAACAACTTTTTCCAGCCCAAAAAGACGAATGCCTACAAAGCTGTGCTGAAAAAACTTGAACACATTTGCATTATATGTACATTTAAAAGAGCATATAACCCATGTAACTCATACTATTAGAGTTTCGATGTTAATGGTTTGACTCTGCGATAATGCAACGCATGCCTTGAACTACGAGTTTATTATTCATGTCTATCATGCTGTAGTTTCATTGTCACGTGATTGGGGTTTGTTGCACAGTGTTTATAATGGCCGCCATGAAACATGAACCTTCGGTGATCAAGCCTGCAGGTCAGGCGAAACGCGTCCGAAGGGCTGACTTGAATAAACTTTTGGCCAGCACATGGTGTCGTCAAGCGTGGTGTTTTGCTGCGTGTTTGGAGTATTAATATATATATATATATATATATATATATATATATATATATATATATATATATATATATATATATATTACCTACTGGCGGTCGCCAGTAGGTAGTTATAGTTAGGATTTTTTTCAATGTTAAATCTCAAAATTCTATTTGGAATAACTTTGGCGCCGGTTGACGAATCTGCCTGAAAATTTCCTGAAAATGGCCTCGCGGCACCCCGGTATTTCCCTGAAAGTTTGGGGGGGGATATGTCAAGCGGGGGCCGAGATAAAAGGGGGGTCCCAAAACGCGTTTTCTCCATGTTAATTTCCATAGGGCGGTCGATTTCACTTTTAGCCCGAACGGCTGAATGGATTTACACCAAACTTGGCAAAATTGTAGGGACTGGTAGCCCGATGTGCCTTTGCTATGTCTCAAGATATGTGCTCCAGTGGATTTTGAGTAATTTAGGTTAAAAAAAATATATATATCTATAGCCGCGCCCCGGTACACGCACCGGGGAGCGCACGGGGCGCGCCACGCGACTTGCGTACGGAAGGCTGATTGGCTCTCGGGTGTCTGTAAACATTCTAAACAGTCCGGAGCGGCCGCGATCTTGTGTCTCGGTAGGATCGAGACACAAGAGGTGGCTAAAACAAAGGGGGAATTGACCGTAATGGAGCAGAGTAGACCCCCCCTTGACCCTCTAGGTTTGATGTGAGGGCCATTAAAGGGCCCCTTGGGGCAAAACATTTTTTTTTTTTCGATTTTCGCAGGGGGGAGCGCCCGGTACGCGCACCGGGGAGCGTACCGGGGAGCGTACCATGGAGAAAAAGAATGACAGTTTTAAAAAAAAGTAGCAGTTTAAAAAAAAATATATTTTTGTTGTTTTTTTTTATATATATATACATACACATACATATATATAAATGCATATGCATATATATGCATATATGTGTATATGTTTGTGTGTAGAGAGAGGTAGAGAGGTAGAGGTGCAGAGGTAGAGAGGTAGAATTAGAGAGGTAGCGGTAGAGAGGTAGGGACTAGTAGAGAGAGAAGTAGAGAGAGGTAGAGAGGTAAAGAGTAGAGAGTGAGTATTAGAGAGTAGAGAGTGAGTAGTAGAGAGTAGTAGAGAGCAGTAGAGAGAGTAGCAGAGAGTGAATAGTAGAGAGTAGCAGAGTGAATAGTAGAGTGAGTAGTAGAGAGTAGTAGAGAGTGAGTAGTAGAGAGTAGTAGAGAGTAAGTAGTAGAGTGAGTAGTAGAGAGCAGTAGAGAGTGAGTAGTAGAAAGTAGTAAAGAGTGAGTAGTAGAGAGTAGTAGAGAGTGAGTAGTAGAGAGAGAATAGTAGAGAGTAGTAGAGAGTGAGTAGTAGAGACTAGTAGAGAGAGAGTAGTAGAGAGTGAGTAGTAGAGAGTAGTAGAGAGTGAGTAGTAGAATGAGTAGTAGAGAGTGAGTAGTAGAGAGAGAGTAGTAGAGAGTGAGTAGTAGAGAGTAGTAGAGAGTGAGAAGTAGAGAGTGAGTAGTAGAGAGTAGTAGTGAGTAGTAAAGAGTGAGTAGTAGAGAGAGAGTAGTAGAGAGTAAGTAGTAGAGAGTAGTAGATAGTGAGTAGTAGGGAGTAGTGAGTAGCGAGTAGTAGGGAGTGAGTAGTAGAGAGAGTAGTAGAGAGTAGTAGAGTAGTAGAGAGTGAGTAATAGAGAGTAGAGAGTGAGTAGTAGAGAGTAGTAGAGAGCAGTAGAGAGAGTAGCAGAGAGTGAGTAGTAGAGAGTAGTAGAGTGAATAATAGAGTGAGTAGTAGAGAGTAGTAGAGAGTGAGTAGTAGAGAGTAGTAAAGAGTGAGTAGTAGAGAGTAGTAGAGAGTGAGTAGTAGAGAGTGAGCAGTAGAGAGTAGTAGAGAGTGAGTAGTAGAGACTAGTAGAGAGAGAGTAGTAGAGAGTGAGTAGTAGAGTGAGTAGTAGAGAGTGAGTAATAGAGAGTAGTAGAGAGTGAGAAGTAGAAAGTAGTAGAGAGTGAGAAGTAGAGAGTGAGTAGTAGAGAGTAGTAGTGAGTAGTAAAGAGTGAGTAGTAGAGAGAGAGAGTAGTAGAGAGTAAGTAGTAGAGAGTAGTAGATAGTGAGTAGTAGAGAGTAGTAAAGAGTGAGTAGTAGAGAGTAGTAGAGAGTGAGTAGTAGAGAGTGAGTAGTAGAGAGTAGTAGAGAGTGAGTAGTAGAGACTAGTAAAGAGAGAGTAGTAGAGAGTGAGTAGTAGAGTGAGTAGTAGAGAGTGAGTAATAGAGAGTAGTAGAGAGTGAGAAGTAGAAAGTAGTAGAGAGTGAGAAGTAGAGAGTGAGTAGTAGAGAGTAGTAGTGAGTAGTAAAGAGTGAGTAGTAGAGAGAGAGAGTAGTAGAGAGTAAGTAGTAGAGAGTAGTAGATAGTGAGTAGTAGAGAGTAGTAAAGAGTGAGTAGTAGAGAGTAGTAGAGAGTGAGTAGTAGAGAGTGAGTAGTAGAGAGTAGTAGAGAGTGAGTAGTAGAGACTAGTAGAGAGAGAGTAGTAGAGAGTGAGTAGTAGAGTGAGTAGTAGAGAGTGAGTAATAGAGAGTAGTAGAGAGTGAGAAGTAGAGAGTAGTAGAGAGTGAGAAGTAGAGAGTGAGTAGTAGAGAGTAGTAGTGAGTAGTAAATAGTGAGTAGTAGAGAGAGAGAGTAGTAGAGAGTAAGTAGTAGAGAGTAGTAGAAAGTGAGTAGTAGGGAGTAGTGAGTAGCGAGTAGTAGGGAGTGAGTAATAGGGAGTGAGTAGTAGAGAGAGAGTAGTAGAGAGTAGTAGAGTAGTAGAGAATGAGTAGTAGAGAGTAGTGGAGAATATTCCAAAGTTTGGCACAGCACCACTTGCACAATGAGTCCAATCAAATCATATCACTTAGAGTCCTTATTGAAGCTCTGAATCTTGGTGTATATTCAAATGCTTTTATTTTCCCTAAGTTTATGTACCACAGCCAGACAAAACGTTTCGTTCTGTACAACAGAACTTCTTCAGGGCGTTCTTATTTCCTTCAAGTTATGTCGGTATCCTGTTGTCATATAACTAGATATTTCTTCCAAATGTTAGACGAGACGTAAGTACATTCTTATTAAAAGTGACTAGGTATCAATTTTACCCACACAATTCGGGCAGACTTGAGTAATTTATAGCATCCTCAAAGTCAGTCTTTCAAAAATTCCAAAGTATAGGACATGATAATCCAAATCCAAATGTTTCTCAAGAAAAGTCATTTTCAATCGTTCGGAATATCAGTGTTTGGGCAGATATGACCCAGGGACCCCCAGTATGCAAGGGGAATTAGTCCCCCCTCTGCAAACGCGCCAGTGGCCTGCATTGCAAAGATTGAGGGTGTGGCCTCATTACACCTCTCTGCAATGCAGCCCCCTGGCGCATACTGGAGGCTCCTGGTGGGCTAGTTGGCCCCCAGGGACCCCCAGTATGCAAGGGGAATTAGTTCCCCCTCTGCAAACGCGGCAGGGGGCTGCGTTGCAGAGAGGTATAACAAGGGGCATACCCTCATTACACCTCTGCAATGCAGCCCCCTGGCGCATACTGGAGGTTCCAGGTGGGCTAGTTGGCCCCCAGGGGCCCACAGTATGCAAGGAGAATTAGTTCCCCCTCTACAAACATGCACGGGGGCTGCGTTGCAGAGAGGTGTAAAAAGGGTCGTGGCTTCATTACACCTCTCTGCAATGCAGTCCCCTGGCGCATACTGGAGATTCCTGGTGGGCTTTCGGGTCTTATATAGTTAGGAATTAGCATTAAAAAAACATTTGAAATTCACTGAAAAAACCATAGGTTTCACACCAGTTATAGTTAGGAATTAGCATTTAAAAAACCTATTAAATTCACTGAAAAAAACCATAGGTTTCACACCAGTTATAGTTAGCTGGAAATTTTACTGACATAAAACCATTGAAATTCCCACGTTATAGTTAGTTGGACTCACTATAACTTGTGCGCCTGCAATGCACTGCTGATGACGTCACACATTACATCGCTCATGACATGGTCAGTGACATCACTCATGACATCACTGATGACACCATCCTTGTGACAGAGTGACAGACCTCCTTTCAGTGTAATGTAAGCCTTGAAACACATATTCAAAAATAGAAACTAAAATTTTCAAAAAAATAGAGATACCCATACCAGTTTCAACAACCAATTCAGTAATTCCACCATCTAGATACACATCCACTCATTCACCAACAGTTCTATATAGTCACTCATACATATACTCACTCATCATATGTAGTGATACACCTATACATCCTGTTGCACACCGACAGTCATCCAAAAGTTACTCACACACATAATCACACATGCAAATAAACTATGAACATCCATTTATTTGCATATACAGCTATACACACACTACCACCTTACTTCTAAGGAAACTTATACATACTCACTCTCTTAAACAATGACTTATAGAAACACATACTTATTTAAACAAGAACTCTTTCAATCTCTCACTCTCACATATACTCACTCATATACATCAATACTCACATATACTAGATTAAAACATATGTAGTTACTGATAAAGACACTAGTGAGTCATTCACTCACTAACACACACATATACACACTCATCCACCCATACAGTCCTGCACATATGCTGTCTTCAAAACACATACAGTGAGTCAGTCATTGATGCATCTATGTGCTAAGTAACATCCCCACCAAACCATACAGACACTCATACTGATACTAAAAAAACATCTAATAACCCATCTACACACACATGTAGCTACTCACCAACCCATGCAGCCACTTATACACAAAGTGAAACACTGATACAAACATTTAAATATTTAAACAATACTCGCTAATATATGTATTCACTAAGATACACTTAATAAGCCATTCAACCAATCAATTTCTTTTAAAAAAAACATCCATTAAGACACTTATTTAAACATTTATTCTTCCATCGACCTATACATATACATATATAAAACATATTTATTTTTCAGAAAGACACACATTCACTGGATGGTGTCATCAGTGATGTCATGAGTGATGTCACTGACCATGTCATGAGTGATGTAATATGTGACGTCATCAGCAGTGTATTGCAGGCGCGCAAGTTATAGTGAGTCCAACTAACTATAACGTGGGAATTTCAATGGTTTTATGTCAGTAAAATTTCCAGCTAACTATAACTGGTGTGAAACCTATGGTTTTTTTCAGTGAATATATATATATATATATATATATATATATATATATATATATATATATATATATATATATATATATATATATATTATATTACAAAGTCTATGCCTTCACCATGCATGCCTTTGCGTTGTAATGGCATGCGTGGTAAAGGCATATGCGGAGTAAATGTTTGCAGGGTCATGGTAGGTCGGAGTAAACGCACTTGCGTTATAAAAAATGCAGAGTAGCAGAGTAATGGTATGCCGGATATCATCCAGGGGAATAACATCACATATTCCCTTCGACTGTTACACGTTTGCTGGAGTATTTGGGAAAGTTGATTCTCGAGATCCACGTGTAAAGGACGCTCTGAAGGTGGAGGTAAACGAGTGGGCTGGAATTGAATACGGACAAGACTGCTGCTGGGTTCATGGTCATTTCCATAGAATTAAGTATGGTTATTTTAATATTTTTTTCACAAATATAGTAGATTGACAACATCTGGTCCTGAAGAATGCCACAAAACTTTGGTCATGAAGGCAGAAACATGTTGACCTAATCTAATAGGGAACAACTATATCCCTATTTTTCACACTGTGTTTTAGTTCTCTCCTTTGGGGACAACTGTTAAAGTTTTTCTGTCCTCTTATGAGATAGTTTTAACTCACTACTTTAGTTTTTTTGCACTCTGCCCTTTACTCTCAACAACATTGGATGATTAAAACACCTCTCGCTCCTCTCCTGGGGAGATTTGTAGCCCACACTGTGTACCTTGTGGTCGCAGTGTGTGAGAGGGAACCCAATGATGAAGCATGTCACCTTTGGGTGAGTGAGGGTTCTCGTCTTTACAATAACAATTGTCCCGATTTTACAACCAATATTTAGGTAGCGTTGACAGACCATCCGGTTACATTTTGTGAGAACTTTAATGTTGAGGTTGATCAGGAGCTGGATGCAAGCTGTCCCACAAAGGATGTCCAGTGCTGAGGGGTCGGTGTCCAGTGGGAGCACCAACAAACATTGGCAAAAACAACTCACGCAGAAGGTCAAGGAAGTATACAGTTTGGACCATCGAGGTCCATAAGACTTACCACAAGCAGGGGAGTCAGGCAAGCGTGGAGCAACCAGGGTAGCCCAGGAAAAGCAAAGTTGACCCTCAATTGGACACCCAGGCCGGAGCCGAGCATTCGGTGTGAGGTAGTTGAAGATTTTTGTGGGAAAAGATGCCCGAGGTCGGGGCTACCCAGAGCCCAATGCTATTGCTACAGAATTACCAACAAGCATATGCACTTTCAGAAATTCGCAGTGCACAAGGGTTTGGGTATTGCAGCCCCCACAAAAGATTTTGACCTCAGACTTGGTGAGATGGCAGCTCAGGCCTTGAGGGAGTGGAAACCCACCTCCTGTGTTGCTGAACTTTTCGGAGTCCGGAGGTGCTCGGGATCAGCAGACCGGTCAGCAGTGAGTCAGTGCCTGCAGATGCAGGGGAGTGACTCCTTCACTCCAATCAATCAATCAATCAATCAAAGAGGGGAATTGTAAGCACGCTACTCACTCGTGAGTGTCTACTTGCATTACAGAAGTACCAAACAGGTCAGACCTGCTCTTAAAAAACAGCATTTTTAAAATTGGTATTATGTTTTAGTGCGCTGCGCCGCTCACCTGAACTTCACAATGCTGCGGCTTGCATTTTGAGCGGAGGGCACGCACACCACGTTCGCCCTATCACTGAGCCTCAGTTAAACAGAGGTCAGCGCTCCACTCACCCCCACACTGCTGCATTCCCACTCACTTCCTGGTACATTTAAGGAAGTGCGCAGAGTGTACTCACATCCTACTTGCATTACAGAAGGACCAGGCAGGTAAGACCTTCTCTTAAAAAGCTGCATTTTTAAAATTGGCATTATGTTTTAGTGGGCTGCGCCGCTCACCTGAACTTCACTGTGCTGCCCTGGTCTGCCGTGGCTTGCCGTTTGAGCAGAGGGCACGCACACCACTTTCACCCTATCACTGAGCCTCAGACAAATATAGGTCAGCGCTCCACTCACCCCCACGAAGCTGCAGTCCTGCCCACTTCCTAGCACATTTAAGGAAGTGTGCCAAGCAGACTCACAGCCTACTTGCATTACAGAAGCACCAGATAGGTCAGACCTGCTCATAAAAAACGGCATATTCAAAATTGTTTTATATTTTAGCGCGCTGCGCTGCTCACCTTAACATCACGTGCTCCCCTGGTCTGCCGCTGCTTGGTGTTTGAGCAGAGGGCAAGCACACCCCTTTCACCTTATCACTGAGCCTCAGACAAACATAGGTCAGTACTCCACTCACCCCCACGCTGCTGCAATCCCGCCCAATTCCTGGCACATTTAAGCAAGTGCGCCTGACGGACATGTGTAGCGACACATCAAAGCTAAGCCCGTCTGCGCTTGTCCACGCCTGGCCGACGCCAGATGCCAGACACCCTGCCCGTTTTACCATGCACCACCCCCCTGGCCCCTCATGGCTACTATACAATACTCCAGCCAAGAGCTCTGCGCAATCAATAGACCTGGCAGCCGACATCACCCCCTTCAGAATGACTAAGAGCTCTACCAGTCTCAAGCATGTCACACAAAACAATGTACCCCCCAAACACCAGGTCCCGTCCAGGAGAACCCACTCATAATAACTGGACAGGCCTATACTGTAAGGCCAGCTCACTCCCAAAACATGCTCTCGAAATGTGGTCCCTACT
The DNA here is from genome assembly GCF_964263255.1 of Lissotriton vulgaris. NCBI lineage: Eukaryota > Metazoa > Chordata > Amphibia > Caudata > Salamandridae > Lissotriton > Lissotriton vulgaris. The sequence goes on from NC_141696.1 coordinate 938,909,043, forward strand.
AGACTCAGAGAAACCGGACCTATTTTTCATCACAGAGACATGGCTCCACGAGGCCTCTCAACACAATATCTCCTTAGCTCTTCTTCCTGAGTATCAGCTGACCAGACTGGACAGGAAAGGAAAGAAAGGAGGGGCCTAGGTATAGCTTTTAGTGCCAACGCTGACATACACATCATCGACTCCGTCCAAACAGTTTGGGGAGATATCTGAATTTTAAAATAAACGGTATTAGGAAAGCAACATGGAGAGGGGCCTTTCTTTATTTCTCCCCTGGCAACAAAAGTCTCTTTAACAGCCATTTAACAGAGGTAATTGCACTGCACGTCCTCGCTGCAGACAACTTCCGCCTTCTGGGGGATTTTAACTACCATGCAGAACTACCATCTGACCCTCATTTCGACGATCTTGTCTCAAGCCTTAACATTCTCTGCCTTGATTAAATGGTAAATGGCCCCACCCATACAGCTGGCCATACCTCTGATCTCCTATTTACCAACTCTCCCCAAGTAAAGGTCGTTCAACCAGTCCCTGTCCTGTGGTCTGACCATCATGTCCTTAAGTTTTAAATATTGGGTATAGCGGCCCAACCCAATCCATCAACAGAATCATGTCCTAGCTGGCCCTGGAACAAAATAAACTTAGACTTCTTCTCCACTCATTTTACCCTCCGTGCTCCACCTGAACTAGAGCTCCTAAACGAGGGGGCCTAATTGCTTGAGCACATCCACCCTTGACAAAATTGCCCCAGTAAAACAAACTAAATGCCCTCACAAACTTTCCACCTGACCTGAAAAATTACAAACTAGCAGCCAAACAGGCTGAACGTAAATGGAGACAAACACAAAGTGCCTCAGACAAGCAGGACTACAAAAGGAGACACAGGCGTTATAAGGACCATATAACTGCAGCCCAAAAAACCTACTTAGGAGATGGAATTAACCGAGTATCCAACTCACAAAAAGAGCTCTATAAGATCCTGTAAGAATTCACTAATCCCTCCTCTTGTCAACCAACTCAGACCTCCACACAAGAGTGGGTTGACACTCTCTCAGTCTTTTTTGTGAATACAATTAATATCATTCATAGCTCTTTTACCCACAGCCTACAGGAACACTCCCTTCAGAAAGGAATCAGGGTACCTCTAGACCCCATCTCAACCCCCTCAGAGAATTGCGCCCTACAACCGAGGAATAAGCCCTATTAACCCTCTCCAGGATCAAATCTGGCTCCCCCACCGACCCAGCTTCCGCCCAGATTATATCCAAAATCGGACTAGCCCTTACACCTAGACTGACCAAGCTACTTAATGACTCACTGTCCCTGTCCACTGTGCCATCCATCTGGAAAGAGGCTAGAGTGAAACCCATCTTGAAAAAGCCCAACTCTGATCCAAAAGAGCACAACAATTACCGACCTATCTCCCTTCTACCTCTCTTTGGGAAAGTCCTGGAAGCACTAGTAAACAAGCAAGTGTCTGAACACCTTGAGAATAACAACCTGCTGGACCCCTCTCAGTCCGGGTTGATGCTATCAACCAGTTGATGGTTGGCAACATCAAACTCGCCCTCGATGCCGGACAATCCGCCATCTTGGTGCTACTGCACCTGTCTGCAGCCTTCAACACTATATCCCATAGCATCCACTTGAGCCGTCTGTGGAAGCTTGGTGTCGAGGGCACAGCACTGAACCAGCTCAGGCGCTACCTCACCGACCATACATCTTAAGTCCAAATAGGAGCTTTCACCTCCAGTAGCCAGCCCATTGATAAGGGTGTTCCCCAGGGTTTCATACTGAGCCCCACTCTCTTTAACTTGTACCTATCCCCCCTGGCTAAAATAAGCAAAGCATATAGCTTTGATACAGTGTCATATGCAGGCGACACCCAACTATTAATCACCCTAGGACCAGATCCCAACTCTACGAAACTCAAATTTAAACAATGTATGACAGATAAGGGTGGACGTAGTTCGCGAAGTAGCGCTACGCGAAGCTACGCGAAGTGCACTTTGCACTACGCAAACTTCACGTAGCACTACGCGAGCTGCGTAGTAGCATGTTCGCACTGTGCAAGATGCGTTTTCAATGATTGCACAGTGCAGACAAGCATCCGGCACTGTGCAATCATTGAAAACGGCAACTTGCACAGTGCGAGCTGTAGTTTTCTGCTGCTCGAGTAGATTATTACTCGAGCAGCAGCTTTCTCAACACGAACTGGTAGTTTCTCATTGAGAGCGGTCGTGAGCATGCGCAGCCACTCACAATGAGAAACCTTACCTCCCCGCGTTGAGAATCTCGCCAAGATGTCATTTTGCTTGCTCGCGGTCGCGAACATGATGTTCAGGACTGCGAACAAGCAAGAAATGAGCGCTGCACTACGCTACGCTGCACTACGCATGTTCGCACTGTGCTACGTGCAGCTAACGTAGTACGAAGTTGCGCAAACTTCGCAAACTCCGCGAGCGTAGCGTAGTGCTCCGCCCAGGGTTAATAACAGACATTAAGGATTGGATGTATATCAACCACCTTGAACTTAATGCCGGAAAAAACTGAGATCTTACTCTTCAGAAAGGCCCAACCACTGTGGACCGACGACTGGTGGCCAACCACCTTAGGACCCTGCCCTTCACCTAAAAAGGCAGCATGCAATTTTGCTGTGTTAATAGACACCAAACTTTCAATGTCTGACCACGTCAATCAGGTAGTGCGCACATGCTATGGGCTAATGCATAGCCTGAGAAAAATCTTTAAATGGATATTACTCCCCTCACACATGCCTTTAGTGCTGGGATTAATTATCAGCCGCCTGGACTACGGCAATTCCTTGTTGGCATCCATTAATGAAACACACCTAAGAAGACTTCAGGTCCTAAGGAATACTGCGGCCAGACTAGTCCTACAACTCCCCCTGCTCTCCCTCTGCCCCCAGTCTGAAGAAGATCCACTGGCATCCCATTAAAGAATGGATCACCTTTAAAATATGCTGTCTGGTACACAACACCCTAAACAGAAAGGGACCCCACAATCTTGTGCGGAAACTAATCAAGTATCATTCTACAATAGCAGACAGCAGACATCTCCTAACCATACCAAAGACCCGCACAGTCAGATACTGTTGCGGATCATTCTCCAAAATCGCTCCTACGATCTGGAACACGCTGCCCAAACACCTCAGAATGGAAACCGACCATAAAAAATGTTGTAGGTCCCTCAAAACCTTATTATTCTAAACTCCCCTTGCCCGCAGATCGTCCTCTCTGTCTCTGCGCTCTGCGCTTAACAAATGACAATAACAAGGCCCTGGGGGGTAAGCAGCTCCGTTTAATCGGAGATTATCTTCAGGAGTCTTGGATCCTCCACTGGTCCTACACCTATCCTGTATGGTGCCCAGGCACAGATGATGCAGCCGACTGAGAGGGAGAAGAAGTCAGGCCCAAATAGAGTCCAGTGAATTCCAGAGTACCCAGACGATCAAAGTGCAGTGGTTTCAGTTCTGAATCTTGTCAACGATGAATCTAAGCTCTTACAGCCAGGTAAGCCATTAAATACCCACGGAAGAGGATTAGAAAGATTCAGGGGACCCTCCCAGGGGAGAGTCTGTACAGGGGGAACGTTACTCCCATGTCCTTTGTCCAGTTTCGCACCAGAGCAGAAGCTAACGGCTCCCAGGACTGGTTTGAACTGGACTATGCACAGGGATGCCAAATGTGCCCCTCATGCATACTTTCGGTCGCTGTCAAGCGCCCCACCCAGCCCTAATACACTAAATCCTGTCTGGGAGGTAGTCCACCTCCCTGTGACAGGATGCCTATTGTTCTTCCTTCCCCTGCTCGAGTTTGGCTCAGCAGCTGGAGGGCCGAAATGTGTCTCTGGTCGACAGCAACCATTTTGTGCTGTCCAGTGCTAGAAGGCTGGTACCTGGAACACCAGGGGCCCCACGAAGCACGCTTCTGAGGGGTAGAATCATACCTCCAACACCGGTTACCGGTGTGGGGGTATGATTCACACATGTTTGATTCCATCCAAACATGATAGGGTTTTCTTTCAGCCGTTTTAGAGTTGATCATCACACGTTCGCGTAATGCCCCTCTATATATAGTAAATGGCTGTTTCACTGACAACCCGGGATAATGGACTCCGTAGGCTGCAAGGGGTCACCATCTCACTTAGAACCAAGTACCCTGCCTTCAGGATTGTCTATGCCTTCTCCAGGAGTGACTTATAGGTTTTAAGTGCAATGACCTTAAGATATCATAAACCTATATCTTTAGTAAGTGGTACATGCACCAACTAACAAAGGCTGAAATGGCAGGCCTGTAGATCCATTTTGAATGGTCTCTCATGGGTGACATAATACATGCTGCAGCCCATGGGAGACCTCTGGGGTATCTATGCCCTGGGTACATAGGTACCATATAGTAGGAACTGACAAGGGTACCCCAGTATCCAATCTGGGGTGTCCCTAAATACATAACACAACAGTTTAGGGAGAAAGCAGTTAGACTGGGTTTCTTATTAGCAGGACCCCAGTCAGACTAACAATGTTCTGCTCTCTTTGGGTCACACAGCTCAGTGACTTTTTTTGCTGTGGTGCATCACATGTTAGTAAAGCTGACCCTTAAGGCCAGATTTGTCAATGTGTCACCTAAAGTACCACAGCAGGCAAAAATGCTGTTCGGCATTGCATCATAAGAAGAGAGTAGCAGAGCACCATAACTACAGAGATATGGCATTATTCCCCCGTCTTCCTTGCACCGGCAAAGAGCTTTGCTGCTAAGCACCACACATACACCTTGTGCCATAGTACAAGGGTGCATGTGTGAGTCTTGCACAGGTTTTATACTGGCTGCTTGGGCTTCCAGTACAAAATATTATGCCTAGACATCTTATAAAACGTTTCCTTATTTGTATGGGTGTGATACAGTGTACCACATATGCAAATTTGGAAAAGAAAGGAGAAATGAAAACATTTCCCCTTTTAATGTCTGCTTTCATGTAGCATTATTTTGTCATGGAAAACCTTGTCTACTATTATTAGTTAATAGAGTTTTGCAATAAAAATAAAGATGTTTACATAGGAATGCTCATGTACCTCCCATGGAATACTCCTTTACTAAGTAAAGAAAAACAGTACATCACACTGCTTTGTTTTACTTTTAGGCACCTTTTTAGCACAAACGTTTTGTGCTAAAATGCAAATACCAAACAAACTTTTTAGGCTGATTTGTGTCACTTTTGTGATGCAAACGCAACACACATTGTTTGTAAATTTGGCCCTGTGTCTCTGTGAAATTAAATAAAAATTCTCAGCAGGGCAAAGTAGCAGGCTGTAGCTAATGAGGGCTCCACATTGTCATACAACCAGTGGTCGAGGCCTTGGTGAAGCCCTTGATTTTTTGTCAGGAAAGCCCCGAGTGGGAGAAATAAGAATTTCATGCCCAGAGAAGGTCCCTCGCTGCCCAGATACTTTTGGCGCCTTTGCCTGGGGAATATTGCCACCTTTAGACTTAATCACTTTTTTTGAGCTCAGACTCCTCCCATGGGACAAGGTTGCCTGCCTACTCTGAAGATGTCTCAACAAGGCTGTATATCTTCTCTTTGAAGTCCCACTGAATCGGATTTGCTGCTACAGAAAAGCTCTGAGCGCGAGCAACCTAAATCATTGGGCCAGCAGCAATACACCTTTGTCGGATCTGCTTGACAGATTGGTCTTTGTCCCCTGGAGGTCTTTGGAGTTGTAGGTTTCAGGAAAAGTTAGGAGGAGTACACTTTGACACCAGCAAAGGTCCCAGGACCTTTGGAACTCACATCAGCAGAGGCCAGCACAAAGCTTCGAGACAGGTCCTGTTTGAACTGGTCAGCTGGACAGAGATACAGGCTACGCACGCCCTCCTGGAGAGCTGTGACCGTCCTGCTGCTTTCAGAAGCGGTCGCTCCCTCACCTCCTCTCCAGGTATCGTACCATATTGCTGATTTCTGCCTCGCAAATAATATTATTTAAATACCTAGCTGCGCCGCGCTCTGTAACGCTGCTGTGCCTTGCTGTCTATTACAATTGTACTTTGATTGTGGTGTGCTTCGTAATTTGTTCTGTATAGCGCTTTGTGGCTTTACTTGGTATAGCGCTTTCCTCTGCTAGCCTGAAAAAATCTTGCCCCCATAGCGCTCCATTATCAATATAGCTCTTGTTGTTGGGGACCCTCGCAGCATTTGTTTACTTTACTGCCATTTTGTGTTTGTTTTCGGCCCGTCCCAGACCCTCCCTGCACCTCGCTCCCGCCTCCCAGCTGCCCCTCCCACGCTCCACCCCCCTCCACTATCCATTTGAGACAGATGGACTTTCGCGCAGCATCCACGCGCAGCGGTCGCGCCGAAGGTGCGCCAAAGGTAAGCCCGTCTACGCCCATCCGCACATGGACCGCACCTAGCGCCAGTCCCCCTGGTCCCCGCATCACCCACCCCTCCCGCTTTACATACGACACCTCCACCCTCTTAGCACTTAACCCCGGCCAACTCCCTAACTGCGCCCAAGCAGCACCAGGACACACCCATGGACCCTTCACCTGCCACTCCTGCAAATTCACCTGCATCAAGACCCACACCAAACCCTCAAACACCAAACAGAGATCCAATACCAACCACCTTAAATGCATCCTTCTCAACACCCGCTCGGTTCACAAACACGCCATCGACCTTTGGAATCTACTCGACACCATTTCTCCGGACATCGCCTTCCTAATAGAAACCTGGATGAATGCCTCTTCAGCTCCAGACATCGCCATAGCCATCCCGGACGGCTACAAGATCATCCGTAAGGACCGCACCATCCAAACAGGAGGAGGCATCGCCATCGTCCACAAGAACACCATCCGCGTCTCAACCAGCTCAGAAGACAACCTCGCTATCGCCGAACACCTCCACTTCCAGATCCACACTGACCCCAAGACCACACTTAGAGGCACCCTCCTCTACAGGCCACCAGGACCCCGCACTAAATTCAGCGAAGACATCACTGACTTCATCACCCCACACGCCCTCCCCTCGGAAGAATACATTCTACTGGGAGACCTCAATTTCCATCTGGAAAAGAGCAACGACAGTAACACTACCACCCTTCTAGACAACCTCGCCAATCTCGGACTCAAACAACTTGTTAACACCCCCACACACTATGCAGGACACACACTCGACCCTATCTTCACTTCCAGCAAGCATATCTCCTTCACGCACACCACACCCCTCCACTGGACGGACCACAGTTGCATCCACTTCATTTACAATAAGACCACGATCCACAACCACCCTCAACCAACTCTGCGAAGAAATTGGAACAAAATCACCATCGACCAGATCTCCAAATCGCTTCTTCAAATACCCTCAGCCTACTCAACGAACCCTAACCAAGCCTCCATCAACCTCACACAATGGTTAACCCAAACCGCCGACAAACTAGCTCCCTTGAAAAAACATCAAATCAAGCAAGGCAGCAAGAACGCCCCCTGGTTCAACGATGACCTTAAGAAATCCAAGAAGCTCTGTTGTTCCCTTGAGAAAACTTGGAAAAAAGACCCAAACACTATCACCCATGCCGCCTTCAAAAACGCCACCCGCAAACACCATCAACTAATCCGGACAGCCAAGAAATCAGCACTCAAAGACCGACTAGACAACAACGCCCACAACAGCAAGGAACTTTTCAACATCATCAAAGAATTCACCAACCCCACCGCCAGCTCAAACGACATCACCCCCTCTCAAGTCCTCTGCGACTCCCTCGCTTCATTCTTCCATGACAAAATCGCCGACATTCATAACAGCTTTGACAACCAACCTGTAAACCAGTCCACCTCACTTACCTCCGAACCTGTAACTCCTCCGAATAACCTTTTTGACTGGAACCCAATCACCACAGAAGACACCATTCGCCTAATGAACTCCATCCACTCAGGATCCCCTACAGACCCATGCCCCCATCACATCTTCAACAAAGCAGACTCCATTATCGCACCCCATCTCCGAGACGTCATCAACTGCTCCCTCAACTCCGCCACATTCCCAGAAAGCTGGAAACACGCCGAACTCAGCGCCTTTCTGAAGAAGCCCACAGCTGACCCCACCGAACTCAAAAATTACCGCCCCATCTCGCTCCTCCCATTCCCTGCCAAAGTCATTGAGAAAGCCATCAACAATCAGCTCGCCACCTTCCTCGAAACCAACAAATCACTCGACTCCTCACAGTCTGGCTTCCGAGCCAAACACAGCACCGAGACCGACCTCATCGCAGCAACAGACGACATTCGAACACTACTGGACAACAGAGACAAGTCGCCCTCATCCTCCTTGACCTCTCTGCAGCCTTCGACACAGTCTGCCATAGCACCCTGATACAACGCCTCAGAAACATCGGAATTCAAGGAAAAGCATTAGACTGGATCATCTCGTTCCTCGCTGGAAGAACTCAGAGAGTCCGTCTCCCCCCTTTTAAGTCAGAGGCCACCGAAGTCATCTGCGGCGTCCCGCAAGGATCATCACTCAGCCCCACCCTCTTCAACGTCTACATGAGCCCCCTCGCAACCTTCGCACGTCAACACAACCTCAACATCATCTCCTACGCTGATGACACTCAGCTGATCCTCTCACTCACCAAAGACCCAATCTCCGCCAAAACCAACCTACATTAAGGGATGAAAGAAGTAGCCGAGTGGATGAAGCACAGCCATCTAAAACTGAACTCAGACAAAACAGAAGTCCTTATCTTAGGCGCACCCCCTTCCGCCTGGGACGACTATTGGTGGCCAACGGCCCTAGGAAAAGCCCCCATACCGACGGACCATGCACAAAACCTGAGCATCATCCTGGACTCCTCACTCTCGATGACCAGACAAGTCAACGCCGTCTCATCATCATGCTTCAACATCCTACGCATGCTCAAAAAAACATTTAGCTGGATCCCCACCGAAACAAGAAAAACGGTCACCCACGCACTGGTTACAAGCCGCCTGGACTACGGAAACACCCTTTACGCCGGTACCACCGCAAAACTGCAGAAAAAACTCCAACGCATCCAAAATGCTTCAGCCAGACTCATACTAGACATCCCCCGCACAGACCACATTTCCGTTCATCTGAAAGACCTTCACTGGCTCCCCGTCAACAAGAGGATAACGTTCCGTCTCCTCACCCACGCACACAAAGCCCTATACGAACTTGGACCTGATTGTCTCAACACGCGCCATTCCTTTTACACCCCCACTTGCCAGCTGCGTTCGTCCAACCAAGCCCTCGCCGCTGTTCCGTGCATCCACAAAGCCACCATGGGGGGAAGATCCTTCTCCTACTTAGCGGCCAAAACCTGGAATTCCCTTCCCACCCACCTCCGCCTTACTCAAAACCACCTAGCCTTCAGAAAACAGCTTAAAACCTGGATATTCAATAAGTAAACCTCCCCCCGTTCCTCAAGCGCCTTGAGACCCTCTGGGTATGTAGTGCGCTATATAAATTCTTGACTTGACTTGCAGAAAAGGCCTCTTGTATCTTACTGTGTCCCTGTGGCTTGAACAGGAATTCAGCCTTATGACCCTTGGAGTCCACATCATTGTCCAGGGTACACGTGGGAGAGCAAGTTTAATCTTCTAGGGTCATTTCAGTTCACATACAGCAGGTCCAGTCCTCTTTTCCTTTTCAACATGTCGAGAAAGCATTCTAAGGAGGGTATTGTGAGTGCCTCATTTATGCCTGGCATCAGCCTGTGGGTGGGGTGACTCTTGGCTCCTCCCTAACGAATTGGCTAAAAGACCCCAGGGGTAATTCTACCCATTTTTTTCCAGAATTTCCTGTGTGTCCTACTGAAAAATTCCCACAGTGCCACACCCTACCTGAAAAAAATAGAACTTTTCTACCCCTCTGCAGTGCTTCTGTGACCACCCAAAAGGTGTGGCAATGCAAAAGAGCAGCACTTTGACCACTCCAAACTAATGAGACTGGTGCCTGCCTGACTGAGGGAACAAGGAAAGACCTTGTCCAGGTCTCAGTAGGCCTTTTTGAAGTTCATCAAGTTCCTGAGGACAGCCCAATGGTTATCCTCCCAGTTGAACAAATACCGCCCCACAGCGATGTCATTTGCCTTTGATCTGGAACCAAGTTCACACCTCATAATGGGGCTATTCAGCTGCAGGTTAACATTAGAGCTTATGCCAATGGGCCTCCAGAGGCTTAAGGCAGGGAAAAGGTAACATTCTATAAATGCCTTTTTTCCAAAATATTTATTACAAATCCAACTTCACCATTAAATTTGTCTTATAATAAATGTGTAAAAAAGTCCAAGAATGAAATGTGTAGCTGTTTCCTAGCCTTAGATAGCTTTACTCAGTGTATCACAATGCTTGCCTATGAAATAGCTAACACATACAGCAGTGAAAATATTGTTTGGGACATTTTCACTGTAAGGACATGTGTAACATTAAACTTTACATGTCCTTGTTTCAAATACCATGCACCCTGCCTTAACAAATTAAAGCCTACTGAAGGGTAACTTATTGATATTTAAATGAATGGTTTAGGCCTGCTAAAAGGTGTTATTTTCGTAGGTTAAACATGCAGTTTTAAAACTATACAGCCAGACTACAATGGTAGATGTGCAGTCATGTTCGCTCTGTCACTGTATTGGATGGCATAATGAGTACTAAAGACTACTAGTGACATTTAAGTTCCAGGCCCTGGGTTCACTCTGTGCCCTACACTAGTGACGTATTGCTAAGTGAAATATGCCACGCAGGGGTATGCCATTTTATCATACTGAAAGGGAAACTCAGTCCAGGCACTCTAACACTTGTTGGCAGCTGAAAAGTGCACTGAGGTCTATAACCAGCAACAAATGAGGGGGCCAGCAAAAGACAAACCCATTAGGGGTGGCCCTGCATAAAGGGCAATTTTTCAAAAGATGCAATAAGTCAATAGACCATTTTCTTCTTTGAGTGAGTGAAGAATGTTTTACCAATTTTGATTTTTATTGGGATTATTAATGTCCTTCTTATCCCAGAAAAAATCTCTTAACATAGTCTAAGGTTTGAATGCTATTGCCGAAGTGCAAACATTTGGTACAGTGAGGTGTGTGAAGTTGTTTTTATGACTTTTTTCAGATTTATATAGTCCAGTAGAAACCAAAGGAAAATACATCAAGGAACAAAGTATGGACTGGGAAAGCAAAGAAAAACAGAAATGTACATGTAGAAATATATCAACCAAGATGTATGCTGTAAGTTAAAACAAACCATATAATAGGAGAGCTGCCATGTCACCAACCAGGTCAACTGGGCAATCACAGCAAATCAATTACCTCATTATATATGATTATAAAATACCCCCTATATATCTGCATAGGAATTTCAGGAATACAAAATGAATATAATTGAAGAAACTGCCTTAAATGTCCTACTTATTACAATCAATACTCAGTAAGTACTACCTTAAAGAGCAGGTTAAGCTGGAAAGGATTTCTAGATCATCATACATTTCAATGTTTGAAATATCTATGTCATTCTAGTCCCAGTTTGGCAGAAATGCATTTTGTTGAGTGGAATCAAGATAAGGAGCAGAATTGGCCAGTTTACTGTAACGCTTCGCACATACATAAGCTATATGGGCCTAATTTAAAGTCCAAGGGTCTTAATTTTGTCCTAAAGCCCAGAAATTGTTTTCTTTTTACCATAGCAATTCCTCCAAAAAAAGAATGGGGATGTAATAAAGATGCTATATTTAAATGGTATCTCTGTACAAGGAATGTTCAGCTACACAAGTAAGGTTGTGCCACAGCGATCTACGGTTGACTATGCATGAACCATGTGAAATTTATTTCTAGAACAAAAACAAGGTAAGAACCCTAGCTGCATCCAGAATTTATTTTGTTTACGTGAACAATCACAACTACAAAATGATGTCCCTGTTTATCATGATGTTTACAAGTCAAAAGCCCATTTGATGTGCTCTCTGCATAACTAATGGTGAGAAAAAGAACATCTCAAGTACAGCTGAAAATAGATCTGTAGGAAACTATATCACAGCTCCCAACTATCAGGAATGGCTTGCATTATTATTACAATTCCTAGCGTCTTTTGTACTAAGTATTGACTTGAAAAAGGTGGTTGCGAATTGTGCAGCGACTTTCTGCAAATGATTTTTCAAACCGGTCTACAAAAAGGTCATTTTACAGAATACCGAAGTCCTGGCACAAACTGCCTAATGAATATTCATGAAGAAAGTCACAATTTGTGTTTGAAAAACTTTAATAATATACAACAGGATATAAACTTACCAGCAATACACAGAGAAAATGTATAAGTAAAGCAAATAAGTAGGCTGATATGAGTACAAGAACAATAAAAGCATTTTCGAAATTTTACCTAGAAGGGAGGGAGGGAGAGAAGGAGGGGAAAAGAAGAGGGGAAGGGGAGGGGAAGGGACATGATATTTATCTCATATTAAAGAGGCCTAAAGGATTAGGCAAAGAAATGCATACAAAATACAAATGATATATAAGCCAATATTATTAGTTAAGGAGATCCATGATACATTTACAAAATCAAAGAATAAAATACAAAAATAGAAACATTAGAGATAAAAAGCCTTCACGGAGGTTTGAAAGTCTCAGAAGTTGAGTGGGAGATTTTCTTCAGTACACTTAGATCTAAGTAGGAGGTGAGAGGCAACCAAAACAAATTTCTGTTAGAATGTGGTGTAGAAGAGGAAGCAAAGGCTATATCCAATTTGTGAAATCATCAGAATGTTCCACCAATGTTGTATGGATAATTTTTTAGGTATCTTCAAATTAAAGGAGATGTGTTGAAAACCAAGAGCAAGCATGAGGTCAAAAAGACCATGAGTATGCGGGGGAAGATCGATTAAATCAGAAAGACTGTCAGCAAAGACTAGTGGGATATAGTAGGAAGAGGAAAGTATAACAATATGAGAGATGTATGACCAGACTTTCTCCCAAAAGGCAGAAACTGAAGGACAGAGGAAAAGAAGATGGAGGAGATCCGCACTGGAGGAACCACAAGTCCAGCAATTAGAATTAGTAGAAGAAGAGAAACGAGCCAGAGAAACAGGGAAAAGATTCAGTCTGTGATAAAGAAAAAACATAGATTGAGTCTGTGAGGCCGAACGGGAAATTTTTAAGTATCTAATCCATAGCTTGTCCCAAAGGGCCGTGGGCCAGTCACATCCTAGGTCTGATTCCCAAGCGAGTGCTACTTTCATTTTATTACGGCTAGGGTCCGGAGCTGAGAAGAATTGATATATAAGGGAGTCTTTACGAAAAGTATTGAGTATGGGCAGAAGAGAATTCGGGGAATCAGCTGCAGGGGAGGAAGGGAGAGAGTAGTAAATGTCAGTTACAATTGCCATGAGAATAGTAAACTGGCGAAGAAAAGAGCGAGGACAATGAAATAAGGCTTGGAAGTGGGGAAAGGAGCAAGGAGAAGGGCCATCAAAGAGTTGATTAACCCATATAATACCCTTTAACCTCCAGGGTTTCCAAAAGATGGGTCTGTTGTTGAAAAGGATAAGCAAATTATGCCAAAGAGGGGATTGTAAGAAAGATTCACGGGAGTTAACAACAGGAGACACCAGAGGTTCCTATAAGGAGCAAGTGTGTTTAAACAAAGGGAGGGAGGCTAGAGAAGTTTTGGCAGAAAAATGGATGAATTCATCAAAAGATAAGGAGCCATAGAGGAGTAAAGATGGAAGAATCTGTTGTTTCGTTTCAGATTATTACACAATAATAATAAAAGCATACAAAAAAGATACATAATATGCATACTTCTCAATACGCTCTGATACAAATTTACTACCAATTTTGGGTTAAAAACAATGAAGAAAACAATGCTAAGAACAAATACTAAGAACAGGTGCCGCTCATTACTCTTCCTAGCGGCCATTGACTTTAAAATAAACATAGCTGTAAAAAAGCAAATATCAGGGTCCTCTAAGGAGAATAACAGAGTCATTGCAGATTTTATCGTTATAACAGCCTTTTTTTTAAATAAGGGTTTCAAATATGCAACGCGGAAAGGTAAAAAAAGGTCACAAATCAGCAAAAAATGTGTGGTACTCTGTTTGGTAACACTGTCACAAGGGCAAGGTGCGGAGGGATGATATTTCATGCATGTGAAGGCCACCAAATGGTGGACAATTCCCAATCGTAATCTGGTTAGGACAAACCGATGGGATGGCCCAGTAACTATTCTCAGGTAATTTTGAGAACCAGAGATAAGTATGTTTGAATCATAAAATTGTGCGGTCGTTCACAACATATTACCATTTCTCAGCGCTTGCGCTTTCTTATCCATGTAACGACTCTTTAGCTCTATTTTGGGGAAAACAGACAGGCATTCAGGATCTGCCTGAACATCTAAATTAAATGCATCCTTAGCTGTTTTCATTACATAATCAATCCAAGGTATCATTAAACATTTATCTAGGCGGAGACAATCGCTGATAATGCTCCTAGGGAAGCCAGTTTCTTCTTTAGACCAAATTGCTCTCCACACCAACAGAGGTCTTAAGCTTATCAGGTCAGATAAATACTCCAGCCCCAGTTCCATATGCGTTATCTCAGTTGAGGCCCATTTTGGTAGGCATAACAATTTTTTTGATAAAACAGTTCTCCTCTATCTGTAGGTCAACATGGCGACAATACCCCCAGACACCGGATCCATAAAATGCAATTGAAACACATCTGCACCTATAGATATGCAGCATGTCAAGGATACGGCGATCCCCGAGTTTAGTTGCAAATTTAAAAACACCATGAATACTCCTGGACATTTTAGCTTTAACATTAGTTACCTCTTGAGACCACATACCATTACAGTTAAACGTTATACCCAAATAACAGAAATTTTTCACAATTTCAATTTTCTTATCATATATATAAAAGGGTTTTGTCTTCCTCATTTTCTTCCCACACTGCATAATAAAAGTTTTTGTAGTGTTATTTTTCAGTTTCCTGCCCTTAATAAATCCTGAAAATGTGTCCATTAGCCTCTGCAAGCTGTGGGGGGTTCTGGATATAAGCACCGAATCATTGGCATAAAGCAGAATGGGGGTGGCCAAACCATCCACTTGTGGGGCGTCAGAGTTAACCTCCTTAAGTTCAATATCGATAGCATTAATAAAGAGAGGAAAAAGGAGTGGAGCGAGAACGCACCCTTGTCTAATGCCCAGGTTTACCTTAATGCTGTCCGTGCATTCTCCTTCTTGTCCATATCTTATATGGGCAGATAAATTTATATATAATCTTGCCAGGAAATAAATAATCCCAACTGGAGCACCTTGTTCCAATAGGGTTGACCATAGCAGCGCGTGGTCGACGAGATCAAAAGCGCTGCTAAGATCCGCAAAGCAGAGAAAAAGTGATCCCTGCTTTGCGCGGGTATACTTCCCTATTAAGAGATCTCAATTATTGCACTGTTCTATTGGTCCTAAACCTTTGCGGAACCCAAATTGGGATTTGGCAAGGATGGCACAACCCTCGACCCATTCCTCCAACATTACCAACATTACTCGACTCATAGTTTTAAGTGATGAGTCTAAAAGGGAGATAGGTCGGTAGTTCTTCACCTCCGACCTATCTCCCTTTTTATATATTGGTATAATTATTGATTCTCCCCAAGTGGATGGGGTACTCGCAACAATTGACGCATTGAAAACCTTAGTCAGGACGGGCCCCATAATTTTATGTCGGCCTTGTACAGGTCGATGGGTACCCCATCAGGGCCCGGTGCTTTCCCTCCCTTGCTAAGTTTAATAGCATGCTTTACCTCGGGAACAGTGATGTTCAATGGAACAATTGGCCAATAATTGGACGCCGGCGGCACCAAAACACCCTCCTCCTCCGGGTCAAAAATGCTAGTAAAGTGTGATACCCAGCAATCTCCACTGACCTGGGCAGTGAGGGCAGGGATATTATCTGAGGAAGGGGCTATTGACAGTATCCAAAACAGTTTACTGTTGAAAAGATCAACAGCCTTGGTCAGCTTGTCCCATGCTTCCTCCTGTAATTCATGTTTCCTGCGTTTTAATTGCTCTTTATAGGTAACACTGAGGTTCTTGATAAACAACCTATCCCTGGGCGTGCTCACTAGGGCTTTCTTCAACTTCCGTAATGCCACGGAACATGCGGTGTCAAACCAACTAGACCTCGGTTTCTTACGACTAGACCTGGGGAGACTCATAACATTTCCAATTATGGTGGTGTTAATCTCGCTAAAACCATTCAAAATGCTACTCGAGTCTGCATTCTCATCCAGGCAGCAATACAAATTAGGCAGACAAGCCGCCACAATTTTTACCAGCAGATTTTCGGCATTTTCTTCCCTCCATTTAATCCTAAAACCATTTGGTCGGCATGGGACAATATTAGTGACAATAGATTTAGCTACCGGTGCTTTATTACCCCAGATAGTTAAATCTAATGTAATACAGTTGTGGTCGCTGATCGCAAGATCCAATACAACTGGAACGTTACAAAACCCACTAATATTGTATGAGATCAACAGGTGGTCGATAACGGTGGCAGCATTCCTACCAGTGAAAGTGGGAACAATATTTCCCTCAATATCCAATGCGGTTTGCAGGGGTACCAAGTCATATTTCGCTAAAACAGAGTTCAATGACTCACCGTACATATTATGAATAAAATGTACACACCCATCACCTCTGTCGTCATTGAACCCACACGCCTTAATTAACGATAGTGGGCACGTTTGAAGATTAAAATCCCCCCCAAATACATACAAAGTTAGCATGATTAACATTTCAAATTTTATCCAAAGCCTTCTCCAATTCATTTACTGCAGTTGAACGCAGGGGGTCCGGCAAGCTATTGTAATAATTAATCAGCAGAACATTACGGCCATTAGAATGTTGCAACCATAACAATTGTGAATGATATCCAACCTTTTCATACAAAATGACCTTCACCGGAAAGTTGATTGAGAGCAAGATTAGGAGGCCTCCTTTAGCTACACCCATAATTGATCCCTGTGCTGGCAGATTGAATGAAACAAATCCCTCATAACTTATATCTATGAGACTCCATGTCTCTTGGAGGCAAAGAATATCGAATCTATCCATAAGTTTTCTCCATCCCAGGGACTCTATTTTACTATTCAACCAGCGATGTTCCAACATGCTAATTTATAACCACTCTATCAGTCTAATCGCTCTGGTTTGGGGATTATGTTCTGCTCCCTGGATATTACATCTATGGCCCCCTGGTCGCTACTTTTTAACATACAGGGATTATGTTGTAGGCAAACCCCTGTGATCTTCCTTCTCTGGCACGCCTGGGTCCATACTATCTTTAGGGCCATCAACGTCCCTACCCTCTCCTTCCTGTTCCCAATGAGACCTTGTTTCATCTATTCGGTACCGTTAATCTACCGCCTCTAAACAGTTGTAGCGGTTATAACTAAGGAAGATATCTTGGTTAAAGAGGGGGTCCGGTCTATTCCAGTTCCCCCTGTTCAATCCCCTCCTATTTACACTTGTCTACTCATTAAAGCCTCTCATAGCTACCCCTACATTAGAGGAAGGATAAAAAAAAGTTAATGGTAGGGTCTGGATGGTTTCATCTAACCCTTGATTGGACCAGGCACATATGTGGGAGACAGTTCTTTGGTCTCTAAAGGTGACCACTATACAGTCGCCTTTTATTCTTCTGGCCGTTCTGCCAATCCAGGGTGTTCTCCTTACCATTACAATCTCACCAATGAAATGGGGGGGGGCAACGGTCTATTAATACTAAGCCAGTTGATAACCTTGTTTTTAAGTGAAGCGAAGGATTCTTGCATATGCTCCCTCAATGCTGGCAAGCCAGCTAAAATAACCACTACAGGGCTGGCTTCGGGTGGGAGGTCTGGTGTTAGCAATCTCCCACTCTTACTGGAACATGCTTCTCCCAAGTCTTTGGACCGAGAAACAGGTTCCTTAGATATCACCTGGCCTGCCATAGGCGGGCCGCTAGGCGGATTATTTATGGGTTTATGAGTATGGGCAGATTTAATACCACCCTGGCTTGGCTGGGGGGGCGACATTAGAGGTAACTGCATTTTTATTTGCAAATTTATTAGTAGTTACCTGTGCAGCACTACAAGTACCCCGTAGCTGATTAGCAATCGCAGGTGTCTTAAGTGTCTTAGCGGGTTCTCTGGCAGTAGATAACTTGTCCAATGTGCTACCATTACCTTTTACTAGTTTTTCTAGCTGGTCTAGTTTACTAATAATCATTCTAGACCGTTCAATGAGGGGCAATATAAAAGATTTCACCATAACTTCTATTTTTCACAAGAGCTCATTGTTTGTACTAAGTTCAGGAACTGGGATGGTATCGCCAGTCGATACGCTGAGTAGTTGGGGGCTTCCTGCTGGACGAGTTAATTTAGGTATTTTAGCAAAGCTCCCCTTCTGGACCCCATCCCCTCTTTTCCTCTTGCTATTAATATTATTTTAATTTTTCTTCTTAGAACTAGGCTTTGGTTTGGCTCTCGGAACCAGACTTGGTGTTACATCCGGAGGGCTAAATAATAAAGAGGGGGTAAGGGATAGTGGAGAATTTATAGAGATACCCTGCGGGGATAGGGACTCGTGAGATCCACCAGGAACTATACTAATTCTGGTGGAATTCAAAGTAGCATCTACAGCGTCTAACTCTTGTAGCAAGGAGTCTGACTTGGAACATTGGGCGGCAGTTAAATCAGTAGGTCCTGGATCAGGTGAAGCAGCTAAATCAGGTGGTCCTGGATCAGGTGAAGCAGCTACCCCAATGTGACATGAGCCATTTAGAGGCTTGCGAAGAGAGAAAGATTTATGATAAAGACGAATGTTAGGAAAATTAATACCCTCATTAGCTCTAGATTTGTGGAGAGAAGATAGAGCTATTCTAGATTTTTTCCCCTTCCAAAGTAAAGACCAGGGATATGAACAGGAAGCATGGAGAGGATATAAACTAAAATTGGGGCAATCATCATTTTAATTGAATCCAAACGACCCCACCCGGAAAGAAAAAGAGGATTCCAAGAAGAAGTTAATTTCTCAATCCGAGAAAGGACAGCAGATAAATTATTTTGATAGAAGAAGTGATAGAGTTGGAAAACCAAATACCTAAGTATTTAATTTTTGTATTATTCCATGCAAAGCCAGTAGCAGAGAAAGAATGAGGAAGACAACATTTTGTGAAAGGGAGGATTTCAGTCTTAGCAGAGTTCATTTTATAACCAAAGACTGTTGAAAAGGATTCAAATTCAGATATTAAAGGGGGAATAAAAGCTTCAGGAGAGAAAATAAATAAAAGAATATCATCTGCATATGCAGAGAGTTTAAGCTTATGGGTGCTGTAAGGAAATCCAGAAATGGAGTCATTATTACGGATAGAAGTAAAAAATGGTTCAAGAGCTAAAATGAAAAGAAGAGGGGATAAAGGACAACCTTGGCGGACACCACATCAAAGAAGAAAATAGGAAGAAATACGACCATTAACTAAGATGGATACCTTGCGGGCAGAATAAAGTAACGAGACAAGTGTTATCAATTTGGGACCAAAACCATGCCAGTGTAATGAAGAAAACAAAAAGGACCAATCCACTTTATCAAAAGCTTTCTCTGCATCAACTGAAATAGCAGCCAAAAGAAGAGGAAAGGGAGGAGGATTTATTCAATACATTAATAAAGAGACAATAGTTGTCCGAAGTTAGCCTACCCTTAACAAAGCTACATTGTCCTTTACCAATAAGATGGGGCTTGAGGGGATCTAAACGCAACGCAAGTAACTTAGCGAAAAGTTTGTAATCAACATTAATAAGGGATATTGGCCGATACTTTTTACAATATTGAGGATCACGACCGTCTTTGGGGATAAGGCAAATAGTGGCTTCCTGAAAAGTACCTTCTGTTTTGCCAATGGATAAAAACGAGTGAAAGAGTGTTAAAGGTTCAGTGAGTAGCAAATCAGAGAAATGTAGATAGAACTCAACATAGAAACCATCGGGGTCAGGTGATTTCCCTTTAGCGAGTGTGGATAAAGCAAAAGAAAGTTTTTTAAGTGAAAGGTCTTTTTCAAGATCAAGGAAATTAAGATGTGAGTTAGAGGGAAAGGGAAGCTTATCTAGATAAGTCTGAATACGAGAAGAGGAAGAAGGAGGGGTTGTGGCGTATAAAGCTTTTGATAGAACAGCTTAAACTAGTCAAGAATTTCCTGATCCTTATAAAGACGGGAGTTATCAGTGGAGTAAATAGAGTCAATAAGAGTACGTTCTTTACGGGATTTGAGATAGTTTGCTAATAACTTACCTGCTTTAATGCGGCCACCGTAATAGCGAGCTGTAGTGCGAAGGAGAATTGATGAAGCATTATCAGTGGTAGATTTGTTGAATTCAATCTTAGCTCGAATCAGTTTCGGGGAAATTTAGGATTGTGAAGAGGTGTAGAAAATATTTTCTAAATGTTTCATATGAGCTAGGATAGATTTCCTTTTTTTGAAGGAAACGCTTCTTTTTAGGGACAAAGTCTAAGATAAATCCCCTAGCAGTGCATTTAAATGAATCCCATTTGATGTGTGGAGATGAAGAAGGGACTGAATTGAGTTGAGAGAATTCCTTAGTAAAAGAGTGGAAGGAAGAAGAAAAAAGGGGGTTGTTAAGTAAGGAGGTATTGAAACGCCAGCGAGACGATTTCGGATGGGGAGGGAGTAGATCAAGATCTGTAATAACCTGAGCATGATCAAAAATGACAATGGACTCGATAGAAGAGGACAGTAGGTTTTGACATAAAGATTGAGAGAGAAAGATGTAGTCTAAGCGGGAAAGAGAAGCATGAGGAGGAGAAAAGAAAGAGTAATCAAGAGTGTCAGGGTGAGAGAGCCTCCAGTAGTCCATGAGGTTTGACTGAGAATTTTACATTTCAGCATTTTCTGACACAAGATGACAACACCATTCTTTTTATTTGTAGACAGGGAGAATAAAACTGTACCCACCCAGCTTATTTTAATTTAAGTGATTCAGATTCTGTTAGATGAGTTTCCTGTACAAAAACTATATCTGGGATTTACGAAGCAAGGTGGGAAAGGATTCTCAGTCTTTTAATGGGATTAATAAAACCCTTCACATTCCAGGAGATAACTCCGAATGTGGAAGCATTAAAAAGTGATAAGACTTATACACAACTAGGTATACTTTGTCAATGAAAAGCAAAAGTAAAAGGTCAATATAGAGATGTAGAATAGTAGTTAAGCAAAGATAAGAGGGAATGGGCTGACACAAACAAGAAACATAAGAGAGGATAATATAAATGTAAATAAGGCGGAGGAAATATACACAAGAAGTATGCTAATTAGATAGAGTTAGGAAAGAGAAGCCAAGGAAAAAAAGGAAAAGGAGGAAAAAACATGAAAGTGAAAGAAGAAGAAAAAAGACATAAAAGAGTAGACAGTATGTATCCAAAAGGACAACTGAAAATACCAAACCTGAAGGGAAGAAAAAGAAGAATAATGGGACAATGAAGATGCAGAACACGACAAACCAACCGAACTGGGACACAAAACCGCATCAGGACAAATAAGCGACACAAGAAGGAAGATCATTCAGCTTGAAATGAGGGGAACAAAGAGAGATCTAGAAGAAAAACCGAGAAAAATGGTAAATATCACAATAAAAGCAAGGGAAAAAAAACAGATGACTAAACAACATAAACAAGAAACATGGTAAACCCGGGAAACATATTAACGAATTTTAGACAAAGAGCTACCAAGGGAGTGACCAAAAATAAAACAGGAATATTACAAACAATCCATATAGAACAGCAAAAAAGAACATTTGTGTAACTGATAGAGAAAATAGGATGCAAAATATCCATAAAAAACTGTAGGGCAAAAAGAGAAATTAAACAATCAACCATTAGAAATATTAGAAGTGTCCATGCCATTAGAGTTGTGGATCAGGAGAAAGTTCTTGAGTACCGCTGGATCTTGAAATGCCCATGTTTTTTTTTCTTAAGTGGCCTTGAAAATACATGGATGGAATTAACCATATCTGGCACCACTAGATTGTAGAGGAGCGCAAAGATTCAATAACTCTTTTCTTCTGGCTGCCGTAGTATTGGAGACATCTTGAGACAGAAATACCCTCTGACCCAGCCACGAACTCTGACGTTTTGCTTTACTGCAGACAGAACCAAAGGGAGGTCAGTGAATTTCAGAAAGAGTATAATGACTACTCGAGGCTTAGATGGAGTAGTAGAAGATGAAAGTCTGTAATCCAGTCGATTTGCTCTTTGAATGCTAAGAGAAGTAGTGGAAGGCATTTCCAAAAGTTTTGGAAGGAAAGAAGAAAAGAACAACAGAGGGTCATCACCTTCCAAAGTTTCTAGCAGGACATAAATATGTAGGATATTCCTCCTATTTCTGTTTTCCAAGTCTTCAGTGTGTTGCTGGAGAGTGAGGACCGTTTCCTCCAAAGATGATATCTGCTGGGAATTAACCGGTATTTCTGAGGATTGTTGCTCCAAGGAATACATTCTGTTGTCCAAGGCAGACCATTTCTTCACAAGAAATTGCATTCTACTATTTGTCTCCTCCACAACCGGTCTCAAAGCACATATTTCTTCTAACAGCAGCTCCACAGAGATTGTAGATGGAGGTTTGTCAGGAGAAGGAGAGTCATGTTTTAAACGTTTAGTTGAGGAAATGGGAGGAGAGCATTTGCTTGGCGCAGGCTGCGCGGTCGAAGTGCGATGAGAGGATACACCAGCCGTTTGATCCGTAGTTGGAGAATGAGTCAGACTTCGTAAGGCAGCAGCTGAGGAAGATAGCAAGGCTGTGTTATTTGTGGCACAAAAACAAACTTAGGCTTGCACAATTTTCCCATAAATGGCTGACACACAATGTCAAAAAGATTGGTGTATAGATATACTCCTGATGGCAGAGTAAATAAAGCAGTGTTGAAAAAAAAAGAGAAAAGACTCTGCATAAAAACAACAGAGAAGTGAAAGCTTAAATGTTGGTCACTTGGTAGAAAGCCAGAACTTCGATAACCGTTTGATAAAAACAAAACTTGTGTTCAGACTGATAAATGGAGTAACCCTGCGAAGGAGAGCGAGTTAAATGAGACACAAGCACAACCAATTACCACAGTGGCATGCTAAGGAAATCATGCAGTAGGCAAGACAGAGCAAACGTCATAAGCGCACTTGGTAAAAGCAGTGTGAATACTAAAGAGAGCACGCTAATGAGGAGAGGCTGTAAAAATTGTTGAGAACATGAGGCAGTTCAATATTGGTGTAAGAGAACCAATTGTTATTCAAGCACTCTCCCAAAATTGCGGACATCGTGAAGCTTAGGCAGCATCTCAAAAGATAAATTAGGTAGAGAACATGAAAAGAGCGGCAATCATTCAGAAACGCATAGCAATGTTGATTGGAAAACAATTAGTTCTCTTGAAGTGTAGAGCCCCCAAATTGGGTCGAAAAAGCAGGAACCATAATGAAAGAGATGACCTTCAGAGAAACATGAACAACAGAAAAGGCTGCAGGAAAGTCCGTTGGTGAAAGCAGGAGAAGGACCTCATAAGCCTGATTGAATGGGGCATTTGCGGCGAGGCGCTGCAGAACAGAACGCTGAATAGGATTTGTTGGGCGCTCACCTAAAATGGCAGGCGCCATGAGGAGACGAGAGAAGACGCACGAAGAAGATGAAGCTTGAATCACTTGAAAGTAAAAACGCCTCACTGGGGTCTGCATCATCAGAAAGGTAATGCGGCCACTTGCGAAGAGTAAGTGGGGCAGGGAGAGGTCGCAGCAGACTCCCTAACAGTCCCGGTGTGGAAAGCGGAGTCCCTAGGCGGCCATCCCAGTCGGCGCTGAAGTCCCGAAAGTCGCAATTTGTAATCGGCTGTGATTGGCCAAAATGTCTGTGATTGTGTTTAACTAAATCAAACTTATTTTTTTCTGGAAAATTAACCAGGGCTAATTCGCCCTAAAAGGTTTTGAAGATTCACAAAGGGAGAAGGGTTCAAAGGGGGTCCTCCCTTTGCAAATCAGATACCTCACCCTTGTCGGGATCCGGTCAATGGTTTGCAACCGTTCACAATTTCATTTTTGACAAATAAATAGATGGGGGGTGCCGCTTTCACCCTTACTCCTATTTGCAATTTGAACAGCACTGCAAAAGCAATTTTAAGAGTTGGAAACATTTTTCTGAATTATAAAAGGCCTTTGGGGCATATTAACAAGGGCTTTATCTCCGCTTTTTAGCTTTAACAGCCAAAGAAGCGGAGATAAAAATATCGCCCTATCAACAACAGGGTGCTAACATGCAAAATCGCATGTTAGCACCCTTTTTCACTACGCTTCCCTTTGCATCTCTAATGAGATGCAAGGTGGGCATTCCAAAGCAAAATAATAGGAGAAATGTCACTAAGTGACATTTCTCCTATTATCAGGCTTCACCAGACCCTGTAAGAGACAAAAAAGAGCCGCGATAACCACAGTTAACGCTGCTTTTTTACGTCTGCTAATTTGCAGACTTAGCCATGTAACCAACGGGATGTGGATTACATGGCTAAGTCCACCATGGGCTATCAACAAGGATATCCCTATCCTTGTAGATTTATCGCTGCATTACCAGCGATAACCTCCCAAAATGCCGCTATCGCTGGATTTTTTTATTGCCTAGGCGGTTAGCGTTGTTCATAACACAATAACCAGGCGATATTATCCAGCGATAGCAGGCATTAACAAAATTAACGCTAAGAGCCCTTAGTGTTCATTTTCCCTGTTCCTTGGTAATATGCCCCTTTGCATTTAAAAAAAAGGCAATTTTGAGTTTGTAAACCTGTGATTTTATGAAGCCAGGGTTTGCAATCGCAAAGGGTTTTGTCTTGAGACTCCGATTCACAAATTCTCATCATGAGATCCAATGCACTCAAGTTCTTTCTCAGGATTCTTAACAGGTGAGCAGGCCTCGTGAACTTTCATTTTGCTTTGCTCATTGTCACCCAGCCTGAGCTCAATGATACAAGATCCAGAACTTCAAGCATGACAAAATCATGCATATTTGTTTAGTGGCTTAGGGTCAATTTTAGGGCATTTTATTCTATATTTTACATTAAGTAAAATGTTAGCTACAAGAATGTTAATAAAAACTTTAAAAATAAATAGAATGATGTCAGAACATTGGCTGCAAATATGACTGGGTTCAATTTGGGGTGGCATGGCGTGGGAAAAAAATGATGGATTAAACCGAGATCTTTTGACTGGAGGTGAATGTTTGCATTGTTCAGGATTCCGTCCATCATCTGTTGTTTTTACAAATATGAAAAAATTCTCCTCCAAACCTCACCAAAGATTTAATTTACTGCCTTTAAAGGCATAACAATAAATGCAATGTCACAGCTTTAAAATTGTTCACTTTGTCACACCCCTAAACGTGAATATTTCAAGGTAATTAATTGAAATGATGTTTCAAGGAACCAAACAAAAGGAAAGCAATTGTAAAGCAGCGGGGTTTTATTTCTTTTCTTCTTTTCTGAGAAAAGTTCTAGCTGCAGCAAAGAACAGTAGAATTGGCGCTCACATAAACACACGACTTGCCTTTTCCCTTATGCTTTTCTTTAAAATAAAAAATCCTGTAATATAAATTGCAAAATGATAGACTCAAGGTGCAAATGCAAGAGTTCATGATTTAATATGCTCATTGTTATTGTTAAAGTGTTTCAATGGTTCAGGATCCCCTCTACAGAAATCCCCAAGCCAGACTGATTCTATCAGAAGTACTGTACTAGTTTCTCAATGGAGGCGTATGCAGACAAGCACTGGCAAATACAATCGTTTAGCTTCAATGTCCATAACCCTGGCAAAACAACATTAAGGATCACTATGCTGCCACTTTCTCAAGTGAAGAGAAGTAAAACATTAAGGGGTCTATTAGGATGGTGGGGGGATCGTCACCGCCCGTATGGTGATGGTGATCCACCAGCCATTCTAGTGTGCTCGACTAACATTTCCCCCTGCCATATTCGATGGCGGTGGGGACCCAGGCAGATGGAAAGACCGTCCGCCAGTTTTCCGCCTGTAAGCAATCCGCCCAATTGCCTACTGGGTGGAAAATGCCAGCAATATGGCCATCCGTATTATGATGATGGTGGACTCATACCTTTCCATGGTAGAGACTCCACCACGGAAAGGAATGCAGTCTTTTCTTTGCGGGCCCATTGCGGGCCCCCAGAGGGTTGGGTGGTGAGTGGGTGGTTGCACTTGGGGGGTATCAATGGTAATCCCCGACCTTTGCATGCACAAGGTGGCAGGCACCGCGCGGTGCCCGTCACGTTGTGCATGCAAATGCACAACATGCCTGTTTAACATTGTGGCTGGTGATGAATACAGCACCGCCTTCCACAATGATGAATGAATGAATGAATTAATGTTGGATTTATAGAGTTCGTGGTTACCCTGGAGCGTCCCAGCGCTGTACCGCTGGGGAACCCCTCCTGGCTTTCCCTGTGAGATGGTCCCTTTACTGGGCATCCCCAAGTTGTAGCCAGGCATCCCCAGCGGTGATGGGGCCGGAGTAAAGATTAAGCAAGCTATTGCCCAGAGTTGCAGCGTGGGACCCCATGGTTAGAGTGGCACCGAGGCGAGATTTATCGGGCCCACTGACATTGGTCCTGCACGCAGCCGCATCAGGAATTGAACCCTGGTCCCGGGCCGACCTCTGCCTCCGGGTCTGCCGCCTCTAACCATTGAGCCACACTTCTCCACCATGGATGCGACCACCATGGTGGGGGTCACATCCTAATAGGCACAACGGGATCGCCGCACCGCTTGCGGTCGGTCGCGGTGAGCGTTACGGTGAAGGGTGGACATTGTCCGCCCACCTTCGTAATAGACCCAAGCAACGAAAGCCTACAGCAATGTATACATTCAATCAGCCCCCTCCGTGAGTATAACAGAAAGACATCGTAAAGGATAGGTGTGTAATATATATTAAAACAAACAGGCCCCTCATTCCATTAATGTGTTTTGCATGTGAATTCATTTAGAATTCGTTCCACACAACCGGAGTTCTGTGTGCAACTATATTGGAAAACACCACAGATCGCACAGATTGGGAAAATCCAAAAAGATGACTAATGGAGCATGATTTTTGCGAATAATCATGTTTGATCAATCTGATCATAAATGTGTTATTAATAAATATAATTCACTGTGTAAAAATTATTAACATGTGAATCTTTCAAAAGCGCAACTTGAAAATGTGCAAGAAAAATACATGTTCAGTAATCAGAAGCTGCAATGTTTAACGTGCAGAAAGCATGGAAAAAATGAAGTTTTTACGTGAACCAAAATGACACCACAGAGAAAGGTAATAAAGATGCTAAAAGCAAAACTTATAAGTACAATTTTCATAAATATTAATAATGAAAATGCACTGAATAAAATGTTGCATGATTATGTTTTCTTCTTCATAATAAGAGAGTAATCAATTAGGTAAAAACTCATATTTAGAAAATGTGTTTACGCTTTTGAATCTAACTAGAATAATAAATCCTTAATTTTTGTTTTCTAATGTATTTTCTTCAGTAATGGGTGTGCTTCATTCTTCAGAAAAATGAAGATTTATGCTTTTACCATTTAGCCCTCAACCCTAGAATTATTATTTTTTCCTTTTGTTAACTATGCCTCATAAGACTGTACAATGTCCTTTTTTATTTTTAAAAATGCTGATTTATTTGTTTAGCTGTGCAAAGCATTGCACTAGAATTTCCTTTCTATGGGCAAAGCATTTTTTTCTATGAATAACTGTGTCAACTATGTTGTAAGCTGATGTGGAAGTGAGCTGATGACATGAATAATTACAAGCTACTTTCCTGCTTCTGTCGAGTGATGACATCTTCCTAAATGAACAATGGACTGTCTTGATGAAGTTCCGGATGACATAGCTTGGAGAATGATCACCTCATGAACTTAACCAATGAAATTGTGTAGAACTGTGAAAATGACATTTGAGATGAGAATGTGAACATCTTAGGGTATCATTATTTCTGTGGGAAAATAATTTGGCAGTAGCTGTTTCTGTGAGTAGGGAGCCTTTTGCCGCTGTATTCTCTCTTTGCTACTCTGGCTGGCCATATTCCATGCAAATATTGGGCGTGATATGCTCTCAGTCCGAACCTGATGCTCTCTGAACAAATCTCTTCGGATTTCCTTGCACTTCATCAGATGGTGATGTTGCTCAATCTATACCTTTTCAGCTGAAGGGTTAGCTACTTCTGACTATTGTATGCTGTGCATTAGTCCTTTGATCTTAGGTTCGCATGAAATCAGAATTGCTTATTGATATTGCAATGACTTATGTAATGTTATCTCTCTCCCTCCTCTCACATTTGTTATTGATTATGATGTATTTACAATAAACTTTGTTTTTTTGTTGGGATTCTGTCTATAACCTTTAAAATAATATTGAATTTAAATCACTAATGTATTTGGTGTGTTGACCATTCATATTTTTATATATTTAAATAAAAGTGACTTGATAAGTATACTGAGTTTGTCTTTATTGGTGAATTATTTAATATTGATGCATACTGTGACTAATATGATTGTTTAGGCTTTTCCTTCATAATAGATCCTAATGAAGGAAATAGCATCTGCCTCTTATCATTTGGTAATGCCTAATAGTTAACTTTTAGTGCAGTACATAGATGATTTGCTGGTTGCATCGAAAACAAAAGAGGCTTGGGTGACTGATACTATTGCTCTACTGAACCATTTGGCAGTAGGTGGGCATAAAGTGTCACCAGTGAAATTACAATTTTGTAAAAAAGAAGTTCTTTACTGGGGTCGCAATATTGAAAAGGGATTCAGAATAGTATATCAAGATCAGATCCATGCCATTTTGCAAATAAATCCACCAAGAACACAAAAAGATGTTTCAATGTTCCTGGGGATGGTCGGATATTGTAGGCAGTGGATTGTTGTTTTTTTACTGATAGCCAAGCCATTACCAAGACTGGCGCACAAAGACATGTCAGATCCTGTACATCTTGATGTTGAATGCATGAAAGCATTTCTTGAACTGCAAGACAGTTTAATTTGAGCACCCACATTGGGAATGCCAGACTTAAAAAAGGATTTTGTATTGTTTTGTAGTGAATGTGATGGTTGTGCACTTTCAGATGCAACACAAATGCATGGAACAGCACACCGTCCAGTGGCACATTTTTCAGCTACATTGGATCCTGTATCTAAAGGTTTACCTGGTTTTTTGAAAGTGGTTGCTGCTACGTGCATAAGTATGGAGAAGAGTGAATCGATTGTAAAGGGACATCCATTGAAAGTGTTTGTGCCTTATTCAGTTGAAATTTTGTTAACACAAACTCACACACATCATCTTATAAGCAGTCAGTTAACATAATATGAGCAAGAGATTTTGGGAGCTGCAAATGTTACAGTGACAAGATGCATGAGTTTCAATTCAGCTACTTTATTGCCGGTTCAAAGTTGTGAAGTGGTGGTGGATGAAGCAGATTATGATTGTCTGGTTGTGATTAACTTGTGTACAAAACCAAGACCTGGCATACAAGATACTCTGTTGACTGAATCTGAATTTGTGTTGGTTGTAGATGGATCATGCTTAAGAGATACAGAAGGTACCATATGCGATTTGTACAGTGGCGAGTGTCATTGATGTTTGAAAGTCGTGGTTCAGTGCAGGTGGCAGTACTAGTTGCACTGACAAGAGAATGTTGTCTTACAAAGCAAAGAGAGTAACCATATTTACAGATAGTCAATATGGTTTCAGGGTTCTCCATGATATTGGGCAGTTTTGGTCTTAACGTGGATTCTTGACCTCTTCGGGTTAACTCATACGAAACAGCTAGTGTGTAAAAGGTCTATTCATGGCACTACAATTGCCAGCCCAAATTGGGGTGGTGAAATGTTCAGCGCATAAATCTGGTTGTGACTATGTCACCATGGGCGACAGATATGCCAATGAACTGTGCGTTTTTTAGCTCAAAATTCACATACAATCAATGAGTAGCATTTGAAAGAACAATCTGACCAAACAGAATGCATGTTTATTTTTCTCATCTGTTGAAACATGGGAAGAAATCAGAGAATTATAGGATACAGCTAGTGAAACAGATAGAGAAGGGTGAATCAAAGCTGGATGTACACACAGATGATGAAGTGTGGATTTACACTTATGGAAGAACAATATTGGCAGACAGTCTGTTACCCCAAATGGCAAGAGTATGTCATGGTCCAACACAAGTGGGTAGAGATGCTATGATTAGACTCTTTAAACGGAATCCTAAGTTTAGAGTCATTGCAGAGAGTCTCTGTCAAAGGTGCTTAACTTGTCAAACACAGAATGCAGGAAGGAAAACGGTGGTCAGTTTGGGTCAAATTGGAAAAGCAGCATGTTCATTTATGTGTATGCAAGTTGATTTTATCGACATGCCTCGTTGCAATGGTGCTAGTGATTGTGTGTCTGTTTTCTCATTGATTTGAGGCATATCCAACAGGACGTAGTGACAGCCTAACTGTTGCTAAATTGCTTCTCAGAGAGATAATTCCTAGGTTTGAAATTCCAGTCTCATTAGAATCAGAAATAGGAACTAATTTTGATAATTATGTAATTCAAATGATTTGAGCTGCATTACAGATTGAGCAAACATTACATTGTGCTTATTGTCCTGAGACATCCGGTGTGGTTGAGCAAATAAATGGCCCAATAAAGTCAAGACTAGCTAAGGCTTGTGCATCCACAACACTAAAATGGCCTAGTGCACTACCATTGGTGTTGATAAGTTTGAGAAGTATTCCAGACAGAAGAACTGGACTTTTCCCACATGATATTGTAATGGGAAGGGCTATGAGACAGCCAACTGTCCCAGCAAATCAGTGAACATAACATGGTGCTTTCTTTGTCTCATTAGGTTGGAGAAGTCGCAAATACAGTTCAAGAAGAACATGACTCGAGCCCTGGAGAGTGGGTGCTCATCAAGAAGCATGTGTGGATGTCTTGTTAGGAACCTCATTGGCCTGGGCCATATCAAGTGATTCTTGTGAGAACAACAGCAGTTAACTGTGGTGGTTTGCCTAAGTCTCACTTGTCGATTCCCATGTCCACTTAAAAGCACAGAGTCGAATGAAGGTGAACAAAAAGAACAAAGAGAAAATAAACAGACTGAGACCCAAGTAGAGTGGGCACAAGCAACTGGGTTTCACAACACTGTCATTGCTATTGCTGAAAGAGAATTGATCCCTGAAAGAGACAGAGAAAAAGGAAAAAAGGGAATCAGTGAAGCAGTCTTGAATCAAATGAAATAGACAGTGTTTCTGGAAAAATGAGCAAGAAAAGGTGATAAAGTGCCTAGAGGAGTTAAGAAAGTGAAATATACATTAAATGAGAAGATTCCCGCAACTGTTATTGAAATCTCTAGCCAATCTGAACTAAGTGATACTGAAGAAAAAGAGAATACAATACACAGAACAAAGAGAGCATGGATCCCAATTAAAATGTACACAGCACCTGAATTGACATATTTGGCTGCTGCAAAAAACGATTGGAAAAAAAATCATTGTGTTTTGGACTAAACACTTTTCAACAGTTGAGCCACCTTAAATTAACTGTGCTGAAGAAAAGGGGTGCAGATAAAGAGGGAGGAGTTTAAAGAGATTTAGGCTCAGAAAAGGCTGTGACCTGAAGCTCAGAAAGTGTGTGGGGTTCAAAAATGTTGATAAACACAATTACATTACTTTTTTAATATTTGACTTTTTTAATTATGAAATCGATAAAAATGAGACTGGTAATCAAAATCAAGGTTTAATTAGGCAAAAGTGTTTTAACGCAGGCTTTATATGGGTTCTTATAATATCTTTTGTCTGGTTGATACTAATTTTAATAGTGCCTTATTTTATATATCCTGTTACTGTTATTTCTACTAATGATTATGTAAATACAATTACTGACATAAAGAAAAACTTTAAAGAAGATCCAGAGACTAATATTAAAAAACTAACATGGAATGACTTACACCAAGATAATCCTAGAAATTATTTTTCGTTGAATGTTTTTACAAAACTTATGAGTATGTAGATACTGTGGATGCAAAAGATTGTTATGTCTGCATGCAATTACACTCATCTCTGTCAGGAGTGACTTATCACCACCTTCCTTTAACATGTAGAATTTTGTGTAGTGTACTAACAAGTTTATTCTAGGCAACGAGCAGTGTCAATCTTTTTACTCCAACTATGATTTAGTATTTTCAGAAGAATATGAATATAGTGAATAGTGCAAAAAATGCAGAACACATATCAATCAATCAGGAGTTTGTTAAAGCGCAACTACTCACCCGTAAGGGTCTCAAGGCGCTGGGGGTGGTGCAGTTTCCATTCCATCAAGGAGGGGGGGTCTGTCGAAGAGCCAGGTTTTGAGGTTTCTTGCGAAGATGGGGAGCGATGTTGTCTGTCTGAGGTGGACATTTCTTCCACACTACTAAGTCTATAGATACGGTATATGTGAATCAAAATATTTTGACCTGTAGTTTAAATAGTGTAGAAATAAAATTGATAAATACTGTAGAAGATAGATAACAACATTTTAAGAGAAAAGCTGCAGAACAAAAGACTGACATACCTCCATGGACTCTTAGGGAGGGTGATTATAAGAAAGGTGAGAAATATGCTACAATGACTCTAGATTGGCATCATGAAGGGAAGCTTTGCTTGCTAAGACAAAATACTGAATATAACAAATATTTCATTGGTTCTGGTGAATGTGAGCATACCTTCCTAATTACATAGGGTTGGGGATTAACAGGTGGCACTGATGCAGGTGATTCGGGAGTTTATTATGTGTGTGGTAAAAATGCATATTATAGAATGCCACAACGTCGGTATGGATGATGTTATGTGGGCATAGTATTTCCTAAAATTGACCATGTGAATAAAAAATCATGTACCAATAAAAAGAGAGTAACATGGAAAAAAAGAGGAATAAGTGCTGCAGAAATTGTGGGTGATATTTATGGTGCAATAATACCTTCAGTGGCAGTAATTTTGAATTCTCATAAAATTAAAGATTTATGGACTGAGGTTGATCGTTTATCAATGGATACTGCTGGTGGGTTTTTTAAGGTAGACACTGAAATGGTTGACATCTATGGTTTTGCAGAATAGTCTTGCTTTTGATGTATAATTGGCAAAAGAGGGTGGAGTTTGTAGGATGCTGAAAATTCAACAATGTGGCACTTGTATCCCTGCCAAAAGCAGAGACTTATAGGGATATATCAGTAACATTACACATTTGCTTAATTATTCAACAGAATTAAAAGTTGATGGTGCCTGGGAGAAACTTGGTAAGGGTTTTTCCTCGGTAAGTAATTATTTTTTAAACCTAAGAGACAGCTTGTTAGGTTGAATAGTAACACCAATAATTGCTATTTCTGCTTGCATTTTAATAGTAATACTGATATATAAGTGATGCAAGTGTAAAACAAAAGACATAAATGAAGCTTTTCCTATGAAGGCCTCAAACCGTGCTAGAATTGTTATTTTTTTTCCTTTTGTTAACTAGGTCTCAAAAGAATGTACATTGTCCTACGTTATTTCTAAAAATTCTGATTTATTTGTTTAGCTGTGCAAAGAATATTACTAGAATTTCCTTTCTACTGTCAAAGTATTTATTTCTATGAATAAATGTGTCAACTATGTTGCAAGCTGATGTGGGAATGAGCATGAGGACATGAAGAAATTACAAGTTCCTTTCCTGCTTCCATGGAGGGATGACATCTCCATAAATGATCAATGGACTGTCTTGTTGAATTTCAAGATGACATAGGATGGGGAATGATTATCTCAAGAACTTAACCAATGGAATTGTGTAGAACTGTGAAAATGAAACATTTGGGGTGGGATTATGAGCATCTAGGGGTACAATTATTTCTGTGGGAAAATAATTTGGCAGTAGTTGTTTCTATGAGAAGAGATCCTTTTGCTGCTGTATTCTCTCTTTGCTACTCTGGCTGGCTATATTACTTTCAAATATTGGGTGTAACATGCTTTCAGTCTGAACCTGATTCTCTCTGAACAAATCTATTCAGATTTCCTTGCACTTCATCGGCTCGTGATGTTGCTCAAGCTATACCTTTTCGGCTGAAGGGTTAGCTACTTTTGAAAATTGTGCGCTGTGCATTAGGCATTTGATCTTAGGTTTATAGAAAATATGAATTGCTAATTGATATTGCAAAGATGTATTTCCTTTTGTCTCTTTCTCTCCTCTCACACTTGGTATTGATTATGATGTATTTACAATGAACAGTATTTTTTGTTGTGATTCTGTCTGTAAGATTTGAAATATTATTGAATTGACATCACTAATGAATTTGGTGTGTTGACCAATTAAAAGTTTGATATATAGCATCCATCTCTTATTATCTAAGTCCCTATTAGCTCTCCAAAGATCTATTAGAGGACCAGATGTATATAAATAGTTATAGAGTTTCTATGAGAAGAGATCCTTTTGCTGCTGTATTCTCTCTTTGCTACTCTGGCTGGCTATATTACTTTCAAATATTGGGTGTAACATGCTTTCAGTCTGAACCTGATTCTCTCTGAACAAATCTATTCAGATTTCCTTGCACTTCATCGGCTCGTGATGTTGCTCAAGCTATACCTTTTCGGCTGAAGGGTTAGCTACTTTTGAAAATTGTGCGCTGTGCATTAGGCATTTGATCTTAGGTTTATAGAAAATATGAATTGCTAATTGATATTGCAAAGATGTATTTCCTTTTGTCTCTTTCTCTCCTCTCACACTTGGTATTGATTATGATGTATTTACCATGAACAGTATTTTTTGTTGTGATTCTGTCTGTAAGATTTGAAATATTATTGAATTGACATCACTAATGAATTTGGTGTGTTGACCAATTAAAAGT
Organism: Lissotriton vulgaris; assembly: GCF_964263255.1. Taxonomy (NCBI): domain Eukaryota; kingdom Metazoa; phylum Chordata; class Amphibia; order Caudata; family Salamandridae; genus Lissotriton; species Lissotriton vulgaris. Next base: position 938,944,034 of record NC_141696.1, read on the forward strand.
TTGATATATAGCATCCATCTCTTATTATCTGAGTCCCTATTAGCTCTCCAAAGATCTATTAGAGGACCAGATGTATATAAATAGTTATAGAGTTTCTTCGGGCCCAAACTCTTTGATGTAATAATGCTTGCATATATGATATATTGGAGATATTGTGAATGAGTATAAAAATGACATTGCTTCTGCTGGATCATGAGTAGTAGGGACAAGTAGGTGAGCAGCACTCTTTAACTGCAAAGAATCATAAACATGACCAAAGTGTCTGAATATAGGACACACTAGTAGCAATATATATCAACAATAATCGATGTACAGTGATAAGAGCACAACATTAAATTAAAGAAAAGACGAGAATCAGCAGAAAATTTGGAAAAGGAACCTTAAGAAAAAATGAGAACAACATAGCTGATAGAGATTAATGGTAACTGCAATGATGTTGCCACTCCTGTGATATTTCTGGATCCTTGTGCAAAGCAGCATGACTGAGGAATACCATTACCAGGACACTAGCAAGATTGAGGAGTGCAGTAACTGTGACATGAGCCATGTCACAGCGACACCACAACTCATTTGCCATGTTATTATCGGCAAAAAACACTAGTGAGGAACAAAGCACAAACACCCAAAGAACCTCTACAACTCGGTTTTTACACAAATCTTAATGCATTCAGACACCTGAAAAGCAGATCTCATTTGCAAATTGGCCACTTTGTGCAAACCAGTGATCAGAAATATCTGTACAGCATGCTTGAAAGTTTGAGCACTGAAGCACCTTAAAACTAGCAGAGACGGGGAGGGGAGAGGATGCAGGGAGACAAGATGAGAATCGGTGTTGTGACAAGGGTAGAGAAGGAAGGAGCAGCGAGACCACTTTCCTATCAGTGAGGGTAGATAAGAAAAAAGGTGGTGCATTGAGGAGGAGAAGGATGGGAAAGGAGAAATGAGGAAGGAAGGGAGTGGTGTTTGCGAATCAAGATGACAGACCCCAAGATTGCTACCTAAAGAGTCAGGGACTATTGTAACTTTTAGCACCTATCTTGAGTTAAGGCTCTGTGATCTGTAAAAGGGGAATGCACTACAGTAGGCATGTTTTGGTCTGGCTCCCACTTGAGTCCTCACAAAACATCTAAGGAGAATGGCTGCTGCAGTAGAAAAACAACAAAAGATTAATTAATGTATCCACTGCATTAATGGCATAAGTAGTCATTAGTTATCCTTCTGTAGCCAAGAGAATTTGGGAACTGATAACAGACCCAGATAGTTAATGGGAGGCTAAGGCAAAACAACTGCAGACTCCGTCCACAATAAACACTTTGGATGACCCTTTGAGTGTTATGCCCTCATTTAAAGGCACCAAAGAGAGGCCACAATTTGGGCCACCTAACCTAATTCAAATGCTAATATGCTAATATGTCTCGGAATTGCTCCTCCCACAGTATGAATCCAGATAATCTGTCACATTGAAAGGTTCTGCACTGCCTACAGAACCTATGCCACTGGTGATTGCCTTCAGAAATATTCCTCCTCTACATTCCTGCCAAATGAAGGAAGATTTCCAACTTAAAAAAATGTATTCATTGGATAAGGCAAGCTCTTGAAAACAACTGTAATGGAAGATTGTATGATGATATTATTGTTGACGGAAAGTACCCTGGTTAGGGAATGGTCCCAAAAGGGAGACAGGGCATTGTATTGTAATTAATTCCAACGACCAACAATTGGTTTATTTTCTGTTATATAGACTAAAAGGTACTGGTACTGTGTACAGTAACAGAAAAGCGCCACCTTTAGGCTATTTTTACAAAATATTTAACTGTGCAAATTCTGATAGTGGTTCTGCTCAATGCTGTGCTTGGCAAGGAGGAGCATCATGGATGACAGGCGTCCAGCACCAGGAGGAGAGTCAGCCACATGACCAGGAGGGCAGTGAGGGGAGTGCCGGTGTGTTAAAAACTAATATCAAACACCTTTCCCCAAAACAGTGAGATGGGGCCATGGAGCCATGCCAAGTGTAGGAAGGAGGCTTGTGCATTTTCGCAGCGCCAGCATGTGGCATCCGGTTGCAAGCTCATTTTGTGTAGTTGTAATGCTGTATGGTATAACCTGTGCAGGTATTTGAAATGTATTAACCGCAGCTTGTAGTTTGGAGAGAGGTGTTTTAGTTGAGCACAACAGAAGGCCCATTGTTTATCAGTGGGTGGTGGGACAAGGTCTAAGGACCACTGCGCCAGCGCATTAGGTGTTGTGATTGGGGTATTCTGTTATGTGATATTATAAATGCAGGTTGTCAGCTTCTTGGGCGAGGGATTCGTTAATATGTTTTCCAATGAGAGTAGGGGTAAAGGTGCAGGCAGAAATGAGCTATCCCTTGTCCACAAGGTTAATGTATCGACAAAGGAGGACTCCATTATTAAGTTTACTGAGGATACTTCTAATTGCTGACCCTGAGCTCTGGCTTATTAAAGCTTAATTGATTAGGTCATGTTGATATCATAGACTCCACTCCACCAGGCTCTACTAAGCATTCAATTTAAAATCACCTGCAGCTATTGCTCAAAATTTTGAGCTAATGTCCTGGAATGTCCTCGAACAAGCCCGAAATCTCCCTCCGAATCGTTTCCGGGTTCGAACCTCTCCGTACGTCTGGCCTGTAAGCTAACCATGGCGCGCAATAGAGGCGATTTCCGACCGAGCCAGTACAATGCGCGATTCGGACAGCCGGATCGAGTCAGAGCTTCCGGCTCTCAATAGCTCCCGGAGCTGGACTTTGGGATCAGCATCGGACCCCCTGTTACACGCAGCCTTACAACTCAGACACAGGGGGAGACCCATGGGTCGCCCCAACACAGGCATGTATGGTGCGGATGGCACCAACGCATACCCACTGTAGGGGGTGCACTTGTCCAGAACGTACCCATTCAGTCAATGGGAGCCCATGTACGAGTTGTAAGACCGGCTCCCATTGACTTCAATGGGAGTCGGACCGAAACGAGTCCGACAACATAAGGGCGCATCGTACTCGCTCGGGAAGGCTGATGCTGCACTCTGTCACATATTAGTAAATATGCCCCCTGGTTTGATGGGGGTTGTTCATTTGCTCACTGGAATTTAACGAGGGCACTCAAGGAAGCGCCTTGGGTGGTGGAGGAAGTAAACTTATGTAGAGATAGATTCAAACAGTCAATTAAGGAGTGAAAGAAAATTATTGGGCAAAATGACTGGGCACACCTATGTAAAGCCAGTGGCAGGAATGATGTGTATCTCTTCTGGAAAATAGTAAGTGTGCCTTTTTTTACTGATGGCCTTAACATAATTGTGGATACTGTTACAGCTACCCATCAGTAGGTGTATCATTTTCCAATGGTTGATGAAAAACCCACAACAGATTTGGGAGAAAATAGTGCTTGGTGCGTTTTTGGTTTGGATTGTACGGATCTTTCAGTGATCACCCTGAAATAGGTAAGCACAGCTATTTAATGAATCCCAAGGAATAAATCTCCAGGCCTGCATGACCTGTTCAAAGATAACGTGGAGCTCTGGGTACCCTTTTTAGTAAATGTACATAGGAGTGGCAGATGATATGGCCACGGAGGTCATGATCGTACTCATCTATTGCCCCCATTTTTAAGAAGAGGGCTAGAGCGGATTCCAAGTGCCTCTACCATATCTTGCTGATTGACTCTACAACTAAGATACTTGGTAGAGTCCTGTTAGGTCAGTTGAAAGCGTGGGCTACAGTAAAGGGTATTTTATGTGATATAAAGTATGGGTTTAGACAGGATCTATGGACCGCAGAACACTGCTTGAATATCCTTCCTATAATTTACATGTATAAGAGGGTTAAAGAAGGCTGTATACATTTGGCTTTTATAAACCTTAGCTCTTCATTGATTGTTAAAATCAGGCGCAGCTGTGAAACAGAATGCTTGAAATATAGGTGGAGCATTCCCTGGTACGGTTTTTATTTCAATTGCACACCAATCTGTCTTGGTGTATTAGGACTGGGCCGAACGGTGAGTGTATTCTCCCTTTTGAAATTGGGCCGGACCTTAGGCAAGGATGTGTGCTTGCTCCCTTTATTTCCTGCATCTTCAACAACAAGTTTGAATTTTCATTGTTGTGTGTACACGCAAACACACCTAAGGTGGGGAATAGACACCTCTCTGTATTGATGTATGCAGTTCACTGTGTTCTAATAGCCACACCATTGGTTAGCCTAAACAGGTTATTAGAAACTTTTGCCTAGTTTGTGGATGACTTGGACCTGTTTACCAATGTTTCCAAGTCATACACCATGGTATGTAGCCGGCAGGGTATTAAAATAAAATCACACTGTGCTAAAAATACCAGACTATTATGTGTGCCTATGTTCACATACTTAGGGGTTACTTATGGGGGCAAAGGTTCTTGAGTATACTTAAGGAAATTCAGGAAATCACACCAGGAGCAGTTTATAGCTGCAATTTTCTGTTTTTTTGCTAAATTGGGCTCTAGTCCTCCAGGTGTGGTGACTAATTGTTTGAAGCTAAATGTGCCACTGTGGCCACATTTAGTGCAGTGGATTTGAGGAACTCAAGAGGTATCAGACCTCCAGGTGACTGAAAATTAATTGTCCTTTCTCTCATGCCCACTTGAATATGTCATTTAGAACTAGGGTTATTATATTTGGAGGTTTATGTGAAACTTTCCTCATATTGTGGCTCTTTATATGGTGCAAGCCAGAAACAAAATTGTTCGACTTGTGATACTAGATTGTCTGAGTCACGAAAGCTCATAATCTTCCTTCATTAATGTATATTAAAGAGCAATTTGTCCTGATGGAGTGGCCCGAATTTTACGAGAACTCATAGTGTATTAGTCATGTAATTAAAGCATCTGTTAAAAATTATTATCTTTCCATGTTAATGAGGATTAGGAAGTGGCAGAATTCAGCAAGCAGATGGTGACCACCTATCAATTTGTATCAACCACGATTTAGATGGAGCTTTAGATTTAGTTTGCACCTAATCATTGTCATTGATTTTATTTGATTAGGTTTCGTTTTAATATAGCTTACTTTTAGGTTTCCTCTCCTAGAACTGTGCATAGAAACAACATGCTGGGACTTTGCCTAGGTGATTTTGAGTCTCCACGATCTATGTTGCATTTCCTTTTCCGCTCTAACCGCTTTACAAATCCAAGGAAAATGTTTTTATTGTCTTTGTAAAAGTCTCCTAATATAAGGAAATTCAGACCTGCGCTCTTGTACCTACAGCTTTAACAAATTGAATTTGCCTGCTTAATGGTAAACACATTTATTTCAACTGCGGTCATGGTAAGTAAATCTGTTAATGAAATTTTGTAAAGTAATTAAGCTCTGTACTTATGTTATGTATTAGTTATTGTACTTTATTCCTAAACTGATTATGGTTGATAGGTACTGAAGATCTGTGACTGACCTAACTAACTTTGTATTTTCAATTATGTTTTGTGTCTGTATTTTATTATGCACTCTTGCAGTTTAGGAGCCGACCTAGATGAAATTGGCCTTTTTATTGTATTTTAATTATGTTAATCATTCAATTTGAAATTCCTGAATTCTCAAATTATTATTTTTTATGATTTTCTTGAACTTGAATGAATTTTTTATTTGTATACTGGATCTAGGATTTGTGTTCATGTTTGATTTCTGGTGTATACATGTTCTTTTTGCTTCTATGCTTTGATGTTTTATTAAACGTGAATAAAGATTTTTTTGACTGAGTGAAAAATAGTATTAGGTGTGGTGACTAAGTGCACTTTTTGTTGTAAAACTGACCTTCATGCTTTGCAAATGAAGCACCCCATAGAAGGCGGAAGGATACACTGAATGACCATTAGCCTTAGATAAGAGAGCATTAGATGCCCCCAGTCTATATTTTTGCGAATTAGTAGCAAAACATTTGCCAGACTTAAAATATCAGATTGCCTTCATATCCCCTGAAAATAAGGTGGGCACAACACATCTGTCAATTCAGTCTGCTACCAGCAGCTATGTGCTTCCTGGTTTAAAATTGTTGTCCCTTACAGGATGCTCTTGCTGTCACTGTTACTCCTGAACTAAAGATTACTAGATAATTGTCAGTTTGCTATGGCGTATTCAACCTCTATAAGGTATTTTAGGTTAAGGTGGTTGCTTAGATGTAAATTATACAACACCATAATTTCAGTACTGAGACATGGACACAGACAATTTGAAATCATTATTTCTTGTTTTACATTTAGTATTTGCATTTCTAATGAGAAGTTTGGAGCGGGACAGGCACATAGGCAATAACATTTTAAATAGTTGGTGGAAGTATTCACATATTTTGCCTATTTACTTTGTGGAACAAATATAAATGAAGGAGGCCCCCTTAACTGTCAGTTCCGGGACAGGGGAGAATAGGTCAACAAACAAAGAAGTCCCACAATTGACCCTGATTGGGTGGTATGTTCTTATAGGTGCCCAACGTTATGTCTTTACAGATACCAATCACACATTGTTGTACGTAAAGCTTAAGTCTCTATGAGTTTATAAAGCGGCCAACACTTAGATGCAAACAGTACTTTTCTATAGGTTTTGTCAAATTATAGAGAAGGACAAGACATTAAGGTTTTAAAAAAATATAACAATGTATATTTATTTCAGAGTAAAAAGGTCATTCGCAAAACACAGGTAATTAAAAACAATTGATACAATAGCTAGTTTAAAAACATGGTTAAAAAGATTCAGTGGTGTAAACAACAAACAAATAGTTCATACATTAGTATAATAAACACAACAGACTTATCAAAATTTTTTTCACAAGAACAGGGGTCGACGCAGCGTTTCGGTTTTGGGAAACGATTAAGAACCTTCTTCAGGTCCAAGTTCTAGAAAGAAACATAAAATTACTTCTTTTGCGTATGACAGATATTAAGTGCATATACAGAGCATTTCTTCTTTTTTACAACAACCTTATCAACCTAAAGCATGTCCTAACAGTTGTAGAGATGGAACACTTCGTTTTTATTCGTGGTGGGCCATAACCTGTGTTACAGGGTTAAGTACAGATATTGGTATTTGTAAAGAACATATTGACTCCAAGGCGGGGCATGTCACTGGTGGGTGTCAGAGATTGGTATATATATTTTATCTCTGCAGTAAGGCTAACAGTGATTACTTTAATGTCAAATGAAATGATTAAAAAAGTCTGACATATCTTGGTGTATTTCACATAAGTAACTCCTTATTAACCAAATAGTGGGTGTCTCTTACCCAGAATAGATTGATATTTGATAAGGCTGAATTACCTTTAGTGTACAAAACTTTCCTCCCGTTAAATCCGGGGAGACTTTCTGCCCAATTGTATTTTTGGGATTCAACTGGGCTGCATATTGCCAGGTCTGCATATAATTTGTGATTCCTATGAAGAGATGGTGATGAAAATGCCCATATTAGATACCAACTATGTCTATGGTCTGTAATAAAGGTCTATATAGTGGATTGCAACTACCTTGTAGTATCCTTCTGGAAGTTCATACGGTAGAAGTAGGAGCCACCGATATGTGAAGTTCATAGGGCTGAAAGATAAATCAATAGGAAGCGCTAAGGCTCAATCTTTTGGGCTTGTCTCAATATTGCCAGAAAAAAGGGGGGGGGGGTTTATTTAACTTACCCAGGTTTTTAATTACTGGATCCCCAATCCAACACAACCTTTTCGTATGGCGCTGTGTAGATGAGCGCTGCTTTATGATACTGCGCTGCTCCTTGCTCTGAAGGCGAACAAGAGAGAGTGATGGTTTGTAAATTACTACTTCAGATGATATATAATGATATCTAATCGGCATGTTTAGTTGTTATTTGTATTTGTGTTGTAGCTACAGCAAAGTGAATACTATTTGCCAGCTAATTATCAGTAAATTCAGTTTTACAAAGCCTTGATTGTTTGTGGGGTATATGGTATTTATTGGGCTAATTGAAACTGCTTTAATGCAACCCTAAGCGTATTTCTATTGATTTTAATAACCTGGTAGCAAAGCGAGCGTCTTTAGGATTTTTACATCGCGTTGTCCAATGTTTAGCTTAGCGCATATTGTATAATGCCTAACAAGAGTGCACCACTAAGTATATATGCCCTCCAACCTCTCTTACATAGTTTTTTAAATTAATCTAAGTACGAAGGCAAAAGGTTGAAATGGAAGTTCCTACGCATCGGTAGCCCTATCCCATTATTTACATAACTTCGAGTAGCGGTTCGAATTACTGGCTACAGGGATGCGGGGGTATTTAGCCGTGGTCAAGAGAGCGACATGGGCAGATGCAGCTGGCTTACCTTTATTTTAAGATTCAGCCTCCCTGCTCCTACTGCTAGCGTCCTTCCGGGGTCTGTGATAGACTGGTATGTGGAGGTGGGGGCCGTCCCTGTCAGTTTTATGCCCCGGCGCTTGTAATTGGGCGGCAGATAGCTGCAGTATGATTGGCTCTGCGAAGGTCACGTGTACGCGGTTTTTGTTTACATCCTGGTGTTTTTTTATTTATTTATTTACCGAACTACCGAAGTTCGTACAGCGTCATCCGTTTATTATTGTTTTGCGCTCACGTTACAAAGACATGTATGTGTCTGTTAATAGACCCGAAGGTCTATTCTTTGCGCAAGGATTTTGTTACTGGTGGTGGTGCAACGTATAATTTTATGCACTGTGCCTCCATGTCAATTTTATTCATGAGTTTATCGGAGTACCGCTTTTCCTGCAATATGTTGCCTGCAATGTGTTGGTTCTCATTAATTGGCGCAGATATTAAAAAACGTGTATGTGTTATGTGATAAACAAAGGAGTCTGTTGTTTGTGCTTGGGATTAAATTCTAATATTAGTAAGGCATGTCATTTGATGCACTGCACCCCATGTTGCCTTCATAAAGGGGTTGAACTAATGAATATAAAAAAATTGAATATAAAAAATAAGACATTTATTAAACCTGAAAAAACTCGGCAAAAACTGGCATTAGGTTTCCAGCATTCTAATGGGAGTTAAGGATCTGTTGGTGTCTATTGGGGGAGGCTATTTACTGGTCTGGCATTGATATCTATCTCTCCTCAAGGAGCAGCGCAGTATCATAAAGCAGCGCTCATCAACACAGCGCCATACGAAAAGGTTGTGTTGGATTGGGGATCCAGTAATTAAAAACCTGGGTAAGTTAAATAAACCCCCCCCCCCTTTTTTCTGGCAATATTGAGACAAGCCCAAAAGATTGAGCCTTAGCGCTTCCTATTGATTTATCTTTCAGCCCTATGAACTTCACATATCGGTGGCTCCTACTTCTACCGTATGAACTTCCAGAAGGATACTACAAGGTAGTTGCAATCCACTATATAGACCTTTATTACAGACCATAGACATAGTTGGTATCTAATATGGGCATTTTCATCACCATCTCTTCATAGGAATCACAAATTATATGCAGACCTGGCAATATGCAGCCCAGTTGAATCCCAAAAATACAATTGGGCAGAAAGTCTCCCCGGATTTAACGGGAGGAAAGTTTTGTACACTAAAGGTAATTCAGCCTTATCAAATATCAATCTATTCTGGGTAAGAGACACCCACTATTTGGTTAATAAGGAGTTACTTATGTGAAATACACCAAGATATGTCAGACTTTTTTAATCATTTCATTTGACATTAAAGTAATCACTGTTAGCCTTACTGCAGAGATAAAATATATATACCAATCTCTGACACCCACCAGTGACATGCCCCGCCTTGGAGTCAATATGTTCTTTACAAATACCAATATCTGTACTTAACCCTGTAACACAGGTTATGGCCCACCACGAATAAAAACTAAGTGTTCCGTCTCTACAACTGTTAGGACATGCTTTAGGTTGATAAGGTTGTTGTAAAAAAGAAGAAATGCTCTGTATATGCACTTAATATCTGTCATATGCAAAAGAAGTAATTTTATGTTTCTTTCTAGAACTTGGTCCTGAAGAAGGTTCTTAATCGTTTCCCAAAACCGAAACGCTGCGTCGACCCCTGTTCTTATGAAAAAAATTTTGATAAGTCTGTTGTGTTTATTATACTAATGTATGAACTATTTGTTTGTTGTTTACACCACTGAATCTTTTTAACCATGTTTTTAAACTAGCTATTGTATCAATTGTTTTTAATTACCTGTGTTTTGCGAATGACCTTTTTACTCTGAAATAAATATACATTGTTATATTTTTTTAAAACCTTAATGTCTTGTCCTTCTCTATAATTTGACAAAACCTATAGAAAAGTACTGTTTGCATCTAAGTGTTGGCCGCTTTATAAACTCATAGAGACTTAAGCTTTACGTACAACAATGTGTGATTGGTATCTGTAAAGACATAACGTTGGGCACCTATAAGAACATACCACCCAATCAGGGTCAATTGTGGGACTTCTTTGTTTGTTGACCTATTTACTTTGTGGGCCTCTGCCGTGGTTTGTAACCTATGTTTAGTTATGTCCCTGGTATACCATGCTCAACGAGATGTCTTTTGAGATTGTGTTTAAGCTCTTTTTTTGTTGTTGATATTTTTAATTGAGCAGAGCTTTAGATACATAACTTCACAAATACACAATCTATTTAAAAGACATCAATAAAAAAAACAGTATTACATATTCAATTTGATAGCTTCCATTTTCAAGATAAAACTTTAAGAACAAGAAAGCGAAATATTCAACTGTAGCAGCAAATAACATCATCATCCAATATTGATCCTGTGCAAATCATTAAGAATAAAGTGCAACAACTAATACAGTAACAAGTTTGGATAAAGTGCAACAGTGTAAAGTGCAAAATATTTCTAAAGTGCAATGCGAAATGACTAGCTTATTAATATAAAAGATGAATACAACAATTCCTATTTTAGATTTCTCTAAAAGTACAAACACCAAAGATATTATGCATATTCCTAAGACAATAAAAAAGTGTGACAATGTTAAGTGCAAATGCTTCTTAAGGGCAGTACACTAAAACTACAGAATTAATATAAGAAAATGAATACTAATTAAATAAAAAACTTCCAATTCTTTTCAAACTTCCTGGATGCCCCGACCCGTCTGGCATAAGCTTTTTCAATTTCTCAGGGCCTTTTCATTTTGTTAAACCATTTCAAATGCGAGGAGACTTCACTAGATTTCCAATTCTGGGGAATTAATGAGCAAGCCGCGGTGCAAGAAATGTATAAAAAAAAAAATCTCAGCCTCTGATAAGATCGTTTCATCGTGACAGAATCCAAATAACGCGGCCTCGTCTCGAGCGGAACGCACCTACCGATTGTTGACTCAATATCAGCAAAAATTGCATCCCAGAATGGTCTCAAGAGAGGACAACCAAAAAATATGATGCCAACCACCTTCCCCTTCTGCCTGGCAACGGAAGCACTTATTCTCGACTCCCGGAAATCTTTTTTCTAAAACTGCCGGGGTTAAATAGGAGATCCATCATGAAAGGAAGGCCATCCTTTTAAAATTTGCTGCACACAAAGATTTGGATCCTAGATGGCATATGGCCTCCCAGACATTTGGGGAGAGGGTACACCCTGTCTCATGATTGATTTTAGCTAAATGGCTCTCCAGCACAGACATTTGACCCAGTTTATGTATTAACCGATACCAGTTCCCCACACCGCTCAATCTGGCCCCATATAGAGCTACCATCAATTGATTTGGGGTATCCAGAACTCCGTTCATTTTTTAAAAAAAGCGAACAATTTTTAAATATTCAAAAAAAGGGGGGTTTCCGATGGCTTTCTGCATGGGCCAATATATCTTGCCAAGAAATCACCCTATTTTGAACTATAAAATGTCTTAACTCAAGTAATCCACAGCTTTCCCAATCTCTAATGTGTTTAGATCGAAGCTGGAGACCACATCTAGAGATTTCACTCAATTTTAAATATTGGAGACTCGAGGAGCCTGTTTTTAAAAAAAATGACTGAAGCCTAAGAGCCACGTCCTTCAAGGTCTTATACCTTTTTTTTTTTTGGAAGTTTGGAACTTTTTCAAAACACAGGGGTTTGTGAGTCGCTTTCTTGAACCATTTTATCTAAAAAAAAGCTATCTTTAGAGCATTTAGATCCCATCAGTCCCGATATTAAATCAATATATGCTGCCTCGTAGTAGGTTCCTAAATGAGGCAAGGCTAAGCCCCCTTGTGCAGTAGGTAATTGAACCACAGCCATTTTGACTCTTGGTGCTTTCTTTTCCCAGACAAATTCTCTTAATAAACTTTCTTGCTCTTTAAAATAGGACATGTTTATCCTTATTGGGACATTGGAAAAAAGAAATATAAGTAACGGAAGTATAGACATTTTAATTAACAAAACCCTTCCCACTATCGAAAGGGAGAGTAAAAGCCATTGTTCCAAGAGTTTCTTAATTTTGTCCTTCATCCTTAGATAATTCAGTTTAAATAGCTGATGATATTGGCTAGATACATATATCCCAAGATATCTGATTGGGTCCAGTTTAACTGCTTGCCTCTTCAAGCAAGGTGGAAAGGAAACTATATCTGCATTGAGGGCAAGAAATTCCATTTTATTTGCATTTATTTTATACCCGCCAATTAACTCAAACCTTTCAAATTCCCTTAAAACCAATTCAAAATTCTCTTTTTCTGGGATCAAATATAAAATTACATCATCTGCAAAGAGTTTAAACTTTGCCATGCCGGAGATAGGAGGTTTAATTTCCATATTATTACGTATTTTAATAGAAAGTGACTCAATTAAAAAGGTAAAAAGCACAGACGAAAGCGGGCAACCCTGCTTGATCCCACAATTTATTTTTATAGTCCCCGCTTGTTTCGAGTTAATAGGTACCTGGAGGCAAATTTATGTCGGACTTGCGCCACGTTTAAGCCGCCGTTGCGTTACGCAACAGCGGCGTAAACGTGGCGCATCCCTGCGACCCATTTACAACATAACGCATCTAGGCAGATGCGTCACGTTGTAAAGCCCCGCGGCACATGTGGGCATTCCGGCTCAGGGTGAGCGTTCCGGGTCAGGTGCGCCTGGCAAAAGTGCCTGTATGAAATCTACAAGATTTCACGCAGGCACTTTTAGGCCAATGCTGCGTCAAAACCCTGCACCTGCTTGAAGCAGGCGTAATGCTTGACGCAGCATTGGACAGATAGGGCCCCGCAGAGCATTGCTGGAGCTGCGTCGTGCTTGCGAGGCAACTCCAGCAATGCGCCACCTTTACGGCACAGATACATCACGCATCTGTGCTGTTTTTGCCCCATGGTGCGCCGCATTGTAAATGCGGTACAAAAGGGGGTGGTGATGGACGGAGCATCTGAATCAATCAAACACTCACACCCAGTCAAAAGATCTGGGTTTAATCCATCACCGTTCTTTAGCCCACTCTGCCACCCCAGTTCAGACATGGCTATATGCAAATCAGTCTGACCCTGTGCCTCATGGGAACAGTCCAGCCCGAACTGCCAAGCCATGTCTTCCCTGTACCGGAAACACGCTTCCAAGGACCGGTTTCTGGCATTCCAGCCGTCTTCAGCCAGGCTTGCTTGAATCCAGTGGCAAAGTAAGCAAGGGACTCACATCTGAGCATACCCTGCCACACTTATGGTGGCCAAAAGTGGTACAAAAGGGGGTGATGATGGACGGAGCATCTGAATCAATCAAACACTCACACCCAATCAAAAGATCTGGGTTTAATCCATCACTGTTCTTTAGCCCACTCTGCCACCCCAGTTCAGACATGGCTATATGCAAATCAGTCTGACCCTGTGCCTCATGGGAACAGTCCAGCCCAAACTGCCAAGCCATGTCTTCCCTGTACCGGAAACAAGCTTCCGAGGACGGTTTCTGGCATTCCAGCCGTCTTCAGCCTGGCTTGCTTGAATCCAGTGGCAAAGTGATCAAGGGACTCATGTCTGAGCATACCCTGCCACACTTATGGCGGCCAAAAGCGGTACAAAAGGGGGTGATGATGGACGGAGCATCTGAATCAATCAAACACTCACACCCAGTCAAAAGATCTGGGTTTAATCCATCACCGTGCTTTAGCCCACTCTGCCACCCCAGTTCAGACATGGCTATATGCAAATCAGTCTGACCCTGTGCCTCATGGGAACAGTCCAGCCCGAACTGCCAAGCCATGTCTTCCCTGTACCGGAAACAAGCTTCCGAGGACCGGTTTCTGGCATTCCAGCCGCCTTCAGCCAGGCTTGCTTGAATCCAGTGGCAAAGTGAGCCAGGGACTCACATCTGAGCATACCCTGCCACACTTATGGCGGCCAAAAGCGGTACAAAAGGGGATGGTGATGGACGGAGCATCTGAATCAATCAAACACACACCCAATCAAAAGATATGTGTTTAATCCAGCACCGTTCTTTAGCCCACTCTGCCACCCCAGTTCAGACATGGCTATATGCAAATCAGTCTGACCCTGTGCCTAACTGGAAGAGACCAGCCCGAACTTCCAAGTCATGTCTTCCCTGTACCGGAAACAAGCTTCCGAGGACCGGTTTCTGGCATTCCTGCCATCTTCAGCCTGGTTTGCTTGAATCCAGTGGCAAAGTGAGCAAGGGACTCACGTCTGAGCATACCCTGCCACACTTATGGCGGCCGGGATAGAGTTTGTGGTAAACTGGGTATTCACCGTCATTAATCTGCCTGTTATGAACCCTGTCTGATCACTACCAATAGTCTCCTGAGCAGCAAATATAAAGCGAGCAGCCCATACTTTCATTAATATTTGACAGTCTGAATTCAGAAGACTAATGTGCCTGTATGAATTAATGTCTGCCTGATTTTTATCCTTTCTGACAAAAGATACAATTATTGATTCTTTAAAGCTTATGGGAACTAAGCCACCGCCTTTAACATAATTAAATAAGTTCTTCAAAGGAATGATCAGTGCCCCTAAAAAAACTTTATAAACTTCGATAGGGAATCCATCCTGTCCACATGCTTCAGCCCCAGCTGTTGCTTTAATGGCTGCCGAGATATCTTCTGACTCCACATCTGATCCTATTAATCTGGTCCTTTTCTCCGATAATTTGGGAATATCCATATTTAAAAAATACTCCTGAATCTTTTCCTCTGCCACCAAATATTCAGTAGAGTAAAGTTGATGAAAGTGGTCCAGGAATATCTGGGGAATCTTGTTGCTATCAACCACATCCAAACCTGTCAGACGATCAAGCACTTTTGATATTATGGTCGCTTCTTGTTTTTTTCTAGTTGAGTTAACCAAGAACTTACCTGTTAACTGGCTTTCCTTATAAACCCTTTGTTGGAATATTTTTTAACTACAAATCTCCTCTAAAACAATAATTCTCTAAGTGCTACTCTTGCCGGTTCTAGAGGATTGGGAAGCAGCTGAAGTTGGGGAGCATATTCCTTTTCCACCTTTAATTGTAGTTCGGCTATTTTTAACCTCTGGGTATTTGCTTGAGCGGCCGTAAAGGCAATTATTTGACTGTGGGCAGCCGCCTTCAACCCACCCAAAACTGCAAAGGGTTCTGCTGAATTCTCATTGATATGAAAATAATCAGATATCCACTTTCTGAATTCTTTCACCCAGTCCTGATCCTGCAGAAGGAGTCAGTCAAGCTGCCACCTGGGCCGTTCCCTACGTTCTCCCCTAAACGTTATTTCCAACCCAACATACGAGAGATCTGAAAAGGGATTACACCCAATATCTACTTTAAGAGCTTGGAGAGATCTAGACAAGGAAAAAATCAATCTGTGACGCTGTTCGAAAGCGATGTGAGTAACAAGTATAATGTGCTTTATCAGGATTCATTTCCCACCATGAATCTAGCAATTTATATTCTGTTCTAATGGCTTCCACTATCTTTTTGGTATTGGGTTTCAATTGTCTTTTATTTTTATTAGCAAAGTGTCCTTCTCAGGTCCTGTATAAAGTTAAAATCCCCACCAAAAATAAACTGTCCAGGGGCCCCTAACATAAGCTCTTTTATCTCGACCAATGCTGAGATATCATCTAACACATGACCGTAGTAGTTTATACAATTTAAAATTTTCCCTTGTAGCCTTACTACCGCTTAAATCCATCTGCCATGTACGTCCCTATGTATTTGTAAAAAATCCCAGGGGAGTTGTGTAGAGAAATAGATAGCAACTCCTTTCATGGCAAGACCTGTAGATGCATAAAAGACATTAGAGAAAGCCCTAGGAACAAATAATTTAGGAGAATTTGATTTTAAATGTGTTTCTGAAAAAACAGGACTTGGGGGTTAAAAGATGTCAACCATCTTATCAAAGCACCATCCTTCTTTTTGTTCAGGATTCCATTTACATTCACAGATAGGATCTTACATTTACTCGTTTCCATTCTTGAATTCTTCTAACAACCTTTTCGATGTTATATTCTCAGTAACCTCTGCTCTTACTCTTTTTTGTCTCATTTTACATCTGCTTACTCCCCCTACTCCCTTCTCCCCCAAAAGGAAGAACACACCTCCCAGAATGTGGAAAAACCCCTGCAGCCCATACTATCCACACTACACTCCTCCCATCTACCTTCCCGGTTGTCATGACTTTACACCCTGGGTGGCCCCGCCACCGTCATCCTACCCCTACCCCCTTCGACACTTTCAAAATTCTAAAATGTACTAAAAAAATGTATATCTTATTATGAAGGTATGCACCCAAATTATAATCCAATAAACCAATTAACAAAACAAAACTTCGAACAAAGCAAAAGAAGGAAACTCACCCACCAACACCCCAATTTGTCCCAAAGAGACAGACAAATATCAATAAGGAACTTCTGACAAAATCATTTCTAAGCCTTTGAACCTTGTAGGACCTGCCCCTACACCCCCGGCATTCTTCAATTTTATTGAGTATTGGTAAAGCATGTTAATAGGTTCATTCAGGGAGTATAGCCCCATTTATGATAGAATAAAGATTTCAACAAACAACTAAATTTCCCATATCCAGAAGCCGGGGGAGCCTCCAGATTGTGAAGTTATAACTATAACAGTGCCTGATATATTAGCCAGACCCAAAGACATTCCTCTAAACCCTAAAACCCTGTGACATCTCTTCTATGTTTATTTCAATATATATGTAGTCCACTAGCATCAGACATACAGATGGGCTAAATGCACTGAGACACTACCTAGGTACCAGGGACATCACACTCCACCAACACACCATGATGCTCCTGCAGATGACAGAGTGATGCCTAGACAGCAACACCTCCTCCTACAACAAACTACTCTACAAACAGACACAGGAGACTGGCAAGGGCACTTGCTTTGCCCCCAGCTACGCGAATATGCATATGGGCTGGTGGGAGGAGCAAGTACTCATGGCACCAGCACATAATTGAAAACAGCATAGTGATATACAGGCGCTACATCGACGATATTTTCATTTTGTGGCAAGGCTCTGACATAGCGCCTTTGATATTGCGACAGAGATTAACAACAACACATTAAATCTCAAGATCACATGTATCACCAGCACAGAGAAAATAGTGTTTTGGACATAGAGGTCTGTCAAGAAAAAGGCAAGATACAAACACGAACACACAGGAAGGAAACTGCAGGGAATGCCATACTGCATGCACAAAGTTTCCATCCCACCAGCCTAAAAGAAAGCATACCCTACGCAGAGTGTCTAAGAATGAAAAGGAACTGCAGCACAGACAGGGACCTGCAAGCCAGTACTGACAGCCTTTTCGAGAGACTAAGTGCGAGGGGATATCATAAGAAGACCCTGAATAAAGCCAAAGTGAAATGCAATACCCTAAAGAGAACCGATCTGCTACAAAAGAGCAGCAGCAAAAACTCAGAACCCAAGACAACAAAAACTACCATGACTCCCAGGTTGATAACAGGGTACAACAAATATCATGCCAACCTTCGCAGAATCCTATATAGCCTCTCATCAGAAACGACCCCACCCTAGGCCCAACTTGTGCAAAATTTTCACAGCTCACATTTCGGAGGGCCATATCCATGAGACAGGAACTTTTTTAAAATGTACCAACCATGGAGAAAGGCAACACCTGGCTTAAGGCACAGACAGGGTTCTTTAAATGCACTAAATACAAGGCTTGCAGGCACGGAGTGAACACCAAGATAGTACACTTACCACTGAGGAAAACACCTTATGAAATCAGAGGGCACTTCACGTGCAAGACAGACTTTGCGGTCTACATCCTTAGGTGTACCTGTAACAAGCTATATGTGGGAAGCACCATACACCCAGTTCATCTCAGAATCCTGCAACACCTTAGAGCCATTCCAAATGACGATCAATCGTACTCAGTGGCACAACACATAAACACCCACCACAATGGCAGGGCCGAGGATCTATCGTATTTTGTGATAGACAATGTCACTCTGAAACTCAGGGGGGAAATAGGCTACAAAACCTTAGAAGACTGGAATCCAAATACATCATTATGCTTGATTGTAAAATCCCGAATGGACACAATGCAGACGAAGTGCTAAGCGTACACCTGTAACATGTGCACACCCTTAAATGCGACTGACAAGCCTCTTCGCGCTCCACCCTTAACAGCAACCCACTCATCTGAAACATCTTGTTTCACCATCTTCTTGTAAATACACACACAACACTTGGCACTGTACATAGTAACCACACACTCACCAAACATCACAAGCTACCAGCCAGAAAGTGCTTTACGATCACAACCACAACTGCCAGTATCAACATACACTCAAACCTCCACTCTCGCAAATCACCACATCAGATATTCACAAAAACAGGACAAGGAGATACCACAACGCTGACAAGGGCCGCCATAGTCTTACCTTGAAGGGTTAAACTCTCTCACAAACAGAACCCTACCACGGGGAACTAGACATTATGCCCACTGGGGCAAGATGTCAAGCACCAAACACAAGGATCTCACACATCCACGGACAGCGCCACAATCATAATTAAGTACATGGCGTCTGCTCTATGCTCACCCGATCATGGATGCAAATGAGCCTCACATACTTCAGGCACCGCGGTCAAATTCCGGCCACTAGGCATACAAGAGGCTCACTGTACAAGATTCCCGGACTTGTAACAGACTCCAGTCCGACGGCCCGGCAGAAACCCTGCTAAGTGTGTAACCAGAACCACAGAACAGTACACTCGTAAACAGCCCCTGCGGCGGTCCCTCACACAGTAGGAACCTCCGCACAGCAGAGACATGAGCAGTTGCCACATTAACACCACAGGCGCGAGATTCCAGCCGCCAGATGCTCAGGTACTATAAAACACAAGCCACACACGAACGAACAAAGATGTGGCTCACCTGATCCCCGCGCCGTTACAGAATGCGAGGCCGCGTGAACAGTTAAATCCGTGGAACCCTTCATTATTTTGTCTATGTCAGTTGCTGCACGTACTAACACATGTAATAAACACGAGATGAGGAGGCATAACTTATACATTGTAAGATACTAAATTGTTTACAAAACGCAAAACAATGTGTATGATCGAACTTAGCATTAGCAAGTTGTGTTAAAACATTTCAATGTAAATGTTTGTTTACATGTCTTTAATGGTATAACCATGACTTGCATTTTAAAACGACACAAACTTTTCAATGTCTATCACTATCTCACATGTTACCCTGGCAACCCACCTGACCCTATAGTGGCTTCTCTGCACTACTATAAAAATGCTCATTTCTTTCGTGAAGACAGATGTAGTGAACAAGGCAGACTTGTCCGCCGAAACGCGTCTGGTCATTGTTGGAATAAAATTTCTTTGATCTTCAACCCACGGAGTCAGTGCGTGTTTTCAATTTTAAATTTTGCAGGACTGGAACTATATATATTCATATACCCTTTGGTCATGGATGTGTAGGTATAAATAACAATACTAATGACATACTTAATGTCAATAGTATATGCCTCACAACTCTATGGTAAACTAACAGAAAGTTACCCAGTAAATTGAATCTGCATAATGCGCAACTCTCAGGCCACCAACGCATTGGTAAAGCTAGATTAAATAACATAAAACTGTATTTGCATACTGATCCTACAATGCATCCTAATTTGCCGAGTGCGTTTCTCAGTATAAATATGCAACACAAACGTGGACTAACGTTTGTTGACCGTGATCAGGGACTTGTAACAGTCCGAAACGCGTAGGTGGGGAATGCCTACTGGAGAATAAAAATATAACTGAAACCAAACTGAAGTGGTGTGCGGCTTCTTCTTGAAAAGAAGAGAACTTGCTTTAATAATAACATATATATATATATATATATTACCTACTGGCGGTCGCCAGTAGGTATATATAGTTAGGATTTTTTCTCTATGGAACTTTTGAAAATTCTATGTCTAATAACTTTGGCGTTTGTGGACGGAATCGGCTGAAATTTTCAGGAAAATGGCACATTTTGTTTCTGAGCAGCCCCTGAAATTTTGGGGGGGTTTCGTCAAGGGGGGGTCGAGAAAAAAGGGGGGTCCCAAAACGTGTTTTTCCCATTCATTTTTCCATAGGGCGTTTGGCCTCACTTTTAGCTCGAACGGCTGAATGGATTTACACGAAACTTGGCAAAATTGTAGGGACTGTTAGCCCGATGTGCCTTTGCTGGGTCTCAATATATGTGCTCCAGTGGATTTCGAGAAATTAACATTTAAAAAAACAGATATATCTGTGACAGCGTCCCGGGTAGCGCTCCAGATCGCGTACTTTTCGCGTAACGGAGCTTTGCAAAGCGAAGCTGATTGGCTCTCCGGTGTCTGTCAACATTCTAAACAGTCCGGTGCGGCCGCCATCTTGTCTCTCGGTAGGATCGAGAGACAAGAGGAGGAGAAAAACGAAGGGGGAATTTAATGAAAGGGGGCAAGGTAGACCCCTCTTGACCCCCTAGGAATGATGTTGGGGCTATTAAAGGGTCCCGTGGGGCAAATAAAAAAAAATGATTTTTCGCGGTAGAATCGCTTCTCGGTTCGCGAACCGGGTCGCAAACTGGTAGCGAAACGTGAATTCGCCATTTTGTGTTTCGATTTAATTAAATTACTAGATGGAGGAAAAGCAATGTGAGTATTGGGTATAAGGGGGTATGGGAGACGTATCCTGACCCCCTATGTTTTCTGAGGGTGGTTGAGGTGGCTCATATATGTTGATACTTGTCTTCCAGCGGTTGCGCGTGAGCGTTTTTTTTTTTTTTTTGCCGCTTGACTTCTGTTAACGTTCGATTCGAAGGAAATTAGGAAGTGTTGATCGCCATTTTGACACTGCGAGTAAATATATTGTTAAAAATAATTGTTATAAATTAATCCGTATTGATAAACATTGTCTGCGCCATCTTGCTTTTTTTCCAATGCCACACTTTTGTTGTGTACGGCAGCCATTTTAGATGCCTTGACCAGACCCACTCTCTGCACGCCGCCGATCCTCAGCATGGCTCCCCACCCTCGCAAGCATCTCCCCACGCACTGGTCACCCCTGCTCTCTCTCTCATGCATTGGCCATAAACTTCCCCCCATCTGCGCTGCTCTTCCCTAAGTATCACACCCTGTGCCCGCCCGACACCTCCCTTTCACCCTATTCACTACCGCACCCTCTGATACTCCTCTTCCTCTGTGTCTGATTGTCCAGGCCGGTCCCAGGCTATCACCTAGCCCTGCGGTTGTAGTTTATGGCCCCAACTGTAAAGAATCACCCCTGTTCAAAGGAGTTACAGTAGATCAAGGTCGCCACCTCATGAGATCCGTCACACCACACGCGTTCCTACTATCTGATAACGATCCTGTATTGTGATTGGGGAGGGGATTCTCACTGTAAGGGTGTGTGGGACCGAGCCTGAAGCGGAAGATTCCAGGGATGCCTTTTTGTACATCAAAGTCTTCACAATTATGTGTCACATTAAAAATATATAGCACTCCAACAAAGTAGTAGGATTATAACACTTTAATAACTTATAAATATATACAACGCTCCAACTTTTGTTCGATTTCTTTCCCTTCTTTTTCAAGTGTGTTTCATTGTAAAGTTTCTGTTTAACAGGATACAGTGATTACTTCGTATTTTACATATGTCTTCTTTATTAGGGGTACTCTCCGGTTGAGCCAGATGATGTACCTCTAATAAATGGTCCGGGTGGAACTAGTTTTTCAATCAGTGGGGAGTAGATGGGCATGACAGATTACAACGGGGGACAAAGGTCCGCATTACCCACCCTTCACTACTTGCAAAGACTAGACAGAATATTTCTATTCCACGTTATTTGCAAACAGAGAATACCTCGTTAGAACTATTCCTTGAACAATAAATGTCCAGCCAATCAATCAATCAGTGGGGAGAAAAACAGGCATGACGGATTACAACGGGGGACAAAAGTCCTCATTACCTATCCTTCACTATCTGCAAAGGGAGACAGAATATTCCTATTCTTCTCTGTTTGTAGACAGGGAATATCTCAAAGAGCAATAATCAATAAAAAATTAACAACTTTAAGGTAAATACTCACAATATGACTACTCAACGAAGTTAAAAAGTAACGGATATAGGTACTTGAGAGGTTTTCGTGGCAGATAATCTACAATATACACTTGTACATATGAGTCTGATACAGGGTGGATCTCTGTATAACTATGGATAATTAGATATTAGGATGGCATACAAAGCTCCCAACCTTCTTACTTTTTCTCTTAAAGGGTTTCAAATTGGGGACAAATATTAGGCTGTGCTCTAGAGGTTGACGGTGTTGCTCCACTGGTACTCGGGCCTTCTCATGAAGCAGAAGGAGCCGCTCTCAATCTCCTTAACTCTTCCCTTGCAAAGTTGACCGGATTCTTAGTCTGCAACTGCTTCAGCATACTTGCAGTTCCACACAAGTCCTTTTTATTGGGGTCTCCTCTTGAAAGCAGTCTTGCATATGGGGCAAGTAACTTTTCTTGCATTCACCTTTTTTAAGACTTGTGAAAATTAATTTCAAAACATTCAATAAATACGGTGTTACTATGCATCTTGTCAAATGCTTTATTAAAAATATGCAGAACATGTTCCATTTGTTTGTTGTTAAGGTCTTTACAAGAGAATTTGAAAGGAGAAAGCAGGAGATGAATAACACATGTAGGACGTTATATCTCAAACTGCAAAAATTGATAAAGAGGGTGGACCAAAGTCTGCATGTACAATGCCAGTGGAAGCGTTTCAGGCACACTGCGAAGATTTAAAAAAATATAAATATTGTCAAGTTTTACTTTGACTTGTGATGTTTGATCTCATTTAGTCACTTCAATCTAATTTTAAACACTAATTTTATACTACAATACTTATTTTGGACTCCATATTATATGTTGTTTATTATATTGTTTTGTTACTTATAGTTCTAGTTATTTATTGTAGTGTTATCTTTTAGTTATAGTTCCAGTTATTGTTTTAATAAAAGTTAATTAAAATAGTACATACGTCTGTTTTTTTGTGGGGGTAGCAGTCATCAATAGAAATGATATTTATAATTTGAAGTATAATGCTGAAGCTCACTCATTAGCAACATATTGTGGTGAAATTTTAACCTATGTGCTGACGTAAGTGTTCCATAAACTACTACTATGGTAACAGGCAAAATACTGTTTGGGGGTAGGGTATAATACGCAGGAATGCAGTAAAAATAAATGGGCAAGGGCTGTTTTGTTTTCCACTGTTGCAACATAAAGTGATCGATAAAAATCATCCGATAATCAGGCCTATCAGCGACTAAGACAGCAGGCCGAGTCTCTTTTGCTCAACGGCTCCCTCATGGGACGAAGAAACGCCCTTTTTCACGAAATAGGAATATTTTACTTGCAGGACAGTTGTTAATTTCCCGTGAAAATACATTAGCCTGGAACATTGTTAGTGATAAACTGTAAATGCATCTGGGTCCTTTGCTTAAAAAAAAAAATATAAAATATATTTGTGAATTAGAATAAGAATATATGTTACAGCTATAGATATTTGCTATTAAAAAACCATTGAAATTCACTGAAAAAACCATAGGTTTTAGGCCATATATAGTTAGGGATTAGCATTTACAAAACCTTAATTTACTCGCACAAAACCATTGAAATTCGCATATATAGTTAGATGCAATAACTATATATCGCGCACCCGCAATCCACTGCTGATGATGTCACATATTACATCATTCATGACATGGTCCTCATCAAGGTCAGAAACAAAAAACTTTCCTTTGACCAACACCCTCAATTTGGACTGTTGAGCGATTGATGCCTGTTCACCTTGGGCTTTAAACAAATGCAAACTCGTATCTCCTGTGAGCGGCGACAGCCGTCATATCGGAGAATGTACGACACTTATTCGTCTCATTAACAAAGAACTGTCTCTGTTGAATAGCTTTCGTTAAGATCTTTTCAATTATGCGGAAATCTGCAAAGTTCAGCAGAATCGTTCTTGGTATCGTAGAGCTTGGGAAGGGCTCTGCGGGGACTCTGTGGGCTCTTGTGATAGTGAAGTCTCCCTCAAATTCCGGCAATATGCTCTGTTTAATAAATGTATTGACCCAAGCGAGGGGCTAGTACCCTTCAATCCCTTCAGGGACCCCAACTATCTGGAGGTTGGATGCTATGGAGAGCCTGGTGAATAGTTGTCCATATTCAGTGAAACTCATTACATGGGCATTGTTTCATCAGGATTCTTGTAGTGGCTCCAGGAGAAAAGCGGAGCACTTGTTTGATAAATGTGTTTGGCTCACTTTTGGGGCTATGGCTGGAGGCCTTGACAGCTAGCATATTCTGCTGCAGGATATAGGCTGGGAGCAGTGGGCACTCTATGCTGTGGTGGCGGTGGCTTTTTGACCCACAAAGCCAGAACTGGTGGATGGAGGCGAGAGAATGGGAGGCAAGCTGGCCACGACTGCAGGTACGGGGGTCTGACTACAAGGGGGCTATATGGCAGCCTATTTTCAAGTTTCCGAAAGTAAATATAGAGACACTGCTGCATTCATGCATTATATGGAGGGCGTCTGGAACAGGTAGTTTTTTGCCTTTGCCTCTGTCTTTGGTGGAACTACACTATATTACAGCCTGTATTGCCTGATCCCGAAGACACAGCATATCGTTTTGAAGTACTTGAATGATCAAAACACCTGTTATACAAGCCGCACTACATGTTGGAACCGGTGCAATATTTCTCCGTGCCCCCAAGCCCCTCATAAGGTTGGGAAGAAAATAGTTGCTATCCGGCTGAAAGGAAAATTGCTGATTATAAAAGGGCTGTGCTTCATACAGCAAAGAATCTAGCTGCAATAATGGGTAAACCCAAGAAGGATGTCGGATCTGCTGCCAAATTGAATAAAGCGGAGACATCAACCTGCCTTAAAACCAAAGCATGTCAAGCTCGGGCTAAAAAATGCGGCACTCTGAGCTAATAAGACAAGGGAGAAAAATTCAAGTTCCCTTGATCTCAATAGTACTCCTGAGAGTTCTGGTGATGAGTCTATATCTATTGCAGTTTCCCCTCAGGGTGAAGAATCAATGGCTAAACAAGTGGGTGCCTCACTGGAGCTGGCTAATGCCGCTAATACAGCAGTAATGGCTCCTCAGAACAGTCCTATGTCTAAGACAGGTCATATAAGTAGCCCTGTGCAGGATGGCTTAGGAAAGGGTGGAAAAGGAGTAAAAGATTTTCCGCTATTTGTGAAAAAATCTATTTTACTACAACCACAGCCTTCCACACCAAATCTTACCTCAGCCTCTATTGTTTCATCGCTAGGACCAGGATTGGTTTCAGCAGGATCCCCAGAGGAATTGACTTCTAACTCTCAGGCTCAAAAACTGGGGAAAGAAGGAAGGAGAATCATGATGGACCCCTTGATGAGCTCGATGGCTGCCCAGCCCTTGTTACAATATCTGCCCCAAGCCCAATTGAGATCTGAAGGGCAAGCTCTGCCCGAAACTGTGCCAGTCCACATGGACCCTAAAAGAGGAAACGTAATCATTGGAGCTGACGGCTCACTAAGTGATTCCTCTCAGAACACAGAGTCCAGGGGGGGTCTTTCAGCTAGATATCAGAGATATGCTCAACCTGATTGTGGAGGAAGTCCGCGAAATGAAAAGAAACCAGCAAATGGAATCGCAGCTTTGCATTAAAGACTGGGAAAGATCGAGGAAGTGATGACCGGACTCCCTATCAGATTGCAGGAGGCGGAAGCCAGAATCTCTGTTTTAGAAGATCAAATGAACACTGCAATGGAGGAAGCTAAAGAGGCGGCCTAAATGAAAGATTGTGTCTAAACTCCACAGGGAATGGAGAGATTGGGATTGCACAGTGGATGTCATTCTAGTGGAGAGGACGGAGGAGTTCTGAGGTCCTATATTTGGAAGGGGCACTGAAAAGCATATGGGTGTTTCTGAGGTGGATCTTGCTTTAGAGTAGGAAGTGGGTATGCACCTGTCATGAAGCCATCTGAGTGATAAAGGGATAGAGGGACTACTCAGTGGAGAAGTGTGGCTCAATGATTAGAGCGGCAGACCATGATGCAGAGGTCTAGCCTGGGACCAGGGTTCACTTCCCTGCCTCGGCGGGTCTTGGGCTCAAAATTCCACGGACCTGATAATTCTCGCCTCAGTGCCTATTCCAATCATGGAGTGCAACTCTGGGCAATAGCTTGATTAATCTCCACAACGGCCCCCACAACGTTAAGGATGCCTGGCCTCCACCTTGGGGGTGCCCAGGAGTGGACCCCTCACAGGGAAAGCCAGGTTGGGTTCCACAGCGGTATTCGTACAGGTGCCTTGAGACCCTTGCAGTTGAGTAGTGCGCTATACAAGTATCAATTTACAATTTACATTTACATAAAGTGAGTCAGTGGCTGTGGATGTATTTTAATACTGGCAAGAGAAATGTATATTCAACATTCCTATTAGCAGGTAACCATCCAAATCGATGTCAGTGGATGAAGTGGATGATTGGGAAGACAAGTTTTAATGTGAGTGTGAAGCCAAATAATTTTTGGGGTCAAGAGAGTAAAGACATATTGGGGAGCTCCATGAGGGAGCTGTGATAGTAAGGCAGATTTTCATTAGCAATACCTTTATTGGACTTACTTGGTTAAAAGTAAATATGGCATCAGCCATTGTAAATGAGGAATTGTGATGGGTTATCAGCTTCTCAGGTATTTCAGTATACCCACATGCATCAATAACACCTTGCACAATGTTGATCCTTTCTTACATTTATGCAAAATATGTCCCTACATTATGCTTTCTAAACACATAAAAAAATGGAGACAGGAAACCTGGTGGACAATAACCCATGAACCCCCTACGTATTACATGAAAACAGTTTGTACTGGGCAGAGATTTACATGATTGTTTGTAACTCTTCTTTCATAATGAATGGACACATGCAAGAATACACACTACGGATTTATTTTAAAGCGTTATTAAAATAATATCCTAATCTAATGCAAGTTTTTTGTTTAGATGCATCTTCGAAAACAAACAACATAGTGGCAATAAATGAAACTAATAAGCAGAATTGTGGGTCACAGCTCAGAGAAGCAGGTAAGACCCTTTAAGCCTATGCTGCTTAATACACGTTCTCTCCGGAATCACAAAGCCCAGATCCTTGACCTTGTTTTAGACTCACTTACTGTTTCACACAGAAACATGACTGACTTCTCTAATCCCACTATTGCTTCGGCTATCACGCCCGGGTACAAGGTGCTTAGTGAAGACCGTTTGGCAGGGAGAGGGGGAAGGGTCACCGCTGTGTTTAAACAGGAGTTTGATTGTACTTATATCTCTATTGACTTTGTTGAGGATGTGGAATGTCTTGGTTTCTACTGCACTCTATCCCCCTCAATTGCCTGGCTGGGGTCTTAATTTAAAGACCCCCTGTTCTGCAGGGCCCTTTTCTGATATCACTTAGTGAGGCTATCGCCCCACACGCCTTTAGATACAACCACCTTCTGGTTTTAGGTGATTTTAATGTACAAATGGATACACCCATGGAAGCTAATGTCGTCTCTCCGACTGAAACAATGACAGCACTTAACCTTGTCCCTATTGTATCCATTCTCATGCACAACCTTGTCCATACCCTGTGACCATATTTTTTCTGATGCTGAGCTGGACACTGATCGGCCACTTCCCCTGGCCTGGGTGGACCACTGCCTCATTAGTTTTAGGGTACCTAGCACCTGGACTGATTCCCTGACTTCACTGAAAAAGGTGAAATACAAATACAGTGCCCTGCATAGGATCTCTCTTCCAGCCCTGGAGGACGCTCTAAAAGCATCGGCCCCCTTACTATCCAGCAACCCCAAAGTAGACACCTCATTCAGGAATCCTGGTTAAAGCTGAATGTCAATGCTTTAGCCCCTCTGATAACTTGCACTTTCAAGAAGGCAAGCCTTCAGTACCTGGTTTAAGCAGTCTTTGAGTATTAATAAAAGTGAATGTAAACGCTTGGAGAAGAAGTGGCAGAAATCCTATAAACCTGAGGACACTCTAGTTTATAAGGTGGCCCTGAAATCCCATTATATTCATGTTAAAGCCACCAAGAAGAGCTATCTGCAGAATAAGATGGCTACTGCCAACAATAAGGGAAAGGAGATTTTGTTTATAACAGAAAAGATTGTCACGATCCAAGACTTTTTTCAGAGGAGACTACGAAGATCCTTGTTTGGGGCACTCACCCGGCAAGGGAGTTTTCCACCCCGGCAACCCCCTGTGTTACTGCAGATACCTTTTCTGTAGCCTGAAATGTCTCATAAGATTCTAAAGGGAATAGAGGCTGGCTCACCCACGGATCTGTGCCCAGCAAAGCTGTTGGTCTCTGTGGCCTCAGTCGTAAAACCTGTGGCCAATAAGGTGATGAACTCATCTCTTTCAACTGACCTCATGCCTTCCATCTGGATGTATGCAAAAAAAATTCCGCTCCTTAAAAAACTCTCTGCTGATCCAAAGGTGCTTGTTAACTACAGGCCCATCTCTCTTCTACCTTTTCTTTCTAAGGCACTGGAGAAGCATGTGAATAGAGTCATTTCGGACTACGCTGAGAGTCATAATCTCCTGCACATCACTTAATCTGGCTTCAGGACTGATTATAGTACGGAAACGGCTCTGTTGGAGGTTATCGAGTACATTAGGGAAAAGCTTGACCAAGGTGGCAGAGCTATCCGTATTTCATTGGACCTGTTGGCAGCCTTCAATATGCTCCCACCTGACAGGCTCCTGGAGAGACTGAATGATCTTAGCATAGGCAGATCTGCAATCGCATGTATAGCCTCCTTTCTTGAGGACTGGGGCCATGAAATTTAGATGTCCCCATTTGCTTTCCCAATGCCCAACCTGAAAGTTGGTGTCCCTCATAGCTTATGGGGCAGCTGCTTTTCACCTGTGAGGAGGAAACAGATTTTGATGGTGAAAGGATCAGATCATGCATCACTAAGGTGTTCAACTGGATTAATAGGAACCAACTTAAAGGTAATTCAGAGAAATCAGAAATTGTCTTTTTTGGTTCTCCATCCGTGTTGAACTGGAGGCAATGGTGGCTGTTTGAGATGTCACCACCCTTCTTAGGCCAATCCACAGTACAAAACCTTGGCATCTACATTAAAGAGCTCTCTCTATGAGACACCAATTCCAGTCTGAAGTGGGCATTTGATTTGGCATGCTATGCATAATGAGAAAGTTTCTTCCTCTCCTCTCACTCGACACCAAGAAAATTTTGGTCCATTCTCTGGTTACTTCCACCCTGGACTACGCCAGCATCCTGTACTGTTGGCCTTCCAGGCTACCTCCTGCAGAGCCTTCAAGTAGTTTAAAATGCTGTGACCGGACTGGTCCTTAGGCTTAAGCCCAGGACCCACATGACCCCGCATATTAAGGCATTACTCTGGCTTCCTATGAGTAAAAGGATCAAGTTTAAGGCCCTGGTAATGTTCTCCAAAGCCCTTCATGGTAAGGGCACCGGCTACCTCAGGGCAAGAGTCAGCCACTTCTTGCCTACTAGATCCCTGAGGTGATCTTCCATGGGCCTGGCCTGCGTTCCCAGAATACGTCTTGCTCGGCTGGGGGAAGATCTTTCAGGCTTCTGGGAGCTCAAGCATTTAACCAACTCTCAGCTACTCTCAGATCTACAGCTGACCTGTCAGTTTAAAAAAAACTTCTCAAAACCAGGCTCTTTCAGTGCTAAGTGTGTGTGTCAGGTCTGTTAGTTTGAGACTATTAGTGGCGGGACACTCTTGCTGAGTAGCCGTGCACTCTATCAATGTGTTTCATTCATTCATTCAATAATAAAAGGAATACAACAGTGTGACATTTTTTCAGATGTTCATTTAAATGAACGTGAATCAGCATTGGTTTTACCAACCCTTCCTTTTTAGCTCCTCACTAAGCAGTCAAAAGTGACTATATGAGTTTCTTGAAGTTGCCTACAGGCCACAACCTTTGCCAAGCAACAGCTTTGTTGTTCTCTACTTCAGGAATGTGACTTTCTGTCTCAGTTTAATAGTTGTGGCCTTCTCAAGGAAACCAGGATGGCTTAGAGAAGCCTTTGGCATTAATTGAGGGTGTGTATACAGTCCCTAAAGCCTCTCAGAAAGGGGAAGATTCTTCTCTGTCTAATACATGTTTGTAACCTGCTTAAATATACTTTTCTGGTTATTTTGAAAAGAGGGGGTGTTAGACATGGCATCCTTGACTTGATATCCCCTAACTTTTTACCTCTTGTATTTTTCCTGTGTGCTGTTTTTGCTGGTTTACGCACTCTGGGCACTTTGTCACTGCTGATCAGTGCCAAAGTGCAAGAGCTCCTTGGCTAAATTGTGCTCATGATTGGTTATCCATATTTGGCATGTTTGTTTTACTGGTAAGTCCCTAGTCAAATGCACTGAGTGTGCTAGGGCTTGTAAACCAAATGCTACTAGTGGGCTTGCAGCACTGGTTATGCCACCCATATGAGTAGCCCTGAAAAGGTTTCTCAGACCTGCCACTGCAGTGTCTGCACACACAGTTGTTAACTGCCAAGTCGACCTAGCAATTGCACCCACTTGCCAGGCACTAACCTTACCTTTTCTTACATGTACGGTTCCCCTCCGGTAGGTCCAAGGTCACCCTGTGGACAGGGTGGATATCGCATGTCCTTATAGTGAAATACTGTATTGTTCCTGCTACAAGAGGATACCAAGAACCAAAGTCCTGAAGGAAAATTGATGCTTCTCTCTTCTTGCAGCTGAATTGTCTGATGCAGCACAGCAGTGCAGAAGAAACTCCTGAGACACAACCCCATGTGTCTAAAAAATTGATGCAGTGCCTGCCACCAGCCTGAGTAACTGATGCATGCCGAGTCCCATGCACCGATCTCCGATGCTGAAGATCACTACACTGGTTCCGATGCATGTCCTTCTGGGTGGCAAAAAGAATCAATGCATCACCAGTTGGCAGCTGTAAAAACTGATGCTGCACCTGGTTTGCCGTTGTTGCATCGCCTCCAGCGTGCCTACATTTTCCATGCATCTCATCTGGGCACCAAATCTACAACAGCGCTCTGGCTCTAGTAAGAAACCGATGCAACGCCTTCCTGCACAGTTTGAAACTGACGCTTCACCTCCTCTCCAAAAAGGAGCTGATGCATCACCTCCCCTGTGTGGCAGCAAGGAACCGATGCATCACCTTCCCTGCACGTAAGGAACCACTGCATCACCTTACCTGTGGCGGTTTTTGCTTTTGCTAAAAGTTTTGCTGTTAGACCTGGTACCATTGGCGTGAGTCTCCCTTCCATTTTTGGCTGTTGTCTCCTCTGTTTTTGATATGTTTTTGCTGGTTTACATGCTTTGGGCACTGTGCCAGTGCTATTCAGTGCCACAATTCAAGTGCTCCCTATTGTAAATTGTTGTACTGGATTAGTGACTCCATGATTGGCTTTTTTGATTTTCTTGTCAGACCCTAGAACAGTTCAGCATGTGTGCCCAGGGCCTGTAGATCAAATGCTGCAAGTGGGCTTGCAGCACTGATTGTGCCACCCACAGAAGCAACTTGTAAAGTGTGTCTCATGGCTGCCATTGCAGAGCCTGTGTGCAGTCTAGTACTGCCATGTCGACTTGGTAAGTGCAACCACTTACCAGTCCCTAATGTTATGTTATGTTATGTTATGTTATGTTAATTTATTTTTCTAATGCGCACAGCTACCCAACAAGGGTTTCCCAGCACACGCCATAAAAAGAGACTCTGGAAATCTAAAACTAGAATTGTCGAGTGAAAAGCCAAGTTTTTAATTGCTTGCGAATATTGGGGTACAGCTACTCCTTCCACAACACATCAGCTAGTGAATTCCACAATTTTGTTCCAAGAAGAGAGAAGGAGCGCCCTCCCATTCTCATCAATTTGATCCTGGGAATTTCGAATTTCTCTTCTGAGGAGGAGCGAAGCAGGCGAGAAGCGTGGTACGGGCATACCAGATCTTGTAGGTATTTAGGAGCTGAGCCGATCTTAATTCTAAAGATATAACACAGGGCAAATTTAGTACGCTGTTCCACCTTGAGCCAATGTAATTCTCTCAGGGCATTAGCCGTACTGCACATTCTAGTAAGTCCGTACAGCAATCTGGCAGCAGAGTTCTGCACCACCTGAAGCTTACGCAGCACATCCCTGTTTGAACCCAGATAAAGGACTTTACCATAGTCTAGGCGAGATGTTACGAGTGCCTGGACTACCGTCCTTTGGGTATCAACAGGCAGCATCCAAATGATTTTTTTAACCATTTTTGGATGGTAACACAGGTGGCTGCGGTTTGCACTCCCTGTTGTTTCACTGACAATTTATTGTCAATAATAAAGCCTAGATTGCGGACCTGAGAGGAAGGCTTGGGAAACATTCCCTTTTCTACATGTTAGGCACCCCTAAGGTAGGCCAAAGGGCAGGTTACATTGTAAGGAAAAGGTAGGACATGCCCTGGTGTGTGTGGCATGTCCTGATAGTGAATTACAGCCAATCCGTTTTTCACTATTACAAGGCTACCTGTCCACATAGGCCGTGATGGGCAGTGTGATTTTAACATCTTATAATCCTAACTGACCCAGGGTACATGGTAGAAAAACAAATTTAGTATGCCTGAACTCAGAATTTTAAAATACATATTTTGGTGAAGGTGATTTTTACATTCTGTGTCTGAAAATACCACTTTCAGAAAGTAGGTATTTTCCTACCTAATCATCCAGCCTGCCTCTGCTAGGTTGTGTATTGTATGTCTGGTTTGTGAGTGACAGGAGAGCTTGGGATCCAGCAGTTTGATGAGTCAGGGCTGAGCTGAATAGGACCTTGGCTCAATAGAGAGTAGGGGGCAGAGATTTCCTTTCACTACCCTGAGCCCTCATAGAATAGAGGAATGTCTGACATAATATCAACAGACAGAATATCGAAATACAAAAATATCGGAACAAAAATATCGACATCAAAAATATCGGAATCCTATCTTCACAAAGGTAAGTACAAAAATATCGAAAAAATAATATCGTAGTACAAAAATATCGGAATTAAAAATATCGTTTTTTAAATGTATTAATATTAATGTAAAAATAATGTTAAAATACATATAATTTTACAAATATTAAATACAAATATTAAAAGAAAATTAAAACGAATACATATACATTTAAAATAAATAAAACACTTAATAATTTAATGTATTTTTTTTTAATGTTATTAAATTGATTTAATGTAATTTTTTTTGTTTTTACCCTGTACGCCTGTACCCCAAAAACCCAAAACTGACCCTGAACCCTAAAAATATCCCTGTACCCCAAAAACCCAAAACTGACCCTGAACCCTAAAAATACCCTTTTACCCAAAAACTGAAAACTGACCCTGAACCCTAAAAATACCCCTTTACCCAAAAACTGAAAACTGACCCTGAACCCTAAAAATACCCCTTTACCCAAAAACTGAAAACTGACCCTGAACCCTAAAAATACCCCTTTACCCAAGAACTGAAAACTGACCCTTATCCCTAAAAATACCCCTTTACCCAAAAACTGAAAACTGACCCTGAACCCTAAACATACCCCTTTACCCAAAAACTGAAAACTGACCCTGAACCCTAAAAATACCCCTTTACCCAAAAACTGAAAACTGACCCAGAACCCTAAAAATACCCCTTTACCCAAGAACTGAAAACTGACCCTGAACCCTAAAAATACCCCTTTACCCAAAAACTGAAAACTGACCCTGAACCCTAAAAATACTCCTTTACCCAAAATTAATTATTATTATTTAATTACCAATTAATTATTAATTAACAATAACAATAAAGTAAATATATTAGCACATTAGCTGTAATTAAATTAATTTAATAAATAATATTATTTTTCCCAATTAATTAATTAAGAATAAAAATATATATATATATATAAAAAAATTACTATAATTAATGTAATTAACTAATTAATATTAATTAATTACCAACTAATTAATAATTAAAAATATGTGCAAAATTATATTAATTAATTAACTAAATAATATAAAGTAATTACCATTTAATTATTAATTAAAATATGTACAAACATATATTAATTAATTAATTATTATTAAATTACTTCCCACCCTATTCCCCTATAAACCCATAACCCGCTACAGAACATATTTATCAATTAATCAATTAATTAAAATTAATTAAAAATTAATTCTCAATTAATTAATTAATAATTCCTACTAATTAATAATTAATTTAACATAATTAAATTACTTCCCACCCTATTCCCCTATAAACCCACAACCCGCTACAGTAGTAAAAGACAATATTTAATTAAATTACATTAAAAATAAATAATAAAACATAATAAATACAATATAATATACACTAAATTTATTTAAAAATTGATATTAGTAACATCAAAGTTATTTATTTTGATATTATTGACATCGATATTTAAAACTTCGATATTACTGATATCATACTAATATCGATATTTAGACTGTCGATATTACTTACCTTCGATATTTTGTCCCATCGATATTTAAACTTCGATATTTTTGTATATCGATATTTAAAAATCGATATTTTGTCTGTGTACCAGAATAGAGAGTAGTGGGAGGAGATTCACTTTCAGCTACCCAGACAATGTCTGTTTTCAACAATGCTGTCTCCACCTCCTGCCTGGAATCTGCACCAGTGAGGACAGAACTGGTTTTGGCCACGTACAGACACTCTTTGCTTTCAGAGAGCAAAGAAATTAGTAGTATAAATATTGGGGCCCAGACCTCAAGACTTTAGATCTTCTGGGAATCAAGACAAACCTTTGCCAAGGAGAGAAACCAAGAAAGCTGAAGGATGTGACTGCTCCTGTGCCATTGTGCCATTGTGCTATTTTCTGGGGTGGACCTGCAGTGGTTACTTATTTGCCAAAGACAGGAGAAGGAACTTTTAATGAACTTTCATCATCTTGAAGAAGAATCTCCAAGGGCTTGAAGTGTGCTTGCCTCCTGCTGAAGTCTCAGGGATACAAGACTTCACAACCAGCTCCCCCCTTAATTTCCTTGCTTGGAATTCTGTCGGGAGAACCCTGCATATTGTTGGGAGCTGGAAGCATGACACAACAAGAAGAAGTGTGTCGCCCCAGCAGCTGCTGCAGTCGCATCACCGGAGAAGCGTGTCACTGTCGCATCACTGGAGAAGTGTGTCTCTGTCACAGCTGTTGGTTGTCGCATCACCAGAGAAGCGTGTTGCCACTGCAAGGGTCAGCGTTGCATCACCAGAGAGGAGACTCGCAGGGCCTGTCACAGACCGGAAGTTCCAGAGTCGCCACACGGCCATTGGACGTGCACACATCACCTTCACGTTGTCGCAAAGCATCAAAGACGCCATCTTGTCGCATCACACTGGATTGTTGCATTGCATCGATGCACCATCTTGTCACATCAAGACCGGAATGCAATACAAGATCGACGCATACCCTCATTACCGTTAAGGAACAGACGCGTTGCCAACTTTGCGCAAGCATTGAGGAACATATGCATCGTCCGAAGCAAGGAACTGGTGCATCATCCTACCGGCGAACCTTTTGTTTATCTTGCGTTACGCATCCAAAGGTACTTTGTGAGAAATGTGTCGCATTTACCATCACTTTGAACTAAGCTATTTTTATCATTAAAAAGTCATTTTCCTAATACTGTATTGTGTACTTTTGTCATTTGGGTCTTGTGTTAAGTCTATATAAAGAATACTTATTTTTATAAAGTCATTGTGGTGTCCATCTGTAGTGTGTCACTGTATTACTGTATGTGTTCACACATGCTTTACACACTGCTTCTGAGATAAGCCTGCTTGCTTGTGCCAAGCTACCACAGGGTTCAGCAGGGGGTATTTTAGGAGTGTAGCTCCCTTACCCTAACTAGAAGCAAGGGTCCCTATTTGGACAAAGGTGCAAACCATTGCCAACTAGAGACCCCCAGTTCTAAAAGTTGCATCCATAGTTTCCAATGAATAGAACAGTTTTTGCTTTCCAAAAGTCATATTTTGATATCTGTATGTTGGATTTTGGCGTTTTGGTCTTGTTTGGTTTAGATAAAAATAGTTTATTTTTCTAAACTGGTGTGGTGTCCCTTTGTGGTGTGTTCACTGTGTTACTGCGGGCTATATACAAATGTTTTACACATTGCCACTGTAGGTTAGCCTGACCGCTCTGAGCCAAGCTATCAGAGGGTGAGCACAGGCAGACTTAGGTGTGTGCTTTTCTTATCCTGTCTAGACCGAAGGGTCCCTGCTTGGACAGGGTGCAAGCCACAGCCAACTAGAGACCACGAATTCTAACATGGGGGTTCTTGCAGAATGATGTAAAATGCAAGTATTATTGTACTAATCATATTGCACCTTCATTGAGTTCTGTCATCTATCATAAACCATGTAAATGCATACATATGAATAATTGATGCGCTATCACACTAATATAAAGCAAATCGTGTCTGTTATGCACGTGCAATTAATACTAAATGAACTAAGAACCAGCTTACAAATGAAAATTTGCACTTAAATACATGAACATATAAAAAATGCATTAGGTTATATAAGCAGAAACACGCAACAATTATGTTAATACTCTCAAGTGCACATGGGCACAGGGCACATAACATTGGGATGGTTGTGCAAAGAACTTTGCATATTGTGTACAAGATGCCCAGAATCTGGCACAGATACTGGCTTCAGTGACCCTGTCCCACAGCAACAAGCATGTAGATTTTCACTTTCGATTTTACCCTCAGAGGTGCTTTTATGTGTCTTCCAAACTGCCCTTTTGAAATTGCAATTGATCCAATGTGCTTCAGAGGGAGTGGGCCAACTGCCCCCTTTGCTGGTTCCTCTTGTAGGTTTGCTGCTCCAAGGTAAAGCAGATCTATGGTACCTGAGAGTTCTGAATAACATTGAGGGTCTCTAGAATCAATCCAAATTGGTGAGGCGTCATGAAACATGATCAAATAAATCCCAAAGTTGCAGTACACCTCAATTGAAGGCGTCATGTGGCCAAGTGCCAGCAAAAAGTTACTCCTAACAAAAGAAATGACATTGTTTGAGTATAGCCAATCAGGAGTGCTTATTAATAAAAGTCTTGGGTAGAAACGACACTGCCAGTCCTTAGATTAATAGTAGAACAAAAACAATGTTGTCCCCCAGGATAATTTTCTCTCACAACTTTTGAGAATACAAACAAGGGAAAGAAACCTATTGTTTGTATGGGTTATTTTATTTAAACCCTTTGAACAATTTTTTGTTAAATCATTTTGAAAGACATTTTAAGGTAGAGAAAAGACACTACTTACACACATTTACACTATTTACACTATCATACAGACAATTCTATACACAAGACAATATATACAAATGAATTCACAGTTATGGGCACGCATCTTTTACAGTAAGAAAAACAACAATTCTATTCACACAAATAATTAATCTTTGTGAAAAGTTCAACTTATTAGAAAGCCCAACCAGGGTCAA
The DNA here is from genome assembly GCF_964263255.1 of Lissotriton vulgaris. Lineage (NCBI taxonomy): Eukaryota > Metazoa > Chordata > Amphibia > Caudata > Salamandridae > Lissotriton > Lissotriton vulgaris. Next base: position 938,981,973 of record NC_141696.1, read on the forward strand.
AACAACAGGAAAAGGCAACAGAGAAATCACTTTGTACTCAGCAATCAGTTACAGTTAACAAATGACTGTTAGTTTTGTTTCATCAAAAATGCCTAATCGCCGTTATGCCGACGCGTTTCAAATCTGGAAGAAATCACAGATTCTCTTCAGGGCTCTGTCAGTGTGGATTTCTATAAAAATAAATAAAGGAAGCTTGATTTAGCCACTATTTACAAGGATTGAAGACCTCCCCCTAAAACACAGGGGCAGAAGTCGCAGGATTTTACCTTTTCATATGGATAACGCGGTCCCGCGGTCCAATAATTCAAATGAAGAGGGGCCTTTTGTTATGCAGGGATTCTGTTAGAAAGATTACGAAAAGGGATTTAGTACCAAGCGTCTCAGAGACGAGCAGGTGGATGGTCTCATAATTTCAAAGCACACAATCCGTACCTTAGATTGTTAAAACGGGGGCACCACTAGTTATTTACTCCAGAAGTGGTTCATCCGCTGTATGCTTATTTTCGCAGCCGCCTGAAAAGCAACAGATATTGTGCTTACTGGATGACCATTCACTGTGCTAGATCGATCTAAAGCGGTTTGCCTAACTATTAGCGTACCTGAGTATCTTTGTAGAGGGCAGTGAGGGATTTCACTGTTATGTCTGACTCTCGCAGATGGGCGGGGAAGCCTCCGCGGTGTCACGCTGCGTGCTTCAATCTCGCTTGGATCTGAAATAGTTATATTTAAATTGTAAAGCGCGAAGGGGCTACTTGTCTACCATACTGCAGGAGACGCGCTAACACTCACCTCTCTTTCCAACCACGTACCAGGAAATGCGAACTCATTGGTGGAAAACCACCATGTGAGGCTGTTACTTCATAGCTAATCCGCCGCTAAGCATTGTGGACTTTGTAGTTAACCAGATACTTCAAGTTTATAGGCGGGAAATCTCTGATAAAGAATTGAGCCCCGTTTGGGTACTATTGAATTTTAGTATCAAATACGCTTCTTTTTTCAAAAGCATTTGATCGCTGCTTCCACTCCAATTAGTTTGGTTCAAGTTAGGCAGCACAGTCCACTTGAACTCATTTTCCCCATGATTTTGATCGATAAAATGTTGGACAAGGGGCGCTGTGAGCACTCTGTTTTTAATGCGTGACCTATGTTGCGTCATGCGTGTGTTGGCCTGTTGGTTTGTTTTACCTATGTAAATTTTTTAACAAGGGCAAATGATCGCGTAAACCACGTTTTTGGTTCTACAGTTTGTGAAGTTCGAATGGGTCCTCGTTGTGGTAGTGTGGCAGAAAAAAAAAAAAAAAAAAAGTCCTTAGATTAAGCCACATTCAGGTGTTTAAAAAGTAGTATAACAAATCTGACACAGTAATTATCTGCTATTCTAAAATTCTTATTGTATCCGTGACATTGATTTGTTTGCGATTTACATTTTGGAAAAATATACATTTATCCATACTTGTCTTTATTTTTTAATGTCATATATGTTACCACTAATGTATAGTCATCCGCAGGTTGTCACAAAACAGCACATTATAGAATGCACTCAAGTGTTGCAATGGATTAGGTGAACTGCATTCATCAAGAGGCTTTGTAAAAAGTGTTTACACCCAGTTGCTGTTGAACAGCAGTAGGCATTCAGGTAAGGTATGCAGAAGCTGAGCGGTGGGGGTGGCCCCGGACACTGGCTGTAAACCCCCTCAATATGTATTTACACACACCTTTTACAATGATTTGTCAGGAGAACTGTAAGTATCCAGATGCTAAAAATCAAAACAAAACGCTGATCCAAGTAAACACAGCTACAGGAGCATCCTGGGAGCGAACTGCCAGGCTATTCTTGGATCCCTCCAACAAAACAGCTTTATTTCTTTTTTCCTAGTTGCTAGATTTAAATATTTAGCATTTAAAAAGCAATGATTTCAAACTACTGACAGAATTACGAGCACTGACTGGAAAGGGAATGCTTCCATGATTTCTACTCGGACATGGATATGTGTCTTCTTTGTGTTACTTTATGTTGCCCCGCATTATCAGCTTTGTGCCACTTCGTACCTTAAACGCGCGCACGAGGGAAACGATGCAGTTTTTAATTAATGCGTTTATCTTTGAATGGCACGTTCGGAATTCAGCAAATCGCCACCTCTTTTGAAACAGGTAGGATTGTTGGAGGCAGAAAAGTGACTGAGATAAATATTGCTATCATAATGAGTGTATATGTGAATATACACTATACCAGAATCTCAATTAGTTCCCAATACAACCGGAAGATGGGAAGGCAGAGATAAGCACCTCTGTTGAACACAAGGGAATGCCACACTCTGTGGAAAAGCTGTACTATAATATTACTACATTATGCGTAGGAACAAAGGTTTAGGAGCCTGTTCGAAAAAACAAATTTTTATGTAAACGTAAATTTGCAATCAAATTTACTTCAGTAACATCTGCCAGAAATCCCGGAAGGGATTTCTGGCACATGTAAACTCATTACATGCACAGACACAGTATGGGGATCTCTGCAACTGTAAATCCCATTCAAAGAGTGAGAATAAGAGGGTTCCAAGGTAGGGCTAGCCTTGAAGGTTTGTGGATGCTCACAAACTACTACAATTGAGATAACTCACAAACTACACACATTCCACTTTCCAGCCTCGAAAGGGTCGGATATGAACTCAAAACAAGTACTGGAATCAATCACTTTACAGGGTGGAATGGGACATGGATCACCCCAAATTTACTGGGGGTATAAGAAAAGGAGTAGACAAATAAAAATGCCTGTTTGCACAGGGGATTTCATGAACCCTGTGTGGTGAAACACATTACAGAAAAATGTAATCTTAATTCTAAATCTTGGAGTTTTCTATGGAATCCACATGGAAACCTGTGCCAGTCAACTTTCCATGCAGATACCGACCGGAATTTGAGGATTCAGAAAGTCGTGGAACTACACAACAATGTAGATTTGCAAATCTTAGTGCAGTTTAGCTACTTGATTTGTGAATGGACCCCTTAATGTATTTTTTATTTAAATGTTCTGTGAGAGCAGAGAGGGCATCGAGAAATACCTAAAAACAAGTAACAATATGCTTGGATGGATGACTATCCCCTGGGATGGGTTAAACAGATAGAATACAATGCATCCAAACAAGATACATTTTAAACCACTAAATACCCATATACATTTTTAAATGTGCCGTTGTCCACTAGCCATTATCACCTTCATTAGTCTTTGAGTGAATTCTAAGATACATGGCATGAATAGGACAACATGATAGACAACGTTTTTTTGAGAATCTGTGAGGCAACTGTTATTTGCTGAGATAACACATAACCCTTAAAGTTAACAACAGGTTGCACAGCTTAAAAACAGAGAGGCAAACCTGCTTTCAATTTCAGAGTGGTAGTAAGTAATCTTTATTGTACAGTTAAATAAAACTCACAATTTAAAACTCACTGTTGCAGTCGCATCTCTGGAGAAGCGTTTAGCCGCCGCAGAGGTCGCCGTCGCATCACTGGAGAAGTGTGTCTCTGTCGCAGCTGTTTGTAGTCGCATCGCCAAAGCAGCATGTTGCCAACGCAAGGGTCGACGTCGCATCACCAGAGAGGAATGTCGCAGGGCCTGTCGCAGATCAGAAGTTCCAGAGTCGCCACTAAGCATGGGCTGAAAATTTGTTCCGCTCGCGGAATTTGCGGATTTTCTGCGATTTCGCGATCCGCCAATCTCACGAAATCGCGGTAAAATCCGCGAATCAGCGGGATGAATTTTCAGCCAAGCACTTATAGCGTCAAAGCAGCAGGTGCAAAAGTTGAAGCTAATTTTTTGTAACCTTCTACAAAAGGGTTACAAAGAAATTACCTTCAACTTGGGCACCTGCTGCTGTAAGCCTGTAAGTGCTTTCTGGCGCTTCGTTGCCTACTTGCAACTATTCTCTGACCCTGCTGTGACCCTTGAAGCAGGGTCAGAGAATAGTTACAAGTAGGCAATGAGGGGACTGTCACGAAAATTAAACCTCAACAGGAAGCACTGACAGAAATAAAAACAAGCATTTGCAATGCAATAGGTCTCGCATTAGGAAAATTTGAGCTATTGGTCTTGTAAATGAAATTTTTTTTTATTTATGTGTTGGTTTTGAAAATAGCTAAATTAATAGCTTTGTCATTTACAATGCCAATAGTTAATATGTGACACCTATAGCATTTGTAATGCAACATGTTCTGTGTTTACGTGACTTAGATGTATTGATATTACAAATTACAATGGCTTTTAATTTTTTTAAATAATTAATACCTAAATAAAAGTGATTTTAATTTATAATGGCAATAGCTTAAACTTTTGTAAATAACTTTTGTGAAGATTATGTTCAGTGTATTTTATTGTGACGAAAATCTAAGAACAGAAGTGAAATATTAACATCTTTTTGTGACATTTGTAATAAAGCTTGAAACCTTGAGAGAACATATTTGAACCAGTTGTTGTTGAATGGTGCACAGATTGATGCTGGGGTGGCGCTGAGTGGTGCTGTGGTGGTGCTGAGTGGTGCTGTGGTGATGCTGAGTGGTGCTGTGGTGGTGCTGAGTGATACTGGGATGGTGCTGAGTGGTGCTGGGGTGGTGCTGAGTGATGCTGTGGTGGTGCTGAGTGATGCTGTGGTGGTGCTGAGTGGTGCTGTGGTGGTGCTGAGTGATAATGTGGTGGTGATGAGTGATGCTGTGGTGGTGCTGAGTGATGCTGTGGTGGCGCTAAGTGGTGCTGTGGTTGTGCTGAGTGGTGCTGTGGTGGTGGTGAGTGATGCTGTGGTGGTGCTGAGTAATGCTGTGGTGGTGCTGAGTGGTGGTGCTGAGTGATAATGTGGTGGCGCTGAGTGATGCAGTGGTGGTGCTGAGTGGTGCTGTGGTGGTGCTGAGTGATGCCGTGGTGGTGCTGAGTGATGCTGTGGTGGTGCTGAGTGGTGCTGTGGTGGTGCTGAGTGATAATGGGGTGGTGCTGAGTGATGATGTGGTGATGCAGAGGGCTGAAAGGCACAAAAAGCAATCTAAAAAAAGGGCAGAAGGGCAGAAAAACAAGGGAAAAACGAGTCTAACAGAGGGCAGAAGGGCACAAAAAACCAGTCTAACAGAGGACAGAAGGGCAGAAAAACAAGTCGAACAGAATGCAGAAGAGCACAAAAAACGAGTCTAACAGGGGCAGAAAGGCACAAAAACGAGTCTAACAGAAGGCAGAAGGGCACAAAAAACGAGTCTAACAGAGGGCAGAAGGGCAGAAAAAACAGGGAAATAACAGAGGGCAGAAGGGCAGAAAAACAAGGGAAAAATGAGTCTAACAGAAGGCAGAAGGGCTCAAAAACGAGTCTAACAGGGGGCAGAAGGGCAGAAAACCAAGGAAAAAACGAGTCTAACAGAGGGAAGAAGGGCAGAAAAACAAGGGAAAAACAAGTCTAACAGAGGGCAGAAGGACACAAAAAACGAGTCTAACAGGGGGCAGAAGGAATCCAGTCCTGCCTGTTTGTCCAAGGAGATGCCACCATTTTGTGCAATACCTCTACTCAACTGGAGTACTTTCTACTGTCTAATCAGTAAGTGCTCCCTCGTTGGCTAAATGTATAGGGGCAGATTTACAATAACTGGCGCATCCCTAGGGATGCGCCAGTAAATGTGCAACGCAGCTCCGCCACCCATGGTCCGCCGCATTTACAATGCAGCGCACCATGTGGCAAAAACAGCACAGATGCGTCACGCTTCTGTGCCGTAAAAGCAGAGCATTGCTGGAGCTGCGTCGCAAGCACGACGCAGCTCCAGCAATGCTCTGGGGGGCCATATCTCCCCAATGATGCGTCAAGCCTTGCGCCTGCTTCAAGCAGGCGCAGGGTTTTGACCCCAGCATTGGCCTAAAAGCGACGTAGTGAAATCTTGTAGATTCCACTCAGCCACTTTTAGGAGGCGTTCCTGCGCAGGAACGCCCTCCCCTGCGCCGGAACGCCTCCTGATGGCGCAGGGCTTTACAACGTGACGCATCTCTCAGATGCGTTAAGTTGTTATTACCCAGCACCATGGCACATCTTTTGTGCTGCCGCTGCGTCACAAAGTGACGCAACTGCAGCGCAAAAGAGCCGCAAGCGGCTTGTAAATCTGCCTCATAGTGCTTTTACTACACTGTAGCTGCGTAAAGGGCCAAAAGATGTGTCTCCAGTGACCAAGTGTGCCTGTGCATGTGTTACAGGCACACATGGTCACTGGAGACACATCTTCTGGCCCTTTACGCAGCTGCAGTGTAGTAAAAGCACTATACATTTACCCAATGAGGGAGCACTTACTGGATTAGCAAGTAGAAAGTACTCCAGGGCAAATCGCTAAAAAATCCGCGATTTCGTGGGAATATTCACGAATTTGCAGAATTTTTGGCGATTTCGCAGGGAAATACACGAATTTGCGGAACGCGAATTCACAAATTTCACCCATGCTTAGTCGCCACATGGCCGTTGGACGTGCACACATCACCTTCACGTTGTCACAAAGCATCAAAGACAACATCGTGTCGCATCACACTGGATCGTTGCATCGCATCGATGCACCATCTTGTCACATCACAATCGGAATGCAATGCAAGATCGACGTATCCCCTCCTCACTGTTAAGGAACAGACGCGTTAGCAAGTTTGCGCAAGCATTGAGGAACAAATGCATCGCCTTCCCCGAAGCAAGGAACTGGTGCATCGTCCTCCCTGCGAACCATTTCTTTATCTTGCGTTACGCATCCAAAGGTACTTTGTGAGAAATGTGTCGCATTTACCATCACGTTTGAACTAAGCTATTTTCATCATTTAAAAGTCATTGTCCTAACTACAGATGTGGTTTCCATCTGTAGTGTGTCACTGTATTACCGTATGTGTTCACAAATGTTTTACACACTGCCTCTGAGATAAGCCTACCTGCTTGTGCCGAGCTACCACAGGGTTGAGCAGGGGTTATTTTAGGAGTGTAGCCCCCTTACCCTAACTAGAAGCAAGGGTCCCTAAACAGGTATGGTGTCCCTTTGTGATGTATTCACTGTGTTACTGCGGGCAATATACAAATGCGTTACATATTGTCGCTGTAGTTTAGCCTGACTGCTCTGAGCCAAGCTACCAGAGGGTGAGCACAGGCAGACTTAGGTGTGTGCTTTCTTATCCTGTCTAGACCGAAGGGTCCCTGCTTGGACAGGGTGCAAGCAACTGCCAACAAGAGACCACGAATTCTAACATGGGGGTTCTTGCAGAATGATGTAAAATGCAAGTATTATTGTACTAATCATATTGCATCTTCATTGAGTCCTGTCATCTATCATAAACCATGTAAATGCATATATATCAATAATTGTTGCGCTAGCACACCATTATAAAGCAAATCGTATCTGTTATGCACGTGCAATCAATACTAAATGAACTAAGAACTGGCTTACAAATAAAAATTTGCACTTAAATACATGAATATATAAAAAATGCATTAGGTTATATAAGCAGAAACACACAACAATTATGTTATTTCTGTCAAGTGCACATGGGCACAGGGCACATAACATTGGGATGGTTCTGCATGGAACTTAGCATATTGTGTACAAGATGCCCAGAATCTGGGACAGATACTGGCTTCGGTGACCCCGTTCCACAGCAACAAGCATGTAGATTTTCACTTTCGATTTTACCCTCAGAGGTGCTAGTATGTGTCTTCCAAAGTGCCCTTTTGAAATTGAAATTGATGTGCTTCAGAGGGAGTCGGCCAACTGCCCCCTTTGCTGGTTCCGCTTGGAAGTTTGCTTCTCCAAGGTAAAGCACATCTATGGTACCTGAGAGTTCTGAATAACATTGAGGGTCTGTAGAATCAATCCAAATTGGTGAGGTATAATGAAACATGATCAGATAAATCACAAAGATGCAGTACACCTCAATTGAAGGCGTCATGTGGCCAAATGCCAGCAAAAAGTTACTCCTAACAAAAAAAATGACATCATTTGAGTATAGCCAATCAGGAGTGCTTATTAATAAAAGTCTTGGATAGAAACGACACTGCCAGTCCTTAGATTAAGCCACATTCAGGTTTTTAAAACGCAGTAGAACAAATCTTACACATTATTTATCTGGTATTCTAAAATTCATATTGTATCCGTGACATTGATTTGTTTGAGATTTACATTTTGGAAAAAATATACATTTATCCATACTTGTCTTTTTTTTTTAAATGTCATATATGTTGCCACTAATGTATAGTCATCCGCAGGTTGTCACAAAACAACACATTATACAATGCACTCAAGCTGTGCAATGGAGGAGGTGAACTGCATTCATCAAGAGGCTTTGTAAAAAGTGTTTACACCCAGATGCTGTTGAACAGAAGTAGGCATTCAGGTAAGGTATGCAGAAGCTCAGCGGTGGGGGTGGCCCCGGACACTGGCTGTAAACCCCCTCAATATGTATTTACACACACCTTTTACAATGATTTGTCAGGAGAACTGTAAGTATCCAGATGCTAAAAATCAAAACAAAACGCTGATCCAAGTAAACACAGCTACAGGAGCATCCTGGGAGCGAACTGCCAGGCTATTCTTGGATCCCTCCAACAACACAGTTTTATTTCTTGTTTCCTGGTTGCTAGATTTAAATATTCAGCATTTAAAACGCAATGATTTCAAACTACTGACAGAATTACGAGCAGTAACTGGAACGGGAATGCTTCCATGATTACTACTCGGACATGGATGTGTGTCTTTTTTGTGTTACTTTATGCTGCCCGCCTTATCAGCTTTGTGCCAATTCGTACCTTAAACGCGTGAACGATGGAAACGATGCAGTTTTTAATTAATGCGTTTATCTTTGAATGGCACTTTCGGAATTCAGCAAAGCGTCACTTTTTTTGAAACAGGTAGGATTGTTGGAGGCGGAAAAGTGACTGAGATAAATATTGCTATCATAATGAGTGTATATGTGAACATACACTATACCAGAATCTAAATGAATTCCCAATACAACCGGAAGATGGGAAGGCAGAGATAAGCACCTATGTTTATCACAAGTGTATACCACACTCTGGAAAAGCTGTACTATAATATTACTACATTATGCGTAGGAACAAATGTTTAGGATCCTGTTCGCAAAGACACATTTATATGTAAACGTAAATTTGCAATCAAATGTACCTCAGTAACATCTGCCCGAAATTCGGGAAGGGATTTCTAACGGGTGTAAACTCATTTACATGCACAGACACAGTATGGGGATCTCTGCAACCTTAAATCCCATTCAAAGAGTGAGAATAAAAGGGTTCCAAGGTATGGCTAGCCTTGAAGGTTTGTTTATGCTCACAAACTACTACATTTGAGATAATTTACAAACTACGCACATTCCCCTTTCGAGCCTCAAAAGGGTCGGACATGTACTCAAAACAAGTATTGGAATCAATCTCTTTACAGGGTGGAAAGGGAAATGGATCCCCCCAAATTTACTGGGGGTATAAGAAAAGGAGTCGACAAATAAAAATGCCAGTTTGAACAGGGGATTTGAATGACCCCGTGTGGTGAAACACATTACAGAAAAATTGAATCTCAATTTTAAATCTTGGAGTTTTCTTTTTTTTTTTAAACATTTTTATTTTATGGTTGTCACAAGCAAATTTTAACACAAACAAAAAACAGTATTTCATTTTACAATACATCCAGCATCTGCGCTGATATTACAAGAAGCAGAAAATAAGATAAATAAGAGAAATTGGCACAAATAAAAAGTAAAATCAAAATTAAGATTAAGATTAAACAGGGCTTCAAATCACATTAGTTCAGTTCACAAGTAGGAAACATGCATCCCCAGATTCTCTCTATTTTAGTCATTGCTTTAGCACCTCTTTTCCTAGCTAAAGATAACTCCATATGATGTATCTCTTTGACCAAGCACCACCATTCGTTTACATGAGGCGAATGATCCGCAATCCAAGCTCTAGCTAAAACCAGCCTTGCGCATGCTAACAGAATAAAAATTAAGTTTTGAAATGGAGATGGAGTAGGCTGAAGACCTAAGAGGATCATTTCAGATGTTAATGGTGCATCAATTATTTGTTTCAATCTCAGAATTCTTTCTAAGCTGTCCCAAAACGGAGCAAGAACTGGACAGAGGACCAACATATGTTCTAAGTCAGCAACTTGGAGGTGGCACTTTGGTCACTTAGTGCAATCACTAAGAGCATAATTAGAGGCCCATTTACTTATTTGTAAGGGGGTATGATAAAGTTGGCATATTGTTTTGTATGCTTGTAGTTTTAAGCTTGAGGAGTGGACTAACGTGTCAATGTTGTATAAGAAGGAGGAGATTTCATTCAAAGTAATACCGGTAGGAAACCGTAAAGCCCATTTCTGTGCTATTTTTGGGCATTCATCTGATTTGTTTTCAGTAAAGCATCTGTATCCTTCGCTGATGGTGGCTTTCTTATCCCCCATTCCTTTATACATACATTGCCAAAAATCTGAGTCCACAATCTCTTTAAGTTTTTGTTTTCCTATAAGGAAATCGTGTATTTGTATATACTTAAAATAAGTGTGTTCTGGTAATTTGTATAATAACCTTAGTGTATCAAACTCCAAAAAGCCTGATGAGCTGTATAAGTCCCCCAATTTCATTATGCCTTGTTTTGCCCATATCTTACATCCTAAATCATTAAAGATACTTGGTAAGCCCGGATTGTTCCAAAGACTTAAAAGAGAATGGTAAAATGATACTTTATTCTGGATCATTAATATCCTCCATATACTGATTATATCTTTCGCAGTCTTAAACCTCACTCTTTTAAAGTAATTCGGGTCATTATTTCTAGCCACAAACTGTAAGCAATCTGATCCTAGCATGAATCGATGGAAAAAATATGGGTTACTGGAGTTAAACAAGCTCTGTAGCCGCCCCAAAAATGAGGCAAAGTAGTACATTCTGAAGTCTGGGAAGTTTAGCCCTCCTTTTATAAATGGTAGTTTCAAAGAAGAGAGTGCTGTGCGGTTTCTTTTAAAGCCCCATATAAAGCTGCCCAGTATGCCATCAAGTTTCCTGAAAAATATTTTATTTATCTTCAGAGGAATGCATCTAAATAAGTACAAGAATCTTGGCAAGATGTTCATTTTAATAAGATTGATCCTCCCAATAAGATTTAAAGGCACTTTATGCCATTTTTTGAGGAGAGCCTGGGTATCTTTTAATAAAGCATCATAATTCAATGACATTATATCCCTAATATTAGATGTTATCTTGATGCTTAGATAGGTAGCAGCGTGGCATATTCCCGTTACTTGCATTAGTGCTTTGTAATTAACTATAATTTGAGTCTTTCCCAAGTTTAACTTATATCCCGAAACTTCTCCAAAAGATTCTGCCTCTTTGACTATTCCTGCCATAGATTCAATCACATCACTTGTATAAACTGCCAAATCGTCTGCGTAAGCTGTAATTTTAAGCGAGTTTACCCGAGATGTAAATGGTTTTATCATCGCCTGGGATTGTATGGCATTAATGAAAGGTTCCATGGCAAGAGCAAATATTAGAGGTGATAATGGGCATCCCTGCCGGGTCCCTCTTCTTATTGGGAATTTAGTAGAGAGTAAGTAGTCGTAACCTATTAAAGCGTTAGGGAGGTAATAAAGTGCCTGGATGTTTGTTAAAAATTTAATTTTGAACCCCATTGCTTTCAGAATTGCCCATAGATAATCCCACCCCATTCGTTCAAAGGCTTTTTCAGCGTCAAGTAATATCATACCGAGTGGGGAGGGATTAGTAGCAGCCATATCGAACACTGTGATAGCCGTGTTTACATGCTGAGTGGTATCCCTGCCTACTACAAAACCATGCTGATGTTCATTGACCAATCTAGTCATAAGGGGGAGGGTCTTATGGCTATTAATTTAGCAAATACCTTAGCGTCAGCATTGATCAGAGAAATTGGACCTGCACTCCGTAGGTGTTTTATTCTTCTTTAAGAAGAAGATAATTTTAGCAGTATTCCAGGAGGTCGGTGCCCCATCGATTGTGATAATCTGATTAATGACCGAGCAAAGTACAGAGATAAGTTCATCGCAACAAATTTGATACATTTCAATAGGCAAAGTGTCTTCTCCTGCAGCCTTACCAGATGGAAGAGAAAAAATTGCTAATTTTAGTTCTTCCTTGGTGAAATCTTTTTCTAGTTCTTCCATAACTCCGGTATCATTCTCGGACCGCCAGTTATTTCTAATATAGTTTTCCACAAGCCCCATTGGGGGTATGCTCTCAGGGGTGTACCGCTTAGTGTAATAATCAGCAAATTGTTGCAGTATCTGATCAGGGTGAGTATAATTAGTACCGTCTGCCCCTTTTATGCTCTTTATTAGTGAGGTGGCTCTGTCGTCAGCTATTTTATAAGCAAGATTTTTTCCTATTCTGTCGCCACTCTCATATTGTAAAGTCTTATATTTGTGTAGTTTAGCAGTGACTTTGTCTCTTAAGAATTTCTTAGTTTCACAGCATAGGGTGGTTAGTTTAAATTCCAGTCTATCTTTATTTAAGTTGTGAGAAGCACCTGCACCTTCTTTTCTAGCAATCTCAGCCAAGTGTTCTTCTAGCCCCCTTATCCCTGATGTTATACGACCGATCTCTTCTTTCCGGTTGGCATTCTGCTGTATAATAAACTGCTGGGCAAAACCTCTGATACTGGCCTTGCAACAGTCCCATACTGAAGTGATTTTAGCCGTGCCAATATTGATCTCTAAAAATTCTTTTATATGTGCTTTCAGGAGAGGAATAAACAAAATATCGTATATCAGATGTCTGGGGAAAGAAAATAATCTAGGTTCCTTATTTTTAGATATAATCTTAAAGGTTACCACTAGGGGATTATGGTCCGATGTTACCTTTGGGCAAATCTCCATTTTGCAGCTCTCCAAAATATGACTCGTTGCCCAAACCATATCTATGCGTGAATACATTTTATGGGGTATAGAGTGGTAAGTGTATCCGGCCAAGGTAGGATATAAATGTCCCCAAACATCTTTTAATTTATGTATACGGGCTAGCTCTAAGATAGATGCCCTGGCCTTGCACATTCGATGTGAAGGAGTACTCTTAGTTGTATCTTTTGCGTAATTTATGACACAGTTAAAATCCCCCATAAGTAGTATCTCTCCCTCCCACCCTAATAGTTCAATATTTAGACGGTCGAAAACTGCTGCATCGTCGTAATTAGATCCGTATACTGCACATAAGGTATATTTGAGACTAGATAGCCTGATTTGAGCGATTACCCATCTTCCGGCTTTATCCTATTGATCTCAGCCTTGAATAATTTTTTCTTAAGTATAGCCACCCCACGGATAGACGCATTCAGAGGTGTACAGTTTACAAGCTGATACCCCCCTTGCTCCAGCATTTTCCTATCTTGGTATCGTATATGTGTTTCATTTAATAATGCAAAATGATGATTGTACATTCTTAACTCTTCAAACACCAGCTGTCTTTTGCTTCTATTATTAAGCCCTGAAACATTCCATGCAAGGCAGTTAACTTGACACATGTCTTAATTCAGAGATGTTTTGAATAACTGCTTCAGCAAAAAAATATACCAATTATAAGATTATAAATTTGTACCACACATCGTGCCTGCTTGTGTCACCCTTTTCAGTTGCCCCCCTACCCCTCCCACAACCTCCCCCTGGCCTAGGCCTAAATCCCTCCCCCCAACATGTACCTACCCGGAAGCCTAACCCTATCTTCTGCTGCCGCTGGATGGGCAGCCAGTCAGTGGGAGCTCCCCAAGGACCCTCTCCCTCCGTGTTAAATCATACATAGATATCATATTGACGGAATAGAGCGCATGAGCAATATGAGTGAAAATAAGAAACAGAAAAAAAGAATAACCAATCAGCTATCTGTGAACAATCAAAAACAATATTTCTGGTGGTTAGTGATCAGCTGCCAATGAGGCCAGGAATTGTTCGGCCTCCTTGAAGTCATTGAATATACGGGTGTGGCCTGCTTTTATAACTTTAAGCCTGGCGGGCTCCTGGAGATAGACCACTACCCCCATAGATTTTAAAGGGTCTATCAGTTTGCGCAGTTCCCACCGTTTGTCCATTGTGGCCTTGGTAAGATCCGATTTCGTAAAAAATGTAACATTATCCACAGTCACTGGGGAGTTGGGTCTAGCCTTAATAGAGATTGCCTGTCTTAATAAGAAATGTCCCAAATAAATCAGAATGGGTCTACGGAATCTACTATCCTTGCTTTTAGAAAACATTGGCAATCTGTGAGCTCTTTGTATTTGGGAATCCCAATCCCAATCGGATAAATCTGGGAAAGCTTTATGCAAAAGCTTAACCATGTATGCTCGCACCCCCTCTGACCCCTTGGGAATTCCAAATAAGCGCAGGTTCTGGTGCCTTTGGTGATTTTCCAGGTCCTCAACCTTGTTTCATAATATCTCTATCCTGGCAATCTGAGGATATAACAGTAGGAGCCAGAGTTTCCTCTACAGTGACAATCCTCTGTTGAATTTCAACTATCTCCTCCGTAACATTATGCAGTTTGCCTGTGACCTCCTGCAAACAGCTCTGCATTTTGCAGTTGTCTTCCCTTAGTTGAGAGAAGTTGTGTAGAACCTCTTGGCGATGTTCTAGAAGTGTTTTCAGAATTAAATCCAAGGAAGTTCCCGCGGGGGAAGCTGCGGGTACAGCAGGTACTGGGCATGATTGTTGAGGTAAGATTGGTATCGATATTGAGCATGATGCCAAATGAGATGCTTGGCTGGGCTCTATGCAACCGGATGAAAGAAGGGATGAAGAGCCGGCAATCTCACCTTCTATATTGGGAAGGCCGGGAGCGTTACCTAATGCTTTTGGTGCAGCTGCCTGCAAAGGATCTGTAGGTGTATTGCTATTAGCAGAAATCTTAGGGTTATTCATACCCTCTGTAGGGCTATTGCCAGAGAGACGCATAGCTATAGTTTTTACATCTCCTTTAGCCTGTATCCACTTACGTAGTGGACTCTGATCTTTCAAAAGTTTCTCCCGGGCACTAGCATTGGCAGATGTTAACGTTGATGACAAAGTGTTAAAGTTCAGACTTCTGCCCTTATTGGCCTTGGTCTTCCCTTTCCCTCTCCTTTTAAGTAAGCCCATATTTTTGCCATTCATCATTATTGCAGAGTCGTCTTCAGTCTCGTCACCCTCGAGGCCATCCTCGATGACCAGGTCCTCATAGTCATCCTCGTTAGAATCCACCGGTGAGAGGTCATTTTTAGCTGAGTCCTCTCCTTTCCCAATTAAAGTTCCATCCGATGCACTTATTGCAATTACATTTGTCTGGTTCTCTGTCTCGATATCTATATCAATGTTAGTGGAGCATTGGCTTAGCACAGCTGGTGAACCTGGTTGATTAGAAACATCATCCTCAGTGATCAGCTTAGCTTTCTCCATATCCATATCCAAGACTAGGGTCTGTGCTGCCTTACTCGCCCCCTCAGAAACTTGGTAAGTCTCTGCATCGTTTTGTGTAGTATCTCCAGAGTTTTCCTCAGACCGGCTTGTCTTAGTAGTAACAGCTGCGGGAGCTACAATAGTGACTTCATTAGTAGTAGGGGCGCCAGCGTCTGTGTGATTATTAACCATCGGCACAAGTGAATTATCGCATAAGTTATGACCCCCACCGCTAGAGTGGCCCATAGTATTACGAGAGACCTGAGGGCTAGCTAGTCCCCTGTTATTCGCAGTAGCGTTCTTTCCTGAAGCATTTTTACAAGCACTTGTTGCTATTTCATTCCCCCCAGGATACAATAATACTGGTGGCAGGATTATCATTTGCTTACCGCTTGTTTGCCTGGTGTGGCGAGAGAAAGTGAAGTACCAGATTTAGCAGTCGCTGCTACTAATGCTGTTGCTGTTGCTGGTAATGTTGTTACCTCTTTAGCTGCTGCTGGCTCCAAAGTCTCTTTTCCTTCGGTGGTCTCCTTCTGGGATTTATTCTGCCGAGGGGGGTTTTTGGAAGTGGTTTTGGGGGCCAATATTGCGCTGGTTTCCAGCCTCTTCTTTCTCCTGGTCCTCGCCACAGCGGGGCTTTCGTCTGACCTTTTGCTGCCGCTATTCAGTCTGCTTCGTCTACTTTCGTCTCTCACCTAGGAGAGCACGGGATCACTCAGTTGCCGGCAAGCAGAACACTGCTCCACTCCGCTCCCTAGAGATCCCGCTTCGCGTAGCTGCTGTTGCCGGTTGGCTGCTTACACACCTCGCACTGTCTTACTCCGCCTCCGCAACCACCTCTTGCTGCCTCCGCCGCCACCGCCGCTGCCTCATAGAGTCACAGTGCAACGCTGCCAGTTCCGCGGAGCCTGCTTTACTTGCCCACTCCAATGAAAACCAGAGGATACATGTGAGTAATGCCTTAAAGCATCCGTTTACTCGTTTTCAGTTACTCGTTTCAATCAAGTCAATGACTGCAGTGCTCGCTATGAATTGGTTAGAGTCCCCCGCTGAGATCCCGCGTGATATTACCCATGCTCAATGCGAGTCTTGTAATCACACAAGTCCTTGTTTTTCCCGGGTCTCCGCAGAGAAGGGGCTTTTGTGACCGAACGCTTTACATAGCGTGTCTCTGCTCCATGCGCTCAAACCAGTTCAGCCCGAAACGGCCCGATTCAGTACATCACTCCACGGAGGGCGGGAGATCCTGCAGAAGCGTCCTCACTGTGGCGGCTTCAGTCTGCCATCTTGCTTCCGTCCGTGCTCCATTGCCGTGATGGGTACAATTCCCAATGGAACTCATGAAATAACTGGCTCTTGTGGATGGGCACATCCACAAGAGCCAGTTATTTCACTGAGTGATTTACTGAGATACATTATAATCTGTTTTTGCTCTTGTTTGCACTTTGCTTTGTTTTGTCTCCAAGTATGAATTCATTTGAAAAAATTGATTAAATGTTTTTTTGTAATGTGTATTGTTCTGTGTTACTGTGATATCGTTTCAATTTGTTTTTTCTTGTAAAAACTGTATAATTGTAAAATAGTGTGTAAATGTGTATCTATTTCTGCCAAAAAACAACATTTCTTATCATAAAACAATTTTAAATAAGAGTTATAGGTATAAATAAAAGTACCTTACCAGGTTTCATAAGGTTGTACTTGGTTTCTATCGATTAAGTTCCATATTAAGATTAGAGGGTTTGGGCATCTTCTTTGTTTTTGGCAGTTTTCCACTAGCCATCATCGCCTTCATTAGTCTTTGAGTGAATTCTAAGATAAACAGCATGAATAGGACAACATGATAGACAACGTTTTTTTGAGAATCTGTGAGGCAACTGGAATTTGCTGAGATAACACATAACCCGTAAATTTAACAACAGGTTGCACAGCTAAAAAGAAAAGAGGCAAACATGATTTCAATTTCAGAGTGGTAGTAAGTAATCTTTATTGTACAGTTAATAAAAACTCACAATTTATAACTCACGATTTAAAACATTCAAACATTAAAATACATAAATCAATGTTGTCTCTCTTTATACATTAGTGGTTAAAATTAAGACTTCCAGGTTTGCTTATTGATGTTTTACTGTGAGCCAGAGTCCCAGTTCCATAATTTATACTGCCCTTCCAAATATTTACCTCATGGACGAGGCACGTTGTGCTTCAGGTTGTCTATTCAGGCAATTTTAAAAGTGAATAAGAGGTAAGGCATAATAAAGTGCTTGTGCTTCAAGGTGCAAAAACTTAGGCAAAACAATCCCGCTTTGGTTTGGCTGTTGTCGTGCTCTATAAGGTGTGCTAGCTGCCTGCTATTCTGCTTCTGCGTTTTGCCGGTGCTTTAAACTTCTGGCCACTAAATCAAAGTACACTGCAAGACAGCAGTTTAGCCGGGCTCTTCTGGGTTAAAACACAGTTTGACAGCCTACCTGCAGGTCCTGATGCCCTTCTGGTTCCATTTTGCCCAAGATAAGGCGTGTCTTATGTCCATCAAGCTTGGACAAATACAAATAATGTGTATTAGATCCTCGTTACCTGTTCTACAAAGACGGCAGAAGTGTTCTTCTTATCTCCTTTTCCAAGGTGCCAGGTGAGGGAGAATTGGCAAAATAACAAAACGCAACTTTAAAAACTTTTCCTTTATCTTCTCATTAATTTCCCTTTTCAAGTAAGCTTCTGGGATGTGATCTTTATAGTCATTCAACACTATCCATCTGTGTGCCCTTTTAGCCAGAGTTTCCTTATCTTCTGTTAACCCCTTGGCTGCGGGGTTAATTTTTCCAAGGTGTGAGGGGGGTGTGTGGGCGCAGTTCTGTGGTGCTCAGGTTGGCTCCT
This sequence comes from Lissotriton vulgaris, assembly GCF_964263255.1. Lineage (NCBI taxonomy): Eukaryota > Metazoa > Chordata > Amphibia > Caudata > Salamandridae > Lissotriton > Lissotriton vulgaris. The sequence continues at coordinate 939,000,282 of NC_141696.1, forward strand.
GGCCGTCATGAGTCACGGTAGTCATGTCCTCATGACGGCCGGGAGTCGTCCAAACTCTGCCCACTGATTTATTCACCCACACAGGCGGGGAATTAATCGCGTGTGGGCACAGCGGCAACGTTTGGACGGCTCCCGGCCGTCATAAGCACATGACTACCGTGACTCATGATGGCAGGGAGCCATCCTGAGCACAGAACCAATAATGGATATCATGTTCTTTACTTTGGTAATACCTGAACTCAGAATGTTAAAATACATCTTTTGGTGAAGGTGATTTTTACATTCTGTGTTTGAAAATACGACTTTCAGAAAGTAGGTATTTTCTTACCTAACCGTCCGGCCTGCCTCTGCTAGGATGTGTATTGCATGCCTGGTTTGTGAGTGACAGGAGGGCTTGGGCTACAGCAGTTTGATGAGTCAGGGCTGGGCTGAATAGGACCTTGGCTGAATAGAGAGTAGGGTGCAGGGATTTCCTTTCACTACCCTGAGCCCTCATGAAATAGAGAGTAGGGGGAGGAGAGTCCCTTTCAGCTACCTAGACCAGGTCTATTTTCAACAATGCTGTATCCACCTCCTGCCAGGAAGCTGCACCAGTGAGGACAGAACTGGTTTTGGCCAGGTACAGACACTCTCTGCTTCCAGAGAACAAAGAAATTAGTAGTATACATTTTGGGACAGGGACCCCATGACTTTAGATCACTTCTGGGAATCAAGACACACCTTTGCAAAGGAGAGGAACCAAGGAAGCTGAAGGAGTTGACTGCCCCTGTGCCATTGTGCTATTTTCTGGGGTTGGCCTGCAGTGGTTACTTATTTGCCAAAGATAGGAGAAGGAACTTTTAATGAACTTTCATCATCTTGAAGAAGAATCTTCAAGGGCTTGTAGTGTGCTTGCTTCCTGCTGAAGTTTCAGGAATGCAAGACTTCACCACCAGCTCCCCCCTTAATTTCCTTGCTGGGAATTCTGTCTGCAGAAGCCTACATATTGTTCTGAGCTGGAAGCGTGACACAACAAGAAGAAGCGTGTCACCCTAGCAGCTTTTGCAGTCGCACCACCGGAGAAGCGTGTCGCTGCCACAGAGGTCGTCGTCGCATCACTGGAGAAGTGTGTCTCTGTCACAGCTGTTTGTAGTCGCATCACCAGAGAAGCGTGTTGGCACCGCAAGGGTCGACGTCGCATCACCAGAGAGGAATTTCGCAGGGCCTGTTGCAGATCAGAAGTTCCAGAGTCGCCACACGGCCGCTGGACATGCACACATCACCTTCACGTTGTCGCACAGCATCAAAGACGCCATCTTGTCGCATCACACTGGATCGTTGCATCGCATTGATGCACCATCTTGTCACATCACAACCGTAATGCAATACAAGATCGACGCATCCCCTCCTCACCGTTAAGGAACAGACCCATTTCCAACTTTGCGCAAGCATTGAGGAAAAGATGCATCGCCTTCTCCGAAGAAAGGAACTGGTGCACCGTCCTCCCTGCAAACCTTTTGTTTTTCTTGCGTTACGCATCCAAAGGTACTTTGTGAGAAATGTGTCGCATTTACCATCACTTTGAACTAAGCTATTTTTATCATTAAAAAGTCATTTTCCTAATACTGTATTGTGGACTTTTGTCGTTTGGGTCTTGTGTTAAGTCTATATAAAGAATACTTATTTTTATAAAAGCATTGTGGTGTCCATCTGTAGTGTGTCACTGTATTACTGTATGTGTTCACACATGCTTTGCACACTGCTTCTGAGATAAGCCTACTTGCTTGTGCCAAGCTACCACAGGGTTGAGCAGGGGGTATTTTAGGAGTGTAGCCCCCTTACCCTAACTAGAAGCAAGGGTCCCTATTTGGACAAAGGTGCAAACCATTGCCAACTAGAGACCCCCAGTTCTAAAAGTTGCATCCATAGTTTCCAATGAATAGAACAGTTTTTGCCTTCCAAATGTCATATTTTGATATCTGTAGGTTGAATTTTGGCGTTTTGGTCTTGTTTGGTTTAGATAAAAATAGTTTATTTTTCTAAACTGGTGTGGTGTCCCTTTGTGATGTATTCACTGTGTTACTGCGGGCTATATACAAATGCTTTACACATTGCCACTGTAGTTTAGCCTGACCGCTCTGAGCAAAGCTATCAGAGGGTGAGCACAGGCAGACTTAGGTGTGTGCTTTTCTTATCCTGTCTAGACCGAAGGGTCTCTGCTTGGACAGGGTGCAAGCCACTGCCAACTAGAGGCCACGAATTCTAACATTGTGGTTCTTGCAGAATGATGTAAAATGCAAGTATTATTGTACTAATCATATTGCACCTTCATTGAGTTCTGTCATCTATCATAAACCATGCAAATGCATAAATATGAATAATTAATGCGCTATCACACTATTATAAAGCAAATCGTGTCTGTTATGCACATGCAATCAATACTAAATTAACTAAGAACCAGTTACAAATTAAAATTTGCACTTAAATACATGAATATATAAAAATGCATTAGGTTATATAAGCAGAAACACACAACAATTATGTTATTTCTCTCAAGTGCACATGGGCACAGGGCACATAAAACTGGGATGGTTGTGCAAAGAACTTTGCTTATTGTGCACAAGATTCCCAGAATCTGGGACAGATACTGGCTTCGGTGACCCTGTTCCACAGCAACAAGCATGTAGATTTTCACTTTCGATTTTACCCTCAGAGGTGCTTGTATGTGTCTTCCAAAGTGCCCTTTTGAAATTGCAATTGATCCGATGTGCTTCAGAGGGAGTGGGCCAACTGCCCCCTTTGCTGGTTCCGCTTGGAAGTCTGCTGCTCCAAGGTAAAGCACATCTATGGTACCTGAAAGTTCTGAATAACATTGAGGGTCTCTAGAATCAATCCAAATTGGTGAGGTATAATGAAACATGATCAGATGAATCCCAAAGTTGCAGTACACCTCCACTGAAGGCGTCATGTGGCAAAGTGCCAGCAAAAAGTTACTCCTAACAAAAGAAATGACATTCTTTGAGTATAGCCAATCAGGAGTGCTTATTAATAAAAGTCTTGGGTAGAAACGACACTGCCAGTCCTTAGATTAAGCCACATTCAGGTGTTTAAAAAGTACTATAACAAATCTGACAGAGTAATTATCTGCTATTCTAAAATACTTATTGTATCCGTGACATTGATTGGTTTGCGATTTACATTTTGGAAAAATATACATTTATCCATACTTGTCTTTTTTTTTATTTCATGTATGTTGCTACTAATGTATAGTCATCCACAGGTTGTCACAAAACAACACATTATACAATGCACTCAAGCGGTGCAATGGAGGAGGTGAACTGCATTCATCAAGAGGCTTTGTAAAAAGTGTTTACACCCCGTTGCTGTTGAACAGAAGTAGGCATTCAGGTAAGGTATGCAGAAGCTCAGCGGTGGGGGTGGCCCCGGACACTGGCTGTAAACCCCCTCAATATGTATTTACACACACCTTTTACAATGATTTGTCAGGAGAACTGTAAGTATCCAGATGCTAAAAATCAAAACAAAACGCTGATCCAAGTAAACACAGCTACAGGAGCATCCTGGGAGCGAACTGCCAGGCTATTCTTGGATCCCTCCAACAACACAGTTTTATTTCTTGTTTCCTAGTTGCTAGATTTAAATATTCAGTATTTAAAACGCAATGATTTCAAACTACTGACAGAATTACGAGCACTGACTGGAAAGGGAATGCTTCCATGATTACTACTCGGACATGGATGTGTGTCTTTTTTGTGTTACTTTATGTTGCCCCACATTATCAGCTTTGTACCACTTCGTACCTTAAACGCGTGCACGATGGAAACGGTGCAGTTTTTAATTAAAGCGTTTATCTTTGAATGGCACTTTCGGAATTCAGCAAAGCGTCACTTTTTTTGAAACAGGTAGGATTGTTGGAGGCGGAAAAGTGACTGAGATAAATATTGCTATCATGATGAGTGTATATGTGAATATACACTATACCAGAATCTCAATTAATTCCCAATACAACCGGAAGATAGGAAGGTAGAGATAAGCACCTATGTTGAACACAAGCGTATCCAACTCTGTGGAAAAGATGTACCATAATATTACTAGATTATGCGTAGGAACAAAGGTTTAGGAGCCTGTTCGAAAAGACAAATTTATATGTAAACGTAAATTTGCAATCAAATTTACCTCAGTAACATCTTCCAGAAATCCCGGAAGGAATTTCTGGCAGATGTAAACTCATTTACATGCACAGACACAGTATGGGGATCTCTGCAACTGTAAATCTCATTCAAAGAGTGAGAATAAGAGGTTTCCAAGGTATGGCTAGCCTTGAATGATTGTGGATGCTCACAAACTACTACATTTGAGATAATTTACAAACTACACACATTCCACTTTCCAGCCTCGAAAGGGTCGGATATGTACTCAAAACAAGTATTGGAATCAATCACTTTACAGGGTGGAAAGGGAAATGGATCACCCCAAATTTACTGGGGGTATAAGAGAAGGAGAAGACAAATAAAAATGCCTGTTTGAACAGGGGATTTATTAACCCTGTGTGGTGAAACACATTACAGAAAAATTGAATCTCATTCTAAATCTTGGAGGTTTCTATGGAATCCACATGGAAACCAGTGCCAGTCAGCTTTACATGCAGATACTAACCAGAATTTGTGGATTCAGAAAGTAGTGGAACTACACAGCAATGTAGATTTGCAAATCTGAGTGCAGTTTAGCTATTTTATTTGTGAATGGACCCCTTAATATATTTTTTATTAGGGCTCGCCCCTTTCCTATTCCGCAGGAATAGGAAAAGAGCCCTAATGCAGCCAAACCATACTTTCTGCCAAGGGGCTCTCCAGCGGATTTTGAGAAGTGCACGTCTCGTGCACGAGCTTGCCGCTTGCCGCCTGCCTCCACATGAAAGCCATCTGTTGCTTTCCGCTCGGCCTCAGGCCGGCATTTCTCCTCCCCTAATAATTCAGTGCATGACCGGCCGGCACATCAAAGGCTGCTGCTCCCCATGCGTCTCGTCACCCTTCCTCCATTGTTTTCACTTCTTTCACGGCCGCTCTCTGCTTTGCGCTGGATTCATAACCCGCTGTGATGCTGGCCCCATGAAGAACCTCTCTTGCCCCCCTTAAAACTTGCTTCCATTGTGCTTGCATACCGATCAGTCACTGTGGTTATTACTGTTAAGAGCATCTTGCCCCAATTTAAACTTGCTTCTGTTGTGCTTGCATGCCTATCAGTATACAATAAACAACAATTTGTGATACATTAAAAACAACCTGCACTTCTAAAAGCACCTTAGAAACGGAAAACACTTTTTTATTATCACTGTATGCTGCCATAGCAAGAACTGGCTGCTGTTTGCTCCTACTGAGAACGTACTTCAACCCACTTGAACAAACGTTATCTGCTAAATTACCGAGTACCGTGCGCCCTGTGAGTTGAACCGCCCCTTGTTTCACTGCTGCCTCGAACACCTCGCAGCTGCTGGAGCCGTTCTCATCGTGTTCTGGTTACAACAATAAAAGGTTAGCTACAATTCTCTTGTGGCACCATGTAACATGCTACATCGCCCTTACTAGACAAGGGGTTCCCGCCTCCTACGGGGGCCGTTTTATTGGGGGAGGGGGGAACTTTCAGCTGTTTTTGACTCAACTCCACTTTTACCCCCGCAGTGTCGCGAAAATTGACATAGCAGCGTGGCCTTTATGCTCAACTATCCACAAAGAGACTTTCGCAATGAAGACACTTCCAGATGTGGTGCACCGATTGATCCCTTTGCAAATGGGGGTGCCTGTAATTAAATCCCCTTCCATGTAAAGCCATATTTGATTAAGCTACATTGCACCCCCACCCTCTGTCCGCTACCAGCAACCTTCTGGATCCCGACCCGAGGTCAGCTCTATTCTCACACATCCGCCGTATCGGGGGCACTGCCGCCCACACCTATACCCGCCTTGCGATGCATGACTTGATCGCTGGTCCTCGTAACTCCAGGCTGGGCCTCCTGCCTCAACCCAAGGCACTGCTGTATTGACTTCAAGTGCCCCGTAAGTCCTGAAAATTCTTCAGCTTGTCCCCCCGTGGTCTTTGTGAATCGCTGCCATCGCACCTCCGGTCCTTGCGAATCGCACTTGCTCTGCTCCAACTCGCTGCTCACGGTCAGGTTTCAGGTCTTGTCCTCAGATCAGTTGTTCCTCTTCCCGGCGATTCCTCATTCCTTCTTCTCATTGCAAGGGGGGGGGGTGGTAACTCAGGGATTTGTGCCCTTATTTAAACCCTCCCCAGCTGCTTGCCAACTCGCCCCCCCCAATTGGAGGGGGGCGCCCAGACTTGCACGCAGAAGACAGCATTATACTGGCCTGGGTTCTCATCAAGTATTTTACCAGAAAAGTCCCAGCAATGGCTCCGTTTTTTACCCTACTCGTCTCCTCTGTGCACAACCCTCACCCACCCTCAAACACCCTCACTCACCCACACACCCTCACTCACCCTCACACATCCCACTCTCACACACCCTCACACGACCTCAACCTCACACCCCCTCAACCTCACACCCCCTCACCCTCACTCACCCTCTCACCCTCACTCACCCTCTCACCCTCACACACTCTCTTACCCTCACACACCCTCTCACCCTCACACCCTCACACCCCCTCACCCTCACACCCCCTCACCCTCACACACCCTCACTTACCCTCACACACCCTCACTTACCCTCACACACCATCACACACCCTCTCACCCTCACACCCCCTCACCTCACCCTATCACCCTCACACATCCTCACTCACCCTCACACCTCATCCCCTAACCCTCACACACCATCACTCACCATCACACCCTCACACCCACATCCTCACACACCCTCACTCACCCTCACACCCTTACCCCTCTCACAACACTCACACCCTCAATCACCCTCTTACCCTCACCCTCAGTCACCCTCAAACACCCTCACACACCGTCACACCCTCATCCTTACACGCCCTCACTCACCCTCACACCCTCACCCTCACAATACTCAAACTCCACCCTACAACTCCACCCTACAACTCAACCCTCCAACTCAACCCTCCAAATACAACATCCAAATACACCCTCCAACTACAACATCCAAATACACCCTACATATCCAACCTCCAACTAAAACTCCAGCCTCCAAATCCACCCTCCAAATCCACACGCAAGACAACTACAGAACCCAAGTCCACCCTCAAAATCAAACTCCACCCTACAACTCCAACATACAACTCCAACATACAACTACACCCTCCAACTCCACCCTCCAACTCCACCCTCCAACTCCACACTCCAACTCCACCCTCCAACTCCACCCTCCAACTCCACTTTCAAACTCCACCCTCAAACTCCACACTCAAACTCCACCCTCAAACTCCACCCTCAAACTCCACCCTCAAACTCCACCCTCCAACTCCAGCCTCAATCTCCACCCTCAAACTTCACCCTCAAACTCCACCCTCCAACTCCACTCTCCAACTCAATACTCCAACTCAACGCTCCAACTCAACGCTGCAACTCAACACTCCAACTCAACGCTCCAACTCCACATTCCAACTCCACATTCCAACTCCACATTCCAACTCCACATTCCGACTCCACATTCCAACGCCACATTCCAACGCCACATTCCAACTCCACCCTCCAACTCCACCCTCCAACTCCACCTTCAAACTCAACCCTCCAACTCCAACCTCCAAATCCACCTCTCAATGCCACTTCACCAATCAATGCCACAACACCACTCAACGCCACAGCACCACTCAACGCCACAGCACCACTCAATGCCACAGCACAACTCAATGCCACAGCACCACTCAATGCCACAGCACCACTCAATGCCACAGCACCACTCAATGCCACAGCACCACTCAACGCCACAGCACCACTCAACGCCACAGCTCCACTCAACTCCACAGCAACACTCAACAGCACAGCACCACTAAACACCACCGCATCACTCAACGCCACCACATCACTCAACGCCACTCAATGCCACAGCAACACTCAACGCCACAGCACCACTCAATGCAACAGCACTACTTAATGCCACAGCATCACTCAATGCCACAGCACCAGTGAACGCCACAGCACCACTCAACGCCACAGCACCACTCAACGCCACAGCACCACTCAATGCCACAGCACCACTCAATACCACAGCACCACTCAACGCCACAGCACCACTCAACGCCACAGCTCCGCTCAACGCCACAGCAACACTCAACACCACAGCACCACTCAACACCACTGCATCACTCAACGCCACCGCATCACTCAACGTCACTCAACACCACAGCAACACTCAACGCCACAGCACCACTCAACGCAACAGCACCACTTAATGCCACAGCATCACTCAGCACCACTGAAGGCCACAGCATCACTCAGCACCACTGAAGGCCACAGCATCACTCAGCACCACTAAAGGCCACATCATCACTCAGCACCACTGAAGGCCACAGCATCACTGAACGCCACAGCATCACTCTTTGCAACCAATCAACAACAACTGGTTCTAATATGTTCTCTTAATGTTTTAAGCTTTATTAGAAATGTTACAAAATAATGTTAATATTATTTATTTATTTATTTATTTTTTGCAATTTATTGAGCGCACAACTACCCTAAGGTGTCTCGGCGCTATTGAGGAGAGATCTGTGCTGAGAGATAGGTAGCCTAAACTTGATCAAAAAGCCAAGTCTTTAGATGCTTACGAAATGTCAACAGTGAAGGGCTCTTTTTTATGTGGAAAGGAAGTGTGTTCCACAGTCTAGAGACGGCGACAGGGAAGCGTCTGTCTCCCCAGTTTGCCTTTTTCGTACGGGGGACTGGCAGTAGATGAGCTGAAAAAGAACGTAGAGTTCTAGTTGGCATGTATGTGCATAAGGCTTTTTTCATGTATTGCAGCCCTCTATTATTCATAGTCTTATAGGTGATGCACAGAGCCTTAAATTTTGTACGGCTTCAAAATGGAAGCCAGTGTAGTTGTCAAACAATGGGGGAAACTGATGCAAATTTAGGTGTCCGGGTCAGAATTCTAGAAGCGGCGTTTTGGATTAACTGCATCTTACTCATGACTCGCTCCTGAGCGTTTAGCAATAGTCTGTTGCAGTAATCCATTTTAGATAGTCCTAATGTGCACATAAGGGTCTTGCCTGCATAAAGCGGGAGAAACGGCAGAAGTTTCCTGATCATTCGGAGGGTATAGAAGGATGATGAGACCACTGCGTTTGCGTGACTCATAAACGACAGCTTCTCATCAAATAGAACCCCTAAATTTCTGACCTTTTTTACTGGGATTGGGGGAGAACCCAGATCTAACGGCCACCAAGTGGGAGACCAAGATTGAGTCAACCGGCCAAAGATCAGGACCTCAGTCTTTTCCGAATTCAACTTTAAACAATTGTGGTCCATCCAAGTACTGATTGCCATCATTCCATCTTGAAAATTTGCTGCTACTGCTTCTCCATTGTTGTGGATGGCTAATATCATGGTTAGGGTCACTTCTGTTCTTGGATTTTCATCACAGTAAAATACACTGAACATAATCTTCCCATAAGTTATTTACAAAAGTTTAAGCTATTGCCATTATACATTACAATAACTTTTATTTAAGTATTAATTATTAAAACAAATAAAAGCCATTGTTATTTGTAATATTAATACTTCAAAGTCATGTAAATACAACACATATTGCATTAGAATGCTATAGGTGTCACGTTTGCAAAAGTTAAAAATATTGGCATTGTAAATGACAAAGCTAGTAATTTCCCTACTTTCAATACCAACACATAAATAAAATATTTGTCATTTGCAATACCAATACCTCAAACTTTCCTAATGCGAGACCTATTCCATTGCAAATGCTTGTTTAAATGTTCTGAGAGCAGAGAGGGCATCGAGAAATACCTAAAAACAAGTAACAATATGCTTGGACGGATGACTATACCCTGGGATGAGTTAAACAGATAGAATACAATGCATCCAAACAAGATACATTTTAAACCACTAAATACCAATATACAGTTTTAAATGTGCCGTTTATCACTAGCCATCATCACCTTAATTAGTTTTTGAGTGAATTCTAAGATAAACAGCATGAATAGGACAACATGATAGACAACATTTTTTTGAGAATCTATGAGGCAACTGGAATTTTCTGAGATAACACATAACCCGAACTTTTAACAACAGGTTGCACAGCTAAAAAAAAAGAGGCAACCCTGATTTCAATTTCAGAGTGGTAGTAAGTAATCTTTATTGTACAGTTAATTAAAACTCACAATTTATAACTCACGATTTAAAACATTCAAATATTAAAATACATAAATCAATGTTGTCTCTCTGTATAAATTAGTGGTTAAAATTCAGACTTCCAGGTTAGCTTACTGATGTTTTACTGTGAGCCAGAGTCCCAGTTCCATAATTTATATTGTCCTTCCAAATAATTTCCTTAAGGACTAGGCGCGTTGAGCTTCAGGTTGTCTATTCAGGCCATTTTAAAAGTGAATAAGAGGTAAGGCATAATAAAGTGCTTGTGCTTCAAGGTGCAAAAACTTAGGCAAAACAATCCTGCTTTGGTTTGGCTGTTGTCGTGCTCAATAAGGTGTGCTAGCTGCCTGCTATTCTGCTTCTGCATTTTGCCGGTGCTTTAAACTTCTAGCCACTGAATCAAAGTACATTGCAAGATGGCAGTTTAGCAGGGCTCTTCTGGGTTAAAACACAGTTTGACAACCTACCTGCAGGTCCTGATGCCCTTCTGGTTCCATTTTGCTCAAGATAATGCGTGCCTTATGTCCATCAAGCTTGGACAAATACAAATAATGTGTATTAGATCCTCGTTTCCTGTTCTTTAACGACGACAGAACTGTTCTTCTTATCTCCTTTTCCAAGGTGTCAGGTGAGGGAGAATTGGCAAAATACCAAAACGCAACTTTAAAAACTTTTCCTTTATCTTCTGATTATTTCCCTTTTCAAGTAAGCTTCTGGGATGTGATCTTTATAGTTATTCAACACTATCCATCTGTGTGCCCTTTTAGCCAGAGTTTCCTTATCTTTTGTTAACCCCTTGGCTGCGGGGTTAATTTTTCCAAGGTGTGAGGGGGGGGGGGGGGTGGCGCAGTTCTGTGGTGCTCAGGTTGGCTCCTGGCCGTCATGAGTCACGGTAGTCATGTCGGTAGAGTGTGGTCTCTTGAACACAAAGGACGCGCACTTTCAACTAGTACCACAATTCGTTTTATCTTTCTTTCAATTGTTTTAGTTGCATGTTTCAAAGGAAAAGTTTTCACATATTTTTATGATCATAGTTATTCATTTTATTCATGAAGCATTCTTTTTAGAAATTGTAGTCATTTCCAATACGAAGTTCATTTGCTAACAATAGTAATTAGCGACTTTACATTATGCCCAAAGCATTTCGGGTTGTCAAAGAAAACCCTTCGTCAGGGGCGAACTGTAACAAACGAGAAACATACAAGACCTTAGCATTCAAAAAAGAAAATCGTGAAATTCAAGCATAACATTGTAATTCATTCCTAACATCTTCATAAACTGTATGGTATTACATAGCATCAATCATTAGTCCAATGATTTAAAAAACAGATTTCCTGTAATCTAAAGGAACATAGGTGGGGAAGAGAGGATGAAAGTGGAAATGACCGGTTTTACCTAATGGATGCAAAATTCAACGGGAAACTGTGAAAAGGACGAACTGCATGGTAACTTACGGTTTAGTAACAGTCGCGGGACTCTCGGTCAACGGTTCCGAACGCGGAAGCGAGCGGGTGCTGGGATAGCCTATCGGGTGCAGTTTTGTAGTGTGGTGTGGTGACGGGGTCACGTGCTCATGGGATTACGGAAGTAAACAGAACTTACGAGAAATTAAATATAACCGGAACATTGTTTAGTAAAAATATGATTGGGGACACGTTCCAAATACGAACGTATAAATCCTAAACATTAAGTGTTAATCATAGTTCGAGGTCTAAAAATGAAAGTTAAGCTCCGATCACATGATCGAGTTTACGGGAGTGTGATAGGATGGTGATGACACGTCCTAGGCTAGGGAAATCAGATGTATGTGAACCGAGTTCTCATAGCGAATATGGAAGAAAGACTGAGTGAAGCAAAATCTGCTTAGTGGTTGAATGCAAACTGTATGACAAATACAATGGACTCAATATAATGTGAAGTTGAAAAAAATATAAACATTGTCAATGCGGTAAATACAAAAATAAAGTAAAATACATGAATCATGGAGTTGTCCAGAAGGCATGGTTATGTATGACATAAAGTACAAAGTTGCATGTAAATACTGAGGAAGTAGGATCAGCCTTGTAAGTCTGAAGTTGTGGATATATTTATAAAAAACATGACATTTCTATTCTGTCATTAATTCCAGATAGCTGCAATGCATTAAGTTTTTGATCCAGAAGAATTCAGCTTGCAGACGCTGTTTAATAGGGTCCATGTCGCAGCGTTGCGGCAGTATCTCAAGTATAGTATATTTGAATTGAGCAATTTGGTGGTTACAGTCTGACCAGTGAGTGGCTAGAGCAGATTTCATATTTTTAGTTCGAATATTACTCTTGTGTTCTGATATTCTCGTTTTTATTTTGCGTTCTGTCTGTCCTATGTATATTTTGCCACATGGGCATTTGATGGCATAGATGAGATTTTTAGAGTCACATGTGCCAGTGTATTTCAAATTGATTTTATATCCTTGAGTAGGATGCATGAAAGTTTTTTCCAGTTATTACATTATTGCAGTGAGTGCAATTTAAGCATTTATTCATTCCTTTATATTGTATGTGTTTTGGTTTCTTGGCGTTCAAAATTTCTTTTAAGTTTTGAGATCTTCTGTGCGCAAAGGTTATGCGATCACTGTAAAGGTTTTGTAGATCAGGTTCTGATTTAATTAGCAACCAATGTCGGTTGATAATTGTTTTAATTTTCTTGGCTTCTGTTGAGAATTTCAAGACACATACGGTTTTTTGACTGGTAGTTTTTTCACTTGACATCAAGAGTTTTTCTCTTGGTAGTTTGGCCACTTTCTTGAGGGATTCCTCAAGGATCACTTTAGGGTATCCTCTTTCAAGATATTGATGTTGTTGTTCGATCAATGATTTCTCAAGTATCTGTGCATCAGAGGTGATTCGTTTTATCCTAATAAACTGTGATGTTGGTAAATGGTTCTGTAGATTTTCTGGATGAAAGCTTTGATATAGAAGACAGGAGTTCCGATCTGTGCTTTTTTTGAATACTTGAGTTTGTATTTGGTGGTCAATGATTTTGATCTGTACATCTAGAAATGATATGGTGTTGTCATTGATGGTGTGAGTAAATTTGATTCTGGGATTGAGTTGGTTCAATGCGCTGATGTTAGTTAATAATGTTTCTTTGTCTCCCTTCCAGATTAGAAATAGATCATCAATATATCTTTTGAATATTGTTAAATTTTCAGTCCAATTGATGTTATTCAGAATATGATCATGTTCGAATTTTTTCATGTACAGATTTGCATATGAGGGGGCCCCCCCAAAGCCCATTGAAGTGCCGGTGCATTGATTGTAAAACGTATTCTTCCATTCAAAGTAACTATGGTAAAGTGCAAAGTGCATCAATTCAAGCAAAAAGATGTTATTCGCTTCACAGTTCTCTTCTCTTAATAGGTTCCATTCTAATGCTTCCAGACCTTCGTTGTGTTGTGGTAAATATAATTTACCGTATACTTAGTTTCCGCATAATTTCAAGTAAAAGGATAGCTCAATAAAAATGAGAGGCAGAGTCCGGGGTGTCTGAGTCTTTAAGGGCTTTAATTCAGAATGACTCGAGCCATGGAAATCAATTCCATCAATACAAGGGTTCGGGGGTATATGCAATGATGGCAAAAAGATGTCAACGATTTATTAACAGTACATGACATATATAGTATAACGAGGCAATAGCAATGCATACAGTAGGCGTGTCAAGTGAATGTGCGTAGCAAAAAGGCGTGTACATAGGCGTGCACGAAGGTGTGTGCTGGAAACGTCACAGAAAAGTGTCATAAGTGGGTGTACACATAGTGAATTCTGCAGAGTCAGCTGAAAACTATAACTTGGGTGCGCGTGCAGCTGGTATGACGTGTGATTGACGTGTACCTGGAGAAAGCTAAGGGTCTGACTTTTAGCACTAGTAGAAGAGACAGACGTCTGGGATGTCAGACCGACCTGTTCCTATAACATGTCTGATATCTTGTATTTGGGGTAGGTGTAATCTGAAGTAAAAGGTCTCTCGGGCAGAGGCTATTCTATACAGAAAGCATACGTGTCTAAGTGCAATGTGCAGGGCCATGGGTCTACCATGGTAACAGGTAGACATTCCTGTCTAGTAATGTAGGTAAACAGCTCCCCGGTAAGCAGCCGGGGAGCTGTTTACCTACATCACTATAATCAGGAGGGTAGGGAGGTAGAGAGAAGATCCTTTCAGTCTCCGGAGTTAACTCATTATAATCAAGGGGGGGGGAAAGGATCACTTGTCCTGCTTAAACCTTGGGTTTCACAAGTAGAGGAACTGGTATCTCCCAAAATATAACTCTCATACACGTGTACTTAGGATGGTTCTTTCTTAGCGGTATATACTGGGTACCCGCTTTTTTACACGTGCATGCGTAATCACTGAGTTATTTTTTGTATTGTGCACCCTCCACCAGGAGGTATTGCCTTTGGTTTAAGGCAGTAGTGATCGTGAATAGTAGGGGAGGGGTTGTGGTGGCGGTGTGGTTAAAAAATCCGGACAGCCAGACTGAGAGAATTTTAATAAGTCTGGATTCGGAATTGATTTAAAAGTTAATAGTGCACTTTTTGAAATTGTTAGGGGTTCAAGTGCATTTCGTATCTTAAAAAGAGGTCAACATGTTTCAGCCTTTGGTAGTCAGAGGATCTTAGGCTTTCGTCAGGACCAGTAGGGGTGAATAAATAGTGATTAAAGCAAAAATTGTGAGAAGAAAAAAGGTAAATTGACCTGATTCTTCGTTATTCAAGGTTTCATTGTACCTGTGGAAAAAAGACATACACAAACGACAACAAAAGGGAGATAGGGGATGGGAAAACACATAATATGTACAGTAGTGCCTTTCAATTATTAAGGAACTCATGAATAGCAATGCTTTAGCTCATACTCAATTCAGGCGTCAACTCTTCCTTTTTCATGCTTCGATAGTGGCAGGGACTAGGACTGTAAAATGGTGCCCATAATTTTACCAAGGTACAGTTTCTGTGCGTGGTCTATAGTGAGGATCAATGTTTGTGGTTGGTTCATAATTTCATTCATGCTCCATTCACACCATGCTTACTGTCGCATATCAATCGTGTGGTAATAGTATTAAAATCACGTGCCCATATGATGGATGTCTATAAACCGGTTTTGCTTGGTGCGACGTGCGCAAGGACTAATAACGAGTTTCCACTCGAGTGATTCTGAAATCATGCTCTAAGGTGGTCGCATTAGGTATGCGATGCTCCGTGGTG
Organism: Lissotriton vulgaris; assembly: GCF_964263255.1. Classification (NCBI taxonomy): domain Eukaryota; kingdom Metazoa; phylum Chordata; class Amphibia; order Caudata; family Salamandridae; genus Lissotriton; species Lissotriton vulgaris. The sequence goes on from NC_141696.1 coordinate 939,015,818, forward strand.
AAATGCGTCGCTCATATATGTAGTTTCGCCCAAGGCGGTCGGCGTTATTGCGTACCTTGTTTTGGATGAAGAATTACTTCATCGGGGAAGGAGGCGGCTCGAGAGAGGTTACTATGGAAGTATTGAGAAAAGGAAGTTACAAAGGGTCGTCAATACTTGCGGTTTGTCGGTCTCATGTACGAGGCTCCGAGCGCCTCGTTATACCTGAGTGCCTTCTTGCTTGGTCAGCGCCGCATGTGCTGGCTCTGCCTCTCGTCCCCCGGAACTACAGAGAGGTGCGGTTCCGGGTGGACTTTAACTCCAGGTGGATAGAAAAGGAAGAGATACTTCCCGCTTTCTTAAGGAATTACTAAGAATATGTAAAAATGTAAAAAAGTGGCTTTAATTTCTTGTGAATTGATTATCACATAGATTGTGATCCAGTAATTATGAAAACGGGTTTGGAATTATATCGAGTGATTCCAAAATCCTGTTTTTTCTATACTTCAGGATAATTATAAACTGTCATATTCATAGACTAATTAATGAATGTGTTGATTTCTCTCATTCTACGGAAGACTCCGCAGTGGGGCATGTGTGTGGCCGTTGTTGGTTGGCACATCTGGATGGAGGCAATGGATATGTTGATTGGGACAAACAACTTTAGTGCTCACTTAGGGTACTCTTGGTTTGATGGGGCTTGTTCATTCTTATAATTTATTTATTGAGCCACGGAACGGAATCATTAAGGCCCTGGGTATCTGTTTTGAGCCTATGGACCCAACGTTGTTCCTTTTCAAAAAGTATTCTCGTTGCATTTCTGTCTACTATGTCTAGACTTTCTAAAATTACCCAGTGTAAGTCATTCACTGTGTGTTGCTTTTCCTTGTAATGTGACGACATCTTTGTCGTGGTTCTTTTGCAGTTAACATTACTCCTGTGTTCACATAGTCTTTGCTTCGCTTTTCGACAGCTCATCCCAATATATCGCATGTCGCAAGGACATGTGATCATATACACGACATGGCTAGTGTTACAGTTCGTGTGTTTCTTTAATTTCCATAGGAAATTTGGGAGTAATTGCAATTCTTTTGTAGGTTCCGTGGTTGCACACATTACACAGGACCCACATGGGTAATGACCGGTGATTGGGGGTTTATTCCAAAGTCCTGGTTGTTGTTTTTTCTTCTTTGGGGGTGGTCGTGTGTGCACCAGGAGGTCTTTGATGTTGCTGCTCCTTTTATTTGCGAATCTGGGTTTTGACCAGGTTAGGGTATTGGATGTTATAATCCTCCAATTTCGGTTGATGATTTTCTTTACCTGGTTTGTGATTGGGCTATATGTTGTAACGCAGGTGGTCCTTTCATCAATCTGTTTTGGGTGGCTTTCTAGGAGAGATTCTCTTGGTTGGTTTCTAGCTCGCTTGGCACAAGAATTGATAATTCTTTTGGGGTATACCTACATCACTAGACAGGAATGTGTTTTCGAGGAGGCTGAGCTGACTACACTGATAACTTGAAGGCGAAATACTGTTTGGCAGGCAGGCCAGGCCGAGCCAGGCACCGCTTCGCTTGGCAGGAAGTAAGGCAGAGGTCAGGGATGCATCCCATCTCCACGTTGCAACTTTCGGAGACAGAGACAGAAAGTGGTTCAATGGCAGGAATCAGGGCCTAACTCGGAAGAGCCAGGAAAACGTGAAAGTGCACTATGTAAAGACGGTGGCACGGCATACTTAGGAACCGAATTATCGATCCATTCATGGTGGATCTGATAGAGGACATGTTAACGTTGGACGCAAATGTATTTGCGTCTTTAGATTTGGTTGCGGAGGGAAGTTACATGCACTTTTAACTCGTACATGGAGACGATGGGGTACTTTCAATTACCTCATTGCCTCCTTGTCCCCTACGGACCCATTAGGATATATCTATTTTCATGAGACCATCTATCTGTTCATATAACACCATCTGTTCTTCTTTCTTTAATCGGGAACGTGAACTTGAGCTGGGAATACAAGCTGTGGCGCACAAGCCGCAAATCGCTGGCCCACATTGAAGACATAAACAACAACTGAATACTATGGCCAATATAATTCCTAGGAATGACAATAGCTTCCATCCCCAGGCTGTTATTATACTCCAGAGCCAACCGGACCAAGTCCAGGAGCCGGATTCTGATGTATCTGATGGGCAATTTCGTGAAGTCTGGTGATGGCTTTATAGACTGATGGCGCGTTATTAGGAATAAACACGCAACAACTGGATCCGATGACTCTACAAGCTCCGCCCCTATCGGCCAGGATGACGTCAAGGACAAGGCGGTTCTGAAGAACAACAAGTCTTATAGCAGACTGCTCCTCTGTTAAGTTGCCCAAAGCTGAAGTAGTCTCATTCACTACTGCTTCAAGAATTCTGGTTAATTTGCGTATCAGTTTACTATTGGAGACAGTACCTAAATAAGGAAAGAATCCTTTATTGAAATCTGTATATTGTTGCCATGCGATTTCAGTTTGATCAACTAATGGGAGATCTCTCTTGTGCCTAACAAGATTGATGCGGGAATTCCTGTGATAGTCAGATGGGGCTAGAAAAACTGGTGGCAATAGGAAAGCAATGAAACAAGTACCAGCCCAGTCTAGAGGTAAACGTACATAAGCTGTATGACCACAAATGAAATAGGAATGTCGGGTAGCTTTGAATGTAGACTTGCCTTCATCATTAAATTCGACCACAGTAGTACAGTCACTATGGCCTAGATGTACTGAACCATTCTTTCGGACGCATAATACACCTTTAGCAGGTAAAACTGAAATAGATGGCAAGTCTGGACTAGTTTCTGACTGAACATTTAGAATCATGAGGTTGAGTGTAAAATTACCTAATCCATACACTTCATTTTCTAGGTCGGTCCCTGTCATTTGTGGAAGACCTTCTTTATCTGGGAAACATGCTTTGTTCATGACTGTGTTCAGGTTCCCCCATATCCATTTGCCTTGGGAAACCCTTGATTCAGTGTCTAAAGAAGATATTAAACTAAACCATGCACCACAGGAACCATTATGTGTAAACGGGTAAGGAAAGAGGGGCAGAGCTCCCTTGTAGTTCTGATAGGGAGGGAGTCAGCCACATATCCAACAGTTAGTAGCATTGTTGATCTGGTGTGAATGGTGTAACATACGAATGAATGTATTGTTGCGCAGCGCAAGTCGATAAGACAATTCGTGTGGGGGTAGTTCACTAAACGTGTGCTCTGCAGTATCATTAGAAAAAGAATGTGCAATCGGAAAATACATATGTAACATCAAACTGATGCAAAGTAACGTAAGACTCAGAAGAAACATAATAATCAGGGTGCAGATGCACCTACTACGGAGATTTTTACAATAATGATTTCTTTTCAGGATCTCCTGTCTATCTCTCTCTCTATTTGGGTCTAACTTGTACATTGTCAGAAACTGCCTAACCGCTTCACCCAGGAGGGGACTTAAACAATTAAACTGTCTGACTTACTAGACCTCAACTTCATTCGAAACTCCTGCTGAGGAGTTTTCTCTACCAGGGGGAGTTTAGTATTAGTCTTTGGAATGTGGCAGGGCTGGGAATCAGTCTTTGGCGGAAGTCCATAGAAGCGTTTCACGTGACTCGAGTGGAGCCAGGTTTTCCTCCCCTCCAACTTAACGGCAGTCCTGGTTGTTAACAAAACGTTCTTCGGCTCCTTCCAGCGGGGCTCCAGAGGACTTGACCTGTCGAAATTCCGGACTAAAACCACATCACCGGGGACCAGCTCGTGCGGATTCACCTTGGTGTTGTCTGGAAAGGCTGCTGCAACCTGTGAACGACATGATTGTAGTGCAGACATCAAGGAAGCAATGTAATCTGTCAGCATAGTACTTTCAACATCAGTAATTTTCCTCGGCAGAGGCGTCCCCCACATATTAGGAGGTCTACCGAAGACCACCTCATACGGGGATAGCCCTGTCCTAGAATGGGCTACCATTCGCATGTAAAAAAGAGCAACAGGTAAAGCTACTATCCAATCTACGCCCTTCTCTTTACACACTTTAGCAAGACGTGTTTTCAGAGTCTGGTTATGACGCTCCACGAGACCTGCTGCCTCGGGATGTCGGACACAGTGGAATTTCCACTGATATCCCAAAAGAAGGGAGACCTGCTTCATGAGTTCGGACGAGAATGGCTGACCATTGTCCGAGTACACGACACGGGGCAAACCGTACCGCGGGAAGAATTCACGAACCAACTGCTTGGCAGTGGTCGGAGCAGTGTAATCTGGAACGGGATACGCTTCTGTCCATCGGGATAGGGCACATACAACTACAAGGACATATTTAAAACCTCTGCATCTGTCCATCTGGATATAATCCATCTGGAGGACTTCAAAAGGATGGTCGGGAGGATGAAATCCACCTTGTCCTACGGGAACACCTTTTCCTGGATTGAACTGACAACAGATCATGCAGGTACGCACTTTCTGTTTTGCTGCTGCTCGTAAATGTTTGTTAAACCAGAGGTTCTGTAAACTGTCTAACATGGCTTTTTCACCCAAATGTGCTGGACTATGTGCAGTGTTGATGATAACTTGAACCATAGAGTCGGGGAGAAACCATGTGGTCTTTCCCCTCGTCATCCAACCCTGTTCAGTCTGGACCCCTCCTTGTTCAGACCATTTCTTGAGTTCGTCTGGAGTAGCATGTGTCTGTATGTCAATGACATCTAGTGCGGGGTCCCTGACTGTCATGCTATGCGTCAGTGATGATACGTCTGTCTTTGTCATATCAGTCGTATGAGTATGAGTCTGTGCTGTATGTTTCGCTGTCCTATCTGCAAAGTCGTTACCCTGGGAAATTTTGTCTGTGACCTTTGTATGTGCTTTACACTTCATGATGGCTATGGCTGTAGGCAAATGTATTGCCTCCAACAGCGCTTGAATGAGGGGACCATGTTGGATTTTGGCTCCGTGAGAGGTCAGGAAACCTCTTTCTTGCCAGAGGACACCGAAGTCGTGTACGACTCCAAATGCATAACGTGAATCTGTGTATATGTTTACTTTAAGGTTCTTGGCTCGTATGCAGGCTTGGGTCAGAGCAATGAGCTCTGCTGCTTGGGCTGACAGGGTGTCAATGCGATATGTTTCTAAGACTTCATTTTCAGTGGTCACTGCATATGCGGCCACTAGCTCTCCTGTATTTGTTCTCATACATGAACCATCCACATAAAGTGTCAGGTCTGGATCGGGTAAGGCCACATCTGTCAAGTCTTGTCTGGGTTTCGTGATTGTATCAATAACCTCCACGCAGTCATGTGGAGTAGGATCTGTACTGCTCGATGGTAAAAGTGTAGCAGGATTCAGTGTATTACAACGTCTGATTTCTATGTGTGGTTGGAATAATGTCAGTTCATAACCTGTCAGTCGCGCTATAGTCAAGTGTTGAGTCTGTGTTCTGTTTAGGAGAACTTCCACAGAGTGTGGAACCTGTACTGTCAATTGATGTCCTAATACAATGGAATCGCTTTGTCTGATTGCTATAGCTGTTGCTGCAACTGATTTTAAGCACGCAGGCAAGGCCTGGGCTACTGGATCTAGTGTGCTCGAAAAGTAAGCACACGGTCTGTGTTTGTCTGCTTGAAGCTGAGTGAGAACCGACAACGCTGTGCCATCGCGTTCTGTGACAAAAAGTGTAAAAGGTTTACTGTAACATGGTGTTGCTAAAACTGGTGCTTGACATAAGGCTTTCTTTAATTCGTCAAAAGCTTGTGTATGTTCCTGAGTCCATGGGAGGACAGCCGAAGACGCTGCCTCTTGTGTTGTCAACTGTACAAGTGGTTTAGCTAGAAATGCGTATTGGGGAATCCATTGTCTACAATAAGAAGTGAGTCCAATAAAGGCTCGTACTTCTTTCTGTGTCTTGGGTTGTGGAAGTTGTGCAATCAACTGTATACGATCTGGTGTCAGCTGTCTCCCCTCGTTGGACAGCAAGTGCCCAAGGTACACCACTTGCTGGGCGCAGAATTGCAGCTTCGAAGGAGACACCTTGTGTCCCTTGTCCGCCAGGAAAAACAATACTGTCAGTGATGCTTGTTCACATTCGGGTTCACTTCGGGCGGTGATCAATAGATCATCGACGTACTGGAGCAGGGCAGTATTAGGAGGCATGTGGATATTGTCAAGCTGTTGTTTCAATGCTTGGCTGTAGATGCTGGGGCTTTCTGTGAATCCTTGAGGGGCGCGCGCAAATTTGAAGCTTCGGCCATTTAAACAGAATCCGAAAAGATACTGGCTTTCCGGATCAATGGGGACACTAAAGAAGGCGTTCTTAAGATCGATTACAGTAAAGAACGTCGCCTCTGAATCAATAGCTGTCAATAATGAAGAGATGTCCGGGACCACAGGATACTGTGGTACAATGCATTTATTCAATTCACGTAAATCAATCACCAGTCGATAAACTGGAGGTGCATTTGGATCAGTGCGTTTAAGAATCGGAATGATAGGGGAATTACAAACATTGGAGTCGGTCTCTACAACCACTCCTTGTACAATGAGCTCGTCAATGATTTTCAGTAAAGCCACTACAGCATCAGGTGGTAACTTGTATTGTCGGATTCGGGGCAGTACAACTCCTGGCTTGAGTGTAACACGGTATGGTGTAATGTGCATACAACCTACATCAGTGGGGCCTTGTGCCCATAAATGTGCAGGAACATTCTGTAACCTGGGATCAAAATCTCTCAACACATAATGGCCCTTGAAATCACGAAGAAACAGCCTTACTCCTTCCGGAGAACAACAAATTACAGCTCCTAGAGCTTTCAGAGTTTTTATACCAAGCAGGTTTTCTGGACATGATTTCGTAAGTAACAAATCAGTAGTACGAGATAACGGACCAACTGCAAGGGGAACAGGTTTCGATACTTCGTTAACAATAGGCTTTCCTGAAAATCCAAGGGAAACATTCTGTGAGCCTGAGAGTGGTGCCCCTGGGACCTCGTCGTGACTGATGGTAGTTCTGCTTGCCCCTGTGTCAATCAAAAACTTTCTATCCTTCCCTAATACCTGACTATGTACATAAGGACCCTCTTGATCTACAGGAACTTCAATAAGAGGCAAGCCAACCTCCCTCTCTAGGCTGTTTCATGTGTACTGCTGATAATCGGGGTAATCAGATTGGGCATACTGGTACATCTGTTGTGTGACATGCTGAGTCGCGGCAATGGGTTGGGGCTGTGGTACCGCTACGGTCTGTTGTGGTACATGCATAGGTTGCACGTTCTGTGGAGTATGTTGTTGGACCTGGTGTTGGACCTGGTCCTGTCTGGGTGGACGTGGTCTCTCTTTAGTTTTACCTGTGGCGATATCGTGTTTCAGAACTGTACATTCGTTTACATAGTGACCTGGCTGTTTACAATAGTTGCATGTCCCTTTAACGGGAGCCGCCGAATTATTTGACTGTGTCGCGCCCTTTTTCTGACCATCAGCTGGAACTGACTGAGCAACTAACATTTTCATTTTCGTGTCTTTCATACGTCTCTGTTCGTGATCATGTTCCTCCCTAATTCTGTTCTGGTGGTACTGCAACATTTGCAACATTTGGGATGGCGTGTTTGCTTGCCATGTGCTCTCGACTTTCAATACACGGTTCTTAACCTGGGGCAATGAATTCTCAACCAATTTGGTTACGAATAGATGTGGATATGACTCGCTACTTGTTTTCAGGCCACTATTAATGATAAAACATTTCTCGAATCTGGAATAAAAATCACTAGTATCTTCGTCAGGTTTCTGTTTACAGGCTGAGATTGCATCCCAATCCTCCTTTTTAGTTGTCAACAATCTTGGTAAGACATGTACTAATAATCCTGGTAACGCTTTAGTCTTCGTTCCAAGCCCTAAACCTGGGGTACGACCAGTTTCTTCGTCTTCTAATTCAGTCCAATTGATCTTTGTATTTCCCACCTCCCATTCTTTTTCTTTGAGTTTTTCGTAAGTACCAGCAGGCAATAACACTTTTAGAATTTTCATAATATCGGGATATGTATAATCTCCCATGAGTAACATGTCTTTTATTTCACGGTGAAACCCAGCTGGATCTTTATCATGACTAGGCACTATTTTCTTCATTTCCAATAATTCCATTTTAGTTATGGGCGTATATACATACACGCGTTCAAAGGTATTGTCTTGTTTCCGGATGGGGAGTACTTCTCGTAAAGGGTTCTGTCTGTCTAGGTGAAAAGGATTGGTTACTGGGGGTGGAACAGGCACAAAATGTGAGGTCAAGAATGTTCTGTATTTATGGGGTTGTTCGAGGATTACATTAATCAAATCAGTACCTAGGCCTCTCCATCTATGCAGGAGTAAGTCTTGTAATAGATTATACAACGGACCTGGATCGGATTGCTGACTTTCGTACTGTACAATAAGATGTTGGGCCATGTAAATACCTGCTAGTCGCTGTTCTTCTGGACTAAGACTTAAAAACATGTGCACTACTAAATCATCTTTATACATACTGTCATCCCCGGCCCATTGGACTGCGGACCGGGCTAGTTCTTGGTCACGCAAGGTAGTGAGTTCATGATAACCAACTCTTTCTTTCAGGCTTCTATCAGTAACTTGGAAAATATGTTCAAGGGAACATTGCTCTGGAATTGGGGAAAGGTGACGAATGGGTGTGTCAAAGGGCCTGTCAAGGGAATACTGTTTAGGGAGTTTCGCCCTACCTACATAAGCTATCGTGACTGGGGGCACTTGGGTCGTTGCTGAATCTTCTGGTTCTTCCTCCTCTGAGGTGGCTTTGTCGTCTGACTCGAGAGGCTGGTCAGTCTCTCGTCTGGCTTGTATTGCTACAATCTCCTTACGGATCTTTCTAGTCATGGCCACTATACATTTCTCTTTGTCATGTTTGCCTTCGGCAATGTTCTGACTCCATCTCGACAAACCCTCCATCTCTTCCTGCGAGAAGCCTGGCTGGTCCAGGACCCTTATCAAACTATTAATCAGAAATCGCATTATCAAACCCTTTGTCTCAACTTTCTCGTGTGCCATAGCTTCGCGAACACATTTCTGCCCTTCACCTGTTCTAACAAAATGATATATGTTGTCTAGATGTTCTGGCATGTCTGTAATAACATCAGATAATCTGTAACGCGACGTAGTCGTAATGAGGCTAACGCCATGGGTCTTGTCTTACCAGGTACCGGGTCGTATCTGCAATCTGCTAGGGGCTCTTTAAGATAATCGGTTAGGTTTGCTTTGGGTGTACGCGACATGGCTATTTCTCTCATTGTTACTCGACGTAAGGGTGGCGGAGTATGATAGAGACCTCCTGAAGCGCCTCCTGAGGCACCCCCTGAGGCGGAACCATGAGCATGACTTGATGTCAATGGGTGCGGGTGTGGAATATTTATCGGGGACGACTGACTTCGAGTCGCATCTGTACCAAAAGGGTTATTAGGACCAAGAGTAATGGGACCAGCAGGGGAAGTGACACTAGGTGCGGGAAGTGGATGACGTGGAGGGGTCGTGGACTGACCAGCAGGGACCAGCAGTGGCAATTGTCGGGGCATAGTAGCGTATGCGGGAGCTTCACCATCTAGATAGGAAGAAAGGAAACTATCTGCTGCGGTCTGTTTATGATGTACTTTGGTCGGAACCAATGGAGGGGGCAGATCGTTCGGTATTTCCGAGGTTGCTTTGGGCCCTCGGCCCTCGGCCAAAACTGGATACAGTCCTGTTATAAGAGCATTACTCTGTCTTTCTTGTTGTTCGGTTTTGACTCGCTGTCCCTCTTCTAGTAGATCTTTTTCTTTAGCTTTTTCGGAATCTTCTCTACTCTTTTCTGCTTGTCTGAGTGCCTTCTCTGTCCGTCTATGTGATTCTTTGCGCCACAATTCAATAGCATCTTTCTGTGATTGTCTGGCTTTCTTTTTCCATAACGCTTCCTCTACTCTCATGATGCACTCGGCATCCCATGTCCCTGTAACGGGCCATCTCTGATTCTCTGCCAGGTCTTTGGTGTAATCCACCCATAAGTCTAAGTATAGTATGGCATCTAAGCCATGCTTGTGGTACATAAAATGTCCAGGAGTATCCCTAGGTGGGATAGGAACTGCTTCTTCTAGTATCCCTTTCCTAGTTCCTATCTGTCGTAACTTCGAGAACAAAGGCATTGCTACCTCTAAAGTGGACGTAAGACGTAAGACACAATGAACACAGTAAAATATGCAAATAATCACTCATACCACGACATTAAACACATTGAAACATCTCGAACAGATATTGACTACCCACAAATTCTATAACCGTTGAATACTAGAATTACTCGATGTACTGCTAAACAGCACAGATACACTGCTAAAACAGTGCAGACCGGATCTGTGTACCCAAACCCGTCTTGACCGGATACAAATTAATGCACCCGTCTTGATGCGTCCCCAGCAACGGTACTCACCGGGAAGCACGGAACGGAAGGCCTCGGAAACTCGACTGGACTGGACCGCTACGACGTCACTGCTGCTGCGCACTACGCATGCGCCTCGACGCTTCGGACAGGTGGGCCTCTGGACACCTCAGACACTGTTCTCTCGGCTGGGCTCTGGTCGGGAACCTCCGCACTCATCACCGCCTCGTCTGGATGTCGATCGCAGTCTCCGTCACCTCCGTAGGCCTGAGGGAGATACAGGAAATCCTGCAGATGCGCATAGATGTCCGTCACGGCTGTGGCAGGGGGCAAGGCCTGCGACGCATCTCCGGCGCGTGGGGTGGGGGAGGGGTCCCTATTCGGGCGCCAAATTATGTGGTAAATATAATTTACCGTATACTTATTTTCCGCATAATTTCAAGTAAAAGGATAGCTCAATAAAAATGAGAGGCAGAGTCCGGGTTGTCTGAGTCTTTAAGGGCTTTAATTCAGAATGACTCGAGCCATGGAAATCAATTCCATCAATACAAGGGCTCGGGGGTATATGCAATGATGGCAAAAAGATGTCAACGATTTATTAACAGTACATGACATATATAGTATAACGAGGCAATAACAATGCATACAGTAGGCGTGTCAAGTGAATGTGCGTAGCAAAAAGGCGTGTACATAGGCGTGCACGAAGGTGTGTACTGGAAACGTCACAGAAAAGTGTCATAAGTGGGTGTACACATAGTGAATTCTGCAGAGTCAGCTGAAAACTATAACTTGGGTGCGCGCGCAGCTGGTATGACGTGTGATTGACGTGTACCTGGAGAAAGCTAAGGGTCTGACTTTTAGCACTAGTAGAAGAGACAGACATCTGGCATGTCAGACCGACCTGTTCCTATAACATGTCTGATATCTTGTATTTGGGGTAGGTGTAATCTGAAGTAAAAGGTCTCTCGGGCAGAGGCTATTCTATACAGAAAGCATACGTGTCTAAGTGCAATGTGCAGGGCCATGGGTCTACCATGGTAACAGGAGCTATGGATTTCATGAAGGAGACAGGGAGGCTTGGCCCTTTGCTCTGCAGCCGGGGAGCTGTTTACCTACTTCACTAGACAGGAATGTGTTTTCGAGGAGGCTGAGCTGACTACACTGATAACTTGAAGGCGAAATACTGTTTGGCAGGCAGGCCAGGCCGAGCCAGGCACCGCTTCGCTTGGCAGGAAGTAAGGCAGAGGTCAGGGATGCATCCCATCTCCACGTTGCAACTTTCGGAGACAGAGACAGAAAGTGGTTCAATGGCAGGAATCAGGGCCTAACTCGGAAGAGCCAGGAAAACGTGAAAGTGCACTATGTAAAGACGGTGGCACGGCATACTTAGGAACCGAATTATCGATCCATTCATGGTGGATCTGATAGAGGACATGTTAACGATGGACGCAAATGTATTTGCGTCTTTAGATTCGGTTGCGGAGGGAAGTTACATGCACTTTTAACTCGTACATGGAGACGATGGGGTACTCGTTAGGGGACATACCTGACCATAAAAATTTCAATGACCTCATTGTGGTATTGAGGTATACAGTGATACCACGTCAATGGTACATAGCCAGTATTTAGTGTTCTTGTCAAGCACAATGGTTTTTAAAAGATTCACGAAAGTGGTTGTGTCCTTGATGTAAGATTGGGCGTTTTGTACTATAGGTTGCAGAAACCAATCTATGTATTTGCCTATACTATCTGATATCGAACCGCAAGCTGACACAATGGGCCTGAAAGGTGGTATTTTGTCATTTTTATGAATTTTTGGCAGCATGTATAACCTGGGTCTGCGTGGATAGTTGGTCTTCAAAAAGTTTTTAGTTTGTTCGTCGATCCATTGCAAAGTTATAGCATGATCTAGAATGGTTGATAGAATTTTTTGGTACTCCTCAGTCGGATCTTTGTTTAAAGGAATGTACGTGTTTGTGTCCTTAACATGTTCATTAACGCTTTCTTCATAGAAGCTGGTGTCCATCAATATAAGAGCCCCTCCTTTGTCGGCATTTTGGAACGTTAGTTCTTGATCATTGATTAAGTTTAAAATCGTGCTCCATTCAGCTTTAGTTAGATTGCTTTTCTTTTCTTTCTGAAAATTGATTTTTTGAACATCGGTAAGTACTGCCCTTTCAAAGGTTTCGATCGTTTTGTGAGAGTGTGGTGCACAGAAAGAGCTTTTGGGTTTAAAGATTTTGACTTGATCTGTGGAACTTGCAGGTGTATCTTTGAAGAAGTATCTTAATTTTAATGTTCTGAAGAATTTAAAGAGTGATATTTCTGTTTCAGGTAAGTTGGTTCTGTATGTAGGCACAAATGAGGTTCCTTTGTTTAATACCGTCAATTGTGTTGGCGTGAGTTGTTTAGAGGAGATGTTGATGACTAAGTTGTTTTCGCTGTTTGACTCCTTGTCCTTTTTGCGATTTCTGCTGCAGTTTCTTCTGCCCCTTCTATTACGTCTGTGGGTGGAGCATTGGACGCTGGGCTTATGTCTAAAAAAGACGGTTTGGTAGTAGATGTACTTGATTGTTGTGTTTTATGTAGTGGTTGTCTCGATTGCGCTATGTCGGATTCAGAAGTTAAACTTTCTTGTGATGAATTGCCCGGTGTTTTAGATTTTGATTGTTGCCACTTTCTTTGATTATATATTTCCGCCCAAGTGTATACTTCGTCGTACTTATAATCAGTGGTGTCTCTTTTGTATTTCCGTACTTTCCGATCATTTACTTCTTTTGCGTATTGATCAAGTTTTTTGTTCACATCTTCTAACATTGTTTTTAAATCTGGTATTTTTTCCAATTCTTTTTTCATGTTGTTTAAGTCATTTTCGATTTCTTTCAAGACATTTGCTAGTTCTTGTATAATTAGAAGAATTAAATCTAATGAACATTTGTTTAGGATTTGATACCATTTTTCAATGAATTGTTTGTTATTTTTGCACAACATCGGCTTCAAGGCGATTCTAAGCCCTCTGGGGATTCTTTTGTTTTTTTGGTGGTAGTGTATAAGTGTAGTTGCGTGGAGTCTTTGATTAATTTCTTTTTTGCTTAAAAATTCAAATTGTCGAATTAATTGAGCAGTGGTTGAGACGTTAGGACTGAATGCTCTGGTCTCTTGTATGAGTCCGTATATTTCTTCGGCTGCCTCCGGTGAGAAGGCTAGTAGTTCTGCTTGTTTCGAAGTGATTTGAGCTATATCGTCGAGCTGCATTCTAGTAACTTCTTCTTTTTGGGTGCACTGGAAGATAGTTTAGACTGGAATAGAAAATTATAATTAGCTAGTATCTTTGTGCGCCCTTTACTTAAAAGATGGTATTCCGTTTTAGTGTTGGCGCAGTCCTTGTTGCACTGTGTCTGTCAGTGCCTTAATAGTATGTAGGTAGAGTGTGGTCTCTTGAACACAAAGGACGCGCACTTTCAACTAGTACCACAATTGGTTTTATCTTTCTTTCAATTGTTTTAGTTGCATGTTTCAAAGGAAAAGTTTTCACACATTTTTATGATCATAGTTATTCATTTTATTTATGAAGCATTCTTTTTAGAAATTGTAGTCATTTCCAATACGAAGTTAATTTGCTAACAATAGTAATTAGCGACTTTACATTATGCCCAATGCATTTCGGGTTGTCAAAGAAAACCCATACAAGACCTTAGCATTCAAAAAAGAAAATCGTGAAGTTCAAGCATAACATTGTAATTCATTCCTAACATCTTCATAAACTGTATGGTATTACATAGCATCAATCATTAGTCCAATGATTTAAAAAACAGATTTCGTGTGATCTAAAGGAACATAGGTGGGGAAGAGAGGATGAAAGTGGGAATGACCGGTTTTACCTAATGGACGCAAAATTAAACGGGAAACTGTGAAAAGGACGAACTGCATGGTAACTTACGGTTTAGTAACAGTCGCTGGACTCTCGGTCAACGGTTCCGAACGAGGAAGCGAGCGGGTGCTGGGAGAGCCTATCGGGTGCAGTTTTGTAGTGTGGTGTGGTGACGGGGTCACGTGCTCATGGGATTACGGAAGTAAACAGAACTTACGAGAAATTGCATTGCAAGACGCCAATTTAGCCGGGCTCTTCTGGGTTAAAACACAGTTTGACAGCCTACCTGCAGGTCCTGATGCCCTTCTGGTTCCATTTTGCTCAAGATAATGCGTGCCTTATGTCCATCAAGCTTGGACAAATACAAATAATGTGTATTAGATCCTCGTTTCCTGTTCTACAACGACGACAGAACTGTTCTTCTTATCTCCTTTTCCAAGGTGTCAGGTGAGGGAGAATTGGCAAAATACCAAAACGCAACTTTAAAAACTTTTCCTTTATCTTCTGATTAATTTCCCTTTTCAAGTAAGCTTCTAGGATGTGATCTTTATAGTCATTCAACACTATCCATCTGTGTGCCCTTTTAGCCAGAGTTTCCTTATCTTTTGTTAACCCCTTGGCTGCGGGGTTAATTTTTCCAAGGTGTGAGGGGGGGGTGGGCGCAGTTCTGTGGTGCCCAGGTTGGCTCCTGGCCGTCATGAGTCAGGGTAGTCATGTCCTCATGACGGCCGGGAGTCATCCAAACTCCGCCCAAAGATTTATTCACCCACTCAGGCGGTGAATTAATCGCGCGTGGGCGCAGCGGCAACGTTTGGACGGCTCCCGGACGTCATAAGCACATTGTGACTCATGATGGCCGGGAGCCGTCCTGAGCACAGAACCAATCAAGGATATCATTTTCTATACTTTGGTAATACCTGAACTCAGAATGTTAAAATACATCTTTTGGTGGAAGTGATTTTTACATTCTGTGTTTGAAAATACCACTTTCAGAAAGTAGGTATTTTCTTACCTAACCGTCCAGCCTGCCTCTGCTAGGTTGTGTATTGCATGTCTGGTTTGTGAGTGACAGGAGGGCTTGGGCTCCAGCAGTTTGATGAGTCAGGGCTGGGCTGAATAGGACCTTGGCTGAATAGAGAGTAGGGTGCAGAGATTTCCTTCAACCACCCTGAGCCCTCATGAAATAGAGAGTAGGGGGAGGACATTCCCTTTCAGCTACCTAGACCAGGTCTGTTTTCAACAATGCTGTCTCCACCTCCTGCCAGAAAGCTGCACCAGTGAGGACAGAACTGGTTTTGGCCAGGTACAACTTTCATCATCTTGAAGAAGAATCTTCAAGGGCTTGTAGTGTGCTTGCCTCCTGCTGAAGTTTCAGGATTGCAAGACTTCACCACCAGCTCCCCCCTTAATTTCCTTGCTGAGAATTCTGTCTGCAGAAGCCTACATATTGTTGTGAGCTGGAAGCGTGACACAGCAAGAAGAAGCGTGTCGCCCTAGCAGCTTTTGAAGTCGCACCACCGGAGAAGCGTGTCGCCGCCACAGAGGTCGCCGTCGCATCACTGGAGAAGTGTGTCTCTGTCATAGCTGTTTGTAGTTGCATCACCAGAGAAGCGTGTTGCCACCGCAAGGGTCCACGTCGCATCACCAGAGAGGAATGTCGCAGGGCCTGTTGCAGATCAGAAGTTCCAGAGTCGCCACATGGCCATTGGACATGCACACATCACCTTCACGTTGTCGCACAGCATCAAAGACGCCATCTTGTTGCATCACACTGGATCGTTGCATCGCATTGATGCACCATCTTGTCACATCACAACCGGAATGCAATACAAGATCGATGCATCCCCTCCTCACCGTTAAGGAACAGACCCATTTCCAACTTTGCGCAAGCATTGAGGAAAAGATGCATTGCCTTCCCCGAAGAAAGGAACTGGTGCACCGTCCTCCCTGCAAAACTTTTGTTTATCTTGCATTACGCATCCAAAGGTACTTTGTGAGAAATGAGTCTCATTTACCATCACGTTTGAACTAAGCTATTTTTATCATCAAAAAGTCATTTTCGTAATACTGTATTGTGGACTTTTGTCGTTTGGGTCCTGTGTTAAGTCTATATAAAGAATACTTATTTTTATAAAAGCGTTGTAGTGTTCATCTGTAGTGTGTCACTGTATTACTGTATGTGTTCACACATGCTTTGCACACTGCCTCTGAGATAAGCCTACTTTCTTGTGCCAAGCTACCACAGTGTTGAGCAGGGTGTATTTTCGGAGTGTAGCCACCTTACCCGAACTAGAAGCAAGGGTCCCTATTTAAACAAAGGTGCAAACCATTGCCAACTAGAGACCCCCAGTTCTAAAAGTTGAATCCATAGTTTCCAATGAATAGAACGGTTTTTGCTTTCCAAATGTCATATTTTGATATCTGTATGTTGGATTTTGGCGTTTTGGTCTTGTTTGGTTTAGATAAAAATAGTTTATTTATCTAAACTGGTGTGGTGTCCCTTTGTGATGTATTCACTGTGTTACTGCGGGCTATATACAAATGCTTTACACATTGCCACTGTAGTTTAGCCCGACTGCTCTGAGCCAAGCTACCAGAGGGTGAGCACAGGCAGACTTAGGTGTGTGCTTTTCTTATCCTGTCTAGACCGATGGGTCCCTGCTTGGACACGGTGCAAGCCAATGCCAACTAGAGACCACGAATTCTAACATTGTGGTTCTTGCAGAATGATGTAAAATGCAAGTTTTATAGTACTAATCATATTGCACCTTCATTGAGTTCTGTCATCTATCATAAACCATGTAAATGCATACATATGAATAATTGATGCAGTAACACACCATTGTAAAGCAAATCGTGTCTCTTATGTACGTGCAATTAATACTAAATGAACTAAGAACCAGTTACAAATGAAAATTTGCACTTAAATACATGAATATATAAGAAATGCAGTAGGTTATATAAGCAGAATACACACAACAATTATGTTATTTCTGTGGGCACAGGGCACATAAAATTGGGATGTCTGTGCAAAGAACTTTGCATATTGTGTACAAGATGCACAGAATCTGGCACAGATACTGGCTTCAGTGACCCTGTCCCACAGCAACAAGCATGTAGATTTTCACTTTCGATTTTACCCTCAGAGGTGTTTTTATGTGTCTTCCAAAGTGCCCTTTTGAAATTGCAATGTATCCAATGTGCTTCAGAGGGAGTGTGCCAACTGCCCCCTTTGCTGGTTCCGCTTGTAAGTCTTCTGCTCCAAGGTAAAGCACATCTATGGTACCTGAGAGTTCCGAATAACATTGAGGGTCTCTAGAATCAATCCAAATTGGTGAGGTATAATGAAACATGATCAGATAAATCCCAAAGTTGCAGTACACCTCCATTGAAGGCGTCATGTGGCAAAGTGCCAGCAAAAAGTTACTCCTAACAAAAGAAATGACATTGTTTGAGTATAGCCAATCAGGAGTCCTTATTAATAAAAGTCTTGGGTAGAAACGACACTGCCAGTCCTTAGATTAAGCTACATTCAGGTGTTTAAAAAGTAGTATAACAAATCTGACACAGTAATTATCTGCTTTTCTAAAATTCTTATTGTATCTGTGACAATGATTTGTTTGCGATTTACATTTTGGAAAAATATACATTTATCCATACTTGTCTTTTTTTTAAATGTCATATATGTTGCTACTAATGTATAGTCATCCGCAGGTTGTCACAAAACAACACATTTGGAAAGGGGCGACCATTCGGTCCCCCCGAACGTATGGTGGAGTACCTCGATCCCCCCGGGAAGCCATCTTGGGCGGGAGGCGAGTCTCGGCTGGTATGCCCGAAGCGGCGTAGCCGGGGCGCGCCTTTTTCCCGCCCTAGAGTGGGCTGGCCTAGACACCGACGCGGCCGGCCACGCCCTCAGAGGCAGGCGGGGGCGGGTTCACGCCCACCCTGAAGACGGATAAAAGGAGCGGAAGCCAAGAAAGCATCCTCTTGTTCCTGTGCTCTGAAGCTGCACCTCCCCGCTGCACGTGAGCTCGAGACGGAACGAAGAGCCAATTTTGAGCTTTGTAGTCGGAAAGCGGGTCGGTACCGAGGAGATGCTCCGCATACTCATGAAGGAGATAGCCGATCTAAAGAAAAAGGTTGAGGCTAAGGACGGGTAGGGAGGACTGAAACGGCCTTTACAGGGAACAATCCCCGGTGGAAAAAGCAAGAGGCCCAGAAGGGGAGCACTTGGGGGAGAGACCCCGGTTCCCGAAACCCTACGAGAGGAGCCAACCCCGGTGCCGAAAGAGGGGAATCCAATCCCTGTGGTGGTCACCCCCGTGAACAGGGAGGATATGCCCCCCGAGTTAGCGGCACAATTGGCAGCGTGGTTGGGAAACGATAGCGAGGGCGCCACGGCTGACGACGCCCGGGCAGTAATGAGGCAACTGCGGGAATCTAGGGTGGCTGCGAAGGCGCCATCTTCTGTTCCCCCACAGGTTCCGGCGGCTGGAAGTACAGCAGGCCCAAGTTCGACGACAAGCATGGGGTCTACTTCAGGTAAGCGGCCATTGCCGATTGCGGGGGAGGGGTCTGTACCTTCTCGAAAGGAGAAGATTGCCCAGCACGTCCCACAAGAAATCAAGGGATTGATTTGGGCGGATAAATATGTAAACATGTTTTCATTGCTTACCGACCATTACGAGATCGAGCATGTGAAGAGTCAAAAGGAGCTCATGCATCCGAGTGTTTGGCGCGCAAAAATGGCCGCCTTTAAGGTCGACGAGACCATTGGTACTTGGGGCAGAGCGTGGGGCATTTTTACTTCCATTATGGGTGAGCGCAGGCCTGAGTTGTTGACCGAGTTACCCATTTATCAGTCGCGTATTATGGAGTATTCTGTGGCATATGGGGGCAATCAGTGGTTCTGCTATGATAATCTGTTTAGAAAAGCTAAAGAACACAACCCATTGTTGTCTTGGGATTGTTACGACTCCGTGTCTTGGCAAAAAATGGAGAGTACAGGGATGTTGAAGGTGCCATTGGTAGGGAGTAACGGGGGGGAATCCTCCCGCCAAAACTCTGGGACACCCTTTCGGATGGGTGCAGGTAACGAGTACCACTCGAAGCCGAGTGGCAACACAGGTAAAAGGGGGATCTGTTGGAATTTTAACAGAGGCAAATGTACCAGGCCCCAGGGGTCATGCAAATTCAGACATGAGTGTGGGGGGTGCGGGCAGCCATCCCATCCTGAGTCCATGTGCAGAGCCAAAACAGGTGATAACGGTGGTAAGGGAGGCGCCAAACAGGTCTAATATAGTCCGAGGGGCACCTTTACCGACCCCGATTGATACCATGGCAATGATTCCTTGGCTCAGCGAATACCCGGATCATGCTTCCGCTGGGGTGTTACGGAACGGGTTTTCATATGGTTTCCGCATCCCAGTGGGGGATTTTCAGGGGGTACCAAACTGTAAGAATCAAATGTCGGTCTTACAGCACACGGCGGTGGTGCAGGTAAAGATTGGGAAAGAGGTGACTCGAGGTCGTGTCGCCGGTCCATTCGATTTGCCACCGGTTGCTAACTTTGTGTGTTCTCCTCTAGGGGTGGTCCCCAAGAAGGACCCGGGTGAGTTTCGGCTGATACATAATTTGTCAGCCCCACGTGGTCTTTCCGTGAATGACGCGATAGACCCGGAAGTATGTTCGGTGCGGTACGCATCTTTCGATGAGGCCGTTGCCATGTTGAATCGCCTGGGGCCCGGGACGCTGATGGCCAAATCGGACATTGAGTCAGCGTTCCGGTTGCTCCCGGTACACCCAGACGATCAGCGTCTACTTGGTTTTCAGTTTCAGGGTCGCTATTACATGGATAGATGTATGCCAATGGGATGCTCGATTTCATGTGCCTATTTCGAGAAGTTCAGTTGTTTTCTGCAGTGGGTATTCACGAGGAAGACAGGTTTTCAACATGTTATGCACTATCTCGATGACTTTCTGTTTTTGGGGGCAGCCGGGGATTCTGAGTGTGGACAGGCTTTACATGAATTTTGTGTCCTAATGAATCAATTCGGTGTGCCTTTGGCGCCAGGTAAGACTGTGGGTCCCTCGACCTTGATCGAGTTTCTGGGGATCGAGCTCGACTCGGTGGAAGGTTGTTTTCGATTACCCAAGGAAAAAGTGTTAAAATTCAGGTTATCCCTTGAGACATGTATTCGTGCATCGAAAGTAAACCTGCATCAATTGCAACAGGTGGTGGGTCAGTTGAATTTTGCCCTAAGAGTAGTGCCGATGGCGCGCCCTTTTTCCCGCTCGATTGCACAATCCATGGTCGGCTTGAAGGAAGGACATCATCGCACGAGACTCTCGGCAGAGGTTCGCCAGGACATGCGCATTTGGATTGCATTCCTGGCGGATTTCAATGGTCGAATTGTCTGGAACAAACCAGCGGTGTCTTCCGAGGAGTTGGGGCTTTGGACAGACTCGGCGGGGAGTATGGGTTTTGGCGCCATATTGGGTACACAATGGTCGGCTCAAAAATGGCCGTCATGGTGGCATGAGTGCGGGTTGACGAGTAACATTGCTTTTCTCGAACTGTTCCCTATTCTGGTGGCTTTGAAAACATGGCCAGAAGGGTTTAGGGATCACTCTGTGGTGTTCTGGTCTGACAACATGACCGTGGTTGAGTGTATCAATAGTCAGGCAGCACGATGCAAATTGATTCTGAGACTGCTCAAGGAAATTGTGTTGTTGTGCATGCAACTGAATGTACTGTTTAGGGCGCGACACTTGCCGGGGGTGATGAACCAAGCGGCTGATGCGCTTTCTCGTTTCCGTATGCAGGCCTTCTGGGGTTTTCTGCCCACAGCGGACCCGGTGGCGGCACCCTTTCCCGAAGCTCTCTGGTCTCTCGGTGCCCCGAACTACAAGACCTCGTGGGAGAGAGTTTAGCACCCAGGACGAGGAAGGCATATGAAGGGGCGTTCCGTTCCTATTGGGCCTTTTTGGGTACTGCCGGGGGGGAACTTTGGGGTCAGGAAGAGTTTGTAGTGAGATTCCTGCTCTCTTTACATCAGGCAGGCAAGTCAGTAGCTACGGCCCAGAGGCATCGGGCCGCCATTTCCTTTATGGCAAGGGCTCATGGGATCCAGGACCCGACAGCGTCTTTCGTTGTGCAGAAAGCGCTACGTGGGTGGCAACGCCTTGAGGGTCGCAGAGTAGACGATAGGCACCCGATAGGTCTGGATAGGTTGGCCCTGTTATTGTCCGTGCTACCGGTAACATGTTCATCCCAGTACGAAGCAGTGTTGTTCCGAGCCGCATTTGCATTAGCATTCCATGGGGCTATGCGGGTAAGCGAATTAGTGGCAAAGAACAAGCAGGATACGATGGGGGGACTGTGCCGGGAACACATTCAGGTCAGGGAGGAGACAATGACGGTCTCGTTTGTCAGGTCCAAATCCGATCAGGGTGCAATCGGGGACTGCGTAATCATCCAGAGGATCCCCGGGTCTTCCATGTGCCCTGTTGTGTGCGTAGAGGAATATTTAGCGCAGAGGGTGGCAGCATGGGGGGGGACCTTGTTAAGACACGCTGACGCCACCCCACTGACGAGGTTTCAGTTTCAGCTGGTGCTTGCGATGTCGATTTCGGCCGCGGGCTTGAACCCCGGCGACTTTGGGACCCATTCCTTTCGGATAGGGGCTGCTACGGAGGCTACAGCCAGGGGTCTGAATGTTGAACAAGTAAAACGTGTGGGGCGTTGGTCCTCGAACTGTTATAAGAGGTATGTGCGGTTGCACATGTTGTGAAGCTGTAATGATGTACTCACGCTTCTTGTTTTTGTTTGATTTTCAGTTGCGCAAGCCTACGAGGCGGGGCGGACTGTGCAGTCGACCCGACACCGGGTGGCCAGCGGTCAGACATTACCGGCTGTGAAAAAGGAGGTGTGGGTCGTGGGCCACTCATACGTGAGGCGTGCCGCGGACGTATTCAAAGCAGGTGACATGATTCACGTGGCTGGGGAATACGGGTACAGTGTGTCCTTCTACGGAAAGGGCGGGCTCTGTATTGACCAGTTTCGATCATTTTTCGAGGGTTTGTTAGGGCGGACGAGGTCACCGCCGTCTGTAGTCATAGTACATCTTGGGGGCAATGATTTGGTGACCACTGGTTGACGACTTCTTCTTGAGGCGATGCTTTCCACGGTAAGTTGGTTGGCGAGAAGAGTTCCAGGCTGCACAATTGCATGGTCCCATATGATCCCACGAAAAGTGTGGCGGGGGGCTATTTCTGTTTCTGCTCTGAATCATTCAGTAAGGAAAATTAATAATAAAGTGAGTAGATTGTTCCGTTCAAGTACACTGCATTCTATTTCGCATGGTTGTATTAAAGGGGACAGTATGTATTTGGGGGATGGTGTTCATTTGTCCCGGATGGGGAACGAGTTACTCATAGGAGACCTGATAGCCTGGCTAAAGACTTTATGACATGACCTTTAGGCAGGAGTGTTGTGGGGGGTCCGGATAGCCGGTCAACTATCCGGCCTGTGGCGGTAAGGTCATGATCGGTGAGCAGTAATTCGAAGATCCCTATGAGGGGGCGTCACCCATTACGGATGGGAGCGCGCGGGGGAGGTGGCCAATTGGCCCCTCAACGGGGAGGCGGTCCTGTCTAAGGAGAGGCCGCCGGAAGGAAAGGAAAGGTGGTCAAGGCCCCTTCCTGGATAGGAGGGGCTACGGCCCCTCCTGGGGAATTTCCCGGGGCCAGGACATCTGCGACGGCAGATGGGTAAGTTGTGTGGGGTGCGGGAGGGGGTTTACGCTACCTTTTAGACACCCCACACGAGTCCTCGAACGACCGTTAAATGGCGTCGAGTTTATTGGGGCCCCCGTCAAGTACAAAGGGAAATTGGTAGATGCACTTGAGGTACGCCTCTGTGCGGTCACTCCTCTCACAAGTGAGGGGGGTATTTCTGGTTTAGGGATCTGACACCGGTTACGACCTTGCCGTTGGCCCTTAACGTTAGGATGTACAATTTCAAGTCAAATGTTTTGTAGGATGTTAGTTCGGCTAGGAGAACCTTTGTATTAGAGATCTGTTAAGGTTAGCCAAACATCGTAATGTGGAAATGAAATTGTACATAATATGAAACTGTTATTTTAATGTTTTAATTTTGTTTCATATTTTAAATAAATACGGCCGGGAAGGGTGACTCCCTTCCCGCCTTCCAAAAGTTCAAGAACGGTTTCCGGTTTCCCAATTCTTGGGGATTGTGTTGAGAGGGGGTGGCGGGTATCTCAGCCATATGGAAAGGGGCGACCATTCGGTCCCCCCGAACGTATGGTGGAGTACCTCGATCCCCCCGGGAAGCCATCTTGGGCGGGAGGCGAGTCTCGGCTGGTATGCCCGAAGCGGCGTAGCCGGGGCGCGCCTTTTTCCCGCCCTAGAGTGGGCTGGCCTAGACACCGACGCGGCCGGCCACGCCCTCAGAGGCAGGCGGGGGCGGGTTCACGCCCACCCTGAAGACGGATAAAAGGAGCGGAAGCCAAGAAAGCATCCTCGTGTTCCTGTGCTCTGAAGCTGCACCTCCCCGCTGCACGTGAGCTCGAGACTGAACGAAGAGCCAATTTTGACCCACCCACCAGCCCCTGAGGACAGCGATTCGTTGTGAATACAGTTGATATAGTATCTTTTTGTTTTCTCTGTTTTCTTACAGGTTGTGATGATATCGTGAAATTTCTTAAGATGCAATAAAGATTGGTTATTTTCAGTATATTTTGCAAATAAAGTTTTGGAGCAAGGATTGAGCAGTATTCACGCTTGGTAATAAGTGATGTTTGCTTTGTAATCTCAGTAACTTAGTTAGACTTGTCGTATTTATTTTGGTCGGGCGGTAAGGTCATGATCGGTGAGCAGTAATTCGAAGATCCCGATGAGGGGGCGTCACCCATTACGGATGGGAGCGCGCGGGGGAGGTGGCCAATTGGCCCCTCAACGGGGAGGCGGTCCTGTCTAAGGAGAGGCCGCCGGAAGGAAAGGAAAGGTGGTCAAGGCCCCTTCCTGGATAGGAGGGGCTACGGCCCCTCCTGGGGAATTTCCCGGGGCCAGGACATCTGCGACGGCAGATGGGTAAGTTGTGTGGGGTGCGGGAGGGGGTTTACGCTACCTTTTAGACACCTCACACGAGTCCTCGAACGACCGTTAAATGGCGTCGAGTTTATTGGGGCCCCCGTCAAGTACAAAGGGAAATTGGTAGATGCACTTGAGGTACGCCTCTGTGCGGTCACTCCTCTCACACGTGAGGGGGGTATTTCTGGTTTAGGGATCTGACACCGGTTACGACCTTGCCGTTGGCCCTTAACGTTAGGATGTACAATTTCAAGTAAAATGTTTTGTAGGATGTTAGTTCGGCTAGGAGAACCTTTGTATTAGAGATCTGTTAAGGATAGCCAAACATCGTAATGTGGAAATGAAATTGTACATAATATGAAACTGTTATTTTAATGTTTTAATTTTGTTTCATATTTTAAATAAATACGGCCGGGAAGGGTGACTCCCTTCCCGCCTTCCAAAAGTTCAAGAACGGTTTCCGGTTTCCCAATTCTTGGGGATTGTGTTGAGAAGGGGTGGCGGGTATCTCAGCCATAATACAATGCACTCAAGCGGTGCAATGGAGGAGGTGAACTGGCATTCATCTTGAGGCTTTGTAACATGTGTTTACACCCAGTTGCTGTTGAACAGCAGTAGGCATGCAGGTAAGGTATGCAGAAGCTCAGCGGTGGGGGAGGGCCCGGAGACTGGCTGTAAACCCCTCAATATGTATTTACACACACCTTTTACAATGATTTGTCAGGAGAACTGTAAGTATCCAGATGCTAAAAATCAAAACAAAACGCTGATCCAAGTAAACACAGCTACAGGAGCATCCTGGGAGCGAACTGCCAGGCTATTCTTGGATCCCTCCAACAACACAGTTTTATTTCTTGTTTCCTGGTTGCTATATTTAAATATTCAGCATTTAAAACGCAATGATTTCAAACTACTGACAGAACTACGAGCAGTGACTGGAACGGGAATGCTTCCACGATTACTACTCGGACATGGATATGTGTCTTCTTTGTGTTACTTTATGTTGCCCCGCATTATCAGCTTTGTACCACTTCGTACCTTAAACGCATGCACGATGGAAACGGTGCAGTTTTTAATTAATGCGTTTATCTTTGAATGGCACGTTCGGAATTCAGCAAAGCGTCACTTTTTTGGAAACAGGTAGGATTGTTGGAGGCGGAAAAGTGACTGAGATAAATATTGCTATCATAATGAGTGTATATGTGAATGTACACTATACCAGAATCTCAATTAATTCCCAAAACAACCGGAAGATGGGAAGGCAGAGATAAGCACCTATGATGAACACAAGCGTATGCCACTCTGTGGAAAAGATGTACCATAATATTACTTCATTATGCGTAGGAACAAAGGTTTAGAAGCCTGTTCGAAAAGACAATTTTATATGTAAACGTACATTTGCAATCAAATTTACGGCAGTAACATCTGCCAGAAATTCCGGAAGGGATTTCTGGCAGGTGTAAACTCATTTACATGCACAGACACACTATGGGGATCTCTGCAACTATAAACCCCATTCAAAGAGTGAGAATATAAGGGTTCCAAGGTATGGCTAGTCTTGAAGGTTTGTGGATGCTCACAAACTACTACATTTGAGATAACTCACAAACCACGCACATTCCCCGTTCCAGCCTCGAAAGGGTCGGATATGTACTCAAAACAAGTAATGGTATCAATCACTTTACAGGGTGGAAAGGGAAATGGATCACCCCAAATTTACTGGGGGTATAAGAGAAGGAGAAGACAAATAAAAATTCCTGTTTGAACAGGGGATTTATTAACCCTGTGTGGTGAAACACATTACAGAAAAATTGAAACTCATTCTAAATCTTCGAGGTTTCTATGGAATCCACATGGAAACCAGTGCCAGTCAGCTTTACATGCAGATACCAACCGGAATTTGTGGATTCAGAAAGTAGTGGAACTACACAACAATGTAGATTTGCAAATCTGAGTGCAGTTTAGCTACTTGATTTGTGAATGGACCCCTTACTGTATTTTTTATTTAAATATGCTGTGAGAGCAGAGAGGGCATCAAGAAATACCTAAAAACAAGTAATAATATGCTTGGATGGATGACTATCCCCTGGGATGGGTTAAACAGATAGAATACAATGCATCCAAACAAGATACATTTTAAACCACTAAATACCAACATACATTTTTAAATGTGCCGTATTCCACTAGCCATCATTACCTTCATTAGTCTTCGAGGGAATTCTAAGATACATGGCATGAATAGGACAACATGATAGACAACGGTTTTTTGAGAATCTGTGAGGCAACTGTTATTTGCTGAGATAACAAATAACACTTAAAGTTAACAACAGGTTGCACAGCTTAAAAACAGAGAGGCAAACCTGCTTTCAATTTCAGAGTGGTAGTAAGTCATCTTTATTGTACAGTTAATTAAAACTCACAATTTAAAACTCACGATTTAAAACATTCAAACATTAAAATACATAAATCAGTATTGTCTCTCTTTACACATTAGTGGTTAAAATTCAGATTTCCAGGTTAGCTTATTGATGTTTTACTGTGAGCCAGAGTCCCAGTTCCGTAATTTATACTGTCCTTCCAAATATTTAACTCATGCACGAGGCGCGTTGAGCTTCGGGTTGTCTATTCAGGCCATTTTAAAAGTGAATAAGAGGTAAGGCATAATAAAGTGCTTGTGCTTCAAGGTGCAAAAACTTAGGCAAATTAATCCCGCTTTGATTTGGCTTTTGTCGTGCTCTATAAGGTGTGCTAGCTGCCTGCTATTCTGCTTCTGCGTTTTGCTCTTGCTTTAGTCTTCCAGCCACTGAATCAAAGTACTTTGCAAGACAGCAGTTTAGCAGGGTCTCTTCTGGGTTAAAACACAGTTTGACAGCCTGCCTGCAGGTCCTGATGCCCTTCTGGTTCCATTTTGCTCAAAATAAGGCATGCCTTATGTCCATCAAGCTTGGACAAATACAAATAATGTGTATTAGATCCTCGTTTCCTGTTCTACAAAGACAACATAACTGTTCTTCTTATCTCCTTTTCCAAGGTGCCAGGTGAGGGAGAATTGGTAAAATACTAAAACGCAACTTTATAAACTTTTCTTTTATCTTCTGTTTAATTTCCCTTTTCATGTAAGCTTCTGGGATATGAGCTTTATAGTCATTCAACACTATCCATCTCTTGTCCCTTTTGGCAAGGGTTTCCTTATTTTTTGTTAACCCCTTGGCTGCGGGGTTAATTTTTCCAAGGTGCGAGGTGGTTGTGTGGGTGCAGTGCCGTGATGCTCAGGACGGCTCCTGGCCATCATGAGTCACGGTAGTCATATCCTCATGACGGCCGGGAGTCGTCCAAACTCCGCCCACTGATTTATTCACCCACACAGGAAGAAATCGCGCGCAGGCGCAGCTGCAACGTTTGGACGGCTCCTGGCCGTCAGAAGCGCATGACTACCGTGACTCATGATGGCCGGGAGCCGTCCTGAGCACAGAACCAATTAAGGATATCATTTTTATTACTTTGGTAGTGCCTGAACTCAGAATGTTAAAATACATCTTTTGGTGAAGGTGATTTTTACATTCTGTGTTTGAAAATACCACTTTCAGAAAGTAGGTATTTTCTTACTTAACCAACCAGCCTGCCTCTGCTAGGTTGTGTATTGCATGTCTGGTTTGTGAGTGACAGGAGGGTTGGGCTCCAGCAGTTTGATGAGTCAGGGCTGGGCTGAATAGGACCTTGGCTGAATAGAGAGTAGGGGGCAAAGATTTCCTTTCACTACCCTGGGCCCTCTTAGAATAGAGAGTAGGGGGAGGAGATTCACTTTCAGCTACCTCGACAAGGTCTGTTTTCAACAATGCTGTCTACACCTCCTGCCTGGAATCTGCACCAGTGAGGACAGAACTGGTTTTGGCCAGGTACAGACACTCTCTGCCTTCAGAGAACAAAGAAATTAGTAGTATAAATATTGGGGCCCAGACCTCAAGACTTTAGATCACTTCTGGGAATCAAGACGAACCTTTGCCAAGGAGCGGAACCAAGGAAGCTGAAGGATTTGACTGCCCCTGTGCCATTGTGCTATTTTCTGGGGTTGGCCTGCAGTGGTTATCTATTTGCCAAAGACAGGAGAAGGAACTTTTAATGAACTTTCATCATCTTGAAGAAGAATCTCCAAGGGCTTGAAGTGTGCTTGCCTCCTGCTGAAGTCTCAGGGATACAAGACTTCACCACCAGCTCCCCCCTTAATTCCCTTGCTGGGAATTCTGTCTGCAGACGCCTGCATATTGTTGGGAGCTGGAATTGTACCACAACAAGAAGAAGTGTGTAGCCCCAGCAGCTGTTGCAGTCGCATCACCGGAGAAGCGTGTCGCCGCTGAATAGGTCGCCGTCGCATCACTGGAGATGTGTGTCTTTATTGCAGCTGTTTGTCGTTGCATCACCAGAGAAGTGTGTTGCCACCGCAAGGGTCAACGATGCATCACCAGAGAGGAGTGTCGCAGGGCCTGTCGCAGACTAGAAGTTCCAGAGTCGCCACAACGCCGTTGGACGTGCACACATCACCTTCACGTTGTCGCACAGAAACAAAGATGCCATCTTGTCGCATCACACTGGATTGTTGCATTGCATCGATGCAACATCTTGTCACATCACAACCGTAACGCAATACAAGATCAAGGCATCCACTCCTCACCATTAAGGAACACACGCATTGCCAACTTTGCGCAAGCATTGAGGAACAGATGCATCGCCTTCCCCGAAGCAAGGAACTGGTGCATCGTCCTCCCTGCGAACCTTTTCTTTATCTTTCATTACGCCTTTAAAGGTACTTTGTGAGAAATGTGTCGCATTTACCATCACGTTTGAACTAAGCTATTTTCATCATTTAAAAGTAATTGTCCTAATACTGTATTGTGGACTTTTGTCGTTTGGCTCTTGTGTTAAGTCTATATAAAGAATACTTATTTTTATAAAAGCGGTGTGGTATCCATCTGTAGTGTGTCACTGTATTACTGTATGTGTTCACACATGCTTTACACACTACTTCTGAGATAAGCCTACCTGCTTGTGCCAAGCTACCACAGTGTTGAACAGGGGTTATTTTAGGAGTGTAGCCCTCTTACCCTAACTAGAAGCAAGGGTCCCTATTTGGACAAAGGTGCAAACCATTGCCAACTAGAGACCCCCAGTTCTAAAAGTTGCATCCATAGGTTCCTATGAACAGAACAGTTTTTGCCTTCCAAATGTCATATTTTGATATCTGTATGTTGGATGTTGGCGTTTTGGTCTTGTTTGGTTTCGATAAAAATACTTTCTTTTTCTAAACTGGTGTGTGGTCCCTTTGTGATGTATTCACTGTGTTACTGCAGGCTATATACAAATGCTTTACACATTTCCACTGTAGTTTAGCCTGACTGCTCTGAGCCAAGCTACCAGAGTGTGAGCACAGGCAGACTTAGGTGTGTGCTTTTCTTATCCTGTCTAGACCGATGGGTCCCTGCTTGGACACGGTGCAAGCCACTGCCAACTAGAGACCACAATTTCTAACATTGGGGTTCTTGCAGAATGATGTAAAATGCAAATTTTATTGTACTAATCATATTGCACCTTCATTGAGTTCTGTCATCTATCATAAACCATGTAAATGCATACATATGAATAATTGATGCACTAACACACCATTATAAAGCAAATTGGGTCTGTTATGCACGTGCAATCAATACTAAATGAACTAAGAACCAGTTACAAATGAAAATTTGCACTTAGATACATGAATATATAAGAAATGCAGTAGGTTATATAAGCAGAAACACACAACAATAATGTTATTTCTGTCAAGTACACATGGGCACAGGGCACATAAAATTGGGATGGTTGTGCAAGGAACTTTGCTTATTGTGCACAAGATTCCCAGAATCTGGTACACATACTGGCTTCAGTGACTCTGTTCCACAGCAACAAGCATGTCGATTTTTACTTTCCATTTTACTCTCAGAGGTGCTTGTATGTGTCTTCCAAAGTGCCCATTTGAAATTGCAATGTATCCAATGTGCTTCAGAGGGAGTGGGCCAACTGCCCCCTTTACTGGTTCCGCTTGTAAGTCTGCTGCTCCAAGGTAAAGCACATCTATGGTACCTGAGAGATCTGAATAACATTGAGGGTCTCTAGAATCAATCCAAATTGGTGAGGTATAATTAAACATGATCAGATAAATCCCAAAGTTGCAGTACACCTCCATTGAAGGCGTCATGTGGCCAAGTGCCAGCAAAAAGTTACTCTTCACAAAGAAAATGACATTATTTGAGTGTAGCCAATCAGGAGTGCTTATTAATAAAAGTCTTGGGTACAAACGACACTGCCAGTCCTTAGATTAAGCACATTCAGGTGTTTAAAAAGTAGTATAACAAATCTGACACAGTAATTATCTGCTATTCTAAAATACTTATTGTATCCGTGACATTGATTGGTTTGCGATTTACATTTTGGAAAAATATACATTTATCCATACTTGTCTTTTGTTTAATTTCATATATGTTGCCACTAATGTATAGTCATCCGCAGGTTGTCACAAAACAACACATTATACAATGCACTCAAGCGGTGCAATGGAGGAGGTGAACTGGCATTCATCAAGAGGCTTTTTAAAAAGTGTTTACACCCAGTTGCTGTTGAACAGAAGTAGGCATTCAGGTAAGGTATGCAGAAGCTCAGCGGTGGGGGTGGCCCCGGACACTGGCTGTAAACCCCCTCAATATGTATTTACACACACCTTTTACAATGATTTGTCAGGAGAACTGTAAGTATCCAGATGCTAAAAATCAAAACAAAACGCTGATCCAAGTAAACACAGCTACAGGAGCATCCTGGGAGCGAACTGCCAGGCTATTCTTGGATCCCTCCAACAACACAGTTTTATTTCTTGTTTCCTAGTTGCTAGATTTAAATATTCAGTATTTAAAACGCAATGATTTCAAACTACTGACAGAATTACGAGCACTGACTGGAAAGGGAATGCTTCCATGATTACTACTCGGACATGGATGTGTGTCTTTTTTGTGTTACTTTATGTTGCCCCACATTATCAGCTTTGTACCACTTCGTACCTTAAACGCGTGCACGATGGAAACGGTGCAGTTTTTAATTAATGCGTTTATCTTTGAATGGCACTTTCGGAATTCAGCAAAGCGTCACTTTTTTTGAAACAGGTAGGATTGTTGGAGGCGGAAAAGTGACTGAGATAAATATTGCTATCATGATGAGTGTATATGTGAATATACACTATACCAGAATCTCAATTAATTCCCAATACAACCGGAAGATGGGAAGGCAGAGACAAGCACCTATGTTGAACACAAGCGTATGCCACTCTGTGGAAAAGATGTACCATAATATTACTAGATTATGCGTAGGAACAAAGGTTTAGAAGCCTGTTCGAAAAGACACATTTATATGTAAACGTACATTTGCAATCAAATTTACCTCAGTAACATCTGCCAGAAATCCCGGAAGGGATTTCTGGCAGATGTAAACTCATTTACATGCACAGACACAGTATGGGGATCTCTGTAACTGTAAATCCCATTCAAAGCGTGAGAATAAGAAGGTTCCAAGGTAGGTCCAGCCTTGAAGGTTTGTAGATGCTAACACAGGACTACATTTGAGATAATTTTCAAACTACACACATTCCCCTATCCAGCCTCGAAAGGGTTGGATATGTACTCAAAACAAGTGCTGGCATCAATCACTTTACAGGGTGGAAAGGGAAATGGATCACTACAAATTTACTGGGGATATAAGGGAAGGAGTAGAAAAATAAAAATGCCTGTTTGCACAGGGGATTTCATGAACCCTGTGTGGTGAAACACATTACAGAAAATGTTAATCTCAATTCTAAATCTTGGAGTTTTCTATGGAATCCACATGGAAACCAGTGCCAGTCAGCTTTCCATGCAGATACCAACCGGAATTTGTGGATTCAGAAAGTAGTGGAACTACACACCAATGTAGATTTGCAAATCTGAGTGCAGTTTAGCTACTTGATTAGTGAATGGACCCCTAAATGTATTTTTTATTTAAATGTTCTGTGAGAGCAGAGAGGGCATCGAGAAATACCTCAAAACAAGTAACAATATGCTTGGATGGATGACTATCCCCTGGGATGGGTTAAACAGATAGAATACAATGCATCCAAACAAGACACATTTTAAACTACTAAACACCAACATACATTTTTAAATGTGCCGTTTTCCACTAGCCATCATTACCTTCATTATTCTTCGAGTGAAATCTAAGATACATGGCATGAATAGGACAACATGATAGACAACGTTTTTTGAGAATCTGTGAGGCAACTGTTATTTGCGGAGATAACACATCACCCTTAAAGTTAACCACAGGTTGCACAGCTTAAAAACAGAGAGGTAAACCTGCTTTCAATTTCAGAGTGGTAGTAAGTAATCTTTATTGTACAGTTAATAAAAACTCACAATTTAAAACTCACGATTTAAAGCATTCAAACATTAAAATACATAAATCAGCTTTGTCTCTCCTTATACATTAAAGTTAGCTTATTGATGTTTTACTGTGAGCCAGAGTCCTAGTTCCTTAATTTTTCCTGTCCTCCCAAATATTTAACTCATGGACGAGGTATGTTGAGCTTAGGGTTGTCTATTCAGTCCATTTTAAAAATGAAAAAGAGGTAAGGCATAATAAAGTGCTTGTGCTTCAAGGTGCAAAAACTTAGGCAAAACAATCCCTCTTTGGTTTGGCTGTTGGAGTGCTATAAGGTCTGCTAGCTGCCTGTTATTCTGCTTCTGCGATTTGCTGGTGCTATAGTCTTCCAGACACTCAATCAAAGCACTTTACAAGACGGCAGTTTATCTGGGACACTTCTGCGTTACAACACAGTTTTACAGCTTGCCTGCAGGTCCTGATGCCCTTCTCGTTTCATTTTGCTCAAAATAAGGCGTGCCTTATGTCCATCAGGCTTGGGCAAATACAAATAATGTGTATTAGATCCTCGTTTCCTGTTCTACAAAGACAACAGGACTGTTCTTCTTGTCTCCTTTTCCAAGGTGCAAGGTGAGGGAGAATCAGTAAACTACCAAAATGCAACTTTAAAAACTTTTCTTTTACCTCCTGTTTAATTCCCATTTTCAAGTAAGCTTCTGGCATATGAGCTTCATAGTCATTCAACACTATCCATCTGTGTGCCATTTTGGCCAGCTTTTCCTTATCTTCTGTAACCCCTTGGCTGCAAGGTTATTTTATTCATGGTGCGAGGGGGGGGGTGTGGGCTCTGTGCCGCCGTGGTCAGGATGGCTCCCGGCCATCATGAGTCACGGTAGTCATGTTCTCATGACGGCCGGGAGTCATCGAAACTCCGCCCACTGAATAATTCATCCGCACAGTCGGGGAATTAATCGCGCGTGGGCGCAGTGGCAACATTTGGACGGCTCCCGGCCTTCATGAGCACATGACTACTGTGACTCATGATGGCCGGGATCCGTCCTGAGCAAGGAAGCAGTTAAGGCTATCATTTTCGTTACTTTGGTTGCAACCTTTTTGAAGCTCTTATGATCTGTTGATGATTCCCAAAGATCGGTCTGTTTGAGTCGTTCTAGTGATTCCAACAGATACTCCCTGGCCGGTGTTTGCTCTTGTTGTGACAACTCGGTCCAGAGGTGGGCATTTAGAGATCCTTGCTCTGCATCTCTGATCTTGTGCCAACATTTTATATCAGCACCCCTTCTTTCCACTGTTTGCTTCTGAAGGCCAGATTTGAGGCATATTTGGGCAGGTTATACACAGTTGGGTATCTGAAAAATTGCTCTGTATGTACTGCTAATCACGTTATCTAGGACCAACGCATCTTTTCCATGCGTTGGTTCGCTGCCATATGTGAGCATTGGCTGCAGTCATGCTCTGATCGCTTGTAGGAGGGGTTTAGTGTGCAGTCTAGTAAGACTTTTTTCAGGAGCTTCATCGCAAGATAACTCATGGTGCCCTTTTAACGCAAGGTCTTTAGTTGAGGTTTAAACGAGCCTCTGCTGTCCAATAGTACCCCGAGATACTTATAGCTGGTTACCTGAACCAGTTTCCACCCTTCCAAATACCAAATTGTTGTAGTTCACTATCATAATTTTAGTTTTATTTAAATGAATGCTCAATCCATTGCATTGCGAGAATTTGCTAGTAGTATCCAGAAGGTGTTGGAGGCCAATTGGAGACCGGCTTATAAAGACTAAGTCATCCGGGTATAGGAGATTGGACAGTGAGATTTTTCCCAATCATGGGGCATGTGATGTAGTATTGTCCAATTCCCCTGGAAGGTCCACTAAAAATTGATTGAACAGCATGGAGGCTAGAACCCACCCTTGTTTTAGGTCTTTGGAGGTGTTAATCCACCTTGAGAGATGCGTCCCAGGTCCCAACTTGATCTCGACCCAGGTGTTAGTATGTAATAAGATCAGCTGTTTCATAAGAGGTTTCAGTATGCCCCACTTTTCTAACTTTTGCCATAGTTTGGCCCGATCCACATGGTCAAACGATGCGCTATGATCTATAAAACATAAAAAATAGCGAACTCTTTGCTACTTTTGCAGCATCTGTCAGGGGTTAGTGCCAAGATGTTAGTTATAGTGCCCTGTCCTCTACAGAACCCTGTTTGGTTTGCGGGGATTATATGTTTTGATGGTGCTAAAGATATCAATTCCTTCAGGACTAGGCTGGCATAATACTTTGCCTCTATATCAATTAGGGCTATGAGCCGATAATTGCAGGGGTTGCTCCTGTTGCCCTGCTTGTAAATTGGACTTATAATCGAGCCTTTCCAAGATGCCTGGATGATTTCTAACTCTTTAATGCCCTTTAAAGCTGGTACCAGTGTGTTGATCCAAAATTCAATATCATATTTATACATTATTGGAGGTATTCCATTTGGACCTGGTGCTCCTTCCAACTTGCCCTTCAATATTTGTGATTTTATTGGAACCGATGATATGGTAATACTATTTTCTTTTCTGCTAATTTCGGGCTTGTGTTTCCTACCACATCTTCATTCTTTTGTTTATGCAGTTTCTCATCCTGTTTGATGTCTTTGCTAGTCCCTTGTTTGGTGGTTCCTATGTTGATGTCATTCTTTTTCATCTTAGTGTTCCATGATTTCTCTTCGGTTAAATTCCCCTCTTGGTTGTTGTCATTAAAATGATTGTACAGATAGTTTGCCCAATCTGCCTCTGCTATATATGAGCTCATTCCATGGTGACCTTGCCGTTGAGGACTACGGATTGTCCGCCAAAACGTGGTACTGTTTATCAATTTCGAGCCATACATAATTTTTGCCACAATTCATCATTCAACTGCCTTTTCCTTTCCCAGATCACCTTTTTTTGCTTTGCCTTAAGGTTATGTAACTCCTCTTGCAGGGCTTCGATTTGTGGTTGTGCTCATAGCTATCTTAAAGTTTGATTTATTTTCCTTTTAAGTCTTTTTATCTGGACAAGTTTGGCTTTTCTAATAAGGGACCCTGAGAATTCCCTTTAAAAACTTTTGGCTTTGTGGTATGTTTTGTCCAAAGGGCCAATGTAAACTCCTCCCAGGCTTTAATTGGGTTTATAGTCAAGTTGTTATTTTGATGAATATGTTCCTTCGTACTTGTGGATAGCTCTTTGATCTTGTCCAGCTTGCACCTTAATCGTATAAAGTCTGAAGTGTATTCAGTCCCCGCGCTTATCCTTGTTTCCATGTGGCTCCCTCTGGTTACGCTCAGTGCCATTTCTTGTGGTAGGTGGTCACTTTGGTCATTATCGCCCAATCTAAACCATTCGATGATGTCAAACAAAGGAATAGTTGCCATAGTGTAATCTAAGTAGGAAGAGATGGCTGAGGAGTAATACGTTGATGCTGGTGGGTTACCCTCTTTGAATCGGCTGTTCAATGCCCTCGGAGTTAGTTGTTCTAAATCCTTCAGTAATTGAATTGAAAACCTTGTTTGTTTATTTGGAAGTGCTTGGGCTTTGTTTGGTATTACACAAGCTGTGTTAAGTTCCTGTGCTAGTTCATCTCCCAGTGCAGTTCAGAAGTGGAAAAGATTAAAGTCACCTGCAAGGATCAGATTCTCCACATCCATCTCTTCTATGATTCTTGCAGTTTCTTTGACCAGTTCATTTGCCCATTTAAGTCTGTGCGTCGGATGTATATATGAATTGTTTATAATAAGTGGCTGATCCACCTTTTAAATTTTGATTCTTATGGCTATTGCCTGTATAACGCTTGGGGCTGTAATTTTGACCTTTATCTCCTCTGTTGTTCCTTTTATATGAATTGAGGAGAATATCATCAGACTGCCTGAACGATGACCAAAGGTTGAGCCTCTAGTGGCTGAGATGATTTGTGACTTGTATCCTTGTATAGCTATCTTGTGCTCTTCCCAGGTTTCTTGATGTAATATCATATCAAATTACCTTAAGTAATTTAATGTTTCCAGATCCTCCAGCTTATTCTTCAGACCATTGGTATTCCAGATACATATTCTAGTGTTAGTCGGGACGGTATGTGGTGAAGTCGGGTGGGAACCCCTTGTCACTGCCCGCCCCTGTTTGTTATTGTTCGCCGTATGTTGGCCAGGGTAGGGACAGATGATTGTGTTGTTAAGGTTTTTGTATTTAAGAGGTTTCCGTGAGGCCCTGGAGAGTGGCTAAGCGCTCCTTTCACAATTGATGTTACTGTATGTGAGTGATCTTTTTTACATACCTCTAAAAAGGGTGTTGGATAGGCTAGTCTTTTTCCTAGTTCAAGCTTTATTCCACACTGAGAGAATTTGTTGATTTCTCCCAGGATTCGATCAACCAACTCATTTGATTTCCATGTTTTCTTTGTCGTTTCTGGGTTTTGTAGGCCAAATGTAGATTGAAATTCGATTGCAAGCAAATCTGTTGAGTTGGTTTTTTCCAGTCCTTTGATTGAGTGGAAGAGTCTTAAAATATTTCCTCTGTTTAGGGTGTCAAATCTTCTTCTGGATTTGTATTCTGGGACAAATAGAATAATGTCTGTCTCCTTTGAAACGGTGGCCCGTGTTTCCTGGAGTGAAGGTGCCCCATAATGTTTGACCCTATCAGAGAGTTGGTTGTTATTTTTGCTATTTATTATAGCAATTTCGGCTCAGTTAGATTCTTCCGGTGCCTGCTCTATAGCCAGCTTATTCCCGCTTTGTATTTTTTCCCTTGTCAGACTATCTGTCTGTCTCCTTGCTCTACTCTGTATGTCACTTTCTGACTCAGTTCTTTCCTGTTGTTGCTTGTGTGTTGCCATACTGCTCTCTTTCATCCTGGGGTGTTCGTTTGTCGCCTCTAATAATTATTTTGGTGTTGGGATTTCCAATTTATTTAAATTCCTTATTGTATTCAGTTTGTTATCCAAGGGGGAAGCTGCTCAACCTAGATGGAAGTTGAAGTTTCCTTTATTTTCTCTTTTTTCCCAGGGTTACCGCTGGCTGATTCTCCTCAGAGTTGCCCGCTATTGTTATTTTCCTATTCCTGCCTTCCTTTTTTGTTTCCTGCGAGTTCGTGCATTCATAAATGCCTCTGCGCTGGCTCTTTCTTCGCTTGTGTTGGTTAAGATAGAGTTTTCTGGGATTTGTCTAGGGTTAAGAGGAAAAGTTCTCTTCTTTTTGAAGTCTAGTTTGCTTATATTCAATGTCTTTTACTCGTTCGCTTTGGGCAGTACTTCCCACATTAACTTTAGTTGTTGAGTGTGGTGTTGTATTTAGTTTCAAGTTTCCCAGGAGGTTCCCTAACATTGTCAGTAGCGTTGATAACTTGTCTATTATTGTGGCACAGATGCATTCAGTTCTTGCAATTTCGGAGAATTATGCTGCTTCTTGTCCCCTTTTGATGAGGCCATTTAGATTTCCAAGTTTCTTCTCTATCCCAGAGGTGAATTCTGTAAGTGTGTGAAGGACTGTTAACTGCATATATAATTTATCTGATTGCTATTTCAGTGCTGTTGCTGATAGTTGAATAGTGTTTAATAAAGTTGCCCAAAATGTATCTGACGGACCTTTGCTCCCTTCTCCGTGCGTGCTGGTAAGTTTGTCTGTATTAAGATTTTTGGTGGGTTTTAAGTTGTATGAAGCCACTAAGTCCTCGCACTCTGTGATGCCAGAAAGGTCATATCGCTATCTGTGGTGGGTAAGTCCTCCTGTAGCAAATTAAAGGAGGAATTGGGTTGGTCAGTTTCCCTCTGCTCATTTAAAGCTGTCAAAGTGCCAGCTTGTGCGTTCTTTGGCATCAGTGAGGGACTGCTTTTTAACTGAGGTGTTCTAGTCCTTTCATCCTGTCCGTTCAGTGAATTCTGTTCGGGGGGGGCGGTGTTGACTGGTCCCCCCAGTCATTAGATCCCTGATGTTCTGGAGTGCTTGCAGGTTCTATAGCCCTCTCTCTTTTAACCCCTCTGGGTGTTGTTTCCTGATCTTGTGGAATTTTTGGTGGGTTGTCTATCGGGCTGCTGGCTCCCACAACACTTTTAGTTGTTTTTCCTCCTATGTCTCTATCCCCCACTGGGTTTTTTGGCCAGCTTTTGGTGGATACCATTTGATTGTTATGGGCATGTATGTCCGCAACTATTACCTTAGGGGTTCTTGGTGCTTTCAGTGTTTGGAGTGATGGATATTCTGTTTTCCCGGGCTGTAATGGGGTTTGTAAACCCTGAATGTTCCCATTTTTTGTGTAGATTGCTGTTCCAGGGTCTTTTAAAAATGCTAATTTCGTGTACATTTTTGGCAGGTAGGAGTTTGAGATTTTTCTAAAGTGCTCCCCCTCTATGTTTATGAGCTCTTATGTTCTATCTCTTTTATACCACTTAAGTGTGTTGTTTAGTTGGTTTGAATTTTTTAGACCTTTTGTGACTGCTAGGCTGCTGTCTTAGCTGGCCTCTATACCAGGGGTCTGACAGGAGCTGATGTCTTTGCAGATATTTTTGTTAGTGTTTTTGACATCCTCGTCATTCTTGATGTTAGTTATTTCTATGGGGTCTTTGCTTCATGCTGCCATGTTACCACAGTCTTTTAATACAGCCTCCCTTTTATTCCGTATTTGTATTGGCTTTATAATGACCTTCTTACTCTACCCGACCTCATGACAGACCAGGTGGGCAGGTAGCTGGTATCGGTATTGAGGTCAAGTATTGAGTTGTCCAATTGCTGTCAGATTTCTGCCCCTTTAAGTTAGTAATTTGGTTGGTATTTTAGGTTTGAGCTTTAGTTGATTAAATTATTTACCTAGTGTATTTTAATTTTTTTGAGTATTTATTTGATGGCTATTGTTTGTCCCTTCAATTGTTGCTTTATTGGTATGTTTAGTTTGATAAGCTTGTTTGATGGACTTTTTTGATGGACTTGGGTATCTAACTTCTTTTCTGCTGTCCCTCCTTTCACAGTTGTTCTATGTAAAGTGGGGATCATTGATTTGTGCTTTCCTTGCACTCCGGTTAGTTATCCGTGGGTTATCCAAGTCCCTTTTCCTGTTCAATTTGAGTAGTAATTGAGTTTGATAAACTAAAAGGAGTATGATTAGTTGTTTGGTTTATTTTCTATTGTTGTTATTTTTGTTTATTGTTTATTGTTCTTTGTTTAGTATTGTTTTTTACTATTGGTGATTTTATTTGTTTGTTACTTCCTGTAGGATTTTCAAGCTCCAATCAAGTTGCTGGGTAGTTCTTCATGTTCTTTCCTTCTCCGCTGAGGGTGGGACCGTTGACCATGTTGCAGTACTATTTCTGTGATTTGTAATTCCCCTGTCGTTGCTCTGAACCTGCTCAGGGTGTCTATAGTCTTTATGCCTTTTGCCTTATACTTCTAGCCGTTGTCCTGCTGTTGTCCTGCCGTTATCCTACTCCTGGGCATAGCCTTGCTCCCTGGGGCTTTCTGTCCCCTCCTTCTCCTCTTCAAGTCCCCACCAGTTTGCCCCCCCCCGCTGGGCCACTCACTTGGCGACACTGCTGTTGTTGTTGTGAGGTGTCTGAGTGAGCTTAGTTTAGGGGGTCTGGGTGCTGCTGAAGTTTTGTGTAGGTTTTCCTGCTGGCAGCTGCCCCCCCTTATGTATCCTGCAGGTAGAGGGGTGTGAGGGGTACTGATAAAGTGATCAAGGGAGAGCACGACGTGGCCATGGGGTTACTAGATTTTTTTAATGTATGCCTCTCTGTATTTGCAAAGGGTCATAAGGGTCTTGCAAGTTTTTTTGCTGCAGGCTGTAGGCTTTTTAGAGGGCTTGCCAGGAGGAGAGGTGAGGTAAGGTGACATGGTAAAGTAGCGGGCCATCGGGGAGATAGTTAGCAGACAGTCAGCAGATTGACTAGCTTTACTCGTTTTGCGGGTTAGCGGTGACTCACCTCCACTTCCTGCCTCTGCTGCATGGCTGCTCTCCCTCTCCCGTGCTCCCTGCCTTCTCTCGCTTCTCACGCTTCACTCTGGCAACCCCCGGCTTCTCGTGCCGCTGGCTGCACAGTTCCTCCTTCTCTCCTTCTCTCTGCTGTTGTGGCGGTTTCCCAGTCTTCCGTGACCTCCTGTGGCTCCTTCAGCTCTGACGGATTCCTCCGGCTCCCCGTGGCTTCGGCAATTCATTTGAGTCCAAACTTGACATCCCTATTTGTTACTAATCAAAAGCTAGACCTTAATAAATGAAATATGGTAACACAATGTAATCAAATGGAAAAGCTAGGCCTTATAGTAGTGAAAAATGAATTTATGAGTTTTTCACTACCAGGAAATGGGCAACTTGAAAACTCATGTCGTAATTTTTAAACACAATGCACCCTACCCTGTTGTCTGTTTAGGGGTGACATATGGTTTAAAAATGAACATTTAGGGGCCAAATCCGATTTGGTAAAATCCCCTACGATTCGCCGTTCGGAGCGTATTTCCCGTACGATTTGTAAACCTACAACGTCCCCGTACGTACAATGAAGTACGATCCCAACCCAAAGCATATCTACATACGAATCGTACCAAACACCATACGAACCAAAAATACATATTATTCATATCCGGGTCACGCTCTACGCGATGTTCGTACGTAAACAGGCAGCAGTTTGCCAACCAGCAGGGCGGATTCGTCTCGGCGACACTACGTACGACCCCATTGATACAGGAGCTGAAAACTACCATAAAAGCAGAGTCCGGCCCGAACCACACCACGGTACACGACAGACAAGCCATGAACCCCATCGACCGTGTCATCCCAGTCCTGTACGCCTACGACCTGGTGCACAGAAACTGACGACAGCGCAGACGGTGAGTACAACGTACAGCAACAACGGACTTGTACATGTACGGTGCATCACACCCTCGTGTATATCACCATTGCAATAGTGATACGATCCGCACACACGCCATGAATGTTGGGGGACAGTGCGTTACACGCTCGCGTATCTCACCATTGTAATACTGATATGAGTCGCACACACGCCATTAAAGTTGGGGTACGGTGCGTTACACGCTCGCGTATATCACCATTGTAATAGTGATACGAGCCGCACACACGCCATTAATGTTGGGGGACGATGCATCACACGCTCGCGTAAATCAACATTGCAATAGTGATACGAGTCACACACACGCCATTAAAGTTGGGGTAAGGTGCTTTACACGCTCGCGTATATCACCATTGCAATAGTGATACGAACCATACACACGCCATTAATGTTGGGGTACGTTGCTCACATCTGAGGGATGTGTGGATATGACTCTCAGCAGTGCCCAGACATCGAAGGGGAGTGTAGATATGACTCCCAGCAGTGCCCAGACATAGGAGGGGGGTGTGGATATGACTTCCAGCAGTGCCCAGACATAGGAGGGATGTGTGGATATGACTCCCAGCAGTGCCCAGACATAGGAGGGGGGTGTAGATAGGACTGCCAGCAGTGCCCAGACATAGGAGGGGGGTGTAGGTAGGACTCCCAGCAGTGCCCAGACATAGGAGGGGGTGTGGATTTGACGCCCAGCAGTGCCCAGACATAGGAGGGATGTATGGATATGACTCCCAGCAGTGCCCAGACATAGGAGGGGTGGCTGGATAGGACTCCCAGCAGGGCCCAGATATAGGAGTGGGGTGTGGATATGACTCCCAGCAGTGCCCAGACATTGGAGGGGGTGTAGATAGGACTCCCAGCAGTGACCAGACATAGGAGGGGATGTGGATATGACTCCCAGCAGTGCCCAGACATAG
Source organism: Lissotriton vulgaris (assembly GCF_964263255.1). Lineage (NCBI taxonomy): Eukaryota > Metazoa > Chordata > Amphibia > Caudata > Salamandridae > Lissotriton > Lissotriton vulgaris. The sequence continues at coordinate 939,058,398 of NC_141696.1, forward strand.
GAGGGAGTGTGGATATTGTGAGAAGTTGGCCTGGTATATGATGTTCACTATTCTAGTGAACACCTTGCACAACTCCAAACAACCCTTATTGTGATGGTTGTAAAGTCAACCTTATAGACCAGCTATCCTAGTGGTAGCATGGACAAAGCAGTCGTAGGCTAAACTGAAGAGGGCATGTATAGCCAGCTGTTTTACTATATGTAACCCCTTTAATACCAAATGAAAGGACACCACACAGGATATATATATAAAATATATATGTTATTAATTTCTAGACAAACCCTCTGAACTCTTTATGAGGTCAGAGGAACAAGCACAATACAAGATATTCAATTAAAATACAATATGTTGCACAAAATACAGTAGGGCCCCAGGGGCACGCTAAACCATATACTAAAATAGTGGTATAAGCACCACTACACGGAAAGTGAATAGGCCTAGGGCATATGGAATTGCTGGCGCTACGCTGAGCTACCAAGAGTTAGGAAGCAGGAGGCCCACGGGATGCGTGTGCAGTGTCTCAACACACACGCGGTTTACCATAGAGAATGAATGGGAACATAAAAGATGGAAAGTAGTTTTTTAGGGCACTTCTGACTGGACTCGGTGAAAGTTACTTGAAACCTAGACAGTTGGATAGTCAATACCCACAGTAGCACCAGAGTACTCGCGTTACCTCACCCACAGGAAGCGGGTGCATAGGTGTCAAAGTGTGTCGGGTTTCGTCGTTGAATCCTATGGAGCCTGGAAGAAAGATGCTGCAGGCGACCAGGAGAGAAGTGTCCTGGTGGATCTAAGAGTGGATCGAAGATGAAGAGGACCTGAAAGCAGAGGGGACAGAGTCTTGGTCACCAGCCAGTGACCAGGAAGGAACCAGGCGATGTTGTGAAGCAATCAGGTGCTGTCTTGAAGCTTGTCTCTGCAGCCACGTGGACCGGGAGGTGTCGATCGACGACCAGGAGTCAGGCACAGACTGACCCACAAAGGCTCTCGCTGTCGGCAGTGTCGGCTTCAGGATTGGAGTCCACAAGCCTTGGCAAAGGCAACCCACGCAGGAAACAAAGTTGGCTTCTTTCTCAGACCAGCAAGGTCTGAGGGGCTGCTTCTTTTGAGGGAAGCAAAGGTCAGACTAGAGCAACCAGACTAGTGGTGTAAATTCAAAGGTTCGTCACCAAGATGGCCACTAGCCAACGGGCAAGTAACCAGGCAGACGCGTCGAGCAGGAAAATGCCGAAGGGCCCCACGCAGAACTCGTGGAGTGTGCAGGGCTGATCTTCGGTGCAGATGATGCTCAGGGCTGGGGCTTCTCAATCCCCAATGCACAGCTTCGAGGTGCCTCGGGTGCTGCACAATTAGCAAGTCACAGCTTTTTCAAGATGCTTCCTAACTCTTGGTAGCTCAGCGTATCCCCAGCGATTCCCTAGGCCCTAGGCCTATTCACTTTCCGTGTAGTGGTCCTTATACCACTATTTTAGTGTATGGTTTAGAGTGCCCCTAGGGCCCTACTCTATTTTGTTCAACTTATTGTATTTTAATTGAATATCTTGTATTGTGCTTGTGCCTCTGACCTCATAAAGTGTTCAAAGGGTTTGTCTAGAAATAAATAACATATATACTTTATATCTATCCTGTGTGGTGTCCTTTCATTTGGTATTAAAGGGGTTATATATGGTAAAACAGCTGGCTTCACATGCCCTCTTGAGTTTAGCATAAGACTGCTTTGTCCATGCTACCACTAGGATAGCTGGTCTATAAGGTTGACTTTACAACCATCACCATAAGGGTTGTTTGGACTGGTGCAAGGTGTTCACTAGAAGAGTGAACATCATATACCAGGCCAACTTTTCACATTGGTGTGCAGCGGTTGGGATTTGATCTTGCTGGTTTTTTACCAATTGTTATCTTTGCAATATCATTTGAAAGATCACACAGGTACCTATAGGTACATATAAAACAAGATTAGATTACTTAAGTTCTACTGAACTTAGTGGTTGTAGAGCCAAGGGCCTAGCACACCCTGACTACAACTCCTAGAGAGGTTTAGTAGGAAAAAACTTAGTGTAGATAGGTGCATACACCCACACCTCACTAGAGCAATGTCTGGCACAGGAGAGTCCAGTGGACTTTCACCTGTGGAGAGTGACCCTCCCAGGGCACCATCCAAATTTGCTATCCTCAGTTTCAAGGAACTGGGACACTTGTGTACCACAAGAAGGCTAAAACAAGGGTCTAACCCTAAACTTCAGCAACTCCTAGAGCTCTTAGATGAGTCTGAAGCACTAAAAGCCTCTGACACAGATCATACAGGGAAAGCAGATGAGGTCCTGCCATCTTCAGATGATGCCACTGACCCCCCTATCATAGATGATGATGAGGATGGGGTTGAGGAAGAGTCCACTCACATTGACACAACTGGCTGATCACTCAGCTGGGGCAAGGTCGTGTAATCACCCCTTGCTTAGATATAGCATTCCTATATCTAACCTTATATCTAGACACATATACATCTATAAGTCACCCCTATGGCAGGCCTTAACAATCCTGGAGGCAGAGTGCTTGGTTTTATGTGAGATGGAGCCTGTCTGCAGCTTTCGGAACCATGTCCTTATAGCTGTTCTAGGATATTGCCATACCATATACTCTTAAGTGCATTATGAACCTCGCGGTTAAATACTAACTCTGGTTTGACTTTATCAAAACATGTCGAGTAAGGTGTCATACGTTTTGGAATACTACCCCTCGCCAGTTCTGGTGATGGGGGTAGCATTCCACTCTTCTAGAGGGAGAAGACAAGTTGTTCCTACTATACCCGTTTGGCCCCGCTCACACCCTCGAGGTGTGCACCGTCTTCCCGCCATTTACCCACTATGATGGAAAGCTCACTCAAGGGACCCCTGCGCCCTTCGGGGCGATTGCATAGTAACACACAGATGGTCGCTGGAACTAGTTGAAGCTCAAATTCAGTGACTCATTCATCAGCCCAAAAACAATTGTGAGCATCGTCGAGGCGGGGCAGGTGTGCCTTCTTCCCAAATCTACCGTCGAAAATCAGCTGTGATGCTGGATAGAGGCATTTGTATCCTTGACTTTCACGAGCGCAATTCTCGTGCTGTTCCTGTGACCAGGAGCTTCTTTCTCTTCATCTGCTGCTCTGATTGGTCTCTGACCATTTATACACACAAGAAGCACTCGAACTCGCACAGAAGACCCCCTATTGAAAAAATCCGCAAAATCAGCGAATCCACAAATTCGCGGATTTTGCGGATCCGCAAATTCGCGGATCATGAAACCGCGAAATCCGCACATGCTTACCCTAGATACAAAGCACCGCAATGTGAGTCGTGTGCACAAAGTCCCGGCATTAAAATTAGAAACATAAGGTCAAGTCTGAGGACATTTTCATGCATAGTGTGAAAAAAGTATGATTGTTTCCCTGAAGGCATTACTACATAGTACAAACCCAAGCACAGTGAGTAGCATGAATAGCACAGAACAATGATCAGAACTCATTTGTGAGCCGGCATGGCCATTGCTGAAGGGAATGTACAAATATATAGGAAATCTGCACAAAAGTCACCACAACAATTGTGCAACTGTCTGTAGTGAAGATCACATGTGTCACTGAGGAAGGGACACTCTTTGGGACTATGTCTGCATGCAAACTGAACACACACAAAACAAAGAGTAATTGCTGCCACATTGTGATGGCACATAGATACCATGGTCCAATTCATCACCATCATGAAATAGACATCTTTCACAATCCCTATACATTACCATGACAACAACTCCTAGACACCCAGCACCTAAAGCAAGTGCCTGAAATGCAAATGTTTGGAAAGAAAAATAAATTGCTTTATTCAGCTCCAAAGAAAAAAGGTGATGGAAATTAGTCCCGTATATAACAGGCCAATGGCCAGTCGACAAATTAATTATTGTATGGGGACATAGTGGAGTATCACAACCTCAAACTTGCCTGCACACGGATGATTCAAAGGGTTGGTGACCCATGGGGGGCATCATCAGGGACAAGGACCGGCACCACATGGACAGTAGAGGGAAGGGTAGGTGCTGTGGGTGCAGGGGGGGAGTACAGAACCAAAGGTGGTAACATATATACTGCTGCACACAGCTGCCAGGTCCGCCAGACAACCACCTGCACCGGGGACGAAATGGGAGTGGAGGTAGAGGCCTCTGCATCTTGCGGAATATGTATGTGGCTGCGTGCGTGATATCTGTCCCCTCTCCCTGTGGGTGTGCCTACATCCCCCTGAGATTGGGTGCCTGGAGCTCTGCGCTTTTACTTCCATGTGGGTGTGCTGGTTGTCTCTGTTGGGGTGTGTGATCTGGTGCGTCTGCATGTATGGTGGACAGGTATGGGAGAGGGGGATGTGGATCGGCCTGAAGGAGGGGGGGTGGTACGCTGCAGGAGGGCAAGTGCTGCCATCAGTGTAGAGTCTATGGACGACAAACTCCGACGTTGATCAGACATTTCAGATGACATGGCCTCCATGAATGACAACAACTGTGTCAAGGTTTGTGTTTGTCCATGGAGGACAGTCAGCATGGACGTCTGACCAACGTGAATCTGCCGGAGTAGGTCCACAGACTCGGCACTGAGGGCAGCAGGGGAGACAGGGGCAGGGGCTGTGGTGCCGGGGACGAAGGAGACACTGGGGCAGCACGGATCAAAGGGACCCCAGCAACTGGGAGGGTGGAGATGGGTCTGGAGGAGGAGGGGACAGACATAGTGGTGGCAGATGCTGTTGCTGCATATTCCCCCTCCTCCTGGGAGTCTGACGCCGAGCCGTCCGCATGATAGGAAGTATCTTGCTCTATAGGTCCGGCTGCCTGACTCCCCTCACCCTCTGTGCCACTGCCTCCCTCTGACTCCTCAAAGCAGGTGGCACTGTGGCTGGGTCCCACTGCCTGGTCTGTGCTTGTGTCTCCTCCCGTTTCGGTTGATGATGCTGTCAGCAAGGAGAAAGGAAAAAAAAATATCAGTCATCTGTACACATCAGACACATGAGCACAAAATCATTTTTGCACATTTCAATTCATGGCATGCATCATGAGTAACATGCCACATAACTCAGCACATATTTAAGACTAGTGCTATACAGTTGGAATAGACACAACGCTCCTTGGATACAAAGATACAAGTAACAGACCAGGCCACAACTTGAATGAGAGTTCCAATGATGAGCCACTGTATGTCAACAGATCAGGTTTTTATCCATCACCGTTCTGTTGCCCACTCTGCCACCCCAATACAGACATGGTCATGTGCAAATCAGCCTGACCCTGTGCCACATGGGAACAGTCCTGCCCGAACTGCCAAGTAATGCCGTCCCAGGACCGGAAACAAGCTTTCTAGGACTGGTCACTGGCATCACAGCCGTCTTCAACCAGGCTTGCGTGAAACCCAGATCTGTATTCAAGCAAGCATGGCTTAATATGGCTTTAATGCCAGAAAGCGGTCCCAGGAAGCTTGTTTCCGGTCCAGGGAAGGCATGGCTTGACACATCTGGCTGGACTGTTCCCATGACGCCCATAACATTGATACTGCTCTCTCCATGTTCAGTTCCACTCTGATGACAGCTATTGACTCTCTGGCCCCTCAGAAAAATGCTAAAAAACCCACCATAGCGAAAAGGGAAACATGGTATACGGAAGCTCTCAAAACAGAAAAGAAGAGATGCAGAAAACTGGAAACATTTTGGAGACGTACGGGCAATAGGGAAGATAAGAGCCGCTACCTGGAGGCTATGTCCTCCTATTACAAAAATATTAAAAAAGCAAGAAAAACAAGTCTGACCACTCAAATTGCAGAGGCTGGCAACTCCACAAGAGAGCTATTTAAAATCATTCAAACTTTCACCAGCCCTGAAGTATGTGAAAGCCCAGACACCTTCACCCAAGAACTATGCGACGAAATATCTCAGTTCTTTGAGGACAAAATCGAAGGAATATATAAAAAAATCACTACAGTCTCAGACACCTTGGGAACTGAGGTCCCTGAAACTTCCCCGCAACTGACTTCTGGAAAAACTCTTCTGGATATTCCAGAAATAACCACTAAGGACCTGACCACACTCATTAACCAAACTAAGTCTGGTTCTCCCACTGATTTGATACCAGCTAAATTCATCTCCCCGCTAATTGAGATACTAGGTCCTCATATTCAGAAACTACTCAACCTGTCTTTTGCCAAAGGTCAGCTCCCACTCGCCTGGAAGGAAGCGGTAGTGAACCCCATACGTAAAAATTCCACCTTGCCCTGGTCAGCACTCTCCAACCTTCACCCGATTTCTCTCCTTCCTTTCATCAGCAAACTGGCAGAGAAGCACGTTAACACCACTCTTTCCAACTTTATCGAAGCGACAGGGGGCCTGGACCAATCCCAATCTGGATTCAGGCCCAACCACAGCACTGAATCGGCCCTCCTCTCTGTGACAGATCAGATCAAAATGTCACAAGATAGAGGGGGCTCCATGATTCTAGTTCTGTTGGACCTGTCCGCAGCCTTCGATACCGTGTCTCATAATACCCTGCTGAACAGGTTGCAAGGAGTAGGAATCGGAGGCGTAGCACTATCTTGGTTGGAGAGTTTCCTTTCCGGGAGATCGCAATCTATCAGCCTGGGCCCCTTTCGTTCCATCTCTAGGGGGCTCACGAAGGGGGTGCCACAGGGCTCATGCCTTAGCCCTACATTGTTTAATGTCTATGTGGCCCCCCTTGCTGAGATTGTGCGGAAATATGGGTTCATACCGGTTTCCTACGCTGACGACACCCAGCTCCTCTACCCTTTCAGCTCCCTTGGCCCCAAAACCAAGGAGAACTTTGCTGAGGGTATGAGAGCGGTGTCACACTGGATGGCGAGGAACTGCCTCCAGTGTAATGTAACAAAAACAGAGGTCTTGCTCTTTGGCAAAGCAAGTATCCTTTGGTCCCCAGACTGGTGGCCACTCGATCTCGGCCCAGTACCTGCACCCAAACCTCACGTTAAAAATCTCGGAGTGAAGTTGGATCAAAAACTGACCCTGAAAGAACACACAAACTACATTGCGGGTTTGTGTTTCCACACCATTGGTCTACTCAGGCGTGTCTTTCCTTTTCTCCCTGCCACATGTAGAAAGACACTTGTACAGGCCTTGGTAACCAGTCGCCTGGACTACTGTAACGGCCTGCTAACATTAGCTAACGCAGATGCAGTAGGCCGCTTACAGGTAGTCCAGAATACGGCAGCAAGACTGGTCATGGGTGTACCTGCCAGGACTCCTTCTAAGCCCTTGCTGAAAGAACTGCACTGGCTTCCCATACGGCAGCGCATCAATTTTAAGATCTGTTGCACGGTGCACAAATGCCTGTATGGAGCAAGTCCTAAGTACCTATCCCAGTCTCTGGAACTGTACCAGCCCAGCAGGTCCCTCCGCTCTTGCAACCAAGCCCTGTTAAAACCTCCCATCACTAAGAAAATTAGACAAGGAGACCGTGCTTTCTCCTCTATTGGTCCTGCCCTCTGGAACAATCTTCCCATTGACCTAAGAACTACTATAAATCACATGTCCTTCAGAAAGGCATTAAAAACCCTTCTCTATCAAGAAGCATTTCTATCCATATAACTTCCCAGGCTGCTCTACCTGACAATTCCTCAGCGGGCAAAGCGCGGAGATACCCTTACGGGATTGATTCCTGCGCTATAGAAGAAATTAAAATAAATAAATGGTCAGACTGATTTGCACATGACCATGTTTGAACTTGGGGTGCAGAGTGGGCAACAGAACGGTGATGGATGAAACCCTGACCTGTTGACTGTGTATGAATGTATGATTGGTACAGATGCTGCCTCCATCACCACTCCCTTTTGTGACACTCCTCACAGGGGCTTCTATCACCGGACCATACAGTTGCTAGCACATAACACACACTGGCTGTCAAGTGAAGTGGCCCACATGTCCAAAATCCTGACAATGCCTAAGCTAATGTGCCTGCAATTGTGAATATAAAAATCATTGCTGCATTGTTAACACATCCTCAACCACAAGGGAAATGTGAACACAGTAGTGTGCACACCAAGACAAAACAGTGTTGCACCACCAATACATACATGTGGCACAAATCTATGAGGAACAAATCTATGAGGAACAATCATCGTCTGACCGTCTGGATTCCCTCCATTACGGTCGCTCCCACAGCGTTCCTCTCGCAAAATCGAAAGCCTCCTCCTCGCTGCCTGCATTATCTGCCCTGATACCTGCTGCCTGCCGCCCTTTCACAGCGCATAGCTGACTGAACAACTATTGGTATCGTTTTGCGTGCGCACTGCTCGTATTAATTACCGCTTTAAGGCTGAGCGCCTGCCATCGTCTATCCTCGCATTGTTTAATCATATTTCACTGCTCATAGCGGCTGATGTAACTGTGGCAGAAGCGTCTTTTTGGGAACTCAGTATTTGTTTTGAGTGAGTGTAATTCCGGCTGTGCCCCAGTTTCGTTTTATCCCCGGGCGTCCATTTGAGATTGTTTGTATTTTCCCCGTGTCTCCTCCCAGACCCCGCCTCCCAGCTGACCCTCCCACACACTGTTCCTCTACACTCGCCCGTCCTCTCTTTCCCTGTGACCGTCTGGATTCCCTCCATTACGGTCGCTCCCACAGCGTTCCTCTCGCAAAATCGAAAGCCTCCTCCTCGCTGCCTGCATTATCTGCCCTGATACCTGCTGCCTGCCGCCCTTTCACAGCGCATAGCTGACTGAACAACTATTGGTATCGTTTTGCGTGCGCACTGCTCGTATTAATTACCGCTTTAAGGCTGAGCGCCTGCCATCGTCTATCCTCGCATTGTTTAATCATATTTCACTGCTCATAGCGGCTGATGTAACTGTGGCAGAAGCGTCTTTTTGGGAACTCAGTATTTGTTTTGAGTGAGTGTAATTCCGGCTGTGCCCCAGTTTCGTTTTATCCCCGGGCGTCCATTTGAGATTGTTTGTATTTTCCCCGTGTCTCCTCCCAGACCCCGCCTCCCAGCTGACCCTCCCACGCTCCGCCCCCTCCACCATCCACTTATGGCCAATGGCACCACGCGCAGCGTCCACGCGCTTCGTACACGCCGAAGGTGCGCCAAAGGTAAGCCCGTCTACGCCCGTCCGCGCCTGGACCGCGCCCAGCGCCAAACTCCCTGCCCCTCGCGCTGCCCAGCCCCCCCGCGTTACCTATGACGCCGCCACCCTCCTAGCCCTTAACCCCGGCCGCGCCCCCAACTGCGTCCAAGCCGCTCCTGGACGCACCCATGGACCTTTCTCCTGCTACTCCTGCAAATTCAGCGGCACCGACAACATCTCCGCTAAGACCACACCACAGATTCACGACCCCAACCACCTACAATGCATCCTTCTCAACACACGATCAGTCCACAGGCACGCCATCGACCTATGGAATCTACTAGACACCATCTCTCCGGACATCGCCTTCCTTACGGAAACATGGATGAATGCTTCCTCAGCACCAGACATCACCATTGCCATCCCTGATGAATATAAGATCACACGCAAGGACCGCGCCAGCCACACAGGAGGAGGAATAGCTATAGTCCATAAGAAATCTATCCGCATATCAACCAGCTCTGACGCCAACCTCGCCAATTCCGAACACCTTCACTTCCAGGTCCACATCGACCCCAAGACCACACTCAGAGGCACCCTCCTTTACAGGCCACCAGGACCCCGCGCAAAATTCGGTGAAGACATCACGGACTTCATCACTCCACACGCGCTCCCCTCCAAAGAATACATCCTTCTGGGAGACCTCAACTTTCACTTCGATAAGATCAACGACCGCAACACCGCCACCCTCGTGGACAACCTCACCAACCTCGGACTTAAACAACTGGTCACTTCCCCCACCCACATCGCAGGTCACACACTCGACCCCATCTTCACCTCCAGCAACCATGTCTCCTTCAGCCACACTACGGACCTCATCTGGACTGACCACAGATGCGTTCACTTCACCTACAACAAACCTAAACCCAGCATCCACCTCCAACCTACCTTGAAAAGGAACTGGAACAAAATCACCACGGACCAAATTTCCGCATCGCTCTTTCAACACACCCCAGCCCCCTCCTCCAACGCTAACGAAGCCGCCGCTAATCTCACCCTATGGTTATCCAACACCGCTGACACCTTAGCACCTCTGAAAAAACATCTAAACAAACCTGGCAGCAAGAAGGCCTCATGGTTCAACGATGATCTCAAGAAGTCCAAGAAACTCTGCCGCTCCCTTGAAAAGGCCTGGAAAAAAGACCCAACCACCAGCACCAAGGACGCCTTCAAAAACGCCACCTGCACTCACCACCAACTAATCCGAAAAGCCAAGAAAGCAGCATTCAAGGATCGACTCGACAACAACGCTCACAACAGCAAGGAACTTTTCAACATCGTCAAGGAATTCTCCAATCCCTCGGCCAACTCCAACGACATCACCCCCTCTCAAACCCTCTGCGACTCCCTAGCCACTTTTTTCCACAACAAGATTGCAGACATCCACAACAGCTTTGACAACCAACCCGGAAACCAACCCACCCTACCGTCTGGTGTCCATCCTCCTCCCGTGAACACCCTTAACGACTGGAAGCCAATCTCCACTGAGGACACCATCCGCCTGATGAACTCCATCCACTCAGGATCCCCCACAGACCCATGCCCTCACCACATCTTCAACAAAGCAGACTCCGTCATAGCACCGCACCTCCGAGACGTCATCAACTGCTCCTTCAACTCCGCTACCTTCCCTGAAGACTGGAAACACGCTGAACTCACCGCCCTTCTGAAAAAACCAACAGCGGACCCCACCGAACTCAAAAATTACCGCCCCATTTCGCTTCTTCCATTCCCGGCCAAAGTCATCGAGAAAGCCGTCAACAACCAGCTCGCCGCCTTCCTCGAAGCCAACAAATCCCTCGACCCCTCACAATCTGGCTTCCGAGCAAAACATAGTACCGAGACCGCCCTCATCGCAGCAACAGATGACATTCGAACTCTACTGGACAATGGAGACACAGTCGCCCTCATCCTCCTCGACCTCTCTGCAGCATTCGACACAGTCTGCCACAGCACCCTTCTACAACGCCTCAATAACATCGGAATCCAAGGAAAAGCACTGGAATGGATCACCTCGTTCCTCACCGGTAGAACCCAGAGAGTCCGCCTTCCTCCATTCAAGTCCGAGGCCTCTGAAGTCATCTGCGGCGTACCTCAAGGATCCTCACTCAGTCCCACCCTCTTCAACGTATACATGAGCCCCCTCGCGGCCATCGCACGCCAACACAACCTCAACATCATCTCTTATGCGGACGACACTCAACTGATCCTTTCACTCACCAATGACCCCGGCGCCGCCAAAGCTAACCTGCACGAAGGAATGAAAGAAGTCGCCGAATGGATGAAACAAAGCCGTCTGAAACTGAACTCAGACAAAACAGAAGTCCTCATCCTAGGCACATCCCCCTCTGCTTGGGACGACTCCTGGTGGCCGGAAGCCCTCGGAAAAGCACCCATCCCGACAGACCACGCACGGAACCTTGGCGTCATTCTGGACTCTTCACTCTCAATGAACAAACAAGTCAACGCCGTATCCTCTTCCTGCTTCAACATTCTTCGCATGCTCAGAAAAACATTTCGCTGGATCCCCTCCGAAACTAGGAAAACAGTCACCCACGCCCTGGTCACGAGCCGACTGGACTACGGAAACACCCTCTACGCAGGTACCACCGCCAAACTCCAGAAGAAACTCCAACGAATCCAAAACGCCTCAGCCAGGCTCATACTAGACATCCCACGCAACGAACACATCTCTGGCCACCTTAAAGACCTCCACTGGCTACCCGTCAATAAGAGGATCACTTTCCGACTGCTCACCCACGCACACAAATCACTTTACGACATCGGACCAGACTGCCTCAACTCTCGACTGTCCTTCTACACCCCCTCCCGCCAACTACGCTCTTCCGACCAAGCCCTCGCCACTATACCTCGCATCAACAAGACCACCATGGGAGGCAGATCCTTTTCTTACCTGGCTGCTAAAACATGGAACTCACTCCCCGCTTACCTCCGCCTCACCCAGAACCACCTAGCGTTCAGAAAGCAGCTTAAAACGTGGATATTTGACAAATAATCCTCCTCCTCCTCCTAAGCGCCTTGAAACCCTCTGGGTATGTAGTGCGCTATACAAATTTTATGACTTGACTTGACTTGACTCTGTGAGCAAACAACATAGCCTGTAAAGGCCCAATTGACAGCATTGTCCAGCATCACAGGGTAAGTGCATAGTGATGAATTCACATCAGAAATTACATACACAGCTCACCACTGACAAGGCTAAACAGGCAGGCCCATCACACCTCTCCTACACAACACCCCCATCACTCCGTCAATGTCAGTGATACAGCTCAAGAAGAGCAGCAACTTAAATAAACCCAAGGTCACCTCGTGTGGCTGGCCATCCATACTAGTCAGAAACCAACAGCAACATATTCTTGTGAATAGGCACACAGGCACTGCCCAGTGTGAGTATGCACAAGCCAAATTTTTTATACTTGGTCAGTGTGCACATGTAGTAGACACATGAGTAATACAAAGTATGGCAGGGACAAATGCCACTGAGGCAGACCCGTGCCGAACTCCATGTTGAGACTTATGATCAGTGCCAAAAATCAAGAAGGCCAAACACAGTGCACAGGTCGTGGAACAGCTAAGGTACCAACACGTGTCAGAGACCTCCCTCCAACATGATGATGTGCTAAACAATGTGCATACTCATACCTTGCACCCTAGGAGTACATGTGCAAAATGAAAATACGCAAACCAGGGGACACATGTTGATGTTCAGCTTTCGCCGAGGGCCCCCCACAGACCTGACAGCCCTGGCAATGTCCAACCATATCTCCCCCTTCTCATAGGCAGTTGCCTGTCAGGAAGACAAAGTGAAACAACATCACTAGACCTGCTCTATGTCCCAAAGACACACACTTGCACCACAATGACGATGACAACAGGGCATGGGATGCTGACAGGACTTGCATCATTGTCCATGTGAATGTGGCCTGTGAGCAAACACGAATGCACTACATGCCTTTGAAAGGCAACAGGTGCCATAAGGGGTGCAAACCACTCACTGAGCATGGCACTCTCTGAAAAAGTCATGCAACTGCAGGGTGGTGGACAGCACGTGACATGCTGTCACATTTCCCACTACACCTAAGAACCCTCAGCAGACCACACATACACACTCTGGCACAGATCATTTGCTTGTCAGTGTCAACAGTGGATACAACCCTCACTTTGCACATGTCACACTTGACAAAGATGTGACACAGGCGTCATGCACACTACACTGCATACTTGTCACATCAGATGGCTACAGCTGTGGCATACGCCATTGCAGCTGTGTTGCAAGACATCACATACACACTTTGCCAGGTGACAACGAACATTCACACTCTTCAATGTCCATGAGTTCAAAACATGCATTTGTCCAACATCCACACAGGTCACCAAAAAAAATTAAGAACAGTGAGTACAGTCATCTGTCACTCTGGGGGGAACACTGTCACACCTCAGTAAATCATAGCAATAAAACATGCAAAGTGTGGCACAGCAGAATGTGTGATTCACATTGCATTGAATGTCACAGTTAGCACAATGCAGGTGAGCAGTGAACACTATTTAACTACTTCATTCACTGCATGGGAGATAACACAATGTAAACACCCGGCACTCAGTGCCAAACCACATTACATGCCTGTTCCACAAATACATAATGGCTGTAGCGACACACACAGATCAGGTGCACAGTCCAAGCTAGTGCAGTCATCACTCACCTGCTCCCCTGGTCTCCCATACAGCTTGCTGTAGTTTGGTAGGAGGGCATCCAGCAGGGCCTGGTTCTCCTCCTCACTGAATGCAGGTGCTCTCTCCATGGTCAGCAAAATCAGAGTTCAGGGAATGCAGAGACAGCAGCAGTGTGGTCCACTCCAATGTTGTGCAGGCAAGCGCCTTCTCCCAGACACATGCAGCCGTAAATGAGTGCTGCTGAGGGGCTTTCAGTATCATGAGTACAGTGTGATAGGCCAGATTACTTAGCATCCTATGTTTCATCCAATCCCATTCCACATAAGGCCCTGACACACATTTGCATGGTTTAAAAATTAAGCTTTAGCTCAACAACAAATTTTGCAACATTGCTTAGTTTTGCCCAACTGAATTTTGCAGGACACCTGTAGCTCACACTCAAATCTCAGTTTCCTTGACAACTAGCCTGCATTCTGGGCATTCTACTCGTCCCCTAGGTGTTCCCTATGTAGTTTCTGGGATCCCCACTCATGTACGGTGCATATTTCGTTACGAATGCCACATATTCAATAGTGAAACCATGCGCACACACACGCAATGGCGTGGTACGGTCCACTCGTGTATGGCCCCATTGCAATAGTGAAACGTCCCGCACACACGCACACACGCACGCACTCTTGGGGTACTCCTCACTCGCGTATGGCACCATTACAATGGTGAAACATCCTGCACACACGCACGCACTCTCGGGGTACGCCTCGCTCGCGTATGGCACCATTACAATGGTGAAACATCTCGCACACACGCACGCACTATCGGGGTACGACTCGCTCGCATATGGCACCATTACAATGGTGAAACGTCCCGCACACACGCACGCAGTCTCGGGGTACGAAGCGTTATACACAGTGCGTTTCACACGCCCATGTGAATGCAGGTGTACGGTGTGTTTTGCACAGTGTATTTCACATGATGGAGTCAAAGCAGGGGGATGGTACGTTTCACACGGTAAGAAATGGCTACTGATACGAGGCGCACACATTGCAGGGATATAGCAGTACAGTTAACACAAGGATGTCTATCAAGTTCTTGTCATTGCATACTGACAAGAGCTAGGCCCTAGGTGGGGCAGGTACTGATATACCACAGCATATCATTTCATGTTGCCCAATTGATGTGTGATGACCTGGTGACACATGTAATGTGGGATGGGGCACTATGTTGTACACATCAACTTTCCACTTGTCCCCTGTGTATCATCATGCACATGTTGTCATGCACATAAGCACTGGGATTGCACCGTCATCACTTCCAGAACCTGCCTCATGATGGCAGGGACCGTGGCAATTTCTCAGTTGTCATTTTGACTCTAATCAGGTCCCTATGTAACATTGCACTGTGCGTGTAATTCTTAATGCAGATTTTTCAGTTTTGAGTCCGTATAATGCATCTGCTGCGGGTGCATCTGTAATAGTTCTGTGTTGTGACTGAAATGGTTTGGCATGTACGCACACTATGGCACATGTGCCATTTCAAGGTCTTTTTGTGTGTGTTGGAATCATACATCAATGATACACATGCATACATGTCTGCATCCTGACAATTGCCGTGGTCTTGCATTGTCACATACACACCTCATTAGCAAGTTGTATGATATGTCCAATAGATATTCCATGTGACCTGGGTCTGTGCCTTGCAGTCAGCTGTCTGTATGGGATGACATCTTTCTAATGCAGGTCTGGTGATGTGTGTCACTCCAGTGATATCTTGCTCTGCTCATTTAGAGCAGCCCTGCACTTTTTTGGGTGCATGTAAGGTGTGTTACTATTAGTACAGATGTATTTTGGTCATTTTTAAGTGCCATGAAGCTGCCACATGTGTCCAGGATGTATTGCTTACACCAGACCCCATAGTACCTTGATGTGTAGTAGCAAGGTTGCATGTGCTATGTACATTGGAATAGTATTTGGAGGACAGTTGCTCTGCATTCTTCCAAAATATGTCCTGCAGGGCACCACCTCTACAAAGGCCTTTTCCTGACTTGGAGAGCATTTGGGAACGTGATTGCATCCGACGATACAGATTCACTTGAGATTTGATTCAGGACTTGACAGACAGGCTTGAACCACATCTCCAACCGCGACACAGGTATCCAACTGCGCTGACACCAAAGCTAAAGGTGATGGCAGCCCTACATTTTTTTTGCCACAGGTACGTTTCAATTTACCATTGCAGATGTGGGGGGTATGTCCCAGACCATGTGCAGCCGTGTCCTACGTGATGTCTTAGCTGCCATTTTATAGCACATTGATGAATTCATCAAATTTTGAAACCCTGAAGAGTTGCGAGATGTCAAGGGTGAATTCTATGCCCTGGGAGGGATGCCACATGTCATTGGGTTCATTGATGGTACACATGTGGCTTTGGTGCCATCACAGGCTCAGGAGCAGGCTTACCGCAATAGGAAGCATTCCCACTCAATAAATGCCCTTGTGGTGTGTCTTGCTAACATGGTGATTTCCCATGTTTGTGCACATTTTCCAGGATCCTGCCATGATGCATTCATTATGAGGCGTAGCAGGGTACCACAGATGATGCTGCAGCTGCGCAATGATCGGGCATGTCTTGTTGGTGGGTATACTCTGTTTGTCCTGTATGTTTAACATTTTAAATTGCTCTGACGAAATTGCTTTACCCTACATTTCAACACGCTGTATATTTTTAGGAGATGCAGGATTTCCCAACATGCCATGGCTCATGACACCGCTCCGCAACCCAAGGACAGCTGCAGACCATCGGTACAACAATGCACACGGGCAGACCAGGCGTGTGATTGAGCGAACGTTTGGACTCCTGAAGAGCAGATTCCGGTGCCTCGATAAGACCGGCGGATCCCTCCCATACGCTCCGGTCAAGGTTAGTAACATCTTCATTGTGTGCTGCATGCTGAACAACATGGCAGTTGAGAAGGCCGTGCCGCTCATACTGGATCCTGATGACCTGGAACACACACCCGTTGAGGATGAAGGGCTTGGGCATGATGCAAGTGATGATGAGGAGGAGGATGATATCCGGAGTCAGCTCATACGCAACTTCTTCTCTTAATGGTGAGTCACTGGGTGGTCGTGTGCAAGCTTGTAGCATCGAGTGGCATGTGTTGCATACTGTGTGTCCAGCTGACTGTATGTGAAAACACTCTGATGTTTTCTGTGATGTGTTACACAAGTGATGATGTAAGGACACAAGCATATGTGCAATGAGTGATTTTGTAATGTACATTTGTCCTACATTGTGTTGTTTTTTCACATGACCAGGTCTGTATGCAAATATTATTAATCTGTCCCATTGTGTGCCTGTCTTTCCCATGTCACTCTGCATGTTGTCTGTTCGTGTCATCTTGGTACTCCTGCTATTGATCATGATGATTGCAACGTGTGTCGAATCAGCGTTCCATGCACAGACCTGTGGAAATGTCAGTTTTGGTAAGATATCTAAACATTTTTTTGGGGGTTGGTATGCTATGGGAATGTGTGAGAGCTGTTACTGTGCTTGTTGTTGAAGCATACATACATGTGTCATTAACATGGATCAAGATGCATGTTGCAACACTCCCATTACTGGTCACTCACCCTTCTTCTCAGTCAACTGTTGTTGATTGATGACTCAGGGGAATGCATCAATGTGTGTATACCATGGACCAGAGACATTGCAGATGTGACCGGTTTACATTGTGTGTGACATCACAACCACAAGCTTTGTGTGGATTTGCAAAGTCACTGTGTGCAGCAGGATGTGTTTGGCTCATCACATTGATGTTGTTGGCCAATACAGTTAGGTTTACCTATTGACATGTTGTGAAGGTGTGGACCACTGTAGGTCCCACATGTTCTGACAATTGTCCAGTGAGTGTGTTCGTATGGATGCATTGCCCCCTGTGCCAGTATGTAATGTCACTGTCAAATCGCAACATCTGTGCTGGTGGATATCACTGCTTTGCAAGCCTTCTTGGTAACTTTATGTCAACTTTCTATTCCCAATATTCCAGGAATGTTGCACTGATGACGTAGGAACGTAGAGGTATTGGTAATGTAAACACTTCCGTTAGACCAGTTGGTTGCCGTTAATTGCAGACAAGTCTTGTGCCGTGCTGCATATCATGGACACGGTAGGGGTGGTTTACTGGGTTTGTTCCTCATTACTCTCTGTAGAGTTTGCTCACACCTGCTTGTCATGTTTGGCATTGTCAGGCACAGTTTGATGAGCCAATTCTTGGCTCTTGCTAGGCTTCCTTGTATTTAAATAATCCCCTTCCTCGTTGTGGCTCTAGCAGGTGATACGTATCTTACAATCATGAGCCTCACTGATTCCCAGGGCTGACTACAGTAATTTGGTTTTTGTGAGTAGCACTGCTACACATTCAATTCACTGTAGTTTTTCAGCAACACTCATACACTGTGAGTAAGTTTGGGAGTGCCTGGTTCTAATTGCATTGCAGCAGCCTGGTGAGCGTTAGACCGCCTTCATTTTGGAGACAAACTCTGCTACCTTTTATGTGTCCGTGTTAAAAACTGTGATGTACTATCATTTCTAAACATGTGCAGACAAATCGGATACAGTGGCTGTGGTCAATGTACACAGGTGTAACAGTTACAGAATACGTAAGTAGTATAATGTAAATCAGTGCCAAGAACAGTTGAATTGTAATGCTTGTTTACCTTTGTTTCAGATCTCCCTCCCTGCTGTTCCCATCCTCTCCTTCCTTCGCCTGATCTCCCTTTTGAGTCTGTAATTCATACTCATACCAAGGGGCTATATGGAGATGGACCCCTTTGAGCATCAAACAAATCAGAGGATCAAAGGTACCGACGGTCCCTGGCAGTCGTGTGGAGATTGTTTCACCAGCATTACAGGTACCCTCATTGCATGACAGTTATTTTCTTCAGAGCAATGCCACGGGCCATGTACATTGCCTAAAGCAGCATGGCCTCACAACAAACTTGCACCATTTATGTATGAAATCTTTTCAAAAGTTTACATTGTGCCCCATTACTGTCACCGCAGATCTCTTGCCAGTCTGCATGCGTCATCTATGGTATACTTTGCAATGATTGTGCATATGTGGTTATGTGTATGGGTTCAACATTAATGGTGTTTGTAATAGGTCATGGTCCATATTGTGATTGACATACATGGTTGTGTATGTATTCCTTGAGCTTAATACCCACAACGGACATGCAACACTTGCTGACGCTGTTTCTCCTGTGCCCCGCTTGGCCTTTTGGTGCCTGGTCCTGTGGCTGTCATATTTGGTGATTGTTTTCACATTTTCTAGCAGTGACCCATGAGTAACCAGACACTCCTTCCTTTCCATACACATGTAACATGCTGCTATGCAAATATCCTTGTCTTTGTGTGCCACTTTTGCATGGTGTCTCATACCTTCAGCCATCATGTGTTCCGACATTCCTGATGCTGCATCCCCAGTGACACCGCAAAAGCCAGAGGCCAGATTGTTTGATACACAAGCCTACAATATGCTCCACCATCCATCAATCCATTCGTAAGGCAGACAGCAGATTGTCCGTGCCACAGTTGCACCACATGCATGACAAAGGGATGTCCGTCAGTGCCTGCAACGTGCACAGTGCAAGGCCCTGTGGTCATTGATTGACACAGGTTACACTACCGACTCATGCTCCTGCCACCCTGCACACAGTGCACACCAGACAATCATGCACCTGGTATCAGCATCCCCTAAGAGCACACATTGCAGCTTCGCAGGCTGTGTGTGCCACTCATACTGCCAACCCCGCACTGCCACACATAACAGTGCATGTCCTTACAAGCAGGTCATGTGCGTTATTCTGCACACCTACTACTTACAGCAGCACAACATTGGACTCTGCTACCTCATCAACACAACAACACAGCACAAAACCATCATTACTGTGACCTGGTTGGAAGAAAGACCCAAACACTACTTCTACATTGCCATCACAGATGGATAGTAGACCACCCGCAAGGACGACACCAACTTTCCAGGAGTATGATTGATATAATTTTGTGAGGTACATCCCCAGAGTGACATATTACACCAAGTACCAATTGTGGTGATGCTCAAAATGTGCAGCTCTGACTGAATTTTAGTTGATTAAAATCAGAAGATCCTCTGCATGTGATATCATTTAGACTCTAGACATGGCAATAGATTCAGCCTGCGTGGTAATGGGAATATTGTCAAAGTATGCATACTCTGAGCCCTGCAGCATACCCCACTTGTGTGTTTTGACTAAGGATTCGATGTTGTAGGTGCGGACCTGATGTGTACAGTCAGATAGTTATGACAATATCCAGTTCTGCACTGAGGAACACACACCTATGGTCTTCATGTGGGTATGAAGATTGTGATGGTCTACATTGTCAAATGCTGTAGACATGTCAGACAGCAACAACGCCACCTTGGAACCTCCATCTACCTCCCAGCATATAGAGTCTGCCATTTGTATGAGGGCCACCTGTGTAGTAAGGGTGGGAATGAGGCTGGATAGTGAGTCGTGAAGGAGGCTATTAGCTTTAAAAAATGCCATCAGTTGCTTACAATTTTTTTTACATAAATCTTTGCCAGGACTGATAGATAGATCTTGGTGTTTGATTGGAAGCTTAAACAGGATCTGTGTTACCTTAAGTAAAGATGTGCAAGATGAACGTGTGTCTTCCCACATCTGGGTTACAGACCAATCTGACATAAGGGTTCCACATGACGTTTCAGTGTTCATAGTGTATCTTAGCAAGGATGTTGTAGTGGTTTGTGGTCAGGGGGTCATTAGGGGAAGTGGATTAACATATGCTAATTGAGCTGAGAGGCTTCAACATAAATTGAGTTCAAATCGTAAACCACTGGGCTGCAACACAACGTTCCTGACATTGCACTAGTACTTCAGCACGCAGGCCCAGAGCTAAACATGAAAAAAATGTTTCAGTGGGAGAGCTACTCCTGCCTGGAGAACAGACACTCCACCATCCAGCTTTGCTACATCAATGTTTGCATCTAGTTCACCAAATCCACACGATCGCTAACTCATGATGCAAGTCCCTACACATGCTGGAACCGACCTTCAGATAGATCTACTCCTAGTCAAGACAGACAGCCACCCACGTCCACAACAGCATCCACCTAAATTACATCAACAACCTCTAGACAGGAGGAAGAGCCAAACTCCAGGAGGACATTTGCAAAGCACAGGCACATGTGCACACCTCATCATCAACATCCCCTGCCAAGCTGCATGACCGTCCAAATGAGATATCTACTAGAGTCAAGAGTGACCCTTGACCCTGCTTGCAGGCCAGCTCCCCTCCCTGCCACCAAACAGCTCCACCTGTTGCCTGCCTGCTACTGTATGTAGTGTGACTTTGCAACTGCTGTGCCCAGCCTTCCACTGTGCACTTGTGGTTGCCTACTGCACTTTCCACAGTGATTTGTAACTTGTATTATCTTCCACCTCCGTGTACGCTGTGCCCTGTGTTTGCATTGTAGCCGCTAAGGCGTGATCATGCAATTTTAAATATACACCCACACCCTTGCTTCTACGCACCCCTTGCCGCTGCTGCCCCTGCGGCAACGCTCCCTTGCCACCACGCTCCAGTCTCCCAGATGCACCTCCCTCCATGCTTTAAAATGTCGGACGCTGTGCGTCCGCACAGTGGACGTACACAGCGGGTGCACCACTGGCACACTAAAGGTGCACCAAAGCAAGGCCATCTGTGCCCGTCCGTACCTGGCCCACGCCCAGCGCCAGAACCCCGGGTCCCCAAAGCCACCACAACACCAGCCTTCTCTACTACTCCAGCACCCTCCACGCATGCAAACCGGGACGCATTGACTCCTGCTATGGGGCTACCCCAAAAAACACCCAATGGACCTTCACCTGCTGGAACTGCAGCTTCTACTGCATCTGGCCCCCAAACCATCTAACAGAGTACCCACCCCCTGCAATGCATCCTCCTCAACACCCACTCTGCTTGCAAGGACGCCATCATACTCTGGGACCTCCTACACTCAACCACCCCTGACGTTGCCTTCCAGACGAAGACCTGGCTGAAAGTCACCCCGGCACAAGACATCCCCATTGCCATCAAAGAGGGCTAACAAATCTCCCGCAGAGAGCCCACCAACAGAGTGGGAGGGCGAATCGCCATCATCCACAAGGACTCCCTCAGAGTCAAAAACAACACCAACGAAACCCTCAGCACCGCCAAGCATATGCACTTCCAGATCCACACCGTCCCCAAAACAAGCCTCAGAGTGACTCTCATATACAGACCACCCAGACCCCCACCACACTTCATCAACACCATCACCAACCTCATCAGCACACAAGCCCTCGCATCCACGGACTTCATCCTCCTCAGGGACCTGAACTTCCAACTCAAATACAACAACAACGCCAAATCCACTGCCCAGATTGACAACCTTAGAAACCTCAAACTGAAACAGCTTGTGACAACACCCACACATGCCACTGGACACACACTGGACCCCATTTTGTCTGCAAGTTCCCACGTCTCTGTCAACCACACTACCAAACATTAGTGTATTGACCACAAATGCATCCACTTCACCTTCAGGAAGCACATCAAACACCACACCGCACAGCAGTTTCCTTGCCACTGCTGGAGCAAGGTCAGCAAGGACCAAGGGACCACCACCCTTGCCCTGGGACTACCCACTGCCGCCCCCAACCCCAAGACGACCACCACCAACATCATACAGTAGATCAACAACTGCGCACACACCCTTGCCCCACACAAGGTCTCCGCAACCAATCACAACAAGAAAGCCACTTTGTTCACCAAAGACCTCCGGCCCACCAAACACACCTGTTGGAAACTGGAGGAGAACTGGCTCTGCAACTGAACACCAGACAGCTAACACAGCCCACAAGAATGCCACCTGCAAACAACACCAACTGATCAGGACTACCAAGATGCCCGCCTTCAAGGACCGCCTACACAACAACACACACAACACCAAAGAGCTCTTGAACATCTGGAAATACCTCTACAACCCCAGCTCCAACACCGACATTCCACCATCACAAGACCTGTGCAAATCAGTGGCCACCTTCTTTCACTGCAAGATGACCAACATCCATGACAGCTTCAACAACGATACCCCCTCATTCACCACAAAGCCCACCACCCCTGCCACCCCCACACGCACCAGTTGCCTGACCAGCTGGTCCAAAGTCAGTTACAAACACACCATCAAGCCCATGAACTCTATCCACTCTGGATCCCCATCTGACCCATGCCCCCACTGCATTTTGAACAAAGTAATCATAGCCATCACACACCATCTCCAAAAAACTAACAACATCTCCTTCAAGACAGCAACCTTTACGGAGAGCTGTCAGCATGCCGAGATCAACACTCTACTGAAGTAACACAAGGCAGACCCAAATGACTTAAATAACTTTCGGACCATCTCCTTGCTCACTTTCCCTGCAAAAGTCACAGCGAAGATTGGCAACAGGCAGCTGACCCGCTACCTAGTAGACAACGACATCCTGGACCCATGCCAGTTCGGCTTTTGCAGCAACCACTGCACCGAGATGGCCCTCATCACCACCACCAGCGACATCTGGATCCTGATGGACAAAGAAGAACCAGCCGCTCTCATCCTTCCGGAACTTTCAGCAGCCTTCAACACAGTCTGCCACTGCACCCTAACAGCACGCGTCCATGACGCTGGATTACAAGAGATGGCCCTGGCCTGGACCACATCCTTCCTCTCCGGCAGTACCCCGAATGTACGACTGACACACTTCTGCTCCAAGACCACCAAGATCTTCTGCGGCATCCCACAGGGATCATCCCTCAGCCAGTACAGTTTTATATCTACATGGCACCACTCGGCCACGTTGCTCAACAACAAAGCCTCAACATCATCTACGCCAACAACACCCAAATGGTGATATCACTCACCAGATACACCCACACTACCAAAGCCAACCTCCACAGGGGAATGAAGGCCTTAGCAGAATGGATTATAGACAGGAGGCTGGAGCAGAATTCAGACAAGACGGAGGTCCTCATCCTCAGCAACACCCCAACAGCCTGGGACGAGTCATGTTGGCCAACATCACTAGGAACAGGCCCAGCACCCACCAACCACGCAAACAAGCTGGGGTTCATCCTCAAATCCGCCCTCTCCAAGACCAAGCAAGTCAACGCTGTCTCCACATCATGCTTCTACACCCTGCGATAGCTCCGCCGGATCTTCACAAGTATTCCCTCCAACACAAGTAAAACTGTCACCCAGGACCTCGTCACCAGCATACTGGACTGCGGGAACACACTCTATAGGAACATCAACCAAGCTCCTGAGACAGCTGCAACACATCCTGAATGCCTGGGCACAACTGATCCTCAACGCCCCCCAACACAGTGACATCACACATCACCTGAGAGGCCTGCATTGGCTCCCCGTCAACAAGAGGATCACCTTCAAACTCCACATCCACGACCAAAAAGCCCTACACAACACCATACCAACATTCCTCAATGACCGACTCAGCTTCTACACCCCTTCCCGCAGCCTCTGGTCTGCTAACCTCGGCCTTGCCACTGTTGAATGCATCCTGAACTCCACCGCCGGAGGCCTCACCACCAAGACCTGGTACACTCCGCCAAACAACCTACATCAGGCCGAGGAGCTGTTTCCTTTCACAAGACTGCTCAATACCTGGGTCTTCGTTCAGTGGCAGCCCCCTTCCCTCTACCCTGCGCCTTCGAACCATCACGGGTATGTAGCACACTTTAGACATATCTGGTTTGATTGATTGTTTTAGAGTGCCACTGTCAACTACAGGCAGACCTTCATACTCCTCAGCCACACTCAGTAGGCACTCCACAACCACAACTAAAAAATACTAATATGGACGTCTCCCATCCAACACCACGTTGCCTGTAGTCCGTCCAGCCACCCATGCCCTGGACAACATTCATCACTTCCACAGTACAACTGAATGAGGCTGAAAGATTTCCCACAACAAGAAATAGACCTGGTAGTCCCTCCCTGGACACCAACACATTACCCATGACCTGTACACCTTCATGAGAGTCTTATGTATCTGTCTGTCCGAGCAGTATGGCAACCCCCCTCAGCAGATAGTAACCATCAGGTGTGAGTATTTACCACAATGGATGTAGTTAATCATACATTGTGACCTATGTGTGTCCACAACCAGACTCAGATCCCAGTGTATGTATGACTTGTGTTTGTTCAACACCCTGGCATACTTTGACATATCCCAACCTCTACATCAATACCTATTGTGTTATAATTATTTTATTCTACATCTTGTGAGTGAAATGTGAGTAGGTGTTAGGTGCTGTACAAAAATGTGTGGAATCCAAAGTTCACAGAAGGAGATGTGATGCCTTGCAGTTTCAGTCAACAGAGTCCAGAACACAGTGTATGGCATCATTGGTGAGACTGCGACCAGCAAGTCCATGTGGGAGGGTGTGACAGTCAATAGGGTGTTGTGTTGCACAGAAAGGCAAGATGCCAAACCAGGTGGCCTGGGAGATATGCATGGCCCTCTGCCTCTCAATGTCTTTTCCGTGGACGACCCGCCTTCCTTGGGGGACCCTCATATGCAGGTCTTGACGATGCCTGGGACTCTCCGGCGGATGTATCCTCCTCCCTCCCTCTGCCTGTTGCCAGTGTTTGCCTGGATGTTTGTGGCCTAGTGACATAGGGAGGGTGCTGCATGTTGTCAGCAATCCGACGGAGTGAATGGCTGATGTCCCTCTGCACCGCCAAGAGCTCATTCAGTCTTGCCTCCATCCGTCCTTGGTGTAGTAGTTGACTGGCGTGTTGCTCGGCCTGCTGATTTTTCAAAGCAATGAGGGCCCCCTCTCCCTGGCTGAACTCCCTGGTATCCCGCCGGTATCCCTGCATGATGTTTCTGAGTTTAGACATGCCGGGCCCGTCAGCTTGCTGGTCAGGTTCTCGCCTCCGCCTTGAGCCACTCCCACCAACCCTGCCCACACGAGCCTGGCCTGCTGTTGTGGGCACATCGGATCGAAGGGACCCCTGAGGGTTGACAGTGGTGGTGTTGTCTGCCTTCTCCTGGGTGTCCGCCGAACCTTGTCCCTCATTGTCAGACTGGCTCAGTTGTGGATTGTGGGCAGGGCTCCGAGCTGTCTGCTGGGATGTGCACGGAGTGGGTGTGGTGGTTGGCGCAGATGCCCCTGATCCAGCTGCTGCACAGGTTTGGGATCCAGAGGGGCCAGGTTGGTCTGTGTCATCCATGGAGTGATGAGAGGCATCGCTGTTGGTGGGATCAGGGTTCTGTGGAGCCTGGGACTGTAATCCTTCTCCCCCCGGATGGGGGTAAATTGTGCACCTTGCCCTGTGTGTGAGAGACAGAAGATGTTAATGGCATTCAATGCAAAAAATATGTTTGATATACATTTTCGATATCACTGTTACACCTGCTTTAGATTTTTCACACTGTTCACTGGTTGGGTCAGATTGATCTGTGTTAAGGACACATTTTATTGTGAGGGTCCATTTACACTGAATGGCACTGGCAGGCATTTCAGCAGTGATTTAATAGTCATTGTGCACCACACCTATGCCAACATGGATGCAACACTTTCACACTGTCGATCCCCATAGTGTGATAATAGTACAGGTGTTTCCCGCATATGTGCCATGGAAGTGGCACATTGCTTGAGTTGTGTCGCTGGTGCAACGCTGATCCAGCAATGCTCTGTGCAGCCCTATCTGCACAATGCTGTGTCAATCCTTAGGTCTGCTTCAGGCATGCACATGTTTTTGAGACAGCATGTGCATGAAAGTGGCTGGGTGAAATTGTTAATATTTTAGTCAGCCACTTTTGTGAGGTGTTGCTGTGCTGTAACAGGTAGCCAATGTACACCACAACCACACCATGACCAGACAACATACTTCTGCCACAGGGTTTTAGAACGTGACACATCTCCCATGTGCATCACCTTGTCAATACCCAACACCATTGCAGTAATATTTGTGCATCAGCTGCATGAGTAACGTTTAGCTATGGCATCGTGGTATAAGTGTAAGTGAAATGTGTATCAGGCCTGTGCATGTTTTAGCTTAGATGCTTTATCAAATCTGTATTTGTGATGTGAAATGAGGGTGGTGACAGTTGAACACTATATTGCCTGTCCCAGCTGGCTATGTTTATGTAAGGGGTGTGTTTGATGGGCTGTGCTGGTAGCTTGAGTGTGCGTTGGAACTGTGCCTCACTCATGGTGTGGCTGTCCCCCCATTGAGCATGGTGCCATGACCATGTTTGAGAGTTCAGGTTTGAGATATCTGACCTTTTTGTCCTGATGTTACTGTTTCCACTGGTCACAGGATGACCTTTTGCAGCATACACCGTGGCCAATGTCAGCTATGTTGTCAGTAACTTCTCACTCCCTGTACATTGAACATTGTCCATGGGTGTGTACCTTGCCCATATGGTATGCTTGCAATTGGGCTTGTGCGTACACAGTAGTGGTGATAGGGTTGTCCTTAGTTTAAGCTTCTTCACCATCCACCTTGCAGCCTTCTGGCCCTGAGCCTTGCACCCACCCCCATGCTGTTGACCAGTGGTAGGAGTCCTACACACACCCCCTCCTATGTCTGGGCACTACTGGGAGTCCTATCCAGCAACCCCTCCTATGTCTGGGCACTGCTGGGAGTCATATCCACACCCCCTCCTATGTCTGGGCACTGCTGGGAGTCATATTCACACCCCCCTTCTATGTCTGGGCACTGCTGGGAGTCATAGCCACACCCCCTCCTATTTCTGGGCACTGCTGGGAGTCCTATCCAGCCACCCCTCCTATATCTGGGCACTGTTGGGAGTCATATCCATACCTCCCTCCTATGTCTGGGCACTGCTGGGAGTCATATCCACACCCCCCTCCTATGTCTGGGCACTGCTGGGAGTCATATCCACACCCCCTCGTATGTCTAAGCACTGCTGGGAGTCCTACGCACACACCCCTCCAATGTCTGGGCACTGCTGGGAGTCATGTCCACACCCCCTCCTATGTCTGGGCACTGCTGGGAGTCATATCAACTCCCCCTCCTGTGTCTGGGCACTGCTGGGAGTCATATCCAAACATCCCTCCTATGTCTGGGCACTGCTGGGAGTCGAATCCAGCCAACCCTCCTATGTCTGGGCACTGCTGGGAGTCATATCCACACCCCCTCTTATGTGTGGGCACTACTGGGATTCATATCCACACCCTCCTCCTATGTCTGGGCACTGCTGGGGGTCCTATCCAGCCACCCCTCCTATTTATGGGCACTGCTGAGAGTCATATCCACACGACCTCCTATGTATGGGCACTGGTGGGAGTCCTATCCAGCCACCCCTCCTATGTCTGGGCACTGCTGGGAGTCATATCCACACTCCCCTCCTATGTCTGGGCACTGCTGGGAGTCCTGCGCACACACCTCTCTTATGTCTGGGCACTACTGGGAGTCACATCCACCCCCCTCCTATGTCTGGGCACTGCTGGGAGTCATATCCACACCCCCCTCCTATGACTGGGCACTTCTGGGAGTCCTACACACACACCCCTCCTATGTCTGGGCACTGCTGGGAGTCATATCCACACCCCCTCCTATGTCTGGGCACTGCCTGGAGTCATATCCACTCCCTCCTATGTCTGGGCACTGCTGGGATTCATATCCACACATCCCACCTATGTCTGGGCACTGCTGGGAGTCCTATCCCGCCACCCCTCCTAAGTCTGGGCACTGCTTGGAGTCATATCCACACCCCCTCCTATGTCGGAGCACTGGTGGGAGTCATATCCAGCCACCCTCCTATGTCTGGGTACTGCTGGGAGTCATATCCACACACCCCTCCTATGTCTGGGCACTGCTGGGGGTCCTATGCACACACCCCTCCTATGTCTGGCCACTGTTGGGAGTCATTTCCACACCCCCTCCTATGTCTGGGCACTGCTAGGAGTCATATCCACACCCCCCTCCTATGTCTGGGCACTGCTGGGAGTCATATCCTACCACCCCTCCTATGTCTGGGCACTGCTGGGAGTCATATCCACACCCCTCTCCTATGTCTGAGCCCTGCTGGGAGTCCTATCCAGCCACCCCTCCTATATCTGGGCACTGCTGGGAGTAATATCCACACCCCTCCTATGTCTGGGCACTGCTGGGAGTCCTATCCAGCCACCCCTCCTATGTCATGGCACTGCTGGGAGTCTTATCTACACCCCCCTCCTATGTCTGGGCACTGCTGGGAGTCCTGTGCACACACCCCTCCTATGTCTGGGCACTGCTGGGTTTCATAGCCAGCCACCCCTCATGTGTCTGGGCAATGCTGGTGGTCCACCCATGTGACATTAGTTGTTTGTATACTCATCAGGCTCCACGACTCCTGGAATTCCTTGTACTCCCACCAGTAGTAGTAGGGCCATGACCTTCTCCTCCCAGGGCTGGAACTGTACTGGTCTGTGGGGACCACCAACTCTGGTGTAATGAGCGTTGGAATAGTCCTCATCCATCTTGCGCCTCATCATCCTCCGCAGATCCTACCACCTGGCCTGGCAAACCTTCCTGGTGCGCCTGACGGGTGCAACAGCATTAACCCCATAAACGATCCTCTCCCACATGCGTGTTTTCTCCTCTATGCTGGTCTGTCTTACCAATGCACCAAACAGCTGTGGCTCAACTCTGATGACTTCATCTGCAAAGATCTCCATCTCCTGGTTACAAATGTGAATGGGGGATGACTGTGTCTATGGATGGGGGTGTGGTTCAGAATGTGGGTCAAAATGTGACGGGGGTGTGTGGGTCTGGAGATAATTGTGGGTATGTATGAAGGTGGATGTGTGCAGTTGTTGGTGTGTAGTCAGTCTCTGTAGGTAAGTAGGTAAATGGGTTTGTTGCAAAGGATGATGGTTTGTCGGTTTGGGCCCTTTTTATTGGTCCATTTGTGGGTGTGGCTTATTTTGAATTTTTGGGTGGGAGTGTTATAAGGGGTGGGTCTGAGTTGGGCCCTCTGTTTGCCACTTTTGATTTGGCCAGGACATTGCTTTGTACACAGAAGTTATATTTTGTGGTGTTGTGTGACTCTTTTGAACAATCCCTGTGCTATTTTTGGGGTAGGCATGTGTATTTTTTGAGGGGGAGTACGTTTCGTACTTTATTGTATAGTTCTATCATATGCGACGCACTTACGGGGTACACATGCGCTTCTTTGATGGGGGTTCGATACGTACTTTAATGTGTAACTGTCTCATATGCAATGTATTTACGGGGTACGCGTGCGCTTCATTGAGGTGGGGTTCGTTTCGTACTTTATCGGGTAGCTCTCTCATACGCGACGTATTGGCGGGGTACGCGTGCGCCTCGTTGATGGGGGTTAACTTACTATTTGAGTGTGCGGCTCGCTCATACGCAATGTTTTCCATGTAAATCGCAGCTCAGACGCGACGGTGTTTCCGCATACAATTCGCGGTAACGGTCCCCGATCGGGATCGTACTTGGCGGGTCGTACGCCATGTTTACAAATCGTATGGTTCACCCGCCGAGTCCGTATGATACGGTTCTTCGCTGGTTTTTCATACGTTTCGTAAACATTTGGATGGAATCTTTGGGTTCGAATCGTACTTTAATGTGTAACTCTCTCATACGCGATGTATTTACGGGGTACGCGTGAACTTCGTTGAAGGGGGGTTTGATTTGTACTTTATTGGGTAGCTCTCTCATACCTGACGTATTGGCGGGGTATGCATGCGCCTCGTTGATGGGGGTTAACTTTCTATTTGATTGTGCGGCTCGCTCACACGCGGTGTTTTCCATACAAATCGCAGCTCAGACGCAAAGGCATTTTCACGTACATATCGCGGTAACGGTCCCAGATCAGGATCGTACTTGGTGGGTCGTACGCCATGTTTACAAATCGTACGGTTCACTAGCCGAGTCCGTATAATACGGTTTTTTCGCTGGTTTTTCATATGTTTTGTAAACATTCGGACGGAATCTTTGGAAACAAATAGTACTACGCAATTCGGACGGCTTCGTACGAATCGTACGGAAACGGCTACAAATACGAATCGTAGGACGGTTTTCTTTCCCGAATCGGAATCGAGCCCTTAGACTTGATACTTTTGCCATGGTGAACTGACAATTTTAAAACTGCACTACAGGCGGCAATTGCAGGCCTTGGAGATGTGTTAGAAGGCTACTTAAGCCATATAATAGTGACCTATAAGTAAATTAAATATGCCAATCAGGTGTAAGCCAATTTTACCATGTTTTAGAGAGAGAGCACTTTAGCATTGCATAGCAGTGGAAAAGTGCACAGAGTCCTAATACCAACAAAAGCAAAATTCTATAAACAGGAGGGGTGAAGGCAAAGTGTTTGGGGGAAAACCACACTGAGGCCCCCATTATCCGCCCGCCATCCAGCCGGGTGGATAACGGGACCGCCCGCACAAAACATGCAAAATGGGACCCCCCGCCAAAGGAGCGGCGGTCCCGCCTTGAGCATTAGGATGCGCCCGCCACACAGGCGCGCGCATCATGTATTTTTACCATTCCGGCGGGCGGTGCAGAAAGCGCCGCCCGCCGCAATGGTAATAATGCACTTTGTGCATTTCAAAGCACAACATGACAGGCACCGTGCGGTGCCTGCCATGTTGCACTTTGCAATGCGGGGGGGTACCATAGGTACCCCCATGTGCAGCCCCCGGACTCCCAAGGGGCTCGCAACAGGCCCCCGCAGGGAGTCTCTGCATGCAATACCGCCACGGAAAATCATGTCAGGAAGGGCATCCTAATATGGCTGGCGGTGTCTCATAGACACCATCACCATATTAAACATTTTCCGCCCGGCCGCAAGGCGACGGGGGCGGAAAAGCGGCGGACGGTCTTTCCGTCCGCCACGGTCCCCCCCGCCATTCTAATATGGCGGGAGGGAATTCTGGAGATGATGTCGGGCGGATTGCCCCGCCATGCCGGCGGAGGCTACGGCCAGCCTGGCGGGAGCAATCCGCCCGACATCATAATAGGCCCCCAAGAATGACAGGTCAAACAGTAAATCAAACAAAATTGGATCTGGTCCCCATTCGAAAAAGGGTGGTGTTTCAGAAAAAGGTTTTCATTTAAGTTTAACTTAATTTATTTTGCATAGTTATTAAAAAACATTGTAGTGTTTGCTTTAAAAAGATGCAATCAAATTGTTGTTATATATTAATAAAAAAACATCAAACAGAAGCTAACATTGCTGTGCAATAAAAAAAGCGGTAGCTGTACAGACAAATGTATATATATTTTTAACAAAAGTGCTAGTGCTAGTGCTATTATGCAATAATAGAAACCATAATCAGAAGGTAACATAATTGTAAATTTAAATAAAGAAAAAAATGGTTGCTGTACAAACGATTATTTTTTAACGCAATGCTCCGTCCTTTGGAGAAAGCCAGTCCCGGATTTTAAGTTAGTTGCGCCATAGAGCATTCTCACTAGTTTATCTGTTGTTCGACTATGACAATTTTAGATGTTTTTTGCTCAGCCAGCTTTAGGTATTTTACTAATCTGCAGTTCAGCTGCATATTTCCCGGGTTAAAGCAAGCCAACACCGCTTGTCTTCAGGTGAGGGTTCCTAATTGCTTGAGGGAAGCTTTTAATAGCAGTAACCGTTCTTGATGTGAATCCTTACAGGTACAGATTAGGTGTAAAATGTCTCCTTCCTTGTTGTTACACAGCCTGCATGCGCGTGGCGTTGTAGCCCTTAGCCATGGTGGAAGATGTTGGGTACACGGGAGGATGCCAAATCTGTACCTTAGGAATTTCATTTTTAACTCTTTAGAGTAACCCTGATTAAAGTACCTCTGCGTTGCAAGTGATTTGTACGCATTCAAGTTCATCCAGGCATGGGAATAGTATGCAGGGATTTAAGTGGGCCGGGTCTCAAGGGGTCTGAGCACCGGCAGTTTTTTTCAGGGGGCCTCGAAACGGGTCTCTATCGGGCTCTGTTTTGAGCCCTGACACAGGCAGCCCGTTTTTTTTCCCGGACTGCAATGACCGCTGTTTGCTGTCACTGCAGTAAAAAGTGCCAGGGCTCAAAACAAAGCCTGATAGAGAGGAGACCCGTTTCGAGACAGCACCAGGCACATGGATGTACTCTGCTCACACTGCTCACTTCTCAGTAGTAGAGAAGTTACAGCATGACGTCATGCCAGGGGAGCATTGTGGGGGAAGGGAAATCCTTTAAGAGTCATTTTCTTTCTGGATTTCCCTTCTCTTTCTGAAACTCAGGAGCAGCAACATTGTGGTAGGATCACCAAGGATTTAATTGGAAGCTTTGTCAATATTATATACAAGTTATAGTTGCAGCTTATTTATCTTCTGCAAGTAATAACCATTGACAACGCCAATATTACTTACTTATTGTAGGTATGATATTACTTGTATCAAATATCTGGATGCAATGACGGAAACAGCAAATTACAAGTCAGGCGGCACACTATGCTAAGCACAGATTTTTTGCGAAAGTGATTTAAGGCCACACCCCTAATTACACTGGCCACGCCCCTTTGAGAGACCCCCCAGTTTTTTCATCCCACTTAAAGCCCTGATAGTATGCAAAGGTTGCTTTGTGCTCTGTTTCAGCAAAAGGGGTCACAGTCGGTGGAAGTCCATCAGTCTGTTGTTGCACTGCTTTCGAGTCGAACATGCCATGGCAGCGGTGGTGCTAGTTGGTGATTGCTCAATATTGATAGCCTGTTAGGTAATCATGCATGTCTCCTATGTGTTTGAGTTTTTCAAATACGCATGCATATTTTAGTTGTTACCAGGTGCAGAAAGGGCAATAAAGGAGCAGGGGCAGCTTGAATCCAGTGTAGCACAACACATTTGGTTTGCTATGAATGATTTGACAGTGGAGTCGAAAGGTTGCTGTCCCTGAAGTAGTTTAGTGCAAATGACTACCAGTGGTGGTTTTTGCAGAAGCACATAGGGGCAGATTTATGATGCCCTTGCGCCGCAATTGCGTCACTTTATTTGACGCAGCTGCGGCGCAAACAATGCGCCCTATTTACAACGTGACGCATCTAGGAGATGCGTCACGTTGTAAAGCCCTGCGCCATAAGGAGGCGTTCCTGCGCAGGTGGGGCGTTCCTGCGCAGGAACGCCTCCTGAAAGTGGCTGAGTGAAATCTATGAGATTTCACTCAGTCACTTTCTGACCAATGCTACGTCAAAACCCTGCGCCTGCTTGAAGCAGGCGTAGGTCTTGAGGCAGCATTGTGTAGATGGGGCACCCCCGAGCCTTGCTGGAGCTGCGTCGCGCTTGCGACGCAACTCCAGCAATGCGCCACATTTCCGGCACAGATGCGTCACGCATCTGTGCCGTTTTAGCACCATGGTGCGCCGCATTATAAATGCGGTGCACCATGGGTGGCGTAGCTGTGGCGCACTGTGGCGCACGTTAATCTGCCCCAAAGTGTGTGACGGACAGTGCTATCTATATATATCATATCACTGTCAAATACTCAATGCTTTAAGCACTGTGCATTCTTTGTATTTTTTGGTAATAGGGAGTTGGTTATTTCGTGGTCAACTCACAAAGGCATTTAAAACTTCATAGCTGCAGAGAAGGGGGATTTTGTTGGCAGCATGTGTCTAGTGGTGACGGGGTGGAGTAGGATCTACAATTTATTCAGTTTATTCAATGTTTCAAAATGCAGTCCTGTTGCTTTCTTGATGAAATCCGCATATGACAGCTAAGAGTCAAATATCACTGCAAGCACACACTTTGCCTGGGGCATGATTTGTAAATTGTGGGACACAAGGGAGAGGTCAGTGTTCATTGCTTTGGTGATGTTTCTATTGTGCATTGAGATTCTGGGGATTCTGCTTATTGTCATTATAACATAGCCAGTTTGAGGCCATCTACTGTTTCATAAAGAAAAATCCTTGGGCGAAGTATTAGTGTTCATCCCTTCAGTGTATTCACTAACGAAGTGAGACTTCACCTAACTTCCAAGCGACATAGAGCTTGCAATCTCTGACCAAGGAAGGAGAGAGAACATAACGTACATATTTGATACCGGGGTAGGATAGATTTTTGCGGGCCGACTGACAGCAAATGGGCATGGGAATGATTTCACTTTGTTTAAAATTAGATAAGGCCTAAACAGACTGCCGTCTCACTTCTCATTCAAAATGATAACATTTACACAGAAAAATGACCTGTGAAATTTTGAAATGCACCTCACTTTGTGGTAGCAGTTTACCACAACGAATGGTTTTAGTGGAAGGGGGTCATTGGTACAACAATGCAATAAAATATTGAATGCAAACATACAAATGTAAAACTAGACTTGTAAAAATACAAAAATACATTAATGTGTATGTTTGCACATGTAAAATTAAAATGACATGAAGGGGGAAACATGAGGGTTGTAGTACACGCCAAATGCAAGGACATTCTAAATAAGCTTAAGAAATGGGGCGCCCCTAACATTTTTAATTATGTTAGAAAAAAACGTGTTATGCCTTTAGAAATGCTCAAACAAACATTACAAGAAAGTTATGAAACAAGATCTAAGCATAGCCTATTTTTATGGCTATATGCTCTTAGCACATTGATGAAAGCACATTACGCACGTATTTAATTAACTGGGAGACACATTGTTCAGCGGAAATGAAATCTCTGCTAGGAGAAAATGTCAATGCTTTTAACTGAAAGGCAGAGGTTTGTTGTAAATGTGAAAATGCTTCAAGATGGAGGAGTGGCGCTAGTAGGCAGTGGGAGTAGTGGCACTACTCTCTTGCTCCCTCCAATGCCTCTCTTCCAAGTAGAACTCAGGGTACCGGATTGGGCATGGTGCCGTCGGGGGAAGACTCGGATAGGTGTGTGGGGAAGGAGGGCTGCACCCTTCAGATGATACGTTCTAATCCGGCTACCTCCTTGGACACCTGCAATGAAGCCTTAAGCCCCTCTCCACTCAGCCACTTCAAGCCAGGGAGCCAATCTAGCCAGCACAGGCAAGTTACCCTTGGATCCTCAGAATGAAGTGCAGTGGAAGACTGCTGGAATATTATGGGGCCAGGTAGGAAGAGCAAAGACCGGAACTTAAGACCGAGGTGGAACCATTGCTGCTATGTCCACTTGCACCACATACGGTCTTGACATTTCAAGGTGGAGCAGAGCCGGCTTTACGGCCAGTGCGACTGGTGCGGCCACACCATGTGCTGACCTGAGTAGGGGGCGCTGACCTCAAAGGGGGGGGGGGGTCGCTGTGTTTTAGAAGTCATTTACTAGTTAAAAACACCTTCTGCTGAATTCCTTGGGTATCTAGCTTTCGGGCAGCAACATAAATGTCAAGATAGCTCTTGTAATTAATGTTCCTTCTAGTGAGTGAGAACGGAGAAATACCTAGGGCCTCATTTATGAAAAGTGACGCATCGCTGCGTGAAAACAGCGATGCGTCACTTTTCACTGCGCACTCCTTACGACATTCCTGATGCGTCATATTTAATGTATGACTCATCATGTCGCAAGGAGTTACAGATACGTCAGTATTTCTGACGTATCTGTAAGCGCAAAAGTGACGCATTGCTGGAGTGTGTTTCAAAAGTGAAGCAACTCCAGCAATGCGTCCTTTCACATGGGGAAAGCCCCATGTGAAAGGGCTTGCGTCAGTCTTACGCCTGCTGTGAGGCAGGCGCAAGATTTTGACGCAACAGCGTCCTAAAAGTGACGCAGTGAAATCTCATAGATTTCACTGCGTCAGTATTACAAGGCTTTTTGCGGGGGAATGCCCCCTCTGCATACAATATACCTGACGCAGGTATAATGTGGCGCAGAGGTTTAAAAAGTGACGTATCTACCTAGATGCGTCACTTTTTAAATATGGTGCAACGAGTCACATTTTTTACACCGCTGGTGCGTCACAAAATTTTTTTTTGCACATTGTCTCTTTTCCATTGGGGTGATCATCTGGCTGAAAAGATGAAGACTTGATGAGGGATTTATTTTTCAGGCTTAGGCGTCATATGTCCTTCAAGCCCCAGAAGTCAATTGCCTCGGAAAACACATACGCAATAGGAGAGAATTACCCTCTCATGAATGGAGAGAGAACAATGCAAGGGATGCAATTATCAAATGTTGCAAATATTCTTACAAATGAGATTGCATATCAGATTACCCCTATGACTACGACAGAGGAAATTGAGAACATACTATAATTGATTGGTTTGAGTATTGGTATTTAATTACATTGTGCTTTCAGTGGTTGTTATTTATTTGGATAAATTTTATGAGAACATCAACATTGTATTTGGTGTGTGAGTTATGGTTTCTGTGTATGTTGTGAGAGATATGAATTGTTCTCCTAATACAATTTGTGAATTTCAATAATTTTAAAATTTTCATTTGCTAACATAACTGTTTTTTCAGTAAATTTCTCAGATCTTTTTTAACATATGTAAATGTGTTATAACCGAAGCTAGTTATAGATTGAGTTTAAATGTAGTTTTTTTTCATTTACTCTGTGTTTTTTAGATCTTTACCACATGCAATACTGCCTTATGGCCAACAAACCTGAGCAACCAGATACTGCTTCAGACGGCCTGTAGCTGTGCACAGTGAAAGCTGATCACATTGATGGGACTGTGGCTAGGTCCTGTGCCCAACATTCCACAGACAGTCAGACCTCACTGAGCATCGACCTTGGCCATAAATAGTGAGGTGGGTCATAACGGTTGGCCTTCATCCAGACACAACTCTCCATGGAGCCCCCTGTACTCTGGTTTAGGCCATATGTAGCAGGAGATAGCTGCAGGTGCCCAGGCCCTGTGGTTAACCCACAGCGTGCAGTCAACTAAATCTGTGCAAGGACTTGGGCTGTGCACAATATGGGTTGCCTGGAGTTCCCCATCCTGTCATGTGGCCTATTAAAAATGGTCGCTGAACGTGAGCAGTGGGGGTTGGTAGCAGAGAAAGGACTGCAGTCAGGCCCTTCTTCTAGCCCACTGTGTGTGGCTAACCATGTGGGTAAACATTGGCAAGTGCAGTTCTAATACAGCCATAGTACGCTGAATACTTTCTTTTTCGTTTTCTTAAGGATTCATAATTACTGTGCTGAATTTATGAATCCTGAGGCATAAGAATGGCCCTGAAGACCCAATTCAGCATAGTATTTGTGAATTCTGTTATACAAGTTATTTTTTGCTGATTTATTTGATTTCACATGGGCCTCCTGGTCACGGTAGGTTCACCTCACCCCTTTATGCTGTTATTCTTTTTATATGTCCCAACAAAGTGCTCAATTCACGCATGTTCAGAAATATGCGCCTTGATTCATGAATTTACAGCTGGATTCCTGAATCTTCAATGGGCAATTGCAAAAAAGCCTCCATGTTCAATTGTACGTCTTATTTTTTTGATTCAAGAGCCATGGATTCCCTGCTCGATAGCTCTAAATTTCAATGTTTATCGGCTATTTTCCTTGCAAATTCTGAGCTTAATATGCTGTCAGATTGAACTCTGATTTCCTTTAACTGATATCTCCTGATTACCTCTGTACTTTAACGACTGGTGACAACGAACAGGTCAAATCTTTCAGCTGCAGAACTATTGACTCTGGCTATTGTACGCTGTACTGTAGCATTATTTCGGATTTATCTTGTGAACTGGTTCTGAATAATCTACAACCGATTCTTGGTTTGAATGATTCCGAATTGCATATTGTATTTGCAATGAGTTTTTTTCTGTCTCTCTCTCTCTCTCTCTCTCTCTCTCTCTCCTCCCACATAATGTTAATTGATGATGTATTTGCTCTAAGCTGATGATGTATTGTGTTTTAACCTGTTTACAAATGAATTACTGATATTAAATGATTCCAATTTATTGTTGTGCTCTGGCCATTCATATTGAAGTTTTGATAAAGTTATTTTGAATGACTATTCTATGTGTTTTGTCTTTACTTATTATTGATATCATTGATATTATGTGAATGTTGTTACTAGATAAGCACTTCTTTAATATAGGAGTGGCTTTCTGTCTCTGATTATCTGAGTCCCTATCAGCTCTAACAAAGATGTATTGTATTTGTATTGTATTTAGGACTTATAAAGCGGGCTATCACCCAATGGGCATCCTGGCGCTACCAGAGGACCTTATGGTTGTGATTTATTGTAGTGTGTCTATGGGCTCAGCTCAATGTTTTTGTGAAAAGTGTTGCTGTGGATTGAGTTAATGGTGTGGTGGGTAGCTCAGGATTGAGCCCACAAATTTTACTCAATCTTCCGCTGGATCAATGTGTTAACACTGTATAAATGCCAAAACCCACTGAAAGAATCTGCAACAAAAGAAGTAAAGACACTTCCTTAAGTAAAGTTTAATTGCATGGTAAGTTTTAAGTACATCCATTCAGCTGTTCTTTCTGTATCAATGTTATACATTTTGCAGCAATTGAAACAATTTGGTATTGATGTGACAGTGATATTTTACTGTGTAAAACATATGTTTTATCATTACAATGTATATGATGCAGCAATATAGGCTCCTAACCGGGTTGTATTTGGGAGCAAAGAGTCAGTGTGCAGGGACTGGGATATAAATATATGCAGGCAAGTGTGGTGTTGAATTGCAGATTAGGAATATGTAGTTTACTTTATTTTGGTAATACAAACAACTTTAATCTGTTCTCTTTTTCTCTAGTTCACTGTCCACAGCTCTCCTCTGTCTGTTTGCATGTCATACACTGCACTTGTGCCTGCCCCCATCCTTCGTTGCAGCACCCAACGCAATTAAGCTCTCAACACTCCCAGAGAAGAGCAGGAAGTCTGAAACAACAAGCCCGCAGTGAGTTACAGCAAGGTGCGCCTGTGTGCTTTTTAACAAGCCCAACTGATTCAAGAAGCATAAGAGAAGTAAATACTGCCATTGTAGCTGCTGGTGAAGGTGTAGGAGACAAGGATAAGGTCGAGGCTGTCTCTGGGACCAAGGGGCAATATGGTTTACACTGTATTGAGCTCGAGGTCCCCCAGCTCTGCCCTGCCTTTTCCTCTCATCCCTCTCACCAGGGAGCTGGTGAGTAATATGGCTTATCACCTGTGGTGGCTTGGGGAAGGGAGGGAGCTTCTTTTTAACGTACAGTCAGTTCGTCTAGCTCCCCTTCTTTCAAGATCCTCTCAGAGCTCCAGCACTTGTATTCACATTACTTTCATCATAAACCCACAGGGGTGGAGGTGGCGGCTCACATTCTGCTGAATGAAAAGTCAAGGGAGAAGGTACGTTTTTCCCAACCATAGCTCCCATTTCCAGTTGGTCCAGTGCACTATGCTCCTCTTTATTCTATGTTCTTCACATATGTATCACGTTTGAATTGCATAAATAGCACTCGCAGGGCCAGATGTAGGTACATTTTATTTACCGACCTCTTAAATACCGAGTCATACCGACTCGGTATTACCGAGTAGGAAAATGAGATGTAGGTAAGAATGGCGGTAACAAATACCGACTCGGAACCAGTCGGTAATCGGAAACGGTATTTACCGTCTCGGAATATACCTACACGGTAAAATCCGAGACGGAAAAACCCAAACCGATCCACCGGTGCCACGGGCCATAGGAATGAATGGCAACTCCCGACCCGGAAAATACCGAGTAGGTAAAGACCGACCCGGTATTTACCGTGTCGGAACTATCCGCCGAAGAATTTGAAACTGACAAACATGTGCGCCTGTGAACCAATCAGGTACTTCAACCACACCCAAATTCCAAGCCACAGGGGAACTAACCAATCAGATCCAACCACCACACCCCAGTACTTGGGACAGGCCACGCCCATGCAGGTGCAGAAACAAACAGTCAGGAGAGCAGGAGGACAGAGTGTGGAGCAGCCTTACCTGAGACAAAATACACAGCAAGATGGAGAGCCAGGAGGCACAGAGAGAAGCTGCAGAGCGCAAAAGGAAGCAGAAGTTCAGCCAGGAGGAACTGCAGGTGCTGATTTCGGAGGTTGTCAGACATTATGGCAAAATTTTAGGAAAGCAAACTCTGCATGTTGCAGAATCCATCAAACGCAGCACCTGGTTGGACATACAAGGCAAGGTAAATGCCATTGGTGTCACCCACCGTGACCTAGAAGACCTAAAAAAACGGTGGTATGACATCCGCATAATCACCAAAAAAAAGCTTGCTGCCCACCGCAAGGAAAGTGATGCTACAGGCGGAGGAAGAAACAGAGCCCCCAGACTCACCGACATCGAGGAGATGGTCGCATCCACCCTTGAGAAGGAATGTATTCACGGAATTGGAGACGCAGACAGCTCAGCAAGAGGAGCTAAGAAACCAGGTAAGATGCAAGAACACTATCATTTACCCTTTTACCTATTCCCCTCACAGGACAAATCAGACTCCACAACAGGTTTAACTAATGTCCTGCAATGCATCCTGTGAAATGTAGTCATGTGTAGATACCTCAGAGCAGTCAGCGTGCATTGCAGCAAGGGGAGCAACAGACAAGTAGCATAGGCAAATGAGAGACAGGCTAAAGTGCAATAGAAGTGTATTTTATCACATGACACAGGTGATCAACATTACTGACACAATGTCCATGTCTGTCCACAGGAGAGTCAAAGCGCAGCACAGCTGAGGTCAGAGAGAAGAGGAGGGAAGGAGCCGGACCTAGCACATCTCACGGAGGGCAGGACCAAGAGCAGGCAGCCCCGATACCTGAGGAGGCAACTGCAGAAAATCCACAATCCCCTCTCCTATTCGGTAGTCAGGACACAGGAGCGGCAGAACTATCACCCACCCCAACATCACCATCCCCAGTGCTGGGAAGAGTCAGGAGCCATGATGTGCCCCCTCGCAGAATACTGCAAACATCATCGGAGGAGGAGGAGGAGGAGGGTGGCACACAGGACAGAGGCAACACCGAGCAGCAGCCCACTCCCAGAGTCACGCGGGCCAGTGTCCGAGGGCGACGTCCACGGGAGGAAGAGGATGTGCGGCAAGTCCAAGGTGTCTTCTGCGGACTGGAGGCCACCATGGTGAAGGTGCAGCGCCTGCAGGCGAAAGCAATGATGGGGGTTCAGAGGCACGCATGCACAACAAATGATAAACTGGAAGCAGTAGGCAAGGGCATAGGGGAAATGGCAGAGAGCATGCAATCCATGGCGTCAGGAATATCAGATATCACACAGTGCATGACTGTCCTGTGTGACAAATTGGACAGGGACCATTTGGCGAGACGCAAGGCCCGTGTGGATGTGCGCCAGCAAACCAAGGCCCTGAACACGTTTGCAACTGCCATAGTGCAGTGCTGCAACAATTTAAGTGAAGGCATGGCCAGGATGACCTCTGCAATGGAGCTGGTGCTCGCGCAACAGACTGGCACTGGAGGCGACACTTGTGCTGCCGAAAGCGAGGGGTCCACCAGCAGGAGTGGTGCAGGCACTCCTGTGCATGAGTTACGGAGGAGTGGCAGGCGTGGGGGAAGTGTGACAGGCCAGCGTGAGGACATTGATTCACAGCCACAGCAGCCCCGCCCTGTGGCCCGTGCCCACAAACAATGACTTTGCACTCCAACCAAGGCTGTAGTCACGGTGGTGTTAACCGTGACATCACACTCATGGAGTGTTTGTATTAGTGAGCCCAATGTGAGCTAACAATGCTGTGGCGTAGTGAATATTAAACTACTTCAACAAAGTTACATTCATGCCTGTGTCTCTTTACTCACTCAGAAATATTGTTGTGTAACCTCTGCCCGTCTCAGTCATCCCTTCTGTAGCTGCTGCTGCCACTGTAGCTTGGGGCTCTGCCACCTCTGGGTCGTCATCAATGTTCTCATGATATGTGAGCTCCACCTCAGTGCCTTGCTTGGTGGCGAGATTATGCAACATTGCACAGGTCGCTATTATTTTGCAGCAGATGATTGGGGTGTACTGCCGTGCACCTCCACTCTTGTGGAGGCAGCGAAACCTGCTCTTTAGGAGTCCAAATGTGCGCTCAACTACGTTTCGTGTGGATCTGTGAGCCACGTTGTATCGCCTTTCACTCCTGGTGGATGGGTTGAGGTAGGGAGTGAGCACAAAGGACCGCAGGGCATATGCACTGTCGCCTAGGGGGAGAAAGATAGACATTAATTGCAAGTACATGAGACGTAGATCTAATGTGAGTGTCAGGGTGTGTCAATGTGATTTACCTAGCAGGTATCC
Source organism: Lissotriton vulgaris (assembly GCF_964263255.1). Taxonomy (NCBI): domain Eukaryota; kingdom Metazoa; phylum Chordata; class Amphibia; order Caudata; family Salamandridae; genus Lissotriton; species Lissotriton vulgaris. Next base: position 939,101,510 of record NC_141696.1, read on the forward strand.
ATTTCCAAATTCTCCGGCAAGTAGGCGCGTGTATATTCCACTGTTCTGGAAGATGTATGAATCATGGCTACTTCCGGGGAACTTGGCTACGATGTCAGTGATGAGGTTACCTGCATTACATATGACCTGGACGTTGATGGAGTGCGTTGATTTGCGATTCCGGTATATGTGCTCTGTGGCTGCAGGTGGACAGAGTGGGACGTGGGTGCCATCGATGCAGCCGATCACGTGAGGGAAGTGTGCCAGTTGATAAAAGTCAGTCTTGGTTTTGGCTAATTCTGCCGGTGTCACAGGGAATGAAATATAATGCCCCATCCTCTGCATCATGGCGTCAATAAACCGCCTGAAGAAGCGGGACAGGCAGCCCTGGGACACGCCACCCACTGCAGCTATCACACTCTGGTAGCTCCCTGAGGCCAGCAGGTGTAAGCTACATAGCACCTGGACATGAGGCGGGATCGCATGGGCCCTGGGTGTTGGGTGGTCCAGGAGAGGGTGTAGGTCCCTGATCAATTGCTTGATGGTGTCTGGGTGTAGCCTGTACCTCTGCAGTATTTCAGGCTCTGTCAGTTGGAACAGTGTTATCCTCTGCCTGTACACTTGTTCCTCCCTTAGCCATTCTCTCTGTCCTGCTGCCTGTAGTCTCTGCCGTCTTGCTATGATGTAAAAAGCCGCCATCATGGGTCCTGAGGTGCATTTTGGGACTTTTTTTATAGCCCTCCCTTGGTTACCACCTGCTTTCAATGCATGGTAAATACCGACTAATAAATACCGTTTTTCGGCAGAATCGGTATTTTTGTGCTTACCTACATCTCCAAGGCTAATTTTTACCGTTCCTGATTTACCGAGTCGGAGAATACCAACTCGGTATTTATGTATACGGTATATTCCGACACGGTCATTTTACCGGGTCATTCTTACCGAGTCGGTATGTTTCCGACTCGGATTTTCAAAAATCGGTAAATCATGGCCTCCTACATCTCATTTCCTCGGTAACGGCCGATTTTACCGGTTTTCGGCCGTTACCACCCGGTAAACGCCTACCTACATCTGGCCCTTAATGTCTAGCAGCTTGGGGGTCATAACTTACTTAAGGGAATTACACACACAATATTCCTGGTACTGATGGGCAAGAAAAGCCACTTATTCAGGAAACTGGAAGTTATCTCACGGGATTCATAAAATGAGACACAATAAAGGGAAGCAGACGAAGAAGGACAATCAAAATAAATGTGGACAACATAATCTACGCGATTGGTATGAGACAACATGTAAGCAAAAGCTACCTAAACAATCACCACATGTAGCTGCAGTAGAAGGCTTTGCTACATCAATGGAAACATCTAATCATGATGACAATACTGATGTTTGAGGAATAAAACATTACGTTAAGAAAGCAAGCATTACAACATTCTCAGAAACCAGTTTAACTCCTCAGCCTGATGAAGTAATCGAGGCATTGCATTCTCCATGACAATAATTCGGCTTGATCATCAAAATCCATCAGAAGTAACTGGAGATAGAGATTTTAGAAGTGTTTATAACTTTTGAATGCAACTGCAAACAAGCAATGATCCACAAAAAATCAGTAACCTTTTCAAACATTTAAAAGATTTAGTGCAGGAACTCCAGTTGGGTGACCAAATCCATCGGGGAAAAGGTCTAGCGGGCCAGAACGGATACCATGGGCAGTTACCTGGCCGCCTGAGTGTTTTTGGAAGCAAGTTCTAAACTTTACAGCACAACTGTCATACACTTCAATAGAGATGTCTGATGCTGAGGAAACAGGACCAGTTGTGGTGCTGTCAACAGGTCCAGTTGTAGTGCTGTCAATGGGGGTGAGTCAGTCCACAGGCAATGTAGGGCAACTTTAGCCATAAAGATTGGGATCTCTCAAAGTCCTCTACATTGCAGCAGTGGAACAACCAATGCTTCACTAGTGATCTCACAGCACAACAATTGGATTCAAACTCCTTTGGTGGGGGCTGGTGTCACTGGATTGCATTACCTAGCACTCTTGGGTCCATATGCAAGTCTTGACTATCTTGGATTTGTCTCTTGTGCCTGATGACTGCCGGCGGCAAAACATCTATGATGGCTACCAACTTGTCGGCTGGAGCTGGAGCTGGTTCCAGGGGATCAGTCAACTGTTACTTGGAATCAATGTTGTTGTTGAAGGTGGGAAATCAATGATTCCCCGTGTCAGGAGCCACAGACACAGTACCAGTCTCACAAGCCCAAAAGTCTAACAGGTGCAGACCTCTCTATGGTGTAGCCTTTCTTTTAAAAGGGCAACAGGGCAGTCCTTCTTTGGTCCTTTCTTCTTCTCGTTTGTCAACTGAGGGGCAGGGTGCCATAATTATCACAGGAAAGAACCCCTAGAGGAGCATGCGGTCACTAGCCAATGGGCTACTGGGTCCCTTCCTATCTAGTGACAAGTTTTCTGTGATGTGTAGTATCTAGCTATCCAAGAGTGCCCCATTCTTGCCCCTATCAAGATGGCACGACCCTTCCTCAGGCATCAGGAGCAGGGTAGCCCCCCTAGAGGTGTGGCTACCAGTAGGCCTCACTCCTATGATGGACACGGTTTGGGCAGAGATTGCTCTTCCTTGGATCTGTTTCCAAATTGTCTGCAGGAACAATAGGCATCCTGCTCAGGGATGTTGTCATGAGTTGCCCTTTTGGGCTAACACTATGAGTGGCCTTCCTGGGTGAGGTGGTCACACCTCACTCTGCAGAAACTGCCTTTGTTCCTCAGGCTGGGAGTTGTTCACACATCTCCCCAGGCGGTCAGAAATCTGTCTGTGTATCGGGGTCTTTCTGAGGCCACTGGGCTAGTTGAAGTGCAGAGGGGAAACTTTCTAAAAGTTGCTTAACTTTTTTTAGTGACTTTAAATCTGACCATGGGATCAGGTCGGATTTAATGTCATTATTAATTTGATACCTTACTCAACTCTGTTAGGTAGTCCCATTTAGAAGTAAGTTAGGCTGGGATGCCAAATTTTAACCATTTGTTAGACAAACGGGGTCACTAACCTCTCTATAGCAAAATGACAATTGCTGTTAATACATATAGAAAATCTTATGTCTTACTTATAATTAATATAGCTCCCTGCCATAGGTCTCCATAAGCCTTCCTTAGGGGAGACCTACATATATCCTTAAGGGAAGCGGTGGCTTTGCCATTAGGTGTAATTACAAAGTCGAGCTCGAAGTGTAAAACACCGCTCTTTCAATCTGCAGGCTCAGTCTGGGGTCCATTTTGTCTCTTCCACATACAGGGTGGCACAAACAGTAATGCAGCCCTGGGTAAACACTCTGCCTTACATGCCCTGTGTCTCCGGATGTACCATATACTAAGGAATTATAAGTAAGTCAGTACTAGCCAACTGGGGGAATCCAAATGAACATACTTGTATTTAGGGTTAGAGCAGAGGCACTGCGGTAAGAATGTCAGGCCTCATTACACTCTCAGAGTCGAAAAACCTGCAGCATGTGTCCAAAAACAGGGGTGGTGAGCTTCTGAAAAGAGGCCTCTTCTTATTTCCTTACACTTACAAAACAACAACTAAATAAAAATAGAAAATACAGGTGGCTTCCCATGTAGTGAGAGAGATGCAAAATATTAGAACAAATCAAACACACATTTAGAGGAAGAGTGTATGGAAGGCAATATACCCTACAAAGGGCAGCCACAAGCTACAGCAGGTATTGCAAGTATAACTTCAACTTTAGCTACCTGTATAAGTGCTCTAACCTGGCAACCCCATACATTGAAGCTGCAGGTGGGCCTAATGCAATCACGTGCCAGTAGCATATCAAACATGGAAACAGAAATCAACATTATTGAAGGAATATGAAACGTTCACACCTGAAGCAGCTTGTTGTCAAACTGCGCATGCGCCCCTATTATGGACAAGTTGTGCACTCTGCCGGAACTACTCATAACTGTTTGGAGAATATTCACTCGCAACAATGTTGTATCATCTCAGTCTCATCATGCAGCACTGGCGCACAGGATCCTGGCAATCACAAAGAACCACTTATCACATTGAAAAGTAACATTCAGGGCTGAGGTAATTAGAGGACAACATAAGGGACACCTGATGCAAATGTATTCCTAACCAATATAATTGCAGAAAGCAAGGAACTTCAGGACGTTACACAGGAATCAGCTGAGGAAAGTACTCCAATCAATAAGAATATGAATAGAGGCAAAATATAAGATTAAAGAATAATAAAAATAAACTTAAAATGGCAACAGCTTAAGAATTTGCCACCAATTCGGGAAATTGAACTGCCAATAACAACACTGATCAGGCAGCCTATTAACCCATTTTAAAGCTAGTAGAGCTTAAAAAATCAGCAACAAAGGTCCATTAAAACGCAACAGATACTGAAGATAACCAAATAAGCTGTAACCTCTACAAACATTGTGGGGCAGAGAACCTACGCAGCAGCTCATCCTGTTTTACACTTTATACGCAGAAAGCACTCCACAGGAACATACTTCAGTTGTAAAGTCTTCGAAAACACAATAAAGGATCCCGGCTACCTTCTAACAAACAGGTGGGCCATCAAAAATAGTAGAATTCTCTACCAACCCCTGAAAAAGCATGTGATGGCACTGAACAACAACTTGGCAGTTACATGGATTAAAATATAGAGACACAGAATGCCTCTGGTTAAACAGAGGGTCTGACATGGCAAGAGCAAAAGTAATTAAAAACAATAAATTGAATTGGGTTTAAATAATTATGACTCCCAAACACAATAAAGGCACACAAAACAAATTCATTATTAATCCTTAATATATTTCGAGAGGTAGAAATGACATGCTCAATCGAACCAATATTCGTTGCGTATTATAGTGTATACCAACACTTACACACCTGGGCAAAAGGGTATAATTAGAAACCGATTCAAAGAATTGCAATCCACAGTAGTCAGGTGGCGGCATCAGAAACAGATGGCATTATTACTTCAAGAAAAACAGGTGTTTGCCGATTGGGGAATTATCTTTCAACCCATGGAGGTAGAAATATATCCTTCAGTTCTAATCTCCTCTAAAAGGGATAGTGATCCCAGTAACGCAATAAAAATATATTAAAAGGTACAAACAACTCAATTTAATTCCACCCTGCTCTGAGCAAATCAATCAGAGTGGATGTTAATAACATGACACCGAGGAAATGTATTAGGGCTGCACCACCTCAAGAGGATCGAACAGATTAGAGTTGGCTGGCTTCCATATTAACAACTTCAACTCACCCCTAACATGAGTGAAATACCAATAATACCATCACAAATAGAAAGCATGCGATTAATCCTAACCTCTTGGAATGTTGCGGGTCTAATACAGCTCTTGGATCTGACAGATTCTATAACATTTTTACAGACAGGGGATATCATCTGCCTACAAAAGACCTGAGAAATACACTACTGTCATATTGAAGGTTTTCTATGCAATCAATATTTGCCACCAAAACGAGCAACTGTGGCAGATCTGTGGGTGTTCTGACAATGTATCTATCCACAGCACTAACGGTAAAAATCCTTCCTTTAGAGAGATCAAAGCTCTGTACTTCGGATAATTACTATTGAGCACGTAAAGTACTTAAATCACTAATTGTTACTGTATATCAGAACTTACACAGAGGAACAGAAATCAAGTAATGCAAGGTTGTTGTGAAACTCTAAATGACTTACTTCATAAGCATGTATCTGGGAAATATTATTAACAGGGGTTGTAAGTTGTTACAACGCATTCCGTTGCAACGCATGCCTTTTCCACGCATGCGTTACAACGGAATGCCTTTTCAACGCATAACCTTTACCACAAATATTCCTTTACCGCGCATACCTTTACAATGATTTTTGTTGTAAATGTATGCTTGGTAAGGGAATACTCTTGGTAAAGGTTATATCCCTTACATGACTCCCCATCCCCAATCCTTCTTATTTTTACTCCTTCCCTTATCCCTTTTATATATATATTTTTTTTTAATACTAAAATTCCCCTTACCACTTCACGTCGTCCCCTCTGCATATTCCGTGGTGACGTCCTACGTTGTAAAGAGGAACCAGAAGTTTCTTTCTGTATCCTCTTAAATGATGCCGAATGCCTGCACTTCTCTAAGTTACTTCAGGTGAGTTTTTATTTGGGGGGAGACATCCCCAAGTCCCCTTTTTTCCCTACGTTTATTTTGGGGGGGAGACCCCCCCAAGCCCCCCTTTTCTAATTTGTCCCTTTACCACGTATCTCGTAGTAAAGGCATGCGTGGTAAAGGCTTCGGTGGTAACCCCTCATGTGTTGTAATGCATTCACGGTTAAGCTTTTCGTGGAAACAGCTGCGTTTTAGTGGCTGTTTCCCAATAACAGGAGATTGTAACTTGCACAACATGAGGCATCAACAAGATAAAAGGCAACCCTCTCAGCTATCCGGTAGGTATCCCCTTTGTTTCGTTATTCAATCTTTATTTGGTAATCCAGTGACCATATAACTGTATGTAAGTCCATAAAACAAAGCTATAGCAAGCAAGGATAGCATTTCAGGCACAAAATAAGGATTGTAAGCGTATAGCTTGCTGCATAAAGGTTTCAGTTAAGACACATATGCTTTCTGTTACCAATGTCTGTAAAAACTACATGGCAGCCCAGCACTGTCTAATACTTGCCTGCTTCACAAAAAGTAAAATAAGCATTTTCTTTAGTCAGGAAATTAATTTTCAGAAGAGAATAAAGTGCAGTGTGGTTTGTTCAGACAGTCCATCACATGGACAGACAGGCGGATAAGCAGCAAATATACCCTGTCTGGGGTGTGCAACAAGGAAGTGAATAGTGTTGAACTGTAATCTAGTAAGCAAAAATGTATGATTTAAGTTGTAGTCCCATATTAAGTAAGGCTCGATGCCAAAACAAGTACGAATATGAGCAAGACCAGCAACAGTGGGCTTTCATGCACTTTTAGACATTCTTTCCTCTTCATATTTGGCTAAAACAGTTTGGTTAATGATCTAGAAGACCTAGCAGAGAAGGTGCATGAATTTCTGAACAGTTCACTTAGATCCAGCCAATTACAGCTCTTGGATATGTATGTGATCCAAGGTATTGTTAAGTCTTTTGCCAATTTAAGACAGTTCACTATAATTAAATGGTTCAATGAGGTTTCCTCTTTGGCCAAAATGTTTAGCCACAAGAGAAGCTGTTGCAGCTTCACAATATCACGTAGATACCCTAAACTAATTTCAGAATGTGATACAAAATGGCTAGTAGGGTTTGGAACAGCTTGCAGCCTTTTTAACACCATCAGTGCTGCAGCAATTCCCCCTCTGTACTGCAGATCCTTTACTCCCATTGTTCATGACGAGCTCAGCTTGTCATGAGCACACGAGCAGTGCATCGAAGGGGTTAAAAAAACATTATCCACATTTTCCAGCGAAGACTGATAACAGAAGCCGCTGAAAAGCACCTATTCGTGCTGTGAGGGGAACGGCTGCCCACAACATCAGCAGTCTACTTTACTGGGCTCTCTCCAGTGCCGTGAGGGGAACGGCTGTATATCCCGCCAGCAGCTCACCTTTCTGGGCCATTTCCATCGCTGTGAGGGGAACGGCAGGCTTAACCCCCAGCACGCCGCACGGCCATAGGCTCCAGCCGTGAGGGGAACGGCAGCCTACATTGACCAGGAGGCTTTGGGCGGCACATGTAGAGGGTGTCATCAGTAGGCGCCAGAGGCCTACAAATCCAGTGCGGCCCTCACGCACTGCGGGACGCACGCGGGCGGCGCCTGGGCAAAGCCGGGCCAAGGAATGGCCTGTCAGCGGCCGGAAGAGGCTGGGCTGGGCCAGTCCTCTGAGAGGCACAGTTTCATCCTTGCATTGCTACAAATAAGTGGGGCCAACACGGAGACCTAAGGTACTGTTTTATCCCATTAACAATGAAGTTTGTATTTCCCAAATGGAAAAACAAAAGAGTGTAGTTGGCACACTGGACGCTTTTCTAGTAAGGGCAGAATCTGTGCTTTCGCACGAATTTCACTTAACAGAGCGACGCCTTTCATTAGACCCTGCTACACTGCAGAGGCATTTGTCAACTGGTGCCTCCTTGCCCTTATTTGAAATTGCCCAACACGCGCAGAAAAATGTAGCCTCAGCGGCGTCATTGGGCACTGCCCCCTTGTCCCCTTTATTCCCTGGTTCTGTTGTGTCATCGAGCCCCCTATCTACCACTACTAGAGCCACCCGGTCAAAGACTACAGCAAGTGCGGATATGCGCAAGATCAAACAAGGGGGTGAAAAAAGTAAGAAGGACATTGATGCTAAAAAAACAAAGGGTAAAGAGAGGACTGTAATTCCCCCAGTAGTCGTTTGTTCCTCGGTGGGCACTCAAACGGAGACAGGCTTTGTGACAACGATACCTATAGACACCACTACCTCTAATGAAGCCATAGTTGATCAGCCTATAGGAGCCACTTACCCAGGGCTAAGCTCAGCTTTAACATGTATTTGTGAGCTGGAGGGGACAGAGCTGACACAAGGACTATGGGGGAAAGCTGTTTGGCAGTCGCCAAAGATGGGGCAAATGATACAATTCAGGACAAAATGTTGACAAAGAATATTAGGAGTGAGTCCGTGGGGGGCCTAGCTCCAGGTAATAGTGCATTAATTGTCAATAGCAAACTGAATTACCAAGAAAAATCCTCAGCCGGGGTTAAGGGCGGTAGTGCTCCTAGTGAAAGCGAGAGAACTAACAACTCAAGTGAATCACTGACTCCTAATGAGATAACACTACAACTCCCCCCGGCTGCATGCCCCTATGCTATAATATTGACTGGGGTTCCAGCTTTAAAGAAGGACCAGAAGGAAAATTGGTTAGAATTAAGAAATTAAACCCTAGACTGTCTTGGAAAGCAAAAGAAGTTTCACCCTAGAGATGTCAGTGAGATATTAATGGTCAGGAGAGTGGGGTGGTTAGGGAACTCTACCAATAACATCATAGGGGATTGCATTGGGGTAAATTTTCGTAGGCCGTGTATGGTCCATCGCCTACTAATAAACCTGCAATGCAACTTCAAACCCCAAGACAGAGATTAGCGCCCTACTTTTAGGTTACTTTTATAAGCAGCACGGGGAGAGTTCAGCCGGGAGAGTTCCATTCTTTAGCCAATCAAATAGGTACCAGGCCCTGTCAGACCTGGACTGTCAGGTTTCACAACTACTGCAAAGTAACTTGGCTGTGGATAACCAAATAACTAGTATATCCTTAGGCTCTGAAATAGAGGCCAGTAAAGTGGTGGGTGGCAATAATGATGGTATCCTCAAAGACCGTACTGTACTATAAATTTCCAGCATCAAGGATAGAACCCTTGAGGTGCCTCCTAAAACTCAGGCAGAAGCCTTCCCCCCTAGCCCCCTCAATGTTGTGGTTGCCAATGACCATAGGTCATGTGATATAGGTCATCTATATGCATAAAGTGTATGTACCCCACCTGGCAACAACTCAGGGCAAAGGAGGCACAGCTCTGTCCGTCTGTACCTCTGACGGTCTTCAGAGCGGGGCTCTGAAGACCATCAGAGGTACCGTTTACATACACTTTATAGCAGTAGATTTATTGTTTATTGAGGTCCTGATGAAAGCACAAGGTTTATCTTTAATGCCAAGTGCTGAAACATGTTGACCGCCTCTGTAAGGGACAGCTATTTGTCAAAACCGGTTCTTATCACTGTTCTTAACTTTTGATCGTAGCAGACATCAATAAAGTTCACAGTTTGTCTATGCATCAATTGTATTCTCTACTTCACACTTTTTCTGCACTGCACTTTTATTCTTGTCCCATACACTCCACAATTTACATTCTGCTCATCTTGGCATCTATACCTTTTTGACATTCTTTGGCTCGGATATCAATGGAGTAAGAATGTTAGTCTTTACAAAAGGATACCCAAATGATGAAGCTGATCACCAGGGATGGTGAGTGCTGGGAATCCATTCACATAAATCATATGTTTCTCTTTTGAATCTGGTGAGCTATTCCCTATCTTTCTCCGCTTTTTAGACATTGGGATATATCATGTATTTATAGGTTATGATGGAGCTGCATATCCTGATTAGTCTTTAAATTTTGGCCTCTGACCCTATTCAAAAATCTTTTGTGTGTTTTTTTTTAACTACAATAACCATCTAGATTATGTACTGGTCTCAATTCCATTTTGGACTATGGTAAGTGACCTTGTAGTGGTGGACCGCATATAGAGCGACCATTACTCCTTGTGCCTCACGTTCCGTGCCTCCTTCTTCCAGCTAACTGCCCTAGAGAAAAGCAGCTCCACACACACCAAAATCGAACCTGTGGTGTCAAATAACCGTAGAGCACTTAAATGGCCAGTAGTATTAGGGAATGGAGCGTGGTTAGGACGATCTACAAGTCATATGTAGAAATAGTCTCCGCGTATATTTATCTTCCAGGAAACGAGATCCCGATCATGCAGATGCATGATAACATGGTCGAGAGACTAGGACAAATATTACCCAAAATGTCAAAGCCCTTCAAAAAGGGGACACTGAATCCACCGCTCAATGGCCATTTATGGTATAATAAAGAGTGCCGAAATGCCAAAAAAGAATTAACCTCATCAGCGCGGCGCAAATTCGTGCGCTGTGCTGAACGTTCCATTGGGCTTATGGACTCATGACGGAACGGTTCGGTCATGAGCACAGGCCAACCGATGCTCATGACGGAACCGTTCCGTCATGAGCATCGAAGGGGTTAATAGAGGCAATAAAAAGCAATGACATTCCAAGACTTAAGGGATAAAAGGAGGCGCTACAAGGATGTAGTGTCTAAGACAAAGAAATGTTGGGATCAAAATATCTGGTCTGAGCTGCTAGACGAGTGCAACGTAAATAATCAAACTATGTTTTGGCGCCTGGTCTCCAAGGGTAACAGAAGTGGAATCTGCCATAGGGATTTATTCCTCGATGCCAATACTTGGGTATCCCATTTCACACACTTGTATTCAGCTCCCGTAAATGAGACTATTCTCGGAAGCGACAATGTAGTTTCCAATACAAGCAAGGTATCCCTGTCTTTCAGCATGCTGTAAACTATGGATGCAATTAATGCAATAAAACCAAGGAAGGCACCTGGGCCAGATAGGATGCCTGGAGATTTATGGAGACATAATAAAGAGATATGGGCTCCGTATATCAATCTTTTGTGCAATACAGTTGCAATGGGTGCTCCCATCCCCGAATCATGGTGGGGAGCAGAGATTGTAGCTATTTTTAAGAAGGTGAACCTTATGAACCCGGCGCATTATAGACCGATTAGTCTAATCGCGTCCTACAAAAGGTTTTCGCAAGACAAATTATAAGTAAATTGAGTTCTTGGATTTCGGAAAATAATATTTGAACCAAGTACCAGGCAGGTTTTAGGGAAAAAATTAGCACAATCGATCAGGTGTTTAGATTACTTTGCATTATCTGGAAGTATATTAAAATCAAAAAGGCGCATCTGTACATTGCATTTGTTGAAAGCTTTTGACCTGGTTCCCAGAAATGCGCTGTGGGAAACACTAAGGGACCAGGGTGTTCCGGGGGAAATCCTAGTACAGATTATCAGACTGCATGAGGCCAACTTTGCTAGGTTCAGATGGGGCCCCAATGGTGAATTGACAGACCGTATACATATTAATAGGGGTGGAAGGCAAGGGTGCGTGCTGCCCCCCACACTCTTTTCTTTGCATGTGAATGATATACCAGAACACCTCTTGGGCTGCGAACATTATTCTCCCAAGATGAGGGGCTTATGTACCTGCTCTCTTGTTTGCGAATGATACAATTTTAATATCCCAGACACCCAGAGGCCGTCAAAATTTACTGAACATTTTTAGATCTTACTGTGAAGTCAAAGGATTAGAGGTTAATTCATCTAAAACCAAATATATGGCGGTCAATCCACATAAAACCTTTAAAAAAACTCTGACTGTCCAAACAGAAAGGATTGAATATGTGCCTAATTTTAACTACATAGGCATTACACTAGACACCAAATTAGAGTGGAAACCCAGCTGGATAGAAGTAATACAGCTCTTACCCAGAACTTAGCCCCGATAGCGAGGAGACACAATAGCAGCCAATCAAAAGCTGTTTCCCCAGCACTGGAGCTATATAAATATAAGGCACAATCTGCTTCCCTTTATGGTGCTGAACTATGGGGCTACACAGTGAAATATACCTTCATTGCACAAGAGAATATCTTTTTTAGGAAACTACTAAGTATACCAAAACGTACCCCTTTACTTCCCTTCATAATGGAACTACACATTTGTTTTACCGATGGCCACGCAGCTCTACGGCCACTATTGTTTTGAGTTCGACTGTGGTCAACGGACGAGCTTGTTGATTACAGAGAGGCCTTACAGGAAATTCTGAGAATAAAAGATAACACGAGGTTGGCGTGGCTGATTCATCTCGAGGATTGGTGTACCATGTTGGGGCTGAGACACTTTTGGGAGAACCCAGAAGTTTTGACCTCGAGTTAAAAAAAAAGTGTAAAAGCTAAGCTACTGGGCGTTTTTATCAAAGTTTCCGGTTACACAACCCCAAACTAGGCACCTTATCCCTAAGGTATCTTTCTACAAAACCAAACAGTAAATTTGAGTCCTTTATGGATGAAATTTTACCAGGTCTAGCAAAATCTTTGTATCTAACATTTCGCTACAGCATTTTGCAAATTAATGCAAATACTGCAAAGTGGGTGTGTAGTACAGGATAGCAAAAGGACGGTATTTGCGAACTCTGTAATTTGGGTGTTAAAGAGAATGAAGTTCACATACTGTTTTTCTGCTCCGCCTACATTTATGCTTGGAGAAAATGGATCAAACCAATTTGCTGTCTTTTGGGTTTTAGACGTTGCAGCGAGGCTGAAAGAATATTGCAAACGGATACTACCCAATCCATCATCTTCAGTATAAGTAGATATCTTTTTTGTGTAGATTTAATAAGTAGGAGAAGGGGTCTCAAATATTAATTATTTCTGTGTTTAATCTTGTGCAAAGAGCAGAATAGTAATCCTCAAAAGGTATTGATATAGGTTTTTTATATGTAATGCCGATAGTTTTAAACATATTTTAAAAGGAAATAACATCATGTAAAAAAACGTGTTTAAATGAATTGGTAATTTTGTAACTATGTTAAATAATTGCGATGGAGGTTCCATGTTTTTAGACTTTTAAATTGTATTTATTATTTTATTGTTTTATCTGTTGGGAAAACCCCTTTTTTGGACTCCGATTAGTATCTAATGATTAAGTCGGAATTGATGGGCGCGGGATTAAAGGACTTGCTCTATGACTGTATTTTATTGTATGCAATCTTGTATGGTTTTTTATAATCGAAATAAAGATTATTGAATTGAATTGAATTGATAACAGAAGCCCAATACACTAGCCCCATATGTGGGACCTGGACTGCACTTAGCCTTATAGATTGCTACCAATTCTTTGATTGTCCTACTTCTCACTCTGGCAGCAAAACCTTAGACCGCCTCTGTACTCCTTGCTAATTTTGCTACCCTGACAGCTTTCAAAGTACCCCAAGTGAGTCTGTCATCAAAAAGTATTCCCAGCTATAGATACAAAGAAACCTTGCTGATATTCATACTGTTTACAGTAAATGCCTTGCTTCTTTTTTACCTTGGAATCCAAACAGCAATATTTGAGTTTTTATTTGGTTTACCGTCAGGTCCAAGCGATTCATAAACCACAGAAATGATATAATAAGTGCAGGAGACCAATCACAGTTCTGGCCAACTGAAAAGTGTCATTGGCATAAAATCAAAGCAGGTACACCCTGGGACAATCAACGTTAATATTCAACAAGTATTTATCCAAACCATTGAAATGCAGTGAAAAAAGAAAGGGGGCCAATAAACTTCCCTGTCACACATCACAATCAAGTTTAAAGGCTTCAGTGTTTTCTCCAGCTGGGCCATCCCTCACACTGGCAGTTACAGGTACCTCTAAATGGAGCTCCCTCAAAATGTTTACAATTCCAGGCTCGACCCAAAAGTCAGTGATGATTTCCCAGATCTTGGACCTTTTGACCGAATCGAAGGCCAAACACAGATCCATAAAACCTAGGTACACTATCCCTTACTTTGCTGCAGTATACTTAATGATCAATAGATATAGATAGAGGCGCTGCTCAACAGTCCTATGGCCAGTGCGGAACCCTTCCTAGAGGTCCGAAAGTATATTGCTGTCTCTCTAACAAGTTTGCAGACATTCCAGCAGGTTTCTGTCCATTATTTTTGCATTGGAATTTATCAAAGAAATGGTGCAATAACAGTTTGGGTCTACTTGGTAAACAATGAAACAGCCTACTTCTCACCACAAATTTGATATCTCTGCTAACTGTATGTCTGACCAAAAAGTTCAAACAAAGGCTCAGATTCTCATTCAGAATGGTTTCTACAATTGATTATACATTTGTTAGAAAATAAGTTTCTGATGGCAGAGGTTTGCACACTGTCCAAGCAGGAACCGCAATCCTAGTCAGGGTAAGTCAGATAAACACCTTAAATTAACCTGTGCTCACCCTCTGGTAGCGTGGCACAAATCAAGCAGATTGAACTTAGGCGGCAGGGTGTTAAATATTTGTGCAATGCTTCAAACAGTACAACAGTGAAAAAACACCACACAAAAAGACATCACACCTGGTTAGAAAACAATAACTTAGTTTAATAAATAAAGCAAGACCAATACAACAACAATCCAATAAGCAGAACATGAGAAATACATTTTTAAATATTAAACTGCAAAATAGTGATTACATGCAAGAAGTTCTTATGTGAGTTATGTGGTCGCGCTGGAACTGGACAAAGTCAGAGGTTCTGGCCGACTGCGATGTAGTGCGGGCCGGCCGCGGGGACCCAGAGAGGCCCACTGAAGTACCATAATCCTGGTTGCGTTGACAAAGATGCAGAGTGCAGCCAAGTGATGCTTCGCTGTTCTACAGGAGCAGCACTTTATACCCGCTTCCAAGGGCCCAGGACTGGATTGGCACCACTTGGCTGGGCAAGGCTTTGGTTCTGGGTTTGAGAAATACAATTCAGTCCTTCTCACTCCCAGGCAAGAGGCCTGCAGGTAGCAGGTCAGCACAGGAGGGGTCCTGAGAGTAGCAGTACAGCTGAGTGGCAGAGTAGCAGTTCTTGTAACAGCACAACATTCCTTCTTCCTAGCAGAGTATCCACACGACCAGAAGTGTACTGAATTGGTGGTGTCTGATGTCCAGTAATTATACTTTGGTGCCCTGGTTCTGGAATGTGGGAGACACTTCCAGACAGTGTCTTTGAAGAACAGGGAATCACTTTCTTCCACTTCCCTACCTCAAAGCTGGCAGGTGTGACAATACAGGGTAGTGTAGGCCTATTGTGTGGCGAAAGGGCACAGCTTATTCAGTTGCAAGTGGGTCTGTGCTTAGCTCCGCCCTGCAATCAAGCCAGTTAATGGCCCATTAAGTTCCATCAAGACACACTTAAGCTCCCATTGTGTGTGGCTCTCTGGGGGGATGCACAAGGCACATGTGTCACCCACCCCAGACGTCTATTCTGAGACAGGCAGAAGGCCCAGAATGTTTAAAGTAAGAAATCCCTAACTTTCTAAAAGTAAATATATCAACATGAGTGACCCAGAATACCCTTATGGGCTTTGGGTAGATAAGTGTTGGGTAATGGTAACTGCACATTCAAATACACTAAACACATACATTTAGATGAAAGCAGGAATAAAGAATAAATCAAGAACAACCTGGTATATTTCTTGGATCAATTGTATTGCATTTTAAAACATGAAGATCACAGGAAAGGTTCCAAAAAAAGCAAATGAAAGGACCCAAAGAACACCAAATGAAAGGGTACACTTAAACGTGAATAGAGCACATATGGAAGAGAATAGCTTGCACATTTACTTTGCTGATGCTTTACAGTTTTATCTGAATGACTCACCCTACTTCGAATCATTTTTTCTGAAAAATGTAACACAACGGAACGTGCTCGGTTTGGTAAATGTATAAATATAGTTAGCAATAAAATTAAAGTTTGGCAGACTTAACCAAAACGTCTCCGGGTTGTAACAACAACAGTAATTTAGCCTACAACAGTCATTTAGCCTACTTTATTTGTTTTTTCTTTCTTTTTTAGACACAATCCTCTTTTATTGTGTTGCATATACCTATTGTAACAATTTTACATAATTGAACCAGTCAAGTTTAACACTTGTCTGTTCCCCATTTGAAAAAGGACAGAGTTTCAGAAAAAGAGTCCACTGTAGGGGAAAGGCCATCAGTCTGTTTGTGCATCACTCTTAATCGGACATGTCATGGCAGTAGTGCTCAATTTTGATTGCCTGTTAGGTAAGCATGCATGTTTCATATGTGTTTTGGGTTTGTCAATAAAGGAGATGGGGCAGAGCGGATTCAGTGCAGCACAGCAATTTATGATTCCTGTGAATGATTTGACAGTGGAGTCGAAAGGTTTCTGTGCCAGCAGTTGCTTAGTCCAAATTGGTGGTTTGTTTGTGCTTAAACCCTATTAATTTTTGCTGAAGCATATGGGGTGTGGTGGGTCAGTACAAATCTTTCTCTAAACCTCTTCCTGACCCTCTCTTAACCCCTTTTTATTCCTCCCTATTGCCCTCCCCTTAAGTAGTAAGTATTCACCATTTTCTAGCCACTCCTCTCTGTCCTTCCCACATTTACCACTAAAATGTGTACTTATGTGTGTAGAGACTCCACACTTGGGCTGATATTTCTGCACAGAAAAAGATTGGAGGGGGAAATTCACAAACTCTGCATGTAGGTTTGTGAATAGCATTTTGTAGTACGTTTTATAGTATTACAAAATGTAGCTTGTGAATAAGCCCCACTAATTCCTCAAAGTGAAATACGTATTTCATTGTTGGAGTATACAAACTTTCAATAGTGAGTAAGCTGAAACTTCTATGGTTACTGCTGGGGCCTGTCGAGGCTTCCACACGTACACTTCATGCCTACTTGCCTCATAGTTTTTCAGAATATTTTTGTTGCTCTTTGGACACTACTGCCAACCAGTGATTAAGTTCATGTGCTTCTCCCCTAAAAGATGGTTTAATTGACTCACCAACAATCGGCACATTTTATTTACCTGTGAGTCCTTAGTACAGGGCACTAAATGTGCCCAGTGCCTGTAAATAAATGCTGCTAGTGGGGCCGCAGCACTGCTTGTGCCACTATTTCAAGTAGCCCTCAAACATGTCTCAGGCCTGCCAGTGTAAAACCTGTATGTGCAGTTTACAGAGCTATGTCGACTTAGGGGCTGATTACGTTGACCGTCCAAAAGGCTCCAAATGGGATTCGAAATCTCAGAATCCGATTTGAAACCTATGTTTCTAACTGAATCGTACACATTTCCAACCGACCGATTACAATGCTGGGAAAAGGTTCGGGCTGTCCGATTCGGTTCCGAAAGGCATTCGGAGAGCCTGAGTTGTGCAGCTCTATGGACACGGTTTCCGAGCGAGCAATTACAATGAACGATTTGGACAGCCATGCTGATTAGGTCTACCCAACAGGAAACGGCAGTTGGAATTTGACTTTGGGGGCCCATTGCAGGCTCCCCTTCTCCCTGAGGACTCTAGTTGGTCTCTTGCTGCGGGGAGGGACAATACCACGTCCGCCAGGAGCACAGCAAGTTGGGAAGTCAGGGCCCGGCCTGCCTAACCCTAAAATGGCGGCCGCCGCTGACTCCAGATTCTGAATATTGCGCTTTATAGAGTACTGCCTGCTAAGTACTGAAGAGCAGGAGCTGTACTGTCTGAAAATCGGGCTTTAAGTTTTTGTAAGGGGACATATACGGGCACAGCAAGCGAGGAAGTCAGGGCCCGGACTGCCTGACCTTAATATGGTGGCCGCCGCTGACTTCCAGATCTAAAAGGATAGAAACAATGAATGAAGGGCACACAGTGATAGGGATTTTCAGTTGCCTTTTTGGTTTTGAAATTCTGGCTGCACACGCGGACTTCTAGCTGCACACACACTGTCTGGTGCTTTGGGGCCCGGTGCCCCAGCCATATCGAGTGGAGGTTGCCTCACTATTAAAACATCAACTCCAAAATGGAAGCAATAAGGAAAGAGTGAAGGAAAGAGGAGTCAAGTCAAGTCAAGTCATAAAATTTGTATAGCGCACTACATACCCAGAGGGTTTCAAGGCGCTTAGGAGGGGGAGGAGGATTATTTGTCGAATATCCACGTTTTAAGCTGCTTTCTGAACGCTAGGTGGTTCTGGGTGAGGCGCAGGTAAGCGGGGAGTGAGTTCCATGTTTTAGCAGCCAGGTATGAAAAGGATCTGCCTTCCATGGTGGTCTTGTTGATGCGAGGTATAGTGGCGAGGGCTTGGCTGGAAGACCGTAGTTGGCGGGGGGGGGTGTAGAAGGACAGTCGAGAGTTGAGGCAATCTGGTCCGATGTCGTAGAGTGATTTGTGTGCGTGGGTAAGCAGTCGGAAAGTGATCCTCTTATTGACGGGTAGCCAGTGGAGGTCTTTAAGGTGACCAGAGATGTGTTCGTTGCGTGGGATGTCTAATATGAGCCTGGCTGATGCGTTTTGGATTCGTTGGAGTTTCTTCTGGAGTTTTGCGGTAGTACCCGCGTAGAGGGTGTTTCCGTAGTCCAGTCGGCTCGTGACCAGAGCGTGGGTGACTGTTTATCTTGTTTCGGAGGGGATCCAGCGAAATGTTTTTCTGAGCATGCGAAGAATGTTGAAGCAGGAAGAGGATACGGCGCTGACTTGTCTGTTCATTGAAAGTGAGGAATCCAGGATGACTCCCAGGTTCCGTGCGTGGTCTGTCGGGATGGGTGCTTTTCCGAGGGCTTCCGGCCACCAGGAGTCGTCCCATGCAGAGGGGGAAGTACCTAAGATGAGGACTTCTGTTTTGTCTGAGTTCAGTTTCAGACGGCTTTGTTTCATCCATTCGGCAACTTCTTTCATTCCTTCGTGTAGGTTAGTTTTGGCGGTGCTGGGGTCATTGGTGAGAGAAAGGATTAGTTGAGTGTCGTCCGCGTAGGAGATGATGTTGAGGTTGTGTTGGCGTGCGATGGCCGCGAGGGGGCTCATGTATACGTTGAAGAGGGTGGGACTGAGTGAGGATCCTTGAGGTACGCCGCAGATGACTTCAGAGGCCTCGGACTTGAATGGAGGAAGGCGGACTCTCTGGGTTCTTCCGGTGAGGAACGAGGTGATCCATTCAAGTGCTTTTCCTTGGATTCCGATGTTATTGAGGCGTTGTAGAAGGGTGCTGTGGCAGACTGTATCGAATGCTGCAGAGAGGTCGAGGAGGATGAGGGCGACTGTGTCTCCATTGTCCAGTAGAGTTCGAATGTCGTCTGTTGCTGCGATGAGGGCGGTCTCAGTGCTGTGTTTTGCTCGGAAGCCAGATTGTGAGGGGTCGAGGGATTTGTTGGCTTCGAGGAAAGCGGCGAGCTGGTTGTTGACGGCTTTCTCGATGACTTTGGCCGGGAATGGAAGAAGCGAGATGGGGCGGTAATTTTTTAGTTCGGTGGGGTCAGCAGTGGGTTTCTTCAGAAGGGCGGTGAGTTCAGCGTGTTTCCAGTCTTCTGGGAAGGTGGCGGAGTTGAAGGAGCAGTTGATGACGTCTCGGAGGTGCGGTGCGATGACGGAGTCTGCTTTGTTGAAGATGTGGTGAGGGCATGGGTCTGTGGGGGATCCTGAGTGGATGGAATTCATCAGGCGGATGGTGTCCTCAGTGGAGATTGGGTTCCAAGCGTTAAGGGTGTTCACGGGGGGAAGATGGTCAGCAGATGGTGGGGTGGGCTGGTTTCCGGGTTGGTTGTCAAAGCTGTTGTGGATGTCTGCAATCTTGTTGTGGAAAAAAGAGGCTAGGGAGTCGCAGAGGGTTTGAGAGGGTGTGATGTCGTTGGAGTTGGCCGAGGGATTGGAAAATACCTTGACGATGTTGAAAAGTTCCTTGCTGTTGTGGGCGTTGTTGTCAAGTCGATCCTTGAATGCTGTTTTCTTGGCTTTTCGGATCAGTTGGTGGTGAGAGCGGGTGGCGCTTTTGAAGGCGTCCTTGGTGCTGGTGGTTGGGTCTTTTTTCCAGGCCTTTTCAAGGGAGCGGCAGAGTTTCTTGGACTTCATGAGATCATCGTTGAACCATGAGGCTTTTTTGCTGCCAGGTTTGCTTTGACGTTTTTTCAGTGGAGCTAAGGTGTCGGCGGTGTTGGATAACCATAGGGTGAGGTTGGCGGCGGCTTCGTTGGCGTTGGAAGAGGGGGCTGGGGAGTTTCGAAGGAGCGATGCGGAGATTTGGTCCGTGGTGATTTTGTTCCAGTTTCTTTGCAGGGTAGGTTGGGAGTGGTTGATGGGTTTCGGCTTGTTGTAGATGAAGTGAACGCAGCTGTGGTCGGTCCAGAGGAGATCCGTAGTGTGGCTGAAGGAGATATGGTTGCTGGATGTGAAGATGGGGTCGAGTGTATGACCTGCGATGTGGGTGGGGGAAGAGACTAGTTGTTTAAGTCCGAGGTTGGCGAGGTTGTCCAAGAGGGTGGTGGTGTTGCGGTCGTTGGTCTTTTCAAGGTGAAAGTTGAGGTCTCCCAGAAGGATGTAATCTTTGGAGGGGAGCGCGTGTGGGGTGATGAAGTCCGTGATGTCTTCACTGAATTTTGCGCGGGGTCCTGGTGGTCTGTAGAGGAGAGTGCCTCTGAGTGTTGTTTTGGGATCGATGTGGATCTGGAAGTGAAGGTGTTCGGAGTTAGCGAGATTGACGTCAGAGCTGGTTGAGATGCGGATAGATTTCTTATGGACGATAGCGATTCCTCCTCCTGTGTGGCTGGTACGGTCTTTGCGGGTGATCTTATAGTCTTCAGGAATGGCAATTGTGATGTCTGGTGCGGAGGAAGCATTCATCCATGTTTCCGTAAGGAAGGCGATGTCCGGAGAAATGGTGTCTAGTAGATTCCATAGGTCAATGGCATGCCTGTGGATCGATCTGGTGTTGAGAAGGATGCATTGTAGGTGGTTGGGGTCGGGAATCTGTGGTGTGGTCGTAGCAGAGATGTTGTCGGTGTCGCTGAATTTGCAGGAGTAGCAGGAGAAAGGGCCATGGGTGTGTCCAGGAGCGGCTTGGACGCAGTTGGGGGCGCGACCGGGGTTAAGGGCTAGGAGGGTGGCGGCATCGTAGGAAATGCGGGGGGCTGGGAGGGACGGGGGGCAGGGGGTCTGGCGCTGGGCGCGGTCCAGGCGCGGACGGGCGTAGACGGGCTTACCTTTGGCGCACCTTCGGCGCGGATTGGGCGCGGACGCTGCGCACGGGAATAACTGCCATATATGGATGGTGGAGGGGGAGGGGCGAGGGCGTCTCAGCTGGGAGGCGGGGCGGGCTCGGGATGACCAAAACAACAACAACAATCCGACAAAATGGAGGCGGAGGGGGGAAATGCACGCAAACAGGAAAAGCGGCGCTTTAAATAAATGAAAAAATAAGCAGTTTAAATACAGCGTCTATCAGGCACACAGCAGGCAGCAGTGAATGGCAAAAAGCAAGGCAGCAACAGGAAAAGTAGTTTAAATACAGCGTCTATCAGGCACACAGCAGGCAGCAGTGAATGGCAAAAAGCAAGGCAGCAACAGGAAAAGCGGCGCTTTAAATAAATGAAAAAATAAGCAGTTAAATACAGCGTCTATCAGGCACACAGCAGGCAGCAGTGAATGGCAAAAAGCAAGGCAGCAACAGAAAAAGTAGTTTAAATACAGCGTCTATCAGGCACACAGCAGGCAGCAGTGAATGGCAAAAAGCAAGGCAGCAACAGGAAAAGCGGCGCTTTAAATAAATGAAAAAATAAGCAGTTAAATACAGCGTCTATCAGGCACACAGCAGGCAGCAGTGAATGGCAAAAAGCAAGGCAGCAACAGGAAAAGTAGTTTAAATACAGCGTCTATCAGGCACACAGCAGGCAGCAGTGAATGGCAAAAAGCAAGGCAGCAACAGGAAAAGCGGCGCTTTAAATAAATGAAAAAATAAGCAGTTAAATACAGCGTCTATCAGGCACACAGCAGGCAGCAGTGAATGGCAAAAAGCAAGGCAGCAACAGGAAAAGTAGTTTAAATACAGCGTCTATCAGGCACAAACAGGCAGCAGTGAATGGCAAAAAGCAAGGCAGCAACAGGAAAAGCGGCGCTTTAAATAAATGAAAAAATAAGCAGTTAAATACAGCGTCTATCAGGCACACAGCAGGCAGCAGTGAATGGCAAAAAGCAAGGCAGCAACGATACCAGTGACGCAGCAGGACACTGGGGAGCGACCACTCAGTCCAGGGGAAACGAGCGAGTAAGGAAAAGAGGACTATCTATAGAGAAACAGATAAGGTCAGCCAGCCCTCAGATGAGCTTCCAGATCTAAAAGGATAGAAACAATGAATGAAGGGAACACAGTGATCGGGATTTTCAGTTGCCTTTTTGGGTTTTAAATTCTGGCTGCACACGCGGACTTCTAGCTGCACACACACTGTCTGGTGCTTTGGGGCCCGGTGCCCCAGCAATCTCAAGTGGAGGTTGGTTCACTATTAAAACATCAACTCCAAAATGGAAGTAATAAGGAAAGAGTAAAGGAAAGAGGACTATCTATAGAGAAACAGATAATGTCAGCCAACCCTCAGATGAGCTTAGCAACTAAGACGTTGTCCATCTCTAAATGCCTCCTATAACACCAATGAAGGGAAAAAAGGAATAGTTTGGCTAAGTATATTGAACATTATGTGGAAACTCGCCATAACTAAATTCTACAGTATTAAACAAATCTACTCTAAACAAGGGGAACACATAAAGGATCACAACATTGGGTACAAGAAGGAAGCAAGGACAACATCGATAACGACAGGAAGACAGGGGAGCAAGAGGGCACAGCAAAGAGGAGAATAGGCAACAAAGGAGAGGAGAGACACCACAAGAATAACATTAACCCTGATAGTATCTGGAGAGAGATAGTGACATATAAGAGAGCTCACCACTACATATAAGAGAGTTACCACTATTACCACTATAGTACATTACACTAGCTAGCAAATATGGCCGATATCAATTTAGAATCAGTACGCATATATGCAAATGCCATATAATATCCAACATACCTATCAAAGACTGCAGCCAAATAATTCAAGCACAATCTAATGAGGAAAAACCTGGACACGCTGATCTCTGACCCCTCCTTTAACCTAGATAAAGGCATTGTCGTAAATGACCTGATATTTTTCACCTGAAGAACGGCTAAATGGCGCACTGTCATTACAAAGATGCTCAACATAAAAACTGTAAGCAATATCCCACATGGCACAAAACTTTTGATCATATTCACCAAGACTCAAAGCAGACCTATTCATAACTATTTACAAGAATGGAATAGTGTTTATACAAGCAGCGCACAACAAATTAGAAAAGTTTGACAATATCTTCTTAACCTTAAAAGAATGGGTAGAGAACCCAGGAGCTCAACAACACCGGACCCCTCAAGTAGACACCCTATACACCGCCAACACTACCACCACAGGCATCAAACTACCTAGAGACCCTCAGGATCCACAGCACTCAACTCTACTAGAAGATACAACTGAGACAGGTGGCACATTGGATGGGGAGAATACAGAGAGAACAGAAATATCTATAGTATATGCTAATACTGCCCCGGCTCAGGTACAGAGGGAAGATTCAATGCCTCTACCCCATGATGTGACATCTCCTATGAGTAAGCCACTCATTAAGAACCTAGGAATAAATGATATGGCAGTTATGGAGATAACACGCCATAAGGAGGCGTTCCTGCGAAGTGGGAGGCGTTCCTGCGCAGGAACGCCTCCTAAAAGTGGCTGAGTGAAATCTACAAGATTTCACTCAGTCACTTTTAGGCCAATACTGCGTCAAAACCCTGCGCCAGCTTGAAGCAGGCGTAAGGCTTGAGGCAGCGTTGAAAGAATAGGCCCCCCCAGAGCATTGCTGGAGCTGCGTTGTGCTTGTGACGCAACTCCAGTAATGCGCCGCTTTTACGGCACGAATGTGTGACGCATCTGTGCCGTTTTGGCCCCATGGTGCGGCGCATCATGGGTGGCGGAGCTGCGGCGCACAATTACTGGCGCATCCCTGCTAATTTGCAGGGATGCACCAGTAATTGTACATTTTCCCCCTTAGTTACTTGTCGGAAGATGAAATCCTCTCCTTACTCTGGATGTATGAGCCTATAGACCACAGTAGAGGGGAGGCAATTAGAACAGTCCCGATCGATGCGAATAGAACATCCAGACATAAGGAAAGAAAACCTAACCTCAACAACTTACAACAAGTCCAGCTAACGACCACCCTGCTAGAGCTGAACACTAGTAGCACAGTGAAACAGCTGATATGCCTACTGCTCAACTGTCGGTCCGCAGCAAAACATGCATCAGACATCCCTGCCCTTATCATTAGCCAGGAAATTGACTTTGCAATCCTGACAAAAACATGGCTTTCAGAATTCTCATCTCCATTCATGGATCTTGTAGTGCCCCCTCAATACAACATTGTGAGATTAGCTAGACTAAAAAAGACAGGAGGCGGCATAGCCTGCATCCACCGATCAGATATAGAGATCAGCCAAATACAATCCGACCCACTCAAATCCTGTGAATACCTAGGTCTCAATATACGATCGACAGACAATCAAAGGTGCAACCTGCATGCGCTGTACCACCCTCCAGGTAATAATGCGACTTTTATAGACCAGTTAATGGAGATCATCATGGCTAACTCTAACACTCAATCTAACAACATATTCCTAGGCGATTTTAAATTACATTGGGACGACTATAAGGACAAACAGGTCAACGTTCTCAAAGACTTTTTAACTGAGCTAACCCTTATCCAAGCATGCACACAGCCGACACACTTGAAAGGAGCAACGCTAGACTGGATAATATCAAGAAACAAGAATATCTCAATACACTCAGTTGTTCCATGCGACTGGTCAGATCACCATGCCATAACCTTCCTTATACCCACCTTGACAAAGAACAAGACCACGCAGACTATCGAACTCAAAAAATGGACCCGGGACACTAAAGACTCGAATATTGAACTACTAGACGAAAGTTGTGAGAAGGACCTGAATCCGCTTAACAATTTTCAGAATGTGAATGATCTAACAGATCGCTACACTACGTCAGTAACAAATATAGTCAACTCTACCATGCCACTAAAACTGAAAAGAGTCACAGAAAAGGATAAAAATCCATGGTTTAATGTGCCACTGAATGAAGATAGGCGGAAACTAAGACATGCTGAAAGAAAATGAAGACAGCACCCATCATCCCAAGAGCTGAAATCGCTCAGAAAAATCAGAAACAAGTACAACAAAAAGATCCTCACTTCCAAAAAGGAATTTAGTAGATCAGAACTGGATAACGCCAAAAACAGACCACGGAAACTATTCGAGATATTAAAGCAGCAATCCAACAAGTTGGCCAAATCTGCCCAAGAAACTTCTAAAACTCATCTGAGTTGTGAAGAATTCTCAACTTTCTTCACCGACAAGGCCAACACACTTGAAAGAGAGTTCATGATTGCAGCTGACAACCTGCCCAACCAACCACAAGCACTGAACAATACCACCTTGACAATCAACCATGATAGGGCAAAGAACAAAGCACAATGGGATACCTTCAAGCTATATGACCAGAATACCATCGCCAAAACGCTCTCGGATATCTGTCACCTTTCACCATCTGACTATGCCCAACGCTGCAGAGGTGAAGATGATCCCAGTCCCCTACCCACACCCTTATGACGTGCGCTGAACACAAACACAGAGCACGATTCACTAGGGCGCCGGGAGAGGGTGGGAGGCAAAACAAAAAGGGAAGGCTACGCTGGACGTCTATGAATAGGCACTCCATCGGACTGATGGCTCTAGCACACTGGAGAGATACCTGGAGTAGGAGACAAAAAGAAACAATCCTCCCACATATATAGGAAAACACTTATAAGCAGTATTTTCTATGACCATGTACAAAACAGACTTTTTACTACAGGATTTTCTCTTACCAGAGATAGTCCACAGGTATGTCGACAGGAAATAGTCCCAGTTCCGATATGCTCATACATCCATAAAAATGATATATTATACTGGTTCTGATAGTCCAAAAACCACCCAGTCTTTATAAACAAGAAAAAACGGATATGAGGGGAAAAAGTCTGTAGACATAAAAAACCCCTTCCTCAAATAAACTGTAAAGGATAAAGTCTTCCCCCAAACACGAATGTCAAGTGGCCACTGATGGGAAAAACCAAACTAACGATAACTAAAGGAAAAACGATAGAGTTGTTCGTAATTGCACCCAAAAATGCAAAACCATGTCGAGCGGTTATATTAATCCAGGAAATGGCCGCTCTTTATCCAATACGGAGCCGCGTATTGCCAATACAATCCCCGCGATATTCAGGGACTCAGGGTTATCAGGGAATCAGACAGCAATGACTCCACAACACCCCAAATGCCATCTGGAGATGACCTGCGAAGACGGCAGGCTTCTCTAATGCCGATGCATGCCACCAGGATTCGATGGCCGCCGGACCCCGAGAAAGACAAGGAAAGCTGCCGAATCAAGGCACGGGAATCCAAAGATACGGGAAATCACCAGCAGCAGAGAAAAAACGTCCAATCTGACTCCGGGCAAAAGGCGACGAGGGAACAAAAACAAGCAACGTATGAGAGGTAGGTGCGTCTTTTTATACGAGAGCAGACGCCTACTTGTGATCAGGTGACCTGTATGTACAGGCCAGGGAAACGGGACTAGGGAATCGGCTAATCCCTAACAATATCAAACCTAATAACTACTATTCTGAACGACTCCACCTCTAAATGTCTATAAAAATCTGCCATATCGTCATCCCAATATGGACAAAAATAATAAATGCCTCACTATCACAAGGTATCCCTCCAGAATGCCTAAAAACACTTCAAGTTGTCCCCATCATCAAAAAACCTACAGTGGACCCAGCAGATCCTAATAACTTTCGCCCAGTTACCAATATCCTATTACTTGCCAAATTGAGAAATGTGTGCAAAATCAACTGAGCCATCACATCGCTAATTTCAGGCTACTGGATTACTGCCAGTCGGGATTCAGAACAGGCCACAGCACGGAAACAGCGATGCTACATATTGTCGATGATGCGTTACAGGCCCTAGATCACAATCGAACATGTCTACTAGTCCTTCTCGACCTGTCGTCTGCATTCAACATGGTGAATCATGAAAAATTAGCAGCCAGGCTTCCTGACAGGATGGGACTATCAGGAAATGTGCTGAAATGGTTTGAATCCTTCCTTCAGAATAGAACGCAAAGATTTCTGGTCAACCAGACGCTATCCTCATCATGCCCTAATTCAATTGTAGTCTCTCAAGGATCTACACTATCTCCATCACTTTTCAACCTGTATGTCGAAATTCTTACAGAAATTCTCCGAGACGCAAACATATCCTATCACATGTACGTGGACGACACGCAGATATACATCAAGATCGCGTCCCTGGAAGACGTCAAGTTAATGAATGAGGCCCTAAAAGTGTCACTATGTTAGTTAAATAGCAATCATCTGAAGCTAAATGCACAAAAAACGGAATACCTATTCATTTCACCACCAAAGAACCACACAGAAGTTAAGGAAGGGACTAAACTGAACAAAGCACTAAACTGCACCCCTACTCTAGTGGACTCAGCAAAATCACTAGGAATCACGCTGGATAAGGACCTAGACAAGAAAGCCACATCAAATCAATGGCAAAAAGTGCCCGTTTTCACCTGAACTACATTAGGAGAGTGAAACCATTCATTTCTATGGCCGATCTCAAATTGGCAGTACAATCCTTAGTTATCTCAAGGATTGAATATGGATGCACAACCTTAGCAGGTCTAACAAAAATTTCCACAGCACCACTAAAACCTTGCCTCAATGCAGCTGCAAGACTCATCACCAGATCGAGGAAATTCGATCATATCTCTTCACACCTGAAATCGATAAACTGGCTACCATACGAAGCCAGAATCCAACTTAAAATGGCATGTATCACCCACAAGCGCTCTGCTACAAAACATCAAGATACTTGGCCCAGAAGATTGAGCAATCTGGCGGATGCAGACCAGCCAGGAGTGCCAAGGAGCTGCTGCTGAGACCACCCATCTTTCGGAAGAAGAAAAAGTATAACAGAGCTTTCTGCAGAGCAGCCGCCAGAATTTGGAACTCACTCCCTTCAAATATTAGGAAAATTCCAAACACAGCAACATTCAAGAGGGAAGCTAAGATCTTCCTAATAAGTAAGTTCCTTACATAGGCAAGACAGGTCATCACCACCACAGCAGAACAACAAATGGAAGTAAAGAGAAAGTCAACTGCTATACTGGGGATAATCTTTGTCGGGACTATACTAATCCAGACTTATGGATGTAGAATGCATGGAAAAAGACAATTCATAACTATTGGTACTGGAGTCTCAATACACCTGGTACAGTACAGTAGACGTAATTGTATTTATTTATGCTAATACATTATAGATGTATACCAAATCTACCATATACCATTGTGAAAAGTGTACTATATAGCTTATACCTAACCTACCTCATATCATTGAATTGTCATGCCATATAAGATGTATCTTGAACCTACCTCATGTAAATGTGAAGCGCTTTCATACCCAAGGGTCACGTTCTCGCTATATAAAACTCTCTAAATAAAATAAAATAATTATATGGGACATGAAAAAGGCTAAGCAGGAGGCCCTACTAGAACTGTGAGCCATCTTTGAGGTAGCCCCTTCCTATACCTCTATCCAAGAGTCTGTAAATAAGGCTTCAGCACCTCCCCCACCGTACACCGACAGGGAAGTTCTCTTGTTGATGCCAGCCATCACAGTCGCTGCCATACTGGGTTTCACCAATCCACTGGTTGAAGAGGCTGTTGAACCTTCCCCGGGCCAGTAAGCTGCTGGGTGGGAAAGAGGATCAAGGATCCCACCGGCCCGGGTGCAGCCAGCACTGGCTCATCCTTTGTGGCAAGCCTCCTCGGGGCTCAACCCCTCACCCATCAGTTGTGACCCATCAGTTCCAAACCAAACAGGGAGCACATACTTTTGAATGCCACACTGGGCCCCATATGGTCAGAGAGAGGTTTGTGGCTCTACTGGAAGGTGATTAAACTAGTGGAGGTGAATAAATGAGCGCCAGTCCAGCAAAGTCCGACTCCAAAAGGAGAGCCACGGACTGAACTCTACTAAAGGTAGGCCTATAGCATGGAGGAAGCATTAGGGAGTGAGGTTGAGGCCAAGAAATTGCCTGAAAGAACAGTACGTAACACTGAGAGAAGGACGCAACCCAGGTGGGAGTTGGAGGAAAGGCGAGAGCTAAGGATGGAGAGAGAAAAAGAGAGCTCTCACCTAGGGACCCCAGCAGGGAGGGGAAACAACTCCCAGCAAGTGCGGAAAGGTACAGAAGGAACCATCTACATCTATTGGGCACAGATGGACAAAGAAGGGCTCAGGAATAAACTGCCCCCATTGATGGACGGGGAAGGAAAATGGATCACATGCTTTGGAAAGAACATCGTCGGCATAAACGTAGCTTTAGGTGACATCACATGTCTGCTCAGCAGCCTCATTGGGGAACAGACTGACACAGTGTTCTCCCAAGCCTGTATCCCCAAACTCACGTTTTCAACATCGACCATGACAGGGCTGTATTTAATTCATTCAGACACCAGATGTGGGCCGCACTAAGTGACATATTCACTGACTGCCCAGATGGATGGCAGAGAGCATGAAGCCTGAGGAGACTGTGACTGATTTCCTGGTCAGGATGAGAGAACTATGGGGACAGGAGACAGGACAGCCCTGGACCGACACGAGTACCCAGACCTCATTCTTCTACAACATCCTCAAGAGAGGACTACCCACTGAGATCCAGACCAGATTAGATAGAGTAGTAGAGCTGGGCACCAAACCTTTGAACAGAATACAAGCCCACATTCTACACTATTACCGGAAGAGACAGGAGAAGGACAGGGAGATGCAAGAGCAGCTAATTGTATACCAATGGAAGCGAGAAAAAGTCAGCAAAGTTACATTGTGTTGAAAGTCACGATTCCATCAGAGTAATCCTTATTTCTGATACAATTATTCGATAAAGCAAAGTACTGTATTTAGCAAAGCCACCAAGCCTGCCCTTTCTGGGTCCACACTCAGGAAAAGTTATCTAAGGATTACTCTGATGGAATTGTGACTTTCAGGACAACCTAACTTTTCTGTCCTTTTCTAGCTTCCATTAGTATACAATTAACATGGAATGAACAACGTGGGACTCCAGTAGGATGTTGTTATTTATCAACTGTACTCCTGCTGCTATTAGAACAACACTGAAGAAACCCCTGCTTGGGAAAAAACACTGGGGCTGTGTATGTTTGTTTTGTCTTTGAGGTGAAGGAAAATAAATAAAAGAACATTCAAGCCCAAACAGACAGTGTTTCTAGAATGCTCAATTTAAGAGCATCTGGTAGCTGGTCATTTGAGGTGGGCAATGTCTACATAATCTTAAATCAGCGATTACCTTAGGTGGTGCAATTATTGAGTTCCCTAGCTGCCGATATTTCTTCAGAAGTACGAGCTTACCCAAAGTGACACCATCAAGCTTGTCCAACGTATGATGAAGAAGACCGACATAGAGGAGGCCGTGTTAGCCCTGAACGTCCAGATGGGACCCAGCTCAAAGGGAGATTCTGGACCCAGAGGGTATTCACCCAGTCCTAGTGGCCGAGGTTAGGGAGGCTGAATCCAAACCAACCTTATAGTGTGCCAATGTTGTTATAAAATGGGCCACATGGCTAACCAGTGCCGTCTACAAATGTACCACCATCAAAATGGGATAATACAGGAACAGACCCCACTGAGCATCCGCCCCCAAAACCAAACACAGAATAACGCAAATGCCCCACACAATCAGCTGTAAGGTAATCAAGCTGCAGCCACCTC
The DNA here is from genome assembly GCF_964263255.1 of Lissotriton vulgaris. NCBI lineage: Eukaryota > Metazoa > Chordata > Amphibia > Caudata > Salamandridae > Lissotriton > Lissotriton vulgaris. The sequence continues at coordinate 939,132,604 of NC_141696.1, forward strand.
ACAAGGTGGTTGGCTGAGCACAGATCATTCGCTGCAAGAGATAAGGAGTTCAGTCCCACAGAGACTGGACCCACTGCAAGCTGGGGTGACTGTCTGGGGTGGCAGTGCCCTAACACACTCATAGGGTACAAACACATTATAAGTGGAAGACCATTCCCTGAACCACCTATCCCCTTCATATCCCAGTCACATCTCCTTACCAGCGGCTACCACCACCAGCCTTCAGAATGGCCATGCTATTTCAACTGGGAATCCAGACTAGAATTCGCCATCCGGGTACCACCAGTGAGAGGTTGCCTGATGCAGGAGCTGGACAAGCCCCCTGAGCTGGTGCTTAAAAACAGGCACCCAGGACTGCTCACTCAAGTCCAATTTTAGGGACGCTATGTACATCTCAACAGCCTGAGGGGTCATTGCTAAATGGAGCTCATCTCCTAGTTCCAAAACGAGGTGAATGGGCTGGTATCCGGGTTCCTCAACACGCAGAAAGCAGTGTTGGCCATGATGGCAGCGATATCCTCAAAACTCCTAAAAACCCAATCACATGACCCAAGTCCTTAGGAAAATCCATCAAATTCATTAACACCACCACCAATCAGGCCAAGCACATTCAGTCCCAATGAATCCCCTGCCTGTTGCAGAGAAAACACCGTATACAAACACAGTTCCAGCCATTTCCCTGCGGTTCCAACGGGATTTGCACACGACCTTCCAACCACCTAGAGAATCCTTTGTTAAAATAAGCAATGCCCAAAAACACAGGTAACCACCCACCGGGACCCACACAAAACAGCCTAAAAACTGCCCAAAGATTTGTTATCCTTCCAGAAGAAGAGCTAACCCTATAACTCAGGCCATTTAGTGAAAAACCTTGCTCCACACCATGTGCCGAGGTCCAAGGGATATGCAAATCCAAACACCCACTTCCCTTCACAATTATACATGCAGCACATGCAGGTAAAAAGGATACCCCTGCCCTGATCAAAGCATCACACCTTTAAATGGAGCAGCTCCCAGCTGCTGCCCCTCCCACCCACGAATAGAGTGCTCCCTACCTCCTCTGACGCGCTGTGATCACCTGGACCTCATCCAGCACGGTCGCTCCCCCCACGCTCCCTGATCCCAGCTCCTGTTGACGATCTGGCCTGCTGGTGGTACCGCATCGAGACTGCAGAGTTGTAACTGCTTTCATTTATTTAATTTACCTCGCGCTGTGATTTATTTATTTAATTTACCTCGCGCTGTGATTTATTTATTTAATTTACCTCGCGCTGTGATTTATTATTTAATTTACCTAGCGCTGTGACTTGATTATTTAATTAACATCGCGCTGTGATTTATTTATTAAATTTGCATCACGCTGGGAACTGGTTTGTGCCCCCGGTGCCGTGGTGCATCTGCTGCCCCTGCCTTACTCTCCCTTTGACCCTCCATCTTGTTGTGTGTTCCCTGGCCCGCCCCTCCTCCCTGCTACCGCCTCCCAGCTACTGCCCCTCCCACGCTCCGCCCCTCCTCTCTCCATTTATGGCAGATGTCCGCACGCGCAGCGTCCACGCGCTACGGCCACGCCGAAGGTGCGCCAAAGGTAAGCCCGTCTACGCCTGTCCGCGCCTGGACCGCGCCCAGCGCCAGATCCCCAGGTCCTCGTAAAGTCCACCCCTCCCGCATTACTTACGATGCCACCACCCTCCTAGCCCTCAACCCAGGCCGTTCCCTCAACTGCGTCCAAGCTACTCCTGGACACACCCATGGACCCTTTTCCTGCAACTCCTGCAAGTTCGACGGCACCAAGAACAACTCATCTACGAACACACAACAAATATCCGAACCCAACCACCTACAATGCATCCTGCTCAACACCCGATCGGTCCACAGGCACGCCATTGACCTCTGGAATCTACTAGACACCATCTCTCCGGACGTCGCCTTCCTAACAGAAACATGGATGAACGCCACTTCAGCCCCAGACATCACCATTGCCATCCCGGAAGACTATAAGATCATACGCAAGGACCGTACCGGCCACACAGGAGGAGGTATCGCTATCATCCATAAGAAATCCATCCGCATTTCAACCAGCTCAGAAGTCAATCTCGCCAACTCTGAACACCTTCACTTCCAGATCCACATCGACCCCAAGACCACACTCAGAGGCACCCTCCTTTACAGGCCACCAGGACCCCGTGCACAGTTTAGTGAAGACATCACGGACTTCATCACTCCACACGCGCTCCCCTTCGAGGATTACATCCTTTTGGGAGACCTCAACTTTCACCTTGAAAAGAACAACGACCGCAACACCACCACCCTTTTGGACAACCTGGCCAACCTCGGACTTAAACAACTTGTCACTACCCCCACCCACATCGCAGGTCACACACTCGACCCTATCTTCACCTCCAGCAAACATGTCTCCTTCAGCCACACCACAGCTCTCCTTTGGACTGACCACAGCTGCGTTCACTTTACCTACAACATGCCCACTTCCAACAACCACCCCCAACCCACTCTGCAGAGAAACTGGAACAAAATCACCATCGACCAGATCTCCTCATCGCTTCTTCAAAACCCCCCTGCCCACTCCTCAAACCCAGACCAAGCAGCCACCAACCTCACCCAATGGTTATCCAACAGCGCCGACATCTTAGCACCACTGAAAAAACGACAAATCAAACTAGGCAGCAAGAAGGCCTCCTGGTTCAACGATGATCTTAAGAAATCCAAGAAACTCTGCCGCTCCCTTGAGAAGGCCTGGAAAAAAGACCCAACCACCAGCACCAAGGACGCCTTCAAAAACGCCACCCGCATACACCACCAACTGATCCGGAATGCCAAGAAAGCCGCTTTCAAGGACCGACTAGATAACAACGCCCACAACAGCAAGGAATTATTCAACATCGTCAAGGAATTTACCAACCCCTCGGCCAACTCCAACGACATCACCCCCTCCCAAGCCCTCTGCGACTCCCTAGCCTCATTCTTCCACAACAAAATTGCAGACATCCCCAACAGCTTCGACAACCGACCCGAAGACCAACCCACCCAACCCCTTGCAGGACCCCCACTCCCCCTGAACATCCTCAATGACTGGAAGCCAATCTCCACCGAGGACACCATCCGTCTGATGAACTCTATCCACTCAGGATCCCCCACAGACCCATGCCCTCACCACATCTTTAACAAAGCAGACTCCATTATAGCACCGCACCTCCGAGACGTCATCAACTGCTCCCTCAACTCCGCAACCTTCCCGGAAAGCTGGAAACATGCCGAACTCAGCGCCCTTCTGAAGAAACCCACAGCTGACCCCACCGAACTCAAAAACTACCGCCCAATCTCACTCCTCCCATTCCCGGCCAAAGTCATCGAGAAAGCGGTCAACAACCAGCTCGCCGCATTCCTCGAAACCAACAAATCCCTCGACTCCTCACAATCCGGCTTCCGAGCCAATTACAGCACTGAAACCGCCCTCATCGCAGCAACAGACGACATTCGAACTCTACTGGACAATGGAGACACAGTCGCCCTCATCCTCCTCGACCTCTCCGCAGCCTTCGACAGGGTCTGTCATAGCACCCTTTTACAACGCCTCAGAAACGTCGGAATCCATGGAAAAGCACTGGAATGGATCACCTCGTTCCTCACCGGAAGAACCCAGAGAGTCCGCCTCCCACCATTCAAGTCAGAGGCCACTGAAGTCATCTGCGGCGTACCACAAGGATCTTCACTCAGCCCCACCCTCTTCAACGTATACATGAGCCCCCTCGCTGTCATCGCACGCCAACACAACCTCAACATCATCTCCTACGCCGACGACACTCAACTGATCCTTTCACTCACCAGAGACCCTAACACTGCCAAAACCAACCTGCATGAAGGAATGAAAGAAGTAGCCGAATGGATGAAGCACAGCCGTCTGAAACTGAACTCAGACAAAACAGAAGTCCTCATCCTAGGCACCTCCCCCTCCGCCTGGGATGACTCTTGGTGGCCAGAGGCCCTTGGAAAAGCACCTATCCCGACGGACCACGCACGGAACCTGGGCGTCATCCTGGATTCCTCACTCTCGATGAACAGACAAGTCAACGCCGTTTCTTCATCTTGCTTCAACATTCTTCGCATGCTCAAAAAAACATTTCGCTGGATCCCCACCGAAACTAGAAAAACAGTCACTCACGCTCTGGTCACGAGCCGACTGGACTACGGAAACACCATCTACGCCGGTACCACCGCAAAAATCCAGAAAAAACTTCAACGCATCCAGAACGCTTCAGCCAGGCTCATTTTAGACATCCCGCGTAAAGAACACATCTCTGGCCACCTGAAAAACCTCCACTGGCTCCCCGTCAATAAGAGGATCACTTTCCGGCTCCTAACCCACGCACACAAAGCACTCTACGAAATCGGACCCGAATGCCTCAACACACGACTGTCCTTCTACACACCCTCCCGCCAGCTACGATCCTCCAACCAAGCCCTTGCCACTGTACCTCGCATCAACAAATCCACCATGGGAGGTAGATCCTTCTCCTACCTGGCAGCTAAAACCTGGAACTCACTTCCCACTCACCTTCGCCTTACTCAGAACCACCTAGCATTCAGAAAGCAACTTAAAACGTGGCTATTTGACAAGTAATTCCCCACCCTTCTTCAAACGCCTTGAGACCCTCTGGGTATGTAGCGCGCTATACAAATTTAGTGACTTGACTTGACTTGACATAAGGAAAAATGTGCACAGATATAAACTATTGAGCACATCAGTGAAATGTAAATGCAATTGATTTGCAGACAGAACTCTAAGAATGTGTTTTTTCCAAATTAAACCTACATACCATAACTCTAATTATGTCCGTGATTCAGCTGAAAGCGCACCAACACTGCTGCACCCCGTCATTCCTTCAACCAAAGCTTTCAAAAAGACTTTCTTTCACAAGGACAGTCACTCAAGTAATACAGGATACATTGACTTTTGCACTAGCCCCTTAAAAGACATTGTTTGCACTGCACCAAGACAAGACACCTCTGAGCGCCCAGACTACAGACACCTCACATGAATACAACTCTTCAGCCTACAAATGCTTTCTAAGTTATGCATTTTTGTATTTAGCCGAGATGCTCTTGAGCCTTTCCGGAGCTACACGTATGCCTAATCTCATACATTCTGCTCCTTCATACTTACAACATATGAGCAGAGACCTCTCTCACCTCACATACACCTATACTGAACTAAACGCTAATATTCCTCATGCACCACACAGTGCACTCCTACAGAACACCTGGTATTAACACATGACCTCTGTGGGCACACAAAGTGCGAACCAGTCATGTTATATATGTTCATTGATACTCTACGCCATAGGCGCAGACAGGCGTTACATATCCCAGGAGATAATCCCTGAAAAATCAAATGCCTTGTCTATCTATACCTATGTAGAATCAAGTCGAAGGTCCAACCCCATTGAGTAAACATCACCTGGCATGAGACCAATCCCACCGCACTGAATCTCTTCACCGAGCCTAGTGACATATAATCTGAGGTAGACAGGATGTGCAGAAGGGGCACCATAGGGGAGGACACTGTTTGGCCCCAGGAATTCATTGACAAGACGTTCCTGGAGGTAGCAAGACCACCGCACCAGTGCACAAGCATGTCCGGTCCTGTCTCTGCCTGCAGTCTTAGGGTGGCCCATAACATTTTTGGGGCCACCTTCTTTAATGCAAATGAACCCTGGACATGGAATTCCACTGCAGGGCTACTTATCTCAATCACGCGGGGGAAAGGAGTCCCAGGGTAGGGGTACAATGCTTACAATAGACACCCGATGCCAGGAAATCTGGGATTCCGAGATTAATAGCTTCACATTGATGAAAGGAAAGGGGCAAACCCTAATTTTATGGAAACTATCACATTGTGCAGTAATGACAACCATGGCATGACTCCAGGTTGATGGATTTCTACTGGCATTGTGGTGACCTTGTCTACACCTAGTGCTTCTCCGGATTGCAGGGCCTCTGCACCCTCGTGCCCATACACACCCCGACACTGATCATCCCTGGAGAAGATCTGTCTGAGCTGTCTCAACATCCCTGACGGAAGAAAACAACTCAGTTGCATCAGGCTCAATGGCTCAATGGAGAACTGCTGATTATTTTGGCTAGGCTTAGCACAAGAACATTCCAGTAGAATTTAGACTGTTCACAGAGACTTGGAGAACCGGGCCTTATGGGCCTGGCGGCGCAGGGCACGCCTTAAATTCCCGAGTTCACCTGCCTTATCGAACAGAGACACGAGACACTCTGTTGAGCGTGGAAACCAGGTTTATTAGCTGCAGCCAAGCACAGTTATCCGAGAAGTTACACACAAGGTGGGTTCTGAGGAGACTGCAACTCCAATCCGTGGCGCACAATCTTTTAGTAATAAATCTGTTTATTGACAGGAAAAGACAGATACAAGCAAATATTCGTGCAATACATAACCAAGACAGTAATGTATTGAATTTGAATTTTTAAAATATTTATAAAGCGCTCGACTACCAACTACGGGATATGACCATGGCTAAAAGAATGAGTTTAAGGGCAGAGAGGGAGAAAAAACGTGAAATCTTTCGGACAGTGCGGAGAATCATAAAGCAGGAAGAAACAACGCAACTGATCTGGGAGTGCAAGGTAAGATGATCATTCAATTTTATGCCTAAAGTCTTTATTGAGGAAGAGGGGATGGGAGGAGAACCCAGGGAAGAAGGCCAAAATGAAGGGTTCCAGGGACTGGAGCACCTGTAAGGACCAGTTTGGTTTTGTCTGGATTTAACTTCAGGTGGTTGTGATTCATCCAGTCCCTGATGAAAATCATAACAGATTGGAAATTATGAGTGGAATCTGGGGAAGAGGACAAATTAAAAATAAGCTGTAGTGCAAAAACAAGAGGGAAAATGTACAAATCAAACAACAGGGCGGACAGGGGGTGACTCCAAGTAGCTCATACCGAGAGTTGACAGTATCCCAAAATAGGGACAATATCACAGCTGGCTTACTGTCGCAACTGATAGTTCTGTCTGGAAGGGCATATGAGTATCCAAACATAAAATCAACAACCAAAGTCCCCTCCCCGAGCCCCACCACCCCCCAAACTACCCACCCACCATCCCTGTTCCAGGTCAAATATCATCCTGCTTTTGCCGTACAGTCTAACTGGGCGATTCTGAGTCTCTTCCCTGCGATAGTCTCAAAAGACGTAGATATCTGGGACAGGTCACTTCCCTAAATTCCGTAGCCAACAGAGCTAAAAAGGGCTGCCGCAAGTCTGGGTATTTGTACCCTTCCCCTTTTGCAATTAAGGACAGATTCTCCATACCCAAAACGTTCCAGAGGCGATGTAACCAGCCCTGAAAGGTGGGGATGTGTGTGGTATGCCAATAGGCTAGGATATTCTCTAGTGCGGAGCCCAGGGCTATGGCCATCAGTCGGCCCCGGCGGGCATGCAGCGGGTAGGTAATGGGATTGGGTAGTCCCAACAGCACGTAGGCCGGGAACCTTGGGAGTGTTGTATCAAAATGTGTATCCACCTCGTCTAAGACGAGCTTCTAATATTCCTGTAGGTGAGTACAGTCCCATAACAGGTGAACGAAGGATCCCCTCTCTTCACACCCACGCCAACAGGTCGCATCACGCGAGCGATCAATCTCATGAAGCCTCTCCGGGGTGTAGTACCAATACGTAGCGATTTTGGTAAAGGTGTCAGTCAGGCCCATGTGGTAGGCGGAGTGCCGAGCCCGATAGCATATGCCCTCCCACTCTTTATTACTGAGCGTGCATCCCAGGTCTCTCTCCCACCTCGCCCTCCCCGAGTTGTAGGTGTGTGTGTATCTGCCTAACAACATGTGGTAGAGATCTGATAGGAGCTTCCAATCCGATTTCCTCGGTACCAGCCAATATTCGTACGCGCTGAGTCTGCGGTCTGCCTCTCCTCTAATCTGTCCATGGAGCGCCCAGTGTCGCACCTGAAGATATCGGAGCCGCTCCTCCTCGGGCATGTCGTATTTCCGCCGGAAGGCATCAAAGGGAATGACTCCCTCTGCTGTGTATAGATGGAAAAGTACCCTGCATCCCGCCGGGCCCCAATGAGCGAAGGCCGTTGTATCTTGGCCTGGGCTGAAGTCCGGGTTATTCAGAATGGGTGTCAGTGGCGATGGGAAGGATGTCAACTCATGCGCAACGTTCATGAGATCCCACACTTCGAGTGGGGTCCTCGTAATATACGAGGCGTAGAGGTTAGGGGGCCGATGCTGCCTTCGCAGGAAGGGAACTTCTTGAAGCGTGCCGCCTGCCACTGCCTGATCCTGAAAGAGCCAGTGCTTCTCAGACTCCCACTTGCTCCATTCCACCAACGTTCACAGTTGCGCCGCTTGGTAATATAGCAACAAATCCGGAAACCCCAGACCTCCACTCTCCGGAGGCAGCATTGCCAAACCGAGTTTCATCCTTGGCTGCCGTCCGTTCCATATGAACTGCGCTAATTTGAATTGTGTCTGGTGAATCCAGCCCTCCGGGGGCTTCAGAGGGATGGTGCAAAATATGTAGAGGACCTGCGGTAGGATCGTCATTTTAATGGCTGCGACTTTGCCCAGCCAGGATAGCGGGAGATGTCTCTATCTACCCATTTCTGACCGGACCAACTGCCGGAGCCGAGCATAGTTAAGACGGACCGTGCCCTGTAAAGTGGCCGCCACCTGAATCCCTAGGTAAGGGATAGCCTCCGAGGCCCAGGGAAAGAGTCCCTGCAGGTGGGTGAGGGTAGGCGCCGCTAGGGAGAGGTCAAGCGCCACCGACTTGCTCAAGTTAACCTTAACCCCTTGGCTGCTAGGTGTTTTCCCCGCCTGTGCTGACTTTTTTTTATTATAATTTTACATGACGAGCTCAGCTCGTCATCAGCACAGCTCAACCGTGCCTCATGACGAGCTCAGCTCGTCATGAGCATGGAAGGGGTAAAGCCTGACACCCTTGCGAAAGCGCAGAGAATGACAACACAAGCCGGCAGAGACTCTCTGGGGGAAGATAGTGACAATAGGACATCGTCAGCATACAAACTTATAATGTGTTCAAAGGCCCCAATTTTTATCCCGCGAACTGAGGGGGCGAGTCTCATAGCCTGCACCAATGGCTCCTTGTAGAGAGCAAAGAGCAAGGGCGACAACGGGCACCCCTGTCTTTTACCCCGCTCGATGGAAAAGCGGGGTGAGGAGCAGCCATTGACGCTAACTGTTGCCGAAGGCCTTGAGTAACAATTCAATATCTAAGTATGGAACCTGTCACCCAACCCGGCCCCCACCAGGACCTGCTCCAGATACGGCCAGTGGACTCGATCGAACGCTTTCCTCACGTGGATCGCGAGCATCATATACTCCCCTTTTGTCCGTGTGGCCTTCTCTATTAAGTGCAGCACCCTCTTTGTATTGTCTACAGTTTGCCGCTCCGGGATGAATCCGGCCTGGTCCGGATCAATCAGCCCCGGCATAAGTGGGCGAGTCTCGCCACTAGTATGCTCGTATACAATTTCAGGTCTACATTCAGTAGCGAGATGGGCCGGTATGCTTCGCACTTGGAGTGGTCTTCCCCTGGTTTGGGGATAACGGTGATGGTGGCGTCTAGTTGGTCTTGCGGAATCGCGCCCGGTTCCGAGAAAGAGTTAAAGAGGGTAGTAAGCAAAGGCGCTACCTGTGCGCAGAACGTCTTATAAAAAATGGCTGTGACTTCCTCGGGTCTTATGCTGCGGTCCAAGAACTCAGCCTGGTCTGGTGTAAGCACCGGAAGCGGGGAAGATTCCAAGAATGCCTCGCCCGCTGCAAGGTCTAGTGTGGCCCCGGTGTATAAGGAGGCATAGAAATCTCCGCATCCCCCGTTGCTAGACCTCCATCCTGTTTCCGAATTTCTTTTACTGTGTGATGCTGTCTCGTTTCCCTAAGCGCCCGGCCCAGTAAATGGCCGCATCTATACCTCCGGTATAGTACATATGTCGCACTCTCAGAGCAGCAAACTCAGCCCTATCCTGGTCTAACGCACTCAGCTGCTTCCTGACCACTGTCAGTTGCCTCCAGATCCTGGGGGCACATGTCCTTTGATGAATGCGTTCCAGCTCCTTAACCTTTTGTGTGAGTTCGTCCATTTTATCCGCTCTAACTCTGTTCTCAGCTGCCGATATTGCTATGAACTCGCCCCGGAGAACTGCCTTAAGGGCTGCCCAATGTGTTGCCGGCAAGATGTCGGAGATGCTATTGTGGTGCAAGTAGTCTTTGATCGTTCCTACTATTTTCTCCACTATGTCTTTGCGGTGTAACAGTGTGTCGCGCAGTCTCCAGCAGCGAGTAGGACGCGTCACCGGGGGGATAAGGAACGTCGCAAAAATCGGGGCATGGTCAGAGAGGGACGTGACCCCTATGTCAACAGTGGACGTCAAGGCCTCAAAGGAGGCGGAAGTTAAAAAGTAGTCCAATCTCGCGTAAGTGCGGTGTGCATTTGAGAAGTATGTGTATGCTCTCGTACCCGGCTGGAAATCGCGCCATAGGTCCACCATACCTAGCTCCCCCAGCCTAGTCAACCCCCCACTAGAGAGGGTGCCCGCCTGCGTGGTGCGCTGCGCAGATCTGTCTAAGGTGTTATCTAGTACCAGGTTAAGATCCCCGCCAATTGGGATGTGTCTGTCTGTGGAGGCCGCCACTTCGCTAAGCGCAGAATGAAAGAACTTCTCCTGACCCACATTGGGGGCGTAGACTGAGCAAATCGTGAATTCGGACCCCCCCAGGGAAAAGCGGTAGGATAGCAACCTCCCCTTAATCTCTGCTCCCTTCTGTAGTACCTGCCCTCTAAATCGCTGTGATACCAGTATCGCAACCCCAGCTGTTTTACTCGAGGTTGATGAGAAAAATTGCTGTGGGAAGCTACGTGCCCTCATCCTAGAGCAATCCTTCTGTAATACATGTGGGTCCTGTAGAAGACATATATCGGCCTTCTCGTGTTCTAGACATGAGAGGACTGCCCTTCGTTTGACCCGATTTTTCAGCCCCCTGACGTTCAGGGAGAGAATCCGCAGTTCAGAGGGGGGCATGACTTATCCCCAGTCGTGACTGCTCCACACTCCTGAGACCCACCATCGAAACGGCACCGCTTCTCAAAGGTCGTCCACATTCTGGCCAGTGACGCAACCTGTTGTGGCCTGTGACAATGCTCTGGAGACTCGCCTCATCATCCCACCTTGGACATTCTAGGACCTGTAACCCCACCCACCCCTCCCTACAAACGCCTACTCACCTATCCCACCCCCCTCCCTTGCCCTTTGCCCTACACCCTCCCGTCCCCCACCCCCGCTCCCACTGAACCACAAACTTGAACATGAAGAAGTAGAAAACTAGACAATTGTCCATCATCTCCCACCGATGATTGGTCGAAAGGTAATACGGGGTATATCAAGGCAATTCCTTCCTCCCTTCCCCCCACCGCCAACCCCCAAAAGAATACAATAGACCCCAGACGCATCAGGATCCAGGTGAATGTTCAGCCCGGCTGCTGGGAAGTTAAGTCCACTGCCGCTGCTTCCACTGCCGCCCTCTGACCATCTTCGATCTCTGTCTTTGGTGGTTTCTTAACACGGCGCCGACCCCGATGTTGACGCCATTGGGATGCTGAGTCTCCCGTGACCCCGTGGCGTGCTGTCTGTTCATCCTCCTCTTCCGGCGGGTCTGTGCCCAGCACCTGACAAGCCTCTTTCAGAGAGCGGAGTTGGTATAGTTTATTGTTCAGCTTGAACACGATCCTGAAAGGGTGGCCCCAGCTATAAGGAATTGCTTGTTGCTGAAGATAGCTCGTGACCGGCTTGAAGCAACGGCGCTTCTGCAATGTAAGTGCCGATAAATCTTGGAACAGGGTCGGCGAGTGGCCACGAAAGGAGATGGGGTGCATCTGCCGCGCCTTTTGTAGAATTTCTTCTTTAGTGTGGAAGTCCTGTACACACACCAAGATGTCAGTGGGGAATACTGTCACGGATCGCTGGAGCCCGACCCTGTGCGCCCTGTTTATCGTGAGCGCTGCTTCTGCCGGGCGGCCCAGGATATGGTTGAAAAGTTCCCTGGTAAATTTAAACAGGTCTTTGTCATCGCCTGACCGTGCCACTCCTCTAATACGTATGTTATGCCACCGGGAGCGGTTTTCAAGGTCTTCGATGTGTGCTTGTAGGTCCACCTGTTGGTCATGCAGTACTATAATCTCCTGCTGGAGCGCCTCGTCTCGACATCGCGGACATTTCGTTTCGAACCCGTTCGCCAATGCCGTCCATATCTGTCCGCACCGCGCGGATCTCATCCGAGAATTCTTTTTTGAGGGTATGGACGTCTTCCCTCAGGAACGTAAATAGGGACTCAAGGAATGCCTTCGTGATCGGTTCCGAGCCCGTCACCTCCAGGTCGCCCCGTCGCACTCCCGTGGACGATGTGTCCTTAGCTATAGTGGGCGACTGGGCCTTGGCGAACATCTCTTTTACAGTCTTATCCTTGCGGGCCCTCGTCCCTGGCAACATGGCCGCCCTGCGGCAGCAGGCTTCCCCCCGCGGATATCCTTTGAGCAGCGATCAGTCTCGTTGGCACCCCAAAGCCGGTGGACTTGTGGATACGCTACACCGGTTGCCAACCTGAACCCTGTAGGCCGTCGTGCACCGCCCTCTAGTGTGGCGCCGACCAAATTCTTTCCCCCCGGCCACGTGGCAAGGTCACCGCGCCCGACACCTCTTAGCTCCGTCTGCTCAGGGCACGACCCGTGTCTCCTCCGCCGCCCACCACGGGCTGCTCCTCGCTCCACTCCTGGGTTCGTCCCTGCAAAGGTGCTCGCACTTATTGTCATTGCACACTACCCCGATTCACTGCTAAAACCACAGGGCTCCTCCCCAATGCGGGCCGCGGCTGCAGGACGCGTCGCGGGCCTCGCGGCTCTGGAAGCCGTATGTGTGCTGTCTGCTCGGGGTCAGTCCCCCCGACCACCCGGGCCACAGGGGATGCCAGGCAGTCTGTTGGGGTCGCTGAAATGGGGCTCTGTGAGGCCGGAGCTCGTGCTGTAGAGGGCCGATGGCAGGAGCTCAGAAGGAAGCGTCCATTCACGCCCCCATCTTGGCCACGCCCCCCCACAATCTTTTATAGGAAACACATTTATGGAATTCACTCCTTACACAAAGAAAACGGACCAATGAGAAAAGTTGGAAAACAAGCTATTAAGTATCTCAAATATGCCCCTTTCTCAGACCCCGTGTGTTACCCCTCCCAACAATTTAATCAGTGATGGTTGCAACAATCCAATTTGCAGGTGGCAGGACGTATTTGTGTGCCTCAAAGGTTAGCTGTGTAACAAGAGAATACAAGGAAAGAATAGTGAAGGCCAGTCGGATAAGATAATGTAAGGAAAGAATAGGAGAAGGCAAATAGTCAGTCGAGACAGGGATCAGTCAACCCAGACATGGATTAACGAACTCGGCCTGACCCTGACATCGGTTTCATAAACAAGGGCAATGGAGTTACTCTTTAACTGAAAGGACACGCAACAGCTGGGAAAATCAAAAACACTCCGTTCGCCGTGCGGCCTGAGTGAGGGCAACGCAAAATTGCGACGAGACACAAAATGGTGGCTAGATACGGAACGAAGTCAGAAATTAAAGAACCTCAGACCCTCCTTTTGCCATTACTCAGGCAAAACACAAAGAACTCAAGTTAGTCTGAGTCGATGTCAATGGCCATGAGGTCATCGAGCTGTTGCTGTAACATCATTCTAATATTCTCTGTTTTTTGTGACACAGGCTTTGGGACACACATGGTAGCACAAAGACCAAAGATGGAGGGTCCACACTGTACACAGAGACAGCAAGAGAAAATGATGGACACAACCATTCCAAGGAAAGTTAATATCTTCCATCCCCATGTGGACAGTAGTCCCCAAAACCATCCCATCACAGATTAATCTCCTGTGTCCTGACGTTTAGACTCAGAGATGATATGTAACTTGGAGATAGCTTGGTATACCATAGGGGCAATATAAATATCAGGAATGTAAACACAGCAACTAGACCCAATCAATTTACAGACTCCTCCACGATCTGCAAGGACAATGTCTAGAACCATTCGGTTCTGCAAAGTGATAAGGCGATCCGCCTGAAGTTCGGCTTTCAGATTACTCAAGGCTCCAGAAGTTACATTTATAGTAGCCTCAACAACACAAACTAGTTGTATAATGTCTCTGCTATTGGCCATTGGGCCCCAGAAAGGAAGCAACCCTTTCATAAAATCACCTCCTTCTTGTCCTGCCGTGTCTTTCGAATCAATAACTCCTCTGCCATATCTCTTCCTATGATGACCTGAAGGGGCAGTATATGTTGGAGGAAGAAGAAAGGCCACATAACAGGTTCCTGAAAAGTAAGTAGGAAGCCATGTATAAGCTCTGTCATGGCAGATAAAATATGTGCCTTGCGATGGCACTAATGGTGAGGGAATCTGAGGTGTATAGACATAAGTATGAGAACAAACACTCCTTTCCTGTTGATTCTTAACATTCTGACCATTAATTTGTAGACAGCGTACCTCGATGAGGCACAGTCCAAATTGGTGGGGATCTCCTTCACCTAGCCTTATCCGTGAGGCTAGTAACATAACAAGTTATATTCCAGCCATCATATGCTCTTTTCTCATCCACGGGAATCTTACTAATTTCAGCAATTCTAGCCATAGCCACTATTCCCTTTATCAAAGAACTATGACTGAAATCTGCTCCACCACCATATGGACTACCAGGAGGATACCGTAGTTGATTCTGATAGATATTAGAGAACATAGCCAGATAGGCCCAAGCGGAGCCTTCATAGGAAAACGGAAGGACCAAATATGGCATCCCTCTCTCTGTATTATGAGGCATGAGCCCACAGACCCAACAATCAGTAGTATTCATTACCAGTTGATGCTGATGCAATAACTGAAGAAATGAATTATTGAAATATTCTGTTCTCCTAATCTGTTCGTGTTCTGGGAGTGTATGATACTGATGTGGAGAGACAGTAGTAAAGAGAGATGGAGAGACAGAGGTTGGAACAGGTGATGGCTGAACAGTATAAACAACCCAACTTACACACGCTAATGAAACACATGAACATATTAAAATACATAATATTATGCCACACAGACTAACCAAGTGTTTCTTAATTTTACTTTTCATTTTTAAATTTTGGTCATTAATTTCCACCTTTGTATCCATACTCTAAAGCGTTGCTAACGGCAATCTTCCTAGATCACTTAGCTGTGATTGTTAGCCGTCCTATGACACTGCAAGTCCTGCAGACCTATGTCACTACTCAGGTCACAGCTTAAAACTCCTACCGTGACCCTTGAACTTGATGGATAGTGGGAAAAAAAGAATCAATGTCCTTCAAAAAACAGAAAAAAAACGTAATCAGAAAAAGAAAAATTCAATTGTTCTTTGCTATTCTTGGTCGCAAAATATACCGAGTCTTATTAGGGATCGTTTGCTCTTTAAACAAAGTTTCTGGGTTGGCTGTGTTCAATCGCAGATGTAATGGCACAGCTTCTTGCAACACGTCGTCGTCTTCTTTCTCAGAGTTCGTTTGGTCCAGGCGTGCACTACTGAAAGGTACAAATCGAGGAACTCTTTCGCCTTCCCTATCACTCATGCCCCTATGAACCCATTGATCAAAAGGTATAGGTAAAGGTACCCTCTTACAGTGCACGCCGTGGACCCAGTTCTTTTCCCGACGACCTTTGCTGCTGTACGTGTTGTCAACAAAACTTGCTGCGGCGGGCCCCAACGAGGTTCCAGACTTTTTTTCCGCTGAAAATTCTTCACGCAGACCCAGTCACCGGGTTGGATGGAGTGACCTGGGCCCACAGAGGCCTCTGGCAAAGCGTTTTGAACCTGTTGATGAAGAACACATAATTTAGTGGTGAGATCATGCAAGTAGTCAATCAGCATTGGGTATAGGATATCAGTATACTTTTTAGGTCGAGGGACTACACAAACATTAGCTGGGTGCCCAAAAATGACCTCATACGGACTAAGGCCTAAACGAGAATGCACAGTAGTTCTCGTGGACAGAAGTGCCAATGGCAAGGCATCAGGCCAAGCAAGACCCGTGCTGGCCTGAATCTTTGCCAATTGGAGCTTGAGAGTACCATTATAGCACTCTACCAAACCTGCTGACTGACGGGGTTTGCCGCATGGAATTTCTGCCTAAGACCAAGACCTGTACATACTTTCTGCATGATTTGGCCTACAAATTCACTCCCATTGTCAGACCAGACAATGCGCGGCAAACCAAATCTTGGGCAAAACTCCTTCAAAAGGTGTTTGACAGTAGACAAAGCAGTATTGTCCTTTAGGGGGTAGACCTCTATCCATCCGGAAAAGGCACACCACCACCAGAACATACGTGAGGTTATTACAACGATCCATATGAATGTAATCGATTTGTAATACCTCGAAAGGATACGTAGGAGGAGCAAAATGACCTGCTGGAGTTGGGGTTCCTTTTCCTGGATTATGCATTAAACAAACAATGCAATGCTTCACCACATTTTCTGCACATTTAGGAATTCATCATTCTACCATACTGGAGCCAAAAGCTTACATATGCCTTTTGCACTGATGTGGGCTGGACCATGCGCCATAGTAACTACAGGTAGTACATAGGCGTCTGGTAACAGCCAACGCTGATGTTCTGACAATTCCGTCCAACACCCAGTCAAGTCCAACATTCCTGTACTTTCTCTCCACTTACTCAATTCTTTCTCAGTAGCCCCTTCTTGAATCATTCTCACACTTTCTTTCGTGTCCTCACACATTCCTCCTTCTCTGACCCATCTTGCAGGGCCTGCAACACACATGCGACTTGTAACATCTCTCGCTGTTTCCTTCGCTACTTCATCTGCAAAAGCATTCCCACGACCCATATCGTCAGTAATCTTCTTATGGGCACTACACTTGATTATTGCTATCTGTATGGGCAGAGCAAGTGATTCGAGAAGGTCAGTCACCAACTGACCATGCTGTATTTTAGTCCCATGGGAAGTAAAGAATCCTCTTTTCTTCGACAAGCGACTGAAGCTATGAGCCACACCAAAGGCATATTGGCTATCAGTGTAAACATTCACTCTCTTTCCCTTAGCCAACACACACGCTCTCGTCAGGGCAATTAATTCAGCTGCTTGAGCTGAATTCTGTGCAATACGTGCTGTATCCACTACAGTATACGAGGTGGTGATGGCATAAGCTGCAGTCGTCTCGCCATTTGGAAGCTTGAAACCAGACCCATCCACCCAGAAGATCCCATCCGGGTCCACAAGTGGTGTGTCTTTTAGATCTATTCTGCCTTTCGTCACCTCCTCTGTTCAGAGAAAACAATCATGCTGTTCTTGAATGCCTTTCTCGTCCCGAATGGGCAACAATGTTGCTGGATTCAAAGTATTACACCGCTTGATGTGCATATGGCTGGCCAACAGCGTCAGCTCATATCCAGACAAGCGAGCACTCGTGAGGTGTTGTGTCTTCGTTCTATTCAAAAGAGTATCTACTGCATGTGGTACCATGACATTAAGAGTGTTATCTAATACCAATCCAGCAGATTGACGGATAGAGATTGCGCTGCTGCTGTAGCTCTGAGACAACTTGGCAATGCCTTGGCTACTGGATTCAACGTAGCCGAAAAATAGGCACATGACCGTTGTTTGTCTCCAAATTGCTGCATTAAAACTGACAACGCGCAACCTTCTCTTTCATGAATGTAGAGTGTGAAAGGCTTACTGCAATCTGGAGTACCTTTTACAGGGGCAGAACACAAGGAAGTACGTAATGTCAGAAAAACTTTTCTGACAGTCATCAGTCCAAGGAAGAGGTTGTGGTATATCTTTCAATGTGAGTGCCAATAGAGGTTTAGCCAGCAAGGAAAAATTCGGGATCCATTGCCTACAATAGGAGGTAATGCCCAGAAAGGCACGCACCTCCATTTGTGTGGATGGCACAGACATTTGTGCAATTGTTTGAATTCATTCTGGGGTAAACCGCCTTCCCTCCTTCGACAAGAGATAACCTAAATAGGTAACCTCTTGGCGGCAATATAGCAACTTAGAGGGGGACACCCTATGATGCAAGTCAGACAAATGACTCAACAAAGAAACAGTTGCATCCTTACAGATATCCTCCAAATCGGCAGCAACCAACAAACTGTCGACATACTGAATCAGAGTGGCACCTGGGGGCTAAGTGAAAGCATCAAGCTGGGATTTCAAAGTCTGACTGTAAATGGAGGGACTTTCACAATAACCTTGAGGTGCACGTTTGAACCGGAAACTTTGACCCCCAAGAGAGAAACCAAAAATATCCCTGCTTTCCTCGGCAATTAGGATGCTACAGAAAGCATTCTTGAGGTCTATACCCGAAAACCATGCTGCTGAAGCTGGTATCATAGTAAGCAAAGCAGTGATATCTGGGACAGCAAGAAACTGGGGAACAACAATCTTGTTGACCTCATGAAGATCGATCACAAAGCGATATACAGGAGGCTGAGAAGGGTCAGTACGTTTAAGAACAGGCAAAACAGGACTATTACAAACATTTCCTCTCGTCTCTTCCACCACACCCTTCGGAATCAAATTGTAGATAATAGCCAACAGAGCTCGTTCACCATCATTAGAAATCTTATACTGAGGAATACGTGGCAATTTAACATCACTTTTAATAGTACCCACGTAAGGTGGAATCTGTAGCAGACCAACATCATTCGACCTGTAGCCCAAAGCGTAGCAGGGAGAGATTGCAATTCAGGCGGAAACCGATCTTCGGATAGATATGTAGGGGAGACCAATTTCTCACCCAAGGTAAGATGCACACCAGAGGGGGAACAATACAACGTTGCATGCAGACGTTTCAATAAGTCCAAACCCAACAAGTTTTCTCCGCAACCAGTCGTTAGAATAAGCGGAGCTTCCAATTCGTAAGGACCAATCGAAAGAGGCAAAGGACAAGAAACCGGGTTAGCAACTGGGGCGCCAGAGAATCCCACTGAAACATTCTTTAGGCCAGACAAAGGTGCCCCAGGGAGTTTGGAATGAATGATAGAACTTCTCATCGCACCAGTATCCAAAAGAAACAGCTCTGCAACACCCAAAGCAACTACTCCAACGTAAGGTCCATTCTGATCCTCTGGAACTGATACGACTCCCTTACTTTGTCCATGGCTGTCCTAACTAGAATGAAAATCCTGAACCTCACTCTCAACACAATAATCGTCATTATAATATTGCGCAGACTGAGTATTTTGCTGATCAAAATAATTCAAAGAATTCTGAGGGGGAAAGGAACGCTGTCCCTGAGGCAACGCACCTCGCCCTCTACCTCTAGATGCTGATTGAAAACCACCACGACCTCGCGGCCCTGGAAATCCACCATTACGCTGCAATAAAACCGGACAGCTATTCTTAAAATGACCTTCCTCTTTACAATAGACACATTGATTAGGACCAAGCAAAGGTCGCGGAACAAAACAAACAACCTATGAGGCTGGGAAGGCTGCTGAAACTGACGTTGGCCAGAACGAGGGGGATAAGCCTGTTGAAGAAGAACCTTCGTTTTTAATTCCTTAGTCTTCTTCTCCACCTTATCTTTTTGTTCTTTATCCCTATTCTCATAATACTGAGCAGTGGCCAATATCTGTGCAGAAGAAGAAACAGCCCAGGAACTTTCGGAGTCTTTCAACTTATGGGACAATTCAGGAAGTAAATTAAATACGAATTTATCCACAAATAATCGCTGTCCACCTTCAGTACTCATATCCTGACCACTGTGATCAATAAATGTCTCCTCAAAACGAGTAAAGAAATCGGAGACACTCTCATCTTTCTTCTGCTTACACGCAGCTAACTTATCCCAGTTAACGCGTAAGGCAGGCATCATTGTCTTCATTAAAGTGATTATTCTACCAGGCAATTGTGTAATCTAATAATCTGGCTTAGAACCACCCACTTGTGCTGCATCCGCGGTGGCTATATCGGCCCAAGTACCACCTAAAGCTTGGTCGTGGTCCTCTCTACGAATCCCAGCCCACAATGCTTGTGGAACTACATTCCCCGTCCACATATCAATATCGGCTAGGTTCATGATACACGCATCAACAGTCTGAGACAGCTCTTTATAATATCCAGCAGGATTATTACGGGGGTCCGGTAAAGACTGCTTAAGTGCTAAAACTTCAGCTCGTTTCCAAGGGACATGTACCCATATACGCTGGAAATGAGCAGGGACAACTGGAACAGCGCTCGCTTGCGGAACTGCCTCTCTCCAGACTGGAGGAACTTCCCTCATAGGATAATTCTTCATTCTCTGTCTAACTGCAGGATCAGGTTCAGAAATAGTCTGGGAAGAATATAACGATCTGAAAGCAACAAGTGTCTTTACAGCGTCCTCAAGTGCAGAACCCACAATAAGTCCTTTATCAAACCTGTCCTGTATGTCCAATAAACCCTGAGGAGTTAAATCCAACTCCATATCCTCCCATCCTTTGACAAGAGCGTCACACATGACGTTAAAAACATATCTCTGCATAGGCGCATTCCACTGGAGAAAGGTACTCAGAATATCGGGTACACTATACAGTGGACCACTCATCATCCATTTATGAGCAAGTGAGTTAAATACAACTCGTTCGTCAGAATCTGGAATTTGACTACAGGATTGCCTTCGAGAAAAAACAGGAGTCCTAGTAAACGGCCCAAGAAGGGGGGAGAAAAGACCAGAAACAGTATCAACGAACCGAGTACGAATCGGGGAAGAAGTAGGGAGTAAAACTGGAGACGCAGTACTAAGCAAAGGAAGAGAAGAACTAGCCATTACAAGAGAACCTGAAGGTGAAGGAGACTGAGGTACAGAAGTTGGTGGCAAAGGAGGAGCAGGTGACAATACAGGAAGAGGCAATTGTGGAGGAGCCGGAGCACCTGGCTGAAAAACAGGTTGCTGAACAGGTGGCAATAAAACGGGTGCATTAGCTCCGGGTACATAAGGCGGAGGCAATCTTAATAAATGGGACATTGAGGGATCTATGTCAGGGTCCTTACTCCGTGGGGAAGTAGGCAACACAGGGTAACATCTATCTATTGCCATATGATGTTGTCCTTCTAAAACTTCAATTCTTCGCTCAGTCTCATTATCCTTGAATTGTTGAGCAGCCTATATGATCGTCATATCTTTCGTTTTTCCTTCTCTTTTTGCTTGCTTAATTTCTCTCTGTTTGGCTTCCTTACGCCAGAGGCGGAAAGAGTCAAACATTGCCGGCCGGGCTTGTCTTTTAAACAAACTTGTTTCCAGATTATCTAAAACATCAGGCTCAAAGCTACCATTATCGGGCCATCGTAAAACACCATCTTTCTTCGTGTCTCTGATCCATGCCTCATTAAAGGCAATGGGACCAACACCCTGCTTAGAATAGAGCTCATAAGTAGGAGTTCCAACCGGAGGAATCGGACATGAGTCCTCGAGTCGGGAATCCCTAGTACAGCAAAATTAACAGAGTTTCCTAAATCCGCTCAAACCAGGCATTTTCAAGCACACTGGTCCGTTTACCAATTTCAAGGAGTGAAAGCAAAGAACACGGTACAAATGTACTCACCCCTTAGCTTCGGCTATTGCAATAGTCGAATAACAAAAGTCAAAAACAAAACAAAGAAGTGGGCGCTACCCATGAATACCTAACTAAATGGTCTTCTCACGCCAACAGAGGTCCGTCTAACGTCTCGTGATACTAGTCATCACCAGAGGGTCGAAGGCAGGGCGGCAGTCAGGGCAGCAGTCGTCAGCAGCCGTCGGGAAGGTTTAGCCATGCTGCAAAAGACCTTCGGTCTATTTCGTCATACAGGGGTCGCTTGACGTGGTGCGCGAATCCTCCGGAATTTTCTTGCGGGGCTTCTCACGACCCTCGGGCTGAACAGCTACCACTGAAGCCGCCCCACGTTGGCCGCCAGTTGGAGAACCGGGCCTTATGGGCCTGACGGCGCAGGGCACGCCTTAAATCCCCGAGTTCACCTGCCTTATCAAACAGAGACATGAGACACTCTGTTGAGCGTGGAAACCAGGTTTATTAGCTGCAGTCAAGCACAGTTATCCCAGAAGTTACACACAAGGTGGGTTCTGAGGAGACTGCCACTTCAATCCGTGGCGCACAATCTTTTATAGGAAACACATTTACGGAATTCACTCCTTACACATACAAAACGGACCAATGACAAAAGTTGGAAAACAAGCTATCAAGTATCTCAAATACGCCCCTTTCTCAGACCCCGTGTGTTACCCCTCCCAACAATTTAATCAGTGATGTTTGCAACAATCCAATTTGCAGGTGGCAGGACTTATTTGTGTGCCTCAAAGGATAGCTGTGTAACAAGAGAATACAAGGAAAGCATAGTTAAGGCCAGTCGGATAAGATAATGTAAGGAAAGAATAGGAGAAGGCAAATAGTCAGTTGAGACCGGGATCAGTCAACCCAGATGTGGATTAACGAACCCGGCCAAACCCTGACTTCAGTTTCATAAACAAGGGCAATGGAGTTACTCTTTAACTGAAAGGACACGCAACAGCTGGGAAAAGCAAAAAACACTCCGTTCGCCGTGCGGCCTGAGTGAGGGCAACACAAAATGTCGACGAGACACAAAATGGCGGCTAGATACGGAACTAAGTCAGAAATCAAAGAACCTCTGACTCAAGTAAACACTGATGGGTCAGTACCTTCTTCATGATGCAAATAAAGGCCAAAGCCCGCTGGTTATAAAATAATCAGGTGAGAAATTATGAAGGAGATTAATAATACTGAGCTTGGCCTAAACGCTATCAAGTAAAAACTGAGAGAACTCTGTCTTATGGTAATGCAACATTGTTACGTGTTGGACTTGATGACTACAATGGAGGTTAGACTGTGTGATGAGATTGGTGCTTTCTGTTGTACTTTTTCCTGGAAATGACATAGACAATGGGACATTGGCTCGTACCACCCAAGAATTGTATCGTCTGCAGGTCGACATGTAGAAGGAGGAAGGTGCTTTGGAGCAGGACTGGTTGCATAGTATCTTTTTTGGGATCCCCCATGGGTGTCCAAACTATTCATGCCACTGATGTCGGTTTTCATTATTGTACTTCTGTTATATGCTTTCCTACAAGTTGGGGTTTCCTGCTGTAAAAATGCAGGACCCGATTCACAGAACTAACTTAAGACAAAATCCTAAACTTCCAACCATTGTGGTATTCACAGAAGGCACTTACTCATTTTGGTATTCACAGAAGGCACTTACTCATTTCGGTATTCACCGAGTTAGGAGTTAGTCTTAACTTTACTACTCCTAAACTGAGAAAAATCCTAACTTTAAGACTTTCGGTATTCACAAAAGGCATTTAGGAGTCCTAACTTTATTACTCCTAAACTGAGAAAAACCTAACTTTAAGGCTTTTGGTATTCACAGAAGGCATTTAGGAGTCCTAAAGTTAGGACTCCTAACTTCTGTGAATACCGAAATGAGTAAGTGCCTTCTGTGAATACCAAAATGAGTAAGTATCTTCTGCGAATACCAAAATGGTAGTAAGTTTAGGATTTTGTCTTAATTTAGTTCTGTGAATCGGGCCCGCAGTCCTTAAATTAGGTAGTATGCAGACAGTAAGGGAAAAAGTAGCAGACAAAACAGACAAAAACACACTTTTGAAAAATATAACTGTCATGACATTGGGAGGATAGAGATATGTGCAGGCCAGACAACGGGAATACCAATAAATGTGATATCAACGTATGCCATTACCTGTAACTGTATAATGTACATAAATGCACTGTCAATCTATGCCATAGTGTATGCCAGCACAGCAGCGGCGATACCGGCTGTGGCAATGTCAATGTATGCCATAATTAGGGCTCCCGGTATTATGATATTTGTTTTTTTAACATTTCCGTTTGTTTTTATCCATATTTATTTTTGGGTAATTTTATCTGTATTTAGCCACATTTATTTTTGTTGCAGTCAAAAAAAGGCGCTGCAGCTAGTATTTTTCCACATTTATTTAAAATGACATGCATACTTTGTCGGCTGAATCCATAGTGGGAAAGAATAAGCAGCCAGCAATCTGTCAGTTTTGTGAAGGATATGTTCGCCCCTGAAATATAATTGCCAACACCAGGTGTTTTCCCTTCCCAAGCTAGACACTTAATAGAAATATCTCAGTCAAAAACCAGGGTAAAGGATAAGATACAGGAGACGCTGGTTTGGAATAGCAAATAACACAGCTTCGGACCATCACAGAACTACTACCTGCTAATATTGACAAAGCAAGAATAATGTGCATTGTCTTTAGGAAAAAAGTTTCTTCAATAACAAATATAAAGCATTTAAAACACCAGACTTTTTTTGTGTACGAAGGTCATAATTATATTTCTACAACGGGGTAATCTAGCACTGTGTGAAGGCTTAATTTGTCTACAAGGGCAACAGAACTGCTCATGGCATCAGGGATCTTTTACCATGGTCCACATTTACTTGCTGAAAAGATAAAAGACAGCACACTCATCAAAAAACAGAGCTGAGTGAGACCGGGCCAAACCTGTCCCATTACACTGGCATCTCAACAACACAGGGAGCCAAACCAGCCCACAACCCACAGGTCTACACAGCCTGCCTCTGGCTCATTATGTAAAGTGGCCCAGCGCATGCTGTGCTACGCTCCTATACCCCTCTAATACAACAAAAGGTTGCTGGGGCTACAGCCGATGTCCTGTGGTGTTTTCACACCTTTTAAAAGACATCGGATGCTTGCACTGCTCAAACAATTTACCTGGCATGAGCACCACAGCGAGGGGTGCTGGAGGTTCTCAGCAGACACGGCCTTCCCAAGCTGCACCTGTTCACCCATCTCCAGAGGGTCAATAGTTTCAGATTTCATTTGCAGCCCCTGTGCGCCTCTGACGCAGATTTTGTAGAGGCGCACACAGGCAGCAGGAGCATTTGTTTTGTCAGTTTTTTCCCATTTCTATATATAAATAGAGACAAAAAGTAACATGTTTTCTGTCTGTATTTATATGTAAAAATCTGTTAAAACAGAAAACCGGAAGCCTTAGCCATAATCTATGCACAAATGACAATAATGTTACCAGAAAAAGCAATGTCAATGTATGCCATGATTTAGGAATGCATAACTATGTCAATATCAGTAAAGGCAATATCAATGTACACTATGACAAGTGTATGCACAATGTTGGGAATGTCGATTAAAATTATGCCAGTGGCTGCCATATTATTTTTAGGTGTTCTAGCGAACAAGCATCATTGTTGTCAGATTTATCCTCGGAGCCTCGCCATCAACTCCTAGTCAGAGATATATGGTCAGGCAGGACCTGCGACCCACACCCATGCCTATTGAATACCAGGTCACAAGTGGGGTCCCTCTCAACCCAAAGGCGCCCTCAGGATAAACCCTGATCAATCCCACAGATAGAAAGTTGCACCACAAACAGGTCCAAGGCAAATGGCCCCAATAAATCATATTTGGACAAAGGCTTGCAATCCCCAAAAATATGTAGATAGAAATGCTAATCCAATCAGGACACAACATACACACCACTTATAGTGAACACGTGCTCCTTCTACCGGACATCTGTACACATACATACTGGCCCACACCAGCTCTCCCTGAGGTGGAGAGCCGTCTGTGTTCTTATCTGATGCCCGAGCTTGGGAATTCATGACTGAGACACATTTCAGAAATGCAGAAATGACTTTATTGTACTTCACAAAATGTATATAATACCAGCCACACATTTTACACCAAGAGACTTTACTCAGATACATTCTGTCTCAACTCTACTAGCCGCTGTGTTTAATGAAACTAACTTATTCCTGTTTTGCCATTTTTAATTTCTTTAAGGTAAATTCAAATCCCACCAACATTGAAACACTGATTTACATTTTGCAAATGAAGCTGTTACTTCCTGCAGAGATGGGACATGAAAGGACGGCAGTTTAGAATCTGCTGTTGGACCTGCTAAGTCTCCAACCGCTGGCCACAGACTCAAATTATTTGCTCCCACTAGATTGGACTGAATTTTGAGGATATATTTTGGAAGGAAGGAATTATTGCTAAAAAAAATCAGTGCAGTTTTAAAAGCGTACCATGTTGAAAATACTATTTATGCAACATAAAAAACAGAGATGTGCAAACTGGAGTCAGTGCAAATTAGCAGCAGTCATTTAATTTAATTTCATTTTAGTGCAGCAGAGTATTTTATTAAAATTAGCAGCGTAGGTTTAGTGCAATAGATTAAGAACATCACATTCAGATTTAAAAAACTACATATAGTTTCAACCCCCAAAACAAATGTAGTGATTCGAAAACTGCCAAACTTGCTTCACTTCACCCGCAAGTACCTATTAGTAGCACACCCTATCTTAGAGGGATCGCCTTAAACTATCAATCATATTCCAAATCTAATTTGAAAAATACAGGGCACAAAAGAGATTTAACTTTCATTAATTATATTTATTTATTACAAAGAAACAACAGTGATCATAGTGTAAATGATGCAGTGCTCAAAAGTGATTCCATTTGCAACATACATAGACAAAGACACTATACAGTTCCCAAAGGTTGTCTGTAGTACTCAAACAGGCAGCAGAGATGTTGCATCAATTGGTATATCATCACTTTAGAGCAAATCACATGAATCAACTAAAAGGGAGGGTTTGTCGACGTTTTAACCCCGTGTCAATGTAGGTCGTCTTCTCCGGGCATTGTCATCTGACTACCAACTTGCACATAAAACAGAAAAACAGGGAAATTCTATCATTCCTATGCTGTGATAAATCAGTCTACTACTTCAACATTCATGCAAGGAATGAACCGTAGAACATCTGGAAAAAATCTGAGGCTAAAAACAACACAGGCTCTCACTCAACAGTGATGAATGCCATTCCCATAGGTGGTGACTTTTTCGGGCTACTATCCACAAGTGAAGGTGTTTTCTCTGGTGTAGGTTATGTGGGCTCTCATTCTGTGGAGGGGTCGGATGCCTTGATGGACGTTGAACAGGAGGGTGATGCGGACAGCGAGCAGGTTGTTTTCCCCGATGCCTGAGTCGGCAGGGTGTTGCAAACGCACAGCATGTCGGTTTGGTTGAAGGAGATGTTTTTGAGGTACCTTCAGTTTTACTGTCCCATCCAGCCTCCTCATTATTTTGGTTCCGTCATGGGTCCCCAGTCTGGCCAATGGGTCTGGGTGGAACATTCAGAGGGAGTGTCTCCTGCAGCAGCTTAGAACTCAGAATTGCGCCAGTTGGGGGGGGGGGGGGGCAAGGGTACAGCTCCTTCTTCAAGCATGAGCGGTTTGAAGGTGCAGGTTTCATCGGGGACAACGGAGAGTTGTGACTCCACGGGTCAGCTGGTTGAGCAAGATGCGTCTTTGCTGCCCTGGTCTGAAACACACAGAAGTTTACATGGGGACTTTCCTTCTCATGCTGGACATCAGAAGCTGATGGCGGTGCAGCATTGGAGGTCGTATGATGAGGGCGTGGGAGATGGGGAAAAGATGTGGATGATTACTACTGGTTTGGGTCCATAAGATGATATTTTGATTCATGGGGATGACAGAGATTTGGAAGAACGGGAGCTCCGAGAAGTGGGCGGTGTTGAATCATTGACGGTTCCACACTTAAAGAGTGGGGTAAAAAGGGGTTCCTTGGGGGCAACAACTGTGCTTAGTATGTTTCAGGAGTCTGGAGCGGACCGAACAACAGATCCCGACTGGCGAAGCGGCCCTCGTCAGCGGGATGACTCTAAGGAATTCCAGAAATGCTCTGCTCAATTACCATCATGTAAGTCACAATGGTGGGACACGTAGACTCATACTGATCCTAGGCAGCCCAATAAGCGTTCTATTGGTGTTGGCGATGGGTTGTTGGTTGCTGACTTGACACCTCAAATGGAAGTGGGAGTACAGACTTCTGTTGTGCAAGTCAAGGTTACGCGTAGTGTCACAGTAGATGTGGTTCCCACTAGTCAACCCAAACAAGGGGCTGAGTTACTTCATTCTGGGAAAGATGTACACTAAGAAGCTCGGAATATTCATAAAAAGCTGCCTCATATGGGTATTTCAACTCCTTTGGGGCCTCACCTTTCCGAGAATTCAGGATTTGGAAAAATGAGTTTGAGGACGTTTTAAGTTATTACATAGGGACGTTCAGCCGCAGGAGGGATTCAAGGATGAAGAGTGGGAGCTTGCTAAACAGCCTAGGGTCCCTAAAAATATTGACAACTGGACATCCGCTTTCCTCATATATGGGAGCATATATTGTGAGCATCATGAGGACAGGGAAGTGGCTTTGTTGAAATATATTGATATATTTCCCAAGGCCCAAATGCACTTTGGTGGCTATGTGTGGCTCATTTACGATGAGGATTTCAGGGCCTGGCTCAGTGATTTTACTGACAAGCCATGGGGGGAGCTGGATTCCGAACTGTGGCTGTATTGGATGTCTTCCACTCACCCGCCAGCAACAACTCACACTGGCAGCGGTTTACCAATCACCTACCGGCTTTTTTAACCTCTCCCCGCCCAGGATGGGGTGGGTTGGCTTGGGAGAGGACAACCACTGGTCCCAGGGGCCTGCTGGCATTTTAATATAGGATTCTGTAGCAGACAACTTTGTCGCTACAAGCATGAATGCTCACAATGTGGGGGAAAGCACCCAGTCACCCAGGGCTTCGCAGGTCGTAAAGTCGGAGATCAAGGCAGGTTGCAGAGGGGGAGAAGGACGATTTTTCAGAATCCACCAAAAGGCTCCTACCCTAATTAGACTGGAAGTTCTAGAACATTGGTTGGGCTGCTATCCAGATGTAGAAGCAGCATCTAGTTTGTACTGGGGCTTCAAGGAAGGGTTTAAAATTGGATACCAAGGGCCACTTCAGCGGAGATAGGCTGAAAATCTAAAATCTGCTAAGGAACTTCCTCAGGTGGTGCAACAAAAACATCATGCCGAAGTACAGGCAGGTAGAATAGCTGGCCCGTTCCTGCAGTCCTTTTGCAAATCTGATTGTCTCACCCCTGGAAGGGGTCCCCGATAGAACAGAAGGAGATTATCATTTGATCCATCATTTATCCTGACCGGAAGATCAATCTATCAAGGATTTCATTTCCCCAGCAGACACCAGTGGGTCATACGCTTCTGTTGGTGATGCACTGAAATTGGTTAGGTCGGTGTGAGCTGGGGCGGAGTTGACCAAGAGCGATATTAAATCGGCTTTTCGCCTGTTGCCGATCCACCCTTCAGATTTTGAACTACAGGCCATGTTTTTTGATGGAGCCTTTTACTTTGACAAAATCCTTCCCATGGGATGTTCTGTTTCTTGTGCCCTCTTTGAATGGTTTAGCACTTTTTTATAGTGGTGCTTTACACAGTGTAGTGGACACGCTCTCGTGTGCCACTATTTGGATGACTTCATGTTCATTGGTGCCAGGCAGTTAAATCAGTGTAGCTTTGCGTTGAAAGGTTTTCAGGATATGGCTCAAGACTTGGGTGTCCCTTTAGCTCCTAACAAAATGGAGGATCCCAGCACCAGGCTAACATTTCTAGTGATTGAAATTGACATGCCTAATTTCTTGCACCTTCCCGCTGGACCCCTCTACTTATGTCTGGCTTGGATGGAGTTCATAAGTTATGGAAATTTTGATTTTCAGTCTGGGAGGGTGGTTATTTCTGAACAGTTCATTCTGGGTTTTGTCTTGCATTTAATTAACAGGTTTATCTCACTTCACGATCGCAGGAAAGTTGGCAGGAATGTATTTTTATGGTCAGCTGTGGTGGGGGTATGATCCAGTTGTAAGTTGTTTGGTAAAGAAGGTTTTAAAAGGCCTTAGCAGGGAGCGGAAACCTACATCGTCTTTACATCAGCCAGTGACTTTTGATCTCTTGCAAAAACTTTTGCTTCAGTTCCTTGTTTGTTGCTACGATGATTGAGAAGTTTTTCATTTTCATTAGTGTATGATTTTGCTATTTTTACGAGCATTCAGGGCTTTGGAGCTTTTGGAATTGCATGGCCAACCCAGCATTTGCATTAACAAGGTGTTTCTGCAGCAGTCCAAACTTAGGATTTGGTTGAGGGCATCTAAAACAGACCAGTTGGGTAGGGGCACTTGGGTATATCTGAACAGGAGTGGTGTAGAGGGATGTTGCCCAGTGGTGGAGTGGGAACATTTTAGCAGCACAATCGGTCCTGTTTCTGGTGCCATATTTTGTCATAAGGATGGCTCCAAGTTCTCTGGTGCTCACATGCCGGTAGTATATGGAAGGCTCTCATTAGGATAGGACAAAATCCAGCTTTGTTTGGCACACATTCCTTTCGTATTGGGGCTGTTACAAAAACGGCAAGGTTGGGTTGGGCATGGGATGGCATCGGGTGCATTGGGAGGTGGAAATCTTCATGTTGTGCTCGTTATGTTAGGAAGTGAATGGGTTTTGTTTTCCTTCTTTGCTAATTTTGTTTTTCCATCTAGGTTGCATACAAGGCCCATTGTCAGGGAAAATGAACACCTGGACGGTGGGCCATTTGTTCATAAATTGGGCAGCGCTTTTCACAGAGCAACAGATCAATGGCAGATCGCTCAGACTTTCCAGTGCAGGGCATGAAGTTTCATGGAAGGGTAAAAGTGGCATGCAGTGGGAGGGTTTGTTTACTACTTTGACTGACTTGTTTTCTTCCAGGGGTCCTCCGGATATGTTAATCATACATCTGGGGGATAATAACTTGGTGTCATTGTCCGGTTTTTCCCTAATCAAACAATGAAGCTGTATCTCGATGTTATAAAAAAACCATTGGGCGGGCACTTGTCTGGTATGGACTGAATTCATTTATAGGCAACATTGGAGGGGGGCCAGGAGTCACGCAGCAGTTGAAAAGGGCAGGCGCAAACTCAACCGCGCTATGAAAGTTTTTTGTCAAGCAATGGGGATTAAAGTACTGTCTAACGATAACATTACAAAGGACGAAGGCCACTTATTTAGGAACAAGGGTCTTCACTTATCACAAGGAATGAGAATCTATGGTGCAATCACAGTTTTTGATGTTCTACTTTTCAGAACAGTCTTGGGTAGGTCCATGAAAACTCTAACGGTTTTCCTGGGTGGCGCTTTTTAGGGGGGGGGGGGTAAGTCTGAAGCGGCCTTACCCACTCCTAGGGGCAGGGGCGGAAATGTCTAAACGCGGGGGTGGGGAAGAGAAAAGTTGGGGTTTAAAATGGCATGGGGTGTAATATATAAATTTTTTATTGAGTTGTTGTAATGAAGCTTGAGGTTTTTTGTGGAAAAACAATGCAAGTTATTTCATGATATCATACTGTTATAGTTATGCCATTGGGACAATTTCAACTGTTTCAATAAAGCGGCCTTTTCTGCTATAATGAACATTAGTGGGGCTGTGTTTATTGCATGATGGGAACCCAGGTGGAGCAAGGCATGAGACAGTCTCCACCTGGGCTATTTCGTGCAAAGCATACGGCCGCGCTAGGGGTCAGGTGTAGGTAGTTAGGCAGGAGGGAGGGAGTCAGTAGGCGGTAATTAGAGGCAGGTTAGCGGGAAGGCACCTGCGTCGGCAGTGCCCTGGGGTGTTTGTCGCTGCTTTTCTCGCTGTCCCACACTCCAACCCTATATAAAAAAAAAAGTTACTTGCCACTCTAGGACGGTTTTGAAGTTTCCTAATTTTTCCTTGTTTTATTTTAGCGTTTTTTGGGGGTGGTAAGTCTGGAGCGGCCTTACCCACTCCTGGGGGCATGTGGGGAAATGTTTGAACGTGGGGGTGGGAAAGAGAAAAGTTAGGGTTTACAATGACATGGGGTGTGTTACATGATGTTTTGATTGAGTTGTTGGAATAAAGTTTGGGGGTTTTTGTGGAAAACAATGCAAGTAATTTCATGATGTCATACTGATATGGTGGTCTTCTTTTTTCAGCTTGGGGACACTCCTGGGAGTAGCCGTGCGCTTCATAAATTCCAGATAACATAACATAACATACCATATAGTTATGCGATTGGGAAATTTTCAACTGTCTTAATAAAGCGGCCTTTTCTGCTATAATGAACATTAGTGGGGCTGTGTTTATTGCGTGAAAATTGGATAACATCAGCGTAGAGATGGGCAGCTAGAGCCACAGTTTAAAGAGGTTTGTCTGTCCAGTGTTATCATCCAGAAAAAGTTAGTCAAATTCTCCAATACCTGGAACAAATAGGTGGGGGAAAACTGATTAGCAATGTGAATGACAAAACAACAAAGGCTGGAGGAGGCTAAACAATGCTATTCATGTAAGTATAATTGTATTTGATACTTATTGGGTAAGCCTAGCCTGGAGAGACAGCAAACAAGAAAATTGTGCCATTGACTCATTTTGAGAGAGAGAGAGACATGCTTAAAGTCTCTCTGAGTTAATGAGAGCTGGCTGCCGAAGACACTAGCCTCTACTATGATATCTTCTGGCCACGCAGCAACAATATTAGATGGTTATCTTTAGCATACAGCCGCTGATCAAAACATATTTTAGTTTTTAGTTTGAAATTTGGTAGACTGCCAATTCTTGTTTCTTCTGTAGAAGGCACTAGATTCGTGTGTCCTGTTTAGGTCTGTGCTCAAGACAGCTTTACGTCTCTCCCCCAGAACTATTGTTTCGAATGTGCTGTATACGTTCCCTGAACAAGCAGTGACAGTAGCGAGTAAACATTTGTTGACAATGGCCTCCACTGCATTCAATCTAGCGGCTTTAATAACGAATGACAGTGTGGACCATTACTTATAAAAACACTCCCTTTAATAGCCCAACAGAGCTTCCTTTCACTAGTGTCTGAACGTTCAAATTATCCAATAGATCTTCATTTGCGCCTTGTGAGGCATGTTATGAGTCTATCAGTTATCTTCAAAGCCCCCTACATAAGCTGCTGCCAGTAGTCTATGTTTAAAATTATGTCAGGGACTGAAAAGGCTCTTGTCAGGTGCAGCATAATTTATTATTTTTTCATCACAAGATGAACTTGCATAACATAACTTTTCTTTATTCACTGATTGTAATGTGATGCTCCACTGTAGCTTGTACAATATTCCAGGAATTCGAGGTTAAAAAGACATTAATCTGCCTATTTTTCAGTTATGACGTTTAACATCATATTTCAAGAGTAAAGTGTGCATAATAGAACACTGAGCTTCATTTGTCAATCAACGCAATGCAGGTAGATCAACTGTTCATGACCACATTTTGTAAACTCAATATGACTGCTAAAGGTTGAACACACAAGGGTGTATTGTGATCACAGCTGACATTCTTCATGCTGAGCTCGGCTACGTTGCAGTGTTTTATTTACGCTTCTATAACGTTTTCTAGAACTTTGAAAGGCATTCGCTATTTTCATGTCTTTATCTTAACTGCTTATGGTCAATAACCCCCACTTCTTGTTCTGCTCTAATACACCTTTTCCCAGTTTCTTATGAGTTATTGCTCTCTTTCTTAAATAGGATGTCTTCATTACTCGTATTGCATTTTTTAGTTTTATTTTAAAGGAGAATTACACCACCATAGGTATACTATCATTAAAATAAATAAATGCAATTCATTTTTGGATGAACTTATCTTCATGTTTCCTTAAATTGAAGCCCGCATGCCTCTTGTAAATGGGTGCACATAATAGGTAAGAAAGTTCAACAGCTTGTTGTGTACTTTCAGAAAGTAGGTTCAAATGGTATGACTGTGACTGGCACAAAATGTACCCGTAGACTGGATACTAAAATCGATTTCCAGCACTTAGAAAACCTTACTTAACTTACATTTTAAATTTGATTCTTTGGAGAACAAGGAAGGAGCAACGAAATTTGACCTCTGTACAGGAGAGAGCACCATTATTCAAGAAGAACTTTAAAAATAAAAAAAAATGATTACTTTCATTCAAATAAAGTGGCCATTCTGCTCTGCAACTTTTCGAAAAGGAATAAGAGGAAAGGAACAGGAAAGAGGTCATTTTTTCCACTCCACAAAAAAAATCAAAAATTGAGAATCAGTTAAAATGAACATCTTTTAGAGGAGAACGACATTACAAATCCAACTTACATATCAGGCACACTAGCACACGTTCTATGGTAATGAACTCAGAATTGTGTACCCTAGAATGTGCTCCAGGGTGTAAAAGTCAGAATTTCACATTATTTGCCGACAAGATTCTCGGCAAACTTGGGACAAAATCGCAAGGGGTATATATTTTATAGAACTGCAATTAGAGCATGACGAAGACTGTCCTACTTAAATCGTATTTTGCAAACCAATAGGAGTTTGCACCCAGAATGGAACTATGCTTATAGCTGTACACAGGACCACAGATTAGAGATAGGAGAGATGTTCAAGTTGTCTACAAAGTCCCTTTGGAAATCTTAGTTTATTTACAACTACTTATCAACAATTTTGTTTTATCAGTGCCCCATGCTCTGATGTCTTAAAAGCTGAACATTTGACTAGTTGTGAAAGGTAACATGGGGAGTAATGTACACCATTGCCTTCTTACTCTTAACGCTTTTTATTTTTTACTCTTAACACACTCAGCTGACTTGCCTGGCCTGTCCTATATATATATATATAAATATACAGGTGGCATGTGGACACCTGCCCACAACTCTAAGCAACATCTGTGCACTCCCCTGAGCAAGCAAGTTAAAAGTACCTAGCTTCTTGTCTTCTTCCTCAACGACTGTCTAAGCCTTTTCTCCCCACTGAACTAGAAACCTAAACTCCTACTCCTACTTCCTACTGAAGAAACCCAAGGCGAACCGAGCAAACTGAAAAACTTCTGGCCCATCTCCCTGCTGCCGTTCCCAACTAAGGTCATCGAGAAGATAGTCAACATACGCTCACCCGCCCCTTCGAAGACAACAGCATCCTGGACCCCTCCCAGTCATAATTCCGCATCAACCACAGCTCAGAGACCACCCTCATCGCCGCCACAGAAGACATTAGGATCCTACTGGCAAATGGCGAGACGGTGGCCCTCATCCTTCTGGACCTCTCCGCCACCTTCGAAACTGTCTGCCACCGCACACTGCGCACACGACTCCACGGCGAAGGGATCCGAGACAAAGCCTGGACTGGACCTCCTCCTTCCTTTCCAGCAGAACACAGAGAGTCCGCCTCCCCCCGTTCCGATCCGAAGCCTCCGAGATCATCTGCGGGTCCCGCAGGGATCCTCCCTCAGCCCGACGCTGTTCAACGTCTACATACGCCTCTAGCACGCATCCCCCAACATCACAACCTCAACATAACTTCCTACGCCGTTGACACGCAACTGATCCTCTCCCTCACCAAGGACCCCTTCACCGCCAAATCCAACCTCCACCAGGGAATAAAGGCCGTCGCCGACTGGATGGAGGATAGCCGCTTAAGCTGAACACAGACTAGACGGAGAACCTCATACTCAGGCCCAACCGCTCACCATGGGACGACTCCTGGTGGCCTGCATTGCTGGGGACACCCCCCGCACCCACCAACCACGCACGCAACCTGCGAGTCATCCTCGACTCGAAACTCACCATGACCAAACAAGTCAACGCTGTCTTCTCCACCTGCTTCAACACCCTCCATATGCTCCACAAGATCTACAGATGGATCCTGACAGACACAAGGAAAACAGTCACCCAGGCCCAGTCATCAGCAGACTCGACTACGGAAACGCCCTCAACGCAGGAGCCCCAACCATGCTCATCAACAGACTGCAAAGAATCCAGAATGCCTCTGCACGGCTGATCCTCGACATCCCGCACAGTGACCACATCACCCCCCACCTGAGGAACCCGCACTGGCTCCCTGTCGACAAAATAATCTCCTTCAAGCTCCTGATCGACGCACACAAGGCACTCCACAAGACCGACCCTGCCTATCTCAACAGTCGATTCTCCTTCTACGTACTCAACAAGAAACTCCGCTCTGCAGACCTCTACCTGGCTACCGTCCCACGCATCAGCAGAACCACAACTGGAGGCAAATCCTTCTTCCACCGCACCAACAAGACCTGGAACACTATCCTCCTCATCCTATGACAAACCGAAGACCTTCTAACCTTCAGGCTGGCTGTTCGACCAGTAGCAACAGCATCCCCCCTCTCCCCACCCTCAGCGTCTTGAAACCCTTGCGGGTATGTAGTGCAATTTACAAATTATTTGATTGATATTTGATTGAACTCCCAACTCTCAATGAGACAGGCATGCTGAAAGTAGCCATTAAAGGGTTGTATGGAATATAAATTTAAATCTGCTGCCTCCTCTTGTTTTCCACAAGCCTGCAGATGGCAAAGAGAGCAATTGTGGGTGCCAGATCATCATGAAAGGTTTACCATGTCCCTCAGGTCTGTGCACACTTAAGAGATACAGAAAGGCCGTGGAGTAAGTTGATTCTATCTTTCAGTCCATCACCATAGTTGGGTGTCTGGAAACCAGAGAGGAGTTAAATTAAAGATGATCATTGTTTAACTCATGGAAGGTGAGTTGCAAGTAAAACTTTGGTTCTGCTTGGTGATCAAGCGTATGCCAGATTGAGGTTAATCCTTTTTCACCACATGTGATGGATGCAATGTGTATGCACACCTTAAATCTACACTCTGCAGTGTGTGGCAGACAGGCTTGGGTGGCACCCTCAAATGGTGAATGCTTTCAAGGTATTTGTTTGGTGGCTGATGTCCTGAAACCTACTAGAGGGAGAGATTTAGCATCCAGGTCTGTTTTCTCATGCAGGTCTCAATACTTGCATTGACAAAAAATCACTAAGGGCACTAATCGCTTTTAATGATTTAATGAGCAAAACAAGACCAAATAGACGCTCATGGAGGTAATCACTAATGGCGTGTTTGCTTGAATTGTGTCTCTAACAGGCATCATCCTGTATATAATATTGAAAACACAACACTATTACGTGTGTGCACCATATCCTTGAGTCTCTGACCACTACAGTGGTGAGTACTATGCCTGCCCTTATTTACTTATTACATACAATGTGCCAGTGTGAAAATGAGCAAACCTTTAGTTTCTCTAATTTGCTTTCTAATTTTTTCTTGCATATGATAACAGTACCCCGCCGGGCTACCTGTAAGTCAGTTTTAATTCTTCACCATGCATGGGTTAGAACAAGTTATCATTCAAGTATTTTGGTCCCTCGTCCATATACTATTACAATACTTGTTTGATCAAATTTGTCACATACCATACTCACTCCCTCCTCATTTTTAATTGTAGATGTCCCTCAATGTCCTGTCCTGATGAGACCCATATCCCTAACGGTCGAAACGCCGTCGACGCTACAAGGAATTGAACCATAAAATTAGTGCCTAAGACTGTGGATAGACACTAAAACAATTATTTATGTATCAATGTTTAGGTCATTTTCCTTCCTTTTAGCCATCCCATGAGAAACCACTGTGCTTGTATTTATTTTTTGCTGTCTGTATTGTTATTTTTGGTTTCACACGTACACTTGGGACACTGTGCACCCCTTTTTTGTCTTCACATGACTAAGTGATAAACAGAATATGATTGCAAAATCATGCAACCAGTGTTTTGAAGTATAAAAGCATTGTTGAGATCTATCCAATTGTTCATGCATTTCTTTTTGACATCCCTGCCAAACCTCTGTGTTCTTGGAAATTGCTATTAAGCTCTATATTGAATGTATGTTATATAGTATTATAACACAGGAACCATTGTTTTATGATACAATTAAATGCCCTGGTTCCTATGTGAGTAGGGTTCTCCTTGTTTCCTTTGAGACTATTCTTTGATGAGCCTGAGACTCGTAAGAATTCCACTTTGTGTATTGGTTTGCACAGCAACTTTCATGTGCCAGTGAGGACCCTAATACTTGTAAGCATTTCATTTTGTTACTTGGTTTGCACAGGTTTTTCACCAGGGTGATTACTATTGACTAGACACAGAATGTATGCATGGCGATTTGTTCAGATGACCTCTGGAAATTTGGTTGGCACACTCAAGTGTATTTCAGCATGGCCCAATTGTGCGCAACAGTTTTAGGATATGCTGTTTTTTTCTCAGCATTCCTTTCTTAGTGGTTTGTTGAAATTGTACACATTCCTCTTTGTTACTTGGCAATCACGAGTATTCAACCAGGGTGATTATGAATTATATGGCACAGGGTTATGGATGTTGATTTGTTCATGTTAGAAATGAGGGTCTCAAGTTGGTATGTTTCTACCCTGTCCAAGTAGGGACCCTTCCTCCTAGTCAAGATAAGGGAGTTACACTTTAAAATAATCCCTGCTCACCTCCTGAGCAGTCAGGCCTTTCTTAATGGCAATGTGTAAAGCGTTTGCACATATCACACAGTAATACAGTGAAAACATTACACAATGACACCACAGCAGCTTTAGAAAAAAAGCCAATATTTATAAAGATGTGAGTATTACAAGGATCAAATTGCAATACAGTTCCTTGAAGTCGATAGCTCCATCGGGAGCTATCACGGCATCGTGAGCAAACAAATCCAACAGTTCAGGCCTATCGAGAGGTCGCAGGCCAACCATACTGTCAGAAAGACCCGCAAACAGTACCTTGGAAATGGAGGGCATTGTGGACCTTCCGATGAGCTCCGAAGAGGCGGTGTCACAGAAGTCAGGAGGAGTCTGTTCTGAAGGTTGGTGTAAGAGGGGTCGGTCCCTTGAAGTCACACGCGTTGCAGATCAAACTCCGTTAAGTTGAAGTCAGGTGTTCTGGCATCAATGGCATTTGAGCTGCAATGCGAAGTGGGACGATGCGACGTGTGGTGTTCACAGGTCATGGTGCAGGCAGTGGCTCAGTGACAGCATCCAGCGTTGTTGGTGAGACCACGGCTGCAGTGTGAAGCAGGGCGATGCGATGTGATGTATCCACAGGTCACACTACAGGCAGTCACGTCATTGTTGCAGAAACGCTCTCGTCAGTAGGCCCAAGGTTGTGATGCAAAGCAGGGCGATGCTTTGTGTGGTGCCCATAAGTTGTGCACAGAGCACGTCACCAATTTTGGTAGACCT
Source organism: Lissotriton vulgaris (assembly GCF_964263255.1). Classification (NCBI taxonomy): domain Eukaryota; kingdom Metazoa; phylum Chordata; class Amphibia; order Caudata; family Salamandridae; genus Lissotriton; species Lissotriton vulgaris. The sequence continues at coordinate 939,171,727 of NC_141696.1, forward strand.
GGGCTATGTGGTGTGATAGTGTGATGCTGCATGTACCTCACAAAGCGGTGTCCATGGGCCATTGTGTAGGCAGCAGCATCGATGTCGACATAGAGCCTCTTCGGCAGTGATACCAGGGTGGCAATGTGAAGCTAGACAATGAGAGGTGCAGTGCCCACAGGTCACGATGCAAGCAGCTGCATGGGGGACAGCGTTGTGTGATGGCATCGGTGAGACCAGGGTTGTGTTGTGAAGCGGAGCGGAGCGATGCTCCAGGTGGTGCCTTAAGGTCAGGGAGTAGGCAGTGGCGTTGTTGATGGCATCAGGGTGGCTTTTCTTCTTTTGCAGCACAAAACACACTGTTCCCATGCTGTTGGCAGATTAACCTGAAGTCTTTGATGTTGCTGAGACTTCCAACGGGATGCAAGCTCTACTTTAAGCACTTGGAGATACTCAGGCAATACGTTGCAGAAAGTTCAGTCCAGTCCTATCACTGACCAAGACAGAAGCAGCAAGCAGCAGGCCAGCCCAACAAAGCACACAGTAAAGTGAAAGTCCCTCCTTACAGCTTCTTCAGATCTTCTTCTTGGCACGTTCCCCAGTCCCAAATATTTTAAAGGTTGGGGGTCAGAGCCCCAATACTTATACCAATTTTACTCTTTCAAGTTGGCATACTTCAAAATGTCGTTCTTGCCTTATTAGAACCAGTTCTGTCGTCCCTGGAGCAGCCACACTGCAGGGGTGGAGAAAGCACTGCAAAAGGCAGGCACGGGCCTAGGTCAGTGATAACTTTTCCCACCACTTTAGCTCAGGAAGACTCATCAGGATATGCAGGGCAACCTTCAGCTTCCTTTGTTTGAGTGTTTGGAGTGAATGCACAAACAGACCCTGTCAGTCTAAACCAGACGTGGCTTCCACAAGCAGGCACAGAATGGTTAAGCAAGAAAATGCCCACTTTCTAAACGTTACCAAAGGGGATGATGGACAGAGCATTTGAGCAATCAAACGCTCACCCCCAGTCAACTGATCTGGGTTTAATCCATCATCATTCTTTAGCTCACTCCACCACCCCAGTTCAGGCATGGCCATATGCAAATCAGTCTGACCCAGTGCCTCATTGGAACAGTCCAGCCCGAACTACCAAGCCATGTCTTCCCTGGACCAGAAACAAGCATCCTGGGACCGGTTTCTGGCTAATCAGCCATCATCAGCCAGGCTAGCTTGAATCCAGTGGCAAAGTGAGCATTTTCAAACAAGCAATATAAAACCCATCTTTACTAAAAGGTGTCTTTTCAAATTGTGAGTTCAGACATCCCAAACTCCAACTTTCTATCATCTTCCAGTTGGAATCTCCACTGGAAAGGGGTTTCCAGACAGACCCCATGGTAACTTTGTATAGTGAAAAACGAAATGCAGGACATTTGAAGCCACACAACTACATGTCCTACCTTTTAAGGACACTGGACACTGCGCCCTGCCCCTAAGGAATGGGAATGACTTATGTGTAATAAGAGAGAAGGGTGAGGCCTGGCAAGAGGCTTGCCAAGGTCGACATGGCAGTTTAAAACTGCTTGAACAGATACTGCAGTGGCACGTCTGAAGCATATTTAAAACATCAGGCATACAGGACTCTCAAGACAGGGCAGTGGAGGCCTAACTAAAGACATACAGGTCTGTAAACGCCTCCTGCGTAAGGCGATAGCAAAAAAGAAAAGAGGGGGTGGCGCATTGGAGGGACCGACGGTTGCATCACTGAGGGCAGCACTAAGAAAGAAAATTTGGGAACACAAAACCGCCATCTCAGAAAGGGAATGGCTAAAAGTATTTGTCCTGATAAAGCAAAAGAACCCAGTCCACCTGTGGAGACATATAAATCAACTGAGCAGCAGTGGAATATCAAGAGAGAATGGAGTAGCAGAAAAGGACTGGCTGACGTATGTCAACCAGCTTTGTACAAGTACCGCTGCCCACAAAGACAGTCCAGAAGTGGCCAGTGGCAAAGAGGTCCCAGACTGGCAAACAAAGATCTCTCCAGGCGACACGAAAGCCAGCCAAGATAACCTGCCTGAGGGTAATAGAACACCGGGAGAATCATATGATTAAATACCAGCCAAGCTAAATTCCAATATGGTCAGTAAGATCATTAAGAACATGAAGAACGATGGGGCTCCTGGACCAAGTTGTTTTTGACATTTTATAACTGAATCCTCCAAAACGATTTTATGCCTGCACCTATCACTAAGAATAGGCTAGATAATTCTAATAAGAATGATCTTTCTTATTTATAGAGTTTGAAAATCTATCAACCATTTTTGAAGCAATATCCACAAGTGATACCTGGACTTCTTTTGCTGTGTATATGAACTCTATGCACAAGGTAATTTTCAGTACCAATATGGTTCACGGCCCTTAATTCAGATATTCATTTCGCAATATTGTGAACCTGCCATCCTTGTTTTTCAGCATTGTTGCTTTGGATGCTCCTGCTCAAATTCTTCACAGAGCTCTGTCGATTTATTTCAAGTAGCACCACTGACCCCTTCGGGAAGTGTTTGTCTCAGAACCTTAATGTAAGCAAATATTACTCTCAACAACATGTAATTCATCAAGCTATTGTTGATTTTATACCTAGTCGCCACACCGACTAAACAAGTTGTTTTAATGCATTTGATCATTAAAAATGTTTTCTTTCTCTGTTTGTCTTGCGAATAGATATGTTCTTTATTTACTTTTTGTAATATAACCAGGTTGTAATGCAATATTATTCTGTCAGAGTTTTTCCTAGGGTCATCAACTATAATGCTTAAAGCTCAAGTCCTGATGATGGTCTTATGAAAATATCTCCAAAAGACCGAAACGCCGACTACTGAGTCTAATTCTGCTTGATATTCATTAACCACTATTGATTTTCGTTTATTTTTGATTTGAAATCGTTGTGTCATTATTTGTTAGCAGTGTAGACTTATTTTAAGATACATCTTAGGAGCATATAAGACGCTCCCTTTTATATCCCAAATGCATTTTTCTGTACCCTACTTGTATTGTTGATTTAATTTCCCTGTTGCAAAGAAAATAACAATCTTTTGACTCAAAAAACCTGGTTATTGTATTCTTTCACTTCTTTAATGTGTTAGTGTGGTAACATTATTGATTTGTACATGAGAAACTTCATTCAGCCACTAACTTTTAGTAGCGTGGGTACTTAATCCACTGTAGTCCCTCTTTTGCTGTAACTAAGAATTCTAAACAAACAAACCCCTTGCTGGCCCATTTTTTGAACGTTTTAATTGCCCAAGCCCGCAAGGGTATATTGGATCGCTCTCCCCCTTCAAAAATTTCAAATGGAATTCCAGCACCTGTCTTTAAAAAGGCCCCCAACTTTAAGGCAGGTTTGCTAACTCCTTTATTCGTCCATACATTTCAATCATACACCGACCCCCGATTCATGGATGGGCTCAATTTTGGTCCCTATTCATGAAAAGGGAGACAGCCTAAAACCTTCGAACTATAGGCTTATTGCCCTGCCTGACCTTGAAGCCAAGGCTTACGCTCGCCTTCTACTAAAGGACTTGGAGGGGCGGGCAGAAGAGAATAGCATTATACCATCTTCTCAAACAGGCTTAGGGTCAAAGGCATCGACCATGTATAACATACTGGCATTGGCCTATTTATCCACCCAGGCCATCACAAAGAACCATCCCCCACTTTTCTGCTGCTTCATGGATTACAGCACAGCCTTCGATAAAGTGGTGCGTAGAAGACTATGGTGGAAGCTAGAAAACTGGGGCATTCCACCGAACCTATTGAAGGCAATAAGATCGCTTTATGAAGATACCTGGGTAAGAGTCAAAACCAAAGCCAGCCTCGAAACTCAACACGGAGAACGGGCTGAAACAAGGTTGCGTGTTGGCTCCCATTCTTTTCAATCTTTACAAAGCGAATTTGGGTGAAGCCCTAAAAGGTGCCAGCCTAGCAACTCCAAGACTAGGAAATATGAGGTTGCCGGTGCTTCAATACTCTGAAGACACTGCCATAATGGATCACACAACTGCTTTGAATCAATTTAATAACATCAATAACCTGCTAGTAAACCAAGGAAAGACCAAGGTTGTCATCTTTGGGTCCTACCATCAGAAAAAGAAAGCACAATGGCATTTGGGTAACCTGCAAATCAAGACAGAGGTGTCATACAATTACCTAGGGGTCTTGCTGATGGATCGGGCTACTGCCCATTTGAAAAATCAAAGCACTAAGCCTAACAGGGTCATACATTTACTCAAACAACTAAACAATCAGCTGACTAGTCCAACCGCCGGCCCAATATTGAAAGCTATGAAAGCAAAACTGCTACCTGCAATCAGTTATGGCCACCAGTCTTTCCCAGGGTCACCGCAGGCCTACTTAAATACACCGCAATCTAAAGCTTATAAAACAGTGTTTCAAATCCCAAGGGCAGCAAGGCAAGCAAGGCTTAGATTGGAGCTGGGAATGGCAAGGCCGGACCTGATGTGCCATTGTGACATCATAAAGCTCTACCTCAGGATTTTAAGGGCTCCGGCCTACTCCTTAAAACTCCAACTAAAATCAATCTTTGAAGAGCCATGCACGCTCTGGCATTCTGCACTCGATAAAGCGATTGAGACATTGAATATAGTGAGAGAAAGCATATCGAGGCTGGACATCCCCCTGAACACATGGAAAAAAGTGATAAATAAACAAGTGTGTGAAAACTCATTTGATCTGGAATGTAAATCCCTTCGTTCAAGTCCACTCTTAGACTCCTTGAATAGTTCTTATGATGGAGCAAGTATTCGCACGTTACGCGACTTGCTTGTATCAAGAACCTCGAATAACTTTAACTTTGTAATCAACTTGTTTTGTCTTACTAATATTGCACATTTTACACTACACGGGGTGTCCCAGTGACACTTGCATATGTGTTTACTAATATTAACTACGCTTGCATTAAAATGGTCGCTGCTTAGCGGGAAATTAGTCTGCGCATGCATCGGTCATACCCATGTGATGTGACGCACTCGCAGTTCTGGAGGGAAACTGTTGCTCATGCGCAATACAGCTAAAATGGCCGCTTTGTTTCTCACATGCTATGTGCTTGCTGTGTTGCTTTCGCAAAGCTGTGTGTTCTGCCTAACTCCTAATGCTATAGATATTATAAAGTAAGGGATGTAGTATAGCCAATCATGGTATACAGTGTATTCATTTTTTCTGAATTTCTAAATTGTTTTCGCTTACTTGTCATGTAAACGCATCCCTTTGGGCCGGAGAGACAGGCATGATTACATATTTGAAGTCCCTATGGTCCAAGTCACGTGATGGGGGAAAATGAACCTGGCCGCAGTGGAAATCAGCCAGCTGGCAGCCAAAGCCAAGATGCTCCTGGGAACCTGAATTATTCCCCAGCTACCCGAAGCTGAACAGTACCTGCATTTGCTACAAATGTATATGACTTACTGTGTACCCTATTGTATTGTAGAAGTCTGATGCCATGGGAACTGGAATGAAAGAGGAGGGGTTGAAAATGAATATTAAGTCTGAGAAAGTCTAAATTTGAGATAAAAAGATGATCTAACCCTCTCCTCTGACCAATCAGAATTTAGGGAACCTTGCACTTGCAACATTTGTGGGTGGTATGATGACCCGAAAATAGTATACCTAGCCTAGGTTTAGCTAGAGAAATCGTCCGACTTGTCCGAATAGCTGACCTGTCACTGACCCAACGAACTCTATAAGTGATTGATACAGAGAGCTGCGGAGCACTCTGTCCGTAATTTCCACAGACTCAGTCGGGGTTTGGGAAACCTTAAGTGCTGGCAAAGCACTTTGCTGGGAGATTCGAAAACCCAATCGGGGTTATTGGCAGATTTCTTGCAGAGAGGGGGAAGCACAGGCGTTGCATCCGAAGCTGCAGGTGTTGGTCGTACCCTTTGGTGAGCCCGGTCCCGATCCATATCCTGGGGTTATCCTGTCCTGACTGTCCATGAGCCGTACCTGCTCGCCTACTGGCAGCCTAAGTCCTTGAGGGTTCCTTCCCACCTTTTCCAACTGACCCGTGGCCAGGGTTAGTCTTCAACCTATCCATGGTAAATATAACGAGTGTGGGTGTTTGTCTATCTAAGCTTTCTCTCTCTCCCTAATAAAGCAAAATTGTCTATGTCCTTAACCCTGTTTCTATAAATAAGGTTTTTCGTGCAAACTTGTCTCTTAGTATGCTCCTTTCTCTTCCTACCCTTAGTCAAATACAGAACCGTATGCATAAATAGTTTGCTCCATTTTTACCCTCCCTTTAGCGAATAAGCACATCTGGATAAATAAAATTGCATAAGTTTCATTTCTCTGAGCCGTTAGTGAATTTCGAAAGTCTGTTTTGATTAGGATATTCCCTTTCTTTACCCGCTCATGGCATCAGACGACGAGGATTGAAGTTTAGATAAAGGTGTTGAAAACTTCTTGCGTTTGTGGTTATTATAAAGAGTACAACATATTTTTTGCTTTTGTATTTTGTGAAGACTATTTACCTTTCAGCTAGCTCCTGATCCATTGTGACCTTAGGTACCTGTGGCGAGGATTGGTAAGTCAGGTACCTTGGACATAAATAGGGAGAAAAAGGGTTACTGGTAGTAGAGTGTAGGTTACCCGATTAAAGAATATGGAAAATTTGAAATTATGGGCCCAAGTGTGCATATTTGGTAAAGAAAATTAGTCGGGTGACCTGCGCGCTCTATCAGTAATTTTCTGGGAGCAGAGCTATGGTTAGGACTAGTTAAGATAGGTAGATAGGTTACTTGCTGGTAAACTGTGAACATTTTAAAGTGCTGCTAACAATAATTTTTTCCCAAATCGATCGATCAAAGTATAATAAAATAAAATTGTTTTTAGAAATGCTATGAAATGTGTTTTAAGGTTTTGATGAAATGCTGCTATATGATTTTTCTGTATTAACCATTTGTTAGTGATTGTTATATGTTGTCTGGAATCCCCGGGGGTAGAATAGTGGGTGGTGAGTAGAATCCATCTCGCGGTGAGGTCAGTGGCTCGAGGAAAATTAGTGCATGGTTAGGCAGAACTGGAAGCGCTAATTAGGGTTTCTGTATGAATAGTTGAATAAATGATAGCAACGAGTTTGCTATTGAAACTTCAGTTGTGATATAACCTAGTAAGGGTCACATGATGAAGGAGTAGTAGGTTCATCGGAGCTTGAGTGATAGCAAAGGAGTTTGCTAGTGAAACTTTAGACTTAGTATATATACCGAAAAGAGTGGATGAGTCAAAGAAGTAGCAGGTTCTCTAACGCGTGTGTGAAGGGTATGCAGAAGGGTCTATCCGCAGTGTATGAAAAGTTGACAGAAGAGGTTTACTTGCAGTGAAACGTATCTTTCTTTCTAGACACTCAAGTACAGTGGCGAATGTTTTACGTTGTAAACTAAATAGAGCACTTGCACTTTAAGAAAGAAATCAAGTTTCCGTTACCTTGTGAAGGAGGGAGTCAGTTGCGGAGCTGCGCTGACACTCTGTGCCCCGCTGGTATTGGTCAGAACAGCAGGTGTGTAGCGGGGCTGTTATTGTAAAGGAGGGGTGAGTGCCAGAGCGTGAGAACGCGTTTCACGAAAAGGCCGCGCACCCATTGGTTGAGATTATTGGCAATCACAGTGTTGATTGGTTGTTGACATTTGTAAACCGCCTTAGCATTGGAAGAAAAATTTGTAAACAAAAGCACATATTTTACCAAAATGTAAGTTTCATAAATATATGTGGTATTCGCTGAATCCCGAGACTCGACCTGATCCTAGGTACTTAGGGTTTGCAAAAGATCAGTGGAAAGGTCGTAGACTGGACGGAATGTACGGAAGCAAGATAAAATTGACTTTTGCCGACAAGGTTAAGAATTATTCAAAAAAAGACAAACCTATGAAAACGAGAGAAGGAGTTATCATTCCACCGCCTAATACTCCCGCATCATTCATGATGTTTGGCAAAGGGTATCATACCTGTGTGTGGTTGGAAAATTGGGTGGAATATACCAAGGATGACGGAATTTTAGCATTTCCCTTAGATGGTACCTTTAATGGTAGGATTTTGTTTAATTTAAGGACTCGAATGAATGATTTGCATCCTAGACCTAGATTGACGCAATATGAGGCTTTGGAAGAATGGGAAATAGAGGCGTTTGAGCGAGACAGACCCAGAATGGATAAGGGGTTAGCAAAATTTTATCAGAAAGCACAGAGAGAGACCCGAGAGAAAAAAATGAAACAGTGGCGACAGAATATGATGGTAGAAGGACTGTTCCCAGTACGTCCTGTAGATGAAACTGTAGGAGGGAAAAAGACAGAGAAAACACGACACTTAATGACAACGGGTGATTCGGAAGATGAGTACCTGGAGGATTTGTTAATGACAAATCCACCTCCATATGATGAAGAGTTTAGGTCCCTGAGTACGAAAAATCCATTCCTTAGACCTCCCAGGAACAGAAGGGCAAGTGCATCTGAACTGATAGGTCTAGGTTATAGGCCAAGTGGCAATGAAGGGTCAAGCATGTCTGATCCAACTGTTCCAAATTATAGGCCGTCTTGTGATGAGGGACCAAGTATGACTGCCCCAACTGCCCCGAGTCTTTACCCTCCATTAATTCCACAAATAGTACACGCACCTCCATAAAAAAGGTCTTACAGGACCAAGATAGAGAGGCTTTAATTAAACAGAGAACTGAATTAATACAAAAGATGTCTCAGTTAAATTCAAATCCTGAAGCTCTGACCATTCCAGTAGCAATTGGTCCAGTTGTTCCTCTTTACGGGGATAGACAGGCTAGTCCGAAAACTCCAGTTATTACCCCAGCTGTGGTTCAGCCAAGAAAAGAACCCTTAGTTGTTGATGACCAGACAAGTGAATGCGAATCTGTAATTTCCCTGATGGATTTGCCCATTAGGGAACCAGAATCTCGTTCACAGAAAAGGACTACACCTTTGAATTCAAGAGAAGTACAGATAGAAACATCTTCAGGTACTAGAAGTGCCACGGAAGTGACTCCTGAAGAAATCGAAAGATGGTCTAGGGAGTTAGAAAAAACCAAATCCTCAGCCTAAACCATTAGATATTTATAAACTCAGAATAGAAATGGAAGAACTGATGGCTGGGAATGTGGGACTGGACAGGCTAAACACCGTTAGAGCTGTGTGGACACGGCAGCTAACATGGGAATAGATGTCAGCAAGTCCAAAGTATTGCAGAAGCCCTACAGAGCAGAATTTTCTGACAGAGACTTAGAAAACATGAACGTGTCAGGGAAAAAGGTTCAGATAAGGGAATTGTTGAATCTGTTGCAAAAATGGTGAGACTTAGACAAATGGAAAGCCAGATGGGCAAAGAAAAAGGAAGATAATAGATCCAGACAAGTGTCCTCTGAATATGTCTTAAAAGAAGCTGACAAAGCAGAAACTTTGTATCCCATGCGAGAAGTGCCAGGGGGAAAATATGTACATGTTCCATGGTCCCGACATGATATTGTGTCATTCACAAATGATTTCCCAAAATTACGAGAGAAACCTGTGGAGTGGTACAGACAGGTTAAGCGGTTTATTAAAGTCCAAAAATGCCTCTTGAAAGAACTAGATGGGTTCTTTGACATTGTAGTTCCTGTAGATTTGTGGACAGAATGTAAAATTGCTGTTGATTGGCCAAGTGAAGAGCACCCCCGAGACCCGAGGACAGGAGCCCCCTCAGCGGAGATGATGAGGAAATATGACCAGGTCATATTATACCTGAAAGGAAAGGTGCGTGCAAAGGAAACTGATTGGATCCGAATAGATAGAACTACCCAAAATCGTGATGAAACTGTACCCTCATATTATGAACGTCTGTTACAAGTGTTCACAATGTACAGCGGGTTATATAACATTGAAATGAAGGATATGACCCACTTTATTTATCGATTTGTGTTAGGGCTAAGATCTGAAACTTCTCAGTGGATTAAAGACAATAAAATCTGTTGGCAAGCCAAGCCTATAGATGAGGTCCTGAAGTACGCCAAGTATTGCGAAGATGAGTTGGAAAATAAATGAAAAGAATTAAAGGAAAAAGTTATGTGGGCACAAGTAAAATTAGCAGAGCAGCAAGAAAAGCAGTTAAGTAAAAATGAATAATAATACCCAGAATTCAGGCCCTGGGGGTGGAGGAAAGCCCAGAGTAAAGATGAACCGAGAGGAGGCCAAAAAGAAATTCCCCTGTCACGGGTGCGGACAAATAGGGCAGTGGAGAGACGAGTGTCCGGTGGTACAAAATGGTAATGTACAAACAAATTATTTAAATCCACAGGTGCAGAATGAGGGACCGCGAAAGACCCAACAACAGGTAAAACTGCCACAATTGCCTCGTGCACCTAGGCCAAACTATAGGAGCAAAGCACAAAAGGGTGAGGAAGCAGAGGTGTGGGAAGGAAGGGATGACAGAAATGCAGCAGTTTCGCAATTCCTATTGAATGATACATTCCTCTGTGATGAACCTTACTGACGGTGCCTGAGGGGGGAGGACGAGGAGTACGTGCTTGGCGCCTCCTTGCCGGTGGACCAGTCAGGGCCATACATTGAAGGAAAGGTTGAAGGAAATTATGTCACCTTTCTGTTTGACACTGGTGCAACCCGTTTCACTGTAAGAACAGCAGAAGTTCCAAACCTACCCCTCTCGGGAGAAGCAATCCAAGTAGTGGGCGTTTCTAATCAGTTAATTAGTACCCCAGTTACAGAGCCAAATTGTTGTGCAAAATGAATTGTACCATCTTTTGCACACCAAAAGGCGTTGAAATACAGACCCCAGACGTAGATGGAATTTACAAATTGATGTTAATAAGGCCTGACTCAGAAATGAAAAGACTGACAATACAAGACCTACCTGAAGAACTCCAACAGACAGTGAAACCCGAGGTATGGGATTTTACCGGAAAGGATGTAGGATTAATGGCAAATGTTGACCCAATTAAAATAGCCATAAAAGAAGATGCAATTTACCCAAATACCAAACAGTACAGGATGAGTGCAGAAGTAAAAGCAGGGGTTGCTATTGAAATAAACAGATTGTTAGAAGCAAACATTATACAGGAAGTGATGAGCAGTTCTTGTAATTCACTCATTATTGGAATCAAGAAACCTAGTGGAAAATACAGGGTAGTGCAGGACCTGCGCAAGGTACACAAAATTGTTGTTCCTTGTTGTCCTATTGTTCCAAACCCTGCAGTGATTTTGTACCAAATTTCATGGAATGCGGAATGGTTTACCGTTATTGACTTATGTCACGCATTCTTTTCAATCCCATTGCATCCAGACAGCAAATTTCTTTTCTCATTTAAATTCAACAGTCATGTCCCTAGGGGTACACAGAGAGTCCTTCGATTTTCAATCAGATTCTGAAAAAGTGCCTTGAATCTTTGGTCCTACCTGGAGAATCAGTCCTGGTGCAATACATAGATGACCTCTTGTGGCGTCTAAAAGTCGGAAAGACTGTGTTGTTGACACCATTGCCTTATTGAACCATTTAGGTAAAGGAGGGTGTTAGACCCGTCTGCTTCTGAGAGTCCCCTCACCACTATGATTTCTTTTGTTCCCCTGTACCTCCCAAAATTTGTCGCTTTTCTTTGTCTACCAGGACCTTTTTGTGTGCTGTTTCAATGGGGCTAGATGTTCCTTGACGCCCAGTTGTTCACAAGGTTTTTGGCACCTATTCACAAGACACCTGGCGAAACCTGTGACATTATAGACTGGGATTGGCAACCTGTATGAATGACCTCAAAATGGTGGCCATCCATTTTCCTCATGAGAGTGACTCCCTGTGGAGCCTCCATGAACCCTGACCTTTCAAGGTTTTGGCACCCTTTTACTTGGTGCGCATTCCTGACAGGAATTACTTTATTTCCCTCAGGTACACAAAATGGCTGCTCTAGAACCCCAGTATGGTGGCTGTTAGAGCCCCAAATACCCCAGTAGTGCCATGTCAATGGCCTAACCCAAAGAAGGATGTAGAACCTACTGGCACGAGCCAGCACCTCAGGGCACTGGCTATAAAAGGTCCAGTCCCTGGCGGCCATTTTAGATGACCAAAAGACTAGATAGGATAATGATGTTCCAGATCTAGGTGAAGAAGGAGATTCCAGACTTGACACCAGATTGACACCTGCCCTGTTGACCCCATGAGGCAGCTGGTAGCGCGGGCAGTAGAGCAAGCAAGAGTCACTGGCGTGGATCCTGACTGGCGTTCCAGTCAGCTGTGTGTGCGGTGACCTCGCGCCTACAGTGCCTGCCCAGCGAGTGCCTCGTCACCCCCAAGAGACTGTGGCCGATTTATCGTGTGCCTCCCCGCCCCCCCTCCCCCCGGTGGCGAATTACGACTGATTCGGGTCGCAAGGCGAGAGCAAGTTCGCCGCGACCACAAGCGTCTTCTGTGCCCCTTGTGTGACAGGCGCCTCCAGCGAGGAGCTCGGACGTCTCCGAGCTCCACCGGCGTAGAGTGCTTCCTGCGCAGAGTGAGGTGAGGTGGTGCGCCGGGGCGGGAAAAGGCCGGCCTTCGTTGGGCGGGACTACTGTCTCTGCCCCACCCCAGTGGATCGGGGGCTGTAGCTGTGGGCGGGAACCATCCCTGTTTGAGGAAGTCGGAGGGAGGTCCGTGGAGCCCCTGAGAACCCGTCGCTGGCAAGAGAAGTGCTGAACCCGACTGAATCGCTTTTCGATTGCAGCCGATGTGAGGTGGGCCCGTTTCTTCAGGTGGGAAGCGCTGTTATAAAGGAACTGTGAACCGGCATTTATTTGACTGAGCGCGAAGATTGTGTGACCTCTTCGGCAGCCCCGTTCGGCAGTCTAACGACTTGGAACTGGTGCCGCCTGAGTGCTAGCGGGGACAGAAACCCCTAGGTGCGCTTAGACCCCCACCGGCAAACAGAGATCTCAACCCGGTGGCAGCCGAGTGTAAATGAAGTGTTCACTGTCTTTCCTTGCCTTTTAGATATACGCGCATAACCCCCGTGTGATTCTTAAAGAGTCCCAGCACTCCCTGTTAAGCCCAGAGAAGCCAGTGTACACTAATGGTGAAATCGTCATAAACTGTAAGAGTAATCATTCCAACCTGAAATGTATTTGCAAATGTAATGTTCCTGAAGTATTTAATTGGTGGCAGCGATACCAGAATGAATCTGTAGATGTTCTTGAACTGAACCAGTATTTACTCTGCTACACAGACAGTGATATTTATGCTATTTATTGAAGATATTTATTCCCGACATTTATTCTATTTATTGACAATATTTATTCCTGATATTTAATCTATTTATTGATGAACTGTACTCCTAAGCTTATTTATTGAATCTATTCCAAAATCGAAACCCAGCAAATTGTGACCCAAAAGAAATGTAATTGTGCTTTCCTAATTGATCCCCATTCACAACAGGGAATTTTTACATAAAGGAATCGTATTTTTCTACAACAGTGGTGTGGTGTCCTTCTTTTTGGTGGTTGTTCAAGGAGATATTATTGGGTCGAAGCCGGCTTAACACAATAGCCTTCACTTGCCTTGACACTTGAGCCAAGCTGCCCCCTTTGTGCTGGGCTTGCCCATCGCAGGTCCAACATAAAATTGGTGCTCAGCGGGTGGGATTACGAGCCGTGCTTGTTTTGGACCCCATAATAATTCCGTGTGTGCCACAGGTACACACCCGGAGTTTTCTCCCAGCGGCCCTCCAATTCCATATTTAGTTTTTTCCAAATTCTCTTCTGGAGGTGGGTGGAGGTGACCCTCAGAGTTCCTATCCTTGTAACCTACTTCGAGGTGGTTGTCCACACTTTTCACTGACAAGATGGAATTTGATATGTCAGAGCTGGAGACCTATACCGTGGCGCAGCTCAAAGAGTTCTGTCAGGAAAGGGGAGTGTTCGTTAGGCGAGGGGCCAAAAGAGAGGAGCTCCGCATTAGTCTGCGAGCCTGGGTGGAGGCGCATCCGGAGGGTATGGTAGAGGAGGAGGAGTCAGACAGGGGTACTGTCGTTGAGAGAGCTGCGGAATGTCCCCTGGGGGTGGGTGATATGATAATCAGCCCCAAGGTAGCCTCACGGGAGGGCAGCAGTGCATCAACAGGAGGGTTGTCAGAGACCGAGTTAGCTGATAGAAGAGAGGAAAGACAATTGAGGTGGGAGTCAGCTAAGCTGGAGATGGAAGGGAAGAGGATGGAACACGAGTTCAAGCTACGAGAACTCGACCTCAGAGCCAATAACATCACTCCGGAGGGTGTCGAGTCTAAGGAATTTGCCAGGGAGCTCACGCCTCACTTACCCAAGGACGTGGTCGTAAGCTATACTGTTGGAGATGACATAGCTAAGTGGCTGGCAGCCTATGAGTTCTGAGAGGATCAGGTAGACTACCCCGCCATGAAGGTGGCGCTCATTAGAAAGTTTGGGTTGACCCCCGAGAAATACCGGCAGAGGTTTAGGTGCAGCCATAAACTGAGCTCACAGAATTGGGTTGACTTCCTGGATTATGCCAAGAAAGCCCTGGATGGGTGGGTCCAAGGTAGTGAGGTGGAAGACTATCGAGGGTTGTACAATCTCATACTCAAGGAACATCTCCTCGAGAAATGTCTTCCCGAGCTGAGGCAGCACCTGGTAGACAGCAAACTTACTTGCCCCCGTAAGCTTGCTGAGGAGGCGGACATTTGGGTAAGTACCCGAGTGTCCACGAAGGGGACGGGAGGAGATTCTCAGAAGTCCGGACAGGGCGCTCCCCAGAAGAAAGAGTGGGGAGATAATAAGAAACAGGAGTTCTCCAAAGGCCCCCAAAATAACTTTAAGGGGAAAGGTTTCTTCTCCAACTCTAAGGCTAGCCCGCAAAAGAACCCTAATCCTGGCCAGAGTCAGCAGCCAAGGGTTGTCCATTGCTTTGAGTGCGGTGGTATTAGACATTATAAGGGAGACGCGAAATGCCCAAAGAGACCACCCCCTCCCACTGGAGGAAAGGCCCCGGGAGTTGCTAGTGTAGCGCTCGGGGAGGAGATGCCCTTAGTTAAGGGGAAGGAGTGGGCTGGGTGTCATCTTAGTGTCCCTGGGTGATCGGGAGATGGTTCCAAAAATCCAGGTGCCCCCAAATACTACCAGGTATGGGCAATGGGTCGCCATCAATGGCCATAGAGGGGAAGCTCTGAGAGATACAGGAGCCAGTATGACTATAGTTAGGAGTCATCTGGTGTCCTCAGAGCAGGTGATTCCAGGCGTACTTCATCCAGCCGCAATGGCTGACGGCAGAATGAGCCACTATCCCGTGGCTGAGGTTCCCTTTGAGTGGGGAGGGGTTGCAGGTTCACTTCGAGTTGCCGTAAGCCCCCCCGTGCCAGTCTATTGTCTGCTGGGCAATGATATGGAGCACAATGCTTGGAAGGAGGTGGAATACCGGACTCATTCTGAGATGCTGGGTACACCTGATTGGGCCTGTGTGAGTACCAGGTCGGCGGCTGCTCGGGAGGAGAAGTCGCATGGGCTGGAGCCTGGAACAATGGCCCACCCAGCTGCCGATGAGGGAGCATCTCGAGGACAGGAAGAGCCTGCCTCGATGTCCGTGCCCCATGAGACGGATAGGCCATCGGAGGAGATGGACCCGGAGTCGGCGGAGGAGGACATGGTTCCATTGGAGGATCTGCCTATCCCCGCTGAGTGGCGAGTGGAGGGAGGACCATCCAGGGAGGAACTGAGCAAGGGACAGAGGGAATGTCCCACCCTCGAGGGTCTGAGGCAACAGGCTGAAGCCCAGGCAGCAGGTAATGAGTCTGGGAACTATTGTGTTTACTGGGAGGATGGACTCCTCTACAGTGAGCCCAGGGCACCAGTGCACGGACTGTCACGGGCCCTGGTAGTCCCACAGTGTTACCGAGCCTTCCTATTAGAGTTGGCTCACGAGATTCCCTTGGCAGGACACCTGGGACAGGACAAGACCTTTGCACGGCTTGTCCCCCACTTTTATTGGCCTCGAATGAGGGTGGCGTCCGATACATACTGTCGGTCGTGTGTGTCATGCCAAGCCAGTGGGAAAACAGGGATGAAGCTAAAGGCTCCCCTGGAACCACTTCCCGTCGTTGGCACCCCCTTTGAAAGGGTGGGCATCGACATTGCTGGGCCCTTAGATCCGCCGACAACATCCGGTCACAGGTTCATCCTGGTACTGGTGGATCATGCCACAAGGTATCCGGAGGCAATACCTCTGAGAACCATTACTGCACCGGTAGTGGCGAAGGCCCTGATGGGGATCTTTACCCGAGTGGGATTCCCCAAGGAAGTTGTGTCTGACAGGGGGACCAACTTCATGTCAGCGTACATGCGGGCAATGTGGAAGGAGTGTGGGGTGACCTACAGGTTTACCACTCCTTATCACCCACAGGCCAATGGCCTGGTGGAAAGGTTCAACAAAACCTTAAGGGTATGATCAGAAGTCTACCCGAAAGACTGCGGAGGAAATGGGACGTCCTCCTACCCTGTTTGCTCTTTTCTTACAGGGAAGGGCCGCAGAAGGGAGCGGGCTTTAGCCCCTTTGAGCTTTTGTACCGGCACCCTGTACGTGGACCTCTCAGCCTGGTGAGGGACTCCTGGGAAAAGTCTCCTCGGGAAGTTCCCCAGGACGTGGTGAGCTACATGCTGGCCTTCCGGAGCCAAATGGCTAGGTTGTGGAAGCAAGCTTCTGACAACTTGGAAGCCAGCCAGTCTGTGATGAAAGCGTGGTATGACCACAATGCTCACCCAGTGGAGCTGGAGCCTGGTCAGAAGGTGTGGGTGATGGAGCCTGGAGAGCTGAGTGCCCTCCAGGACCGTTGGACAGGCCCCTATGAGGTGTTGGAGAAGATGGGCAAGGCTACCTACTTGGTGGACGTGAAGACCCCTCGGCACCCACATCGGGTGTTACATGCCAACCGCCTCAAGCCCCACTACGAGAGGCCCGAAGTCATGTTGGTTATGGTGACTGATGGATCAGAGGAAGAGGACGCAGAGCCTCTCCCTGACCTTTTTGCGTCTCAAGAAAAGGATGGGTCGGTGGAGGGAGTGAAACTCTCACCATCCCTGACTCCTGAGCAGCAGGAGGAATGTCGCCAGGTCTTGAGGTCATTCGCTCCTCTGTTCTCCCTTGTCCCGGGTAAGACCCACCTGTGTACCCATGACGTGGACACAGGAGACAGCCCACCTGTGAAGTCCAAGTCTTACCGGCTGTCTGACAAGGTGAAGGCCAGCATTCGAAGTGAAGTAGCTAAGATGCTGGAGCTAGGGGCCATTGAACCTTCAAGTAGCCCTGGGTCTAGCCCGGTGGTTTTGGTGCCCAAAGCCGCTCCACCTGGCGCCACACCAGAATTACGATTCTGTGTGGATTACCGAGGACTAAATTCGGTAACCAAAACAGATGCTCATCCGATCCCACGGGCGGATGAACTGATTGACCGGTTGGGAGTTGCCCAATATCTCAGTACCATTGACCTCACTGCAGGGTACTGGCAGATTCCCATGACTGATGGAGCCAAGGAAAGGTCAGCCTTCTCCACACCTGATGGACACTACCAGTTCTGTATCATGCCCTTCGGGCTCAAGAACGCTCCTGCCACTTTCCAGCGGCTGGTGAACACGATCCTCACCGGGATGGAGTCCTTCTCTGCTGCCTACTTAGATGACATAGCTGTCTTCAGTAGCAGTTGGGAGGATCACTTGCAGCACTTGCAGGCAGTTCTCCAAACCCTGGAAAGGGCTGGCTTGACAATCAAGGCCAGCAAATGTCAGATTGGACAGGGGTCAGTAGTGTACTTAGGTCACTTGGTGGGCAGGGGAAAGGTGCAGCTCCTTCAGGCGAAGATTGAGGCAATCATGGCCTGGAAACCCCCAAGACCCAGACTGAGGTCCAAGCCTTCCTGGGCCTCACAGGCTACTACAGACGGTTTGTGAAGGGGTATGGCACTATCGTGGCACCCCTTACTGAACTCACGGCCAAGAAGCAACCCAGGAGAGTCATCTGGACGGAGGCTTGTCAGCGAGCCTTCGACACTCTGAAACAAGCATTGTGTAACGCTCCCATCTTGAAGGCTCCAGACTTCACAAAAGAATTCATTGTCCAGACAGATGCATCCGACATTGGCATTGGGGCGGTGTTATCGCAACTCAATGAGGAGGGTCTGGATCAACCCGTGGTCTTTCTGTCACGGAGACTGCTTCCCCGGGAACAGAGGTGGAGTACCATTGAGCGGGAAGCCTTTGCGGTGGTCTGGGCACTGAAGAAGCTGCGACCATACTTGTTTGGTTCGCACTTCCTTGTTCAGACAGACCACCGACCCCTTCGCTGGCTCATGCAGATGAAGGGGGAAAACCCCAAACTGTTGAGGTGGTCTATCTCCCTACAGGGAATGGACTTTCGGGTGGAACACCGGCCCGGAGTTGACCACGCCAATGCAGACGGTCTCTCCAGGTATTTCCGCCTTAGTGTTGAGAACTCGCAAGGGGTTGGGTAGCTCTCCCCACCATCAGCTGGGGGGGACGCATGTTAGACCCGTCTGCTTCTGAGAGTCCCCTCACCACTATGATTTCTTTTGTTCCCCTGTACCTCCCAAAATTTGTCGCTTTTCTTTGTCTACCAGGACCTTTTTGTGTGCTGTTTTAATGGGGCTAGATGTTCCTTGACGCCCAGTTGTTCACAAGGTTTTTGGCATCTATTCACAAGACACCTGGCGAAACCTGTAACATTACAGACTGGGATTGGCAACCTGTATGAATGACCTCAAAATGGTGGCCATCCATTTTCCTCATGAGAGTGACTCCCTGTGGAGCCTCCATGAACCCTGACCTTTCAAGGTTTTGGCGCCCTTTTACTTGGTGCGCATTCCTGACAGGAATTACTTTATTTCCCTCAGGTACACAAAATGGCTGCTCTAGAACCCCAGTATGGTGGCTGTTAGAGACCCAAATACCCCAGTAGTGCCATGTCATTGGCCTAACCCAAAGAAGGTTCTAGAACCTACTGGCACGAGCCAGCACCTCAGGGCACTGGCTATATAAGGTCCAGTCCCTGGCGGCCATTTTAGATGACCAAAAGACTAGATAGGATAATGATGTTCCAGATGTAGGTGAAGAAGGAGATATCAGACTTGACACCAGATTGACACCTGCCCTGTTGACCCCCTGAGGCAGCTGGTAGCGCGGGCAGTAGAGCAAGCAAGAGTCACTGGCATGGATCCTGACTGGCGTTCCAGTCAGCTGTGTGTGCGGTGACCTCGCGCCTACAGTGCCTGCCCAGCGAGTGCCTCGTCACCCCCAAGAGACTGTGGCCGATTTATCGTGTGCCTCCCCGCCCCCCCCCCCCGGTGGCGAATTACGACTGACTCGGGTCACGAGGCGAGAGCAAGTTTGCCGCAACCACGAGCGCCTTCTGTGCCCCTTGTGTGACAGGCGCCTCCAGCGAAGAGCTCGGACGTCTCCGAGCTCCACCGGCGTAGAGTGCTTCCTGCGCAGACTGAGGTGAGGTGGTGCGCCGGGGCGGGGAAAGGCCGGCCTTCGTTGGGCGGGACTACTGTCTCTGCCCCTCCCCAGTGGATCGGCGGCTGTAGCTGTGGGCGGGAACCATCCCTGTTTGAGGAAGTCGGAGGGAGGTCCGTGGAGCCCCTGAGAACCCGTCGCTGGTGAGAGAAGTGCTGAACCCGACTGAATCGCTTTTCGATTGCAGCCGATGTGAGGTGGGCCCGTTTCTTCAGGTGGGAAGCGCTGTTATAAAGGAACTGTGAACCGGCATTTATTTGACTGAGCGCGAAGATTGTGTGACCTCTTCGGCAGCCCCGTTCGGCAGTCTAAAGACTTGGAACTGGTGCCGCCTGAGTGCTAGCGGGGACAGAAACCCCTAGGCGCGCTTAGACCCCCACCGGCAAACAGAGATCTCAACCCGGTGGCAGCCGAGTGTAAATGAAGTGTTCACTGTCTTTCCTTGCCTTTTAGATATACGCGCATAACCCCCGTGTGATTCTTAAAGAGTCCCAGCACTCCCTGTTAAGCCCAGAGAAGCCTGTGTACACTAATGGTGAAATCGTCATAAACTGTAAGAGTAATCTTTCCAACCTGAAATGTATTTGCAAATGTAGTGTTCCTGAAGTATTTAATTGGTGACAGCGATACCAGAATGAATCTGTAGATGTTCTTGAACTGAACCAGTATTTACTCTGCTACACAGACAGTGATATTTATGCTATTTATTGAAGATATTTATTCCCGACATTTATTCTATTTATTGACAATATTTATTCCTGATATTTAATCTATTTATTGATGAACTGTACTCCTAAGCTTATTTATTGAATCTATTCCAAAATCGAAACCCAGCAAATTGTGACCCAAAAGAAATGTAATTGTGCTTTCCTAATTGATCCCCATTCACAACAGAGAATTTTTACATAAAGGAATCGTATTTTTCTACAACAGTGGTGTGGTGTCCTTCTTTTTGGTGGTTGTTCAAGGAGATATTATTGGGTCGAAGCCGGCTTAACACGATAGCCTTCACTTGCCTTGACACTTGAGCCAAGCTACCCCCTTTGTGCTGGGCTTGCCCATCGCAGGTCCAACAGAGGGCATAAAGTATCACCAGATAAATTGCAGCTCTGTACCTCTTCAGTGAAGTATCGGGGGAACCAGATAGAGAAATGTATTAGGAAGGTTACCACAGAAAGAATTAGGATCATTCGAAACATGCATCTACCCAATACTAAGAAAGAAATCAGAATGTTCCTCGGAGTTGTAGGATACTGCAGACAGTGGATTGTGGGATTTGCAGTTCTAGCAAAACCATTGATAAAAATGATAAAGAAAGGAGCAAAAGACCCAGTAGAATGGGATAATGAAAGCATGTCAGCGTTTACAAAATTATGAGATTGTCTGTGTACAGCTCCTGCATTAGGGATGCCTGATTACTCAAAAGAATTTTCCCTGTTTTGCGACACACGAGATAATTGTGCACTGTCAGTCCTAACCCAAGCGCATGGTTTGACCAGGCGTACGGTGGCATATTTTTCTGCCACTTTGGATCCAGTGGCTGCTGGATTACCTGGATGTCTAAAAGCAGTAGCTGCAACTTGCATGAGTCTTGAACAGAGTGAATCCATCGTTATGGGACATCCTGAAACTGTGTATGTTCCACATGCAGTTGTAATCTTACTGACACGAACTGAAACGCAGTACCTCACACCTAATTCTGGTGGGTGCAGCAAATGTAACCATTACTCGATGTAACATATTTAATCCAGCTACCTTGTTACCTGATTCACTCATTGCAGAAGCGAAGGGAGAGGTCGAGCATGATTGCATTGACCTAACCGAGTTCAGTACAAAGCCACGCCCAGATATTAGGGAAATGCCCCTGCCTGTTGAAGATATCGAACTGTTTGTAGATGGCTCGTGTCTAAGACATGAGAATGGAGGTCTGAGTGCTGCATATGCAGTGTGCAGTAGAAGAATCCTATTTGTTTGGAGTTAAGTCTGCACAAGTAGCCAAATTAATTGCATTGGAAAGAGCCTGAAAAGCTGGGTAAAACAAGAGAGTAACCATATATACAGATAGCCAGTATGGTTACGATGTTGTGCATGACTTCGGCCAATTGTGGCTGCAAAGAGAGTTCCTGAATTCTTCAGGTACTCCTATCAGAAATGGGAAGGTGGTACAGGAACTACTGGAAGCCATCCAGTTACCAAAAGAATTGGCAGTGGTCAAGTGTGCTGCTCACAAATCTAGCAATGACAATGTGACAGCAGGTAATCTATATGCTGACCAACTGGCCCAATATTGTGCAAGATATCAAATGTCAGTAAATATCAAATTGGGAGGCGGAAACAGCTGCCAACTTATGGTGTTTGAGGATGTGCAAACATGGGACGAATTGAAAGACTTGCAGGATGCAGCAGGGCCAAAGGAAAAGAACAGATGGAGAAAAACTGGGTGTCAGAAAAGGAACGAGGATGGTGTCATTGTGTCCAGTGAGGGTGTGCCAGTGTTGCCAGATAGCTTGCTTGCTCCTATGGCTAGGCTCATACACGGGGATACACATGTGGGAAGGGATGCTATGGTGCGTCTTTTTCAACAAACATGGTACAATTCGAAATTCAGAAACATTGCAGAAGCACTCTGCCAGAGGTGTCTAACATGCCAACAATGCAATGCTGGGAAGAGAACAGTAGTTTTACCAGGTACAATTGGAAAGGCAAAAAGGCCTTTTATAAGATTGCAAATTGACTTTATTACGTTACCTCCTTGTGAAGGAAAGAGGTATGTCTTTGTCATTGTCTGCCTATTTTCAAAATGGGTTGAAGCATATCCTGCAAAGAAAAATGATGCCATTACTGTAGCCAAATTGTTACTGAAGGAACTAATACCTAGGTACGGTTTCCCAGTCACAAATGAATCAGACAGAGGTGGGCATTTTCAGAATGAAGTAATAAGCCAAATCTGTGAAGCATTCAAAATTACCCAAAAACTGCACTGTGCATATCGTCCAGAGGCTTCTGGAGTGGTAGAGCAACTGAATGGCACTATAAAATCAAGATTAGGAAAGATGTGTGAATCTACTGGAATTAATTGGATAAACGCATTGGCCCTTGTCTTGATGGGACTCAGAAGTATTCCAGATCGGAAGACAGGCCTGAGCCCCCATGAAAACCTGATGGGAAGAGTAATGCGACAAGCATGGGTACCAGGACACAAACTGATAAAAATTTCTGATGATTTGGTGCTAGAGTACTGCAAGCAACTGGGTGACCAAGTGCGTTCTATCTCTCACCAGATTGGGGAAGACGCCGTCGCCAGCCCGGCATTTCCAGTCCATAATCTGAACCCGGGTGATTGGGTTGTGATTAAGAAACATACCCGGAAGAGTTGCCTTGCACCGAAGTGGGGACAGCCCAGACAAGTGATTCTTGTTACCTCAACAGCGGTGAAGTGTGCAGGTGTGCCACGGTGGATCCATGCCAGCCATACAAAAAGAGTGACAGAAACCGAAGCAACTGAGGCTGAAGGTTGTGCAGCTGAGGGGTCTCCAGACATTGGTCCTGAAATAGCTGATGACGAACAACCGAGCACCAGGCAAGATGAGTGGGTCCCAGTAATCGACCTGACACTGATCCAATAAGAACAAGAAGACAGATATACCTAGATAGAGAGTGGGATAGCGAGTATGAGACAGGAATAGAAGGGGACAATCAGATCATCGAAATCCATGTCAAAACCGATGATGAAGGAGGTCAGATAGGGACAGAACAGGTTATCGATACACCTCCAAAAACTCCTGAGATCGAAAAGGGACAGACAGGAAATAGGGCGAAAGTTCAAGCGGAAAAGGATCAAAATTTCAAAGTGCTTGAACAGGATCCGGTAGAAATAGACGATAAACTCAGCATTTACCTGAACAAGGCCAGCTTAGTGACCAGGCAGAAGAAGCTGAAATAAGACCTGGGACTAGTCAGACAGAAAGGGAAAAGGAAAATGTCGAAATAAATGTGCCACAACTGAACGAAAACAAAAGAGCATTAGAAGAAAGCAAAATCACAGTGCCAGTTAAAAGATTCAAGAAAAAGACCCAGGTTCATCAAAAGACTGAAACTAAGACTAAAGACTGTAGAGGAAAAACTTGAGGACAGAAAACAAGCCGCCAGTGAAAGGGAGAGATCTGGAGGAAAACTTAAAAGAAGAAGTGCCCGAATAAAGAAACAGAACACTAAATATCAGAATCCTGAATGGACTTATCTGGTGTTGGAAGAATTTGAAGATCTTGACCTAAGTGACGAAAGTGAGGACATTTTGTCCGCTGATCAGAGCACCGAAGAAGAAGAACCAACCTGAAGTGCCCTGTGTAAGCAACCTGTGAAAAGTTACAATGAGGGGTTGGAAAACTTCTTTTGAGCCAAAATGTCTGATTCCAATGTGACTGGAAGGCCTAGACGTAGTTGTTGCAAAACATGTTGTCAAATATGTTTATGTAGTGTAGCCCTAATTCTGATACTATGGATAGGGCTGACTATAACCATTCCCTCTATGATGAGTAAAGACCCAAGTCTGTACCCTAATAATAACTTACCTGATGACACTGTAGAATCACACACTAGAAATACACCACAAAGCTTAGATGCACTTGACAGACCACTTAGCCTGAAACAAACAAAACGAGATTTAGAAGCACCAGACGAGGAAGGACTACACTTTAATAAAATCAGAAACAAAACCCATGTAAATGTTTTCGCAAATCTATTAGTACACTATGTAGAGACGATGGAAATAGACAACTGTTATGTTTGTATGAAGCTGCCCACTTCAGTAGCTGAAGGTGTGACTTACCACCACTTACCTTGATCTATGTAATTTCCTGTAGCATACTGACTAGCTTATTTTACAGAAAAGGACCTTTACAGTATTATTACTCAAATCTTGACGTGACATTTTCTGAAATTCCTGTTCGAAGAAACCTGAACCTGGTACATACGACTAGAAATGTACTAAATACATGAGTGATTATTTTCTAACGGTAGGAAAAATTAACATAGATGACGCATATAAAACAACTTGACTTGTTCTTTACATGAAAAGGAGAAAGAATTTCTGGACATGGTAGAGAAGAGAAGAGAAAGTTTCCAAAAGAAAGCCAAAGACAAAACTGAGAAAGTTCCTAAATGGGCAGAAAATGTAGGGAGCACCTCAAATGGTGGAGCAAATGCTGCCTTGTTGCTGGATTTCGAAAAGAAGGGGAAACTTTGTCTTCACAGAGAAATGACTAGTTATTATAATAACATATTCATTGGTTCCAGTGAATGCGAACATAATTTCAAGGTAATTGGGGGTTGGGGATTCAAAGATGGGTCAGAGCCCGTGTTTCCGGGAATTTATTTTATATGTGGAAACAAGGCTTATTTCAAATTGCCCGACCATTGGTACGGAAGCTGTTACTTTTGTATTGTCTTCCCAAAGATATACCATGTGGGGAAAAGCACTGGAAGCACTGAAAAAACTAATAAATTAGCACGTACGAAAAGAGAAAGTGCTGGAGAAATAGTGGGAGATATTTTTAGTGCATTGATACCAGCAGTGGGAGTGACTCTGAATACACACAGTATTTGCAAATTGTCAACAGTAGTGGATCGGTTATCTACTGACACTGCTGGAGGGTGTCTGATGGTCAATACCGAAATGGTTGCGATCAGATCTATAGTTTTACAAAACAGGCTTGCTCTTGACACCTTATTAGCAAAAGAGGGCGGAGTCTGTAGAATGTTGAAAGCGCAACATTGTTGCACTTACATACCTGACAAAAGTGTGGAGATCAAAAGGTATGTGAGAAACATTACAAATTTGGAAAAAGAGCTTAAACCACTGGAGGTTGACAGTGCCTAGAAGAGACTAACTGATGGTCTCTCCTCTGTAGGTAGTTGGTTTTCTAACATAGGGAAAAATCTGTTGAGCAAAATACTGATGCCAATCATGGGAATAAGTATCATTGTGTTTATTGTATTCATTTGCTGCAAATGTCGCAAACGCCAAAAGAAATACACTGTGAATAAGAGAGGAGTGAAGCGAAATGTAGATGAGCTAGAATTAGAGGAACTGAATAATCAGATCTATAAAAAGATGAAAAGTTCTCACACAAATAAGGAGACAAAAGAGAAAAAGAATCGAATGTTGAATGAAATTGAAATGGGAGAGTTTTGAAAAAGTTGGCATCTGGTTCCATTAATAGTGATGATAGTAAATATCATCAAAGAGGGGATTTATGGAGCAAGTGATTGCACGTAACGCGACTTGCTTGTATCAGGAACCTCGAATAATTTTAACTTTGTAATCAACTTGTTTTGTCTTACTAATATTGCACATTTTACACTAAACGGGTTGTCCCAGTGACGCGTGCATATGTGTTTACTAATATTAACTACGCTTGCATTAAAATGGTCGCTGCTTAGCGGGAAATTAGTCTGCGCATGCGTCGGTCATACCCATGTGATGTGACGCACTCGCAGTTCTGGAGGGAAACTGTTGCTCATGCGCAATCCAGCTAAAATGGCCGCTTTGTTTCTCACATGCTATGTGCTTGCTGTGCTGCTTTCGCAAAGCTGTGTGTTCTGCCTAACTCCTAATGCTATAGATATTATAAAGTAAGGGATGTAGTATAGCCAATCATGGTATACAGTGTATTCATTTTTTCTGAATTTCTAAATTGTTTTTGCTTAATTTTCATGTAAACGCATCCATTTGGGCCGGAGAGACAGGCATGATTCCATATTTGAAGTCCCTATGGTCCCAGTCACATGATGGGGGAAAATGAACGTGGCCGCAGTGGAAATCAGCCAGCTGACAGTCAAAGCTCCTGGGAACCTGAACTGTTCCCCAGCAAGCCGAAGCTGAACAGTACCTGCATTTGCTACAAATGTATATGACTTACTGTGTACCCTATTGTATTGTAGAAGTCTGATGCCATGGGAACTGGAATCTAAGAGGTGGGGTCGAAAATGAATATTAAGTCTAAGAAAGTCTAAATTTTAGTTAAAAAGCTGATCGAACCCTCTCCTCTGACCAATCAGAATTTAGGGAACCTTGCACTTGCAACATTTGTGGGTGGTACGATGACCCGAAAATAGTATACCTAGCCTAGGTTTAGCTAGAGAAATAGTCCGGCTTGTCTGAATAGCTGACCTGTCACTGACCCAACAAACTCTATAGGTGATTGATACAGAGAGCTGCGGAGCACTCAGTCCGTAATTTCCACAGACTCAGTCGGGGTTTGGGAAACCTTAAGTGCTGGCAAAGCACTTTGCTGGGAGATTCGAAAACCCAATCGGGGTTATTGGCAGAATTCTTGCAGAGAGGGGGTAGCGCAGGCGTTGCATCCGAAGCTGCAGGAGTTGGTCGTACCCTTTGGTGAGCCCGGTCCCGATCCATATCCTGGGGTTATCTTGTCCTGACGGTCCATGAGCCGTACCTGCTCGCCTACTGGCAGCCTAAGTCCTTGAGGGTCCCTTCCCGCCTTTTTCAACTGACCCGTGGCCAGGGTTAGTGTTCAACCTATCCTAGGTAAATATAACGAGTGTGGGTGTTTGTCTATCTAAGCTTTCTCTCTCTCCCTAATAAAGCAAAATTGTCTATGTCCTTGACCCTGTTTCTATAAATAAGGTTTTTCGTGCAAACTTGTCTCTTAGTATGCTCCTTTCTCTTCCTACCCTTAGTCAAATACAGAACCGTATGCATATATAGTTTGTTCCATTTTTACCCTCCCTTTAGCGAATAAGCACATCTGGATAAATAAAATTGCATAAGTTTAATTTCTCTGAACCGTTATGAATTTCGAAAGTCTGTTTTGATTAGGATGTTCCCTTTCTTTACCCGCCTTTAGAAAAGTTGTGCAAGACTGCGGATCAAATATAGCGTGCTCCTTATTTTCCCCTTCCTTTATTTCTGATTTTCTGAATGTTTCTTACTCTTATTCATATTTACATTATTTTCTTAATTTTAGTAATAGACAGTCTAATCTGTGTTAATTTGTGGCTCATGGCATCAGACGACGAGGATTGAAGTTTAGATAAAGGTGTTGAAACTTCTTGCGTTTGTGGTTATTATAAAAAGTGCAACATATTGTTTGCTTTTGTATTTTGTGAAGACTATTTACCTTTCAGCTAGCTCCTGATCCATTGTGATCTTAGGTACCTGTGATGAGGATTGGTAAGTCAGGTACCTTGGACAGAAATAGAGAGAAAAAGGGTTACTGGTAGTAGAGTGTAGGTTACCCGATTAAAGAATATTGAAAATTTGAAATTATGGGCCCAAGTGTGCATATTTGGTAAAGAAAATTAGTCGGGTGACCTGCGCGCTCTATCACTTACACAATAGGCAAAGCTCAGGCTTATTTAAATGACACCATTACACCATCAGTTCAAAGTAAAATCTTGTCCATGAGACTAATCACCCTAGGAATTGTGTTTTTTTAATCCTGTGTGGGCTTGCAGAGGAGAAGCCAGTAAATGCAGACTCTGCCCATACAAGAAGGAATCGTGGCTCCACCTGCTAGGTTGTTGCTCCAATCTTATCAAGGAAAGAAGGCGATTACGGAGTCCGATTTGCTCCACCAATGGAACAAAATCCTGCAGCGAAGCATCAGCCATGTGTTTTTCCACAAACAGCACGATGATTCTAGCCAGCCTGAGGAAATGTATCCATCATATTAGGACTGACTTAAAACTGGCAAATGAATGGAATAAAACTCTGGAGAAGATCACTGCAAACCTAGCGCAAGGATGCTGAGGTGGCCTAGTCCGTGCATCCACGCTTGCCTGCACTTCCAGAATCCCAGTCAGGAAAACCTCTCTCATGGTGAATGGTCTAGAGGCCAAGGGGAAGGAATCATTACCTGACAATGCCACCCATTGAACAACATGGGAGCCCCGGCCACCTTTAAAACCACACCTCCACAAACACTAACTCTGGGGAGGACCGACTTTGGTGGAACTTGGCGAGGAGAGTCAAACCATTTTTTTTTATCAAAACGTATTTTAAACTCATGTTCCAAATAATAGTTTTTAATTATTGTTTTAGTTGCAATATGAGGAGCACTTTTTACTGTAATGATTTTAATTAATTGTACAGTTAATAAAATACCGTTGGGATACTGCTGTGGCACGTCTGATGCATATTTAAAAGGCTAACTTTGTGGGTGGCACAATCAGTAGCATTTGATTTATACACCCTGAGGGGACACAGTGTACTGTACTATGGACGTATTAGTACTTAAAATAAGCCAATCATGGAAATACCAACCCATAACTCAATTTACAGAGGGAGCTCTTGCACTTTAGCACTGATCGGTAGTGATAAAGTGTGTAGAGACAACAAACCAGCCAATACGAAGTCCAGCAATACATCAAAACAGGTCAGCAAGCAAAAAGACAGGGGAAACACGCCAAAAGATGACAGGTCTAACAGTCCAGATGACCACAGAGAAGTTGGTCGACATACTTGGTTGAAAAATATTATGATGTGTGTTGGAACTGGCCCTTTCTGCAGGGTTATCCCAGAACTCTTTCTTTTTTCAGTTCTAAATTGCATGTGCTCTCTTCTGTGAACATGGTAAGATTGGTCTACACCTGTTTGCATATTTAATTTAACTGTAAGGCCCTTTTACAGTGTTATCCCATATACCAGGACCTATAAATTAAATGCTTCTAGCGGGCCTGCAGCGCTGCTTGCACCACCCACAGAAGACGGATGTATGACGTTACAACGCATGCTATTTCAACGCATGCCTTTACGACGCAAGTTTTACAACGCAAGTTGTTACAACGACTTGTGTTGGGGGGCGCTGGATAGTGAATAGTTTAATTTACTATTCCAACTCCAGTCCCTGTGGATAGTAGGGAAGGTGTTGGAAACTATTCCCTATCCTAGAGCACCCCTCAGCGCAAGTCGTTGTAAATGTTGCGTTGTAAAGGTTGCGTCGTAAAGGTACTTCGTTGTAACAGTTGCGTTGTAAAGGATGTTCCCAACAGAAGACGCCTTTCAAACCTGTCTCTGACCTCTTCCATTGCACGTCCTGCGTTCGCAGTTTACTACCATAGTGGCTTGGCATTCAAAGTGTTTGCCAAGTCTGAAACTCCTCTTTAACTACATTTAGGTCACCCCTAAGGTAGGCCGTAGGTAGGTCTGTGGGAAGGGTACTGTGTAGGTGAAAGGTAGTACATGCCTTAGTTGTGTGGCATGTCTTGGTAGTGACAAACAGCCTATTTGGTTTATTACTGCTGCGAGGCTGCTCCTCTCACAGATTTGCATTGGAATATTCCCTGATTTATGTTTCAGTGGTAATTTCTGATATGAAAGGGGTAGCGAGGCCATATTTGGTATGTTTGGAATATAGGTAATAAATCCCACTTATTGCTGAAAGCGGATTTGTTATTTCAATTTTAGAAATGTCACTTTTAGTTATGGGCATTTCTGTTTGCTCATGACCCTTTGTGCCCTGCCTGGTTGAATATTCAACATCTGGTTTAGACTGATAGGAGCAGGGATGTGCATTCACTCTAGACTGAAAAGAGGGATTTTGAGGTGTGTTCTGCCTTTCCTGTGTGACTCATAGTTGGGCTGAATGGACCTGTCAGCATTTAGAGCGGTGGGAGGAGTTGTCACCTGCCCCTGAATAGGGATGTTCCTGCCTTTCACAATGCTGTCTCCGCCTGTCTGGAGCCAGGGCTGGGGATTGAATGGGCGTCTTGTGCTCTTCTAAAAGTTGTTTGAAGTGCCCCCAGAAGAAAGACTTTGTATAGCGAATTAGCGCACGGGCTGTAACCCCAGGATTTTAGACACTGCGTGGACTTGTAATCACAAGCTGCTGGTTCTACACCAGAGGAATGATGTGGGCCAGAAGAAACTGCCATTTTGGACTGCTGGCTTTGTGGGGCTAACCTGCTGCCTGTAGGGTGGCTGAAGGTACTGCCACCCAGCCTAGTGACCCTGTGTCCTGGGCCCTGTCCTATGCCCCAGTGTTATCCAGGGACTAAGTGGCATGCTCCCCTCCATGTTTTACTCTGTTCTCTTCCTGCATTTAAGCCCAGATCTTTGTACAGGGGTGAATGTAAGACATTGTTCTGCATTCTGTCCATCAACTGTGTTTTTTGCAATTTTCACCCGAGTGGGCTGGGTATGCTCAGACGTGAGTCCCAGGCTCTCCACATCACTGGAGTCAAGCTATCCAGACTGAAGAAGGCTGATAGCCAGAAACCGGTCCTTGGATGCTTGATTCCGGTCTAGGAAAGACACGGCTTGGTAGTTCGGGCTGGACTGTTCCCATGAGGCACAGGGTCAAGGCTGATTTGCATATAGCCATTGTCTGACCTAGGGTGGTGTGGAGTGCAAAAAAACGATGGATTTAGCCACAGATCTTTGTACTGGGGTGAATGTATGACATTGTTCTGCATTCTGTCCATCAACTGTGTTTTTTGCAACTGCCTGCATACAGCGTATGGAGAGCGCTTTGTTGAGGCCAAGCTGAGTTGGGGATGTTATTTGAAGCGCTTCTGTACTCAGTGATGTCTGTGAGTTGAGGCCAGTGCCCTCATTTCCAGGATATCCACTCTGTGTCATGAAGAGGCTGCAGGAGAGCCTCTGTGCCACCCTGTGAGGCTGCTCTACATTGGGTGCTGTGCTTTGCATCAATGCAGAGCTCTGTTTATAAATTGATGACTCTCTGGTACTGGGCTGAGCGGAGCAGTGCGGAGTGCTCAACCTGGGGTACGCATGCTACCAGAAGAGACCACGCAGACCCTAGGTGTTATTGTTGTGCTTGGTTGTCTCTAGAGCCGGGAGGACTCTTGATGACAGCATGCCAGACTGGGACTAGCTTCTGATAGCGGGTGCATTCAGCAGCTGCACCGCACGATCATGGGCAGCTGCCTCTCATTTATAGCCATGTGGGACCCATTGAAACTGTCCCACAGCGTCAAAGTGAGTGTGTGCCCCAGTGTTGGCACATATCTGGGTGGGTGGTGACGACTGTCGAGTGACAAGGTGAAGCCCCGACAGAGGTCCCCGGACACCGATGGCGAGGATTTCCTTTTTGATTTACAATATTTGACAGAGTATGCGCGCAGGAGGAGAGATCACTGTTTTTTATACTTTTGTCTTTTCTGCGCAAGGCTTTTGTATCTTACCAGACTCTGGCTTCTTTTCGTTGTACCAGTGCCAAATTTATGGAAAAGGAAAAGCTTTGAAAGCTTAAAGATTAAGTAGTGTGTCCTCTCCCGGAGCCTTAGGTGCAAAGACTCACTAGTGGCAGCTGAGTAAGTTGCCAGTTTACTCTAAAATGTGGCTCACCTGCCTGGCAATGAACAGTGAATATTGTTGCTGGTGTGTGTTACAATATGATCTAAATTACTAATTGATGGCCAGATGTTTCTTCTGTTCAACTCTTTAATAACACTTCTTTTAGCATCATATAAATTAACAAAATAGTGATTAATAGGTAATTTGATATGGCCGTGAAACAGTGTAAAATGTATATCTAAAAAAAGGCAAATGCTTGGAGAGAAAATTATAGAATGAAATTTAGAAGACAATTTATGCATTGGTAAAATGGCATTAGTCACTGCCATTTTAAAGCGTGTTGAATTCCTCTCTAAGTATTACACACGTATTACGTATACTTGATACTGGTTCCTGTTACTAGTAATATTAATTTAACAGAAACTGTTATTCTCTTCAAACCCAAATATGTTTTGTATTTGAAGGACACTACATTTGTGGAATCCCAGAAAGTCACTGAAAGAACCCAAGTCTTT
The DNA here is from genome assembly GCF_964263255.1 of Lissotriton vulgaris. Taxonomy (NCBI): domain Eukaryota; kingdom Metazoa; phylum Chordata; class Amphibia; order Caudata; family Salamandridae; genus Lissotriton; species Lissotriton vulgaris. The sequence goes on from NC_141696.1 coordinate 939,204,041, forward strand.
ATGTTCCTCGTGAATGAAAAGAATGCACCCCAGTTTTCTTTTGTCTGTATGTTCTTGTTTATCTCGAAATCGTGTTGTGCAGCATAAGGAGCAATGCAAAGATTTATGATCATCTTATTTATGCTATCCCTGTTGGCCGCCTTAATCTTATCACAATTGCTATTTCGAGTTCTAATCTAAAACAAATCAAATCATTTTCAATTGAATTTTCAATCAACACCTAGGTACCCCCAGATGCTTTGGAAAAGCCTGGGGGCATCCCATGGACATTAACAGATGAGCATCAATGAAAACTGAAATTACCACCCCAGTCTAAGTCATCAGAAAAACGTGTTAGACTGCACTTTATTAGGAAGAAATAAACATCATTATTTATGCCTCCATCCCAAATATTTGCTCACAGAACTGCAAAATTGTGTTTACGAAAATTCGACTCTGAAGCTAATTTGTAGAATTCTTTCTAAATGGCATGAAACAAGCTCTTTAACTGGATTGGAAAAGAATACCACAGACTAAAAATCTCTTGCATCCACAATAATGATTGTCCAAATGTGGTGTCCTTGAGCCCACATGCTATTAACCAAAAACACTCACATTTTAGCACTGAACTCTCGGGATAGCAGAGCAGTGCAGTCAAATGATCCCTCAGTGGAGGCGCTATGTAGTAGAGTCTCAGAAGTCAGTAACGCAGCAAACAGCATTCAATCATTTGCTGTGCAATCACTGCTGTTTCTTATAAAAACTAAGGGGCAGATTTATGAAGGCCTTGCGCCGCCGGTGCGTCATTTTTAACATGGGAAAAAGTGACGCACCGGCGGCGCTAGTCCTTCATAAATCTGCCCCTAATTGCGCTTTATTGCGCACAAAATGAAACATTATGAAAGAATTAACCACTAAATACAGAATGACATTTGGCATTTCCTATGACGATATCCTTCAAAATGCCTCACAACATCAGGGGAGAACACTAAAGAAAGTTCACACAATTTTATTAACCCTCAAATTGTATCCTTAACCGGATGTGCTGGAGTCACCTCCTATTTTCTGTGTTCCAAGTAAACCTTCACTTCTAAAAACGCTAAGGCCCCCAACCCCATTAATACATTTTTAGGGCTTCTGGTGTTAAATATAACTCATATTCAAAATAAAAAATACAGTGGCTTTAACTTTCAAATACATATCTAGATGACAGATTGAACATTCAAATGCTTCAAGGACCTTGTATTCCCATCAAACAGCAATTGTACAACAACCACAGAACATAAAAACAAATGCCCACGAACACTAGAACCTCTGGACTAGAACCCCAGTTCCACAAATACTTGCAATGATGGAAATACCCTCCAGGGATCCTAGAGCCTGTGACATGGAAGACTCGGGTTGAGAAAATTAACAGTTCGTTCAGACTCACCGAGAGGCCATCACCCAGACGCAAAGAAAACTTGGGGGCATATTATCAAGGGGGTTTATCTCCGCTCTTTTGGCTTTAAAAGCCAAGAAAGTGGAGATAAAATTATCTCCCTATTACCTAGCTGTTGCTAACACCAGTTAGCGACAGCTAGTAGGAGATAGCGACCATCTTGGGCCCCACTTTACATGTCAGTGATATTTATCACTAATGACATGCAAAGTGGGCGTGCCAAGATGTTAGCGACTGGAAACAGTCGCTAACATCGCTATCTCCTATTACCAACTTTTGGAGATATTCGCGCTGAGCGCGAATATCTCCAAAAGCTAACACCTGCCCTGAGCAGTTCTTAGCCATGTTATCCAATGGGAGGTGGATAACATGGCTAAGAGCATTAGCTCGGTAATGCATGAATATCGCTGACTTTTCAGCGATATTCATGCATTGCGGCCGATTTTTATCGCATTTGCGATAAACCTTGGTAATACCAAGGTTTATTTGCGATAAAAATGGCCGCAGCTTAGCGTTAAATTTTTGTCTCTAACCAAGCAATAGCGATAATTATCGCTATTGCTTGGTAATATGCTCCTTAATTTTTTGAGCCTCGACTATTATTCGGGCACCAACAAAGCTTATATGAAAATGTAGGAGCCCTCACGAGGGTTTATGGGTGAATTTTCAGCCCAAGCTCCTAAATGTTTATTTTCTCTTTTTTCTCTTGTAACACAAAGCATGCGCTGGTGCACTAGAAATGGGACGCCCCTGTCTCTTTCTTTGTGCACCTGAACATAGTAAACCAATATTGATGAACCCCATGGCCGTTTAGTGAGACCAAGTCCTCTCCTGGCTTGTCCCTCTCCTTTTCCGTGTGAGAGAGCTGATCCCTGCCTTTTCTCACTCTATTCTGTGACTGCCTTTTCTGTGTTCAGGGAGCTGGTGAAGGGTCAGTAGCACCTGGGGGAGCCCCCCAGCTCAGGGGCCACCATGGCTGGCCCTGGGGATCTCTGGAAAATTGCTGATTGATGGTGGAGCCTTCATAGGCTCAAAGGCAATATTGAATGTGATGCACTCTCTGGTGTCCAGGGCTGTGGGACACTGTTCCTGACTGGGAGATATGATTCTCCCTCGGCTTTCTTGCAATGATGCATTAGGTTATGGCTGGTCTCCCTGTGGGCACTTGCCATTCCTGTTGGAACAATTAATTAAACTGTGAGATAAAATTGGTCTTTCTTCCGCCTGGCGTCCCTCTGATTTTGTTATGGAGGCCTCACCTGAGGTTCTAGACAGACCCAGTTTTCTCATGGTCCTCTGGGCCATTTTGGATGAGGTTTCCTGCAATTTGCTCCAGGTTACATGCTCTAGATAGCAGTGTCCTTTGGAGCTTCATGGTCTTCGGAATTTCTAGATAAGTCTTGGAGCTTACTTTAGACTGTTCGTTCAGCTCCTGATGGCTCCTTGTCCTGGATATTCCAACAACAGCACAATTCAAAGTGACTTTCAAGGCAACTTACACAACTTGCCTGCACTCCTAAAATCCCATAGCCATCTGGCCACCTGCATGGCAGTTGTGTGTCTTGCAGCAGTGTGAGGTATACATTCACAGGACACGTCCAGCTAGGATTGGCCCTCAAGAGTTAAAGGAGTCCTTCTCCTTCAGACTACAAAACAAGTGCAATCTCCAATGCCCATCAGAAGAAGTGAAGAGGCCAATGCCACTGGCCCAGGAGAGCAAACGAAAGCGAGTCTTATGAAGTACTTGCAATGGAACTTTTCCAAGCAGAGGTCCATCCTTGAGGCATTAGTTCTTTTGTGCTACCCGCATCTCTACCCTCTCTGTCCTTCTGCAGGCATTTAAATGGCGTTGGAAGGTTCTAAAAGATGGACACCGCTGTCCAATCTGGAGATGTTACTTCACCCCAACCCGCAGACCGGTGTTTCACAGGAGCAACCCACATGCCGTCTCAACCCCTTACAGAGAATCTTGGGAATTTTAAAGATGATAGAATCATGTTCTACACTCCTAGAGATCTCCCTGGCCCTTAGATTGCCCCTAATTGACCTTGAACAAACTGTTACCTGCCTTCAAAACTTCACAGGAAGCTCCTGGTGTGACTGCTGCCAGAGGTCTGGCTATTGCTCCTTTGTCCTTGAAAAAAGGTCGGGTCAGGGGTTGTCAGTGATGTGCCAGCTAAACATGCTCTACAGATTTCTCAGGCACCCTTTTCTCAACCAGGAAAATGCTATTCACATAAAGAGGCGCCGTGGACTCTGATAGTCATACTGGTCATCGAGTCATTTTCTTGGTCCAGAAAGTAGTGAAAAACAGAATGCAATTAAATTCTGGCCCAGAGGGATATCATACATGTGACACTACATTAAGTTGAAAAATAGCCAAAGTAGTATTTTATGTGTGCGTGTGACCTTTTTATCGTGGAAAAACAGTGCAGCATTATATTCTTACCCGCTAGCGAAAAAGAAATGTGGATATTTCATTCTAGAGGCCTAATTCAGTTTTAAGGTCTGCTTAACCAATTTATTCAACAGCCCATCTCTGATAGGCTACTTTAGTGTAGATATTGAGTCGAATTAGAAGACAGCCTTCCTCGCTCAGACTGCTCATGTTCCCACATGTTTGGTTGTAATCAGCATTTAGCCACTTACCCAACAACGCAGGGGCAGGCCTCATTTAAAAAGACAGGCTCTGATGGAGATCACTCAAATCCATTTTGAGCAGGTCAAAAACCACTTCTCAAAATGAATCCGTTTTGAACATTTATTATATTTGTTCTTTCATTTTTTGTTTGTTTGCTCTCATAATATCTCATGGTTTAGATACAATATACTTTTCTAAAAATCACTTCACTGCCAGGTCATCCTTGTTTTTGATGTCAATAAATCATTTACTTGGAAATAAGCTTCCCATCAATTTACGTAAACAATGTTTTAAAATAATTATTCGCAGAAGGTGGGCCATGCCTTGAGCTTATCTTTTCATCTGGTGAGCGTTTTACTAAGTATGTGAGTTTGTCACTTGTGAAGGATGAAAGGCTCCTTGTTCTTTATAAGGATGAGCAGTTACACCCAAAGAAGAGAAACAAGTTGTTTTCTATGTTTTATCGTATCTGACTGCACTGTGTTACAAACACAAATCAGGGTGGATATTTACCAAGAAATTATGTTGTTTAACATTGGTGTCTAACTCAAAATAATTACATAAATCGAGGTAGCAACGAACATTTTTTTTTATTTCTGACGTCTTATTCCATTAAGGCACCAACTCTGCAATCTCATCAAATGGCAATGTTTCATGATATAAATGTGACTGGAAACGTAACCACTATCTCCTTGTGAGTCACTGAGGAACCTAAATGCTAAAGATATATTTTACATAATTGGTAGTTGAGTCACTCTGATTTTAATATTTGAGGTAAAAGAATGAGTCAACTTCACTTAACACCCTGTGATGTTAACTGCATCTTTCTTTAGATTCTGGTTTGGAATAAATGAAGAGGCAAAACACCAGAGTGAATATCTTCCTGCTCAAAAACAATCCTTAAAGGCATTTTTCTCTGTTCATTTGTGCTGCAGAATGCAATACATATTAAAAGAGGAAGTATTCAGGAGAAATAAAGATATTTCTCCTCATTAAGCCTGGTTCAGGGAGGCATAACGTTTTTATGCATTCCCAGGTATATACGTCTTTGCAAATCTAAGAATGCACCAAAATGTATTCGTAAATGCTAGTGAATGCCCAAGGCCCATCCATACAGTGCCTCCTGATGCAAAGTAACTCCAATCATCACTTTGCACTGCTGCTTTGCAATCGTTTCTATTTACGAAACCACATAAAGCTAAGCAAGGTGACTTTGCATTGGTCAGTAAATGCCAAAAAGGGTTTTATATCAGGGCTGCAACAGAAAAGTGACACAACCCTGATGCATTACTGCTAGATCTGGGGGTCTCTAGTTGGCAATGGTTATCATCTTTTTCCAAATAGGGACCCTTACTTCTAAGTCAGGATAAGGGGATTACACTCCTTAATAACCCCTGCTCACCCCCTTGGTAGCTAGGCACGAGCAGACAGGCTTATCTCAGAGGCAGTGTGTAAAGCATTTGTGATGATTAAGTCTCTTAGTTCAAGTTGTTGGTAAATGCGACAAAGTTCTCAGCAAAGAACCTGGAGGCGTAACGCAAAGTGAACAAAAGGCTTGCAAAAGGGGAGATGCGTCGGTTCCATGACCCGGGGAAACAGTTGCGTCCTTCCTCAATGCTTGCGCAGAGTAGGGGACTCATTGTGAGCCTGAAAGGTGCGGAGGTGATGCGTAGATTCTGGTCTTGCTGGCCCGTTGCGGTGCGCAAGATGGCTCCTTGATGCGATGAGACGATCCGGTTGCGATGCGAGAAGATGGTGCCCTTGAAGCGGCGATGCAACAACTCTGTGCTTTTGAGCCACAACAGGCCCTGCAACATGCTTCTCCGGTGATGTGATGGCGACTCTCTTGATGGCGTCACACTTCTCTGGTGTAGCGACAGCAGGCAGCTTCGATGAACACACGCTTCCAGGGAGTGCGGCGAAGGCTCGCTTCTCGGGAGTTGCCACGATTTCAGCTGCAGTGGCGACACGCTTCTTCTCGATGCGTCGCGCTTCCAGCTCCCAGCGGCACGCAAGTGTCTGGAGTCAGAATTCCCGGCAAGGAAATTCAGGTGGGGGCTGGTGGTGAAATCTTTCGTCCCTCAGACTTCAGCAGGAAGCAGGCACAGTTCAAGCCCTTGGAGAATATTCTGTAGATGAAAGTTCTTACAAAGTTTCTTCTCCTTTCCCTTGGCAATGAAGCAACCACTGCAGGCCAACCCAACAAACAGCACACTGGCAGAGGGGCAGTCCAAACTCCTGCAGTTTCCTTGGTTCTTCTCCTTGGCAGAAAGGTTTCTTGTTCCAGAAGTGATCTAATTTCTTGGGATCAGGATACCAATGTTTGTACCCCATAACCTTTGTTCTCTGAAGGCAGAGAGGCCTCTGCCTAGTCCAAACCAGTTCCTGAGCACTTTCTTTACATGACTCTCTTCTTCTTTTCACTGTGCAGGGCAGAGACATCAGCCGCCCCACAGGAGGTGGAGCCAGCACAGGGGAGGGAAGATACAGTTCTGGAACACTCTGTTGACATGATTCCTCCTCTACTTTCACAGTGCAGGGCAGAGACATCAGAGAAGCCACAGGGGGTGGAGCCAGCATTGTAGATGGAAGGCCCTATTCAGGTCCCAGGTGCAACTCCTTCCTAGATGCAGATCTCTCTATTCACCACTGGGCTGCCCCAGCCTGTATCCTGGAATCTCCCAGCCCTGTCACACACAAACGCAGACAAGGTATACACAACTGAACAGAGGCAGGCTCAAATGGTTAGGTAAGCAAATACCTACTTTCTAAAAGTGGTATTTGCAAACACAGAATACTAAAATAAACTTTACTAAAATATGTATTTTATTATTCTGAGTTCAGGCATACTAAATTTGTATTTCTACCATGTTCCCTGAGTCAGTTAGGATTATAAGAATGTAATAATCTTAACTGCCCATTCTAGCCTATGAGAACGGGTAGCCTTCAGTAGTGAAAAACGAAAATGGCTGTAATTCACTATTAGAACATGCTACACACATCAGAGCATGTCCTACCTTGTACTTACAATGCACCCTGCTCTTGGGCCTACCATAGGGGTTTCTAATATGAAGCAAAGGGAAGATTTAGAGACTGGCAAGTGGGTGCACTTGGCCAAGTCGACATGGCAGTGCTACAGTGCAGACAGGTCTTTCAATGGCAGGCCTGGGACACACTTTACAAGCTGCTTGTGGGTGGCACAACCAGTGCTGCAAGTCCACCAGCAGTATTTGATTTACAAGCCCTGGGCACGCATGGTGCACCGTACTAGGGGCTGACAGATAAATCAAATAACGCAAACATGGAATCCAATTAGTATATCAATTTAACCTAGGGAGCACTTGCACTGTGGTACTGATTAGCAGCGGCACAGTGCCCAAAGCATAAATCCAGCAAAAACATATCAACACAGAGGAGGCCATCCGTCAAAAATGGAAGGGAGACTCATACCAATGATGTCAGGTCTAACAATTACCTTAGTAAATGTGCTCCCAGATCTCTACACTTATAAAATAGTTCTATATAATTTGTCAAAACTCCATACAGTCCATGACCATATCTATGCATAGATTGCCGCAAGCAAACAGCAAGTAGTATGTTGAGGTTGGAGAAAGTTGGGGAGTAGTTGAATGCTCTTTTTCATCTTCATACATTTTGTCTTGGGTAATTGCCATGACTTTAGGGGAGATGTAGGTGACCTTAGAGCACAAAGTACACATGAAATGTTCATTACTAGAAGTTTGCAAGCAGAAGTGCATTAGTGAAGCCCACTTCACTATATCCTGGTTTCTTAAATTTCATTGCCATGACTTTCTAAGCTAAACTTTCTAAACTAAAATTTAGCACTATTATAAGAAAAGTAGTCTAATTTTAGGCTTTTACATCACTGAGTTTTATAGCAAGCCTCTTCACTTTGTTCTGTATGTAGCAATCCAAGCTCAATTGATTAACAGATCAATTCACACATTGCAAGTTGCATATTTGAAGTAGCTACCCCACACCAGGTAAGATGAGAAACACTTAGTTTAATGACTGTTCATCCCCACAGCTTCCACTTACTGATCTCCTGGCATTCAAACCACAGCATTCCGTAGTCATGGCAATGACATCATTCAATATAGAACTTGTGAAACAATATTAAAGTGAAAATACTACAACAGCTTCTTCCTTTCCATTAATGTAATTAAAGAAAAGTTAATGATAAAATATGAAAATAAAGAAAGAAGAAATAAAAGCACATTATAAAAAACATAATAAAAATTAGAACAGAAGTTAAGCAGAATAATTATACAAATAACAAAAGATTAACCATTCAGGTAAATCAATCACAGATTTAGCTGATTTGGTGGGTACCATTCAGGTAAATCAATCACAGATTTAGACAATTTGGTGGGGCACTTATCCTACCTCTCCTCCGTGGAGGAACATATATCAAAGAAGTACTTTTGTTAACAGAGGTTTTCCTTTGAGTAGAATATGAACGACTAGCAATACTTGAATCCAAACCCAGGTGTGTTACCACCTTCTCAGGAATTTTATAGATTCTAAACAAATTCCACAAATGTTTCCCATTGACTCTTACAGCAAAACGTGAGGTAGCATCTACTTGTACAGGAGGTCCAAATTTTGACAGACCCTTTGGGACATTACAAGGAGACTTGATCCTCACCCAATCCCCTATGGAAATCGGAGACTTAAAAACATTGCCTTTCTGCACATGAGGTTGAGAAAAGGAACCTTGACTTCTTTCTGTGGAACAAGAAGGAGAAACGATAACATCACAATTCCATTCTTTTTCTTGAGATTTCAGCAACAACCCCCACCTTTTCATCCAAGCAGGACACATGTGAAAAGAGGCTTCTCTACCTCTGACAAGGGAAAATGGACTAGATCCTGTGACACCACTCGGTGTTGTACGGTGAACCCACAACATACTGTGAACACCTTCCTTGATGTCAACTCTGGAAGATACAGCCCATTGAACACACTCAACCAAAATGCGGTTCATGCGCTCAAAAAAACCATTGGCCTGTGGGAGATAAAGAGCAACACGCTGGTGTGTAATACCACTCTGAACAAGGAAATTGGACATTTCTTTGGAAGTAAACTGAACACCTTTGTCAGGCACAATTTCCTTTGGAAAACCCTCCCTGGCAAAAAGGCTTTACAGAAACTTGATGGCCTCATGGGAGTTAGGATCTGTCATAAAATGGACCTCCCACCATTTGCTGAAATAGTCAGCCACAACCAGAGCAAACCTATATTTATTAGAGAGCACATTGAAAGGTCCCACAAAGTCGATAGCCAATTTCAACCGTGGACTGTTCGGAAGTTCAACTTGGTGTACAGGAGGTGAAACAATTTTCCTAACCTTATCGCTAGTGCAACAAGTTATACATGATTCCACAACATCACTGATTTGACGGTCCATGCAAGGCCACCAATATGCACCACAAATTCTTCTTTAAGTGTTGGTCTGTCCCAGATGTCTCTCATGACCTGCATCAATTATATGACTTCCAAGAGACTCAGGAGGAATACATTTATCCCCACGCATGATTATCTCTCCTCCTTCCAAAGTAAGTTCATCAGCTATTTTAGCAAAAGGATGTAGCACACTGTCTAAATGCTTTTCTTTTGGCCAACCATTAACAATGAAATGTTTGACTCTCTTAAGTACAAGATCATGCTCCATTGCTGAAAACCAATCGTGTTCACTGAATGTCCCCACAGAACAAACATCAATAGCAGCTATGAGAAACTCCTCATCTACATCACTTTAAGCATTTTTTTAATAAAGGCAGAGGAGACCTCGACCACTAATCTGTACGTGTGATGCATCTACCCTAAATATGTGCCACACTAAAACTGTATTGTAACAGCTTTGACCTCAACCTTGCAATTCTGGGGGTATGATCTTTTACAATATGACCTTTAAGTAAAGGAATGAGAGGTTTATGATCAGTTAACAGTACAAATGTCTTTCCCCACAAGAAACACTTGAAACGTTCAACGGTCCAACAGCCCTCCAACAGCTCTCTTTCAATCACTGAATAGTTTTTTTCACTCGGTCGTAACGCTCTTGACGCAAACCCCATTGTGTACTCTTTTCCATCCTTAACTTGAGAAATCATTCCACCAAGACCATCTAGACTAGCATCCACTGATACAGTACATTGAATAAGAGGACTCTTCTTGACACACATCATCCCAGAGAAAAGTGGACTACTTCTTTAAAAGCTCACGCATGTGGGCTGTTTTTGCAGCAAAATTTGGAATGAATTTGGTATGAATTTCACACATGCCTAAGAATGACGAGACTTGTTCTTTGGAAGTTGGACATGGTGCTTCAGATATAGCCTCAATGAGACCCTCTCTTGGAACTATACCATCACCAGATATGCAGTGACCAAGATATTCAATTGACTCCACAGAAAACACACATTTCTGTTTGTTTGCAACAATCCTCTTGTTTTCTAATCTCTCCAAAACATTAGTAAGATGACTATCATGGAACTCCTTGTTCTTCCCAGCCACTTGAAAAACAACCATATCTATGACACCCTCCAACACTTTCTCCATGACTCGCTGGAACACTGAGGCCGCTGAAGCCAATCCAAAAGGCATCCTCCTAAATTGGAATGTACCAACAGGTGAAACAAATGCAGTGAGATGCTTGCAAGTAGGATCAAGCTCAACCTGATGATATGCTGATGCAAGATCTATTTTTGAGAAATACCTCGCACCAGCAAATCGTGAACGAATGTCATCAATACAAGGAAGGGGATGAGAATCAATCCAGATCTCCCAATCGAGGCTGCGCACGTCAATACATACCCTAAGATAATTCGTGCAACAACCAAGGGAGATAACCAAAGAGAGGACTCAATTGGTTTTATGACTCCTGACTCGCACATTCTCTTCAGTTCTAATGACAAATCATCCTTAATACTGAAAGGCACATTCCGTAATTTGTGTTTGACTGGGAGAGCACCTTCCTTGACTTTAAACAAGTGCTTGAATCCTTTGATAGAACCCAAATTCTCCCCAAAAACCTTAGGGAACTTAGTAGACCACTGAACTAAATCCTTGCTTTCAGATTCTATACCCACAAGAGAGATTTGTTCTCGTGTACCATGTCTAAGTGTCATCCCAAATAACCCCTGGTGGTACCAACCAAGAATGTTAAGACCCTTTTATGCCACATATACTTTTCCTTCAATACGCCTGTCTTTAAACACAAGAGAAGTGACAAAAATCCAGATAACTCAATTCTCCTCCCCTCATAGAAACAGGACTTCTATCAGGAGGATTAAGTGGTTTGTCCTTCTATGTACTTTCAAACAGTTCTTCTGTGATCATGGTCATACGTGCCCCTGAATCCACCAACAATTGCAAACACTTGTCATCTACTATCACATCCACTACAGGATCAACACACTCCTCTGTGTCATCCTTGACAACCACAACAAAATCGATGAGGGAACTTACAACTTCACATGTGGAATCATTCTTGGATTCTTCAGAATATACCACAATGATACTTCCCCTGAAACCGCACACTTTTGCAAAATGGCCTTGTTTCCCACACTTATGACAAGAAGCATTCTTTGCTGGACATACTTTAGAATTCGGAAAATGAGACGGAAACCCACACTTACTGCAAACATTTCTAGAATACAATTTTATTTTTTCCTGTCCTAGGATATGTGGACTTGTTCCGTTTTTGTTCAGACTGAAACTTAGTTTTATCTCCCTGCGACTTCTCATTCAAATCTTTATGATCCTTAACAATATTTACAATACTCTTATCAGATTTCAGCTCTTTCGAAGATTTTTGAGAAAGCTCAATACTTTTAACAATAGCGATAGTCTCATCAAGTGAAGGATTCTTTAATGTAAGCAAATTCTGTTGAAACTTCTTATCACTACAGTGCATCACAATTTGGTCACGAATAAGTTGAGATGTGAAATGTTCAAATTCGCATTCTGTAGCGAGAATTCTCAGAGCTGGTACATATGACACGATGCTTTCTTCATTCTCTTGTTCTCTGGTAAAGAACTTATGTCTAGCGACCACTAAACTACTCTCAACATCAAACTGTTTCTCCAGCATAGCTACAGCTTGGTCATACACATCTATTTCCTCTGCGCCCTCATCAATATCAAGAGGGGATAGGTGTTCTAATACTGCTTGTCCCTCAAATCCAAGATTGTGCTCTAGAATAAAACATTTCCTATGAGCGCTAAATCTTGTACCCCCCCATAGCACCTAAGTATTTTACGAAGACCCTATACCATACTTTCCACTTGGTTGGTGGATCACCTGGAAGCTGTAAGAAAGGGGGAGGGGGTTGTACATTCTGCATGATGACACCTGTTGAGAAAAATAACACCAAATAGCAGATTTTAAACAAACATGAAATTTCCATTATATTGACCAAAACCCTCAAAATGTTTTTCTAAGAGAACAGTACTTGTGGAATGATAAACATACTTTTCTACTAACAGATGAATGGTACAAATTTGCCAATGAATGTTGATAAATATACCAAAATGGCAATTTCCAAGTGAGCTGAATGTGAAATGAATTCCACTGTTGAATATGAAGACCACTCCACTGCTGGTACAGTCACAAAGAGTTCCGGGCAGTAAATCTGTTTAGCTCATTGTTAACGCGCGGATAATAAAGTAAACGTGATCACCACAAAAACATTACCAGAGAGAAAAAGAGACACTCACCCACTTTATACCGGTGAATTGATGAAAAAAAAAGACACCAAAATATCTTACAACGAATGACCCTCTTAATAATACAACAAAATTAATGCAGTCTCACAAGATGGAAACCTCACAGTTCAGCTTTTACAGACTTCTCTCCTCTGACGACGGATTCCACTTCGTGCAGTATTTTGAACACGTGAAACCTCTCCATAGAACTTCTGCATACTTAACTCATCCAACGATTAATTCCACTTCTTCCAGTAAGAAAGACGCCATTTACCTTCCGACGGACTTAAAAAAAACGGACGTGAAGATGTCAACGTAGATAAAAATGCTGGAGCTTCCTCTGATGCTGTTGGTAACCAGGCAACCCAACACACAATGTACGAAGACTGCCGTGAAAATGCAAACATAGATAAACTTGCTGACCCTTCCTCTGATGCTGTTGGCAACCATGCAACGGAGGACACAGAGAATCAGAACTTCTTCGGTGTATGACTCACCCCTTGTGACCTTCTCTCTCTCCACTGACTCCTCCAGCAGATTCCAAGACGTCATCAACAGAGTAAGAACACAGACGGAGAAGGATCGCTCGTCTAGTGTATACCAACTGCCACTTCTTAGAAAACAGAGTCAATGCCAGCAACCAAAAGCAGAATTGAAATACCAGTCCGGAAGTTCAAAAACAGAGAACTTAGCTCATCCACTCCACAATAATCTTCCCACACAATTTCACTGAAATCCTGTCATGTATTCCGTCGCACAGAGTGAAAATGAGGTAAAAGACATTAAAAAAATAGCTCACCAGAAGGGCAATTCAGAGCAGGTGATAATTCTTATAATTTGAGCACCTGAAGAGATGGTGTGTCAGTTCCTTGACAATTCAGCTGGACGACCTCTTGTACAGCAACACTGAAAAATGAGTCTGGAAGAATTGGAGAGATATCAGATTGACACTGTACACGTGGGTGGAGAGAGGAACAGTCAGCCTCCTCGCCAAATTTGAAGTAACTACACCACACCAGGTAAGATGAGGAACACGTAGTTTAATGACTGTTCATCTCCACAGCTTCCAGGAACTGATCTCCTGGCATTCAAACCACAGCATTCCGTAGTCATAGCAATGACATCATTCAATATAGAACTTGTCAAACAACATTAAAGTGAAACTACTAAAATATCGTAAACCAAAACGTAATGTTCCTTACCTAATGTGGACGGAAGTATAAAGAAACAGTTAGTAGAAAAGAGTTGAATGTATTAATTGTATTGATACCAGCAAAACTAGGAACAGCAATCTCTCAGGTGACCACAGCGGCTTCAAGAAATTGTGTACTCAGGTGGGACATCCGTGCTGATAAACTGTCTCTGTTTTCCCAATTTCAATAATTAAATAAAACCTCTGTTATGAAATGAATGCATTACATTCAACTACATGGTTTGGCTGTCCATTTGGGTATGTATTGTGACTATTTTAATAAACCAGACCTCACATAAAGTTGCTGTTCTGAATATGGTATGAGATGATTTCATTCCTCTCGAGAGAAATCATTTAAATTAATGAAATTAGGAGTTTCAAAACAATTAAACAACAATGTCTAACCATGCAGAAAATGGGATATACTGGATTCAGCAGCACTGAGTGGACTTGATCTGGAGGACTGGATGAGACTCATAAACCAGAAATCCACAGGGCCCCAGGAAGCAGTCCTTGCCTTGTCGCACAGCACACCTGTTTTGGCGCTATAAAGTGTGTTAGTGTCTCCTGCGGCGCAGGATCCAGCAGCTCTGAGTTGACTTGATCTGGGTAGGACTCGGCCGAACTCCATAACCAGGAAAACCACTGGGCACCAGGACGCAGTCCCTGTCATGTCGCACAGCACCACTATGAAGCGCGTTTGTGTCTCCCCCGGCCTGGGGCATGCCCAGTCCAAGAGCCGGCCTGTCCTACGCCCATCATCACTAGGAAGAGGTAGGGTATGGCCACCCCTATTAGTTATTACCTGGCAACAGGCTCCTCTGACTATATGCAATGGCAACACTTCCTCCTTGTACATCACTGGTTGGACCCTCTCAGTTCAGTGTCTGAAATCCTTTATATGAAGGTTTGACCTTGTGAATGGGACTGACGGGTACTTTTTGCTTCACTGGGGTTTGCCCTGGGAGCTTACTGTCTGGGTTCCCATATTAGTTGTAGCAAATGTTTGTCACTTAAACCTTAAGTTGGACTCTGCTGCGGGAAGAAACTAGAAATATGTTTTTCTTTTTTTTTCTTTTTCTTTTAAACATCATCAAGGGAGTTTTCTCTCCTTAAAGTAGATTTCTTTAATATGGCAGCCAGGTGTGGTGTGTTATGAGGAAGAAGGAGGCATCAGAAAAGCAGCAGGGGCTAAATGTGTGTGAAAAGCACCCAGGCACTCCGCTGAAAATTGTATTCTTAGTGAAATAGATGACCTGAAAGAAGAGGTGGAAGGCTTTCTGGCCACTAAGGACCCAAGTACCAACACAGGGAAAAGAGGAAAGGAGTGATCTCAAAAGAGTATTGGCTCATACTTTGGCAAAACTCAATTGTCTTTAGACCACAGTCTAAGGAAAAAAACCATTGGCATCTCAATTTCCCACCCAGAGTTGCCAGCAATATCTAATACTTTGCCACAAACTCAGCTCCCTCTCTAAGTCAAATGCACAGTGTATCAACCGGTGTGGTGAACGTTGATTGTTCAAATATATCCGCCATTTTGGAAGTACTAGAAACAGGAACAGGTCCTGGCCAGCCATGCCCCCATCCCTCTTTGCTGGATAATAATATGACAATGCAAAGTCCAGGAGTGGAATTAACTCATTAGGGGGAGAAATTGATCATTTAAGGGGGATGCTGGACAAGTTGTCTAAGGTCCTTATAGAGAAAATTGATATGTTATCGGACCTAGCCACCATTCAGAAAAATGTTGCCACTGCATCGAGCAAAGAGCTGTCCTTGACATCTACCAAACAATGTTTCCATTAGCTCAATACCTCATAGAGAGGAGCCAAAAATTCAAACCAAGATGCTGTATTTGAGACTACACACTTCACTAGGTATTAATAGCATGGCAAACATACCCAATATTTCACAATGTCTTTCCACTAATAGAATCCCGACTGTCTCTTTTTCCACTACATTTCAGCCCTTTAAAGTGTATCTGCTAAATGTGCTCAAACTCCTGGGAGCTGCTGATGGATCTCCGGATTCAAGTATCCATAAAGTGACCCATTGGCTGAGACATGTGAGGGGCTGTAGATCAATAATTATGGAAGACATCCTTCAGGCCACATCTATCAGCTCTGGGTAAAGTACACTTGAAAGCATAGGACTCAAAATCACGGCTAGCTCTCTAGCAAGTGAGCTAATATCATTGGAGCTAAGGTGTAGGCCACAGACCTACTCACTAATACAACTCAAGTATAACATTCCAGCTAGTCAATAAGCATCCTCATTCCCCCACCCAGTGAAAGACCTGAGTGCTCCCAGCCTTTGACTCCTACAGCGGAGACATCCAGTCTCTTTCAGATTGAATGACGTCAACCATGCCAAAGGGGCCTTTCATAGAGAATGTCAAAGACAAAGTACATAATTAAACTTATTAGAGAAAGGGGGATCCCTTGGTGAGTCTGAATACCACAACCAGATGGAAAAATGGTTGTCTATGTTCTAGCCCATATATTAGAAGTGAATGTCATGAACAAATCAATAAATTCTAAAACTTTTTCTTTTATTTTCAGTTTAAAAAAGGTTTTTGTACAAAAGTTTATTTAAAAGCAATATGTTATCATTACTTTCAAATATACAACAATATACATCTCGTGATTAAAACATTTTTGACATGAAAACAGTTGATCCTAAAGAGGGGAAAGACAAAGTAGAGAACAAAAGACAGACAATCCTATTTGTCATAAAAGTACATATCAGGGAATTCAAATAAAAGAGACTAATCCAGGACACGTTCTACTTATGATGTCTACGGAAATAGCTCTGTCCCTTTTGTACAAAAACCTTTTTTAAACTGAAAATAAAAGCATTTTTATTAGAATGTATTGATTTGTTCATGACATTCACTTCTAATATATGGGCTAGAACATAGACAACGATTTTTTCCATCTGGTTGTGGTATTCAGATTCACCAAGGGATCCCCCTTTCTCTACTATTTACTAGTACCCTATTCCCCTGGTGTTCACGGGGTCTCTCTCATTTGATTACTCATAATTAAACTTACCCACAAGAAAGGTAATTTTAAAGGTGCCCTTGATGAAGTACCTCAATATCTTCTTTCAATAGCCCAGTGGAGGGGACAACGAGAATGGGGACCAGTGTATAGAAGTGGGTTCCTTACCTACTTTGTTAATGTGGTTCCATCTTTGTCTGGTAGAGCATCAGGAGGTTTGCTAATTTGACTCAGGTCGGATCTCTTCTCAAGAACCAAATTAGTATCTTTCAACAGTAAGGATCTCTTACGCCTGAACGTAAGAGTACACATACCGTTGGGAATGAAACAATTTCCTATTGTAACCATATACTTTAGATCAGCCCCGTCTAAATCAGTTTCCCCAATAGTAGACCAGCTTAGAAATAAGCTGACTCAGTCCGACCAAACTGTCTTAAAAATAATAGCAGGGGATTGCAATATTAGACTTTCCCGGGATGGCTGAATGTGGTAAGGTTTACAGGGCCTGTGGATTGAACATCTTCAGAGGGAGTTGGGGATCAAGTAGCATCAAAACAAACATTTGTTGCCTCTCAACTAGAAGATCTTGTTGCTGAATTTGGCCTGATTATTGTCAATGGTTGAACCAGTTTTGAACTCCCTACACATCCAACTTTTAAAAGAGGTGTTTCAACTGGATTGGTGTCGTTACAACGCAGGCTATTAAAACGCCTGCTGTTACAACGCGGTTTTTACATCGCATACCACTACAACGCATAGTGCTTTTAAGCGCTGGATAGTGATTTATTTAATTTACTATTCCAACTCCAGTCCCCGTGGATAGTAGGGAAGGTGTTGGATAGTAAATTAAATATATTCCCTATCCTAGAGCGCCCCCCAGCGCAATGCGTTGTAATGGTTTGCGTTGTAATGGTTGCGTTGTAATAAATGCGTTGTAAGTGATGTTTCCCGTTTCAACTAGCCATATCAATTACATTTTGCTTGATCAGGCACTCTGGCCAGCGCTGATGGACAGTTATCATCACGAGGCCGGACAGTGATCATCAGGCTTTATGTGCTAGGTTTGACACAGCTAAAATTATGAGTTCTGCTCTGGTTTCTATTAACGTTTTCCAGCTCAATCAAGACAGTCAATAACAAGCATAACATAAAATGAGCAGAAGTTTCATCTAATTTGGTGTTCTGGAGGCAAATTTATGAAACCTATATTTATACCTTCTAGGGCTATGATTTGTTTCTTAGTACTTATTGTCAGTTTGATTTTGTCACTGCACATTGCAAATGTATGGAATAAATAAAGCACCTCTTCCTTAAAGATTTTAAAGGATGGTGAACAGGAAAAGAATGCCTTTTTAGAAATATTTTAAAAAGGCAGCAAGCCAGAGATATTTATGGCCTGGAAAAAGTATAAGTCTACACTGTTGGCAGCAAAATAGAAATGGGAGTGGGGACAATGGGCTGACCTTGGAAACAAATGTGGGATCACACTGCTTCACCTCCCAGCAGGTTCACCCCTAGGCATCATGGTAAATGCAGTTCGCTAAGTGTGTGTACTTTCAAAGTATCTCGAGTGTTTCACCAGGTAGGTGCAGATTAGTGCTGGCCATCTCTAGACACGTGTTTCTGGATTATTATCCGTCATCAGTAGAGATTAGGCAATTCAAATGAATGGGGCTGCTGAGCAGGCTGCCAAAGAATTCTCCGATCACAGTACCTCTCCAGGCCAGCAGGTGCCTCTCCATTAGCTCATCAGATCAAATGGCTCAAGGGAGCCTTTTAAACAGGAAACAAATGTGGGATCACACTGATTCACCTCCCAGCAGGTTCACCCCTAGGCATCATGGTAAATGCAGTTCGCCAAGTGTGGGCTGACCTTACTTAGCCTCTTGATAGCAAAAAACTTCAAGTCCTTTTGTAAGTTAGTGGCAGGAGGCGCGCATACTATCAATGATCATCTAGAGGCAGATGTTCAGCCTGATAAATGGGTTAGCCACTTTACATCTCTTTGTTAAGGAGGAGGATCAAGGTGGGCTGTCTGACAGGTCTCAAAAGGCTATGGATGTATTAAAACTTTCTCAACCTACCACCGCTGCGATGAGCGAGGTCTGTCTACCCAGGGTCTCTTCTTGTTTTACCTTAAGTGAAACAGAGTATACCCTTAAATTAAGAAAGGAAAGGCTCCATGACTGAATGGTATTACAGTAGATCTTTTTCTATCTGAACCAGAGGACTGGGGGGCATATTATCAAGGAATGGCTTTAAAATTATCGCCTCTTTAGCGGCAGGAAACTGCTGCTAATGCGGCGATAATGGGCTTCATAATATGCCCTTGAAAATCCCAATAGAAGCCCATGTTCTGGTGCTAACATGGGCTTCTATTGGAATTCTCTACGGCATATTATCAAGCCCATTATCTCCATTTTAGCGTCAGTTTCCTGCAGCTAAAGAGGCGATAATTTTAAAGCCGTTCCTTGATAATATGCACCTCAGTTCCTTATCTCAATCACCTAGGTAATGCTATTATGAAGGGTAGTAAAATTCCACCTTTCTGGCAGGGTGCCACTATTTTACCAATCTATAAAAAGGGAGGTAGGGACCAACAATCAAACTATAGGCTCATTAGCCTATTGGATAATAGCTGAAAAATATTCTGCAGAAAGATATTAACTAGGTTGCAAATCTGGATAGCTGACAAACATATAATTGAAGATGCCCAAGCAAGGTTCATGAATAAAATAAGTGCTATTGATCAGGCCTTTTTTTTCAATGGATTGTGTTGGAAATATCTCAGTCTAAGCAAAGATCACCTATAGGTTGCTTTTATCGACCTCCGGTCAGCTTTGGATTTGATTCGTAGGGACAGGCCAGAAGGAAGCACAAGTCCACCGCTAGAAGAGCTGTGTAGAGGGCACTAAAAATCTACCTAACCACTGCAGTTTCAGCTGCCTTTTATGGGGCAGAGTTTTGGGGTTATACTGATGCATCAATATTATCTATTGAGGAAAATAAATGTTCTCAATTTGCTGCAAAGCACCCCATTGGTTCTGCTGAGATGTTATCTAGTTCTTAGCCATATCCATTTGGTATCTCTCTTAAAACCATTATTATATTGGGTGAGGGTATGGTCTACCCTGGATTTAGCTATTTACAGAGAGGCATTTAGTGACCTGATTAACTGAGACAAACTTGTCCGTACCCCATGGCTAAATTATGTTAAAAGAGTTCAAACAGATTAATCTGGGCAGTTTTTGGAACACTCCTGATGAAGTTACCAAAGGTGCTAAGCAGTTTTTAAATCAAACCCATTGGGAACGGGCAGTGACAAGAACATGGGTTGAGCACAAGGAGGGGTCCCTAACAGGGCAATTCCTGCTTCACAAATGTTCGCCTAGATTTGAAATCTATTTGGACAAAATCTATCCCTCAGCGGCTTAATGCATGTACATCCAGTACAGAATTGGTGCCCTACCTGTAGGATCCTTTACTATGAGATGGCACAAAATGGAGTGTGGGTTAGAGAGCTGCCCCTTGTATCCTTTGATAAAGAAAAAAAAAACTCAAACTTACACAGAACAATTATCAATTAGTTGCATAAGATAGAATATCTAGGCCAAAAAACAGGAAGTGCTCCTCTGTTTCCTACAATCAGAGCCCAAAGGGAACGGTCGGGCACCCACCTGCTGCAAGACTGCCAATTGTGATAGGTGGAGTGCCAGGCAGTAGTGTTCCACTAAGGGCAAGCCCAGGCTCCCGTACTTCCTGTTGGCCACCAGCTTAAGGATCGCCAGCTGTGGCCTGGCTACACCTGATATGAATCCCTTAATAAGCTTGGCAACATCCTCAAGCAGGGAAAGTGGGACCTGGATCAGCAACATGCACAACATGTAAATGAACGGTGGGAGTGTGACCATCTTGACAGCCTTCACTCGCCCCAGAGCTGCAAAATATCACCCCAATTGATGTGACCAAATGCTTTCTCAGTGTCCAAAGACAGAGCCAGCATCTCACCCAGCAGATCTTTAGCCAGCCAGAGGACATGCACCAGTCTCCTCAAATGATTGCGAGAGGTTAAACCTAGTACAAAGCCGACCTGCAAATGACGGATCAATGTGGCGAGAACATTCTTGAGCCGGTCCACCAGAACACCAGCCAGGATCTTAACATTGCTGTTAAGATGCAAACTGGGGTGGTAGTTATCACAAGCAGGGGGACCTTACCGGACTTGGGGAGCGCCATTATGAGGGCTTTATTACAGGTTGGCCCCAGACTGTGGTGCTCCTCTGCGTCCTTGTAAGCCACCTCAAGAGATATCTAGACTTCAGCGGAGGTCCAGCTATAGAATTCTGACAGGATGTCATCCTCCCTGGGAGCTTGGCTGTATGGGGCAGCAGATATCACCTGTGAAATTTCCTCCCTAGTAATCACCCAATAGAGGAGGGCCGGCCCCTCATTGTTCAGCTGCGGAACACTGACTGCCCCAAAGAATTGAATAATGTGCTGCTCATTGGTGGGCACCTCTGTATTATAAAGGCGATTATATTACTCCGCAAAAGTATATGTTATCCTGTGGGGGAGTGCGATGAGGAGGCAGGTCTGGTCCCTGTCTGCTGGGATGTGATTTACCGCTTCCCGCTGTTGAAGCTGCATCGCAAGCAATCTACTAGCATTCGTGCACTGTTCACAGTAATGATAGCAGAGTTTGTGAAGCGTGTGTTCCACCCTGGAAGGTAAAAGATAATTCAGCTCCATTCGTGCCTTCTCCAGCTGTCGGCAAGTGGAATCAAGAGGATGGGCATTGTACAGCTGTGCAGACCCCAAATGCCTACTTTTTAAGGCAGTCTGTTGTGCCATTCTCTGTTTATATGGAAAGCAGCATCACAAATGAGCTGCCCTCTAATTGTGGTCTACGCTGCCACCCAGAACATACGTGTGTATTCCACCAAGCCTTTATTGTCATTGAGGTACGTAAGGACATGAGAGCCAAGGTACTGTTTCCCCTCTGGCTGCCTATAGTAAGAAGTGTTGAACCAACAGGGCTTCTGGATTGGGCAGGTCAGACCCCAATCCAGCTAAAGACTGACCAGGTAATGATCAGGGAGAGAGTCTGACAGGATACAGGTGCCCCAAACTAGTGGGGTCAGGGAGTGCGAGACCAGGAAGAAATGTAGCCTGGACTGGACACCATGGACAGGGGAAAGGAAGGTGTAGGACTTACCAGTCAGGTGCAGAAGACACCAGTTGTTGAGTAGACCATTGTCTTTCCAGGTGTCATGTTAGATAGGCATGTCTGCATTACCCGAACCCACAACTGGGCCTGTGCGGTCAAGGAGAGCATTCAGTGCCAAGTTCCAGTCGCCACCTAGCAGTACAGGTTTGGAATTCAATTTCGGCAAGGACATGGTTGAGGCAGAGCAGGAAAGTCACTGTGGCCCATACAGGGGCCTATATCAAACCCACAAAAACAACTATGTCCAGGATCTTGAGGTGGGCAAAAACAGACCGTTTCCATGTCTTCAAAACTGTGCACGTAAGAGAGTGGTGCAGCAAGATAGCTACACCAACTTTGCCCAGTAGTTGGACATATCTGGGGGGCGGTTGCAGTGTGCAGCTGCTGTGAATAACCCTGCTGACCCATTCACGCTTGAGGTTATCAGAGTCAGGGCCACTGAGATGAGTCTCCGGCCACAACGCATATCGACCCGCTGCATGTTCACATACACCAGGACCTTCTCCACTTGAAATAATGAGCAAAGCCATGGATGTTCCATGACAGGGCCATCAGGGGAGCTGCGGTAACTGGGTGCGTCTCTAGGGTGAGGACAGAAGGAGGAGAGGTGGCCAGCAAGGGGAGAGGGGAGTGCAGAGTCTCCTAACAGGAAAAGAAAGTAAAAGAGGGAGGATCAGGGAGGGGAACCTAAAACACAGCAGCTGGGGGAGTTGAGAACCTACATGTCCACTGGGTCCCGAATGTCTGTCTGGCTCCTGTCACAAGAGCATGATGAGTGCTATGTCTGGGGGGGGTAAAGGAAGTGCAAAAACACTGGTAGATGGAAACAGCTTGCAGGCCATGGCCATCGGAAGAAGGAAGAAGTGCAGTGGTGGAGGAACAGTAGAGTGGGCAGAACAGGTGGAGAGCCAGATGGGGGGGCGTGCGGCAGGCAGGACTCCACAACAAACCCTGCACCATGGTACAAAGGCAAATAAACCAGGCAAAAGGCAGGGAACAGCAAAGAACAGCAGAAAAACAGCACTACCAAACATCATCATCATTTTCATTGAACCCCTTCTCCCAATGTACCACATCAAAACACCCCATTGCAACAGTACATAGCTGGTAACCAGCAATAATCAGGGTAGGGTAACAAGGGTACACATATGTACTGGCATATTATTATTATGTGTAGTTTGTAAAGAGCATGGCTACCTAAAAAAACTTTTCATGTGCTAGGCTCTACTATGGAAAATAGAGCAGATCAGAGTGCTAACAAGAGAAAATACAGAGTTAGGAAGATTCAAAAAATTGAAACAGCCACGTCTTTAAAGAATTGTGAAACCAAGAGAGTGGATGACACTCCTGCAGTATTGGACATAGATCATTCCAGAGTATAGGTTCAAGGAAAAAGAATGCTCAACCTCCTTGGCAGCATTTCCTAGTGTTATGAATTACAGCCTACCTCCTAGTAGGAGAGCGCAATGAGCATGTGAGGGAATACAGAGACACCAAGTCTCTAAGATAAACAGGTCCGGTGTTTGAAATGCATTTCTGCATATAGCACTATGCCTTAAAATGTACACAGTGCTCAATAGGTGAATTTAGGAGAGTAGAGCACAATCCATGCAGCAGCATTTTGAATGATCTGAAGGCATTTGAGTAATGTTTTTGCTGCCTCCCAGATATAATACATTCCCATAATCCAGTCTGGAAATGACCAAAGCCTGTACCACTGTTCTCTGGGCAGAGGTTTTGGAGACGGGCCACCTTGTTAGTTTGATGACTCAAAGTAAGTTTACCTTCAAGCCACACTCTCAGGATCTTCACGACCAGCAATTGTCTTGGGGGACTGCGTATGGTTGAAGACCACAGATGGGAACCCCAATGGGGTAGAGGGATTGCTCACCAGCAGAACCTCAGTCTTATCACCATTTAATTTCAGGAAGTTAGTGCACATCCATGATGAAACTAGAATAAGGCAAGCATGTAGGGCCTTCATGGTGTGATTCTCTTTATCTGACAGAGAACCAACAATTTGCATATCCTCTGCTTAAGAAAAAAGTGTACATCCACAATTCTCCACTATTTCTGCCAACAGTCTGACACATAGTTTGAAAAACAATGGGCTCAAGATAGAGCCCTGGGGCACACCTGAGACTACCTGGTAAAATGTTAACCTGTGTTGTTTAATATGGACCCGGAAGGTACGGTCATGCAGGAAAGATCTCAGCCAAACTAAGGCTGAATCTAGTATTCCCAAACCCTCTGTTCTTTGTCGAAGCATTTTGGGAATTATCATGTCAAATGCTGCACTGAGATCTAATAGAATCTGTGCAGCAGTTCCAACATTATCCAGATGATGTCTCAGGAAGTCATTGATACTGAAAAGAGGTGATTCAGTGCTATCACCTACATGAAACCAGGATTACAAAGGGTGGAGTAAACCATTAAGTTCTGTGTATACTGTGAGATGTTAGTTCACATTTCTCCAACACCATCGCAAAAATGGGTAATAAAGATAGAGGTCTATAATTAGACCAAATAAGAGGATCCAAATTGGATGTTTTCAGTAGGGCGGTGACCAAAGCAGTCTCCCAGGTTTTTAGAATCGTACTCTTCAACAGAGATAGGCTTAGTAAGTGGGTAAGCTTCTCCAAAACATAATACAAGAGCTTACCAAGAACTAATGGGGATCAAAGGTCCAATGGGGATCCTGGATTCAAGAAAGGTTTTAAAAGCAGGCACATCTAAAAGATGAAACCTATCCAGCATGCTTTGCACTTTAGATGGGACTGTTTGACTGCAAGCATCACCTGAAGTAGTGAAAGTTGCCTGAATTTCTTCCATTTTGTTTAAAGTGCACTATTTCATCACATTGAAATTGTGAGAGGGGTGTGACGGGTGCAATAGTATGGAGTAAGAGAGGGCTTTTAACAACATGAAAAAGATTTTTAGGGCAGTTTTAAGTTGCAGCAATTTTGCTCGTATAAAGCGAGACCCTAGTCTCATGACAGGATTTCAATCTTTGTTACTGTACGTTTCGCACCACATCCTCATCAGATGTTTACATAACGTTTTCTTTTCATACAAGAAATCATGGTACCATGGAGCCGGAGGTAAAATTCTATTGTGTTTTTTGTCAGAAATAGGGATTCCAGTGTTTAATGTGGCCCTGACCCAGAGATATGTTGTGAGGGGGAACACCCTTGACAAGAACTTCAAAAACGATGATTTCCACAGTCACGTAAGCTGAACAACGACTTGCCCAAACAACGACTTAGCCTGAACCACTCAGGTGCGTGGTTCAGTCTACAACAGTCTAGTGTTGGGGATGGGCAGTCCAAAGGAGCCTCGGAGGAACAGTAGAGGTAAGAGGGGTTCAGGTGTGGGGAGAGGGGGTTGGGTGTTAGTTTTTTAGGGGGTGGGAGGGGTTAAGGGTAGATTTGAAGGGTTGGGGGGATTTGTGTTAGTTTTTAAGGGGTGGGGAGTTGTATTAGTTTTTTGGGGTTGGGTAAGTTGAGATCGTTTTTACGGGTTGGGAGGGGTTTGTGTTAGATTTTAGGGGGTGGGAGGGGTTGGAGTTAGTTGTAACCGCTTAACCAAGGCGCAAGTTCTGCAATGGTGTGGCTGTTTAATTAAGTGGGCAGGGCAACGTCAGCCAACGAACGAGCACAGCACTACGGAGGTAGTGCTTGAGACGGCCATTGGCTGACAGAAGCAGCGAAGGGGTTAAGGGGGTGGGGGGTCATATTCATTTTTAGGGGTTGGGGGCTTTGTGTACGTTTTTAGGGGATGGGAGGGGTTGGAGTTAGTTGCAAGGGAGGGGGTTCGTATTAGTTTCGTAGGGGGTGGAGGGGGTACCTGATTTTTTTAAGGGGGTATGAGGAGTATGAATTACATTTTAGGGGTAGGAGAGGTAAGTGTTAGGTTTTAGGGGGTGGGAGGAGTTAGTGTTAGGTATTAGGAGATTGTCGGTTCGTGTATGTTTTTAGAGGGAGGGAGGTGGGGGATACATGGTAGATTTTAGGGAGGGGTTCGGAGTAGATTTTAGGGGGTGGTTTAACATGCATTCAGTTATCATGAAATTTTGTGGTAAAAGAATGCATGGTAAAAACAATAGTTGTTGAGACGTGGTCATAGTACAGATCGCGTGGTTTAGGGAGTCATTGATGAGGAACTCGTTCCAGCTCGTTCCAGCATACAACCATTGTGAGAGTACCTAACACCACTGAATTGCACAGCAAAGGGGGATTAGCTTTTAGTACAGCATTCCACAAGGGAACATCCAATTTAGACCAGCTCCCACTAGATGAGACTGGATGATTCTTACAGATCTTTGGGATCTGTATCTATTAAGAGCGAAAATGGGACATCAAAATGGTCGAACCATTTTATTGGTAAAAGAGAATTAGTAAAAACCAGATCTAGCGAATGCCTGGCTTTTTGGGTGGGGGAATTGTTAATCAGCTGGATACACAGGGCCCCAAAAGTTGTTAAGCAAGGTAGTAGTGGTACTACAGTATTTATCTTCTAAATGAATAATAGATCTCCCAATATAGTGAAATTTGCAGTTCTTGAGGCTTACAGGAGAGAGTAATTAAAAAATGTTTGCGCACCAATAGGGAGAAATGCCTTGTGGACCATGATTAAGTTCAGTAAACTTCATTGAAAAAGAGAGAAAAGAAGTACCTTGTAAGTTTATCAGTGTTACATATCAATCTATTTTTAAAGATAATTGCCATGCCTCCACCCTGTCAGTCAGGTCGGTCTATATGTAGAAATCAATAATCAGAGGGAAGGGCAGAGATAATGTCCGTAACCATGACCATAATCCTAAAGAATCCAAACTTCAAAACACAACAGGATATATTCAGTCAGTCAGCATAACAGGATAGAGAGGTTTCATCTGGGGCTCCTCGGTGGATTGGGCAGGGGCCCCATGCGGTTTCAGCGGGGAGCAGGATTTGCCTCTGCCAGCCTCCTGAATAAGTTCCTGAACCACTCTGATGGCTTTGTTCTCCCCGCTTTAGGAGTGAAAAGAAAGAATCCTGTCCTGATGTCAGCCCAGCCACCGGGACTGTTTAGAGGGTGGGAGTATGGAGGCATCTCCACCCATAACCACAGGAGGTGTAGTATCCAAATCAGAATCCTGCAAAGAGTCCAGGAAAACTAAAACGACTTTGGGTTCCAGGAAGTCTCTAAATTTGCCATCCACAGTGATCCACATGCAACCTGGTTCAAACAAGCTAAACTTAATGTTCCACTTGAAGAGAACTGAATAGAAAAGTGCACCTCTTATTGCTGATCTCCCAAGAGAAATGCTGATCTCATGGCCTTCAAAGTCACAGGAGCTGTGCTTAGGGGCCTTGGTCAGAATTTGCCAGGTCTAAGAATGTAAGAAGAAGCACAATAAGAGCGGACAAGGCCTGCCAGAGTTGAGGGGATGGCGGATATGATGGACCTGCTGTATATCAAGGGATGGGGGGATGAAGGACTGGCCCATGAGGTGTGGAAGCACGTTACATAGGAAGCACCCAACATAATCCTGCTACATCCCTGTCTGGAAAGCTGAAAAACAGATGTTACCCCTCCAGCCTCTGTCCTTGAGGTCGTTGACCTTTTGGTGGAGGTAAGAGAGCTCATACTCCTGGTCCTCAGCAATCATCATACGTGACTCCAGTGAAGCAATATGGTTCTCCACTCCTTCTAGACGATATTGGAACACCCTTATTTTCAACCTGATGGATTTCGGGTCTGAATTGAAGTTTTTGATTTTGGAATCCATGAGTTCCAGCATGTGGCAGAATGCAGCAAATTCTGGCAAAATGCAACCCATTGGGGTGCCCTGGTGTGTCGGCGGAGCATGCGTATGGGTCTTCTGTTGGCCCACGGCCTCAGTAAAAATGAACTTTTTGGACACCTTCCTGGAGGCCATGGGCACAGAGGGCAGGGGGTTTTAGGGGCCCCTTGTCAGCAACCCCACATCAGGCCAGGTGCAAGTGTACAAGGGAGAGCAGGGGCCCTCTGCGGGCCGGCCAGGCACAAAGCAAGGTCCCGAGGGGCTACTCAGCATAGAGAGGATGCAGAGTCCAGAAGAGACTGGAGGGAGGCCCTTCTCAGGCAATGCTGCATCCGTGGGTCACAGGAAGGGGCAGAAACAGGTGCCAAGCCTCTGCACCAAACTTAGAAACTTCCCAGCAACTAAACATGGTGGGCACAATCCAACCTGGCCAAGGACAGCAGGCAGAAGATGCTGAAAGGGGGCAGTCCACAAAAGGGAGGGGGCAGGTGACCAGCCCCAGTAGGGCACCCTCTATTGAGTGTTAGCGACTAGGCTGTCCCTTGCATCTGCCGGCACAACCTAAAATGGTCCCCGGGCCACAAATCCCACCATGAGGAAATATCTTGATAAGGCTTTGGATGAATTTGGGCTTAAGGGGATTTGGATGACTACTATTCCCCAGGAATCTTTTTTAAAAATTGTGAATAAAACAACTGATCTCCTATCGTTGATAAGTGACAAAGAGTCCTTGGTTAAAAGGAAGCATGCTTGGTCCATAATAAATGGTTACAAAAAAAAGAGCCCTCAACAATATTTGATTACAGCTTGGTCTTGGAAAAATAAAAATATATTAATGAAAGCACGATTCGGAATATTACCCGGAGAATCTCATGCACTACCATGGAAAAAACTTGAAAATAACATATTGTGTCGGTTGTGTAACACAGGAGAAGAAAGCATTATACACCTACTGGGCCTCTGTCCAGAACTAAAAAATCAAAGATTAATATTGTTAAAAAGGTTATTCAACGAAAGAGCAATAAGGACTTGTAGACAAGCACTGCTCCAGTGTCTATGCCCAGACGATATACTCATTAATTCTGCTTTCTCAAAATATTTGCATTGAAAAAACTTGAATTTTTATAATATTAATTGTCATACTGATTATATTTTTCTCTCCTAACTTTTAAACATATGAATTTACAAATGTAAAACAGTTTTCTAATCCACGTGTACTACCTTAAAAATTTATTGTTTCTTTTTTAAATCAATTTTTTACCGTATTATCGTAATTGAAATGTTTATACTGTGCATTCACTCTTTGTAAATATTTTAAATAATCAATCAATAAACAAACACACACCATGAGGTCTCCACCCCAGCTGTCGCAGAACCACGGTTACATTTGGTGGGCTCCTCATATTGCAGGGGGTGGGGGTCTTAAGATGTAGAGGGCAGGAGGTCCTTGCCAGGATGGTAGGGCACTAGATCCAGGCGGAGATACAATTGGACCCAGGGTGAAAGGAAGGCCACCAAAAGCAGGGCATCCAGGGTCAGAGACACCAGTACACAAAATGGTGGTTGTGCAGGCTGATGTGTAGGCACCACAGCACCTGTGCTGGGCCTCTATGTGAATGCCATATGACCAGCAGAGCGCAGTAACCCTCTTGAGTGCCTGGAAGAGGCTGCTGCAGCAGTGGAGGGTGTCCAGAATAGCAGAGGGCCAGCACCCTGGTAGATAAGGGCAGGCATCCCGTGCAGGTGGTATGCTTGCTCCAAGGTGCTGGGAAGTCAGTGATGGGCCGTGCCGGCCCGCTGTGCGAGGAAGGCCGCTCTTGTACCTTCACTCCATGTGCGATTACCACAGCTGCTCTGCCCTGCCGAGCCCGCTACAAACAAAGAGGAAGGATGATGTCAGGTGCGCATGTGTGTGGGAGACTGGGGCACTGCAGGAAGCAGGCAGATGGTCATTGGTGGATGCCAAATACTGTTTTGGCGGCCCGCGGCAAACGGGGGCCCTGACGCGTAGGTGGCAATCTTTGTCAGCATCCAAGTTCCGCCCCTTTACTAACAGTTTTACTGAGGATGCATCTGCTTGAAATATGTGGACAACATCTGCTGTTGACTCCATTGCTCCATTCAAATCTAGTAAACTTGCCCACACCAATCCAAATTTCCCATGGCACTCTGACACGCTCAGAAGTGTGAAAAAATATTATAGAACCCAGGAGCATAAATGGAGGAACTGCTTTAATCTATTTCTAAAACGTTAAATAAGCTGCGACCAGAAGATCATTAAAAAGGGCTGAAACCACCCAAGAAAATTGTCACCATTAGACATTCTGTTCCCCGCCCCTTAGCCTACCAACTAGTCATCTCTCCTTCATATGATCATTGCAATAGTCTCTCCCTGGGCTTGCACAACAAAATGGCTACTATTTATGATAGTGTTCTGATACAAACTCCATCAGATGTCCATTCTATTTTATCATCTGAAGCCCTGGCTTCTCAATCTCACTAGTTCTACAATTTCAGTCTAATAACAGTAGAATACATCAGATTAGCCTCAGCCGATAACAATTCTGTGTCTCCATTAAACCCATGTCCCCCTATAATCTTGAATTTAGGCAATGATCTTATTACCCCTAATCTCTTAAAACGTTTTCCTAATTTTACCTCTGTACCTGATATTTGTAAGTTAGCATATGTTAAACAGTAGCTCAAGAACCAGGTTCTGACCCATCATCTCTCTCGTACCTCTTGATACTAATATATTGGAAACATTCATCACCTAGCAGATTTAATCTGGAAACTAATTCTTCATTGGTTGACTCCCAGGCAAAATGTTGTTTTAAATACAGCATCAAATCTGCCCTATCAGCTGTTTTGAAACACATTTGGATAACAATGGACTGCTGAACCTCAGTGGCATTGGTGCTGCTGGTCCTCTTTGCTACCTTTGATACTGTGTCATCAACTACTGCTGGAGCATCTTCAACTTCGAATCAAAGGCCGTTCCCCTAAATGCATGGCATATTTTCTTTCTGCGTGCCGGCTCCTCAACATCGTCTTTCCGTGAGGGTAGGTGTGCAGGGGACTCCTGTCCTTCAGCGAGGGCACTTACGCTTGAAGTGCTTTATACGGGAGGAGACCGTTGAGGCATCGTACTTACACCTTATAGGGTATCGCTAAGAAGTGGCAGGACTTCTTGCCTGCCCTGAATTGCCTGTGGAGTAGGTAATATTGGCCTACCACAGTGTGTAGATAGTTCTTTATATTTAAGTCCTGATGAAGTGTGCTGAATCCATTTAAAAAATATGTATGAAACATGTTGACCACTAGGTAGAGTTCACTTTTCTGGATCCTTGCACCAGACAGTGAGCTCTCCTCACTGTTTATAAGAAGGTAGTTAGCCACACAATTAAAAGTTACGTAGTGGACTACCTAACCTTTTCTAATCACCACCACTCACTTACATCAACATTTCCCTAAGGCCTCACACCCGCATGCACCAACTGGCAGGGACAAAAGATCTCCAATAAAGAGCCCCATCTGGGTGCCCGTCAGACATTAAACCGTCAGTTTGACGAGGAGCAAAACCCAGATGATGAAGCATGACACCTAGCTTGCTGGGTGTGTGAGGGTTTTAGTCCCGAAAGGGAGGATTCGCTTTCCCCCTTTTTCTTGTTTTCCTTCATTCCTGGGGACCTTGTCCCTATAGTGTCTCTTTTCTCTTGGTATACCACTCAGGGGAACTGCGTACTACACTTTGTTAGCATATTTTCTTTCAGACCACCACCAGCAAGTCAACCTTGATTCATCTAAATCACTTGTCGGACAACTACATTTCAGTCCCCCTTCAAGGTTCTTTTCTGAGCCCCGCTCTATTCAACGTGCAGGTCAAGCTATTTGCAAAGTAGTTTCAAAACTTTTGGCCTCAAAATAAACTGATGTCACAAAATTGATCCTCACCTTAAAAGAAAATGACAGCCTGTCCTCAGATAAATTCAAGACATACCTCAACAGCGGTTACATCCAGGATACAACAAAGCCGTCTCAAGTGAACATGGCCTAACTAACTAGTTTCTACCCTCACCTCAGCTGCAACTAACGGAAATGTAGGCATCACATTTTATTGTGACTTGTCATTTACCCCACAGATCACATCTGTTGCCACCACATCCTTCACTTTGCTAATGGCCTTAAGAAAAATACTGGACATTTTGCCTTCTGCAACTAGCAAATCTGTGAGCTAAGCATTGATTGATAACCTCTATATTAAGCTATGAAATGACCTTTATTTAGGACTCCATAAGTACCTCATCCGGTGACTGCAGACTGTGTAGAATTATTTAGCTAGACTTATTCTGAAAGTACTGTAAAACCATTCTATTGACTCGCACCTTAGAAACCTTTCCTCGTTGCATTATTTGAAAAATGGCAATGATTTTAAGAAAGTGTGTAATAAAACTTTCATTCCATGTCCGGCTGCCTGGCCACAAAAGCACTTGTACTTATTTTTCATGCTTTTCCAAAAAGGGCTAAAAGTTTCTCAAACACTTGATTTGTCAATGTTCTTCAATCAGACCTTTTACATCTTGTAATGCCAGACTTTTGATTGTCCCGCAGTTTAAGCAATCTAGACTCGGGATCCCTCCATCTCCCTTATAGCTGCAAAGCATTGGAAGCCTCTCCCTCAAAAACGTCGTCAGGGAGCCTCAGAATTTTCCTTCAGAAAACAGCTGAAAGCATGGCTCTTTCATTCCAGCCAATCCTGCTGTCTGTGCCTTAGCTGAAATATCTCAGTGCTAGGACAGCATAGTTTTGGGTAGATGCTACACTCGCGAGACCTTCATTCTTTCATTCATGGCACTGGTCCACCAGGATGCTCACTGCCTTGACCCAGGTCTGTCACCTGTGCTAGTGCCCTTAAGCGTAGTTAATATGGCAGCCAGAAATTCAGCCTCACCTACAGGAAACGCTGTTTAGAGCCATAGGAAGACCAGTCTGAGTCAGTGGCATACAGGTTGAGGGTCAGTTGCTGTAGTTATTCCTGTGACAATAAGATGCACCAGGATGAACATAGAAAAGGGGGCAGTAGAAGTACCATAGAAGCAGAGTCTGCTGCTATGGGGCCGTGGTGGTGTGGGGGCCGCTAGGAGGAGGGGGATTAAACAAAAACAAAAGAAAATCAAACTTACTTGGGTGCCGCCTCTTCTCTGTCCTTCCGTTGGAGCATGAACAGTAGGCACCCAGGCTCCCATACTCTCCAAGCTAATCACGATGCTAATCACGATGCTGCCGATATCAGCGCTGTGATTGGTCTGAGCGCTGAGGTTCAGTGCTCAGTGGGAGCCTGGGCATGTTCTCCACCCAGGCTGAAAAACAGCCTTGATGGAAAACATGTAAAGTGCGCATGACAGTTTGGCCCAAGAAGGCCGGCCAAATCATCATGCGCACTAAAGTGCACATGCCACTCCTCCCCCTGCTGGTTAACAGCCTAGCCCCGCCCCTTTAACAAAACGGGGCGAGTAATGTAAACATGAAATGATAATAACGCCATGTTTTTATCATTTAATTTTCATGCGGGACGATGCTCCTCCGCCTTAGTCGAGCCGCTGCTGCAGGTAGAAGATGGAGGACTAGACATACCCTTGGAGAAGAAAATAAAAACTGACATGTATAAAGCAGTTCTGTTACCACTGCAACAGGCGTAACCAATATTGTATTAGAGACAAAACACACATATCATGAGAATTAAAATATATAAAGTTGAAACTAAGCAAGAGCCAAGGAAATAAAGAAGACCTGCATGCCAATGTTCATAAAAGCAATTAAACATTAAAAAGGAACACAGGGATTTCTGGACATGGCCTCCACCGAAGTGTGCGGTTTCTGCACAACACCTTTGATTGGATTTTTTTTAAAAGAAAAAAATAATTGAAGAAGCTCAAACCGTATATACGCACGTATGGTCACCCATTTTGGAACAGATAAAGAACGCGAATAATATAACCACTCCGGATAAACTGACACCTTTACAACTGGTGTGATAATAAAGGGGGCTCTGAGGGAGATGAAGAAAGCAGTGAGAAAAAAGGGAAGGGAAAATAATTCTTCATATACACTGCAAGTCAAAATTTGATGTAGAAGAAGACATTGCTTCCAGTCAAAAAACAAGAGAGATTGAAGTGCCCCTGTGCAGGGCAAGCACACGAATAAGGAGAAATGACATCGAACCAGGCTAGGCATGAAAAACATCCAGTTATGATTATGAAATTGTCCCAAAATCCAATCTATGTACTGCTTTTTTTAAATAGATCTACAAACGCAGGTAACTAGCACTATTGGCAGGCTAGACCTGAAAGCAGCATTTCAGTTACTAGCCAGCAAAAAACTTACCTCGTACGGCTTGACAAATGTTCAGACAGCATTTTCTACTATGGATCTGTGAAAAAGATCAATTTTGCAAGGGTTCATCAGTAAAAGCGATTTTTCATAGAGTAAAGCCATTGTGGAGCAAAATTGTGCCGGCAGGAGCAATGTAAATGTATCTGCCCTAACACCAGAAACAGGAAGGCCTCTTTACATGATGGGAGACAGGTTTTCGAACCACTAATGGGAGGGAAACGAAAACATTCGAACATGCTTCGATTGTATGGGAAAATCGAAAAAGCGAAAATGTATGTGATCATTTGCAGGTTGTAGTTCCAACGTCTACGGGATGCTGGAAACTGCTATAATGTTGCTAAAAAAAGGAGTAACGCTTTGAGAAAACATGTAATTATATGAGTGTTGTCAGTGAGAAAATGGTGAAGCCAGTTTACAATCTGTTGCCTTGTGTCTCAGTGACGGATGCATGGGGTTAGGTTCACAGACAAAATGGCCGCTTCTTTGCACTGGTAGAGGTGTTCAAGCTTCTCAGTTTCTTTTTGATCCATCCTAGGTATTTGGTCCTTTGCAGGCAACAAATGCTGTCAATCATTTTGAAGTCCTGCATCCGGGAAGGTGCAGGATCCGCCAGTTTTTAATGACACCCAGAGGGACAAAGGCTACCCAGTGTTCCATTGATTTCAGGAAATGGCCTCCATTCCAGCAGCAGGTCGATTCTAAACATGATCTGAATGAAGAGGGTACAAAGCAGGTGTGCATGTTCACATATGTCTAATATCTATTTTTTGTCAACTTGAGCTGTGAGCTATAAAGGTAGAAATGCTGCAAATGGCCTCTGCAGAGCTAATGGCTATTATTTTCAGTTATTTTTGTTTTGCCAAAATGGACTTGCAAACCGTTTTAAATATTGGAAAGCTGATAATATTTTTGAGCTAAATACAAACTCTGTAGTGCTTTCTATTTGACCACCTTGAAATGTCTATTACCGTAAACGAGCTTGTTGTTATTTTTAGTACAGCTTTATTCCTTGTCCTGCTCTTTGCCCAAGGCAGTGTAGATACATCCACCCGTGCCCATGTCTCTGGCAGGGTACGTGTTTTGACCTTTCTCCGTCGCCTTTCAGCAAGGATCATGCGTCGAAAACGAATAAAGAACATAAACAATAAACTTGATTAGAAAAGACGCCCCCCTAAATACAAAACTGTGTAGATCTGGGAGTAAGGGGGAAATAAACCATAATTGATGAATAGCCTCCCCCGTGGGAGGCTGTTCATCAATTATCATAAACAATAAACAATAAACTGCCAACACAATAGGGAGAATTCTTCCTTGTCACTGATGGCTGCACTGTAGTGGTAATCTCCTATTGAAGAGAAACTCTTACCAACTAGGCTCTAAGCAAATGCAACACTCTTTCTATCACACTTTCACACACTATAGCGTGCTACCCATGTGGGCAAGCATTTCAGCACCCACATAGCAATAGTAAGCAGTATACAAGTATTATAATACAATACAGTTCATAAGTGCTTTACTACTATGATCAGTTTAGCCCTCTTGTCAGAAAAACAAAACTGCGCTTTTCTGAACATTCAAGCATGAGATGGTGTGAGCATTCCTGTATCCAAGTTATTTTTATGTATGTATGTATGTATAGGCATTTATATAGCGCACTACTTACCCGTAGGGTCCCAAGGCGCTTCGACCGCTGCGAAACCCTTCCTGGCTTCCCTGAGAGATGGTCCCT
This sequence comes from Lissotriton vulgaris, assembly GCF_964263255.1. NCBI lineage: Eukaryota > Metazoa > Chordata > Amphibia > Caudata > Salamandridae > Lissotriton > Lissotriton vulgaris. Next base: position 939,240,163 of record NC_141696.1, read on the forward strand.
TAATGGGTATCTCCAGGGTGAGACCAGGCATCCCCAGCGGTCTGGTGGGGCCGTTAGTGAGGATGAGGCAAGCTAATGCCCAGAGTTGCCGAGTGTGATCGCTGATCAGAGTGGGCACTGAGGCGAGAGAATTATCGAGTCCGCTGACCCTGGTCCAGAAACCTGCCGTGCCGGGAATCGAACCCTGGTCCCGGGCCGTCCTCTGCTCTCGGGTCTGCCGCCTCTAACCAGTGAGCCACACTACCACACTACCTCACACACAGACAATCTTTTTTTTCAGATCAGAGGGCCCGATTTTCCAAGGTAAACTTATACTTATGAGTACGTTTACTACTTTTTGGTATTCATAGAGGTAAGATACTACTAGTAACTTTACCACTAATAAACTTACTAGTAGTAAAGTGTCTAGTGGTGAAGTTACTAGTAGCACCCTACCTTTGTGAATACCAAAATGTAGTAAACACGGAATTAAGTGTAAGTTTACTACATTTTGGTATTCACAAAGGTAAGTTACTACCAGAAATGTTACTTCTAGTAAAGTTACTAGTAGTAAAGATACTACTCATAAAATTACTAGTAGTAAAGTTACTGGTAGTAACTTGCCTTTGTCAATACCAAAAAGTAATAAACTTACACTTAAGTTTACCTTTGTGAATGAAACCCACCGTATTTTGTATTGATATACAGAAAAACTTTTTTTATTTCACAGTAATTATGTAGAAGCAAACCTTCATTAATGACCTTAAAAGTGCTATTGATGAGCAGAGGTTGCTGTGAATGAAGTATAAAATATGACGTTTTTTTACATATAGCATCAGCGTAGGTGTTTGAGTTGAAATACACAATTAGGCTCTTTTCCAGAGATATATGAGTTAATTTGCAGGCATTTTCTGAAAATTTACATACATGTATTAGGTGAACACATTGCATTTACATATTTTCCAGTGGAACATCTCATCAGTGTATTGGTTTTGTGTGATTTCTTCTTAAAAGGCCTTTCTCAAGGCAGAAAGATCATTCATCCATAATGTTCTCCTAAATATTGACCATATAAACCGCCTCAGGGTTGAACACTTCCGGACACTCTAAGCGCCTTATTTATGGGATTTTGGCGTAGGGCAGAGTAGCAAGTCACATTGCTGCACTGCCCTATGTGAAAGTGAAAGGGTAGGAATGCACAGTATGTATCAATAAAGTGCTTTCCTGTCCTTTCCCTCTCCTTTGGCGCAGTTTCGACAGCCTAGCGTCAAGATAGGTACCCTTTCACTATAGTGCAAGGGTGCCTTTGTTGTTTGCAGGATTTTTTTGTGCAGGAACGGGAAACTTATGGCAAAAAAACAATCCTGGTAGGCTTTTACCTCCTTCTTTGTGTGCTGCAGATTCAAAATAAATAAAGTGCTTTCTCCTCGTGATGCCTCCCCTTTACATTGTAAATCTAGGTAAAGCATCAAAATCTATGGGTGTTGCATGGGAACACCAACCACAATGCCCATGGATAGCCTCCTTAGCTCACAGTAAGGCAATGAAGCAACTTGCACAGCTTTGCCTTACTCCATATCCAAGTCAAATCAAATTACTTTATTTGGTTTTTGCAAAAAAACATGTAAGTCATATTCACAATATATGTACAAAGACACCTGTAGTTAAAAAACTCTACCAAATGACATTGAATGCTGCATATCTGTTTAAAAAAGATTACACATCAATATACCTCCAACTGTTAGTCACAGTTGGATCTGAGCCAAACAACAGATTTTAAAAAGCTGGGAACATGAAAAATAATGTTGCCGGATAGCATTTGTAAAAAACATAAGGGCTGGGCACACCTGCCTGAACTTCAACTTTTTCAGAGTGGAGATGATATAAGGTATAAGGCTTCCAGAGTAACTCGTAATAACTACCGAACATTATGACCACTTTTACACCCACGCGGCTGTGCGAGGAGAAGATAAAAAAGATCGAATAGGAACCTAGTCAATAAAAATCGATCTTAACAACTTAAAAACCGTAAAAGATGTGGTTCATATTAGCTATAGACGGTGATAGATATAGCAAAGGGAGCTTAGAGCTTTTTTATTTATCGCCGTCTATCGCTGGAATTTTTCGCCCTGTTAGCACGTTATTAACAACGCATATCACCTAGGTGATAAAAATTCCAGCAATGGAGGGGATATTGCCGTTTTCCATGGAACAACTCTGGTTTTCCAGCGATGTTCCTTGGAAAATGGCGATATGGTTGATGATAGGGCCCTGTGGTCTTAGCCCCATAATCCACCTCCCATGTCAGGTATGCCTTAGTCAGGAATTTAACAGACGTTAAACTTCTGCGTTAAGGCATAGTTAGTGCGATTTCAAATATCGCCACCCCTTGTTGATATTATCACAAAGCTGGGTTAGTAAAATGTTCCCTTGGAGTTTTGTCAGGCACGCCTCCTTTGCATCTCATTAACGATGCAATGCGAGGAGTGCTGGCAACGGGCGCTAAGGCAAGGAAACACGCCCTAGCATGCCCTTGTTAATAAAGCGATTACATTATCGCCGCTTTTCGCCTTAAAATGGACGTTAAAGCAGCAATAATGTTATCCCCAGCCCTTGATAATATTCCCTATGGTTCCGTGCCTTGCACAGCTTTCAGGATAACAAACCTGCATATGCTCAGCTTCCTTAACTCCCGCTCTTATATATCTAGGGTCCGCTGTCTAAAAAAGTGCTCCTTTACCTAACCCAGATCCTTCCTGTTCACCAGTTCGGGATTAGAAAATATATCAGCTCTTACTAGGCTCAAACAACATTCCATAATATAATTTAGTCAAAGGATATGGGGAACATGATCAAGGGCTATACAGTCCTTCAAGATCAATTTGTTTAACATTGGACCCTGGTAAGCCAGATATTAATCCCCAGATAAAGGGGGCAAAAAGCCATAAAATCAGAAATGTAAGCCAAGGCCATCTCTTCATGTACCACTATGGTAGAAGTCCCCTGGGGTACGCTTAGGAGCAGTCCCAAAAAGCAATTTGTGACTGCTTGCAATTCCTCATGGGTGATGTATCCCCATATTTCACTGTGATAGGACACTGTAGCAATACACTTGGCCCTATATATCTGCAAAAGAGCCCCAAGTGGTCTCTTTCATCATCTCGAGGTGAAGTGAAAATGGCGGCATTGGCCCGTATTATTTCTCCTTTCTTTCTGCTTTTTAAGAGCCCCCAATTCCTATTATCATCTAACAAGACCCCCAGGTAGGAAAAAACATCTGTCGAGGGACTGGGACAGATCTGACCTTGTAAGGATAGGACTTTCTGGAACATGATCCCAACTGCATCACATAGGATTTCAAATTATTTATCAGCAGGTCTTGTTCCTCCATGAATGAAGCAAAGTTGTTTGCAAACCCCTCTTGGTTTGAACCATAAGGACCGCATCATCTGCGTACAGAAGTACCCCGGCCAACCTGTGGATAGTCCACATTTGACTCCACTAATACTTTCTCCAAGATATTTATGTATAAATTAAACAAGAAAGGGCCAAACTACAACCCAGCCGGCCTCCTCTCGTATTGAAAACTGGTGGGTTACCTTAGAATCTTGTGTATTTTGAACCTCGGTCTTTGTGTCTCTGTGAAGATCCTGAAGGAAGAGGACAATATCTCTATCCACCCCGATGAACAACATAGTCTGCCAGAGGTTAGTTCTGTTGATGCGGTCAAAAACGGATGAAAAGCCCATAAAGGCCAAGTGGATAGTACCAGTGCGGGCAATCGTGTACTTGTTAAGAATCAAGAACAGATTTAAACATTGGTCTACAGTCAACCGACCTGGACGAAAACCATACTGAGCTTCTGCTAAGATATTATTTTCACCTGCTCAGCAGGTCAGCCTGTCTAATAAGATGCGTCTGACCACCTTGACCACCAAATCCAGCAGACAGATCAGCCTATAGCAATGGGTGCTGTTTCTCTTTCCCTTTTTAAAAATTGAGGCCATTCAAAACCATGCAAAGTGACTTTGTTTGACCTCATAAACATGATTTTCTAGTTTGCGCCACTGGAGCATCACAAAAAGTGACCCCTACATGTTTTTCAATCTGCGGACTTAGATAACATAGTACAATGAGGAGGAACATTGTTAAAACGTCAGGTACAACACATTATAGCTTACCCTTAGCAGTGGAAGTGTATGAGTAACACACCAATGGTGCAGAGAAAGAAGGAGTAGTTTGTTGATAGAGAGCCTCAGAATTGACTCCATGACCCTCTGTAATTGATCCTCTTGTGTGAAAGCCACTTGTGTGAAAGTCTGACCAGCTGGGTTCACCAGACATTTCAACATATATAAACATTTTATAAATATACATATTATTAATTACATTCCAAAAAGGAGTGCCAGGCCTTCGAGGCGCTCAGCATATACCTTCTGCAAACATTTCTGTTGAAGATTTAAAGAAAATGTTGTGAAGAGAGCTTAGTGGTAGGAGTGTTTGTATATAAGATGCTGGGACCTCAGTGCACTGCACTGAAAGATAGTTTTTCCTGAACATAAGATCACTGGGATGTCATGTGAAATAGTATGTTAGAATGGCAGGTCAGAAATACAGAAGGGATGGGTTAAGCATTAATCGATGAAACAGGTTACCCTTTGGGAATAGAAAAATCAGAAAATGTATTTAGGCCCAAATTAATTTTTATATTTAAACTGATTGCAGAGGGAGAAAACATTGCTCTGAAAGATGTACAAACATGTCGCATATGCCAAGCATCTCAACTGACTGATCACTCCATCTCCTGAATTAGCTGCTTCATAAAACGGTGCACACAAGCAGGTAGAGTCTCTGTCAGATAGTGCTGGTGGCTGGTATTACCTTTAACCCTTTGCATGCGTCGGACAGCCCACGGCACAGTGGGCATGTGGGAAGGATGGCCGGGGGCGTCCGAACCCCGCCCACTCATTATTTTGCCAGCACAGCTGTGAATTTTGCGCAGCGGTCAATGGGTTAATAATGGCATATGTGGTATACAGTCAAAATATCAAGTAAAAAATATCGAATTGCATTAATATTGAATTAAAAATATAGAATGGACACAATATCGAATGGACAGAATATAGACAACAATAATATCGAATTGAATAGCAGTAATATCGAATTCAAAATATAGAGTGGACAAAATATCGAATAAACAGAATATAGACAACAAAAATATCAAATTTGAGGTAAGTAAGTTAATATCGATTTTTTAATAATATTGAAAGTGTTTTTTATGTTAGTATATGTGTGAAAAGTGTATATTTATTTTATAATGTATTTTAAGTAATTAATTTTATGGTATTTAAATTTTGCGAATTATAATTCTGTAGCTGGTTGTGGGTTTATAGGGGAATAGTGGGAAGTAATTTAATTATAATTAAATAAATATGTTAATTTATGTATTGGTATTTATTTTGATTTAATTGGTAATTAATTTTTAATTGGTAATTAATTAAAATATAATTGGTAATTATTGTTTATTAATTGATTAATTGATAATTATGTTAATTTTATTAATTTATTTTCTGTACCGGGTTGTGGGTTTATAGGGGAATAGGGTGGGAAGTAATTTGATTCTAATTCATTAAATGTTTTAATTTATTTATTGGTATTTATTTTGAATTAATTAACTTAATTGGGAATTAATTGAAATATAATTGGTGATTAATTTTTATTAATTGATTAATTGATAATTATGTTAATTGTATTACTTTATTTTCTGGTGTGGGTGTCATGAGTGATGTCACTGACCATGTCATGAGTGATGCAATATGTGACGTCATCAGCAGTGCATTGCAGGCGCGCAAGTTATAGTGAGTCCAACTAACTATAACGTGGGAATTTCAATGGTTTTATGTCAGTAAAATTTCCAGCTAACTATAACTGGTGTGAAACCCATGGTTTTTTCAGTGAATATAATAGGTTTTTTAAATGCTAATTCCTAACTATAACGGATGTGAAACCTATGGTTTTTTCAGTGAATTTCATAGGTTTTTTAAATGCTAATTCCTAACTTTATGTAAGGCCCCAAACCTATGTTTTTTTCTTTGAATTTCAAAATTTTGTTAATAGCAAATGTCTATAGCTATAAAATGTAATATTTTTAAAAATGAATGAATCCTATATTATATTTGTATTTAAAACAATTTTTTTAATGTATATATATATATTTTTTTTTTTTGCCCTGGAGCGCTCCCGGGGCGCGCCCCCATGAGCGCCCCGGAAAGCGTAGTCTTTTGAAGCGCCCCAGGGCGCGCTCTGGAGAGCGTCCCGTTAGCGCTATTGCCGCAAACGAAAACAGCATCGTGACGTATCGCGTAGCCGCGTCCACGTGATACGCACAGCGTAAGCGCACCTGGAATCACTTGAGCGAATACGATCGCGCAACGTAAACATCCGACGCGCTTACGCGTAAGCGCGTCAGATCATGTGACCTGAAAATAACACTTTTAATTGGTGCAGAACAGTTTTGATTTCATAATGATGAAATCCCTGGTCTTGTTACCTGAAAATAACACTTCTCATTGGTTCAGGCCTTTTTATTTTTTCCAAATGATGAAAGACCCCACCTTTTTTCCTTATTCTGACTTTGTCCTTTTGACTTAGGAAGACCTGTTTTGCAATCTTTGAGGTATATTTTGTACTTTGAAATGGCTACAGTAGCAGCAGCAGCTGGAGCATCTGCACCACCACCACCACCACAACCACCAAGAGGACCACCATAAGATTACATTGGTGGTCAACAAAAGGAGGAGGAGGAGGAGGAGGAAGGGAGGAGAAGGTGGCAGCAAGAACACAATACCCCATACCAGCCAAGACCACACATTGTATGGGAGTTTTTTTCGATCCCAGAGGGCAAGAAAAAAGTCAATGTGGTCAAGTTGACTTGCCTAATCTGTGGCATGGAACTTTCAAGGGAGAACCATGATTCGCCACATGCAGCGCAGGCATCCGATCCGCTATTCTGCTGCAGAGATGAGGGAACTGGCCAGTAACCCTCCCCAATCTGCAAGCACCACCTCCCAAAGAAAGCAACCCACTCCATCGGGACCAGAGGCAAGTGAGACGATCCCTTGCATTCAGCCACGGTTTGGGGATTTCCGAATAACATGTATTCATTGTGGTAAGACCATCTCCTATGGTGAACTGAGCATAAAGCTCATTGTCCTTGCTGGGGACATCCACAAATGCCCCAAAAAACCCTAATTTTTTCTTATTTTTTTTGCTCCAGTTGGGCCATTTTCAATTCCCTGTTTTTTCGTTTCTCCCCATAAAAATAACAAAAAAAATATAAAATAGTTCATAAAAGCCAAAAAAAGTACAAAATGTTCGAAAAACACTAAAAAAAGTATAGAACAACAAAAAGAAGAAAAAAACTGTTCTTTTTAGAACTACCTCCAATTTATAAAAAAAGGCTAAATTTTTTTAAAACTGTCATTATTCTTTCCCCATGGGCCGCTCCCCGGTGCGCGTACCGGGCGCTCCCCCGGCAAAAATAAAAAAAATATATATTATTTTGCACCGCGGGGCCCTTTTATAGCCCCCACATCAAACCTAGGGGGTCGGGGGGTCTACCCTACCCCCTTATGGTCATTTCCCCCTATTTTTTCCACCTCTTGTGTCTCTATCCTACAGAGACACAAGATGGCGGCCGGTCCGGACTGTTTCGAATGTTTACAGACACCCGAGAGCCAATCAGCTTTCTGTGCGCACCTCGCATGTCCTGCCCTCCCCGGTACGCGTACCGGGGCGCGGCCATAGATATATATATTTTTTTGAACCTAAATTACTCAAAATCCACTGGAGCACATATCTTGAGACATAGCAAAGGCACATCGGGCTACCAGTCCCTACAATTTTGCCAAGTTTGGTGGAAATCCATTCAGCTGTTCAGGCTAAAAGTGAGTTTGACCACCCTATGGAAATTAACATGGAGAAAACACGTTTTGGGACCCCCTTTTATCTCGGCCCCCGCTTGACAAATCCCCTCCAACCTTTCAGGGAAGGACCGGAGCTCGGCGAGGCAAATTTGATGAACTTTTGAGGAAACAAACTCGGGGCCTTATTTATGAAGGCCTTGCGCCACAAGAGCGTCACTTATTTCCCTTGTTTAAAGTGATGCACCGGCTGCACAAGGCAATCATAAATAAGGGCCAAATGAAAATACCATTGATTTGCAACCAAAATCGTTTTTTGAATAACATTTAAGAAACATTGCGCAGAACCTATGTACAACCACTCAATATCACTTCTGAACCTCACTGTTTCCCAAAATACAAATCCTCTATCTTGCAAATGTTCATAGCAAGCATTATCAAAAAGCAAAAAACAAATCAACAGCTAACAAACTCAGGGCCTTATTTATGAAGGCCTTGCGCCACAAGAGCGTCACTTATTTCCCATGTTTAAAGTGATGCACCGGCTGCACAAGGCAATCATAAATAAGGGCCAAATGAAAATACCATTGATTTGCACCCAAAATCGTTTTTGGAATAACATTTTAGAAACACAGCAAAGATCCTATGTACAAGCACTCAATTTCACTACTGAACCCTCATTATTTCACACAATACAAATCCTCTATCTTGCAAATGTTGATATCAAGCATTATCAAAAAGCAAGACACAAACCAACAACAAAAAAACTCAGGACCTTATTTATGAAGGCCTTGCGCCATGAGTGCGTCAAATGTTAAAAGAGACGCACTGGTGCCACAAGGCAATCATAAATATGGGCTAAATATAAATACCATTGATTTTCCCCCAAAATCGTTTTTGAATAACATTTAAGAAACACTGCGCAGAACCTATGTACAACCACTCAATATCACTTTTGAAACCTCACGGTTTCCCAAAATACAATTCCTCTATTTTGCAAATGTTCATAGCAAGTATTATCAAAAAGCAAGACACAAACCAACAACAAAAAAAATCAGGGCCTTATTTATGAAGGCCTTGCGCCACAAGAGCATCACTTATTTCCCATGTTTAAAGTGATGCACCGGCTGCACAAGGCAATCATAAATAAGGGCCAAATGAAAATACCATTGATTTGCACCCAAAATCGTTTTTTGAATAACATTTTAGAAAAACTGCGCAGAACCGATGTACAACCACTGAATATCTCTTTTGAAACATCACTGTTTCCCAAAATACAAATCCTCTATCTTGCAAATGTTGATATCAAGCATTATCAAAAAGCAAAAAACAAACCAAAAGCAAACAAACTCAGGGCCTTATTTATGAAGGCCCTGCGCCACAAGAGCGTCACTTATTTCCCTTGTTTAAAGTGATGCACCGGCTGCACAAGGCAATCATAAATAAGGGCCAAATTAAAATACCATTGATTTGCAACCAAAATCGTTTTTTGAATAACATTTAAGAAACACTGCGCAGAACCTATGTAAACCACTCAATTTCACTTTTGAAACATCACTGTTTCCCAAAATACAAATCCTCTATCTTGCAAATGTTGATATCAAGCATTATCAAAAAGCAAAAAACAAATCAACAGCCAACAAACTCAGGGCCTTATTTATGAAGGCCTTGCGCCACAAGAGCGTCACTTATTTCCCATGTTTAAAGTGATGCACCGGCTGCACAAGGCAATCATAAATAAGGCCCAAATGTAAATACCATTGATTTGCCCCCAAAATTGTTTTTTGAATAACATTTAAGAAACACTGCGCAGAACCTATGTACAACCACTCAATATCACTTTTGAAAACTCACTGTTTCCCAAAATACAAATCCTCTGTCTTGCAAATGTTCATAACAAGCATTATCAAAAAGCAAAAAACAAATCAACAGCCAACAAACTCAGGGCCTTATTTATGAAAGCCTTGCGCCACAAGAGCGTCACTTATTTCCCATGTTTAAAGTGATGCACCGGCTGCACAAGGCAATCATAAATAAGGGCCAAATGAAAATACCATTGATTTGCACCCAAAATCGATTTTTGAATAACATTTTAGAAACACTGCGCAGAACCTATGTACAACCACTCAATATCACTTTTGAAACATCACTGTTTCCCAAAATACAAATCCTCTATCTTGCAAATGTTGATATCAAGCATTATCAAAAAGCAAAAAACAAACCAACAGCAAACAAACTCAGGGCCTTATTTATGAAGGCCTTGCGCCACAAGAGCGTCACTTATTTCCCTTGTTTAAAGTGATGCACCGGCTGCACAAGGCAATCATAAATAAGGGCCAAATGAAAATACCATTGATTTGCACCTAAAATCGTTTTTTGAATAACATTTAAGAAACACTGCGCAGAACCTATGTACAACCACTCAATATCACTTTTGAAACATCACTGTTTCCCAAAATACAAATCCTCTATCTTGCAAATGTTGATATCAAGCATTATCAAAAAGCAAAAAACAAATCAACAGCCAACAAACTCAGGGCCTTATTTATGAAGGCCTTGCGCCACAAGAGCGTCGCTTATTTCCCATGTTTAAAGTGATGCACCGGCTGCACAAGGCAATCATAAATAAGGGCCAAATGAAAATACAATTCATTTGCACCCAAAATCGTTTTTTGAATAACATTTTAGAAACACAACACAGGACCTATGTACAAGCATTCAATTTCACTACTGAAACTTAACTATCTGCTTCCAAATATTCTCCATATAGCGAACAAGTCTCTATCTAAATTAAATGAAATCATTACTTACCTTTACAAATGCTTTGGGAGATTGTCAGACACACACACCAATTTTTCTTTAGCAGAGCAAAAGGTGTGCACTCAATACACTGAAACCAAGACTGGCATAGAAAATCTCTAACTTTACACACATATGCCTTATTTCAACCAATCAAAAGTCTTCCCTCACTATTTTCAAACCAACACCCTTCCCCCTCTCAGACCTTTCTATCTGTTACCGTATTAAATGCATGTTGAATATTGGTGACATTTTGATTCATGTATTAACTTAGCATCCAATTTTGGAAACGCAACAGTGCGTAGAGGGCAAGCGGTTTCGCTTGATCATTTTTTCATGTTTCAGTTCACTGGCGCAGTATGGACATTGTGTCTTCCTCCACAGCACGCATGATTTATTAATGTAATAATATTGAGTACTGAGTGTTAATTTGTTATAAATAGGAGTGCCTCTCCCTTTACTAATTGTTGTTTTGTACCCTGTCCACAGGGAGAGAGCACCCACTTTCAAACATGTCATTTGATGCCATAACCAATCTCACGGATAATCGAGCTAACATATTAGCCTATACAAATGAACAAGCTTCAGAAATGTATTCCCTGATCCATGATGTAAGGTCCTTTAATGTGCAGGGGAGTAGCTTGCCACAACAACTCAAACAACTAGAGTTCCTGACTAAAAGACAATTGAATCAGCGCCTCCATGCGTCCACACTTGTGCAATATCATTGCGCTAAGAGAATTCCAAGAGGTCTAAGAATGCCCATCAAACCCATGTTATTCCGTTTTCACATGAAGAAAGATTTCATGGACCGCTGGTATGCAGTGCTTAATAAATGTTCTTTAGACTTGATTTTATTACTATTAGAGGAACTAGCAGTAGTCATTAAGGAAATTACAGAAGAAATCACACTCATTGAATCTGATTTACAATCTAGAATGGACTCAGAAGATTGGTCGAAATTCTTGGAAGAAATGAATACCAGAATGGACAAACATTCCAAAGAGATTCAGGAAGGAAAACTCAGGAAATACAAGCGAGATACACTAGATTACAAGCTCAATGAAGTGTATATGTGGGCGGAGGTGTATGCTCAAAGGAGAACCTTTACAAAACGAACCTCGAATACTTCTTCTCAAGAAAGTATGGCTTCAGAGGGAGATACCAATGTTAACAGGGCACCAACAACGGTAGTTGCAACAACATCAGGTGTAACCGACTCAACAATCACTGAAGGAGCTGCCCCTTCTAAAACGTCTTTTTCCGCCCAGGACGCGGAAACCACCCAGCCACCTGGAAAGCCAAAGGAAAACCAGGAGAGGTAAAGGAAGTCACAAAACCCAACGTAAGGAGTACCCGACTGACCTAGTGATTAACATTTCAAATCATAACTTGACAGTTCAACAAACCAAAGTTCTAAACAAAAGATTGAATTTTGCACCAACATACCAGACAAACGCATTGGAGACTGACATTGATTTTTTCAAATTCATGAGAATTTTACGTTTGAGATACTTCTTTTCTAATCTAACAGACCAAGCCACGGAGTCAGACTTATCAGAATATTTAGAGTTCAGACCTAAATCCACCTTTCAGGCACCCACATTCCATAAGATTTTGGATGCATTTGAAAATCTAGTGCTGAATGACTTGAAAGAGATCAATACCAACAAAAAATGCTACTGGAATCTTTCTAAACATGAGAAACACACATTGAAGGAATTAGCAGGAAATCCCAGGATACATATCCAACAAGCCGACAAGGGTGGCGCTCTTGTTGTTATGGATCGGACATTCTATGAGTCCAAAGTTAAAGAACATATATCTGATATTCACACCTATCTAAAATTGGAGCATGATCCCATCAAGGAATTAAAGGAAACCTTAGACAAAATATTAGATCAGGCTGAAAACATGAAATGGATAAACAACAAAACTCGACAATTTCTCACAGTATCATTTCCAAAGCAGCCAGGACTATACATGCTGCCAAAAGTCCACAAAAATCTTTCCAATCCACCATTCCGTCCAATAGTCACCGGATGTGGCACTATCTTCGAGCCTCTGGGTCAATTCATCGATCAATTTTTGCAACCTTTTGTTCAGTCATGGTATTCTTATACTAAAGACACAACACACTTCTTACAAAAACTCATACAAGTTGCAGTGAAACCAGGTATGTTGCTGTGCACTATAGATGTCAAAGCCCTATAAGCCTCTATCCCGCATTCTGCAGGAATAGAGGCAGTAGAATGGGCTCTGCTGAAACAAGAGAATTTACCTGTCAACAAAATTTTTCTATTGGAACTGTTACACTTCAGTCTTCACCACAGTTACTTTAAGTGGGAAAATGCGTACTATTTACAGAATAAAGGTACCTCTATGGGCTTTTCTGGGGCCCCAGCCTATGCTAATACCTATATGGCAAGGTTCGAAGACATGTACTTGACAACAGATAAAGACTGGATTGACAACACAATTCTTTACTGCCGCTATATCGATGATATTTTCCTCATATGGCAGAACTCAAGACAGATGTTGGAACATAAGATTTCCCAGCTAAACCTGTAACATTCAGTTCACACACAACATGGATGAGAAAGTTATTCCATTTTTGGATGTACTAGTGAAATTGGGGGATGATACTCTTGATACTGAAGTATATCACAAGGCAACAGATAAAAATACAGCTCTTTCCTACAACAGTTTTCATTCAAAGAATCTTAGCGATAATCTGCCATATTCCCTCATGTTAAGAGCCAAAAGAATTTGTTCACAAGAAGAGTCTTTACAAACCAATCTCAACACCATCATCACCAAGTATGTGTCAAAAAAGTACCCATTCAAAGTATTGGAAACAGCTAAAGAAAAGACTGATAAACTACCAAGGGAGTCTCTGTTGATTAACAAAACCAAACAGCAACGTCAACGTCAGGTATTTGTCTCGAAATACTCCACTAGTTCTCAGGACATAAAAAAGAGTATTAATCGTCATTGGGAACTGCTCAGCAATGAGACTGACTTCAAAGACTTGTTCATCAACAAACCAATTTTTGCTTACAGAAGGTCTCGCAACATCAAAGAGCTATTGAAACCTAACCCAGAGACAACAACAGTGAACTATAAAGGTATGAAAAAGTGTCAAAATTGTGTTCACTGCAACAATGTGATAGTGTCTGATACAGTGAAACACCCTCATACTGGAGAAACCATTCCTACTAGGATTAATGCGGATTGTAATCCATGAACGTGATATACGCCATCAAGTGCCCCTGCGGATTGTTGTATGTGGGAAAAACGGAAAGAAAAATCAAGATACGTATATCTGAGCACAAAAGTACCATTCGCAACAAAAACACTAACAGTAGTTTGGCAGTGCACTGGGACAAAAACAGACACACAATTGCCCAGCTGAAATTCCAGATCCTGGAAGTGGTAGTCCCATCACCCGGCAGGAGCCTCACGAAAACTCTTTTACAGAGAGAAATCTTTCGGATAAGAAAATTACAGACACAAGATCCCAAAGGGATCAATGATCGAGTCGATCTAATCTGTTTTCTCTGATTATTGCACAGACTAGTACGCTGGAGGACTGTACGTGCACAATACTATTTGCAGGACTTTGGTTTATTACAATGTATGGTGAATTAAAATCTGTGATTTGTAAATATATTGCACATTATACCCTTTCATTACGTATACCACACTATACAAACATGGCGCTTCAGCTCCTTTAGTATCCCCGCCACCTTTTTTCAGGTTACAGTCCGCTTTCTATTTTCTTCTTTCTCACTCTCATCCACGTCATTTAAACAAGCCGTCGCACTAAGCCCGGCGTTCGCACCTACATACGCACAGGACGTTCGCCTACGGGAGTAGAGAGAGAGGCAGGATTTTGGAGCATTGAGTTACCGACATGAGCGGCTCAAGGTATTTGCGTTGCACACTTGTTAGAGTAGTCTTCTGAAGGATATCAGTCATTAAGCTTTATGTTGACGATGTTGTTGTCTTGTTGGACAGAATTTCACGAAAGTAGTTATGAGAAAACGTCGACCTTCACTGCATCTCGCTGTGTAAATAAGGTGTGTTTTTTGTGCTTTTAGCGTACCCATAAGTTTGGAAATATGTAGGCTATTGTGAGAGGTATCTTTACATTAGTCTCAGTTCTATTTATATTTGTCCACCAAGTTGGCTTCTATTTATGTTTTCCAAGGTTCATCTCAGGAGAATTTTCGTTACTTTCGATAAAGACGAGTGTGTTGGTGTTTACCAGCTTTGGATTAGTTACGGCTATATCACATCACCTAGCAGTTTTACTTTTTTCAGTGAGTTGTGGCTTCTTATTACCTCTTTAAGCTGTTGAACTACTTGAGTTATTTTTTGTTATCATTTGATTTCGATCACTTGACTTAGGGTGCATGTTTTCTTTCCCCAGAGTGACTCATCACATCTTTCACGTACACTCCATCCAATCCGGTCATTCTATCGCGCCATTTCTTTTCCATTAAAACAAGTGAGTGCACAGTACATAATCAGTTTACTTCAGAGGTTGCAATTGATTCAATAGGAACTTTTCTAGCAGAACTCATTCATGTAATTTATTATTGTGGCAATCTATGAACTATGCGGTTGAAGAACCTTTTTCACCCAAGTGACAGAACTTTATTGTTTTTGTGTCATTTCAGGTACCGCCCCTTGACGAAGGGCCAAGCGGCCCAAAATGCATTGGGCAGGGCAAAACTTGTTAGATGTATTAGAACAATATTGATGTGCTGTAAAACATCACATGTATATTTTTTCATAAATCATGTATTCATGGTACCTAATCATATGTAATGCATATAATGCCTGATGAAATCGATATGATAGTAAAAACATTTATTTGAAACCCAAAAGATTCACGTGTTTTCACGTATTAAATGCATGTTGAATATTGGTAACATAATAAGTTTCCTCATAGTTACTTCCTTTCTCCCACTATATTATCTCCAATGTGTATTTAACATCTCTTTATCATCTCCTGCCTCCATATTGTTTCTGCTTTCCTGACAGACTACGCTATGAATTCCATATACCACAATAACTTCTGTAACAACATGCAAGATATCTACAAAGAAGACGGTGTATATTACATTATAGACTCTGCATTGGTACCTACATGTTGGTACTTAAATAAAAATAAAAAAAATAAAAACAACAAAAAGAACAATTAATAAACATACAATATTTGAAAAGTCTATCATTCTTTTTTCTCCATAGTACGCTCCCCGGTCCGCTTCCCGGTGCACGTACCCGGCGCTCCCCCCACAAAAAAAACGAAAAAAAAAAAATGTTGTTTGCCCCGCGGGGCCCTTTTAAAGCCCCCACATCAAACCTAGGGGGTCAGGGATGGTCTACTCTGCCCCCTTATGATCATTTCCCCCTTTGTTTTGGCCACCTCTCATGTCTCGATCCTACCGAGACACAAGATGGTGGCCGCTCCGGACTGTTTAGAATGTTTACAGACACCCGAGAGCCAATCAGCTTTCCATGCGCAAGTCGCGTGGCGCGCCCGGTGCGCTCCCCGGTGCGCGTACCGGGGCGCGCCTATAGATATATATATTTTTTGGAACCTAAATTACTCAAAATCCACTGGAGCGCATATGTTGAGACATAGCAAAGGCACATCGGGCTACCAGTCCCTACAATTTTGCCAAGTTTGGTGTAAATCCATTCAGCCGTTCGGGCTAAAAGTGAGGTCGACCGCCCTATGGAAATTAACATGAGGAAAACGCGTTTTGGGACCCCCCTTTAATCTCGGCCCCCGCTTGACGCATCCCCCCCAAACTTTCAGGGAAGGACCGGAGCTTGACGAGGCCATTTTGAGGAAATTTTCAGGCAGATTAGTCAACCGGCGTCAAAGTTATTCCAAATAGAATTTTGAGATTTAACATTGAAAAAAATCCTAACTATAACTATATATATATATATATATGAATTCCATCTGGCCCAAGTCGGAGGCTCCCGGGTGCTCTGGGGCGGTGCACACGAGGCGCAGCAGGACCCGCTGCGATTAAATAGAAACCTCCTCCCATCTGCGCCTCTGAGAGTCACACCCTGTGCCCGCCCGACACCTGCCTTTCACCCTATTCACTACCGCACCCTCTGACACTCCTCTTCCTCTGTGTCCGATTGTCCAGGCCCGTCCCAGGCTATCACCTAGCCCTGCAGATATAGTTTATGGCCCCAGCTGTAAAGAATCACCCCTCTTCAAAGAAGTTACAGTAGATCAAGGCCCCCACCCGATGAGATCCGTCACACCACACGCGTTCCTACTATCTGATAAGCATCCTGTATTGTGATTGGGGAGGGGATTCTCACTGTGAGGGTGTGTGGGTCCGAGCCTGAAGCGGAAGATTCCAGGGATGCCTTTTTGTACATCAAAGTTTTTACAATTATGTGTCACATTAAAAATATATAGCACTCCAACAAAGTAGTAGGATTATCAAACTTTAATAACTTATAAATATATACAACGCTTCAATAAAGTAAACATGTTAAAAAAAACTTTTTAAATAACTATTTACATGACATTGCTTTAACCAGGATAGACAAAGAAATGACACAGTGATGTAAAAGTTTCTGAAAGAAATGCCAAGAACGTCCCATGTGAAAGTGAATTTTATCTGGCAATTTTTTTCTCTTCCTTCTTATGAAAAGAAAGTTAATGCCATGTTCGTTACCTGCCTCATCTGTAAAAAAAAAAACTCCAGAGAGGGACCGAAAAAAAATATAGCTATGGTAATCATACCATGCATCGGCACATGGAGAGGTGGCACCCTCTTAAATATTCTAAAGCACAACTTCGAGATTTGGTGGATAACCCCCGACCGGCAAAAACATCCACCAATGACTTAGCAATAAGTGAGTCAGGGAAACGGTCTCAAATCTGCAAAAGAACTTTGGGCAGATGAGATTGACTTGTGTAGCATGTGGAAAATTCATTTCATGCGGAGAGATGAGTATTACTTCAATAAATACAGTAATCAATGATGCATTAGAACTTAATATCAATTCATTGTCCGAACGTGTAATCAGTACCTGTCCCATGTCAATTCATTGTTCGAACGTATAATCAATACCCATCCCGGATCAATTCATTGTCCGAACATATAATCAGTAAAAAGTGCGACAAGTGCAACAAAATCATATCGATAATTCATTGTGAGCAAGTACCAAAAGTGTCGACAATTCTAACCTTCAATAAATACAGTAATCAATGATGCATTAGAACTTAATATCAATTCATTGTCCGAATGTGTAATCAGTACAAGTCCCATGTCAATTTATTGTTTGAACGTTTAATCAATACCCATCCCGGATCAATTCATTGTCCGAACATATAATCAGTCTTATCCCATATCAATTCATGTGCTAAAAACTGCATACATATCTCATGATATCAAGGCTGAGCAATCGGGGCACAATAAGGAGTTGAGAGTTTCATTTGTACCGGCGCCATTTTGGGTGAGGTCAGGAAGGTCCAAGTATAGTCAAAATGTCTCCACCAACTCATGGTTGGACCGGGACCTCTTTCGGCAGTCCAAAAGTTTTCGTTGAAGGGTAGTAGAGGGGACTGGCGACATGAACCATCAGTCAAAGAGGGGTGGGAGGCAAAAATCTCTCCTACCGGGTCATACTGGTGTCCCACCGGAACTGATCAAGTTGGTAGTCTTGCAGGATTTTGGTCATTTCAAGACTGAGGCCGGCGCCGGCATGAGCGCGCCGACGTCCCGCGGCTACGTCGTGGTCGTTCCGTGGGTGATCATGGCAGTCATTCCCCATCGGGGGTCGGGGGCCCCCGTGGCTCTTATAGAATCTTCAAAGTTGAGGAGAACGTTTCTGGACGCAGGACTCATTTTCTAGTTGAACTCAGAAGCGCCGTTGCACCGCAACAGTGGACGAGACCCCCGCTGGGTGAGCAGAGCATCATTGCCTCGCAATAGTGGACGAGACCTTTTGTCGGGTGAGTGCAGCGTCGCTGCATCGCAAAAGTGGAGGAACCCTTTTGTTGGGTGAGTGGAGCGTCGCTGCATCGCAAGAGTGGAGGAACCCTTTTGTTGGGCGAGTGGAGCGTCGCTGTATCGTAAGAGTGGAGGAACCCTTTTGTTGGGAGAGTGGAGCGTTGGGGGTGCAGCCGAGGGGCTCCCACCTGTGGGGGTGGGAGAGGCTTGTTCGCGCCGCCTCTCCCTCCCAGCGCACCCCACGCCGACACCTGGCGTTGATATCCGTGATGTCCGGACCAGGCGATAAGAGGGGGGGGGGGTCGGAGGCAGAGGCAAGACATCCCCCCCGTGGCCTGCAGGGCGCCGCTTCAGGCCCAAATGGGGAGCTCATATCAAGCCGGGGCCAGACCAGGAGATACGGGGGGGGGGGTCGGTGGCATGTGCAAGACATCCCCCCCGTTGTCGCAGCCATTATCCAAGAAAGAAGAAGAATCCCTCGGCCTTGGCTTCTTTCTTGGCCCGGAGATACGAGGGGAGGGGGGGGTCGGTGGCATGTGCAAGACATCCCCCCCGCGTGTTGTCGCAGCTATTATTGAAGAAAGAAGAAGAATCCCGTCGGCCTCGGCTCCTTTCCTGGCCCACCTTACGGGATGACCTCCCCGGCCGACGGCTGCTAGCAGGACTCGCCCTACATGTGCCGAAGGCCTCGTCTTCCGGATGGGCGTAGCCGCGAACCTGTTGCACTTCGGGAGTTTCCGGAATGGGGGTAGGTATCTGCTGATTTGTATTTATTTCATGTTACCGTTATTGGGCGTGGCGGGCGGTGGGACAGACATGCTTGGAGCAGTGGGGGGGTGGCGGAGCCTAGCTACCTCGTGGCTGCCGTAACGTCAAGCTTGGCTTCTTTCACCACTTTCATGTTTCTTATTTCTAGCGAAGTCAAAAACTCATCAGAGGCCTACTGATTTTGTTCGATTTCTTTCCCTTCCTTTTCAAGTGTGTTTCATGCTAAAGTTTCTGTTTAACAGGATACAGGGATTACTTCGTATTTTACATATGTCTTCTTTATTAGGGGTTCTCTCCGGTTGAGTCAGATGATGTACCTCTAAAAAATGGTCCGGGTGGAACTAGTTTCTCAATCAGTGGGGAGTAGATGGGCATGACAGATTACAACGGGGGACAAAGGTCTGCATTACCCATCCTTCACTACTTGCAAAGACTAGAAAGAATATTTCTATTCCACGTTATTTGCAAACAGAGAGTACCTCGAAAGAACTATTCCTTGAACAATAAATGTCCAGCCAATCAATCAATCAGTGGGGAGATAAACAGGCATGACGGATTACAACGGGGGACAAAAGCCTGCACTACCTATCCTTCACTATCTGCAAAGGGAGACAGAATATTTCTATTCTTCTCTGTTTGTAGACAGGGAATATCTCAAACAGCAATAATCGATAAAAAATTAGTAGGATTATAACACTTTAATAACTTATAAATATATACATCGCAACAAAAACAGTAAACACCTTAAAACATTTTTTATTAAAACAGAAGCAACAATGACAACTAACAGTAGTGATATCCTGGGCGGGTGATGGAACTGGGATTGTTAATGGAAAAAGATCAACAGAGAAAACTATTGGTGAATTATACTTCTCCGGAAATTTAAAACTCACAAATGTTTTATTTGTGTAATCGTTTCAGGTCAAACGGATTGTGGGACAATGTTCACAATGGAAGAGTCACCAAAAGGCATTTGGATCGATGTTGCAGCAGGCTGCCATGTATATAGTTATTTAATAAAACGTTTTACCCTGTTACTTTGCTGGTGTGTTGTATATATTTATAATATTTGCATAGGGTTTGTCGTTATTTTGGGTGGGGTGGGCGGCGGAGTCGAGCTGTCTTGCAGCCATCATGGTGTGGAGCTAAGTTCATCTCACTAGTTTTGTATTTCTCATGAGGGGTTGTTCTTAATGTTTCTACTTTAGCGAGGTCAAAAACAGATCCCATTAGTGGCCTACTGATTTTGCTCGATTCCTTTTGTTTTTTTAAACGATTTTTCACTATCTGCAAAGACTAAACAGAGTATTGCGACTCTGTGCTTGTTTGTAAATACAGAATGAACCAAAGAGAACCAATTCAAAAACATTAAATGCTTGGATAACAATCAATCAAATGGAGAGAGAAGCAGGCACGACGGATTACAACGGGGGCAAAGGCCTGCGTTAACTACCCTTCACTATCTGCAAAGAGAGAGTACTCCTAAGAAAAAAGAGGGGGGGGGGCAGCATTCAAAGCACATCAGCGTGCATAAACACGAAAATGTTTTTACCTATCATGTACTTGACATTTGACAGCATTTGATATTTGCTATTAAAAAACCATTGAAATTCACTGAAAAAACCATAGGTTATAGACCATATATAGTTAGGAATTAGCATTTACAAAACCTTGAAAATTCACTGAAAAAACCATAGGTTATAGACCATATATAGTTAGGGATTAGCATTTACAAAACCTTATTTTACTCGCATAAAACCATTGAAATTCGCATATATAGTTAATTGCGCTAACTATATATCGCGCACCCGCAATCCACTGCTGATGAAGTCACATATTACATCATTCATGACATGGTCAGTGACATCACTGATGACATCACTGATGACAACTCAAATGACATCACAGACAACATCACTGATGACATCAATCATGTGATAATACGATTAACCTCTTCAGACTCTAATATAACCTTAGATACACTCAGAGTAAACAGACACTCACAGACTGTCACTCATCCATGGAGTTACTCACACACCTAGTCAGTCATGCAAAGAATCAATCACACCTCCATTTCATAGATCTGCTCATCTCAAATGTCTGTTTTTCTATCAAACTCTTTAAGCATAGGAATAGCACAGTGCTTTCCACGCCGAGATAGAAAAGGACAAAGTCTTTTGCCATTTCTACAGCAAAGTCTTTAAGCATAGGACTAGCACATTGCTGTCCTGGCCGAGCTGTAAAATGACAAAAGCCATTTATCACTCCAGGCACAGTATTACAGCTTTGAGTTGGTAAAATACCAACTCAAGCTAACCTGAAATGAGAAAAAGCAACCCCTGACACAGTGTTTCACTCTAATTAGAGCTCTTCAGAGAGGTATAGCTTTGTCCAGACACAAGGGGGCACCCAGTATAAGTCAAAACAAAACCCTTTCAGGCATAGAGTGACGCATAAATTATGCAAAAAAGAAGGAGAGAACTCTGGGTAGGTCTCCAGTTTAGGCGGAAAGCAGCTCCTTTAGAGCACTCTTAACACCAGCGACACTAGATCCGCTCACCTCAAATGTCTGTTTTTCTATCAAAGTCTTTAAGCACAGGAATAGCACAGTGCTTTCAACGCCGAGATAGAAAAGGACAAAGTCTTTTGCCATTTCTACAGCAAAGTCTTTAAGCATAGGACTAGCACAGTGCCGTCCTTGCCGAGCTGTGATAGAAAAACAGACATCTGAGGTGAGCAGATCTAGAGTGTTGCTGGTGTTGAGAGTGCTCTACCAGGAGCTGCTTTCCACCTAAACTGGAGAACTACCCAGAGTTCTCTCCTTCTATTTTGCATAATTTATGTGTCACTCTATGCCTGAAAGGGTTTTGTTTTGATATATATATTTATATATAACTATACAATGATGAAGATAGTTGCCTCTGCTCCAAACTCTGCCCCTTCTTAGCAAAATTATTTTTGAATTCAAATAAACCCCCGGCTGGGTTTTTTTTTCTGCTCACTTTAATGTTAGGCACTTAAGCAAATGCACTTTACTTGTCATCGACGGAGAGAATTCAGAAAATAAGATAGATACAGACGATTTGCAAGTCAGTGAAAGGGAAATTTGATAACAAAATTCAGATGCTCTGTGTTAATTTTGATGGATGAGTTTTCTCTTTTTTTTTAACATTGAGGGCAATGACATATAGTTAAAGGATTTGGGTAACACTAGCTGACAGTCCTAAAGAATTTTTATGCATTTATGCAGATATAATGGAAAATGTTTTTACTGTTTCTTACTGTTCTGGCATAACATACAATATTTGTTGTTTTAAACTAATGTTATTACGAAATTTTAACGGAATGTGTGTTTTCCCGAAATTGACATGGTTTGCAATAGAAAGTATGTTCTCTATGCCCATGCTAGTAGTACAATGACAACCTTGAGTGGTGATTGGTAAACGTGGTTTTTAAATACGAAAGGGAAACTTTATGTAAATGACCGGTGAGCAAGGCGGCTGAGTCCGCCGAAACGTGTTTGGTGTTTGGGGCACAGCACAATGCACTTTTGATAATTGAAAAATAAAAATACCTGCAACTGAAGACATTGTTTGAGTCTGTTTCTCTGTTTGTTGCTGAAACTAGCATCGTGGAGTTGGAGTTGGATATATTTATATATATATATATATATATATATATATATATATATATATATATATATATATATATATATATATATATATATATATATATATATATATATATATATATATATTGTTCAGTACTTACCATGTAATAGGTGACTGCATAGTTTTCATATACGTTATTTGATTAGATGCTTATGGATCTCTGTTTCATTTATCTATCACATGTCAATATTACCATAGTTATTTTATACACAGGTGCTTTGCAATTGAAATATTAGGCAAATATGAAATTAAAATAATAATAAAAAATAAATTAGTTGTATATTAGCTTCAAGCACAGCAACACTTGAAAGTCTGAGTTTACACAATACAACCTAAAATCTTGATATACTATTTTCATTATACATGTATACCCTTTCTATGTAGTTATATGTCTAAATACATATTACTTTACTCCTACTGTCCGAGAAAAAAGAAAAAGAAACAAGAATAAAATCTTTGACACTTTCCAATGCACTTCTCTATGTCTCACCCTATATCGCTCTCAATATATCCTCTACCTCCACTCTCTGACTCATCTCAAACCCCATTCTACGACTATGAGATCCAAAATAACTCTTTCTAGACTCTTCGCTCCTCCATCTCTCCTTGACTCACCCCAAACCTCATTTTACTACTATGATCTCCCAAAAACCCTTTCTAGTTTACTCTCTCTTTATCTCTCCTTTGACTCATCCCAAGACCTCATCTTACTACTATGATCTCCCAAAAACACCTTTCAGACTCTTCTCTTTTCTATCCCTCCATTATCCTATTCAATCCAACTAACTGACTTGCATGCCTACTGCTCAAATGAACTCATATTTTCCTATACTAACCCACCACTAATCCTTGTTGGGTTCCTGAGTAGCGTGATACTCACTGAAAAGCTCCATTGAGTCATTATCCATTTGTGCTATGAATGTAATATGGGATAGGGGTAGATTTTTTTTCAATTTTAACACCTCAATAAACTGCTACATTTCTCAACAAGACAAACATGAATCATGAACTCATAACAAAACAAGGTTTTTTGATGTCTAAGTTCCAGACAAAAATAGATGTGTATTTTGTCATATAGAACTTATGGTGAACACAGGTAGTCATGTAATATATACGAATATTAGTGAACTGCGAAAAAAAATTACCTGGTATAGTACACTGTTCATTTTAATAAAATTAATCTCAAAGTCATAGTCTAAGTAGTGTATTGGAATACTTTCTTTACCTGATTGATTCGTTAAGAGAAACTCAGCAAAAATGTGTATTGCTTTTCAATGTTCTTTTGAAAAGAATCATTTGGGGAAAATGTGGCTATTGTGGCAGGTAAGGCTGGCTGCCATTGAAGATGGCTCTCTAATTCTGGTACTCCAGACTGATTTATCTTCTCAGTCCAAAACCTCTTTCAGAATTGCAAAATCTAGAAGGCACAGTCACCTCCCTTATCAGTCAATGCCGCTGTGACGCAGAAATATATAATTTTCAAATAATCAAAGTACAGTCTAATTGTATTTTTCCCTTCACAAAGGTTTGGGCCTCACAGAGCTTTTCACAAAAGGCACTTCGTTTTCCGAAGTTTACAATGACTGAATGCATGCAAGGGTCAATAAATGTAGATTGGTATACAAAGTTGCACTGAGTTATATTATCAGATGAAGATGAAAGATGCAAATTAAGGATATTTTCAGAAGACCTTTCAAATATGATGAGGCACGGCTGAGGTGTCTGGCAAAGACGCAAATGTGTAGCAGGAAAATACATGTTAAGACACAACACACCTACATTTAATTGGCATACTAGTTATAGGGATACCATTGGCAGCCATGTTGGAGTGTAGTATGTGCCATGCACTGAGTATCAATTAGCAAGACATTCTCATGAAAGACGATCAAAGACATAAAGTCGTATGATAGAAGATGAGCCTGCATGGGCTTTGGCCAACTTCTTGACCCTTGAATTCAACAAGAAGCTTATTTCACGTAAAATATTTAAAATGTGCTGCAGTACTACGGTTTTCTTTTCTTTAGGTGTCTGAACAATGATACTTGCACTTCTAATTAGTTTATCCCTCAAACACTTGCACTATCTGGTGAAGATGATTTTCCTTCCCAAATTGTATTTTCAATCTGTTGATACACCATTAAGGATGTTATCTACAATAGGTAACATAGTTCAACCTTTTGTAGTCATATGAAAAGTGTCAGAAAAGTAACAGGCTGCTTATTTAAGTATTACAATGCTATATAGAGGCTTTTGGGGCTCATTTCACAATCAATGGATCACATTCCAAAGCCTTAATCAACTACATCAAAAACAACTTCATATCTAAGCACCCTGGGAACACTTATGGAGAATATAAGGCTTGTTGAGTCAACAATGCAAAAGGCACACAGAAGAAGGTTCAATACTAATACTGATCATTTAACAATGAGAAAAAGAATGATTATTCACAATGGAAAACTTTAGGAAGATGATCGTAGGTCAGAATTTTTGTAAGTTAGAGTAGAGGGACTTTATACCAAAGTAGCCCAATTGGTAGATACATACAGTTGTCAAAGGAGGCAGTCTTAGAGACAATATATGCTTTTTTGGTATGCCAGAAGGGTTGAATTAAGATGATCCTATGGCCGTATTGAAAATATAGTTTCCTCTGATACAAAGTGCCTGTGTCAAAAAGGTAATCTTACACATTGTGTAAGTTTACAATTCAACTAAAATTCACTTACTACGCTCAGAATTTTCAACTTTGTAATATCTTTTTTGTGCTGAGATCTCCGTATATTTACATCAACAGAGATTCTTCAATTGGATACAGGTCTCTGCACATAAAAACATAAGACATGCAAAGTCTTAAAAATCTGCACGCAGTTTGTACATTTCATTTACAGTGTAAACTTACAAAAAGTATCATGTTCAACTTTGTGAATCGGGCCCTTGAACTGGAATTCTAACCAATCACAGAGATCCAAAGAGAATACACAGTTAAACCACAGCAACCTTGAAGTGCAAGAAATCGACACTCAGCCATCATATGGATTCTGAGACAGAAGCATAACCAGCAAATGACACAAGCAGCCAATAAACTGAAATTACACTTTTATATACAGAAAGGATACTAATTTTTAATATCTGTAAACGATTCAAAAGATTTGATTCTTAATTAAAGTAGATTTCTAACAATGTGCTCTTTTCTGCATAGGTGAGATAGCACATTTACTCTATTAGAACCAACCAGAATAATTGTGAGCGTAAGCAACAAAACAACTCAGTTCACTGAGCTTAAAAATTCCTAAAACATCTGTAGTAAAAAACAGTGCATGTTCCCCTGCTAACGTTTCAAATTAGCAATCTAAACTATCTACGGTACACGCAGTAGATGAAAACATGTTGGAGAATTCCTGCCATAAACAAACAATGATTTTGGGGTTCACTTATTCAGGAAAGGTCTTCTCTAAAGAGGACCATTCTACTAAGTAATCAAGTAACTAAAGCCTCCAATCAAAACATCATATCTGCTTGACAAAGAAACATGACATACATTCTAAAATGAGTATCTACAGACTGGACTTTAGCCTGTATAACAGATGCTATTTTGTATGACATAAACACAAAAGAATATCATGAAAAGGAAGGAAAGATTTATGGGCTGTAAGATAAGAGTGAGGTGTTATTGGTAAAGATTGCACTTCATTAAACATAATTCAGGCATGTGAGCTGATGTTCATGTACTTTGGCATTTGTTATACAGTTAATGGATTTATACAACAATGATCCATAAATTAACATAAGGATGTAAATTGATTAAAGTAACTGAATTAGTTAACTTAATGCCTATTTCAGGCTAGTAGATAGATAGATAGATAGATAGATAGATAGATAGATAGATAGATAGATAGATAGATAGATAGATAGATAGATAGATAGATAGATAGATAGATAGATAGATAGATAGGTAGATAGGTAGATAGGTAGATAGGTAGATATGTAGATAGGTAGATAGGTAGATAGATAGGTTAAAATATTCTTTGGCGCCGCATTCAAATTGAGAAGGAACTTAGTGAAAATGAATGTGTTAAACTGTAATGGAGAACTACATTTTAAAGTGCACTCATTTTATTATGTATTGCTTTGTATTCATTTCTATAGCTCCATTTAAGGAGCCGAATAATGGAAGAACAAGAAGAAAGTACAATAGATGCTAAAGTTCATGAAACATATACACATGCTTACACTTATAGGATTGGAAAGGAATATAGAGATGCTTTGTCCAGTCTTTTAACATTGTAATGGCATATCATTTTACACATCATATACATGGCATGTTTGAAAGTAATGGGCCTGATTCACAAGGATTGCAAACTATGATTTCAACACCAAATGGATTATAATGGTTTAAAATAAAAAATCAATTAAGTTGCGTGTAAATTTGTTAAATATGGGCCTCAAATTTGACGACCTGAAGTCAGTTTAGAGGTTTTTGTCTAAAATGTGGAACATTGGAATAATGCAATTGGCATTTATTAGTGGACTGAGATTGCTGTCAACATTCTCAGTGGGTTACAAATATAGCTAAATCAATTAAACTTGTTCAGTATAACAAACTAGATACAAAACTAAAACGATGCTAATTTCTCGGGTCACATTCACATGACTCATCAGTCAAATTCACATGGTTCATTGATAACCTAGCAACAGACGGTGTGAAGAACTATACATACTTGAGCGCTACAATGGATCTTCATTTAAAATTGAAAGCCCATGTTATGAAAATAATCTATTGCTACATTTGGAAGAAAAACTGTAAAGAAGGATTCATGAGCATCAGTGTTGCTTGAATCACTTCCACGTTGTTCATTGTTAAGATAGTAACAGAAGGCCTGAGGAATTATGCATACTTGGCAGTTAGAGAGTATCTTAATTTAAATTGAAATCCCTTTTTATGAAAATACTAACTCACTACATTTTCATAGTGAATGGAACAAAACGATTTAAGACTATTAGGGGCTGATTACCATGGCGGGCGGATCGCCACCGCCAGCCCGGCGGTAATCATATTTACCCCCGCCGTATTATATTGGCAGGGGTTATTGCGGAGGACACAAAGTGCGTCTGCGGCTTTTCCGTCTGTTGGCAATCGTCCCGATTGCCAACCTGGTAGAATTGTGCCACAGTATGGTAGCAGGCACCACCATCCATATTAGGATGCTGGGATGTACAGCCCTTTCCATGGCGGTATCGCTACCATCAAAAGGCTGGCGGGCATTTTCTATGGGGGCCTGTTGCAGGCCTCTGGGGGTTGGGGGGTACACTTGAGGGGTACCTCTCCCAAATTTCATGCACAAGGGGGCAGGCACTGCACGGTACCTGCCACGTTGTGCATGAAAATGCACAACATGGCAATTTGTCATTGCGGCAGCACCCGCCACAATGTTGAACTGCGGAATGTCACCGCTAGGGTGGCGGTCACATCCTAATTCACAGTGCGGGACGGCCGCATGCCTGGTGGCCGGTCCCAACACTGCGGGGATGGCGGGCAGAATTAAGTCCGCCCGCCATCAAAATCAGCCCCTTAGTATTCATTGACCAATAAGCACAGCCTGACAACTTTTAAGTGCAAAGTTAACCCATTATATTATTTGGATCAGATACATTTTTATCAGCCTAAACTACATCTAGGTACGTATTAAACATAGTTGTAAGCTGGAGTGCAGGTTTCAGCCTTGTTAGAGAGTGCTTACATATGTTTCCAAATAAGGAAGCCTTTTTCTTTGGCCCATGAAGATACGAACCACCAAGCACTATTGATTGTGAGAGTGTTAGAGATCCCCACTAACAAGGACTCTAATTACCTGGTCCGTAATGGAAAGTTGACCTCTTAAGCCTCCTTCCCCCTAAGTTAGAAGTAGATGTTCAACCAGGAGTAATTTAAAGAAAATAATGGGTGCATCTCAGTAGAACATATCAAAATTGTCACAGTTCTAATAAAGATGTGAATACCCAGCAGAAAATGTGAGTGCACTGCAATTTTACAATATGCGAAAATATATACATATATTTAAAGTGCAAATGGAAATTATAATTGTATAAATTGTAGAAACCAGCAAACATAACACAATCGTAATGCAAAATAATACACTGGACAAACTCGGACCTCTGGCTATACAAACCAAATATTGTTTATGATCACTACATAAACAAGAACCTCAATACAGTCATCAGAGCAAAACACAATGCTTCAAAAATGCAGATTCAAGAAAATCTGGAAAGTTCATTCTTATTTGCATTTACTAATCGTCTTTGTCAACATAGTCTAAAATGAATGACTGCACTAATATCTCTAAAGCTGACAATAATTATCACACATTCTAAACCTTTGCTATTTACTGCCTTAAAAAGCAGAGAAGAGATGGCATACAATACCAATAATTAGTACAAAGAGGGGATGTGCCAGCCAGGCAGAGTCACAACTCAGCTTGCCTGCTTGAATAGTAGTATTTTCGTGGGGCAGCCCTCTTATACACTGTGATGAGTGACAGAAAAGGACTCAGTGCACTGTGTGGCGTAGGGTAGACCACACAAGCAAGTTAGCTGCAGCAGTAGTGGTCAAGCAAATCATCAGCAGGGGCCTCCAGGATTTTTCGCCATGAGTAATTTGGTATCATACATTTCCATTCTTTGGAGGCACCAACAACAGCAGGGTCTCTAGTGGCCTATGCTGACGAGGTGTTTTAAAAGCTGAAGGGAAACTCCAGTGATCAGAAAGTTGTGCCATGACCAACTGTCAATCAGAACAAATGCATCATCCAAGGTTGATAAACTTCCATCCAATCAGGCAGAGGCAGTTTCTAGCTCCACAGAGAGGGATCTGGGACATCTGCACCCTAGAGAGCATTGCTATGTTTACTGCATATATGCAGATAGTTTGCTGCCACATACAAAAGGCTGCTGACATTTAAAAGCTTGTGTAATTCTTCCAGGCATTTTTGAAACAAATGAATGGCAGTCGAAGTGGGGGAAGAGGATGGGTTTGTTCTTTGTGGACAGGATCCATCTTTCGTCTTACTATTGTCATTCTTTGAACAATAAATATTCACAATTAGCTATGGTTAACCATAATATTAGGTGCACAGATAATGTTCACCAGATTTGGCTTTGTGCACATGTAGCAATGATTATGCTTAATTGTAATAATTATTTTGAAAATTGGATGCTGTCCATGTAATGCCTTAACTGAGGTACAATGTGGTTTCCGCCCAGGCCATTACACAGTGGAACAATGTTTAAACCTGTATATGGTTTTAAACAAGTATACTGTGACTTGCACTGGCTCTATCCACCTACCCTTTTGAATCTGTCCTCAGCATTCGATCGTGCAAATAGATCAAAGCTTTGGCAGATGATGTCCTCTATTGGCATTGACAGAGACATTGTTTTGTTCCTAAGGGACTTCCACATGATTCAAAAGCGGCTGTCCGCTATTCAAAACATCCTAAAGTGACCTGTAATTTTGATATTAGGAGAGGGGTGTGCCAGGGGTGTATCCTGGCCCCCTTTCTCTTTAATCAATATATTAACTCCCTGGAGAAGATCCTCTTGGATGCAAAAGCTGACTCCCCACAGGTGGGTAAGCACATCCTCCCGGTTCTCCTATATGTAGACAATGCTGTCCTCATGGAAAGGACAGCTAGGGGGTTACCACTCCTGTTGAACTCCTTTGTTTATTTTATAAAGGACCTGGACCTACTGGTAAATCACAGCAAATTGTTTGTTATGCAGGTGGGACCAGGAGGGAGTAGTGCTTGATGACGCCCTGAGTTGGTGCCCCTTGATTACTCGTATGGAAGGGGACCTGGTCAGAGCAACAGTAGCTGTCTTTAACTTTGCTTCCAGGGTGGGGGGAAAACCGATAGGGGCCCTTTTGAAGATCTACAGAGCCAAATGTATTGCAAAGCCCACTTATGGGAGCATGATATGGGGGTCACACTGGGCTTGAGGCCTTGCAAATTGCAGAAAACATCTTCCTTAGGTGGGTACTCTCTGTACCACTGAGCGTCCCGTCTTATGTTGTGCATAAAGAGTTGGGGATGGCTTTTCTCTCAGATGGACTGGCTTTTCGTCCATTATCATTGTGGATAAAGATTTAGACTAAGAAAGAAAAGGTCCTTGTCAAGGATATTCCAAAGGGCTGTCTTTCCCTTGACCACGCTAATCGCGTCCGCTGGCTAAAGTATTTAAGAATAGGCCTCCATAGTCTTGGAAGGGTTAGTCTATTTGATAACCCAGAAGGCACATGTAGGAGGGATTTTATCTGGGTAAAAGAGTGTTTTTGTAGAAGGCGCTGTTATGATAGAGAGGAAACAGAGCTGAGTAAGTCCAGTGTGCGTAGGTATATTGCATTTTAAACGTACAAACTATTAAACCATATCTTCTAGGGATCAAAAGCGACCATGATCGTTTCCTACTGACTAGATTAAGTTTTGAGCTTTTTCAATAACTCCTGGCCCAACCACGTAGTTTTTATAGAGGGTAGTGCCTCATGCCCTGTGGTTGTGATTGCCGGTCTCCTCAGGACATGATGCACTTTTGTAGTTTTTATGAGGTTCCTAGAAAGTCTTTTAGCATCCCTATTCAAAGGCTTGTTTTTAGGAGGGTGAGACCTGCTTTTATTTTTCTACAATTTCTCTCAAATGATACCGTGCTGTATACGCTCAGCTTGTTAAGGGCTACTATCAGGCTTAGGTCAAGCTGTGATTAACGTTGATAATGGTACTCCGTTTTATCCTGTAATTAGGTTACAACAGTTATTCTGTGTTGCTATTCTGTATATATGTGGAGTTTTATCGATGTTTATATGAATTTTATGTTTGTATTTGAAAAAACTGGATAAAGTTTGATTGATGTTGATGATGATGTATTCTGTCAACGTTCCTGAATCTATCAGACATTAGAAGACAGTAAACATAAAGAGGAATCAATCTTCCCTAAGTCTCTGGACGTCAATATGTAGGAGGTCATTAGTCATCACCTGTGGGTGAGGATACTGTCCCACATCAGATCTAATATACTGCCTCCATCCAGGTTTGGTGCTCTGGAGTAAGGGAGACCCCTTCAAGGCCCCCCATTGTGATGTCATTTAGAATGAACAATGTTCATGTCCAGGGGTTCCTTTAGACTCAGGGAGACCACAAAGAGTTGCCAAAAATATAAAAAAAAGGAACTTCTAAGGACAGAGGAAGTAGGGCAGAGATAGTGCACATCTTGCTGGGGACTTTCATCCCTGAGAGCATCACTTTTCAGTTCCCGTCTACACCTAGCTTCCATGATAGTTCCATGGAAATTCCTATTCTATACAGATAAAGGCATAGCACGTGACCTACTTTGAGAGTTACCAATGTTGCGAGGGTTACTATTGAAAACAAACTTTATGTCTAAGCAACTAACAAAGTGAAGAAAGCATTTGCCACTTAAAAATCTAAATTTCAGTCCAACCACTCATATCAGTTTTCACACAGAGATAGGGCATAAAGAGAATGGCTGAACATGCATATTAACAAACAGAGGTCTGGTTTCTGCTTTCAACATTTCCAAGAAAAAATATATTTCCAAGAAAAATACATTATACAAGACCTGCAGAAAACAGTAACCACTGCAGCAATGCAACCCACTCGTATTCCTTTCGGTATTGATGACAAAAGGGAAGCAAGGTCCCCGCCACTTCAAAGAGAGGCAAACACACCTCCAGCACAATCAAAACCTCATTTACATGAAATGCTTTTGCTTTTACCTGCTTTTCTAAATCGAACAAAAGAACAAGTATGACGCCTTTGATCATTCTTAAGCCACAGGCGCTTCTTAATTCTCTGCCAGTGTGAAGATATGAAGTATTATTAATAGCTTTCATTTTAACTTCCACACAATTCAAGCTGTTTTTTGATCGTATTGTCGTTAGGTGACTTTTGTACAACAATGTTGATAAACACAACACAACAAAGAAAATATTATCCCAGCAAACACAGTTCAATTTATGAAGTCTTTCTTATGTAGCTCAGTTTCAAAAAGCCCAATAATGATAAATAAAGCACCTTAATCAAAATATGTATAAAATGTCTCCCAGAGTTCCACCGTCTCCCTAATCTCTGAGCTCGAGGCTTACACA
Organism: Lissotriton vulgaris; assembly: GCF_964263255.1. Classification (NCBI taxonomy): domain Eukaryota; kingdom Metazoa; phylum Chordata; class Amphibia; order Caudata; family Salamandridae; genus Lissotriton; species Lissotriton vulgaris. The sequence continues at coordinate 939,273,458 of NC_141696.1, forward strand.
TGCCACGATATTAAGGCGCCTGCTAATATAAGATTGATCCCTGTGGAGCTGTTTACGTACAACCAGGTGATTAATGAATAGGTAATTGCGTTCTTAACAGTAATTTACCTTTCTGAAGCGCAATCCCCTTTGACATTTCAGATGCATGAAAAGGCAGTGAAATTATTCGGTCGTACACATTTTTCCACACCGTTTAAAGGCAGCTGATCTTCTGTAAAAACATATACAGAGGGCAGAATGTTTACATCAAACAGACGCCGTTTCATACTGTATTTAACTTGCAGGGCGTCTGTTTTTCAGATGCTAGACTTGATCAAATGCCTTATTGCATTTCATTAACATCTCAATGAATGGAATACATTTCCATTAATTAGGCTGGTTTGAGATAATGACTAAAGCATTGCTGCATAGCACCAACGTTGATGGAGTGTTATTAACATTGCTTCTTTGTTGTGGACGGAAAACAATGCTCATTTTGAGATTGAAGTGTTCCAATTGTCACAATAAATATTTATCTATCTATCTATCTATCTATCTATCTATCTATCTATCTATCTATCTATCTATCTATCTATCTATCTATATATATATATATATATATATATATTTTTCATCACCAAGAAATTATAATCGCACTCCTCCAGGGTGTTTGGTATTAGCAGGTTTTATTATATCATTGTGCCATTACAGCACACAGCATCTTCGGTTAAGATTCCGTGTGCTGTAATGGCACAATGATATAATAAAACCTGCTAAAACCAAACACCCTGGAGGAGTGCGAGTATAATTTCTTGGTGGTGAATTAAAACACAGGGAAAGCCCGTCCCTGCAACTCGCACCAGCTGTGTAAAAGTGTGCCCTCGGTAACAGGATTGCTTTGGTGATTAATATATATATATATATCTATATATATATATATATATATATATATATATATATATATATATATATATATAGATAGATATATATATATTAAAACAATAACATGTGTGCTATAACAAGCAAATCATGAAATAAAAGAATTTGTGCTATTTATGGTATAGCACAATTTGGATTATACGTTTCGAAAGAAATATTCTAATTACCCCAAGCCTGTCACAATGTGTAAATGCTGACACTGAGATAATTAATGTCTTAGTTACTGTTCACCCAACAATGCTTCATTTTGCGTACTGTCAAACAAAAACAGGTATGTAAATCAACTTATGGTAATTTGATATACCGTTCTCGCTATTCACATGGCATTAATGCATATTAGATTTATCCCCTATCACTAGTTTGACGTTAATACTTACCTTACTTACCTATCAGCAATGCTAGCGCATTCAGTACACTGTAACTGAAGAAAAAAGTACAGAGACTGGCTCACAAAAACAAAATGACATACATCTCAATTCTTTTTTATACATAAGCTTCATGACATAGTTGCATTAAAACAAATCATCAACAAAGCAGACACATATTTTACAAGCATAAACACCTGCACACTAACAAATGCAAAGCATAACAAACAAAAATGAGAGCATTGAACTACTCTGTGCCTGGAAAAGCCAGGACCTTTAATCAGCATAATTGGGGTTTATGTGGTATGCCTTCAGGTCTGCTATAATCCTTTTGCTTCCAATGTACATTGCAATGGGCATCAATGCAGTATACCAATACAGACATTTCAGTCTGTGTAATAATGTAGAAACACATCACCTGGTCCCCAGTGGCATCACATTTTCACTCTCAGGCAAAACAAGATCCTTGCATTCTTTACAGTAACAGTATTATTTGAGTGTTATTTTAAGACCGAAAATGTTTCTACTTCCCGCTACATTTTTAGAACTCAACAAAATTCTCAAGTCCTTTGGGGCCTCCAATTTTTGTTGTATTCAGTGGTAAGTATTTTCTTGTCTGCATTCATAAGATCTGCCTTGGTAGCAGTGGATGGTCAAATTTAGCCTGAAGAGGTAGGTGTCTTCTTGACTGCAATGGAGTCAGTTTCAACTGCAGTGCTGTTGTTATGGATGCACCTCTTCAGGCAGCAAAGAAGTGTGATCCTTTATCTCCATCAGAGTGTTCATTAGTTGAGTCACATAAAAGGGATGTGCCCCTCAGTGAGTGGCTCTGTATGTATTGGCCAATGTCTCTATTTAAGAATGCATTCTCAGTCTACAGGGTCATGGAGAGTAATGAAAGTTATAACTAGGCCTATGTATGCCGGCTAGGAGCTCTTGAATATGTGATGATCTTGAAGATTCTGGTCATGTTTCTCGGCTTTGACACGGTTCTTCCACAGTTATATATCAGCCCAACAGGAACAGTTTGCCAGGTTGATCACCATGCCAACGATGTTGAATGTTGGATGTCATGGGGCCCGGCCTTCTATAGATCGTGAGCAACTGGGCCAAGTACCCCTTTGGCACTTGACTCTAAGACGTAGAAAGATTGAACAGTCCAAGGTTTCACAGGTGGGGTGGGAGATACAGAGGGGTGAACACAGGCTTACAATTAAACATACTCACAGCAGGAATAAATGATTATCTAGTCAAATTCTTGCTTTTATGAAAAATAGAAGGTATTTATTTTTTAGCTACAGCCACAATGGAAATACAACATTTACAAACAATTTGTCAGGGCTCTAGTGTTTCTTAATCGGTTCCATTAGTCCCACTCTCTCCTGGCTCTAGTGATGTTGGCTATTCCCCATTCACTATAGGCAACATTCAGGTGATGCCCCACTAGTGGTGTCAGTCTCAGATGTGATTTAGAGTCTACGTCTTTTATGTTTGGAGCCTGCTTCATTTTGTAATACCATTTCCTCTGTCCTGCCCTTCCTCCAGAAAGTAGTCTGTCACAGCAGAATCAACTCCAAATCTAATAGCCCTGTAATACAGGCCATGGGCCTGACTAGAGGTTTACACCTGGTGAAATGTGTATCAAAGGTTTAGCCAGTGCCTCAGCCCTACTCTTTGTGATTCTTTTAACAGCCATTCTCCTTCCTGAGATGTGGCCAGGCCCCTTCCTAGTGACTCTCTCTGAATCAAGGAACCCCCTTTCAAGTATACTGTGGAACCTGGCTCTCCATTCCTCCAGTGTGTTCCACCCAGCTTTCAGTAATGCAGTAATCCACAGATCTGTCTGGGGGGGATGTGAGAACTTCAGTTGTGGATTATGTGGCATGTTAACCCTGCTCAAACAACAGCCACAATCCCTGCCAGGGTAAACCACAAAAGTCACTAAATAAATCTGTGCTTAACCCTCTGGTAGCTAGGCACAAAAGTAGTCATGCATAACTTTGAGGAAATGTGTAAAGTATTTATGCAGGGCACAAACAGTAATAAAGTGAAAACACAACACAAGGAAATAGTTTACTACCCCAATATTGAAAAATAGAATACACTTTAATAAGGAAATACATTATTGGACATTAAAATGACAAAAAGCCAATCAGTAGAACCAGAGTTATGCTTTTTTAAAGCTTATGCTAAAAACTAGTGCCTAAAAGATCAAAGCGGCAACATCGGAGGTCCCACTCTAACACTTTATAAAAGTCAAAAGTGTTCCCACTCTGAAGAGACATCTGGCAAACAAACACCCTGAGGCCAGCTGGCCTGAAATCAGTCATACTATCACCTGTGGGATTGGCATGATGGGAATTCCTTAGATTGCCTCCTCCAAGGGCACTGAAGCTGCATCCACTGCCTCCTGTCAGTTCTGTGCCTGTGGCCCAGATGGACAGTGCTTGGTGGACTTCAAGCTCGGTATTTGCAGTTTTGCATGGCTCTTCCAAGCTGTGTGGGTTCTTTATTCCTTGCCATGCGTTCTCAGGCTCACAACTGAAAATGGGCTATCGCCCACACAGAACGGTAATCTCTTCACGGATGCCCCTCCTGCATTATGTGGCTACCAGTTCCTCTGTGCACACAGACAATCACATGTTTGGTGCAGCCATGATCATGGCTCACTTCACGGTGGTCCTCCTCTGGCATACGATGGTCGCTGACTCTCCTAGCACACTGGCAATGACCCGATTGGTGCAGCAGCTGTCTCCTCACAACTCGCGAAGGGTATCTAGATTTCCCACTAGACCTCGCCCCTCCAATGCGCTATTCTTTATCACAGGGCATAGTGATAAAGACAAGGAAGCATGCACGTATTGGTGCTCCAGGCTTCCCTCACCCAGCTGGGAGACTTGGCTCCCAGTTCAGTTGTCACAGGCAAAAGTCTTGTGGAGGTCCTCCTACTCCCACAGCCCAATGGGCTGTTCACAGATGGAAGTTTTTGGGGTCTCAAGCTCCTCCTATTATAGTCCATTTCCAGACACCAAACAAGATTCAGTCTGAGTCTTTAAACATTATTTTGGGGGCCTGCTTTCTTCAGAAGGGCCCTCTGGTTTTTCCTTCCTTACACCAGAAAGCAGTCTATTACAGCAGGGGCAACTCCAAAGCTGATCACCCCAATACACAAGCCAGGAGTTCACACCTGGATGTCAACCACAGTGATATCTCTATAAAAAGGTTAGAGGAAGTCTCTACTCTTTATGATTCTCTTATCAGACCTGTCTCCTTTTGGGATGTGCCCAAGCCCCTTCCTTATGGCTTCTCTCTGAATCGAGTAGCACCCTGTTCTGGGGGAGCCTGACTCTTCCTCTTCCCACTGTGTCCCACACAGCGTGCCGGAATGAAGCAATACACACATCTGTGTGGGGGGTCCCTCTACCTTCACATGTTTCACCGTGCAACTCTGGGTCTCCCAAAGGGGAACCCAAAGTCAGATATGTATTGTACCACTTGCAGGCACACATACACCCAGCACATTCATGTAACATTCACACACTTCAAATTATTGTAGTATCCCTGTATTGTACTTTTCCCAGGCACACATACACCTAGCACATGCACACCACATACACTCACTGTGCAGCACTACATCCTTCATGTACTGTACCAGTCACAGACACACATACACCCAGCACATATACATAATATACATGTACTGCACATTACTGCATTTTCCCTGTATTGTACCTCTCACAAGCACACACGCACCCAGCACATGTACACTACACATGCACCGCATTGTATTGACCATCAAACTAATGTAAGCCAAGTTGGAATTAAGGACACGGCAGTGGAACTTTAAATGAGTGAGCCTTTAGGCCTCACTCCAGTGACACAGGAGAAAATGGCCCGTTCACTATTACTGATCACTACATAGTATGCTGCCACCACCCCTCTCATGCTGGAATTATTAAAAAACTATTTACACTCTAGGACAAGTAAATTAATTGTCTTGACCTGTGCATGTATTTTAAATGATTTAGTTTTTCGTGTAATTTTTTTAAAACATGTACTTAAACATATCAGTTAGATCACATTCAGGTAAGCATATTATTATATTCTATGATACTATACATTGCTTTGAGAAACTTATACTGTGATTACATAAACACACAAAAAGAAATTTTAAATCGTGCTTGGATGACCAGTCTTAAAATGTACAAAAAGGCAGAGGTTTACAATTGCTACTAATATTTATGCAATGGCCCTCTTACTATTGGTGTACCTTGGAGGTTCTGGATCAATTGGTTACAATAGACTTTATCAATGCTGAAGCCTTTTTTCGGATGCCTACTGTATGTTTTTGTGTAATTAAGGCACTAACCAACTATGTCCGTCGACGAGTTTCAAACTTCTTATTTCTTTTGGGTTCTCCTCAGGATCCTGACTGCTTTAATGTTCATTCTCTTTAGATTAGGAGGCAATCATTGTCCTTTCCCTGCATGCCTCAGTCTCAGTCACCTCTCGTTGGAGAAGCCTCTGCAATGAGAAGCGCCTGTAACTGAAGCAAGAGAGTACCCGGGAGACGTGGCATCTTGACAAATTAAAATAAGAACCTCAGGAGAACAGAAAGAAATTGAAATACAGCAGAACATTTCTGGTAAAGGACAACAAATGCCTCCTCATCCAAAGAAAATAAGCATTAAACCAGCCTATTTCCATCTTTTGGTGGAACTCCACGAAATCTCATGAAGTTTTTAAGTAACTCTGCAGAATTCCGCCCACCCCTAATCTGCACCCTGTACTTTTTGTAAACATATATGCATCTTTGTAAACATATTTGTAATATTGTACATGTCATGGTCAAATCACAATTCATCCCTTTCCAAACAGCCCTGAACATGTCTTTGTATTATTGTGTTGTGTAGCCATCATGATTTTAGCCAGAACATTTTATTGCTAATTGCTTTGAAAATCACAATCCCTTGTCAGCTCTTATTGCACAATTGCACAAACAGGCTTTGACTTAACCTTTGTCTGACCTTGTTGCACAGCTCTACCAATAACCTATAGATCTAGTTTGCTATCAATCTTTGTTCTATTGCTCCTTAAATATGTCAACGATCTTATATTTTATTAATGATGTTTGTAGAAATAGATCAGATTTAAAATCATAGACCTTTGGTGAATGCTAAAGAAAAATATATCAGCTACATTTGCTCATCTGTGTTATTAGAGCAAAGGCCCAAATGTTCAAAATGATCAATCATCAGACACTTGTCACCTTAAGCAAACCCCATTAAATCAGCGTAAACGTCTTGTGTCGGTATATTGCAGACATTTCCATGATCTGATAAGTCAGTAGACATGGGGCCCCATGTTTTCAATGGATTAGTAATCAAAATGTGTTCATAAATACACTCACTGTACCTAAAAAAAAATGAACTCCTATTTGTTGACCTATACATTTTTCCTCCTTGGGCCTACTTGAGACCGACAGACATTTCAAGGAGTCAGGCAGACAGGAACAGTCGGCTATCATTTGATAATTTTATCCTTAATCTTTACAAGAGAAATTACTGATTTTGATAAATTTGCTGACATTTTGTCAACTAAAATGGTATGATCGTCACTGTCCCCGGCATATCATCAATAAAGCAAGCTAGAGAGCCAGGGACAATATTAGGAAAGCCCTCCTAGACTCACACTCACGAGATAAAAAAGATAGACTGATCTGTGTCACAAAAGACAATACATCATCAAACCAATAAACAAACTATGAATTTTTTTAAATAAATGTTCTCCTAAAGAAATAATGCTAAATTAAGGGGACATATAATACACACTGACTGAATTATCTATATCATATTGCAAACAATTGTCTTTACACATGATTGACTATTCACCTCTTAGTACCAGTAGTTAGCAGTCGTTAGTTCATCTAGGAAGTCTCACTATTGACTTAATATTTTCCCCACCTATTTATGATCACTGGATTTAAACACCAGGCCTGACAACAGAGATTAAAAGGCGCCATGCGTATCCAGAGTTACTGCACACCTACATCCAGTGACATAGCTCCTGTGGTTTACTTTTCAAGCGTCATTTCACTTTAGAGGCACGATGATGTGGTCAAAGACAGTAATGCTGCTACCTGTGCTCATCTTAAAAGCGTGGTTTCTCCTCTCCTTCACTTACCGGTGAAGAGAAGGAGGCATCTTTCCCTTTATGAAGTAAGCTGGGAGCTTCATGGTGTAATTTTATAGACCTTGCTTTGGTTATGTAGATGGACTTCTAACCCCCTCATTTACATGCACTGTGTGACTATAGGGAGATATGCTCTTTCCTCCCCTATGAGGTTTCAGTCAGTGATGAGTCAGCAAAGTATTAACAACAGTGTGTCTACCAAGGGAACATAGCTTTTCTATATCTAAATCTTTGAGTGTAATCATTAAATTACCCCCACCAATGGTCGTATGGACCTATGTCCATCAACAAGGAGAAGTATGAAGAAGCAATCATCTACATAGAAATACATCAAAATGTATGGTTACCTACTACAGTTTCATAATTATTATGCATGCTATGCAAAGATCAACATTTGCACATTTTAAGAAAAGCATTTTAATAACAATTAAAAATGATATCCCTCACTTTGGGTATATCGATACACTATTAACCCCCTCATTTACATGCAGTGCTTGACTATCGGGAGATTGGCTCTCGCCTCCCCTTTGAGGTTTCTGACCCCTTCCTTACCTTAGTGAAGTGCTGAGCACACAGAGAGTGCTTTTTAAATCAAAACAACTGCATGAAGATTTTGCAGTAGGGAAAATTGCTGCTATGCATGTTAATATATTATTGTAATTTGATAATGTTGTGCATATTCAATGTTTTCTCACATAGAATAACCTGAAACCAGGTGTGAGTGAGCATATTTTCAAGTCTTTTGTTTGTCTCATTATTTTGTTTATATACATGCCTAACACTCACTTGAAAATTCACTGAAATGTGAAACACATTGGCAATTAGAATGGCTGCAACATGTCAACTGAACTCAGGATGGTAGGAAACTGATTTCATACCCTATCCACTTATCATGGTTTTCTTGTCTAAAACACTTAGAAGCAATAGAATGATTGACTGTTGTTTTTAGTCTTTTGTATGGACTCTCATGTAGTATTTGCTACCCCTTATACCCTTCACAAAATATCAAGTGCTCCCATCTGAAGTGGTTTAGCCCACCACAAAATGATCCTTGTCATGACGATATACACATGACTGGTTCTGAAGCAAACTGGAATGGCATGGTGAGCAAAAAAACGATGGATTTAGGCCCAGATCTCTGTACTGGGGTGAATGTATGACATTGTTCTGCATTCTGTCCATCACCTGTCTTTGCATTTGTCACCTCGAGTGAGACGGGTATGCTCAGACGTGAGTTCCGTGCCCTCCATGCCACTGGAATCAAGCTATCCGGGCTGATGAGGGCTGAAAGCCCGAAACCGGTCCTTGGATGCTTGTTTCCAGTCCAGGGAGGACCTGGCTTGGCAGTTCGGGCTGGACTGTTCCCATGGGGCACATGGTCAAGACTGATTTGCATATGGCTGGGTTCAAACTGAAATGGCATGGTGAGCAAAAAAACGATGCATTTAGGCCCAGATCTCTGTACAGGGGTGAATGTATGACATTGTTCTGCATTCTGTCCATCTCCTGTTGTTTTTGCATTTGTCACCTCGAGTGAGACGGGTATGCTCAGACGTGAGTCCCGTTCTCTCCATGCCACTGGAATCAAGCTATCCAGGCTGATGAAGGCTGAAAGCTCAAAACCGGTCCTTGGATGCTTGTTTACAGTCCAGGGAGGACCTGGCTTGGCAGTTCGGGCTGCACTGTTCCCATAGGGCACAGCATCAAGAGTGATTTGCATATGGCTGGGTTCAAACTGGAATGGCATTATGAGCAAAAAAACGATGGATTTAGGCCCAGATCTCTGTACTGGGGTGAATGTATGACATTGTTCTGCATTCTGTCCATCACCTGTTGTTTTTGCATTTGTCACCTCGAGTGAGACGGGTATGCTCAGACATGAGTCCTGTGCTCTCCATATCACTGGAATCAAGCTATCCAGGCTGATGAGGGCTGAAAGCCCGAAACCGGTCTTTGGATGCTTGTTTCCAATCCAGGGAGGACCTGGCTTGGCATTTCGGGCTGAACTGTTCCCATGGGGCACAGGGTCAAGACTGATTTGCATATGGCTGGGTTCAAACTTAAATTGCATCGTGAGCAAAAAACGATGGATTTAGGCCCAGATCTCTGTACTGGGGTGAATGTATGACATTGTTCTGCATTCTGTCCATCACCTGTTGTTTTTGCATTTGTCACCTCGAGTGAGACGGGTATGCTCAGACATGAGTCCTGTGCTCTCCATGCCACTGGAATCAAGCTATCCAGGTTGATGAGGGCTGAAAGCCCAAAACCGGTCCTTGGATGCTTGTTTACAGTCCAGGGAGGACCTGGCTTGGCAGTTCGGGCTGGACTGTTCCCACGGGGCACAGGGTCAAGACTGATTTGCATATGGCTGGGTTCAAACTGAAATGGCATGGTGAGCAAAAAAACGATGGATTTAGGCCCAGATCTCTGTACTGGGGTGAATGTATGACATTGTTCTGCATTCTGTCCATCACCTGTTGTTTTTGCATTTGTCACCTCAAGTGAGACGGGTATGCTCAGACGTGAGTCCCGTTCTCTCCATGCCACTGGAATCAAGCTATCCAGGCTGATGAGGGCTGAAAGCCCAAAACCGGTCCTTGGATGCTTGTTTACAGTCCAGGGAGGACCTGGCTTGGCAGTTCGGGCTGGACTGTTCCAATAGGGCACAGCATCAAGAGTGATTTGCATATGGCTGGGTTCAAACTGGAATGGCATTATGAGCAAAAAAACGATGGATTTAGGCCCAGATCTCTGTACTGGGGTGAATGTATGACATTGTTCTGCATTCTGCCCATCACCTGTTGTTTTTGCATTTGTCACCTCGAGTGAGACTGATATGCTCAGACATGAGTCCTGTGCTCTCCATGCCACTGGAATCAAGCTATCCAGGCTGATGAGGGCTGAAAGCCCGAAACCGGTCTTTGGATGCTTGTTTCCAATCCAGGGAGGACCTGGCTTGGCATTTCGGGCTGAACTGTTCCAATGGGGCACAGGGTCAAGACTGATTTGCACATGGCTGGGTTCAAACCGGAATGGCATGGTGAGCAAAAAAACGATGGATTTAGGCTCAGATCTCTGTACTGGGGTGAATATATAACATTGTTCTGCATTCTGTCCATCACCTGTTGTTTTTGCATTGGTTCTGAACCATGCCACACATTGTGGGTGAGAGCTTTTCATCACAACTGTTCTGTGTCTTCCTTACAACTGTTTTGTGTTACTAGACCATACACTGCTAACAAGGCCTATGTTTAAGTTCAGTAGCCCAGCTATACTCTGGCCCATCAGGTACCACAATCTAGTCAGGGTAAGTCTCAACTACACCCACAAATAACCTGTGCTCACTCCCTGGTAGCTTGGCACAGAGAAGGCAGGCTTAACTAAAGAGGCAATGTGTAAAGTATTTGTGGAACACTTCAAAGAGTAAAGCATTGAAAACACCACACAAAATTATACCACACCTAGTTAAAACAATAGAGATTCATGTATTGAACAAAACAAGACAAAAACAATAAAAAATCAGATAAGTACAGGAGTTATGAATTTTTAAAGAATTAACTCAAATGTAGTGCTTAAAAGCATAAAGTGCGAACCGGGGATATCTGGTTGCGCTAGACTGGGTCAAATCCAAACGTTCAGGCTAACTGTAATGGAGCAGGGGGCAGATACAGGGCCCAGCCTTGGCCTGTTGCGAAGTACCTTTGTTGCCTTGTCTACGAAGCTTAATTGTGAGAAGGAAAGGGGCAATGCGTCGTCGTCTAACGGCAGGATGAAGGCAATGTGTCAGCTTCATGTTGCACAAAGTCAGGAATGGAGGTGATACGCTACACAGTGATGGACTCGATACTCAATACTTGCAGCTGTAACAGTGTGTCGACATCGATGGAGATTCGGCGGCTCTGAGCAGCACAATGGCGTCAATTCGTGGATTTCTGCTGAAGCAGCACTTTATACCCTCTTCCAGGACTTGCTTTGCACCACTTGGCAGGGCAAGAGTCACAGATCACTGAGTACAGGTGCTGTAGCCGGTGAGTTAGAAGTCTTTAATGTCCCTAAGACTTCAAACAGGAGTTAAGTCAGGAAGCCTTTAGCCTGACTTTGGCTCTGGGTTGGAGAGATGCAGGTCCAGTCCTTCTCACTTCCAGGCAGGAGGGCAGTAGGCAGCAGGTCAGCACATCAAAGCAGGAGCTCAGTAGAGTAGCAGTCCATCTGAGTGGCAGTCCTTGTAGCAGCACAGATGTCCTTATTTATTTATTTATTTATTAATGACACTTATAGAGCGCGTACAATTACCCGTGGGCGTCTCGGCGCTAAACTGCAATGATGTCTCTCCCTGATCCGATTGTCCAAAAGCATGTTTTACTGATTGAATAACCAGGTCTTCAGTTTTTTTCTAAACTGAAGCAATGAGGGGCTTGTTTTTATATGGTTCGGTAGGGTGTTCCAAAGTTTAGGGGCCGCAATTGAGAAGCGGCGATCACCCCAAGAGACGGTTCTGCAGCGTTGAACCACTAGTTGATTGAGTGAGGTAGATCGAAGTATTCTGGGCGGGTGATAGGGAATCAGTTGCTCTTTGAGGAATCGAGGTCCTTGGTCCTGTAGTGTTTTGTAGACTATGCACAGTGCTTTAAATTTTACCCTGTTGTGGATGGTTAACCAGTGGTAGTTTTTCAGAGTGTCCGAGATAGGTGCAAATTTAGGTTTTTTGGCCAGTGCGCGTGCTGCTGCGTTCTGCACAGTCTGCAATTTTTTTGTAACTCTATTTTGTGCGTTAAGCAAAAGACCGTTACAGTAATCCAAAGAGGTCAAAACCAGGGAGGTGACTAACGTTTTGGCTGCTGAGTCTGGTAGATAGGGAAGAATTTTTCTTACCATTCTGAGCTTAAAATGGGCGTTGGCTGCCACCTTGTTTGCGTGGGCCATGAGATTGAGCTGGTCATCAAATGTTACTCCTAGGTTTCGGACTTTGACCGTGGGACAAGGAGGAGTACCTAGGGCCGATGGCCACCAGGCTGCAGACCAGACTGGTAAAAGATTACCAAAGATGACCACCTCCGTTTTATCGGAGTTGAGCTTAAGGCAATTTTTTGCCATCCACTCACCGATGGCAATCATCCCTCCTTGGAATCTCTCTGCCACCTCCTGTCCATCACCCTTTATGGCCAACACCAGTTGAGTGTCATCGGCGTATGAGGTCAGGCTCATCCCATATGCCTTGATGACACTGGCGAGGTCCGACACGTATATATTAAATAGTGTCGGACTTAGGGATGAGCCTTGGGGAACCCCACACGGTAACGACAGATCAGCTGACTGGAAGGGGCCCAATGTAACCGCCTGGGTTCTGTTGGCCAGGAAGGAAGCAAGTAGGGCCCTAGCAGTAAGCTGAATACCCATCCTTTCGACACGGTCGACCAAGATCTTGTGGTCAACCGTGTCGAAGGCTGCTGATAGATCAAGGAGAACAAGCAAAGCTGTTCCTCCTTGATCGCGGATGGCTCTTATGTCATCAGCTGCTTTGATGAGAGCGGTTTCCGTACCGTGATGTTTACGGAAACCGAACTGGGTGTCATCAAGCAGGTTGTGACTTTCAATGTAGGCCGATAGCTGTTATGTTATGTTAAACAAATTTGTAAAGGCGCAACTAACACCATTAGGTTTCTTGGCGCCAAAGTAAAGAGAGCAGAAGAAAGTGCAAAAAGGCCATTTATTGATAAGATTCTGTAAAAAGAAAAGTTTTAAGGGCAGATCTAAAGCTGGGGTACGAAGTGGTCAATCTGAGGGACAAGGGGAGGGAATTCCAAAAAGTGGGGGCCAGGAAGGAGAACTTAAGCCCGCCGTGTTTCTTCCTCTTATATCTAGGGATGGAAAGCAAGACCATTTGGGAAGACCGGAGAGTGCGGGAAGGGACGTAGGGTTGAAGAAGGGAGGAAATAAAGAGGGGGCCCTGACCGGCTAGAGATTTAGAGAAGATACAGCCCAACTTGAACTTGCAGCGGGCGGCTACAGGGAGCCAATGAAGGCTTTTTAGAAGGGGGCGGACATGTTGATCTCTTGGGAGGAAATGGATCAGGCGGGCAGCCTGATTCTGGATCAGCTGAAGCCGCCTAAGTTGGTAGGCTGGGATGCCTACATAGAGCGCGTTGGCGTAGTCTAACCTTGATATTACAAGCGCCATCAGGGCCAAGGTAAGGGCCTCGGAAGTAAGTAACCGGGAGATTTTCTTGATTTTCCTTAATTGAAAATGGCTGGAGGAGACTAGCTGCTGGTTCATAGCCTTTTCTGTAACTTTGGCTAAAAAAGGGAGGCTCGCTATGGGGCGGTAGTTTTTTAATTCACCTTTATCTAGACCGGGCTTTTTGAGCAGGGGTTTGATCAGTGTGTTTTTTAATGCATCGGGATAAATTCCAGATGTCAGTATCGTGTTACAGACACAGGTAATAATGGGGATAACTGTGTCTGGCACCATGGCGATCACAGAGGTTGGGCATGGATCAAGAGCAGAACCAGCTTTGATCGAGGTTACTATGCTCTTGATTTGGTCAGTGGTGAGGGGTGCAAAACTGGACATGGTGATTTTTGGAGTGATCATGGGGATAGTAGCACTACTGCTGGCCGGATCTGAGTTGAAGGTTTGGTAAATGTCATTGACCTTTGCGAAAAAGAACTTCGATAATTTATCACATAGTGCTTGTGATGGGGGTGGATTAAGATCCGGGGTATTTCCAGAGAGAGTTTTGGCGAAGTTATATAACTGTTTACTGGAGTTTTTCTCAGTCTCTATATGGAGTGTGAAAACATGTTTTTTTGCTGCTATTATCATTACTTTATAGGTAGCAAGAGCTTTTTTGTATTTTTCCTTATTTTCGCTGTCGTAGGTTCTTCGCCAGTGCCTTTCCCTGTTCCTAGTTAGTTGTTTTTGGATTTGTAATTCTTTTGTATACCACTGAGCTTTAGGCAAATTTCTATTTCTTGAGATGGATTTGGTAGGTGCCAGCTGAGTCGTGGCTTCGCCCAGCCATTTCTGGAATTGGTTGGTCGCGATATTAGGATCGGTGGATAGTTCCGGGCTAGTGTTATTAAGAAGCAATGATAGGTCATTGGGGTTAATGTCCTTCCATGCTTTGAAAGTGCCGGTTTTCAATAGAGCAGCCTTTTTTCTCAGAGGACCTTTAGTGGTGAGGCTGCTAAGAATGACTGAGTGATCTGTCCATGTCATGGACAGATCACTTCCTGGGATAGTATCCACGGGTCCAGGAGTGTACTAAAGTGGTGGTGTCAGAGGTTTAGGTACTTATACCCAGTTTTGTCTTTGAAGTGTGGAGACTTCAAAGAGATGCCTCCGAAGTGCACAGAGTCCCTTCCCTTCCTCCCTGGCTCCAGATGCATTACAGGGGGGTATGCAGCCCTTTGTGTGAGGCTTTGCAATAGTGAAAAACAGATTTAAGAGTTTTTCACTACCATGACATGTAAAATGTGAAAGTACATGACTTACATTTAACATACGCTGCACACTGGCCTGGGGCTGTACAGGGCCTACCTTATGGGTGACTTTTATGTATTAAAAAGGAAGGTACGGGTCTGGCAAGAGGGTTATCTTGCCAAGTCGACATAGAATTTAAAACTGCACACACAGGCTCTGCAATGGGTGGCCTGAGCCATGTTTAAGGGGCTACATAAGTGGGTGGCACAATCAGTGTTACAAGCCCACTAGTTGCATATACTTTATAGACCCTGGGCACATGTAGTGCACCTTATTAGGGATCTATAAGTAAACTACATATGCCAATTGTGGATAAGCCATTGTTACCATGTTCTAAGTAGAAAGCAAATACACTTTAGTACTAGTTAGCAATGGTAAAGTGCTGAGAGTCCTGAAGTCAGCAAAAATGAAATCAGCAAAAACAGGAGGTCTGAAGGCAAGAAGTCAGTGTAACAAATCCAAAGATGCCAGTTCTAATGGCATTTATGGTGGATTGATTATGACAAAGCAGTAATAACTTGCCTGACAAACAAAGGAGTAGAATGTTGGGGCGTTCATTGACAGCTCTCTGCTTTCTGCTGTAAAGTACACCTTGCACTAAGGCATAGTAATGAACTCTACCTGTAGAAAATATGTTTGTATTTGATTCAGCATTAGGAACAACTGATATAAACTGATATAAATAAGTCCTAGAAAATGTTACAAAGAAATTGTAGAATCTCACTTAGTGAGAAATATCAAAAAATTACATCAAAACTATCTATCAAGCATTCCATTACAGAGAGAAGAAAATGGCACCTAATGGTCAGACTTCCAGGATATTCCAGATAATCTGACCAATAGGAAAAAGGAGAATTTCCACTTGAAATCAACCTTGGATTGTCTGAAACAAGACCCTTTGCTCCTGAAATGTTGCTTCCAGTAGCTCTAAGAAAGAAATAATTGCAAACCATATCTAATAGGAAAATATCAAAAAAATCCTATGATCCTCTGGTGTATCACCAGAAATTAAAACAGAGATGGTGGTGTCCCTTAGCAGATTCGATGAGATTACAACCTGACATATGAAACAGAAAAGATGGTTGTTTTGATGATGGTTCTCAGAGAACCTAAGCAGACCAAGAACTTTAACCAGGCCACAATCGGAATTCTGTGTCTGACTAGATTTTATTTTTCACTCTCTTTCCCCATTTAATAATGCAGCTAACCAAATAAGCTACCATCTACAAGCAGCCACTGTACTCGGCCCCACACAAGCTTTTTTTGTCCTGCTTATAGTACCAATTCTGTACGTTTTGAAAATTTAAACAGACAAATGTAAAGCTAACATACTAATGCTACCTGATCTACTGTATCTACCTGTTAATTTTGTTGGAAGTCTATTTAGAAACCCACCAACTCTGTCCTATTTCCAAAATTCAGGCTTAAACTGAATGCTGAGAAAACCGAGGTGCTAGTTACACATGGGTAATCCAGTCCCTGGAGAGACTTCCAGTCAAGAATGATTGTATTCTCTAGCTTTCTCAACAGGTCCCCTTCCTTGTTTACGCATAAAATGTCCACTAAGAACTGTTAAGAAATATAACTGCTTTTCTCATTTAGGATTGCAAAGGGTGGGCCGTCTCTACTATTGTTTGCTCCAGACTTGATTATGCATACTCTCTTTACCTGGGACTTCCTACGTCAGTCAAAGACTGTAAGTTATTAAAAATACAGCTGCACATTTTAGTCTGTGAAGGCTCCAGATTTGGTAATCCTTGCCCCATCAGTATTTTCTTCATAGGCGCCCAGCTGTTGACCAGTTTAAGGTGCTTTCAACAGTATACTGGACTCTGTATGGAAATCTACCCAACGTCATCCCGCATTGTATAGAAAAATCACATCCAAGCTAGATTTCTGTGCCTATCTGCTTCCAACCAGTTTAATTTCCCCAAATATTCCAGAAAAGACAAGGAGGTTGGAACTTCTCAATTTACGCTGCTACCAGAGGTTGGGCAAAGTGTCTGCCCTATGATCAGGCGTCTTTCTTCATTTACTGTGCAATCAAAGCATGCTGCTTATAGCCTTTTGCTCTTCACTGTTGGAGTTGGTTACAGATCCTAGCTTGTAGCCAGGCCATGATACCAAAGTTTCAGGCTGTCATTGGCAAGATGAAGGACCATCTGTCATAGGCCCGACATAGGGGTCAAACCTTTTCTCTTTTTTAAAGACTCTAAGCAAAAGGAGACCCAATAAGGGAGCCTAAAAATCTGGTCTAGGTGCAAAACAAGTTGCAGAAAGGATGCACTCTAAAAACGAGTGTCTAACAGTACAATGAGCAAAAGACAAAAAGACACAAAAACCCTTCAAGTGCTGGGTCCCAATAGCAAGATAGTCTTTTGGCGGCTGAAGATTTGAATCCGTGAATGATCAGGACTCAAATAGAACTTGAGCTGGAGCTGGTTGGCATGAAGCATAGCTAGAGTAAAACCGGGTCTGGGTCTAGCTTCAGTTAAAGCCCATAGAAGAATTGGAGGTAGACCATGATTTGAGCTGAGCTGAGCTAGAGCTGGTAGGTCTGGACCTACCAGAATGGAGCAAACCTAACAAATTTCAAGAGCATAGCTAGCTGAAAGAGTTGCAGCACACTAGTACAATGATGAGAAGTTCCATAAATACTGAAATAGCAGGAAGGAAGGTTCCGGTCTCATACCAGGATCCACCTGATAGGAAGTACAGGAACCATCTTGTATTGGGAAGCAGCCATACAAATCCACTGCACCCACCATCTTGGGATTGTAAATGATGACAATACAGCTTTAACTCTTCTGGTCGAACTATGGGGCAAAGAAGGCGACCTGAAGCATTTCAAAATGTAAGTAAATGGCTTCAGGAATTAAACTAGCTTTTACAAACACGGTTTCCCCCTACGATGTTCCTTGCAGAAGTGAAGGCGTGTCCCCTTGGCATAAAACAAGTGACCAGAAGCGAGCAAGGTTTGCAGCATGGACTGTTCTGGATCAGTTGTGTGCATGTTCCTCTTAACATGCCTCAGTGAATTAGGTTAGGAAGGACAGCATGTGACTCCTTCTTTTGAGAGCAATGTGTATTTAGCATTAGAGAACCTCCACATTAGTAGACATGGATGGTATGATTGTGGTGTTGAATTTTGGAGGACGATATATTGGATGATGTCGTTAGACTCAGCTCTTCTGTATCTTCTTCAGTACTGGCCTTTGTTCAATCAAAATATTCTCTGCTGCTTTAACCCTTCCTGATATATGTTGTTGTTGTTTGTTGAATATTTTTTTCATAATGATGTATGTCTCATGTTTATGTATTTTCTATGTTGCTTCATAATGATTTTCTTGCTGTTTAGTCTAGTATGCCTTCCTTCCAATAGAAATGTTAATATTCCCTATAAAAGATTTATAATTTGAATGGTGCCTACAGAATTATTGGCAGGTGCCTAATGCCTCTTGGCTGACCCTTATTAGCTGTCTAAATCAGTGCAGAGTGTCAGGAAGGGAAGGGCAGATTCACTCTGATCTACAAAGGTAAGTCACAAAATAGTAATTACATGGGTTCATTATACAAGAAAGGCCAACACATCTCTAAATTATACATTTTCTGTAGCTACTACCTATTTCTATTTAGAATGTTTGTGAGGTCATGAATATTCTCCTCAAATTACTATGGCCTATGTGGTATTGAAATGATATTACAGAACATATGTATTTAGAATCATGAAAATTGATTGGTCAGTAAAATGACACCTCATAGGAAAACCAAAAGAGACTGCTAAAACTTTTCAAGGTTTTTTAGACATCAGTGTAGCCTTTTGAGTATGTATATGAAGGGGACTTCAAAGTTGCTCACACATCTAATCTTGTTTGTTTACCCCCAGTGCCCTGTCAGTGATGTTGTGTTGTCCCTGTGTAGGCTGAGTGCTTAAATTAGTCATGGTGTATGTGAAAATACTGTCAAAACAGTTTCAGTGGTAGTATACTTTAAAACATATTCCTTGTGCTCCTATGGATAATAAAATACAGTAGTCAAGTAGTCAAGAACATACCTGTATAACGTAGGTCAACATGTTTC
Organism: Lissotriton vulgaris; assembly: GCF_964263255.1. Classification (NCBI taxonomy): domain Eukaryota; kingdom Metazoa; phylum Chordata; class Amphibia; order Caudata; family Salamandridae; genus Lissotriton; species Lissotriton vulgaris. Next base: position 939,292,499 of record NC_141696.1, read on the forward strand.
ACTACATTCTGTTCCTGTAAGATTTTAATAGGACGATACACAAACATTTTAGACTCATCACTAATTGCAATACCTTATGCAAATATTGAGGTATCAAAGCAACCTTTCTAGATTTATATACCTAGCACATACAAACAAGTTACTTTTGGGTGATCTGGATTATTGTGAACAAATGTCTTATATTTTGTCATGGCTACAAACCAGGGGTATCACAAAAGCACTTTGTAGCCAATGTATACATATCTCCGACTAATTGTTTACAAGGTCACTGGTACATCATAGGTTGCTTTCTGCAACTCATCCTCAGGAACTTTAGAACCTGTTTCTTTTTTTTGCAATAATATTTTATTGCTGTTTCAAGGAGCACTGTGCATAAATGTCAGCTTTGCAGTTCAGGTATATAAGGTCCACAATAGGAAAACACTTTCAGTATGCTTAATCATAGTACTATAAAAACATACACACATAGCTGGACTTGGATGGTTAGTGTAATTTAAACATACTGTGAAGAGGATTATGACTGTTTACAATCCTAAATAGACAACTTTCTCTGTATAGATGATAATAGAGTGGGTGAAGACGGATGAGATGGCAACATAGGTCTAATCTGAACAGGAATGCATGCTAACTGGAACCAAAACTCTCTTATTAAACACCCTAAGAATGTGCATACCATCTAGCAAGAGAAAAAAAAGAAAATTATGGAACAAGTTACATTTTATATACCAGATGGGAGAGGGGTAAAACGAGGCACACATCCTCATCCTCATCATTAGTCATAAATCTAGTCTCCCAGGAAGGGGGCAAATATTGGAACAAAACTGACCAGTTAGTGATTGACCTTGTACATAAAAAGAATTACTGTAAGCTATTCACAATAAATATGTTGTTTATTTTTTTAGGGTGGTATTAGATTGCTTTATCATAGTGGCTGAAGGTGTAAATGTTTGCCACAGCATTGGATGTCACAACTCATCTGTAAGTATGGTTGTACAGTCCATTAATGTCAGTCACAACATGTTGACAATCTGGTGGAAAGATGAAGGGATGCCAATACCTTCTGTATCAGAGAGTTTATGCCAGAAGGCATTCCAGAGTTGGACAGTTCCATAGTGTGTGTAAAAGGTTGCTTCCTTTGTGATCAAACCTTCAGGTTTGTAGGTGGTCAAGGAGGCCAACTCTGTTCAATCTCACAAGAAACATGACCAATTATGAAATAATTTGGACAACATTAACTTGATATTTTCTGCTCCAACACATCTGCCATGAGAGAATAGCAGTGATGACCAGTCCTTGGGCTTGATCTTCTGTTTAAAGAGGAGTTGCTTAGGTCGTATTGAGGCTCATTTGGTGGATTTGGAAACAAATTCATAAATACAGGTATAGTATACTTCAATCCTGTCAAGGTTACTCGGGGGCTGGGATGTTCTGTGTGGCACTTGAAGAACTCAAGACTAACAGAATGCGCAGCAAAACATGTTACCTCTACCATCCTAGAGTCATCAAAAGCGTTTGTGATTCTTTGGTGTGGGCTTCCAGTAGTTCAGCAGTCCTGGCATCATCCCAAGTAAGGGAACCAGGATCCTTAATGAGCGGTGTATGAAAGTACTCAAAACAGTAGATTGATGTATATGATAATTGGTAGGGATTCTTAGAGAAGCTGATTCTAATCATATTTCGGAAAAATATCTATCACAGGAAAGGCATCAGTATTACACTGTATTACTGACTCCATTGAAGGGCGACCTTGTCCAGATCTGCAAGTGTGAATTACACCCTTTCTTTTATTTCTCTGAGTCCCCTTTGCACCTCAGTTAATCCTGTGTTTATTTCTAAGAATCAGCAAGAGTTACAAGGTGGCATTGGGAACCACACTGCTCCCACAGCACCAATGGGCAAGACAAAAGGATAGTGGTTGCTCTGAGCCTTCACACAATGTCAGATCCTGAACCCGCATCACATATTTGATGGCAGAACTTGAGGTATTGATGGTTCATGAATTATGCATATGATGTGGAGAGGGCCCAAGGCTACATTGCAGGCAATTTAGAAATCAATGAAATTGCCATCAGCAAGCTCAACTTAGATCAAATTGGGCCTGATATTTGAAAAGGATTTAGGAATCCCATCTATAAACTATTGGCCCAACTGGGATAGCACTGACCCTTTTTCCTACGACCACTATGAAGCACTGGCGCAATTATCCATGGTGTCTATTTAACTATGGGTAAAATGTTCAGGAAGGTGATAAGGACGCTGAATAATGATGCATGTAAAACTCATTCCCTGGCAGAAGAGACCCGAGTCTTGTTGATTCACGAAAATGCAAATCACAGAAATCATGAAAACTCACAAATCCTCTTTGTATCAAAACTCATCACATTTAATACACTATCCATGTTACACCCCAACAAGTGGGGTGTTTATGTTATAGTTGCTAAAACACTTAGAGGATCAAAATAATAAACCATATCCAAACACTTACTGATTAAATTCATAAGAGTAGCTATACATTGCCTTAAAATATCAATAACATGTCTCTAGTATACATGTAATTCATAATTCTTTTACTCAAGCACGTCCGTATGTGTTGCTGATGTAGGAGCACCCTCATGTCTTTGATTACTTCAACTGAAGCTAGTTATGGGATTTCTATTTGATACGTACATTATCAATTCTCTGATATCAGGTGCTACAGTCAGATAATTGTCTTAACTTAGACAACTTTTAGAGCATCCTTTTGATATGTTTTCCTGACTAAGTAGTTTGAACTATATAATGCACAGAAACAATACCATCACCTGTGGAAGACACTTGATTACATTACCCATTTAAAGTTATTGCAACATAGATGTATTTTTGTTATAACATGGACTGAAACAGATGTCTTCCTAGACTGTTTTCACTTTATTTGGAGAATGACATATGATCTACTGAAAAATATTTTACCTTAAAATTATCCAATTTGGTGAAACCATGTCTTTGTTATTATTTAAGGACAAAGTAAAGCTATTCCTGTTCTTCACATACACATTTTTTAAGATGTAGCTATTTTATGTGCTTACTGTAAATGATATGCACCCCATTTTTAGCGAGTATTCTCATTAAATTAACTGCCTCCTTGATGGATAGTTAAGGCAGCAGAGGACCTTGTTGACTTGTTTAAAGTATCTCAGTTCCATCATCAGAAGCTCTGGTTGTGTTTTTTTCTCCCACATGTTTCAGTTTTCTGTTAGTTGTATGTGCTCAGATCACCCATCCTCATCTGTGAGCTCCACCTTCACAAGCATTAATAACAATGTTAGCAGTCCATACCTTGTCATGTAGACACAGACCCTTCAGTGGGAAAGGTCAAATGGTTCCACATTGTAAAAGTGGCAGTCATAGCAGTCATAAGTGCATTTTCAAGACTCCCTGCCATTTACTTTGCTGGCTCTTACTTCTGCATCTTTTCTTATCCTGGCATGAGACTGAATATTATTGTGTCGCATTTTTCATCACCATCACTATTCTCATTTTGTTTCAGATGCTTGAATTTCTACAGTTGATCTTGAACTGACAGATCAATGCCAAGTCCTCCACATCCTTCAAACCCTTTGCATACTCCGCAAGACTTTCAAATGGATCCCCCCAACTCAGGGAAGACCATTACCCACGCACTCATCACCAGCAGGCTGGACTACGGAAACGCTCTCCATGCGGGAATCAACAAATCACTCCTTTGCAAACTCCAGACCGTCCAGAATTCCTCAGCCAAATTTGTCCTGAATGTCCCACAACACATTCACATCACCCAGCACCTCCGCGGACACCACTGGCTCCCTGTCAAAAAGAAAGTTACCTTTAAGCTGGTAAAACACTCCTACAAAGCCCTCCACAACACCATGCCCCAATACCTCAACAAAAGTATCTCCTACCACGCTCCAAAGAGAAACCTCCGCTCCGCTGACCCAGCCCTTGCCGAAATCCCTAGCATCCACAGAGCCAGAAAGGGGGGCAGATCCTTCTCCTACATGATAGCCAAAACCTGGAACGAACTCCCCCTCAGCATCAGACGAAGCCCCACACTGCAAGCTTTCAGAAAAAATCCCCAAGACCAGGCTCTTCGGATGACCTCGGAGTTGCCCAAACCACCCCTCCCCCCAGTGCCTTGAGACCCTTATGGGTAACTAGCATGCTCTAAAAATCCCTGATTGATTGATTGATTGATTGATTGACTTGAATGTTCTCTTTTGGCAACAAGAAAAGTCTAAAACCTATTTCTTTGGAATGGTGATCAAAGCTGGTGCTCCTACTGCTAAAGTTCTTCTTTCTCACATAGTTCCCTTATGATTGGTGATGTCTCTCATTACAGTTTGTGTCTGCCACCTCAGCATTTTCCAACTCTTCACGGTGGCCCCTGAAGCACAGTATGGGTGAGCTGGATATAAAATTAGTGCCAATCGCAAGAATTCCACAACCACATCTTCTTGTAAGTTTGGAGATCATGGATGCTCATTTGAAGATTCTCAATGCCAGCCCTGTGATAACAATCTTTCCAGTACCAATATTGAGATCTAGGCACAAAATGTGGGATAGACGTCATCATGTAGTTCCATACTTTCAAAGTGGTAGTGATACATAGACTGTAAATGGCTCTGTTGCGGTATTCACTATTGTATTGATTCTGCTATGTTTACTATTGCTGCTATTTCTTCTCTTGCTGTCAGTCTACATCCTGTTGTGCCAAAAATCATCATCTTCATTATCATCATCATCATTATGTTTGGTAACACTTAGCGGTGGTAATTTGGGCTACTGGCATCGCAAGATCTCTAAACTAGCTACCTCTCCTTTCACTCTGACGTTATGCGTGTGTTTGCCCCTGTACAGCACTCTGCACAAGTTTAGCTATATACAATATATTTTAAAAAAATCATCAGTACAGTAAATATACTAACATAATAATAAAAACAGACCTTGTATGCACTTTAAAAACAAATGCCGAAATATAGAAAAGTTAAGAGTAAATACCATCTGTCTAGTATTCGAGTCCAAACTAGCCTTTTCTACTTTTACTAAAGGCAGGGCATAAACATACCACATATGCATTAAGTTAGGGTGGGCTTTCATAGGCAATCAAGCATCTAAATGTGTGCCCCAGAGCAACACTAGAGCGTGTACAAAGAAATATGCTCAATATGACACAGCAGGCCCAGGAAAAGGGACTCACAATGTCTATCTTATTACAAGCCAAGCTCCCAAAATAAAACATGCCACATGTTTATAAATTGCTTGGCACTCAAATCTTGAGCAAAGTGCTAGTGCTACTGCTTTTATGCAGGTTGTAAAATTAATACAATGTAAGAACGTAAATTTTAATATAAGAAATGCACTTTATGATTAGGAATAAGCGAATAACGTTTCTTTTTTAATTGACTTGACTATGCATGTTGTTATCGAGTACTACTTAATAAGATGTTTTTGCCACTAATGCACATTACAGCTGTTCCTCGTGGTCACAGAAGGGAGAACTCGTGCTTAATTTGAACCAGTGGTCTCCTTTGCTCGGCACTGACGCTTAATCTCAACTCCGGCTCAAATGACTGTCTAACACCTGGTCGCGCTGTCTATCAAATTTTGAGATGAGAAGACAAACAGCGTTTAAATATGTATTATACATTCAAATGGAATGCTATCTGCCACCAATGCCATTCCTATAGCTTTTAGTGGCCTGGAGTAGTCAGAATTGTAACATGTTTATTAGTTATGTTGGTATTGTCATTGGCAGCAGTGGTAGGGCAATCGGTGGTGCAAGCTGCAGGAGGCATCCTGAGAATGGCTCTGGCACTTACTATTTTACAAATTAAGCAAATTAAGCAACCTACATTTCTGTCAGAGGTGGGGGTCAATATAATGGAGGAAGTGCTTGTACTGATGCGCAAGATTGCATGTGTTCAGGGTGATTGTAGAGTCATTCTTTTGTAGTGACAAATGAGGAATACGTTCTGCGGCAGGTATTGCCAGTAGTAGTGTCTGGTGCAAATGTGGGATTGGTGAAGGCTGTTTGAGGCTGATAAAAGTCTTGGCGCTACTGTCAACGGCTGGCAATTTGAGAGTGAGATGATCCTAGACTGGATAGTTATGATTTGCAGAATAAAGCATTGGTTTTGTAGTTAATTATAGTAAGAGGGAGTGAAAGTGGTGATATCAGTGCCTAAAGTCTCAAAGCTGAAACAATACAAAGAAGCTGATGACGATGATGCACAAATTCATTGCTGGCAAGAAATACAATATGAAATTCAGAGTAAACGTCAAGAGTTAAACGTGCAATCGTGTTTACAAATGGAAATCATCATAATCCTAATCCCTGGCTGTCAAATCCCAATATTATATTTTCTCAGTGCTCTACTGAAAAGATTTAACCACAAGCAGAAATGATTGTCGACAAGGAGAATGGACCTGGTTCGTACTCCTTCAATATTTGTTGGACTCCATCTTTGGAGACAGAGACACTTCCCAGGACAGTCGATGTTGGACCTATTGGTAGCCGGGAAAGAAGTGGACTCCTTGGATTTCTGTGGACTGGTCCTGATTGTGGGTGCTGTTGGTTGGATACCATAGGCTGTTGCTGAAAACAATAGTACCTGGCTGAAGTCATGCACCGGATTGGGCAGTGCAGGCAGGGAGAGTTGTTTGCATTGAATACTATGGCTGCTGCTGTCAGAGAGACCCCAAGAACTACCATGGCTGTACAGTAGAGCTGGCCCAGCCTTTCACAGCTCCCGGCTCCAGCAAGTAGGAAACAGCAGTTTTAAGGTGCTGTAAAAAGAACATCAATGAATTATTTTCAATTTTTTGGGGCCAAAAGGCCCCACAAGATCCCTACTGAAATTAACAAAATACTGAAAGCCCCTTTCCTGTTTGTTCAACAGCACCTGAACTATCTTAAAAACAACCAGCTGCTCGAACACTGTGAAGAAGTCTCCTGTACTGGTGTTCTTAGTGTTCTCTGGTGAGCTGGCATGTTTTGGATTGTGCTATTTTTTTCTACGGAATGGTATTTAAAGTTGTGGTACAGGTGCAACAACAATACACATTTTAAAACGTTTCAATTGACACTGGGTGTTTCAAGGCCAAATGTCTTGAGTCAAACGGTGCATTATTTCAATAAAACCTGTTCATGAAACTCTGTACAGTTTTAAGACCTGACATCAATATATTTTGTGATTTCTGAGTAAGAAATGGTATTATAATTATGCACAGGCAGGCCTTGCGAACCTACTTACATTTGATGCCCTTATTTTTAAACCATTTACATTAATCATAGGTGACTCAAAATCTGCATACTAGCTTTTCTTAGTGCCGGTAGCTGGGCGAAGGTAAAACCCTTAGCCGCCTATGCCTCTCAGTTCGCTGAGTGTGGGTACGGACAATCAGAAAGCACAGTCAAGGAGAGATGGGCGGTAAATGAGGAAAAAAAAAAGAATGATATTTAAAGTTGTGGTGCAGGTGCAACAACAATACACATTTTAAAACGTTTCAATTGACACTTAGGGGCCGATTAGGATGGCGGACGGACTTGCGTCCGTCCGCCACCCTTGAGGAGGAGGGAACGTCCGCAGGGGCTGCGGCGTTCCCTCCGTCCTGATTAGGATGTGACCGCCAGGGTGGCGGTCACATCCTCTATATTTAACATTGCGGCGGGTGCAGCTTCAAGCTGCACCCGCCGCAATGTTAAAATAGCATGTGTTACATTTACATGCACAAAGCGGCAGGGACCGCACGGTGCCTGCCGCTTTGTGCACGCAAATGCAGGGGGGTACCATAGGTACCCCCCATGTGCACCCCCCACCCCCCATTCACCCAGGGGGCCCGCAACGGGCCCCCAAAGTGAATGTCCGTATGCTTTTCCATGGCGGAAAAGCCGCCGTGGAAAAGCAGTTTTACACAATCATCATAATATGGCGGACGGTGTCTCATAGACACCGCCTGCCATGTTATAGCTTTTCCGCCGCGGTCGGAAGCCGACCGCGGCGGAAAAGCGGCGGACGGAATTCCAGACCCACCAGCCATCCTAATTTGGCGGTGGGTCTTTGGTGACTCCGCAGAGGATTTTCCGCCTCCTCCGGGCCGGAGGTGGCTTCCGCCGGCCCGGAGGAGGCGGAAAATCCTCCATCCTAATCGGCCCCTAAGTGTTCAAAGGCCAAATGTCTTGAGTCAAAAGGTGCATTATTTCAATAAAACCTGTTCAAGAATTTCTGTACAGTTGTAAGACCTGACATCGATATATTTTGCAAGAAATTGTATGATAATTATGCACAGGCAGGCCTTGCGAACCTACTTACATTTGATGCCCTTTTTTAAACCATTTACATTAATCATAGGTGACTCAAAATCTGCAATCTAGTAATATATCAAGACATAGAAGCCCTATTATGTAGGCATTGTTCACAGAACAAGAAGGATCAATACATTTTTTTTTACAAATCTTGACCATTATATAAACACAATTCCAGTGGTGCCTGCTCGGGACCAAAACTGGTGGGATAGAGGGTCGGCAGGGACAGGTAGGTTGAAAAGAAAAAAGAAAGGATCATTTATCTGTGTACGGCCACAGCCTCTCCCCCATCCTCTTCTGTTCCTCAGCCCAGCAGCACACAGGCTCACAGACTCCCCTAAGCCAATCAAGGCGCTGCTGTCATGCTGGTAATAGTATTACAGCAACATTGTGATTGGTCTGAGCAGCCTTGTTTGTTACTCAGACAGTGTCTCAGAGCCTGGGACTATTCTTCACACAGCTGTGATACACACCCTGGTCAAGAAATGCTAAGTGCTCATGATGGTTTGGCCTTACAAAGACAGACAGCCAAACTGTCAAGCGCACTTATGGTGCCCACCACTACTCCTCCCTGCTGTGAGTCAGGATAGAACAGCCCCGCCCTGACTCAAACACTTGATGCTGAAAAATAAAATGATAATAACATTATCAAGAGGCAAATCAATTGGCATTATTAATTTTATTTGGCCTTTAACCTCTATCCAGAATGAGCGAACCCTTCTAAAAGATCACCAGATATCCCCCATAGTTACCTTATCTCCACAAATTCTCCAGCATCTGGCCGGTGACTAAATAATGAGAGAAGGCATGCTGAGGCTCGGTACCAAGGAATTATTTTCTAACTATTTTCTTTGTGTTTTCGTGTATTTCAAGGTTTTACCTGCATGTGACTAAATGTGAAACCAGGTGTCCTCCACTATTTTTATATCAACTTCAGTTTCCCAAGTGGCTATGCAAAAGCTTCGGAGTTTTACGTAAATTGCTGAGTAATTTGTATGAAATAGATATAGACATACACCTTCTTCTGGAGCCACTTGTTAAAACAGATTGAAGAGAAGTTAAATCTCTGAGTGCTGCTGGAGAGAAACCATAGTGACCCCACCTTATCTCACCATTCATGTTCAACATGTCATAGTTGTTTTGTGGAGTATAATACCCACATCATATTACATACTCAAGGTAGTAGCCGTGGTAAGACATGTGTAGGTATTTCCATAATGATGTCTTCTGTTTAAACTCATAGCGTCTGTCTACTCAGTGGTATCAAATCTAAAATAGTTCCTAATTCTTTAGCTTGAATGTAAGTTTTTAGATGAGAGGTTCATAGACCTCCATCGTTTATGTATTAATGCAAAGTTTTTTCTTTTATTCCATGGGTCTTATGGCCACAGGTACATACTAGCAGTTTTTCCTTGATGTGTTTTAGAGTAGCAGGTGAGAATGGAAGGGGCAACATCTGATAGACATGTAAGAGTCCAGGTAAAAAATTATTTTCATAGCAGCTATTCACCCAAAACAAGAGATATCCACTTTGCACCAGTAATACAGGTCTTTAAAGAGAACGCTTAATAGAGGGTGGTACATTGGCATCACAAAGCCGATAGGGAGAAATTTTATGCAAATCTCTAAGTGCCTTATTATGAGTATTGGCGTGGTTGTGGTGGCGGTCTGACCACTGTGACACTGACAGGCCACCTACCATATGATGACCACAAGACCACCGGCTCCAAGGATCCTACTGCGCCAGTGATCTAGAAATGGCCACAAATATGCTGGTGGTGCCAGCACCACCAAGCACACAGGATTTGAATGTCCACCGCCCATTTCATGCTGGTGAGCTCACCATGAAAAGGGTGGTGGACATGGGAGTACTAAGGCCCCCAGCCATTTATGAGGCTGGTGGTTCATGTTGTGTCCCCCTAGAATTGCACCCCTGCTCCTCCACGATGCGACATCGCGCAGGAATGTGCTGCAGGCCCTGTCATAGTGTCAGTCTGCTATTAAGACTCTCCTTTGAGCTTAACAGACCACTACCATGAGACCACTGCAGCACTGCCCAACCACCATGGATAACACTTGTAATCTGGTGAATGGACACACAAAGCGCTAGGCGGTCCTCCTGTAGCTGCCAAACTCGTAATAAGTCCTTAAGTGTTGTAAGGGGTTTGCTGAGATGGTAAAAATAGATTCCATCAAGGTATCAATCATAGCAAAAGGAGTAGATGGTATTCCCAGACCTATGATTTTTGTTTAATTGTTCAGAAAATCAGAGGCTTTTGAAGAGTCAGTAAGTTATTAACCAAAGTAAGGAACTAAATATTCAGGTGGCCTGACAAAGCAAAGGACATCAGCAGCAAATGGCTACAATTTGTATGTGTATTTAGGCCAATGGTTACACCATGAGGGTTACTATTAATTTGAACTAGGGTGGAAGGAAGCTGGCACTCCAGTGTAGATGCGGCAGAGAATCTTTTATTCTGTACGTAAGTACAACAGCTGCAACGACCAGCACATCACCTGCTCTATTCCATCCAACTGCCATCCCGAATCCCTGCATTTGAGTTCCATCTCAACATTCTAGATTCCAGTGAGGGCTGGAAACCTAACAATGGGGTTCATGGTCAGAGCAAAAGTATATGGTGAAATGTGGCACCTCTGACTCTTGCCCCAGTTCCGGATGATTGGTGAGATGTTGAAGCTGTTTAACTTTTTGGAAGATTTACAGATGTTAACTAAAATCTAATTTTTGACAGTAGTGTCCAAACCAGTTTTACTTAGTGTTTTTCTTCGAAAAATCCCATTGACTGTCAAATGTTCTCTCTACATCATGCAAGAGAAGGAGCATTAGAATGACTGATTTGGTTGCAATTTCCTCTAAATTTAAAGTAAGGCGGACATTATCCATGGCCTATCTGAACATGATAAACCTAGACTGAGCTGAAATTGTTAACTTATGCCAAATATACTCTTCTCAGAGAGACAGTGAAGTGGAACTTTAATATCTTTGTTAAATAACACTTTTGGAAGTTATGAGTTAAAGCTTGCATGGGTCATCTTCGTCTTTTGTATGAGAATTGTTTAAGATTCCAGTATTGTCTTGCGAACAGAAGTGAAAGTCAAGAAGCAAATAAACACTCTATAATGGGGTACAGTAAGTATAAAAAGAGGCTGAAAAACCATTGGATCCTAGGGTTTTCTATTGAAAAAGTTTGTTATGGCGTTTCTTACTTCTTCAGTTGTGAATTTGTTCTAGAACTTCCTGATCCACCGGGGGACACCTAATACCTCTGCAAACATCAGCCTGAACCCTTGAAGTATAGTCCCACTTACAAAGAGCAGAATTTAAACCCCCTGTGAAATGTAAGATGTCACCATATTTTTCCATAATTTGTATGATGACATTGCAAGTTAGTTGTGCCTTCAGTCTATGAGCCAATAATTCATCAGATTTATCACCTCTCATTAGCACTGTTGATTGGTATGCTGCTTTTTTCTGTCCTTTCCCAAAAGAAAATGTGCTCTAATTCTTTATTAGTAGATTGCAATTCCTAATATATATGCCTAGAGCAAGTTTGCTCATCTTGCTTCTTTCATTGTTTTTTTTTACCCTTTTGCAGTCAGAAATAAACCTTAATTAGTCGGAAAAAAGTGGTTATGTGGGATATACTTTCCCTCCTTATAACTGCCTTAGTTAAGACACTGTTTCATTGTCTGTCGAACATTTGTGTAGTGAATGCTGAGTTAGCAAAGGTCACCAATACTGGGGCATGATCCGAAAGAATCTGAGTATCTATCATACTGTGTTCAATAATTTGTATTGCCATGCATGTATTAATACGTAATTGATGCTGATGAAGATCTGTGGACATTTTAATGAAATGTAAAACTCATATCTTGTCGGAGGGAATGGTGCCAAATGTAAACTAGGTCTAGATCTTGCAAATATTGAATTAGAGAGATTGGGCCCTCAGATTGTCGGGCAAATGTATCTGAAAAATCTAAATCTGGTCTAAAAAAGAAGAGATCTTCATTATTGATCACTGACCCTTGTGCAAGTTGGAAATGCATGGGAATAAGTCAAAATAAAAAGCCTCTTTGATTTCACTTGCCCCATATATAGCGACAAAGATTTGATCTTTGTTTTCATTTGCCTTTGAGATATAAACTACTTCTATCTGGGGCACTGTTGGGCCCTGTAGGTGTACTGAATGCCTGTTCTGAGTAATATGGCCACAACTTTTGTTTTGGTGGAGGACTGTTGAATGGACCTGTGTATGCTAAAGTGGTAACTTAAGTCTATCGAAATCACTGTTTTAAAAATGGGCTTCTTGTAGAAACTGCACTCACTTCCCAGGCGTGAAGCCACTTTATAAGTGTTCTGCACTTCATTAGGTAAATCAATACCTGGGTACTCAAAGGCTTTTCTGAAAGGGGTATCAATATACCTTTTGATAGCAATTCGGCCTACTGAAAATGAATAATAAGTCAAGTTGAAATGCCTTACATGAATCAAGATTGGGATTGTATTCATTCCATTTCCAATAGTAATCAAATGGACTTTTTTATGTCTACTGTACCACTGAATACAGGATATTTGTTATAAGTGAACTAGAAGACAAACCATACATTTGCCTAAGTCATGGGGAGCAAAAATGTTGATATGAAGTAGGGATGGTAGTCCAATCGGCACCACTGGGGGAAGGTGAAGGTACCGGAAAATAAAATCAGTCCAGGACATTGCGTCAGTAAGCAAGAATCACAGGGCCTCATATTATTTGCAGTTGTATGACAACAAGAACAACAATATCAGCATACCAGAATATTGTGTCAAAAATATTGTCCACAAAAATATCAAGCACTATACATTATTAATAATAACAATACCTTAAACAAATTAAAATGAAAATTAACAAACCTCTATTAACAAAATCATGTAGCACAAACATATAAAAAATTAAAATAATAAAAAATAATAAAATGTAAATAACATTATACATTTTTAAAAACATAATATAAAAAGTACAGAAACAATAAAGTTATTTAAAAGTGTGTAAAATATCAACAATCAAAACTAACGCTAGAAAATGTGTTAGAATATCCCCAGTTAATTCCTAGTAAGCCTTTGGATAAATGGTTGCTCAGCGAGCTACTTCAAGCTTACCACTCGCCTAATTCCTGATCGGCCAACCCAGCCAGTCGGTGAGGTTTGTGCCTAGCCCAGGAAGCGGCTACACGGCCTGCACACCTCAAGACCCACACCGGAGACAGCCATCTTACCTCATCAGGCCTTGCACCTCATTGTTCATGCCCTAACGGGTACACCGCGGGAGATCTCCTTCTGATGCCGACATATATTCAGCCCGTACGTACCTGATGTCTTCACGCGTCGATACCAACCAGTCTCCAGAGAGGCCCACATTCACTATACCTTGTCATCACAGCATAGCGGAACATTCCAAGATGGCCCAAAGCCGCCCTAGGTTAACCACCAGTACAGGGTGCTAACCAGTCTGTGTGCTACTGGAACAATTCCGCCTTTGATGGACTGCTGGTTCGCTGCTCCATCTGGATCTCGCTTCACAAAGTTAAGCTCCATGTATGGGGCTAGCGGTGATCTACCTATAGTCTGTGGTGATCTGTCTATAGATCGGCCTATGAAATGATGTGCTAGTCTGATCCTCACCACACCCACATCAGGATAGAGGAGGTGTGCTCCACCCAGGTACTCTGCCAGTCTGGTCACCCTGTCATCTTATCTGCATTGACAGTTTATGACCCCAACAAACTCTGGCCCACTAACTGCCCACTAACTGCCAACAAGTGCAGCATCGTCATTCTACCGGTACCTGCTGTTCCTTGCCATAGCTCCGGTGTATACTTCGCAACGTGTTCCTGCATCCTGTCCACATCAAGTGTGAGAGATAGCGAGGCCACCATCGAAGGTCTCACGCTATTGAGCCTGTACATTTTAGAACAACTCTGAACAATTCAAAACAGGTTTAGGCATTCCAGCACCCGCTTACATTTTGCCTGACAATGGCGGATAGAGAAAGCAGAACCAACAATAAGAAAGTACCCCCAGAACCGTCACCTTCAGAATCTCTTACCTGACAAGCACTATGGACATGATCTTAAAAAAGTTTGCAGAAGTCCACGATCTAGCTAAGTTGACTAAAAGCAACACGAACACTATGCTGCCAGAACTTACGGCGATCCGGGCGGACATGAGCACGATGAATAAGAGCAACAATGAAGCGGTACAGCTCCTAAGCGAAGTGGAAGACAGAACTTCCCAATCCTCCAAGATCATAAAGCATCTCCAGTGCACTACAAACTATCTCAAAAGACAAAACGCTGAATTGTAAGATCGTTACAGGAGGGGGAACATACGTATCTTTGGCGTACAAGAGGACTGAGAGAAAGATGCGGGGTCATGTGTTGCCTTCCTCGAGGCCTGGATACCGATGATCACGGGAATCACTTTCCAACACGGCCTGGAACTCGACAGAGCTCATAGAATTCCAACGTTCAACGTCCAGGGGAGTAAAGGTCCTCGTCCCTTGATCTGCAAGCCTCTACGGTACCAACATGTTGAAGCCATTTTGCAATTCGCCAGGAAAAACCACCAGGTCAAATGGGAAGGTCAAAGCATAATATTCACCCAAGACTACTCTAAGGAAACAGTTGAAACGAGAAAAGGATTCCTTCTTCTGAGAGACAAACTGAAGGCAAAAGGTATTCAATTTTCCTTTGCAGGCCCATCGAAGTTCAAAATTATCGAAAATGGTAGACCTCACAACTTCTCAAGTCCTCAGGAGCTTGCACGCCATCTCGAAGATTCTCCATCACAAAGCATAGACCTGTCCAGCGGTTCTTCCAACAAGAGAAAAACGGAGATCCAGGACTCTTCTATCCCTTGATCCGCCGGGTCAATCATCCTACTGGTATTGTTGTCAGTTCTGGCTTACTGTCTTCCTTCCAGCCAGATAGTTTTCCTTGTTATTTCCTGTTAACGAAATGTTACCTATTGCTAAACTGACTTTATGCCATTATATGTTCTTGTAGGGGCAACGTATGAGACCTCTCTAGGTTTCCTTGACCTCTGTTTCAATATGTCTCTCTGGGTTCTGTGGTTTGGCGTTTATGAACTTTCTATTCAACCGATTTGTCTGCATAGTTAGAACCTAGCCAAAACCACTTACAGGGTATGTTAGATCATAGGCTAGTCTCCGATTAAGTTTGCCTCTCTAAGCGCTGTGGTTTGAGGATATACCCATCTTCTTCTGTTCCACTGTTTACTATGTTCGAACCTGACAAAATTCGCTCTCAAGAGTATGTCAGTTCATTGCTTAGATCCACCTTTTTTCTTGACATCACTGCACCTAAGCTGGGGTGTTGCTATCTATCCATAATCCTCCTGAAGATTTGATGTTGCATATTATCCCTCTGTGCTGCCTATAGACAGTACTGCCGTCGTAGCTCCTGCGTTCGATTTTATCGAGCGGGAGGGGGAGGGGTGGGGTTGGAGGGAGGGAGGGGAGGGATGGGGGCAAGGGAGTGGGAGGGAGGGGAGGGGGGAGAGTTGAGAGACTGAGGGTAATTGCATCAATGGTTGTTTCCTTTCTGTTTAGTTGCTGCTCCTTTTTATTTAGTTGTGGCTCCTTATTCTTGGCTGACAGCACTACTTCTTCCCTAACATCACACGAGTCATGCATGGTGTGTAGGCTCCCACTCAGACATCACACGGTTAGCTGCGGTCACCATGCAGGGGGTAGTAGTCAAAGGCATTGCCTCCCCGTTTATAGGCTCTAATATGTTTATAGGCACTACTATGCCGCCCTTCCTTCTAGCGATCAAAACCTTTTAGATGGCCCAAACTAAATCACTGCTTGAAAACCTTAACATAGTTTCTCTGAACATCAAAGACATCAATCATTGAGTGAAACAAAGAAAGGTCTTTGACTATTTAGTAAAGTCAAAAGGGAACATCATCTTACTCCAAGAGACCAAGTTATCAGAGGAAGATTTGGGTTTTATAAATCTCAACTGGGTCTCACATACTTTATGTTCCTCGGCCATCCACAAGAAAAGAGGGGTGATCACCCTAATCTCAAAAAAATCAAACAGGCCTAACTCTGACTCATCCTCTATTGAGAGCATACCACAAGATGAACTCTTGATTGTTGGTGACGACTTCAATCTCCCGTTACACCCCCCTTATAGACAGCCAATCCAAATGCACATATCAGCCATCCTGCTCTCATGAGTCGCTCACTCACATGTGCTCCAAATTTCACCTTAAAGATTCTTGACACCTCCAAAACCATGATGGGAGGGATTTCACCTTTTATTCAGCTCCACACAATTCTTACTCCAGAATTGACTATATTCTAATCTCCAGCCCCTTCACCCACCTTATTCAGCTCCACCCAATTCTTACTCCAGAATTGACTATATTCTAATCTCCAGCCCCTTCACCCACCTTATAGATGAAACAGAAATAGCACCTAAACTAGTTTCTGACCACTCTTGTATCAGTGCTAAACTTGCCGGCTCCCACTCTATATTACCTCCCAAGCGCTGGTGCTTTAACAAGGAAATACTGGTGGATCCTGAGAACAAACGTCAGATAGAGAACGCTATCTGTGAGTTTATCACATTAAATGACTCCCCAACTACGAACACCTCCGTCGTTTGGGATGCTCTTAAAGCTACAATTAGGGGCGTCATTATAGGCATTAGAGCGCGGACCAATAAAAAACTAAATGCGGAACTTGACACACTTCAAAAAGATATCAAGGCTCTAGAAACCGCCCACTCAGTAACTTAGACAGCAAACACTTCCTAGACCAGCTTATCAAAAAGAAATACAAATATAACACGATTATGAGCAGACGCGCCGGTGTATGGATCAATATGTTTAAAGCGCTAAAACTGTGCGAGGGAATAAAGCAGGGAAATTACTTGCATCTTACCTCAAGAAATACCTCACAGAAATAATTCTCCATATCCGCGATTAAGGACTCCGCCAACAATATCCACAACCAAACATGACAAAATATTAGACTTCTTTCAGTCCTTTTACAAGCACCTCTACAAAAACAAGCTGACATGCGATCCAGAAGCTTGTACTAATTACTTGGACACCCCAAACCTCCCTAAACTCTCTGAAAAGGACAGCTCTTCACTCTGGTCCCCCTTTACAGTCAAAGACATGTCTGCCTATATTAAATCTCTCAAGAGCAATACAGCCCCGGGCCCAGATGGATTCTTGGCAAGCTTTTACAAAGCGTTTGATAAATCTCTTAGCCCCATACTACTAAAACTATTCAACTTGTTTGCTACCACAGGCAGTGTCTCGGATTGAATGGGTAAAGCCACAATAATTGTTATCCCGAAGGAAGGTTAAGACCCCCTCTTCACAAAATATTACTGCCCTATCTCGCTTATAAAACTGGATTGCAAAATTTACGCAAAAATCTTGGGCAACAGACTCAATACTATTCTCCCTAAACTGATCAGCAACTCTCAAGTCGGCTTTCTTAAATACCGCATGTTCAATGATAATACAAGACTTCTATGCCATATCCTGGAGAAAGCTAAAATAACACCCACTCCCTTTGTTGCAATCACCCTGGTCACAGACAAAAGCGTTCAATAGGGTATCTTGGTCTTTTTTAAAACACTGCATGCAAGCCTTCAACCTGGGAGAATCCTACACTGACATGGTTTTGTCCCTTTACTCTGCTCCATCTGCTCGGATTGCCATAAACGGTACCCTGTCAGACTCATTTTGACTAGAGCAGGGAACCAGGCATGGCTGTCCCCTCTTGCCAGCACTGTTTCTCCTGGCCCTCAAACCACTCTTAACAGATATAAAGCGAAACGTAGACATTATAGGAGTGACATTCGGAGATACATGGGTGAAACTGGCAGCATACGCGGATGATATCCTGGTGGTTACAGAAAACCCCAAGTCCTCTATCGGGGCGCTCATGTCTACGATAGAGTATTACTCTGCCCACTCTCGATACAACCTGAGCAGAGATAAATCAGAGGTCAAGCCCCTAAACATCCATGGTACCAGAGAAGTGCTAGGTAATTTGGGCCTCTCATGGCAGACCGGTTTTATCAAGTACTTAGGCATTGAATTTGGCAGCACCCTCCTCAAAACACTCCAACGCAACAAGTCCATCACGTTGGAAAAAATTAAATTGCAACTATATGCCTGGTACCTCCGCTTTATAACCTGGTGGGGAAGGATCGAGCCCATCATAATGATGATCTCCCCTCTAGTGAATTATCCCATTACAATGCTCCCTCTCACCCTGTCCCAGGACTTTCACCACAAATTAGACGTGCGTCTTACCGAATTCCTATGGAAAAGGGAAAAAAGCAAGGATCAGTTTAAGGAAACTCCACCTTGATAAATCCTTGGGAGGATTCAACTTAGCAGACTTTAAAATGTACCAGACGGCCTTTCTTGCCAAGCAAGGTTCCTACTGGCTCTCACCCCCTATTAACTACACCCCGGTGTGGCTAGTCGTGGAGAAAGCTCTTTTTAAAAACCTCACTCCAGCGGCCACCTTAACTGCTAATTCTAACAGGGCCACCTGCTCAAAGCACTTTTTTCCAGAATACCAAAATAGCACTGCTGAAAATAGATAAACTCCTAGGAAGTAGGATAAGAAATTTTAACTGGGAATCAATATGGTATAATCACACACTACTCTACAATGGGAGGCAGCTACACAATGAAATGTGGATTAAAAAAGGTATCTTCTTCCCGCACCAACTGCTTAGAGAACCTTACCCCCTCACTTTCAAGAAACTACAAGCCAAATATGACCTAGACCCGATGGAGTTTTGCAACTTTTTGAGTATTAAAGCAGTGATATCTAAAGCAAAATTATCCACAAACCCCCCCTCACTTCCTAAATATCTAGCTAATCTTAATAAACTTGGCCATCAGGTCTCCAGGCTTTACAAGCTACTGCGCCCGCAACACTCTACCCTCAATAATCACCTCACACAGTTCTAGGAATCTCACCCCTCTGTACCTATTTCAGACTTGGATTGGTCCAAAACCTGGGAATCGACCACGAGACACAAAATAAGCCCTACACTCTCCCACACAAAGTTTTTACTTCTCCATAAAGCTTTTTGGACCCCGGCGCGTCTTTTCTCAAACAATATTAGAGATCAAGCAACTTGACGGAATTGTAATGATAGATTTGGAGATCTGGAACACCTCTTACTCAATGCAAATGTGTTGTACCTTTTTGGGATCAAATATTCGCCTTCCTCTCCCAACTTTTTCCCTTCTCTCCCACCAGGAAGCTCTCGACCTTGGTATTTGGGTTCCTAAGAGCCGAGTCTCTCACAGATAATGATAAGGCCCTTCTAGACCTACTCCTCACTGTGAAGACCGTTCTACTGGAAGGACACTCGCAAAGCCTCTTTAAAATGTTGGTTAAATTGGGTTACCAATTTAAGAGGAGCTGATAACATTTCACTTCAAAACACTCCTTGGCGCCCTCCTCACAGACAAATGTGGATCACTCTTGATAACTACTTCAGCGTACACAAACCTCCTTGTACTCTCCACTCACTATTCCACCTCTAGCTGACATGACCCCTTATGCTCCCTGCTCACCTCAGCTAATCATGCCCCTATACTCTCTCCTTGTGCTAAACCACTGAGTCCATCAGCTCCAATGAACGTGTTTATCTTCAGCCCATTGTACTTATGAGATGTTACCTGTGCATTGTATGCAACTGTTGTCATGAAGCAGCAGGAAGTAAACCCAAGAGAGAGAGAGGAAACAATAATTTAGCGAAATGGAGCTGGAGGTCCTCACTCAGGAAATAGTCAGCAACCATGACCTCCTGTCTGGAAAAAGTCCACTACCAGAGGCACGAAAACAAAAAAAATGGACTGACATCCAGGAGAAAGTAAATGCAATTGGCGTGACACACCGCTCAGTGAAAGACCTCAGAAAAAGGTAGTAAGACATGCGACAAAGGTCAAAGGAGAGGGTGGCTACAAGATTGGCTGAGGCCAACAAGACTGGTGGTGTGCCATCCACAGCAACAGACCCAACGCCCCTGGAGGAGCTGGTGAAGGGCACCCTTCAGCCAGAGAGTTTGAGTGGTGTGGCTGACCTGGACAGCTCCTAACACCCAGACACTAGACAAGGTAAGATGCATGCCAAAACCCCTGATACATACCCACCCCACTCACACCCCCAGACACATGAACTGATACCTGGACCAGTGAGACACAGCAAGGTGGAATAGGGATGAGTCATTCAGTAAATGAAGAAAATAGACAGATACTACTTATGTGATTTGAAAATTGTAAACTGTAATGCATTAAAAATGCAAGACAGGACACAGAATTATTGTGTGCATAGAAATTCTCAGCACAACCAACAACACAGAAAACCGTGGCAGAAGGGGAGGACACACCAGAAAATGAAGACGAGGCAGGGCAGGAGGATTATGGCGAAGCGAGACCAGCAAACCCTGCACCATGCAGATGGCGCAACATAGTGCCAACACTACCACTGCTGGAGGCAGAGGCAACAGACACAGCAGGAGAGGCACAGCTAGTCCAGAGGCAGCATGCAGGACAGCAGACAACACAGTCCCCTGAACAATCCAGAGAAGGGAGTGGGTCGAGACTCATGGCACAGCCGTCCACCAGCACCGCTCCTGTCGACGAAGACACGGTGTTCTCGGGCCTTGAAGGCATCATGCTGAAAGCACAGTGCCTGCAAGTCAAAGGAGTAAGACTAAGGTTAAGTCAGTATGATTCCACCAACAGCTCTGCTAGTATTCCTCCATGAGCTAAGTCAGTCTTCAACCCCTGCAGGGGCTTTATGCCTTATTGTATCCTTCCTCAATATTAATGCCTTCTCACTTCACTGTAGCTCAGGGCGCACATAATGTAAACTCCTGTGGATTCAGCTGTCAGTCTCCACCAAGAAGGATCATTACACTTTTCCTCACTGCAGAATCTTTTACCACTGATCACTTGTACCAGGAAACTGACCAGAAGTCACAAAATTCAGTTTCATGAGGAGGCGATTCTGTCAGCACTTGATCATCCTTCCTTTTTAGGTCAATCCTACTAGGCAGCGTATAAACTGTCTGCAGCGAGACATTGAGTGGCTTACCACCAACACTGGTGATCTGAGCCTACCCATTTCTTACGATTGGTTGTCTTTCCTGTCACTCATTTGCATAATTCGTATTCATGTCTCAGTTTTGTCCTTCTTCCTT
Source organism: Lissotriton vulgaris (assembly GCF_964263255.1). Classification (NCBI taxonomy): domain Eukaryota; kingdom Metazoa; phylum Chordata; class Amphibia; order Caudata; family Salamandridae; genus Lissotriton; species Lissotriton vulgaris. Next base: position 939,314,106 of record NC_141696.1, read on the forward strand.
CGACGGAGCATTGCTTCTTTATTTACCATCTGCTTCTTTGGATGGTGTTGGTGCTCATTATTGGGGAACTTTTCTTTTCTTTTTGTGTAAGCAGTTGCTACCCATGCCATTCATTGTCTTTACACTACTAGTTGCTTTCAGAGGTACTTTTTTAGGTTTCGCCTGAGCCAGCGCATGGGCTGCTCTGCGAGACATTTAGTAAGTGGGCTTTTAAAAGTGCTACCACACGCTTTTCCTGGCCTCAAACTTGCGGTTACGCATGCGCACGTGCACGCGTACCGACGCCATCTGGCTTTTTGTCATGGCTCATTAAGCCTTATAGCGCGCAACTCACTTTACCCCCTCCCTTCTCTCCCTCCCTCCTATGCAGTCACCATGCTGAATTTGTGCGTCCGATGTTTTGTAATGCATTACAGTATATTTTTTAAAATACTTTGTTTACAGCTTGTGCATGCGTGCATTTAATTTTTGCTTTCTGCCTGATCATTAGTGAGCGCATAGCTGTAAATAAGCATTTAGCCAGGCATCCATGATATCCGTGCGGCCAATGCTTGCTTCATTCACTTTCACTGCTGCGCTACTTTCACGGCCGTGTGGCCAATGATTGTTCTCTGATGGCAGACTTCAATTCTGCCCTCTATGCTGCCCCGTGAAGTTGACTGGTGGCTGATGAGGTGTTGGGTTGGTGATCTACCCTCCGGCCGTTCTCCTTTCCAGGCTTGTTCTCAACTGCTTGTCCCCTGCTTTCGCCATGCCGGATTGTCAACGGGGGTGCGTGAATTTCTTTTGCCCCTATGGAGGTGCTACGGAGGGATTCGCACAGCACTGATGACCAGTGCCCCTGTACTTGTTCCCACTCCTCGAGCCAGTGAGCGAAGCGCACCTCTTGGACTCTGCTGCTGCCTCCCCTTTTTTGGGGGCGCTCAATGATGACTTTTTGTGGCATTCTGAACAAAGTGGAAACAACGAACGGCTCTCCATAACACTAGTATCCAGTTTCCCCGAGCTTGTTTCCACTCTCCGAGTCTGTGAGAGAAGCGCCCTCTTGGTTCCTGTGGCTACCCCCCCCCCCCTCGCCCCCCTTTTCTGCGGTGCCCCAGCTGACTTTGCGGCTCATTGAATGGTGATTTGTTACTCATGCAACCCCGAGTTCTGTTCTCGGCAATGACCCATTTTTTAACTGCATTCCAAAGCCCCCCTCCCTCCTAGCCCCAGTGGCTGCCCCTGGAGCCAGCTCCTTTGTTATTTTGTTGTTTTTGAACTTTTCCACATGCTTCCGCCATATTGTGTTTATGCTACTCTGTGCCCGAGTCATGGGTCCAGCATCTTGACGGTCCCTGCCTGATTCTATGGCTCTCCTTGATTCTCCTATCGGACCTTGTCCCCCTATTTCCTCCCCCTAGGTCCCCTTCACCCCTTCTCATTTTGCTCCAATGTCTGAGATCCTGCGAAGTTATGATTGTTGATCTCAAGCCGGTCAGTTGTTACTATGAACTTCTACCTTATGTTGCCGATTTCTCTGACCTAATTGCTTTTCTTCTCCAGCCACTGCCTATTCCCTCTTTTCCTCTTTTTTCTCCTTGGACTTGTTTTTTGTGTTTTGTTACTATGCCCTTGTTTAAATTGATGTAACTGTGAAACTTAATTGCTAAGTTCCTCATGTAAAGCGCTCTGATACCTCCGGGTCTAGACAGCGCTATATAAAACTCAATAAATAAAATAAATAAATACAGTGCCGATTGACTGCACACAATCATAACACGACAGAGTTGCGGGTTGGTGTAATGGCCTTGACAGGTGCATTGGATGAACTGTGCAGGGAGGTAAGGAGAGACTGGGCAACCAGGCGCAGCGAGAGACATCGTCATCACATTCGGCTGAACTTGTACACAAAAGCTGTCAACCGCCAGTCAACCGCCACATCCCTGCTGGCCTGAAGATGTGTCAGTATGCAGCATGAGATGGCCCACTGCTGCCAGGACGTGGGCAGGGGCCTGGTTCAGGTTACATATGCCGTGGACCAGATGCGCGCAACTGCGACAGGTGGCATAGGCCCACTTAGCTCAATGGAGACGGACGAACAGTCCAGCAGGAGCAGCATCACTCCACCAATTCCACCAGACAGACACCGGAGTGCGCGCCAGCGGTGAGTAGATGATGACTCCAGCGAGGGTAGTGAGCGAAGGGCAATAGAGTGTGCACGTAGGAGGTGAAGATACATCAGGAACTTATGGCTATGTGTGAAGCAACACATTCCATATGGACTTATTGGCTGATGGAAATACTTGCACTGTGGCACAAACATGTGCAAGCAATCACAATAAAGTCACGCTGTGTGACAGATGTATTCCTGCACCAAAGGAAATAAACATCAAAGTTAAGCATCATTCTGTCGCATTGTGTCCTTATTACTCACTTAGAAGTAGTTCTTTCTGATCACATCTCGTCTCAGGCGCCCAGCAGCCGCCCCGGCCCCACCTGCTTGTCTACGGCATGGAGCTGGTCCCTCCTCATCCTATGTGTCTGAATCTGTCAGATCCACTGGGGTGCCTTTCTTGGTAGCGATGTTGTGCAGCATTGCACAGGCAACCACGATTTTGCAACATGTGTCAGGGCTGTACTGTAGTGCATCTCTACTCTTTTCGAGGCAGTGGAAATGGCTCTTAAGAATTCAGAAGGTCATCTCAATGGGACAGCATGTGGCTCTGTCGGTGCTGTACCTCCGCTCACCTGCAGTGGCTGGATTCAGGTACGGTGTGAGGATGTAGTCATATACAGCATACGCACTATGACCTGCAGGGTATAAGTAGATTTATGTGCAATGCTGTCCTGCCCTTTCAAACCTTTACTGGTTGTGTGTTTGTAAGCCATGCATTTACCTAGCAGGTAGCCCTCTCCAAACTCGCCATTTGTGAGTCTGCAACGTAATCCACAGTGGTGAAACATGAATGAGTCATGTGTGCTTCCAGGGTATTTTACCACTATATCATTGATTATTTGTTTGCTGTTGCACACTACCTGGATGTTTAGGGAATTATATGAATTTCTGTTCCTAAACATATACTCATTCTGTGGTGGGGGTGAGATTGCGACATGGGTCCGATCTATGCAGCCAATGACGTGGGGGAATTGGGCTATTTGGTAGAATTCCGGCTTGGTCTGATCTAGTGCCTGTTGTGTGCTGGTAAATTGGATGTGGCTGGATTCAGGTACGGTGTGAGGATGTAGTCATATACAGCATACGCACTATCACCTGCAGGGTATAAGTAGATTTATGTGCAATACTGTCCTGCCCTTTCAAACCTTTACTGGTTGTGTGTTTGTAAGCCATGCATTTACCTAGCAGGTAACCCTCTCCAAACTCGCCATTTGTGAGTCTGCAACGTAATCCACAGTGGCGAAACATGAATGAGTCATGTATGCTTCCAGGGTATTTTACCACTATATCATTGATTATTTGTTTGCTGTTGCACACTACCTGGATGTTTAGGGAATGATATGAATTTCTGTTCCTAAACATATACTCATTCTGTGGTGGGGGTGAGATTGCGACATGGGTCCGATCTAAGCAGCCAATGACGTGGGGGAATTGGGCTATTTGGTAGAATTCCGGCTTGGTCTGATCTAGTGCCTGTTGTGTGCTGGGAAATTGGATGTGGTGATGCAGCCTCTGAACCATTGTATCAAGGAAAGTGTGGAAGAAGTGCGAAAGTGCACTCTGAGAGACCCCTCCTGCTGTGGCTATCACCCCCTGAAAACTCCCTGATGCCAGGAGGTGCAATGAGCACTGAACCTGGACATCGGTGGGAATGATGTGTGCTCTGCCTGTGGGGTGTTTAAGTATGGGTGTCAGCTCCTCTGTTGAATCCAGGATGCTGTCTGGGTGTAGCCTGTAGTTTACATGGATCTCCTCCTCGGTCAGTTGGAAGAGGGTGATGCCTGCTCTGTAGATCCTTTCCTGGCGTCTCCTTCTCTGTGTAGCATCTCTGATTTGCAGCCTCCTGGCTATCACATACAGGCCAGCCATGGTGGGAAATTCCAGTGGCATTGTGGGCCTGTTTAAATAGGTAGCACCTGGTTACCACCTTCTCAGAGTTGGTGGTAATTGAGAAGTGCAAAATTGTGAATTTTGTAAAATCGCAAATTGCAGCTTTTACCTACATCTCAAGTTGCTAATTTTCATTTAGCAAGAACAGCAGTAGCAAATATCGCAAATGATGTGCTGCAGATTGTGTTTCGCAAAATAATTTGCAGAATCATTGGTACGCAAAAATGGTAATCGCTAAATTAGCGATTCCCATTTTTGGCAGCGGAAACCTTTCCAACATAGGAACGGTCTGTTTTGCGATCACATACACCCTGATTTTTGCGATTCACAGTGTTTGCAATCGCAAAACAGCTTCCTACATATGGCCCTCAATTTACTATTGCCACTCAAACGTAAGCAAAAGTCTGTATTAGGGTTATGTAGGGTAAAATGTACCATTCCAATACTTTATCATTCTTTAAAAAAAATTAGACACCTAACAACATAACATTTTTAAAACATGCTCAAAACAAAGGGTCCTATTAGGATGTCGGGCGGGAAACCACCTGAGTGCCATGGATGAGGTAAACAACCGCCCGCCGGGAACTTGGATAAACCGGCTGTCAAATTAGGATCAACCGCCAAAAAAGACGGACCCCGGCTGTAGCGGGTGAATAAAAACCGCCCGACGTGGGCGATGACGATCAAAAACCGACCAAAAACCGAAACGCAGCAGAAAAGCAACAACCCGCTGCAAAGCATAGGGGAGACACCGCACAGGAAATTAGGAAATCCCCGATGGTCCCGTGATACGATCCGCTGTTTCCGACCGCCGCTGTCGCATGCTGGAGTGAATGGGAGAGCCAGCAGAAGAGCTGCAGCATAGTCACCGCAGTGGACGATCCTCACAAAACATGGCGGACAATGCAAAAACACCACAACAAAGACAAACATTGCACAAATAAAAGTTGCCATTCCACCCCCAATACACCAAACACTCCCCAATGAAACAAATAAATGCCAAACTGAAACATACAATTTCCAGGACAACTCCCACGACACACCTGACAGCAAAACTCCATTGGGACACACCCACATAGCTGAGTATAAAACCAGCCCTTCACTGACCACAATCCTTTGCTAATACTCCAGAAGAGAAGGGCACACACCAGACCTGACAGGAGAGGCAAGAGAACACAGCACACTCACCACCAACACCACCATCGCACCAGCACCAACAATCCCCTAGCACATAACACACCTCACACACAAACAATACACCCACAACTTTTCACTCACAAACACTTTGCACACTACAAACCATGGCATCACAGAAAATGCCCAAATTCACAGAGAGTGAGTTGACAGTCATGGTAAATGAGATAGTGAGAGTGGAACCACAACTGTTTGGCTGCCTGGTCCAACAGACACCATTAGCCACAAGGACCCAAATGTGGCAAAGGATAGTCCAAAGGTTAAATGCATTAGGGAACAACCCGCGATCCAAGAAGGAGATCGTGAAGTGGTGGCATGATCTCAAGAGGGTTGTCAAAGAGAGGAGAAGCAAGAACCAGGAGCTGGCTGACAGGACTGGCTGTGGCCCTCCCATTACACCAAAACCATTCACACCATGGGAGGAGAACTTGCTTGGGTCAACAGTAAAGGTTGCTGGACTGTTCCTTATAGAAGGGAGTATGTGTATCTGACGAGACCGAAGGTTAAAATGTGACACCTTAGGGCATCCATTTTGTTGGATGTATTTGCCTCACACACCCTCACAGGTGTCATGCTTCATCATCGGCGTTGCTCCTCGTCGGGGAGGCAGTGCAATCCCCGATGGGCTCACCTCAAAGAGGGGCTCTTTGGCGGAGATCTTTTGATCCAACTGCCTTTTGGTGAAGTGCGGGTGTGCGGGTGATGTAGTATGTAGCCTGGGTGGTGATTTAAAATGCAGTAGAGGGTACCGGAAAGCACTTTATTCTGGGGGTCCCCTACTGCAATTAAAAACGTGAATCTAACTCACTAGGTGCCAGATAGTTAGGTATACTGGCCCTAGATTAGATTAAGAATTAAAAGGGTTTGGTCGACATGTTTCTCGTCTGGGTAACTAACCCGCGATTCATCAGGACCTACGATGGATGAAGACAAGGTCTACAAACAATCAACAACATGCTAGTGTCATGTGCCTAATACAAAATACGGTTATTGTTACCTCTGTGGCTTTATCCTACGCCTGGATGGGGAATAAGAACACAGGGTTAATAACACATAGTAATCGCCAGAGATACTGCATGGTCCGGGGTCAATCTTGCACACAGTGTCATGCTAGTGATAGTGAGTTTATACTAGCTCGAAATTAACGTGAGTATTGATGTGACAACGTGAAGTGTTACCGTCACATTGTAAGTGAAAGAAAAGTTTAAAAACAACAACAGCAGTCCATCAGGAGGATCACTCTCCTTCTCGTTTGATAAAAAGGTTTAGTGTGTGGAGGAATTGTTAACACTAAATGTGCGTAGGGTCGCGATGGAAGTAACCCGACTCACCTAATGGTCAGGAATTAAATGCCACAACAAGGCTCGGCGGGTTGGTACATCAGGGTGGAAACCATCAGGTATGGCTAGGGAAAGTAAACGTTTACAAGATCAGGTTGTGGTAAGGTCAGGATTAAAGCAGCCCTCTGCAGGATCTGGGTGGAATCTTCCGGTACTGCCTTAAGGGAATTACTCCTATTCAAGAAACCCAAATCGCTCCTCGGGGGTTCTCCTTACCTCCTGTGTCCTTACTTCTTCACATACCCATCTTGCCATACTGCATCCTGAGAGTCTCACAGGAGTATCCGGGGGAGTGGAGGCTGGTAAGTACAAACAAATGTTAACCAATACACTGATATGTACTCATTTATACAACCCAAAACCCATTGCATTGTTTACCTTCACCTAACAGGTAGGTAGCCATCTTGCCTGGGAGGCCTGTTTTGGGGAGGGAGGCCTGTACCACTACTCCCACCATGCACACTGTCCCACCCCTAAGCAGGATGTAGCCCTCCACACCACCCCAGAAGCAGTTTGCAGCCATTGCATTATTCACCTTCACCTAACAGGTAGGTAGCCATCTTGCCTGGGAGGCCTGTTTGGGGAGGGAGACCTGTACCACTACTCCCACCAAGCCCCCTTTCCCACACCCCAGCAGGATGGATCACTCCCTCACCCAGAATAACTTAGAAGCCATTGTATTGTACACCTTCACCTAACAGGTTGGTAGCCATCTTACCTGGAAGGCCTGTTTGGGGGAGGGAGGCCTGTACTACTACTCCCATCATGCCCCCTGTCCCACACCCCAGCAGAATGGATCACTTCCTCACCCAGAAGCACTTGGAAGCCATTGCAGTACACCATACAAACTTACAGGTAGGTAGCCATCTTCACAGGCAGGGTGTTTCTGGGTAGGAGGCCAGCATTACTACTCCCACCATGCACCTTCCCAGGTGAGTATGACAGTGCACCTCTGGTTCTGTCAAGGCAGCGGAAACATGAATTGAGCAGGCCAAAAGTCTGCTCAACCACTCGACGTGTCCTGTCATGGGCCTCATTGTATCGGATTTCCGCCGGGGTCCTGGGATTCTGCAGTAGGCTCAGCAGCCATGGACGGCTGGGATATGCAGAATCACCTAGGAATGACAAACACACATCGCAATGTTGCACAGGCAGAGGGCAGCAGGTCACACACCCAGCATGTCATACGATTAGGCATACTCACCCACAATCCAAGCACACTCGGGAAGCAGATTAGCCATCAGCCTGGGCACAATGCTGTTCCTCAGGATGTAGGAGTCATGGTCTGAGCCTGGGAATCTGGCACACACATGTGAGATGGTAATATTGGCCAGGCACACCACCTGCACATTGATCGAGTGATGTTTTCTAGTATGGAAAATGAGCTCACTCGCCTGTGGTGGCACAAGACCGACATGTGTGCCAGCAATGGCCCCAATATGTGCTCAAGGGGATGTGCTCTGTGCCCCTATACGCCCTCATTAATAAATGCTACCACATCCACGTGGCCCATGCAGAGTGCCCATGTGAGGTGTACCCCAGGGTGGGATGGACAGAGATTACATTTGCGAATGAGTCTGTGTGTTGCTACTGTACTGATAGATGTTGGTACATGACACTGTGTCACTGATCATTTCCCCCTCTTGTCTCCCATGCCTGCAGCTCAAGGTACACCAGCGTAAGGCCATGGAGGGCCATTGAAGCAAAGGTGCGAGCCCTGGGCGTATCTAACCGACGACGCACCCACTGCCACTAGAGGTGGGACAACATCAGCCGGCTGAAAAAGAACGTGGCAGAGATGACCTTGGTGCTGCTACGGTGCACTGGGCGTTTGGCACGGCGCAGCATGACACCACTGATGGGCCGTATCTTGGCAGTGACTCATCCTGAGCTGGATGCACGTCTAAAGGAGCATCAGCAGCAATGCAGGGGTGAGTATTTGGGGAGGGTGACTTTGGCAGGGAGTAGATGCATGTGTACATGGCCTGTGGCAGCGGTGACCTATGTGATGTTCGTGGGGTGGTGCTGTGCTTTGTCATTTGAGTGGCTGCTGGGATGGGTGCCAGTGTCATGCATTGGCCCAAACTGGCCTATCAAAGGTAATCCTCCCTGCTGTGCATTCTCATAGTGAGATGTGTTAGGATCTACATGGTCATTCAGCATTGGGATAGTGTGGGAAATCTATTAGGGGTGAACAGCATTGTCCACTATCTGAGTGTGACTTCATGTATGCTTACTTTGCATGCACCATGATCGTTGAGACCCACACATCTAACATCAATGTGCCCCAGAGTACAACATGGTGTTTGGCATGGGCTACTTGCCATTGTAGACTGTCATGTCCTAATAGGTGTCTGTGTTGTCCCCTCCTGTTCCCTCAAGGTCTGTCAGTGGAAATAAGTGGTGGGTCCACATCATGTAGCTAGGTGTGGGCAGAGCAAGTTGTGTGTCTCATAGACTTCATCCACGGGCAGGGTGTTGTGCTGTGTGGCCTTAACATGGCTCAGTCATGCAATATATTCAGGGTTACAGGCACTGTTGTGGTATATGTAGTGAGTTGCTGCAATGTGATTGCAGAGTGTGGTGTTCACCAGGTAGATTTGGTCATTTCTGTACTGCGTTGATTGAATTGCTTTGTCCTGTTGATGACACTAACCCAACCCTGAATCTCTCTCTCATGCAGATTTGCCAGTGGACACGGAGGGACAGGAGCCGGAAACCAGTGGTAGCGAGAGTAGCACTACAGCTGCAGAGGAGCCCAGCGACACAGAGGTCACCAGCACATCAGAGGGGACCGTAGTATGCAGGAGGAATCCCTGCCTGAGACACAAAGTACAACATCATCTGATGCCAGTTGGGATGCATCCATGTTGGCAGGCATAGGGAATGGGGACTCTGCATCATCTTCTACCACACAGCGGCTAGTGCCCACCCTCCCATCAACTTCCTCTAGTGCTACCCATGTCCGTGTCAGTAAGAGGGTATGAGTTACATTCACACCTGGCACCGCTGCCCCTGCTCCTGTCCCTCCTACTGCCCTCAGTGCTGAGTCTGTTGAGCTCCCGTGCCAGTCCTAACTTTACTACTACTAAATTGAGAAAAATCCTAATTTTAAGACTTTCGATATTCACAGAAGGCATTTAGGAGTCCTAAAGTTAGGAGTCCTAACTTTACTACTACTAAATTGAGAAAAATCCTAATTTTAAGACTTTCGGTATTCACAGAAGGCATTTAGGCATCCTAAAGTTAGTAGTCCTAACTTTACTACTACTAAATTGAGAAAAATCGTAATTTTAAGACTTTCGGTGTTCACAGAAGGCATTTAGGCGTCCTAAAGTTAGTAGTCCTAACTTTACTACTACTAAATTGAGAAAAATCCTAATTTTAAGACTTTCGGTATTCACAGAAGGCATTTAGGAGTCCTAAAGTTAGTAGTCCTAACTTCTGTGAATACCAAAATGAGTAAGTTCATTCTGTGAATACCAAAAGTAGTAAGTGCATTCTGTGAATTCCAAAAGTAGTAAGTTCATTCTGTGAATCGGGCCCCTCCAGACTAGGTAACATCGGTCTGGGAGGCAAGGCGCTGGCCTGGTTAAGGAGTTTTTTCACCAAACGCACTCAAAGAGTCATACTGGGTCCTTACCAGTCAGAGGAGGTGGAGATCTAAAAGGGGGTGCCACAGGGCTCCTGCTTGAGCCCAACGTTATTTAACATCTACGTGGCACCCCTAGCTAACATCATGAGATCCCACGGGTTCATCCCCGTATCGTATGCAGACGATACTCAACTCCTCTTTCCGTTTAAAACCATGACTCCTGAAGTACGTAACTCCTTTGCCCGGGGGATGAAAGAAGTGGCACATTGGATGGCAGCAAACTTCCTTCAGTGTAACGTCTCCAAGACTGAGGTGATGCTCTTTGGGGAAGCTAAACGCCTGTGGACTCCTGACTGGTGGCCTCAAGACATAGGCCCAGTCCCTGAGCCCAAAGTGGTAGTGAAAGATCTAGGAGTTAAATTGGATCAGGAGCTCGCCCTTAAACAACATTCCAATCAAGTGGTAAGCTGCTGCTTCCATGTTATTGGGCTTCTCCGAAAGGTATTCCCCCTGTTACCTGACACCACCAGAAAAACACTAGTACAGTCGCTCATGCTGAGTAGACTGGATTACTGTAATGGTTTGCTGCTAGCCGCCAATGAGGGGATCATTGCCAGATTACAAGTTGTGCAGAACACGGCTGCACGCCTTGTTCTCATTGCCCCGGCCCGTACTCCCTCAAAACCACTACTAAATAAACTTCACTGGCTCACAGTGAAACAGAGGGCGTTGTTTAAAACTTGCTGCACCATCCACAAGTGCCTCACTGGTAAAGGTCCTGATTACCTAACCAAAAAATTCCTTCCATACATCCCCTCAAGATCTCTGAGATCTGGAGATCGAGAATTGTTATGTGTCCCCAGGTTCTGGAAGACAAGACAAGGGGGAAGGGCTTTGTCAGTAGCAGGCCCGAAGCTCTGGAATGAACTCCCTTATGAAATTAGATTATGTAAGGAACATTTTCCCTTTAGGAAAAAACTAAAAACTTTCCTGTTCAATTACTAGTTTCTGGTTGGGCAATTAAAATATAAGACAGGGCCTTTTTGCTCTCAGATGCTGCCAAAGGCGCGGAGATACTCCTCAGGGAGTCGATTCCTAGTGCGGTACAAGTTTGCAAATAAATAAATAAATAAATAAATAAATAAAATAAATAAATAGAGAAGGAGATGTAAGAAGGAAAAGGACAGCAAAGTAGAAATGAATTAGAGAAAGGGATAGGATAGCCCATTAGAGAGGTATGCATTCTTGGCATAAGCATTAGCGACCGATAAGTCAACTGCATTTCGTTTATCACAACTCGAGGTTATTCAGTTCGTTTCCGAGGCTCCCAAGGTTCAAAAACTTAGGTTAAATCGTCTATGGTGGCTTGTATGGTTCTAGGGACCTGTCCAGAGCTTCCCACAGCCCCCTGGATGACGCTTTCCAGGGTGAGTACTGCAGAGCCATACGATTCGCTCCTTTGAGGTGAGTGACCCAGTTTAACCATCCTTAGTAGCTAGTTTTGCTAGTGTCTTTCCAGTTGTTTAGAACCAGTTTAACGGTAGCAGTCAGTAGTAAGTCCATTAGTTCCCTTTTCTATCTCAGAGGAGAGATCAGATCGCATAAACGCTGTGGCGAGGGAGGCGAAGTCCCTCGTTGATTTGCATTTAAACACAGACCGCCTGATTCATGAAAAACGGGTTTTGCGATTCTCAAATAGCGAAAAATTGCGATTCGCTATTGAGAAATCGCAAATCTGAATTCATGAAGATTAGCAATAAAAAAATGCGATTCGCACGAGGGCGCAAATTCCGTTTGCGATTACCGATAATCGCAGAAAAATCGCTATTTCCGGCTACCCGCGTCGGGATTGCGAACTCGCAAATAGCGATATCGCTATTTGCGATATCGCTATTTGCGAGATCGCAAAATCGCGAGATCGGGAAAACGGGAAGTCGCATTTCGAGCACAGTGATGACATCACAACCAGGAAGCAGCCAGTTCCCACCCCCATTCACCACAGTGAGGCAGACCTCGAGGGAGCAAGTGGGAGAGCTCCTGCTATTCTGGTGATTTGTACTCTGCAACTACATTGCTGCCATGTCAGAGGAACCTGTTCCTGGCCCCAGCAAACCACAGGGCGGAAGAGGAAGCTCAAATTTTCAGAGCAGGAGCTCGAACATTTGATTGAAGGGGTGGTGGCCAACCACGACAAACTCTTTGGTAAAGACTCCAGGAGGGTCCCGGAGCAAGAAAAAAGGAGGATCTGGCAGGGAATTGCCTCCACTGTCAACTCCGTGGGTGTGGCCGATAGGTCACTAGAAGAACTGAAAAAAAGATGGTACGACCTCCGAGGTCGTGCTAAAGAGAAGGTGGCAGAGCGCCTTGGAGAGTCGTCGGGCACTGGAGGTGGCGGACCTACAGTCCCTCCTAACACACCCATGGAGGACCAGGTGGAAAACACCCTTGAGAGGGAGGCGTGCATTGGCTTCACAGGTCTAGACTCATCCCGCACCTCCCAAGACACCCAAGGTAAGTGGCATGCGACTGCGACCCTGTCCCCTATGAATGTCCATGACCAAATAGGCTCCCATAATGTCCCATAGTCATGCCATTGTTGCACATCAGGGAATGCCCTGAAGCATTGTGGGAGATGTAGTGTGGCCACAATGTAGTAGTACCACAATGCAGCCAGACAGGTTCCAAAGTACGCAAAGCCACAGCCATTCAGGGAATGTCACCCAGCATGCATGTAGCAACTGCACGTCTGACAGATACATGCAACTAATGATCGTCCACTTACCCTCACAGGTGGCGCTGAAAGCAGCGACAGTGAAAGGCTGCAAATTGATGAGGAGGCCCAGGAGGAGGAGGTGCCACCACAAACACAGGCACCAGCCCCTGCCGCTGCAACAACACCAGCAGCCAGGTCCACCAGCAGTGTTCCCCCTGCGTCTGGCGCACCACCTACAGCCACAGCCAGGCCAGCGACTATTGTGCCCCCTGCATCTGGCGCACCACCTACAGCCACAGCCAGGCCAGCGACTATTGTGCCCCCTGCATCTGGCACACCACCTACAGCCACAGCCAGGCCTGCCACGATTGTGCCCCCTGCATCTGGCACACCACCTAGAGCCGCAGCCAGGCCGGCGACTAGTGTGCCTCCAGTCCCTGCCGCACCAGCAACGAGTGCTGTGACACCAACAGCAGCTGGTGCTACAACATCTGGGCCCGCGACGGTTGCAACACAGCGGCCAGTCACAGTGTCAGGCCAGCAGAGCAGAAGTGGCAGGTCTCGCCAGCACACCACTGCAGCAAGCAGCAGGAGGGGCAATGGACAGGGGCTGGCGCGTATGAGCGTCGAAAGACGCATGTTGAGAATCCATCAGCGCCAGGCACGGCAGCAAGGTGCCATTCAGCTCCAGCTCCACAAGATTGGGGGCAATGTGGCCGGAGTCACTGACCGCATGGACCGCATGACGGCGGCCATGGCAGGTATGGGGGACAGCATGGACAACATGACTGCAGCCATGGCAGGTGTGGGGGAGGGAATGGCCCGCATGACTGCAGCCATGGAGGCCAACACTGCTGCGATGACTACTCAGCGCAGTGCAGCACGCCGGCGCCACCATCAGCTCATGAGCTGGCTGGCCTCCTACAGCAGGTCAAATTATGTTGCAGCCAATGCAACTTCACAGTTGTCGCGGCGGTCACTAGCACAGCAGCACCAACTCGTCCAGTGCTGTGAGGACATGACCAGGGTCCTGGAGCACCTGACCACGGCGGTTATGGCACTACACCCTCCTGCTCTACCTGCCACTGTTGGGGGTGATGATGTTAGTGAGGGGGCATCCAGCATCAGCAGCCACTCTGCCTCACAAGTGCCGCCACTCAGCCGCAGCACCAGGCCCACGTCAGGTCCAGATGCCCCGGAAAAGGATGCGCCTCAGAGGCGCTTGGGCGGAACGTGCAGGAGGCGCACTTGAGTACATTTGACAATAACAGGCACAGGCTGACTATAAGCCTGCCCTGTCCTTTGACACTGCAGTATGCAGTAATACTGTTAGTGGAAGATAGTTGAACTGGTACCTTTTTTGTGATAGAAACAAATACATTTATTTTGCAGCACACATTAGCGTTGTGTCATTATTACATTTTGCATGCATGAGTGATTTGTGGGGTGAGGGAAGAGGGTGCACTAGAAACTGTTCACTGTGATGTGGTTGCGACGTCTGTGGCCTTCAGCTGGGTTCTCCCCGCGTGCATGGCGCGCATGTGCAGGTGGCCGGTTGTCCCCTTCAGATTCACTGCCAGAGATGTCGACAGGTATCCGGCGCTTGGTTGCATTGTTATGTACTATTGCGCAGACAGCCACAATGCGGCAGCACACTGCAGGACTGTAATACATGGCCCCACCTGTCTTGTGCAGTATGCGGAACCTGCTCTTGAGCAGGCCAAATGTCCTTTCTATGCAATTCCTTGTCAGTATGTGTGCAATATTGTAGCTCCGTTGCTGTGGTGTAGCAGGGTTGAGGTATGGGGTCAGGAGGTATTCACGGAGGGCGTAGGCACTGTCACCTGAATGAGAGGAGCTGATGGTGATTGCCTGTGCTGCGCTGTTACTTCATAGCAATGTGACATTGTCGACAAAGTGTACTTACCAAGTAGGTGTCCTTCCCCAAACTCTCCCCTGACCAGTCGTGTGTGGAGGCCGCTGTGCCGGAATATGAAGGAGTCATGGCTACTCCCTGGGTACTGTGCGACAATGTCAGTGATGTATGTCTTAGCATTGCAGACCATCTGGATGTTGAGGGAGTGGTAGGACTTTCTATTGCGGAACATATACTCCGTGGCAGCTGGTGGGCAGATGGCGACGTGGGTACAGTCTATGCATCCGAGTACATGTGGAAAATGGGCTACATTGTAGAATTGTAGCTTGGTCAAGTCCAATTCCTGTTGGCTGGCGGGAAATTTGATGTGACGGTGTAGCTGGGTGAGCATGGCGTCAACAAAAGTGTGGAGGCAGTGTGACATGGTGGGCTGGGATATCCCCCCAGCAGCCGCTACTATCCCCTGGAAACTCCCGGAGGCCAGGAGGTGCAGGCTGCACAATGCCTGCACATGTGTAGGCACCGCATTGGTACGGCTTGTTGGGTGCTGCATCAGGGGGTCAAGGTCCTGTATTAGCTGCATTATCATTTCCCCATTCAGCCTGTATTTTGCATATATCTGCTCTCTGGTTTGGCCCAGCAAGGTGACCCGCTGGCGTAAAATCCTGTCCTGGATCCTGCGTCTCCTCCGTGCTAATCGCTGTAGCCTTCGACGCCTCACCACCATGTACATTCCTGGCATTCTGGAACTCCTAATGCTGCTGCTGCTGATTGTCCTTATGTGTGATTGGTCAGGCCTGAACTTGTTGGTGATTGGCCAACGGTTTTTTAAATGTAATTTTTGCATGGCTTTTATGGTTACCACCTGCTTTGAGTTGTCCTTAATTTGCGCGG
The DNA here is from genome assembly GCF_964263255.1 of Lissotriton vulgaris. Taxonomy (NCBI): domain Eukaryota; kingdom Metazoa; phylum Chordata; class Amphibia; order Caudata; family Salamandridae; genus Lissotriton; species Lissotriton vulgaris. Next base: position 939,329,766 of record NC_141696.1, read on the forward strand.
CGCAAACTGCGATTTTTGGGTTTTTCGCTATTTGCGATTTTTCATGAATACCGATTGCGATTGTATAGCGAATTCGCTATTTATTTTGCAGAATCCGTGGTTTGTCGCTTTTTCCAATTCGCTAATGCTCTCCTACCGGGATTCTGCTAATATAATAGCGAATTCGCTATTATGTGTTTGCGAGTTCGCAATTTTGATGTTGAATGCCGATTACGGAAATTGCGCCCGCAATTGCATTTTCGCAGCGATTGGGGGCACAATTTTACTTCATGAATCAGGCTGATTGTCTCTGAAGTCAAAAACTCTTCCCCAGAATACCTTGAGTGTTGGGCAATGAAAGATAAGGTGTGTTATGTCCTGCTTCTATATGTTGCAGTTCCAGCAGAGGGAATCCTCCCTGAGGCCTAGTGTGTGTAGGCGGTCTGGGGTCCAGAAGGTTTTGTGTAGTAGCCAGAATTTTGTCTGTGCTAGGATTGGGGTGATCTTGTTTCGTGTGGCCGATGACCACAGAGTCTTCCACTCCTGGTCATTTAGCGGGGGTGGAGCTGTTTGGCCCAATATTCAGTTGTTTTGGCATTAACATTTATCTCTACCTTAGGGTGATTTTCATGCAAAGAATAAAACTACAAAAATGCAAAATGAGATGAACTTTAATAAGAAAAGAAATAATAGGATGTCTCAGAGTCAGATCCTAAAACACACAGCTGCTATGCACATCATATGCACAAAGGCATATGCTTTAGTATTTATATTATACAAAGAACATGTTTGATTCAGAGAGGCAGATTCCAGTATCTCTACAGGAAAACACGGAGTCACTGCAGAGCCAAGCTGAGTAGCAGTAATTACAAAGCGCAGTACATGCATGAACACATCAGAATCCTCATTATGTAAGCCAGTCATTCATGCAGACTGGCTGCACGTGTGGCTGTCGATATGTACTTCTGATCGCCCATTATAAGTTATCTGCGTGTGAGAAGCTGTCACCACCAGCAGTCCTATCCCTATCGAAGGACATCAATTCACGCCAAATGACCTATGCAATTAGGAAGCGACTCATTTCAGCACTGGTAACACGTCCTGAATTGCTCACGTTTTGCATGTGGGGGAAGGGTAAACACACACTAAAAGCAAACAAGCGTTTAGCTGTTCTACTGTTGGGATGTCTAGGTCACGCCCTCCCCCCCCCCCCAGGCCTGTTGTCGTTTGCAGAGGGTTAGGTTGTTAATCGCTTCAATGCCAGTAGTGGCTGCTGGGCTCAGTCCCTTGGAGACTGCATTGCCACGCTCAAACCAGAGCTTTGACTTCTTAAGTAAGTAAAAATGGCCATGGGAGCAGTGGGGTAGCAATGTCTCATTACTGACTGCAAAGCAGATAATCACCTCGGGTCAATATGACGAACAGTTTTTCTCTTTGAAAGAAAAGCTCTGATGACTCAGACAAAAATTAGGAATTCATAAAAATCAAAAATCATTTAACACAAAAAAAAAGGAATTCATAAAAAATTCCAAGCTTCTTTTCATCTAATAAATAGGTCAAATCTATGGTTAGATTGTATTGACAAGCCTCTTTCATCTCATAATATGTTCATTTTTTAAAGAAAGAGTTAATTTTGTTCAAATTGAGGTAACTGATCAAGAACATGCATTTGCCTCAAATGGCCCCGTGTTTGTTTAAAAACGTGATAGATTCAAAACCATTAGCAAGTGAAAACAATCGATTTCAATTCTGGAAGAAAATGTCTGTTTAAAGGCCTTGGCAGTCATTATACAAATTGGGAGAAACTCTGCAGATAGAGGGAGCGAGTTTCTTCATCTACAACTGTCACCGATGTGGAAGGGCTTAATATTAACCACGCATACATCTCTCAAGATTGTACCCTCATTAAACAATTTGTAATGTGCAATATATTTTAACATTAAAAAAGCCTCACTACACCAGACTTGTGTTGCCTTCATTGATGGGAACAGTTTCAGTAGTCCAGAAAGAACAAAATTTGCGAAATTTGAATAAATACATAATTGGAAACCATACAACAAATATATAATAGCAGATTAAATGTGCTTTTCTGACTTAAAAAACGCGACTATTCATGTTCGCAATTATGAATACCTTTGCTCTTGCGCTCTCAAGCATTCTAGTACACAAAATAAGTTACACCACAGGTCAGTAATGTGGTTGATCGCACAAATGCACATTCCTCAATCAGAGAACGGTCCGCATATGTATAAGCTCATTTTGGCCCATGATTACCCTGTGAGTGTGCAATTCAAGCAAGGGCCAAACCCTACCACGTTTGCATTCTTAGACCTTCATACTTTTTTTAATTTGATTTCATTTTTAGACATTGTTTGAGGAAGACATACATCTCTGGTGATCAGAGTATGAGCATGACATGCACTCCTGCCCAGAGTAGCTCCAACCAGGGTCGGATTGGGATCACAATTCGGCCCGGGCACTGACGAAAAAAGTGGCCCACATTCAAGAGGCGTGGCCCATATTTAAGGGGCGTGGCCCACATTCAAGGGGCGTGCCCTTTCATGAAACACCATTTGCACAGACAAGGAATGAAAGTGGGATTCAATTCAATTCAATTCAATTAATTTATATAGCGCGCTACATACCCAGAGGGTCTCAAGGTGCTTGGCGAAGGGAGGGGAATTACTTGTCGAATATCCAGGTTTTAAGTTGCTTTCTGAATGCTAGGTGGTTCTGAGTGAGGGGAAGGTGAATGGGAAGTGAGTTCCAGGTTTTAGCCGCCAGGTAGGAGAAGGACCTTCCTCCCATGGTGGTTTTGTTGATGCAAGGTACAGCAGCAAGGGCTTGGTGGGAGGAGCGTAGCTGGGCCAAGGTGACAATGGCCTACATGCTGAGCAACTAAAAAAAATAGCAAGGCCCCTTTTTGTCACAAAATTATTCCAGCCCTCCAGCACAGGAGCACCTGAAAAGCAGCAAAGCCCCTGCTATTACTAACCTACTCAGCCCTCCCCAGACCTTCAGCTCAGGAGCACATGAACAGAGGTAAGGCCCCTGCAATTAGTAAATTAATCTACCCTCCAGGCCTTGGGAAAATGTCCTGGCAGGGGAGCACAAAACACAGCTTTCTGGGTCATCCAAGGTAGCCAGGTAGCCAGGGGGGAGGCTACGGTGAAGCTGGTGCATGGGAAGTGCCTTCCCAGTGTGTTCTGGCAGTTTGAGTATTTACCATTTACTGTAGTATTACCCTTGCACCTGTGTATGGTACCCTTTTGTAACTTGCACAAGTCACTTTTCTCTTGTAACACACTGTTTGCTACCTCTCACTTTTGTTTGCTTTAGATACTTGCACAAGTGCCACCATTGCCTACGTAACGTTTGTTCTTGTGCTGGGGTGTCTGCCATTAATTGCAGTATTATACCTCTACTTGTATTTTGTACGCTTTTGTAACCTGCACACATATCTCTTTTTCCTCCCGTAATGTATCGTTTGCTCCTCTTGTATTTTGGTTGCTTACTATTGTCACTTTTGATTCATGTAACTTAATGTTTGCTTTTGTAATTTGTCCACTTATAATTTTCTCCTCATGTATTATTGCTGTTCCTATTGTGAAGCGCTCTGACACCTTCGGGTAAAGTACACGCTATATAAAATCGCATAAATAAATAAATAAAACAAAAAAATTCCAAACATCACCAGGCCCCCACAGCAAGACCCATTCTTCCTCGCCCACTATGCCCTGAATGTGAAGGGCTGTGGGCGAGGTGTTAAGACTAACACCGTTTCTGGGCTGCATGGGCGCCAGGGGGCCGAGGTGCAAATGCTCAAAGGCCTGAGAAACACCTGGCCCCCAGGGAGGCCGATTATTGCAAACAATCACCCCTCCCCAGCCCAGCCTCAGCTTGATTACTTGGCAGGGAAGGGGTGAAGGAGAGCCCACAGCTGACAATCGCTGTCTGGCCGCACAGCGAGGCGGCTTTCATTTTCTCTCTCTGTCTCTGTGCACTCTGTGGGCCGTTTTTTTTCTCCCCTTTCCTAGTCCACTCTCTGTGGACTGGGACAGGGGAGAAAAAAAACGGCCCACAGAGGGCACTGAGGCACCGGCCCTTCGGCCCATTCCCGAATGCCCGCCTTGCCAATCCGCCCCTGGCTCCAACAATAATAATGACTGGATCCCGGATGCAGATTTTTGTTGTCATGGGGAAACATAGATCATGCATGCGCAACGTGATATAACCCAACCGCATGCTGCTCTCTCTGCTGGCCGGTCATCAAGAATTCACACGTTTCCGTATTTTCGTCCATGGATGTGGCGACACGGATTTTCTCCTTGGCGGACTCAGCCTGATCACAGGATTCCACCCCCACTCTTGCGAAGCCCATCCTAACTACAGCACTTACTGAATCAATGGTAACCCTGTCCTGATGACGACCTGAAGTAATTACAGGACCATTCTGCTCATCTCTTGGCGCTTCTATGTTTCCATAAAACAGTGGATTTATTCTTGTACTCCATTAAATACTGATCTTTAACCATTTTTTCAAATATCTTGCACCGTTTTCCTTGCTGTTTTTAACATTGTTTCACAAACCGCGTTCACCGATCACTTCTTGCACGACCACATATGTGCACGTGTTCATTTGGGTTACACCCACATACATTGAAAATAGCGCTGACATAACTATTTATGTATATTGGATTTCACTTTCTAAATACAGATTGCTGTTTATAATTCAGACAAGTTTTGAATCTCTCCCCTTTTTGAAACGCAACTATAATTTATGTGTTTTACTTTGTAAATTGGTCCATGTTTTAAACATTACGTGTTGAGTCATTGTTGATTGCTATAATTATTCTTCCCAGGTCTCAACTGGGCTTACCGGTCAGCTCGTGTGGTCTTTTTTGTTACTGACAGAAACCCGGCATGCTACCTATTTTTTATGTCTAAACTGAGTAGTCGAAGGTGGCCTTGGAGGCGTTCCCAAAGAGGTCTCCTTTTTTTAGGTCTCGCGACCTATCGATGTGCGCAAGCGCATCGAGCGGAGCGAGAATTCAAGTGGCGAAAACATCGTCAAACTAAAGGGCTTTCAGCCCCGCGGTTTTCATGCAGTTCACGTGAACCACGTGATTAAACATGCACGCGCATTCAGGTCCAGCCCAGCACATCAAAGGGCTTCTCCTCCCCTAATTATTCATGGCCGGCCACAGGCCGGCCGTACTTTCAGTTTCCCGAAACGGCTTCTCCTCACCTAATTAGGGGAGGAGAAGCCCTTTGATGTGCTTCACACCAATGCGCCTCACAGTCATTCGTAAGTCAGTACTCTGCCTCTGCCCAAGACCTGCCTTCTAACACTTTGAGCCTCGCAGGCAGGCCGTGGCCAATTGCTGCTTGTTTGTATTTGCTTCGGCTGCCATTCTTTATCTTCTTGGCTTAGCGCGGTGTCCACGTCCCTGTGTCTGCTTCATGGTGTATGCGTTTTATTTATTTATTTCATTTGTTGCCACAACTCTTAGCGGGATGGCATAAGTCCTCAGACTCCACGATCTGCTCATGTGACATGGTTGCTCCACAAGACGCTTTACACATTACACTGATCTGCCTGAAGTGGGAGAGCATATGTCATAAGTACATATGTCCTCTTCTTTTGCCAGGAGCGGGATACGCTCTCCCTGTTGGCATCTGACATGATTCACTGATAAAGAGCTGGATTATGACTACAACAACTCAGCCTTTCATGCTTCTCCGCTGTTAAAATGAGGCTATTACACTGAGTATATTTAGAATTGGGAGAAACTGTTATATTAAACCATACATATTAAAAAATAAGTTGGTGACCTGCTGTGAGTGTGAATGCAGTCTTACTGGCTTGTCAGTGACACAGGCTGTCATCACGCCCCAGCCCTCCTGACCTTATTAGTAGTATGTGTCACACTAGGCGGACTCTGCCTAGGTGATCTGGTATTTCGGTGGCAGTAGGCTGCTGCAAAATAATTCTAGTCTCACTGTAGGCCAGAGTACCTCGATCCTTCAAAAGTATGGAATGATGCCTGTAGACACGTAACGAGAGCACTTCACCCATCTTGGGACCTTTCAATCCAGACAGGATAGCCCAGTTACATGTTCTTCAATAATAGTTCCTAGCATTCTGGGATTTGTAGTTGTGGGATGCCAGTCTGACACCTGCTGTAACAGTCTCCCTCGCTGAGTGGCGCCTCAATCCTCGAAGAACAGTCCCGTCCATTAACTGTGAGTTTTAAACATCGTAGCCAGCACCTTTACTCATTGGCGTAGAGTCTCCCGTCTATTCTGAGGAGATTTTCACTCAGAGTGAGTCTCATCCTTGAGGTGCGAGTTGACGGCCACTGGTTACCTCGAACCTTTTTAATCTTTGATGCTTGAATGTCAGCGTCACTGGCATACCCCCGCCCCACCTCACACTTCAAATCATGTCACCGTGCTGGCACAGGCCGCGCTGGGTGACCGGAAAGCAACTGCCAGAGTTCTAATCTGTGAGGCATTTACTATCACACTGAAGGGTTTACTCGAAAGAGAGCTAGAGTTCGATTGGAAAATGTTTTTTCTACAAAACTATTTCTGCTTGAACCTATCTACCACGGACAAACATCTTGCGAAATTTAGTAATATGTAAAATCTGCCAGTATTTCATGTTACGCGAAACGTAAATATCCCCTCACCCCTGGTGGGATGAGGGAACTCTTGTTCCATATAACTCAACAGTGAGTGAGCAAGCCAGAAAACAGGAGGGGGGGAAGGGGGGGGGGGGGGGGCTAACCAAACCCAAGAGAAAAGGCCAGGAGTGGCATTCTCATAAAAGCCACTTATTTCAGCTTGAGGTCCCCGGACTCAGGGCACATGTTGTGTCGCTGCCTTCTCCTCAATGCCGTTGCTCCCCAGCCCAGAATGATAAACAAAGATATGAAGGGCGGAGTGCTGAAGTTAACTTCGGCAACTGGCAATTACGCATTCAAGACAGAGGAGAGCAAAGAGATGAGAGAGGTCGCAGGGAGGGGCAGAAGAACATCAAAATTAACAGAAGATGAAGCGTTGTTAATCGCAACAAGCAGAAAAACAAGCACTGGCGTTGCCAATAGGTCTCGCAGTAGGAAAGTTGGAGCTATTACAATTGCAAATAACAATGCCTTTTATTTTTGTTTTCATTTTAAAAACATAAAGGGCTTTGTCATTTACAAAACCAATAGCTCCAACTTTCCTACTGCGAGACCTATTGGCAACGCCAGTGCTTGTTTTGATAGTTAACACGCTAGGAAAATTGAATACTGGTTGTCGCTTGGACCACTGAGGGTAACAAAGATGGTACGCTTGGCCCCTGGGAGTGATACAGGGTTGGGGCCTCACCGCTTGGACCGCTGGGTGTGACAAAGATATGAAGCATGGGCCCTGGGTGTGATATAATGCCTGCACCTCAATGTTATTTTTCAGTCTAAAAGGGTTTTCTCAGTGCTATCGGTTTCTTAACACTTGGTATCTGAAAGAAGTGAGAGGTGTTGTTCGCTTGGACCGCTTGGGGTGACACAGATGGTGCACTTGGCCTCTGGGTGTGATACAGGGTGCAGTTCCTTCTTCGGGGAAAAGATTTGGATCTTGGAGATCAGATATAGCTTATGTATGGCCAAGAGGGGCCTGTGATTCTTCGAGTTATTCCTTTTCTATGTGAAAAAATGTGTATTATTTATATTGACAGACTATCAGGCTCACTTAGTCCTGTGTACTACACAGGTCTTCCCCTGTTTAAAGGATAGCATGCAATAGGAGCGGGCTAAGGTATTTTTGACAAAGTCATAATTTTTTGTCAGCAAATCAAAAGGGAGAGAGAGGACTAGGTAAGCCAGTCCGGATCCCCAAGTAATATGTATTTATCAATAAAGGACTAGCTTCGTTGTGTTTATAGGGAGACTCAGTACGTATGATGGCAAACCATTTGGTTTGGTTGTTAAGCCCTCACCCACCAACCTAGTTGGTGGCATGCTTCATCATCGGGCCCACCAGAGTGACACCTAATGTGTCCCGGGTGTGCTTCGACTCCAGATTACTGAGGAGCTGGTATACTTCTCTGAGTGTGCTGTGAGGGGGTGTGTAAGAAAGTGATTTAAAAGCTATGCAGTGGGTCCCAGTTCCCGAGGGTATGTAGAAAACTTTAATATCTGGGCCCAAGCTAGCGAATAAAAAGGCAGACGGACGCAGTGGAGTGAATTATGAACTCTCACGTCCTATGTGGTCGACATGTTTCAGCCAGGGCTTTTATATTTACAACTGGCTTTCCTCAGGACCAATGAGTGTGTGGGTGAAAAAACTATAAATTATATTAAGTGATACGTGTTATTTAAAAAGTGTCGCACAGGCTAAGGTGCTATACGTGTGGGGAGGGGGATTCCCTCCGCTTTAACTCGCTATTAGCTGTTAAAGCCTCATGGGTCACCTGGCAGGGGGAGAGAGGACCGAAATTATCGGTCAGTGAGCTCCGTAAACCTGTAGTCCTGCTGCGGTGTCCCGAGTGACTCGGGACACCGCAGCAGGACTACAGGTTTACGGAGCTCGCTGACCGATAATTTCGGTCCTCTCTCCCCCTGCCAGGTGACCCATGAGGCTTTAACAGCTAATAGTGAGTTAAAGCGGAGGGAATCCCCCTCCCCACACGTATAGCACCTTAGCGCGTGCGACACTTTTTAAATAACACGTATCACTTAATATAATTTATAGTTTTTTCACCCACACACTCATTGGTCCTGAGGAAAGCCAGTTGTAAATATAAAAGGCCTGGCTGAAACATGTCGTCCACATAGGACGTGAGAGTTCATAATTCACTCCACTGCGTCCGTCTGCCTTTTTATTCGCTAGCGTGGGCCCAGATATTAAAGTTTTCTACATACCCTCGGGAACTGGGACCCACTGCATAGCTTTTAAATCACTTTCTTACACACCCCCTCACAGCACACTCAGAGAAGTATACCAGCTCCTCAGTAATCTGGAGTCGAAGCACACCCGGGACACATTCGGTGTCACTGTGGTGGGCCCGATGATGAAGCATGCCACCAACTAGGTTGGTGGGTGAGGGCTTAATAACCAAACCAAATGGTTTGCCATCATACGTACTGAGTCTCCCTATAAACACAACGAAGCTAGTCCTTTATTGATAATTTTTTGTCTGTCAGTTTTTTCTTATTGTAGTATTGAAATCGAAGCAAGGTATATTTGATGTTGTGGTAATTTGATGCAGTGGTGCTGGTAAATTAATGCAACTGTATTTTGTCTTAAGTATTGTTTTTACTTCATAGTAAGTAGTTAGACATTCCCCATGACCAGAGTAGAACTTAAGATTCCCTAAAACCAGGAGAAGGGCAAATGAGACAACATTAGGAATTCAAGCCAATACTAGCGTTTGGTATTTCATTGTTGCTGGATGTGTTTTGTCGATCAGGTACCTCACTAGAGTTTGACATTCAGGGTGCCTTTGGGAGCCTCTTCTATACTCTGCTGTTGATCACCCAGAGCAGGGATGACTGACCACACCCCAGGGAGGAGAGGGCAGTTTGACAAAGAAGGCAAGGCGCCTCTCCGGCAAGTCCATTAAAGCAGGCACCCAGTTCCCCGCATTCAAATGCAAGTGGGACAGGTTCCAATCACCGAATCAAAAGGATTACATTTTTGGGAACACATCCCGGGACCCAAAATTCCTTCATAGTGTGTAGCTACAACAGTACCATCAAAAAAACAGAAGCATCCAGCCAGATGGAGGCCCCTTTTATTTCTAAAACAAAGCTGTCCTCGAGTGTCAGGGGCCAGGTTTATTGTAAGCTTTGGATAGTGAAGATCCCATAACCTCAACAGCACGCACACAATATCTGACAGGTTGCGAAGTGCTGCATAACACTGTGTCAGTCAGGAGGAGGATTCACTAGAACTAGCAGCTATCCCAGTCCAGCACTATCATTAGGCTGATTTTTGGCCTCACACCAAACTTTTCATGCAGCATTTGTTTCTTGTCCATTTTTCAAGTCATACACATGTCGAAAGTCTGTTTACCAGATCATATCCCTCCAAAACAATGAAAGAAGTGTGACACAGGTTAGAAGTCACTAGCCACAACTAGGAACTGCAGGTCCAATACCCTGGAGAAGACGTGGTCCAAGGTAGAGAGGGGCACCTGGAAGAAGGGGGTCCACAAAGTCCATCCCAGCTCACAGCAAGAGTAGAACGTAGAATAACCCCACCTCTATATGATGCCTTACAATAATCCAACACACAAGTCCTTACATACACCTCTAGAGAAAACAATTAGCCCAGCCTCAAAGACTGCAAAACTACATGAACAGGGGTACACAGGGCCATGGAACAGCTGCCCAACCACCTCTGCTTTCATAAAAAATAAGACAACATATTATGTGACATTTAGGGAAGCTCCCAAAAGATTAACAAAAAGAAGCCTAAAATAGCACAAAAAGAAAATTCCAGAAAAAATGAATAGCCACTAAGGCACAAGCACCTGGTGCCACAAGGGTCTAGTGCACACAGAAAGCCAGGGATTAAAGGGGTACACATGTGACCTCATGGCATGTTGCAACCACCAACAACGCTCAAATAGCCACATGCCCCATTATTACACATCAACCTGCACATGCGTAGGCCAAAGACACCACCTGCACTGATAGCACCCCCATGCACCTACTAGAAGGGAAGGGTAGGTAATGCCCCTGGAACCTTAACTAAACTAAGTCAAGTGCAGAGAGGGGGAGGCCTGAAAACTCATAATAAGCTGACGTGTTCAAAAAACAATCCCCTCTCTCTAACGTAAACCATAAAACTAGATACCCCAACTGGGGCTACCTTCTGGAGCCTCACTAAAATGGCATGAAAGGAGTACGAAGAACACACCTCTAAAAAGAAAAGCACAGGAACTCTGAAGAAAATGATTGACAATGGCACATGCAATAATACTGTTTTTTTTAACTAACCAATGAATGCAGCTCTTATCCAACAGGTCGGCAATCGAATTTCCAAGTCCACTACTTTTGCAGCGGCCATATCAGCACCCCAACAGAATCTATAGTGTGTGACTTAAGAACTATGAACTGTACTGTGAACACTTTTCCTCGAACTTTGTTAACTAAAGACACTACCAATTACCAGAGGATTATAGACATCTCTCCTGGATTTATCCCTAGACCTGCAATGTTCAATACATTATGTATTAATGCATTTCTATGTACCCTCTGTTTACTATGGGTGTTGCTGCATCCATTCATTGCGAACAACCTACCTAGTCAAATGGAATCCACCCAGAAATTATCACAGCACTTACGTAGGGACCTCTCCCATATCACTTGTAATTACAACAAACCCTACACTAGCAATCTACAGGTGTTACACAGAACCCTTTTACGCAAAACATGGTATCAACACATGACTGCCATGGGCTGCAAGACCTCTTCCAGGTCATGTTATGTTTGCTCACCGATACTGGATGCAATAGGTGCAGACAGGCTTTACATGTCGCAAGAGATAGCCCCCGAAAAAGCAAAATGCCTTTTTCACCTATACCTATGTAGGATTAGGGTAAAAATACAACCCAACAGAGTAGAACTCCCATTAAGTAGTTTTGAATGTGACCGGATACAAAACCAATCCCACAGCACTATACCTTTTCACTGAGCCTTTCGATCTTCAAACTGAGCTAGATAGGTTGCGCAGGAGGGGCACAATAAGGGAGGATACTGTTTGGCCCCATGGCTTCCAAGGGAAGAGATTCTTGGTTTAAGCAAAACCACCACACCAATGCACAAACACGTCAGCTCCAACTTCCATCTGTGGTCCCAAGGTGGCCCTTGGCATACATTGGGCAGTCTTCTAATAACAAAGGGACAACAGACACAGAGTTCAAGTGTAAAGCTATTTGACTCAATGATGCCAAGGAAAATGAGTCTCGTGGGGGAGGGTTGAACAACAACATAGATACCCCATGTAAGGATATCTGGGATTCTGAGTTATATCGATATAGGGGTTAGAAGGGAAGGTGCATCTCCTGCTTGTATAAAAACGTACACTGTATTACTTGTGTCTCAGTGATAAAGGAACCATTCCACTTCAGCCCGGCAAGCAAGCCGGGCTGAAGACGGCTGAAATGCCAGAAACCGGTCCTCGGAAGCTTGTTTCCGGCCCAGGGAAGGCATGGCTTGGTAGTTCGGGCCCATGAGGAACAGGGTCAGACTGATTTGCATATGGCCATGTCTGAACTGGGGTGGCAGAGTGGGCTAAAGAACGGTGATGTATTAAACCCAGATCTGTTGACTGGGTGTTAGTGTTTGATTGGTTCAGATGCTCCGTCCATCACCACCCCCTTTGTACTGCTTTGTTTCGCCATAAGTTGGCAGGGTATGCTCAGACGTGTTTTCCTTGCTCACTTTGCCACTGGATTCAAGCAAGCCGGGCTGAAGACAGCTGAAATAACAGAAACCGGTCCTCGGAAGCTTGTTTCCGGTCCAGGGAAGGCATGGCTTGGCAGTTCGGGCTGGACTGTTCCCACGAGGAACAGGGTCAGACTGATTTGCATATGGCCATGCCTGAACTGGGGTGGCAGAGTGGGCTAAAGAATGGTGATGGATTAAACCCAGATCTGTTGACTGGGTGTGAGTGTTAGATTTGTTCAGATGCTCCGTCCATCACCACCCCCTTTTGTAGCGCTTTGTTCGCCATAAGTTGGCAGGGTATGCTCAGACGTGAGTCCCTTGCTCACTTTGCCACTGGATTCAAGCATGCCGGGTAGAAGACGGCTGAAATGCCATAAACCGGTCCTCAGTAGCTTGTTTCCGGTCCAGGGAAGGCATGGCTTGGCAGTTCGGGCTGGACTGTTCCCATGAGGAACAGCGTCAGACTGATTTGCATATGGCCAAGTCTGAACTGGGTTGGCAGAGTGGGCTAAAGAACGGTGATGGATTAAACCCAGATCGATCTGTTGACTGGGTGTGAGTGTTTGATTGGTTCAGATGCTCCGTCCATTACCACCCCCTTTTGTACCGCTTTGTTCGCCATAAGTTAGAAAGGTATGCTCAGACTTGAGTCCCTTGCTCACTTTGTCACTGGTTTCAAGCTAGCCGGGCTGAAGATGGCTGAAATTCCAGAAACCGGTCCTCGTAAGCTTGTTTCCGGTCCAGGGAAGGCATGGCTTGGCAGTTCAGGCTGGACTGTTCCCATGAGGAACAGGGTCAGACTGATTTGCATATGGCCATGTCTGAACTGGGGTGGCAGAGTGGGCTAAAGAACAGTGATGGATTAAACCCAGATCTGTTGACTGGGTGTGAGTGTTTGATTGGTTCAGATGCTCCGTCCATCACCACTCCCTTTTGTACCGTTTTGTTCGCCATAAGTTGGCAGGGTAGGCTCAGACGTGAGTCCCTTGCTCTCTTTCCACTGGATTCAAACAAGCCGGGCTGAAGACGGATGAAATGCCAGAAACCGGTCCTCGGAAGCTTGTTTCCGGTCCAGGGAAGTCATGGCTTGGCAGTTCGGGCTGGACTGTTCCCATGAGGAACAGGGTCAGACTGATTTGCATATGGCCATGCCTGCACTGGGGTGGCAGAGTGGGCTAAAGAACGGTGATGGATTAAACCCAGATCTGTTGACTGGGTTTGAGTGTTTAATTGGTTCAGATGCTCCGTCCATCACCACCCCCTTTTGTACCGCTTTGTTTGACATAAGTTGGCAGGGTAGGCTCAGACGTGAGTCCCTTGCTCACTTTGCCACTGGATTCAAGCAAGCTGGGCTGAAGACGGCTGAAATGCAAGAAACCAGTTCTCGGAAGCTTGTTTCCGGTCCAGGGAAGGCATGGCTTGGCAGTTCGGGCTGGACTGTTCAAATGAGGAATAGGGTCAGACTGATTTGCATATGGCCATGTCTGAACTGGGGTGGCAGAGTGGGCTAAAGAACGGTGATGGATTAAACCCAGATCTGTTGACTGGGAGAAAGTGTTTGATTGGTTCAGATGCTCCGTCCATCACCACCCCCTTTTGTACCACTTTGTTCGCCATAAGTTGGCAGGGTATGCTCAGACGTGAGTCCCTTGCTCCATTTGCCACTGGATTCAAGCAAGCCAAACTGAGGACGGCTGAAATGCCAGAAACCGGTCCTCGGAAGCTTGTTTCCGGTCCAGGGAAGGCATGGCTTGGGAGTTCGGGCTGGACTGTTCCCATGAGGAACAGGGTCAGACTGATTTGCATACGGCCATGTCTGAACTGGGGTGGCAGAGTGGGCTAGAGAACGGTGATGGATTAAACCCAGATCTGTTGACTGGGCGAGAGTGTTTGATTGGTTCAGATGCTCCGTCCATCACCACCCCCTTTTGTACCACTTTGTTCGCCATAAGTTGGCAGGGTATGCTCAGACGTGAGTCCCTTGCTCACTTTGCCACTGGATTCAAGCAAACCGAGCTGAAGACGCCTGAAATGCCAGAAACCGGTCCTCAGAAGCTTGTTTCCGGTCCAGGGAAGGCATGGCTTGGCAGTTAGGGCTGGACTGTTCCCTTGAGGAACAGGGTCAGACTGATTTGCATATGGCCATGCCCGAACTGTGGTGGCTAAGTGGGCTAAAGAACGGTGATGGATTAAACCCAGATCTGTTGACTGGGTGTGAGTGTTTGATTGGTTCAGATGCTCCTTCCGTCACCACCCCCTTTTGTACCGCTTTGTTCACCATAAGTTGGGAGGGTATGCTCAGACGATAGTCCCTTGCTCACTTTGCCACTGGATTCAAGCAAGCCGGGCTTAAGGCGGCTGAAATGCCAGAAACAGGTCCTCGGAAGCTTGTTTCCGGTCCAGGGAAGACATGGCATGGTAGTTCGGGATGGACTGTTTCCATGAGGAACAGGGTCAGACTGATTTTCATATGGCCATGTCTTAACTGGGGTGGCAGAGTGGGCTAAAGAACGGTGATGGATTAAACCCAGATCCGTTGACTGGGTGTGAGTGTTTGATTGGTTCAGATGCTCCGTCCATCACCACTCCCTTTTGTACCGCTTTGTTCACCATAAGTTGGCAGGGTAGGCTCGGACGTGAGTCCCTTGCTCTCTTTGCCACTGGACTCAAGCAAGCCGGGCTGAAGACGCATGAAATGCCAAAAACCGGTCCTCGGAAGCTTATTTCCGGTCCAGGGAAGTCATGGCTTGGCAGTTCTGGCTGGACTGTTCCCATGAGGAACAGGGTCAGACTGATTTGCATATGGCCATGCCTGAACTGGGGCGGCAGAGTGGGCTAAAGAACGGTGATGGATTAAACCCAGATCTGTTGACTGGGTGTTAGTGTTTGATTGGTTCAGATGCTCCGTCCATCACCACTCCCTTTTGTACTGCTTTGTTCGCCATAAGTTGGCAGGGTATGCTCAGACGTGTGTCCCTTGCTCACTTTGCCACTGGATTCAAGCAAGCAGGGTTGAAGACAGCTGAAATGCCAGACCCCGGTCCTCGGAAGCTTGTTTCCGGTCCAGGGAAGGCATGGCTTGGCAGTTCTGGCTGGACTATTCCCAGGAGGAACAGGGTCAGACTGATTTGCATATGGCCATGTCTGAACTGGGGTGGCAGAGTGGGCTAAAGAAAGGTGATGGATTAAACCCAGATCTGTTGACTGGGTGTGAGTGTTTGATTGGTTCAGATGCTCCGTCCATCACCACTCCCTTTTGTACCGCTTTGTTCACCATAGGTTGGCAAGGTAGGCTCAGATGTGAGTCCCTTGCTCTCTTTGCCACTGGACTCAAGCAAGCCGGGCTGAAGACGCATGAAATGCCAGAAACCGGTCCTCGGAAGCTTATTTCCGGTCCAGGGAAGTCATGGCTTGGCAGTTCGGGCTGGACTGTTCCCATGAGGAACAGGGTCAGACTGATTTGCATATGGCCATGCCTGAACTGGGGTGGCAGAGTGGGCTAAAGAACGGTGATGGATTAAACCCAGATCTGTTGACTGGGTGTTAGTGTTTGATTGGTTCAGATGCTCCGTCCATCACCACCCCCTTTTGTACTGCTTTGTTCGCCATAAGTTGGCAGGGTATGCTCAGACGTGTGTCCCTTGCTCACTTTGCCACTGGATTCAAGCAAGCCGGGCTGAAGACAGCTGAAATGCCAGAAACCGGTCCTCGGAAGCTTGTTTCCGGTCCAGGGAAGGCATGGCTTGGCAGTTCGCGCTGGACTGTTCCCATGAGGAACAGGGTCAGACTGATTTGCATATGGCCATGTCTGAACTGGGGTGGCAGAGTGGGCTAAAGAACGGTGATGGATTAAACCCAGATCTGTTGACTGGGTGTGAGTGTTAGATTTGTTCAGATGCTCCGTCCATCACCACCCCCTTTTGTAGCGCTTTGTTCGCCATAAGTTGGCAGGGTGTGCTCAGACGTGAGTCCCTTGCTCACTTTGCTACTGGATTAAAGCATGCCGGGTAGAAGACGGCTGAAATGCCAGAAACCGGTCCTCAGAAGCTTGTTTCCGGTCCAGGGAAGGCATGGCTTGGCCGTTCGGGCTGGACTGTTCCCATGAGGAACAGCGTCAGACTGATTTGCATATGGCCAAGTCTGAACTGGGTTGGCAGAGTGGGTTAAAGAACGGTGATGGATTAAACCCAGATCTGTTGACTGGGTGTGAGTGTTTGATTGGTTCAGATGCTCCTTCCATCACCACCCCCTTTTGTACTGCTTTGTTCGCCCTAAGTTGGCAGGGTATGCTCAGACGTGTGTCCCTTGCTCACTTTGCCACTGGATTCAAGCAAGCCGGGCTGAAGACAGCTGAAATGCCAGAAACCGGTCCTCGGAAGCTTGTTTCCGGTCCAGGGAAGGCATGGCTTGGCAGTTCGGGTTGGACTGTTCCCATGAGGAACAGGGTCAGACTGATTTGCATATGGCCATGTCTGAACTGGGGTGGCAGAGTGGGCTAAAGAACGGTGATGGATTAAACCCAGATCTGTTGACTGGGTGTGAGTGTTAGATTTGTTCAGATGCTCCGTCCATCCCCACCCCCTTTTGTAGTGCTTTGTTCGCCAGAAGTTGGCAGGGTATGCTCAGACGTGAGTCCCTTGCTCACTTTGCCACTTGATTCAAGCATTCTGGGTAGAAGACGGCTGAAATGCCAGAAACCGGTCCTCAGAAGCTTGTTTCTGGTCCAGGGAAGGCATGGCTTGGCAGTTCGGGCTGGACTGTTCCCATGAGGAACAGCGTCAGACTGATTTGCTTATGGCCAAGTCCGAACTGGGTTGGCAGAGTGGGCTAAAGAACGATGATGGATTAAACCCAGATCTGTTGACTGGGTGTGAGTGTTTGATTGGTTCAGATGCTCCGTCCATCACCACCCCCATTTGTACCGCTTTGTTCGCCATAAGTTAGCAAGGTATGCTCAGACGTGAGTCCCTTGCTCACTTTGTCACTGGATTCAAGCTAGCCGGGCTGAAGATGGCTGAAATTCCAGAAACCGGTCCTCGTAAGCTTGTTTCTGGTCCAGGGAAGGCATGGCTTGGCAGTTCAGGCTGGACTGTTCCCATGAGGAACACGGTCAGACTGATTTGCATATGGCCATGTCTGAACTGGGGTGACAGAGTGGGCTAAAGAACGGTGATGGATTAAACCCAGATCTGTTGACTGGGTGTGAGTGTTTGATTGGTTCAGATGCTCCGTCCATCACCACCCCCATTTGTACCGCTTTGTTCGCCATAAGTTAGCAAGGTATGCTCAGACGTGAGTCCCTTGCTCACTTTGTCACTGGATTCAAGCTAGCCGGGCTGAAGATGGCTGAAATTCCAGAAACCAGTCCTCGTAAGCTTGTTTCTGGTCCAGGGAAGGCATGGCTTGGCAGTTCAGGCTGGACTGTTCCCATGAGGAACACGGTCAGACTGATTTGCATATGGCCATGTCTGAACTGGGGTGACAGAGTGGGCTAAAGAACGGTGATGGATTAAACCCAGATCTGTTGACTGGGTGTGAGTGTTTGATTGGTTCAGATGCTCCGTCCATCACCACCCCCATTTGTACCGCTTTGTTCGCCATAAGTTAGCAAGGTATGCTCAGACGTGAGTCCCTTGCTCACTTTGTCACTGGATTCAAGCTAGCCGGGCTGAAGATGGCTGAAATTCCAGAAACCAGTCCTCGTAAGCTTGTTTCTGGTCCAGGGAAGGCATGGCTTGGCAGTTCAGGCTGGACTGTTCCCATGAGGAACACGGTCAGACTGATTTGCATATGGCCATGTCTGAACTGGGGTGACAGAGTGGGCTAAAGAACGGTGATGGATTAAACCCAGATCTGTTGACTGGGTGTGAGTGTTTGATTGGTTCAGATGCTCCGTCCATCACCACCCCCATTTGTACCGCTTTGTTCGCCATAAGTTAGCAAGGTATGCTCAGACGTGAGTCCCTTGCTCACTTTGTCACTGGATTCAAGCTAGCAGGGCTGAAGACAGCTGAAATGCCAGACCCCGGTCCTCGTAAGCTTGTTTCTGATCCAGGGAAGGCATGGCTTGGCAGTTCAGGCTGGACTGTTCCCATGAGGAACACGGTCAGACTGATTTGCATATGGCCATGTCTGAACTGGGGTGACAGAGTGGGCTAAAGAACGGTGATGGATTAAACCCAGATCTGTTGACTGGGTGTGAGTGTTTGATTGGTTCAGATGCTCCGTCCATCACCACCCCCTTTTGTACCGCTTTGTTTGCCATAAGTTGGCAGGGTATGCTCAGACGTGAGTCCCTTGCTCACTTTGCCACTGGATTCAAGCAAGCAGGGCTGAAGACAGCTGAAATGCCAGACCCCGGTCCTCGGAAGCTTGTTTCCGGTCCATGGAAGGCATGGCTTGGCAGTTCGGGCTGGACTATTCCCATGAGGAACAGGGTCAGAGTGATTTGCATATGGCCATGTCTGAACTGGGGTGGCAGAGTGGGCTAAAGAACGGTGATGGATTAAACCCAGATCTGTTGACTGGGTGTGAGTGTTTGATTGGTTCAGATGCTCCGTCCATCACCACTCCCTTTTGTACCGCTTTGTTCGCCATAAGTTGGCAGGGTAGGCTCAGACGTGAGTCCCTTGCTCTCTTTGCCACTGGATTAAAACAAGCCGGGCTGAAGACGGATGAAATGCGAGAAACCGGTCCTCGGAAGCTTGTTTCCGGTCCAGGGAAGTCATGGCTTGGCAGTTCGGGCTGGACTGTTCCCATGAGGAACAGGGTCAGACTGATTTGCATATGGCCATGCCTGAACTGGGGTGGCAGAGTGGGCTAAAGAACGGTGATGGATTAAACCCAGATCTGTTGACTGGGTGTGAGTGTTTGATTGGTTCAGATGCTCCGTCCATCACCACCCCCTTTTGTACCACTTTGTTCGCAATAAGTTGGCAGGGTATGCTCAGACGTGAGTCCCTTGCTCACTTTGCCACTGGATTCAAGCAAGCCGGGCTGAAGACGGCTGAAATTCCAGAAACCGGTCCTCGGAAGCTTGTTTCCGGTCCAGCAAAGGCGTGGCTTGGCAGTTCGGGCTGGACTGTTCCCATGAGGAACAGGGTCAGACTGATTTGCATATGGCCATGTCTGAACTGGGGTGGCAGAGTGGGCTAAAGAACGGTGATGGATTAAACCCAGATCTGTTGACTGGGTGTGAGTGTTTAATTGGTTCAGATGCTCCGTCCATCACCACCCCCTTTTGTACTGCTTTGTTTGACATAAGTTGGCAGGGTAGGCTCAGACGTGAGTCCCTTGCTCACTTTGCCAGTGGATTCAAGCAAGCTGGGCTGAAGACGGCTGAAATGCAAGAAACCAGTTCTCAGAAGCTTGTTTCCGGTCCAGGGAAGGCATGGCTTGGCAGTTCGGGCTGGACTGTTCAAATGAGGAATAGGGTCAGACTGATTTGCATATGGCCATGTCTGAACTGGGGTGGCAGAGTGGGCTAAAGAACGGTGATGGATTAAACCCAGATCTGTTGACTGGGAGAAAGTGTTTGATTGGTTCAGATGCTCCGTCCATCACCACCCCCTTTTGTACCACTTTGTTCGCCATAAGTTGGCAGGGTATGCTCAGACGTGAGTCCCTTGCTCCATTTGCCACTGGATTCAAGCAAGCCAAACTGAAGACGGCTGAAATGCCAGAAACCGGTCCTCGGAAGCTTGTTTCCGGTCCAGGGAAGGCATGGCTTGGGAGTTCGGGCTGGACTGTTCCCATGAGGAACAGGGTCAGACTGATTTGCATACGGCCATGTCTGAACTGGGGTGGCAGAGTGGGCTAGAGAACGGTGATGGATTAAACCCAGATCTGTTGACTGGGCGAGAGTGTTTGATTGGTTCAGATGCTCCGTCCATCACCACCCCCTTTTGTACCACTTTGTTCGCCATAAGTTGGCAGGGTATGCTCAGACGTGAGTCCCTTGCTCACTTTGCCACTGGATTCAAGCAAACCGAGCTGAAGATGCCTGAAATGCCAGAAACCGGTCCTCAGAAGCTTGTTTCCGGTCCAGGGAAGGCATGGCTTGGCAGTTAGGGCTGGACTGTTCCCTTGAGGAACAGGGTCAGACTGATTTGCATATGGCCATGCCCGAACTGTGGTGGCTAAGTGGGCTAAAGAACGGTGATGGATTAAACCCAGATCTGCTGACTGGGTGTGAGTGTTTGATTGGTTCAGATGCTCCTTCCGTCACCACCCCCTTTTGTACCGCTTTGTTCACCATAAGTTGGGAGGGTATGCTCAGACGATAGTCCCTTGCTCACTTTGCCACTGGATTCAAGCAAGCCGGGCTTAAGGCGGCTGAAATGCCAGAAACAGGTCCTCGGAAGCTTGTTTCCGGTCCAGGGAAGGCATGGCATGGTAGTTCGGGCTGGACTGTTTCCATGAGGAACAGGGTCAGACTGATTTGCATATGGCCATGCCTGAACTGGGGCGGCAGAGTGGGCTAGAGAACGGTGATGGATTAAACCCAGATCTGTTGACTGGGTGAGAGTGTTTGATTGGTTCAGATGCTCCGTCCATCACCACCCCCTTTTGTACCACTTTGTTCGCCATAAGTTGGCAGGGTAGGCTCGGACGTGAGTCCCTTGCTCTCTTTGCCACTGGACTCAAGCAAGCCGGGCTGAAGACGCATGAAATGCCAAAAACCGGTCCTCAGAAGCTTATTTCCGGTCCAGGGAAGTCATGGCTTGGCAGTTCTGGCTGGACTGTTCCCATGAGGAACAGGGTCGGACTGATTTGCATATGGCCATGCCTGAACTGGGGCGGCAGAGTGGGCTAAAGAACGGTGATGGATTAAACCCAGATCTGTTGACTGGGTGTTAGTGTTTGATTGGTTCAGATGCTCCGTCCATCACCACCCCCTTTTGTACTGCTTTGTTCGCCATAAGTTGGCAGGGTATGCTCAGACGTGTGTCCCTTGCTCACTTTGCCACTGGATTCAAGCAAGCAGGGTTGAAGACAGCTGAAATGCCAGACCCCGGTCCTCGGAAGCTTGTTTCCGGTCCAGGGAAGGCATGGCTTGGCAGTTCTGGCTGGACTATTCCCAGGAGGAACAGGGTCAGACTGATTTGCATATGGCCATGTCTGAACTGGGGTGGCAGAGTGGGCTAAAGAAAGGTGATGTATTAAACCCAGATCTGTTGACTGGGTGTGAGTGTTTGATTGGTTCAGATGCTCCGTCCATCACCACTCCCTTTTGTACCGCTTTGTTCACCATAAGTTGGCAAGGTAGGCTCAGATGTGAGTCCCTTGCTCTCTTTGCCACTGGACTCAAGCAAGCCGGGCTGAAGACGCATGAAATGCCAGAAACCGGTCCTCGGAAGCTTATTTCCGGTCCAGGGAAGTCATGGCTTGGCAGTTCGGGCTGGACTGTTCCCATGAGGAACAGGGTCAGACTGATTTGCATATGGGCATGCCTGAACTGGGGTGGCAGAGTGGGCTAAAGAACGGTGATGGATTAAACCCAGATCTGTTGACTGGGTGTTAGTGTTTGATTGGTTCAGATGCTCCGTCCATCACCACCCCCTTTTGTACTGCTTTGTTCGCCATAAGTTGGCAGGGTATGCTCAGACGTGTGTCCCTTGCTCACTTTGCCACTGGATTCAAGCAAGCCGGGCTGAAGACAGCTGAAATGCCAGAAACCGGTCCTCTGAAGCTTGTTTCCGGTCCAGGGAAGGCATGGCTTGGCAGTTCGCGCTGGACTGTTCCCATGAGGAACAGGGTCAGACTGATTTGCATATGGCCATGTCTGAACTGGGGTGGCAGAGTGGGCTAAAGAACGGTGATGGATTAAACCGAGATCTGTTGACTGGGTGTGAGTGTTAGATTTGTTCAGATGCTCCGTCCATCACCACCCCCTTTTGTAGCGCTTTGTTCGCCATAAGTTGGCAGGGTGTGCTCAGACGTGAGTCCCTTGCTCACTTTGCTACTGGATTAAAGCATGCCGGGTAGAAGACGGCTGAAATGCCAGAAACCGGTCCTCAGAAGCTTGTTTCCGGTCCAGGGAAGGCATGGCTTGGCCGTTCGGGCTGGACTGTTCCCATGAGGAACAGCGTCAGACTGATTTGCATATGGCCAAGTCTGAACTGGGTTGGCAGAGTGGGCTAAAGAACGGTGATGGATTAAAGCCAGATCTGTTGACTGGGTGTGAGTGTTTGATTGGTTCAGATGCTCCTTCCATCACCACCCCCCTTTTGTACTGCTTTGTTCGCCATAAGTTGGCAGGGTATGCTCAGACGTGTGTCCCTTGCTCACTTTGCCACTGGATTCAAGCAAGCCGGGCTGAAGACAGCTGAAATGCCAGAAACCGGTCCTCGGAAGCTTGTTTCCGGTCCAGGGAAGGCATGGCTTGGCAGTTCGGGTTGGACTGTTCCCATGAGGAACAGGGTCAGACTGATTTGCATATGGCCATGTCTGAACTGGGGTGGCAGAGTGGGCTAAAGAACGGTGATGGATTAAACCCAGATCTGTTGACTGGGTGTGAGTGTTAGATTTGTTCAGATGCTCCGTCCATCCCCACCCCCTTTTGTAGTGCTTTGTTCGCCATAAGTTGGCAGGGTATGCTCAGACGTGAGTCCCTTGCTCACTTTGCCACTTGATTCAAGCATTCTGGGTAGAAGACGGCTGAAATGCCAGAAACCGGTCCTCAGAAGCTTGTTTCTGGTCCAGGGAAGGCATGGCTTGGCAGTTCGGGCTGGACTGTTCCCATGAGGAACAGCGTCAGACTGATTTGCTTATGGCCAAGTCTGAACTGGGTTGGCAGAGTGGGCTAAAGAACGGTGATGGATTAAACCCAGATCTGTTGACTGGGTGTGAGTGTTTGATTGGTTCAGATGCTCCGTCCATCACCACCCCCATTTGTACCGCTTTGTTCACCATAAGTTAGCAAGGTATGCTCAGACGTGAGTCCCTTGCTCACTTTGTCACTGGATTCAAGCTAGCCGGGCTGAAGATGGCTGAAATTCCAGAAACCGGTCCTCGTAAGCTTGTTTCTGTTCCAGGGAAGGCATGGCTTGGCAGTTCAGGCTGGACTGTTCCCATGAGGAACACGGTCAGACTGATTTGCATATGGCCATGTCTGAACTGGGGTGACAGAGTGGGCTAAAGAACGGTGATGGATTAAACCCAGATCTGTTGACTGGGTGTGAGTGTTTGATTGGTTCAGATGCTCCGTCCATCACCACCCCCATTTGTACCGCTTTGTTCGCCATAAGTTAGCAAGGTATGCTCAGACGTGAGTCCCTTGCTCACTTTGTCACTGGATTCAAGCTAGCCGGGCTGAAGATGGCTGAAATTCCAGAAACCAGTCCTCGTAAGCTTGTTTCTGGTCCAGGGAAGGCATGGCTTGGCAGTTCAGGCTGGACTGTTCCCATGAGGAACACGGTCAGACTGATTTGCATATGGCCATGTCTGAACTGGGGTGACAGAGTGGGCTAAAGAACGGTGATGGATTAAACCCAGATCTGTTGACTGGGTGTGAGTGTTTGATTGGTTCAGATGCTCCGTCCATCACCACCCCCATTTGTACCACTTTGTTCGCCATAAGTTAGCAAGGTATGCTCAGACGTGAGTCCCTTGCTCACTTTGTCACTGGATTCAAGCTAGCAGGGCTGAAGACAGCTGAAATGCCAGACCCCGGTCCTCGTAAGCTTGTTTCTGGTCCAGGGAAGGCATGGCTTGGCAGTTCAGGCTGGACTGTTCCCATGAGGAACACGGTCAGACTGATTTGCATATGGCCATGTCTGAACTGGGGTGACAGAGTGGGCTAAAGAACAGTGATGGATTAAACCCAGATCTGTTGACTGGGTGTGAGTGTTTGATTGGTTCAGATGCTCCGTCCATCACCACCCCCTTTTGTACCGCTTTGTTTGCCATAAGTTGGCAGGGTATGCTCAGACGTGAGTCCCTTGCTCACTTTGCCACTGGATTCAAGCAAGCAGGGCTGAAGACAGCTGAAATGCCAGACCCCGGTCCTCGGAAGCTTGTTTCCGGTCCATGGAAGGCATGGCTTGGCAGTTCGGGCTGGACTATTCCCATGAGGAACAGGGTCAGAGTGATTTGCATATGGCCATGTCTGAACTGGGGTGGCAGAGTGGGCTAAAGAACGGTGATGGATTAAACCCAGATCTGTTGACTGGGTGTGAGTGTTTGATTGGTTCAGATGCTCCGTCCATCACCACTCCCTTTTGTACCGCTTTGTTCGCCATAAGTTGGCAGGGTAGGCTCAGACGTGAGTCCCTTGCTCTCTTTGCCACTGGATTAAAACAAGCCGGGCTGAAGACGGATGAAATGCGAGAAACCGGTCCTCGGAAGCTTGTTTCCGGTCCAGGGAAGTCATGGCTTGGCAGTTCGGGCTGGACTGTTCCCATGAGGAACAGGGTCAGACTGATTTGCATATGGCCATGCCTGAACTGGGGTGGCAGATTGGGCTAAAGAACGGTGATGGATTAAACCCAGATCTGTTGACTGGGTGTGAGTGTTTGATTGGTTCAGATGCTCCGTCCATCACCACCCCCTTTTGTACCACTTTGTTGGCAATAAGTTGGCAGGGTATGCTCAGACGTGAGTCCCTTGCTCACTTTGCCACTGGATTCAAGCAAGCCGGGCTGAAGACGGCTGAAATTCCAGAAACCGGTCCTCGGAAGCTTGTTTCCGGTCCAGCAAAGGCGTGGCTTGGCAGTTCGGGCTGGACTGTTCCCATGAGGAACAGGGTCAGACTGATTTGCATATGGCCATGTCTGAACTGGGGTGGCAGAGTGGGCTAAAGAACGGTGATGGATTAAACCCAGATCTGTTGACTGGGTGGGAGTGTTTAATTGGTTCAGATGCTCCGTCCATCACCACCCCCTTTTGTACTGCTTTTTTCGACATAATTTGGCAGGGTAGGCTCAGACGTGAGTCCCTTGCTCACTTTGCCACTGGATTCAAGCAAGCTGGGCTGAAGATGGCTGAAATGCCAGAAACCAGTCCTCGGAAGCTTGTTTCCGGTCCAGGGAAGGCATGGCTTCGCAGTTCGGGCTGGACTGTTCAAATGAGGAACAGGGTCAGACTGATTTGCATATGGCCATGTCTGAACTGGGGTGGCAGAGTGGGCTAAAGAAAGGTGATGGATTAAACCCAGATCTGTTGACTGGGTGTGAGTGTTTGATTGGTTCAGATGCTCCGTCCATCACCACTCCCTTTTGTACCGCTTTGTTCACCATAGGTTGGCAAGGTAGGCTCAGATGTGAGTCCCTTGCTCTCTTTGCCACTGGACTCAAGCAAGCCGGGCTGAAGACGCATGAAATGCCAGAAACCGGTCCTCGGAAGCTTATTTCCGGTCCAGGGAAGTCATGGCTTGGCAGTTCGGGCTGGACTGTTCCCATGAGGAACAGGGTCAGACTGATTTGCATATGGCCATGCCTGAACTGGGGTGGCAGAGTGGGCTAAAGAACGGTGATGGATTAAACCCAGATCTGTTGACTGGGTGTTAGTGTTTGATTGGTTCAGATGCTCCGTCCATCACCACCCCCTTTTGTACTGCTTTGTTCGCCATAAGTTGGCAGGGTATGCTCAGACGTGTGTCCCTTGCTCACTTTGCCACTGGATTCAAGCAAGCCGGGCTGAAGACAGCTGAAATGCCAGAAACCGGTCCTCGGAAGCTTGTTTCCGGTCCAGGGAAGGCATGGCTTGGCAGTTCGCGCTGGACTGTTCCCATGAGGAACAGGGTCAGACTGATTTGCATATGGCCATGTCTGAACTGGGGTGGCAGAGTGGGCTAAAGAACGGTGATGGATTAAACCCAGATCTGTTGACTGGGTGTGAGTGTTAGATTTGTTCAGATGCTCCGTCCATCACCACCCCCTTTTGTAGCGCTTTGTTCGCCATAAGTTGGCAGGGTGTGCTCAGACGTGAGTCCCTTGCTCACTTTGCTACTGGATTAAAGCATGCCGGGTAGAAGACGGCTGAAATGCCAGAAACCGGTCCTCAGAAGCTTATTTCCGGTCCAGGGAAGGCATGGCTTGGCCGTTCGGGCTGGACTGTTCCCATGAGGAACAGCGTCAGACTGATTTGCATATGGCCAAGTCTGAACTGGGTTGGCAGAGTGGGTTAAAGAACGGTGATGGATTAAACCCAGATCTGTTGACTGGGTGTGAGTGTTTGATTGGTTCAGATGCTCCTTCCATCACCACCCCCTTTTGTACTGCTTTGTTCGCCCTAAGTTGGCAGGGTATGCTCAGACGTGTGTCCCTTGCTCACTTTGTCACTGGATTCAAGCTAGCCGGGCTGAAGATGGCTGAAATTCCAGAAACCGGTCCTCGTAAGCTTGTTTCTGGTCCAGGGAAGGCATGGCTTGGCAGTTCAGGCTGGACTGTTCCCATGAGGAACACGGTCAGACTGATTTGCATATGGCCATGTCTGAACTGGGGTGACAGAGTGGGCTAAAGAACGGTGATGGATTAAACCCAGATCTGTTGACTGGGTGTGAGTGTTTGATTGGTTCAGATGCTCCGTCCATCACCACCCCCATTTGTACCGCTTTGTTCGCCATAAGTTAGCAAGGTATGCTCAGACGTGAGTCCCTTGCTCACTTTGTCACTGGATTCAAGCTAGCCGGGCTGAAGATGGCTGAAATTCCAGAAACCAGTCCTCGTAAGCTTGTTTCTGGTCCAGGGAAGGCATGGCTTGGCAGTTCAGGCTGGACTGTTCCCATGAGGAACACGGTCAGACTGATTTGCATATGGCCATGTCTGAACTGGGGTGACAGAGTGGGCTAAAGAACGGTGATGGATTAAACCCAGATCTGTTGACTGGGTGTGAGTGTTTGATTGGTTCAGATGCTCCGTCCATCACCACCCCCATTTGTACCGCTTTGTTCGCCATAAGTTAGCAAGGTATGCTCAGACGTGAGTCCCTTGCTCACTTTGTCACTGGATTCAAGCTAGCAGGGCTGAAGACAGCTGAAATGCCAGACCCCGGTCCTCGTAAGCTTGTTTCTGGTCCAGGGAAGGCATGGCTTGGCAGTTCAGGCTGGACTGTTCCCATGAGGAACACGGTCAGACTGATTTGCATATGGCCATGTCTGAACTGGGGTGACAGAGTGGGCTAAAGAACGGTGATGGATTAAACCCAGATCTGTTGACTGGGTGTGAGTGTTTGATTGGTTCAGATGCTCCGTCCATCACCACCCCCTTTTGTACCGCTTTGTTTGCCATAAGTTGGCAGGGTATGCTCAGACGTGAGTCCCTTGCTCACTTTGCCACTGGATTCAAGCAAGCAGGGCTGAAGACAGCTGAAATGCCAGACCCCGGTCCTCGGAAGCTTGTTTCCGGTCCATGGAAGGCATGGCTTGGCAGTTCGGGCTGGACTATTCCCATGAGGAACAGGGTCAGAGTGATTTGCATATGGCCATGTCTGAACTGGGGTGGCAGAGTGGGCTAAAGAACGGTGATGGATTAAACCCAGATCTGTTGACTGGGTGTGAGTGTTTGATTGGTTCAGATGCTCCGTCCATCACCACTCCCTTTTGTACCGCTTTGTTCGCCATAAGTTGGCAGGGTAGGCTCAGACGTGAGTCCCTTGCTCTCTTTGCCACTGGATTAAAACAAGCCGGGCTGAAGACGGATGAAATGCGAGAAACCGGTCCTCGGAAGCTTGTTTCCGGTCCAGGGAAGTCATGGCTTGGCAGTTCGGGCTGGACTGTTCCCATGAGGAACAGGGTCAGACTGATTTGCATATGGCCATGCCTGAACTGGGGTGGCAGAGTGGGCTAAAGAACGGTGATGGATTAAACCCAGATCTGTTGACTGGGTGTGAGTGTTTGATTGGTTCAGATGCTCCGTCCATCACCACCCCCTTTTGTACCACTTTGTTCGCAATAAGTTGGCAGGGTATGCTCAGACGTGAGTCCCTTGCTCACTTTGCCACTGGATTCAAGCAAGCCGGGCTGAAGACGGCTGAAATTCCAGAAACCGGTCCTCGGAAGCTTGTTTCCGGTCCAGCAAAGGCGTGGCTTGGCAGTTCGGGCTGGACTGTTCCCATGAGGAACAGGGTCAGACTGATTTGCATATGGCCATGTCTGAACTGGGGTGGCAGAGTGGGCTAAAGAACGGTGATGGATTAAACCCAGATCTGTTGACTGGGTGTGAGTGTTTAATTGGTTCAGATGCTCCGTCCATCACCACCCCCTTTTGTACTGCTTTGTTTGACATAAGTTGGCAGGGTAGGCTCAGACGTGAGTCCCTTGCTCACTTTGCCAGTGGATTCAAGCAAGCTGGGCTGAAGACGGCTGAAATGCAAGAAACCAGTTCTCAGAAGCTTGTTTCCGGTCCAGGGAAGGCATGGCTTGACAGTTCGGGCTGGACTGTTCAAATGAGGAATAGGGTCAGACTGATTTGCATATGGCCATGTCTGAACTGGGGTGGCAGAGTGGGCTAAAGAACGGTGATGGATTAAACCCAGATCTGTTGACTGGGAGAAAGTGTTTGATTGGTTCAGATGCTCCGTCCATCACCACCCCCTTTTGTACCACTTTGTTCGCCATAAGTTGGCAGGGTATGCTCAGACGTGAGTCCCTTGCTCCATTTGCCACTGGATTCAAGCAAGCCAAACTGAAGACGGCTGAAATGCCAGAAACCGGTCCTCGGAAGCTTGTTTCCGGTCCAGGGAAGGCATGGCTTGGGAGTTCGGGCTGGACTGTTCCCATGAGGAACAGGGTCAGACTGATTTGCATACGGCCATGTCTGAACTGGGGTGGCAGAGTGGGCTAGAGAACGGTGATGGATTAAACCCAGATCTGTTGACTGGGCGAGAGTGTTTGATTGGTTCAGATGCTCCGTCCATCACCACCCCCTTTTGTACCACTTTGTTCGCCATAAGTTGGCAGGGTATGCTCAGACGTGAGTCCCTTGCTCACTTTGCCACTGGATTCAAGCAAACCGAGCTGAAGATGCCTGAAATGCCAGAAACCGGTCCTCAGAAGCTTGTTTCCGGTCCAGGGAAGGCATGGCTTGGCAGTTAGGGCTGGACTGTTCCCTTGAGGAACAGGGTCAGACTGATTTGCATATGGCCATGCCCGAACTGTGGTGGCTAAGTGGGCTAAAGAACGGTGATGGATTAAACCCAGATCTGTTGACTGGGTGTGAGTGTTTGATTGGTTCAGATGCTCCTTCCGTCACCATCCCCTTTTGTACCGCTTTGTTCACCATAAGTTGGGAGGGTATGCTCAGACGATAGTCCCTTGCTCACTCTGCCACTGGATTCAAGCAAGCCGGGCTTAAGGCGGCTGAAATGCCAGAAACAGGTCCTCGGAAGCTTGTTTCCGGTCCAGGGAAGGCATGGCATGGTAGTTCGGGCTGGACTGTTTCCATGAGGAACAGGGTCAGACTGATTTGCATATGGCCATGCCTGAACTGGGGCGGCAGAGTGGGCTAGAGAACGGTGATGGATTAAACCCAGATCTGTTGACTGGGTGAGAGTGTTTGATTGGTTCAGATGCTCCGTCCATCACCACCCCCTTTTGTACCACTTTGTTCGCCATAAGTTGGCAGGGTAGGCTCGGACGTGAGTCCCTTGCTCTCTTTGCCACTGGACTCAAGCAAGCCGGGCTGAAGACGCATGAAATGCCAAAAACCGGTCCTCGGAAGCTTATTTCCGGTCCAGGGAAGTCATGGCTTGGCAGTTCTGGCTGGACTGTTCCCATGAGGAACAGGGTCGGACTGATTTGCATATGGCCATGCCTGAACTGGGGCGGCAGAGTGGGCTAAAGAACGGTGATGGATTAAACCCAGATCTGTTGACTGGGTGTTAGTGTTTGATTGGTTCAGATGCTCCGTCCATCACCACCCCCTTTTGTACTGCTTTGTTCGCCATAAGTTGGCAGGGTATGCTCAGACGTGTGTCCCTTGCTCACTTTGCCACTGGATTCAAGCAAGCAGGGTTGAAGACAGCTGAAATGCCAGACCCCGGTCCTCGGAAGCTTGTTTCCGGTCCAGGGAAGGCATGGCTTGGCAGTTCTGGCTGGACTATTCCCAGGAGGAACAGAGTCAGACTGATTTGCATATGGCCATGTCTGAACTGGGGTGGCAGAGTGGGCTAAAGAAAGGTGATGTATTAAACCCAGATCTGTTGACTGGGTGTGAGTGTTTGATTGGTTCAGATGCTCCGTCCATCACCACTCCCTTTTGTACCGCTTTGTTCACCATAAGTTGGCAAGGTAGGCTCAGATGTGAGTCCCTTGCTCTCTTTGCCACTGGACTCAAGCAAGCCGGGCTGAAGACGCATGAAATGCCAGAAACCGGTCCTCGGAAGCTTATTTCCGGTCCAGGGAAGTCATGGCTTGGCAGTTCGGGCTGGACTGTTCCCATGAGGAACAGGGTCAGACTGATTTGCATATGGGAATGCCTGAACTGGGGTGGCAGAGTGGGCTAAAGAACGGTGATGGATTAAACCCAGATCTGTTGACTGGGTGTTAGTGTTTGATTGGTTCAGATGCTCCGTCCATCACCACCCCCTTTTGTACTGCTTTGTTCGCCATAAGTTGGCAGGGTATGCTCAGACGTGTGTCCCTTGCTCACTTTGCCACTGGATTCAAGCAAGCCGGGCTGAAGACAGCTGAAATGCCAGAAACCGGTCCTCTGAAGCTTGTTTCCGGTCCAGGGAAGGCATGGCTTGGCAGTTCGCGCTGGACTGTTCCCATGAGGAACAGGGTCAGACTGATTTGCATATGGCCATGTCTGAACTGGGGTGGCAGAGTGGGCTAAAGAACGGTGATGGATTAAACCGAGATCTGTTGACTGGGTGTGAGTGTTAGATTTGTTCAGATGCTCCGTCCATCACCACCCCCTTTTGTAGCGCTTTGTTCGCCATAAGTTGGCAGGGTGTGCTCAGACGTGAGTCCCTTGCTCACTTTGCTACTGGATTAAAGCATGCCGGGTAGAAGACGGCTGAAATGCCAGAAACCGGTCCTCAGAAGCTTGTTTCCGGTCCAGGGAAGGCATGGCTTGGCCGTTCAGGCTGGACTGTTCCCATGAGGAACAGCGTCAGACTGATTTGCATATGGCCAAGTCTGAACTGGGTTGGCAGAGTGGGCTAAAGAACGGTGATGGATTAAAGCCAGATCTGTTGACTGGGTGTGAGTGTTTGATTGGTTCAGATGCTCCTTCCATCACCACCCCCCTTTTGTACTGCTTTGTTCGCCATAAGTTGGCAGGGTATGCTCAGACGTGTGTCCCTTGCTCACTTTGCCACTGGATTCAAGCAAGCCGGGCTGAAGACAGCTGAAATGCCAGAAACCGGTCCTCGGAAGCTTGTTTCCGGTCCAGGGAAGGCATGGCTTGGCAGTTCGGGTTGGACTGTTCCCATGAGGAACAGGGTCAGACTGATTTGCATATGGCCATGTCTGAACTGGGGTGGCAGAATGGGCTAAAGAACGGTGATGGATTAAACCCAGATCTGTTGACTGGGTGTGAGTGTTAGATTTGTTCAGATGCTCCGTCCATCCCCACCCCCTTTTGTAGTGCTTTGTTCGCCATAAGTTGGCAGGGTATGCTCAGACGTGAGTCCCTTGCTCACTTTGCCACTTGATTCAAGCATTCTGGGTAGAAGACGGCTGAAATGCCAGAAACCGGTCCTCAGAAGCTTGTTTCTGGTCCAGGGAAGGCATGGCTTGGCAGTTCGGGCTGGACTGTTCCCATGAGGAACAGCGTCAGACTGATTTGCTTATGGCCAAGTCTGAACTGGGTTGGCAGAGTGGGCTAAAGAACGGTGATGGATTAAACCCAGATCTGTTGACTGGGTGTGAGTGTTTGATTGGTTCAGATGCTCCGTCCATCACCACCCCCATTTGTACCGCTTTGTTCGCCATAAGTTAGCAAGGTATGCTCAGACGTGAGTCCCTTGCTCACTTTGTCACTGGATTCAAGCTAGCCGGGCTGAAGATGGCTGAAATTCCAGAAACCGGTCCTCGTAAGCTTGTTTCTGGTCCAGGGAAGGCATGGCTTGGCAGTTCAGGCTGGACTGTTCCCATGAGGAACACGGTCAGACTGATTTGCATATGGCCATGTCTGAACTGGGGTGACAGAGTGGGCTAAAGAACGGTGATGGATTAAACCCAGATCTGTTGACTGGGTGTGAGTGTTTGATTGGTTCAGATGCTCCGTCCATCACCACCCCCATTTGTACCGCTTTGTTCGCCATAAGTTAGCAAGGTATGCTCAGACGTGAGTCCCTTGCTCACTTTGTCACTGGATTCAAGCTAGCCGGGCTGAAGATGGCTGAAATTCCAGAAACCAGTCCTCGTAAGCTTGTTTCTGGTCCAGGGAAGGCATGGCTTGGCAGTTCAGGCTGGACTGTTCCCATGAGGAACACGGTCAGACTGATTTGCATATGGCCATGTCTGAACTGGGGTGACAGAGTGGGGTAAAGAACGGTGATGGATTAAACCCAGATCTGTTGACTGGGTGTGAGTGTTTGATTGGTTCAGATGCTCCGTCCATCACCACCCCCATTTGTACCACTTTGTTCGCCATAAGTTAGCAAGGTATGCTCAGACGTGAGTCCCTTGCTCACTTTGTCACTGGATTCAAGCTAGCAGGGCTGAAGACAGCTGAAATGCCAGACCCCGGTCCTCGTAAGCTTGTTTCTGGTCCAGGGAAGGCATGGCTTGGCAGTTCAGGCTGGACTGTTCCCATGAGGAACACGGTCAGACTGATTTGCATATGGCCATGTCTGAACTGGGGTGACAGAGTGGGCTAAAGAACAGTGATGGATTAAACCCAGATCTGTTGACTGGGTGTGAGTGTTTGATTGGTTCAGATGCTCCGTTCATCACCACCCCCTTTTGTACCGCTTTGTTTGCCATAAGTTGGCAGGGTATGCTCAGACGTGAGTCCCTTGCTCACTTTGCCACTGGATTCAAGCAAGCAGGGCTGAAGACAGCTGAAATGCCAGACCCCGGTCCTCGGAAGCTTGTTTCCGGTCCATGGAAGGCATGGCTTGGCAGTTCGGGCTGGACTATTCCCATGAGGAACAGGGTCAGAGTGATTTGCATATGGCCATGTCTGAACTGGGGTGGCAGAGTGGGCTAAAGAACGGTGATGGATTAAACCCAGATCTGTTGACTGGGTGTGAGTGTTTGATTGGTTCAGATGCTCCGTCCATCACCACTCCCTTTTGTACCGCTTTGTTCGCCATAAGTTGGCAGGGTAGGCTCAGACGTGAGTCCCTTGCTCTCTTTGCCACTGGATTAAAACAAGCCGGGCTGAAGACGGATGAAATGCGAGAAACCGGTCCTCGGAAGCTTGTTTCCGGTCCAGGGAAGTCATGGCTTGGCAGTTCGGGCTGGACTGTTCCCATGAGGAACAGGGTCAGACTGATTTGCATATGGCCATGCCTGAACTGGGGTGGCAGAGTGGGCTAAAGAACGGTGATGGATTAAACCCAGATCTGTTGACTGGGTGTGAGTGTTTGATTGGTTCAGATGCTCCGTCCATCACCACCCCCTTTTGTACCACTTTGTTGGCAATAAGTTGGCAGGGTATGCTCAGACGTGAGTCCCTTGCTCACTTTGCCACTGGATTCAAGCAAGCCGGGCTGAAGACGGCTGAAATTCCAGAAACCGGTCCTCGGAAGCTTGTTTCCGGTCCAGCAAAGGCGTGGCTTGGCAGTTCGGGCTGGACTGTTCCCATGAGGAACAGGGTCAGACTGATTTGCATATGGCCATGTCTGAACTGGGGTGGCAGAGTGGGCTAAAGAACGGTGATGGATTAAACCCAGATCTGTTGACTGGGTGGGAGTGTTTAATTGGTTCAGATGCTCCGTCCATCACCACCCCCTTTTGTACTGCTTTTTTCGACATAATTTGGCAGGGTAGGCTCAGACGTGAGTCCCTTGCTCACTTTGCCACTGGATTCAAGCAAGCTGGGCTGAAGACGGCTGAAATGCCAGAAACCAGTCCTCGGAAGCTTGTTTCCGGTCCAGGGAAGGCATGGCTTCGCAGTTCGGGCTGGACTGTTCAAATGAGGAACAGGATCAGACTGATTTGCATATGGCCATGTCTGAACTGGGGTGGCAGAGTGGGCTAAAGAACGGTGATGGATTAAACCCAGATCTGTTGACTGGGAGAGAGTGTTTGATTGGTTCAGATGCTCCGTCCATCACCACCCCCTTTTGTACCACTTTGTTCGCCATAAATTGGCAGGGTATGCTCAGACGTGAGTCCCTTGCTCCATTTGCCACTGGATTCAAGCAAGCCAAACTGAAGATGGCTGAAATGCCAGAAACCAGTCCTCGGAAGCTTGTTTCCGGTCCAGGGAAGGCATGGCTTGGGAGTTCGGGCAGGACTGTTCCCATGAGGAACAGGGTCAGACTGATTTGCATAAGGCCATGTCTGAACTGGGGTGGCAGAGTGGGCTAAAGAACGGTGATGGATTAAACCCAGATCTGTTGACTGGGCGAGAGTGTTTGATTGGTTCAGATGCTCCGTCCATCACCAACCCCTTTTGTACCACTTTGTTCGCCATAAGTTGGCAGGGTATGCTCAGACGTGAGTCCCTTGCTCACTTTGCCACTGGATTCAAGCAAGCCGAGCTGAAGTCGGCTGAAATGCCAGAAACCGGTCCTCAGAAGATTGTTTCCGGTCCAGGGAAGGCATGGCTTGGCAGTTAGGGCTGGACTGTTCTCATGAGGAACAGGGTCAGACTGATTTGCATATGGCCATGCCTGAACTGGGGTGGCAGAGTGGGCTAAAGAACGGTGATGGATTAAACCCAGATCTGTTGACTGGGTGTGAGTGTTTGATTGGTTCAGATGCTCCTTCCATCACCACCCCCTTTTGTACCGCTTTGTTCGCCATAAGTTGGAAGGGTATGCTCAGACGATAGTCCCTTGCTCACTTTGCCACTGGATTCAAGCAAGCCGGGCTGAAGACGGCTGAAATTCCAGAAACCGGTCCTCGGAAGCTTGTTTCCGGTCTAGCGAAGGCATGGCTTGGCAGTTCGGGCTGGACTGTTCCCATGAGGAACAGGGTCAGACTGATGTGCATATGGCCATGTCTGAACTGGGGTGGCAGAGTGGGCTAAAGAACGGTGATGGATTAAACCCAGATCTGTTGACTGGGTGTGAGTGTTTGATTGGTTCAGATACTCCTTCCATCACCACCCCCTTTTGAACCGCTTTGTTCGCCATAAGTAGGCAGGGTATGCTCAGACGTGAGTCCCTTGCTCACTTTGCCACTGGATTCAAGCAAGCCGGGCTGAAGACGGCTGAAATGCCAGAAACCGGTGCTCGGAAGCTTGTTTCCGGTCCAGGGAAGGCATGGCTTGGCAGTTTGGGCTGGACTGTTCCCATGAGGAACAGGGTCAGAGTGATTTGCATATGGCCATGTCTGAACTGGGGTGGCAGAGTGGGCCTAAAGAACGGTGATGGATTAAACCCAGATCTGTTGACTGGGTGTGAGTGTATGATTGGTTCAGATGCTCCGTCCATCACCACTCCCTTTTGTACCACTTTGTTAGCCATAAGTTGGCAGGGTAGGCTCAGACGTGAGTCCCTTGCTTACTTTGCCAATGGATTCAAGCAAGCTGGGCTGAAGACGGCTGAAATGCCAGAAACCAGTCCTCGGAAGCTTTTTTCCGGTCCAGGGAAGGCATGGCTTGGCAGTTCGGGCTGGACTGTTCAAATGAGGAACACGGTCAGACTGATTTGTATATGGCCATGTCTGAACTGGGGTGGCAGAGTGGGCTAAAGAATGGTGATGGATTAAACCCAGATCTGTTGACTGGGCGAGAGTGTTTGATTGGTTCAGATGCTCCGTCCATCCCCACCCCCTTTTGTACCACTTTGTTCGTCATAAGTTGGCAGGGTATGCTCAGACGTGAGTCCCTTGCTCACTTTGCCAATGGATTCAAGCAAGCTGAACTGAAGACGGCTGAAATGCCAGAAACCGGTCCTCGGAAGCTTGTTTCTGATCAAGGGAAGGCATGGCTTGGCAGTTCGGGCTGGACTGTTCCCATGAGGAACAGGGTCAGACAGACTTGCATAAGGCCATGTCTGAACTGGGGTGGCAGAGTGGGCTAAATAACGGTGATGGATTAAACCCAGATCTGTTGACTGGGCGAGAGTGTTTGATTGGTTCAGATGCTCCGTCCATCACCACCCCCTTTTGTACCACTTTGTTCGCCATAAGTTGGCAGGGTATGCTCAGACGTGAGTCCTTGCTCACTTTGCCACTGGATTCAAGCAAGCCGAGCTGAAGACGACTGAAATGCCAGAAACCGGTCCTCAGAAGCTTGTTTCCGGTCCAGGGAAAGCATGGCTTGGCAGTTCGGGCTGGACTGTTCCCTTGAGGAACAGGGTCAGACTGATTTGCATATGGCCATGCCTGAACTGGGGTGGCAGAGTGGGCTAAAGAACGGTGATGTATTAAACCCAGATCTGTTGACTGGGTGTGAGTGTTTGATTGGTTCAGATGCTCCTTCCCTCACCAACCCCTTTTGTACCGCTTTGTTCGCCATAAGTTGGGAGGGTATGCTCAGACGATAGTCCCTTGCTCACTTTGCCACTGGATTCAAGCAAGCCGGGCTGAAGACGGCTGAAATGCCAGAAACTGGTCCTCGGAAGCTTGTTTCCGGTCCAGGGAAAGCATGGCTTGGCAGTTCTGGCTGGACAATTCCCAGGAGGAACAGGGTCAGACTGATTTGCATATGGCCATGTCTGAACTGGGGTGGCAGAGTGGGCTAAAGAACGGTGATGGGTTAAACCCAGATCTGTTGACTGGGTGTGAGTGTTTGATTGGTTCAGATGCTCCGTCCATCACCACTCCCTTTTGTACCGCTTTGTTCGCCATAAGTTGGCAGGGTAGGCTCAGACGTGAGTCCCTTGCTCTCCATGCCACTGTATTCAAGCAAGCCGGGCTGAAGACGGATGAAATGCCAGAAACCGGTCCTCGGAAGCTTGTTCACGGTCTAGCGAAGGCATGGCTTGGCAGTTCAGGCTGGACTGTTCCCATGAGGAACAGGGTCAGACTGATTTGCATATGGCCATGTCTGAACTGGGGTGGCAGAGTGGGCCAAAGAACGGTGATGGATTACACCCAGATCTGTTGACTGGGTGGGAGTGTTTGATTGGTTCAGATGCTCCGTCCATCACCACCCCCTTTTGTACTGCTTTGTTCGCCATAAGTTGGCAGGGTAGGCTCAGACGTGAGTTCCTTGCTCTCTTTGCCACTGTATTCAAGCAAGCCGGGCTGAAGACGGATGAAATGCCAGAAACCGGTCCTCAGAAACTTGTTTCCGGTCCAGGGAAGTCATGGCTTGGCAGTCCGGGCTGGACTCTTCCCATGAGGAACAGGGTCAGACTGATTTGCATATGGCCATGCCTGAACTGGGGGGGCAGAGTGGGCTAAAGAACGGTGATGGATTGAACCCAGATCTGTTGACTGGGTGTGAGTGTTTGATTGGTTCAGATGCTCCGTCCATCACCACCCCCTTTTGTACCACTTTGTTCGCCATAAGTTGGCAGGGTATGCTCAGACGTGAGTCCCTTGCTCACTTTGCCACTGGATTCAAGCAAGCAGAGCTGAAGACGGCTGAAATGCCAGAAACCGGTCCTCAGAAGCTTGTTTCCGGTCCAGGGAAGGCATGGCTTGGCAGTTCAGGCTGGACTGTTCCCATGAGGAACAGGGTCATACTGATTTGCATATGGCCATGTCTGAACTGGGGTGGCAGAGTGGGCCAAAGAACGGTGATGGATTACACCCATATCTGTTGACTGGGTGGGAGTGTTTGATTGGTTCAGATGCTCCGTCCATCACCACCCCCTTTTGTACCGCTTTGTTCGCAATAAGTTGGAAGGGTATGCTCAGACGTGAGTCCCTTGCTCACTTTGCCACTGGATTCAAGCAAGCCCGACTTCAGACGGCTGAAATGCCAGAAAAAGGTCCTCGGAAGCTTGTTTCCGGTCCAGGGAAGGCGCAGCATGGTAGTTCGGGCTGGACTGTTCCCATGAGGAACGGGGTCAGACTGATTTGCATATGGCCATGTCTGAACTGGGGTGGCAGAGTGGGGTAAAGAACAGTGATGGATTAAACCCAGATCTGTTGACTGGGTGTGAGTGTTTGATTGGTTCAGATGCTCCGTCCATCACCACCCCCTTTTGTACCGCTTTGTTCGCCATAAGTTGGCAGGGTATGCTCAGATGTGAGTCCCTTGCTCACTTTGCCACTGGATTCAAGCAAGCCAGGCTGAAGCTGCTGAAATGCCAGAAACCGGTGCTCGGAAGCTTGATTCCGGTCCAGGGAAGGCATGGCTTGGCAGTTTGGGCTGGACTGTTCCCATGAGGAACAGGGTCAGACTGATTTGCATATGGCCATGTCTGAACTGGGGTGGCAGAGTGGGCTAAAGAATGGTGATGGATTAAAACCAGATCTGTTGACTGGGTGTGAGTGTTTGATTGGTTCAGATGCTCCGTCCATCACCACTCCCTTTTGTACCGCTTTGTTCGCCATAAGTTGGCAGGGTATGCTCAGACGTGAGTCCCTTGCTCACTTTGCCACTGGATTCAAGCAAGCCGGGCTGAAGAAGGCTGAAATGCCAGAAACCAGTCCTCGGAAGCTTTTTTCCGGTCCAGGGAAGGCATGGCTTGGCAGTTCGGGCTGGACTGTTCAAATGAGGAACAAGGTCAGACTGATTTGTATATGGCCATGTCTGAACTGGGGTGGCAGAGTGGGCTAAAGAATGGTGATGGATTAAACCCAGATCTGTTGACTGGGCGAGAGTGTTTGATTGGTTCAGATGCTCCGTCCATCACCACCCCCTTTTGTACCACTTTGTTCGCCATAAGTTGGCAGGGTATGCTCAGACGTGAGTCCTTGCTCACTTTGCCACTGGATTCAAGCAAGCCGAGCTGAAGACGACTGAAATGCCAGAAACCGGTCCTCAGAAGCTTGTTTCCGGTCCAGGGAAAGCATGGCTTGGCAGTTCGGGCTGGACTGTTCCCTTGAGGAACAGGGTCAGACTGATTTGCATATGGCCATGCCTGAACTGGGGTGGCAGAGTGGGCTAAAGAACGGTGATGGATTAAACCCAGATCTGTTGACTGGGTGTGAGTGTTTGATTGGTTCAGATGCTCCTTCCCTCACCAACCCCTTTTGTACCGCTTTGTTCGCCATAAGTTGGGAGGGTATGCTCAGACGATAGTCCCTTGCTCACTTTGCCACTGGATTCAAGCAAGCCGGGCTGAAGACGGCTGAAATGCCAGAAACTGGTCCTCGGAAGCTTGTTTCCGGTCCAGGGAAAGCATGGCTTGGCAGTTCTGGCTGGACAATTCCCAGGAGGAACATGGTCAGACTGATTTGCATATGGCCATGTCTGAACTGGGGTGGCAGAGTGGGCTAAAGAACGATGATGGATTAAACCCAGATCTGTTGACTGGGTGTGAGTGTTTGATTGGTTCAGATGCTCCGTCCATCACCACTCCCTTTTGTACCGCTTTGTTCGCCATAAGTTGGCAGGGTAGGCTCAGACGTGAGTCCCTTGCTCTCCTTGCCACTGTATTCAAGCAAGCCGGGCTGAAGACGGATGAAATGCCAGAAACCGGTCCTCAGAAACTTGTTTCAGGTCCAGGGAAGTCATGGCTTGGCAGTTCGGGCTGGACTGTTCCCATGAGGAACAGGGTCAGACTGATTTGCATATGGCCATGCCTGAACTGGGGGGGCAGAGTGGGCTAAAGAACGGTGATGGATTAAACCCAGATCTGTTGACTGGGTGTGAGTGTTTGATTGGTTCAGATGCTCCGTCCATCACCACCCCCTTTTGTACCGCTTTGTTCGCAATAAGTTGGCAGGGTATGCTCAGACGTGAGTCCCTTGCTCACTTTGCCACTGGATTCAAGCAAGCCGGGCTGAAGACGGCTGAAATTCCAGAAACCGGTCCTCGGAAGCTTGTTCACGGTCTAGCGAAGGCATGGCTTGGCAGTTCAGGCTGGACTGTTCCCATGAGGAACAGGGTCAGACTGATTTGCATATGGCCATGTCTGAATTGGGGTGGCAGAGTGGGCCAAAGAACGGTGATGGATTACACCCAGATCTGTTGACTGGGTGGGAGTGTTTGATTGGTTCAGATGCTCCGTCCATCACCACCCCCTTTTGTACTGCTTTGTTCGCCATAAGTTGGCAGGGTAGGCTCAGACGTGCGTCCCTTGCTCTCTTTGCCACTGTATTCAAGCAAGCCGGGCTGAAGACGGATGAAATGCCAGAAACCGGTCCTCATAAACTTGTTTCCGGTCCAGGGAAGTCATGGCTTGGCAGTTCGGGCTGGATTGTTCCCATGAGGAACAGGGTCAGACTGATTTGCATATGGCCATGCCTGAACTGGGGGGGCAGAGTGGGCTAAAGAACGGTGATGGATTGAACCCAGATCTGTTGACTGGGTGTAAGTGTTTGATTGGTTCAGATGCTCCGTCGATCACCACCCCCTTTTGTACCACTTTGTTCGCCATAAGTTGGCAGGGTATGCTCAGACGTGAGTCCCTTGCTCACTTTGCCACTGGATTCAAGCAAGCAGAGCTGAAGACGGCTGAAATGCCAGAAACCGGTCCTCAGAAGCTTGTTTCCGGTCCAGGGAAGGCATGGCTTGGCAGTTCAGGCTGGACTGTTCCCATGAGGTGCAGGGTCAGACTGATTTTCATATGGCCATGTCTGAACTGGGGTGGCAGAGTGGGCCAAAGAACGGTGATGGATTACACCCATTTCTGTTGACTGGGTGGGAGTTTTTGATTGGTTCAGATGCTCCGTCCATCACCACCCCCTTTTGTACCGCTTTGTTCGCCATAAGTTGGCAGGGTATGCTCAGACGTGACTCCCTTGCTCACTTTGCCACTGGATTCAAGCAAGCCCGACTTCAGACGGCTGAAATGCCAGAAAAAGGTCCTCTGAAGCTTGTTTCCGGTCCAGGGAAGGCACGGCATGGTAGTTCGGGCTGGACTGTTCCCATGAGGAACAGGGTCAGACTGATTTGCATATGGCCATGTCTGAACTGGGGTGGCAGAGTGGGGTAAAGAACAGTGATGGATTAAACCCAGATCTGTTGACTGGGTGTGAGTGTTTGATTGGTTCAGATGTTCCGTCCATCACCACCCCCTTTTGTACCGCTTTGTTCGCCATAAGTTGGCAGGGTATGCTCAGACGTGAGTCCCTTGCTCACTTGGCCACTGTATTCAACCAAGCAGGGTTGAAGACAGCTGAAATGCCAGACCCCGGTCTTAGGAAGCTTGTTTCCGGTCCAGGGAAGGCATGGCTTGGCAGTTCTGACTGGACTATTCCCAGGAGGAACAGGGTCAGACTGATTTGCATATGGCCATGTCTGAACTGGGGTGGCAGAGTGGGCTAAAGAACGGTGATGGATTAAACCCAGATCTGTTGACTGGGTGTGAGTGTTTGATTGGTTCAGATGCTCCTTCCATCACCACCCCCTCTTGTACCGCATTGTTCGCCATAAGTTGGCAGGGTATGCTCAGACGTGAGTCCCTTGCTCACTTTGCCACTGGATTCAAGCAAGCCAGGCTGAAGCCGATGAAATGCCAGAAACCGGTGCTCGGAAGCTTGATTCCGGTCCAGGGAAGGCATGGCTTGGCAGTTTGGGCTGGACTGTTCCCATGAGGAACAGGGTCAGACTGATTTGCATATGGCCATGTCTGAACTGGGGTGGCAGAGTGGGCTAAAGAATGGTGATGGATTAAAACCAGATTTGTTGACTGGGTGTGAGTGTTTGATTGGTTCAGATGCTCCGTCCATCACCACTCCCTTTTGTACTGCTTTGTTCGCAATAAGTTGGCAGGGTATGCTCAGACATGAGTCCCTTGCTCACTTTGCCACTGGATTCAAGCAAGCCGGG
The DNA here is from genome assembly GCF_964263255.1 of Lissotriton vulgaris. Classification (NCBI taxonomy): domain Eukaryota; kingdom Metazoa; phylum Chordata; class Amphibia; order Caudata; family Salamandridae; genus Lissotriton; species Lissotriton vulgaris. The sequence continues at coordinate 939,372,091 of NC_141696.1, forward strand.
CTGAAGACGGCTCAAATTCCAGAAACCGGTCCTCGGAAGCTTGTTTCCGGTCCAGCGAAGGCATGGCTTGGCAGTTCGGTCTGGACTGTTCCCATGAGGAACAGGGTCAGACTGATTTGCATATGGCCATGTCTGAACTGGGGTGGCAGAGTGGGCCAAAGAACGGTGATGGATTATACCCAGATCTGTTGACTGGGTGGGAGTGTTTGATTGGTTCAGATGCTCCGTCCATCACCACCCCCTTTTGTACCGCTTTGTTCGCCATAAGTTGGCAGGGTATGCTCAGATGTGAGTCCCTTGCTCACTTTGCCACTGGATTCAAGCAAGCCGGGCTGAAGACGGATGAAATGCCAGAAACAGTTCCTCGGAAGCTTGTTTCCGGTCCAGGGAAGGCATGGCATGGTAGTTCGGGCTGGACTGTTCCCATGAGGAACAGGGTCAGACTGATTTGCATATGGCCATGTCTGAACTGGGGTGGCAGAGGGGGCTAAAGAACGGTGATGGATTAAACCCAGATCTGTTGACTGGGTGTGTGTTTAATTGGTTCAGACGCTCCGTCCATCACCACCCCCTTTTGTACCACTTTGTTCGCCATAAGTTGGCAGGGTATGCTCAGAAGTGAGTCCCTTGCTCACTTTGCCACTGGATTCAAGCAAGCCGGGCTGAAGAAGGCTGAAATGCCAGAAACCAGTCCTCGGAAGCTTGTTTCCGGTCCAGGGAAGGCATGGCTTGGCAGTTCGGGCTGAACTGTTCCCATGAGGAACAGAGTCAGACTGATTTGCATATGGCCATGTCTGAACTGGGGTGGCAGAGTGGGCTAAAGAACGGTGATGGATTAAACCCAGATCTGTTGACTGGGCGAGAGTGTTTGATTGGTTCGGATGCTCCGTCCATCACCACCCCCTTTTGTACCACTTTGTTCGCCATAAGTTGGCAGGGTATGCTCAGAAGTGAGTCCCTTGCTCACTTTGCCACTGGATTCAAGCAAGCCGAGCTGAAGACAGCTGAAATGCCAGAAACCGGTCCTCGGAAGCTTGTTTCCGGTCCAGGGAAGGCATGGCTTGGCAGTTCGGGCTGGACTGTTCCCATGAGGAACAGGGTCAGACTGATTTGCATAAGGCCAAATCTGAATCGGGGTGGCAGATTGGGCTAAAGAACGGTGATGGATTAAACCCAGATTTGTTGACTGGGTGTGAGTGTTTGATTGGTTCAGATGCTCCGTCCATCACCACCCCCTTTTGTACCACTTTGTGCACCATAAGTTGGCAGGGTATGCTCAGACGTGAGTCCCTTGCTCACTTTGCCCCTGGATTCAAGCAAGCCGAGCTGAAGACAGCTGAAATGCCAGAATCCGGTCCTCGGAAGCTTGTTTCCGGTCCAGGGAAGGCATGGCTTGGCAGTTCGGGCTGGACTGTTCCCATGAGGAACAGGGTCAGACTGATTTGCATATGGCCATGTCTGAACTGGGGTGGCAGAGTGGGCTAAAGAAGGGTGATGGATTAAACCCAGATCTGTTGACTGGGTGTGAGTGTTTGATTGGTTCAGATCCTCCGTCCAACACCACCCCCCTTTGTACCGCTTTCTTCGCCATAAGTTGGCAGAGTATGCTCAGACGTGAGTTCCCTTCCTCACTTTGCCACTGGATTCAAGCAAGCCGGGCTGAAGATGGCTGAAATGCCAGAAACCGGTCCTCGGAAAATTGTTTCCGGTCCAGGGAAGGCATGGCTTGGCAGTTCGGGCGGGACTGTTCCCATGAGGAACAGGGTCAGACTGATTTGCATATGGCCATATCTGAACTGGGGTGGCAGAGTGGGCTAAAGAACGGTGATGGATTAAACCCAGATCTTTTGACTGGGTGTGAAGTGTTTGATTGGTTCAGATGCTCCGTTTATCACCACCCCCTTTTGTACCGCTTTGTTCACCATAAGTTGGCAGGGTATGCTCAGACGTGAGTCCCTTGCTCACTTTGCCACTGGATTCAAGCAAGCCGGGCTGAAGACGGCTGAAATTCCAGAAACCGGTCCTCGGAAGCTTGTTTCCGTTCCAGTGAAGGCATGGCTTGGCAGTACGGGCTGGACTGTTCCCATGAGGAACAGGGTCAGACTGATTTGCATATGGCCATGTCTGAACTGGGGTGGCAGAGTGGGCTAAAGAACAGTGATGGATTAAACCCATATCTGTTGACTGGGTGGGAGTGTTTGATTGGTTCAGATGCTTCATCCATCACCACCCCCTATTGTACTGCTTTGTTCACCATAAGTTGGCAGGGTATGCTCAGACGTGAGTCCGTTGCTCACTTTGCCACTGGATTCAAGCAAGCTGGGCTGAAGACGGCTGAAATTCCAGAAACCAGTCCTTGGAATCTCGTTTCCGGTCCAGTGAAGGCATGGCTTGGCAGTTCGGGCTGGACTGTTCCCATGAGGAACAGGGTCAGACTGATTTGCATATGGCCATGTCTGAACTGGGGTGGCAGAGTGGGCTAAAGAACGGTGATGGATTAAACCCAGATCTGTTGACTTGGTGGAAGTGTTTGATTGGTTCAGATGCTCTGTCCATCACCACCCCCTTTTGTACCGCTTTGTTCGCCATAAGTTGGAAGGGTATGCTCAGACGTGAGTCCCTTGCTCACTTTGCCCCTGGATTTAAGCAAGCCAGGCTGAAGACAGCTGAAATGCCATAAACCGGTCCTCGGAAGCTTGTTTCCGGTCCAGGGAAGGCATGGCTTGGCAGTTCGGGCTGGACTGTTCCCATGAGGAACAGGGTCAGACTGATTTGCATAAGGCCATGTCTTAACTGGGGTGGCAGAGTGGGCTAAAGAACGGTGATGGATTAAACCCAGATCTGTTGACTGGGTGTGAGTGTTTGATGTGTTCAGAGGCTCCGTCATCACCACCCCCTTTTGTACCGCTTTGTTCGCCATAAGTTGGCAGGGTATGCTCAGACGTGAGTCGCTTGCTCACTTTGCCACTGGATTCAAGCAAGCCGGGCTGAAGACAGCTGAAATGCCAGAAACCGGTCCACGGAAGCTTGTTTCCCGTCCAGGGAATGCATGGCTTGGCAGTTCGGGCTGGACTGTTCCCATGAGGAACAGGGTCAGACTGATTTGCATAAGGCCATGTCTTAACTGGGGTGGCAGAGTGGGCTAAAGAACGGTGATGGATTAAACCCAGATCTGTTGACTGGGTGTGAGTGTTTGATGTGTTCAGAGGCTCCGTCATCACCACCCCCTTTTGTACCGCTTTGTTCGCCATAAGTTGGCAGGGTATGCTCAGACGTGAGTCCCTTGCTCACTTTGCCACTGGATTCAAGCAAGCCGGGCTGAAGACAGCTGAAATGCCAGAAACCGGTCCACGGAAGCTTGTTTCCCGTCCAGGGAATGCATGGCTTGGCAGTTCGGGCTGGACTGTTCCCATGAGGAACAGGGTCAGACTGATTTGCATATGGCCATGTCTGAACTGGAGTGGCAGAGTGGGCTAAAGAACGGTGATGGATTAAACCCAGATCTGTTGACTGGGTGTGAGTGTTTGATTGGTTCAGATGCTCCGTCCATCACCACCCCCTTTTGTACTGCTTTGTTCGCCATAAGTTGGCAGGGTATGCTCAGACGTGAGTCGCTTGCTCACTTTGCCACTGTATTCAAGCAAGCCGGGCTGAAGACGGCTGAAATTGCAGAAACTGGTCCTCGGAAGCTGGTTTCCGGTCCTGGGAAGGCATGGCTTGGCAGTTCGGGCTGGACTGTTCCCATGAGGAACAGGGTCAGACTGATTTGCATATGGCCATGTCTGAACTGGGGTGGCAGGGTGGGCTAAAGAACGGTGATGGATTAAACCCAGATCTGTTGACTGGGTGGGAGTGTTTGATTGGTTCAGATGCTCCATCCATCACCACCCCCTTTTGTACCAATTATTTTGACTGGGCTCAGTACAAGTACATTCTAGAAGAATTCAGACTGTTTTTCGATGTACAAATATCCACAGGAGGGTTGATACCCTTCTTCATAGTGCAGACAAAGACGAATGCCCACTGGTTGCAGATAATCAGGAAGGAAATGCTCAAAATGATGAAAAGCACTGAGATCGACCTTAATGCAATCAAGGAAGAACAGAGAGCCATCCGGTGCATGGTGATGCAATATTGATATGTGTTGGACTTAATGACCACAATGGAGGGAGTGGTTGTGCCAAGATCGGTGCGTCATGCGGCACATTTATCCCAGGTAATGACATGGGCAACGTGACTCTGACTCTTGCCATCCAAGAATATTTCAGTTTACCAAGAGACATGCTTGTGGAGGGAGGTGCCTCTGAGAAATAGTGGGATGCCAACTGGTTTTCCTTGCTCCCTCCAGTGGCTGATCAGTCGGTGTACGTCATTTTTGCCCGTTTTCATATTGCTATTGTTTTTGTGTGATTTCCTGCAACTGGAAGTTTCCTGCTGTAAAAGAGCAGTCCTCAAATTAGGTAGAATGCAAGTAGTGAGGGACGTAGTGATAGTGAAAATGAAAGTACAAGAACGCCCAAATAATGTCACTGTCATGCAGTATGGGTTAGATAATGTACTTGAAAACTCAGCTAGAGGGGGGAATGTTAATAGGATCAATGCTAATATTTTTAATGATATATTTGCACATAAGAACAAAATCGCATCACAATTCTCAACTTTTTTCCCGTCATGAATTCTCCACCAACCACAACTCAGAAATACATGGTCAGCATGCTCTGTGTCATAGACCTGAGGTTACTGATTGATAGCTCACAGGTGGGATAACACATAGCTGGTAGACAAATGCGTGAAAAGGAAACTCAGGTCAATCGCCTAGAAAAGGGCAGCAACTCCACAAAGGTCCAGGAAGATAGGACCAATAAAGCACGCAAGGCCTGTGGGGTACACACATTCCCAAAACACTATAAAGGCAGATGGCAGATGAAATTAGTAACACATAGCCAATAAGGACACAAAACACACAGTACACGCACTGATCACGTGCTCCTCATGACGGACATCTGGACATGTTTCCCACTGGCCCCTATTGTGTCCATGCAAGGTTCAGGCCCACCTGCATTTGTAATAAGGGCCTAACTTATGACTCCACAGACAAGGCTTGCAGAAAGTTGGCTTTTTCCTATCCTGACTATTTGAAGCCTGTAGCCTGTTCCTGGCCAACATGGCTGGGTGTAGTTGGCAGTTGGACTTTGTTTACTTCTCCCAGATAGCCACACGATAGAGAGATTAGGTGTGCCTGGATGGGCAATCACTGGCAGGGTGTGGGGGGGGTCTGCTGGGCCCAGATCCACTTTCAAATCACTAGGCTGTGCCCTGCCTTCCATTAATGGACTCCTCACTATGTCAGTGTGCCTGCAGTCAGACTGGACCCAGGACAAGTGAGGCAGTTAATTCCAACCCCTTTAAAGAAAGATCTCTTGAAACTTCCTTAACTTCAAAGAAGGTACCAGTCATAAAAATAGTACCCACAGACCCACTTTCGGCCCTGCTGCTTGAGCTCTGTTATACTTCTTGAACACATGACTATCATAGTGATTTCAAGGGCTAGTTAACTGGCCTCCTGATCACAGCCTTGAGGGACAGAAAAGGCTCCCTCCATCATAAACCCACACCTGAGTGAGTCTTGACCCTCCAAGTGGCGCCTCTCTAGTGCTGGACTCTAGGGAGCAGTGCTCAAAGTGCCCAGATAGTCAAAATCCTGAACTTGGGACTTATAAATCTCTGTAAAAAAACTGCTCAGAGAACTGATAGGGGACCTAGACCAACCAGCTTGTCCATCCCCCCAAGGTGCATCGCCAGGCAGCCTGACTTTGTGGCTGCTTCTGCTATGTTGGTCTCCACAGCAGCAAATCCTGTTCAGCGGTCCTTCGCAGAAGGGGTATCTGGCCTTGTGGATCCTTCGAAGCCTACCGCCCATTGGATCATCCCACTGGAGATTTTCAACTACAAAAAAAGACTAAGTCCTAACTTGAAATTCTTCACTGCATATATATCCATCATCCAGCAGCTCCCTGATGATGATGCCTCCTCCTTGGACCTTACCTTTTTGGGTATTTTTCCACAAAATGTCTTCGAAGTCCGGAAGGTAAGCACCAACCTGGTCCAATCCACTTCTTGTATTTGATCCTTGCTTCATCGTGGTCTGTTATATTTTTTGACTTTGAACCAATCTGATGCAACTAGATTTTTACTGTTGCAGTTTTGATCTTTTAGGCACTAGTTTTTACAATAAAATTTCAAAATTCATAATATAGGTTCCCCTGATTGCATTTTTGCTGTTTGGTGTCAAATAATTTATTAGAATCTACTCTATTTTTCTATATTGGTTTAGTATTTTTCTTGTGTTTTCACTTTATTACTGTTTGTGTCTTACATGTATACTTTACATATTGCCGCTTAGTTAAGCCTGACTAACTTTTGTGGCTCACCCTGACAGAGATTGTGGCTGTTGCTTGAGAATGGTTGCCATGCCCTTAGCTAACAACCCAATTTCTCACATTCCCCCAGACAAATTTGTGGTTTGCTGCATATCTGTTAGCTGAGTGGGATACACTGGAGGAATGGAGAGCCAGGCTCCACAGTACACTGGATAGGGTGTTTTTTGATTCAGAGTTTGGTCACTAGGAAGGGGCCTGGTCACATCTCAGGAAGCAGATGGGGGTTGTTAAGAGAATCATAAAGAGTAGGGCTGATGCCCTGGCTAACATTTGATAGATAAGAATCAAGGGGGGAGGTAGAAGTTTTGTGTAGAGTTCATTCCGCTTCCACTCTAATAACATTTATAATCAAAGGAGAGTGAACTCTGTAGGATTTGCGGGGTCTGAAAGTCTCCAGTATTGACCTGAAACCCTAAACCATTCTTAACCAGGGGTGGTGTAGGGTATCGCCACTATGGTATATCGTTAAGCAGCATCATCATTGGGTCTCACACCTAGGTACTCGCTTCCCTACGTGAGTACTGCCTCCTTTCAAGGAAAAGTACTGGTGGGATCCGTCTGATGGTATATAAAATTATCTCCAGGATCTCAAAAAAGATTACTTTAATACGGGTGTAAGTTATAGGTGTAAGATTAAAAGGGGAAACTTGGACATTCTTTGGACTTGTAAAGTGTCCTGAAGATCACAAGTGAGTGGTCAACATGTTTCAGCCTGTAATTCTCTGTAAGGTCTGGGCTTTCATCAAGAGCTTACTCAAATTCAGTGGATAAAGTTAGGAGTCCTACTTTTACTACTCCTAAACTGAGAAAAATCCTAACTTTAAGACTTTGGGTATTCACAGAAGGCATTTAGGAGTCCTAAAGTTAGGAGTCCTAACTTTACTACTCCTAAACTGAGAAATATCCTAACTTTAAGACTACGGGTATTCACCGAAGGCATTTAGGAGTCCTAAAGTTAGGAGTCCTAACTTTACTACTCCTAAACTGAGAAAAATCCTAACTTTAAGACTTTCAGTATTCACAAAAGGCATTTAGGAGTCCTAAAGTTAGGACTCCTAACTTCTGTGAATACCAACTTGAGTAAGTGCCATCTGTGAATACCAAAATGAGTAAGTGCCTTCTGTGAATTCCAAAATGGTAGTAAGTTAAGGATTTTGTCTTAAGTTAGTTCTAAGAATTGGGCCCTTGGAAGGGACCTGGCCACATGTCAGGAAGGAACTGTTAAGAGAATCCTAAAGAGTAGGGCTGACGCCCTGACAACCTTTTTGATACACATATCACCAGGTGTGAACCTCTCAACACGCCCATAACCTATGCTACTGGGCTACCAGGTTTAGAGTTGCTCCTGCAGTGAAGACTGCTTTCTGAAGGAAGGGCAGGGCAGAGGAAAGGAAATGAACCAGGTTCCCAACATAAACTTAAACGACGTAGACTCCAAATCACGTTTGGTGTCTGGAAATGGAAAGAGAGCTGAAAGTTCTCCAAATGTGTCAACTGTCAAGCACCCAGTTGGGGTGTGTGAGGAGGAGAAGCAATGCAAGACTTCTGACTGTGTCCTGGACTGAAGCCAAGGCCTGCCAGTCTCCCAGCTGAGTGATGGAACATCACCCAGGAAATCCAGGACCACCTGCCACTGGAGCCTGAAGGACCAGCGCCTTCCTGCTTGCCATGACCAGTGTGACCTGTGTGGAAGGGTAGGGCTGGAGAGAGTGAGATCCACTGGGGAATCCTGGTGGCTGCATCCCTTTAGTGAGATGTGCGGAGAAGGTTGCTGCCTTAGAGCAGGGATAAGTCAGCAAAATTCATATGGTAAAGGAGAGCTGCTATGAAGTGAGTTGTGATCTTTGCTGTACCAACCAGGTCATTTTTATCATGTACAGGTCTGAAGGCAGTGACCCGGCATGCCACATGGGGCCATAATGAAGAAAGGTAGAGTTCGATTGGGCCATGGCTCATGTACAGAGTGAGGACGGTTACCTAGTATGCCAAGTGGAGCACTTGGATAAGGCAAGGAGGTGGGCTGGTCAAGACTCTTACTGTGAGGAGAAGGCTGCCATAGTGATGCAAGTGGGCCCAAGCCCCAACTGAGAACCAGTACCAGGAGCTTTGCAACCCCCATCCCCACCTGTGGACAGGATCCCAGCAAACCTACCTAATGATGATGGATAAAATCCAGAAACACATGTCTAGAGATGTACAGCGCTAACCTGCACCAACTTTGGTGGAACACTCCAGCAAAATACCAAGTAAGCATGCACTTCAAACTGCATTTACCAAAATACTAAGGGGCGAACTATGCTGGGGGGTTAGCAGTGTGCTCCCAACCCTTCCTGTTTGAAAAGGGTCCCTTTAGCCATTGAGCTGGCAAGCTTGTGGAGATGCATGTGTGCACCTGTGAGAGGTACTGAGACCTGTAAGAAATGTGGCAGCCTGCTCAGCCACACCAGATGAAAATCTTTTTTTTTAAATTTCTACTGATGACGGATAAAATCCAGAAACACGTGTGTCTAGAGATGTACAGCACTAACCTGCACCAACTTTGGAGGAACACTCCAGTAAAATACCAAGTAGGCATGCACTACAAACTGCATTTACCATAATGCTAAGGGGCGAACTGTGCTGGGAGGTCAGCAGTGTGATCCCACCCCTTCCTGTTTGAAAAAGCTACCTTGAGCCATTGAGCTGACGAGCTTGTGGAGATGTACCTGTGCGCCTGTGAGAGGTACTGGGACCTGTATGAAATGTGGCAGCCTGCTTAGCCACCCCCGAAGAAAATCGTTTTTTAAAAATGTTATCTCTACTGATGACGGATAAAATCTAGAAACACATGTGTCTAGAGATGTACAGCACTAACCTGCACCAAATCTGGTGGAACACTCCAGCAAAATACTAAGTAAGCATGCACTACAAACTGCATTTACCATAATGCTAAGGGGTGAACTTTGTTGGGAGGTCAGCAGTATGCTCCCACCCCTTCCTGTTTGAAAAGGTTACCTTGAGCCATTGAGCCGATGAGCTTGTGGAGACGCACCTGTGAGAGGTACTGTGACCTGTAAGAATTGTGGCAGCCTGCTCAGCCACCCCAGAGGAAAATCGTTTTTTTTATCTCTACTTATGACGGATAAAATCCAGAAACACATGTGTCTATAGATGTACAGCACTAACCTGCAACAGCTGTGGTGGACCACTCCAGGAAAATACCAAGTAAGCATGCACTACAAACTGCATTTACCATAATGCTAAGGGGCAAACTGTGCTGAGAGGTCAGCAGTGTGCTCCCACCCTTCCTGTTTGAAAAGGCTCCCTTGAGCCATTGAGCTGACGAGATTGTGGAGAGCACCTGTGCTCCTGTGAGAGGTACTGAGACGTGTAAGAATTATGGCAGCCTGCTCTGCCACCCCAGATAAAAATCGTTTTTTTGGTTTTTTTTTTATTTCTACTGATGACAGATAAAATCCAGAAACACATGTGTCTATAGATGTACAACACTAACCTGCACCAACTTTGGTGGAACACTCCAGCAAAATACCAAGTAAGCATGCACTACAAACTGCATTTACCATAATGCTAAGGGGCGAACTGTGCTGGGAGGTTAGCAGTGTGCTCCCACCTCTTCCTGGGCCCTTAGAAGGGACCTGGCCACATGTCAGGAAGGAGCTGTTAAGAGAATCCTAAAGAGTAGGGCTGATGCCCTGACAACATTTTTTATACAAATATCACCAGGTGTGAACCTCTCAACACGCCCATAACCTGTGATACAGGGCTACCAGGTTTAGAGTTGCTCCTGCTGTGAAGACTGCTTTCTGAAGGAATGGCAGGGCAGAGGAAAGGAAATGAAGCAGGTTCCCAACATAAACTTAAAAAACGTAGACTCTAAATCACATTTGGTGTCTGGAAATGGAAGGAGAGCTGAACGTTCTCCAAATTTGTCAACTCTCAAGCACCCAGTTTGGCTGTGTGAGGAGGAGAAGCAATGCAAGACCTCTGGCTGTGTCCTGGACTGAAGCCAAGGTCCGCCAGTCTCCCAGCTTAGTGATGGAACATCACCCAGGAAATCCAGGACCACCTGCCACTGGAGCCTGAAGGACCAGCACCTTCCTGCTTGCCATGACCAGTGTGACCTGTGTGGAAGAGTATGGCTGGAGAGAGTGAGATCGACTGGGGAATCCTGGTGGCTGCATCCCTTTAGTGAGAAGGTTGCTATCCTTGAGCAGGGATAAGTCAGCAACATTCATATGGTAGAGGAGAGCTGCTGCGAAGAGAGCTGTGCTCTTTGCTGTACCAACCAGGTCATTGCTCATGTACAGGTCTGAAGGCAGTGACCCAGTATGCCATATGGGGTCACTAAGAAGAAAGGTGGAGTTTGATTGGACCATGGCTCATGTACAGAGTGAGGACATTTACCTAGTATGCCAAGTGGAGCACTGGGATAAGGCAAAGAGCGTGGTCTGGTCAAGACTCTTACTGTGAGGGGAAGGCTGCCATAGTGATGCAAGTGGGACCAAGTCCCAACTGAGAACCAGTACCATGAGCTTTGCAACCCTCATCCCCACTGCCAAGATGAACAGGTGGAAGAGCTGCCAGGAGGAGTACTGCCCCTTTGCTATGTTGTTGCATTGTTGGGTTGGTCTGCAGTTGCTGCTTCTGCCTTTGGCAGTCAAAGGACTGGACTGAACTTTCTTTCACTTGTGCTGAGTATCTCCAAGAGATTGAAGTGGAGCTTGCCTCCCGTTCTGAAGTTTCAGGGACTGCAAAGACTTCACCAACCTCTGGGTACTGCTTCTGGAACCGCTGTTTCAGTTGCAACAGAGAAGGGAAACTTAACTGACTCCTTTACTGATTCCGTTGCTGGCTCTGTGGCCTGACGGTCCAACGGAATGCACCATCCGCATCTCTCACCGCAACGCTGGTCTCACCGACGACAACGACCAAGGGCGCTGCTACTAAACTGCAGCTTGCACCATGACCCGTGGGCATTGCACTCTGCACCGCCTTGCTACACTTCGCCATCCTGGTCTCACCAACTCTGTCACTACTGCTGACTTCAACACAAATGACCGCATTGTGGCTGGGGGCACTGCTCGTAAGCTTCACTGCACACCTCCTCATCCCACACAGCAGTCTGGGCTGACCAACACCTGGTCCAGCTAACCAGCTCTGGTGCTTGCACTGCAACCTGCCAGCGCTGCATCGAGCACACCATCACCCTACACCATAAGCCTTGGTCTTACCAACGCTGTCTGGATGATTGTCACTGAGCCGCTGCCTGCACCGCATTGAGAGGGCACCCCACCCTGCACCGCTTCCATTTTGCAAGGCAACTGTGATGGTTGCCATGAAGGGCTCGCACCAACATGCCAGCAGCAAAGTGAAAGGTAGTGTTACCGAGTCTGTCAAGCCTTTCGCTGATGCATACTGACTCTTGTGGCTCAAACTGATAGACTCTGTTGCTTTCAGCATCGAGGTAGCCCCGGACGGAGCTATCGACTCGTACAAACTGTGTTGTTGAGGTATTTCTGCAATTTTAAGGATATCCTGCAAAGTATACTTTTCTGAAGTACTGTATGTGGGATTTTTATTGTTTTGGTCTTGTTTTGGATATATACAAATATTGGATATTTTTCTAAACTTGTGTGGTGTCCTTTTGTAGTGTTTTCACTGTATTACTGTTGATTATGTGCAAATGCTTTACAGACTGTCTCTGAGAAAAGCCTGACTGCTTGTGCCAAGCTACCAAAGGGGTGAGCAGGGGTTATTTTAGGAGTGTAACTCCCTTACCCTGATGAGGAAGAAGGGTCCCTACTTGGACAAAGGTGCAAACCCTTGCCAACTTGAGACCCCCGTATCTAACAAGGAGTGCTCCCAGATTTTCTGGTTTCACTTTGTGCAATACAGCCACTAGATGGGTATCTCCTTCCATCTCTTGTTTTACTTCAAAAGTTAAGTTTTTTGTCTTTAATTCTTAGATCATAAGTTAGAGCATATATGTGAAACAGAAGCCACATGAAGACCCGGGATGTTTTGAGCCCAAGGATCTAAGAGATCCTCAAGCTGAACTAAAGCCAGAGCCAGGCTCCTGGATCGAGCTTGGCTTAAACCTTTAGTGGTTCACCCACCTCTGTCATATAACAGCAATTAAGGTGGTAAAGGCATAGGAAGGATATGATCAAACAATTTATTGAAGCAGAAGTACCAACACCACAGTGCAGGACCCCTTGTTCCAAAATTTCAGACCTTCTCCCTAAACCATATTTAGTGAGTAAACTAGGAGACTAGGTGTTCTTGCCTCCATGGGTAAAATACGAGTTTTGGTTTACATTCTTGTTTCCCTATCGCATACTTACAACCAGTGGTTGGTTTGATTTAGGTTTTCCTATCACTATTCAAAAAGGGAGCAGATACATAGGTTGAGAGAGTGATTTACCCAAGAGCACAATAATTGTTACAAGGGGTAGCTGAGAAATATAAACACATGCTTTCTGGTTCCATCCTTCCCATATTGCTCATTAAACAGCATCTGGACTGTGAATGGCTCCGATGGTGAGTCTCAGGGATGTGCTGTGGGACCTGCCTAAACTTAAAATATGGTGTTCATAAACAGCATGTTTTAAAGTGCTTAATCCAGGATTAAGCTTCAAGGACTTAATTCATAAAGGTTAATTTACACATTTGTGTAAGTTTACTCTTTTTTGGTATTCACAAAACTGCATTTTAATAATAAAGTTGAAAACTGATGATACTCCACAGTCAGGGTGGAGAACTCCCCACACAGAAAGATAGAACATGCCACATGTCTCCAACTGTCATGGCAAAAATGTTCCCAGTTCCCATAGCATGCGGTAGACGTTGTGTGTTTGAGTTTTCCCACCTCAGTAAATCGCAAACCTTCTTGAGGGGTCTTTGTCAGGAATTTATTTTCTAGTACTCGCTACCGTAACTGAGCCTGGTCCTAAGCATTCTTTATGCTCACAGAAAGTAAAGGCAGAAGGAAATTGTGAGGCCTAAGATTCTACTTCAATCCAATTCAACAAACAAGTTATTTTTTTTGTATGCTCAACTTGCCCAAGGTAGCAATATCAAGCAGTGAAGACTCACACCAGGGTGCAGTAAATGGATAGTGACTAAGGTACAGTATAACATATTATTGTCAAATCTAGGTCTCTTATAGAGACTAGGACTTAATTTAGAAGGCAGTAGGGATTGAAACCCTCAAAATCCTCCCACAACTGACTGTCCACATCATGCATATGCTTCTCTTCCCTATTCCTGACTTACATCGACAACCTCCACCATGCTTGCACCAATGCATCCCTCAGGCATACTACAGAGCATACTTTTTGGCCCATGAGAAAATCATTATGAATACCCATTTTCTAATACCTCACAGGGCTGAGTTCATTGTATTTATAAATAGGACATGTGTGCTTAAAGTTTACATGTCCTGCCAGTGAAACACTCCTAAAGATGATTTTCATTGATGTAGACCTCTCTCTGCCATTGTCTAACTCTGGGTTACCTTTTCACATTAACCAAGTGCTAACTTCTTGTTGGGAGTGTTACAGGGATTCTGCTCTGGAACAGAACTATGGTGCAAATCATAGAGCATCAGTGCATAGGGACTCAGTCACCATACCACCTCAGTATCTACAAGTTCAAGTCCGACTAGCGATAGTGCCTCACTTGCCCACCTAAACTTACCAGAGAAACAAGTGAATTGGCACCCCACAACACAAGACTCTAGACCCTCTCAGGGTACACGGTAACAGGACACACCCTTTCACTCTCTCACTTATACTTGTCCACTATAAGATAACCATGAGACATGAAGGAAGTTTAGAATATTTATTTAAAATTTTGTGTTCTGAAATGCAGTATAGTTGCCACAATTATAAAACAAATGCATGCTAAAAATATTGTTAACATGGTTAGTAGTCTGTATACCGTGAAAAACCCTCTTCTTATATAGGACCAAGTGACCTAAACCCCCTTCCCTGCTACTAAAGTTAAATGAGTATACGTGAAAGATCTCTGGGATTACTGGCAGACCCTCGTAAAGTGACGGATGATGTTGGTCGTGGTAACGCGTTTGCGGATGAGATTGCTAAGGAGACTGCCCGGAACCTTAGCACTCGAATGTATGTGACGAGTTCGGTTAGGTGGCCTACGGAATCGAGTATGTGTGAAGACACCATTGCAAGCGTGAAAGAAATTCAGAATGAGGCCACTGAGACTGAAAAGGCGAAGTGGAAAGAAAGTACGGGAAAGTTGGATGAGAGTGGTTGTTGGATTGATTTGTCGGAACAGAAAAGATGGTTGTTACCCGACGCGTATGTGCTGGCCGTTGTGACAATGGCACATGGGTTAGCACATATCAGCGTGAAAGGCATCTGTAAGTTGTTGTCGCCTGTGTGGAAGAATGATGGAATTACGAAATGTGCTGAACGTTTGGTGAAGAATTGTATGGTGTGTATGATGTACAATCCTGGCAAAGGAACCCCAACTCCTCCTGGCAGTTTTGCTCCTCCTTCGTATCCCTTTGAGGTGATTCAATTGGACTTCATCCATATGGAGCAATGCAATAACCTGAAATACGTTTTAGTTGTGGTTTGCGCATTCTCTCGATGGATCGAGGCCTATCCTCTCAAAGACAATACTGCTTTGTCTACTGCGAAAATCCTACTGAAGGAATATTTTCCTCGGTATGGAATGCCTAGAGTCGTGTGGTCAGATAACGGAAGTGAGTTTGTTGGAAGTGTGATGAAGAGTGTGTGTAAAGGCCTTGGAATTAATCAGAAATTCCACAGCGCCAATCATCCCCAGTCAGCTGGATTAGTTGAGGGGTATAACGGCACCCTTAAACTAAAGCTAGCAAAGATTCAGGCTACGACTGGTCTTTCGTGGCCTGACGCTTTACCCTTAGCATTACTGTCAACTAGGGCGACTGTACACTCCCGAATAGGGCTTAGCCCCTATGAGATAGTGTTCGGCCGTCCTGCGAATGTGTGGGGGGTTCCTAGGCCAGGAATGTTTTCCGATCTTGAGTATCCAATGTTGATTGACTATTTACATGACTTGACTGCTAAACTGAGGTTAATTCACCAACAGGTTTACGACGCATTGCCGACGCAGACGGAGGGTCCAGGCCACCAGCTCCAGCCCGGAGATTGGGTGGTAACACGCAACTTTTCACGCAAGAACAATCTGGACCCGAGGTTCACCGGACCTTACCAGGTGCTCCTGGCCACGAGGACTGCCGTTCGTCTTGAGGGGCGTAAAAATTGGGTGCATGCCACCCATTGTAAGCGAGTCCCTATCCCTTTGCCGGCAGACCCGTGGGTAAGGAAAGGTATTGCGTCAACAGAAACAGAAACATTGCCGGCGTTTGTACCTTTCAGCGACGCACAGCCTGTTGGAGAATCCTCAACGCAGCAGAAAGCCACTGTTGAACAATTGTCAGCAAAAGACTCAAGACCAGAACAATCAACTGATCAGCAGGACGCTGTCTCTTCAACAGATCCTTTGTTCGACGAGCAGACACGTCCCGGGAAACACCGATATTCTTTGCGATCTCGCGCTAAGGACAAATAAAATATTTTGCTTTGCTGAAATTGACAACTGCATTATCCCCGTTTCCCGTGATCAGTTTGAACATTCATATCACTGAAATTTTTGTATAATATATTGAGCTTCCTCCTTGTATCTTTTTACTTCCACAGCCGAGAGACTTTGTGCTTGTATATACATATTGTGTATTGAAGGCCGTAGGGCCGCGCGCGTACTTCCTTCTGGATAGTAGGTCTTGACGCTAGGTTAAAGGCCGTCGGTTCCTGGGAACTCCTAGGGATTGACTATTGCTACACAGAACGAAGTGCGTCAAGAAACGTTGCGGACGGTCGTAGGGAATGGCATTCTCGAAGCTGAATGATTTGGAGGGGGCTAAGGCGCACAGACTTAAGCTGCAGCAACTCAGTCGTACCAAATGTTTCATATTCCAACTGTTTATGTTATTTTTGACTGCTTCTGCACTGTTGGCGGGTGGGGTGTATTACACTATGTCTTACTTCTTACCTGCTACACCTACTCCTACTCCTGACCCTAAACTTGTCACTACTGTTTCCCCTCATTCCTTTCACATGTTACCGGAACACGAGCAGGCTAGACGTGTAGAATTCCGCAACAATTCCTTTATTCAGCTCCTTCATCAGCATCAGTTAGTGGTTAACACTACTAATTGTTGGGTGTGTGGGTTGATGCCACATACTACGGATAAGGGAATTCCATATCTGGTGTTACCGTATAGTTCCCAAGGGTCAGCTCGAGCATTTCAAACAATGTTTCGAAGCGCACTGGGTTTCCACCCCATTCGAGAACCACGTTCCCCCTACTCTGGTCCTACCTCGTATCAGAAGCCTTTGTCGATAGCAATAGAGGATTTGGATAGCGATATCTATGATACCTCGCTTATTCCCGAAGAGGAGATACAAGCTTATAGAGTCCTAAGTAGAGGTGAATACAGTGTGTTCAGCAGCGAAAAACAGCTCAAAAGCTCGCCTCCAATATGGGTCGTACCCCACACTGGTAATTTTTGTCTCATGGGTCGTGGCCGAAGATCGAAAGCCCGACTTGGAGAGAGTGCTTGCACCGAAAATTACATGCTGCCGATGGTCTCGTCCCCTGTGTTTCTGGCTGCCAAGGGTACCTACTTTATCTGTTATGATCGTGCATATGCATGGTTGCCCGCTGACTTCATGGGCTCATGCTTCATTGCAAATCTGTTGCCTCCGACGTTCACTGTAGATGCCGATTATCATAAGACTAGAGTTGTACGAGGCGTAATTAGCGAAGAAGACACTGCCGGTCAAGAGGCAGGAGACTTTTTCAAGGGTTTCCTCCCGTTTTGGGGACCTATGGTTAACAGTAGGAACCTGAGACAGTTGACTCGAGTGGTAGAATCGACAGCTAATATTACTGCCAGTGCCCTTGGTAATATCACCACAGAACTTCAGGCGGATAGACTTATGACGTTACAAAACCGTATGGTTTTAGATGTCATCTTAGCAGATCGCGGTGGGGTATGTAAGGTGATCCATTCGAGCTGCTGCATTTTTATTCCAGATAATGCTCCAACTGTCTATCAAGCCATCTCGAGGTTGCATAAGATCTCCGAATCCATACACGTGGATGTAGGGGATTGGACGCTGCTAGGATGGTTTTGGGGCCTGATGTCGACTTGGGGTTGGAAAATTCTGATGATCATTGGAGTTGTGGTAGTGTTCCTGTTCACGTGTTGCCTTTGTGTGCAGTGTGGTCCTGCCTTATGTGGCCTCTGTGCTACAACGTGTATAAGACAGCCGCCTGTTACCAATGGGACTCGATTGGACAGAGCTATGCTACAGCAACATCTCGATGGTCTGATGAATATCGAGTATGATTCCGACTAGTGCTTGCCTACATGAGGGCAAAAGGAGCGTCTGAGGTTCCGTGACAATTGTAAGTGGTGCATTTGACTCGCACGAATATGGTCGAGTCTGGTATCTATGAACCGCAAATGACGAGTTTGGTGGGTGTGCGCAGTTTCGCTGTGCTAACCTAAACCGTTCGTCTGTTACGTGGGTATTTCTATCTGTACCCACGGGTTCCATCTTAGATACGGCATCCATTTTGTCTCTTGCCCTCAAGTAGCCAGCGAACGGACGTTGTCCGCTTCGCGACCCTGGGACTCCCAAGATATTTGCGGAAGACACATGTTCTTTGTAAGTGTCTTTATAACGAGGGGGATGCTACTGTAAGGCAGATGGCGCCGCTCGAGGCTCATCTTGCCGCACGGACTTATTGTCTCAGCCGTGCATCTCATTAGGCACGTCCCTTTGATGCCTGTATCTCGTGTTTCCCGATACCTCCCCTTTTACACCCTTTCCGATCTCCCCACTGTCTCCGTCTTCCTCTGCACCTGTCCTTCTTCCTATTTCGATCTACTTTACTGCTGATTGGGATTTGCTAATGGTGGGAAGATGGGCTTTTACAGTTGGGAACCGCCAAATGTTTCCGCACTTATGTTCCGGACCTCATGTGTTTTCAAAGTGACCAAAGCGACCCCTCTGGGGGATAACGATGAGAACCGGGTTGTAAACCTTTGTGTATCATGTTGTCTTATGGGTAAAAACTGTATAAAAGGAGCGATTCACAGAACCAATTTGAAGCAGTCTCCCCAAGTTGCACTTGTTGTACTTGTCGTGACTTCTGTGTTCCCTGCAGCAAATAAACCTTGAATCTTTGACGCCGAAGGAAGTGTCCCGTGTCTCTGTGACTTGTACGCCGGAGCAGGTTACCCACGAAGGTTTCAGGTGTTGTGCCCTGGCACCGCTGGGTCTTAAAGAACCCAGTCCTTCAGACGCTCTACATCTCAGCAGATGCAGTGCTCTTGTCTCAGAACTCCCGTTTGATGTGAGTGTTCCTGGCTCATATGCTCATCGATATAATAGCAAAAGAAAAAAATGATGGACGGAATGCTGCACAATGCAAACATTCACTCCCAGTCACAAGGATCTGGGTTAAATCCATCATTTCTTTGCCGACCACCCCAGTTTGGATCCAGCCATATGCAAATCAGTCTTGACCATGTTCCTTGTAGGGACAGTCCAGCCTGAATGCCAATTAATGCCCTCCCTCGACTGGAAACAAGCATCCTGGAACCAGTTTCAGAGCATTTGTTGCAGTTACACATCTATATGATAGGAAATATGTACACATAAACAACAGCTGTATTCTTGTGTTATGTCTAGGTGCTAGTGTCTGGCCAGAAAGAATAACAACATGGTTGTTTGCCCTTGTCTACGGTGTTCAGACTAAATCCCAGGAAAACAGAACTGAAAAACATATGCAGGTTCTGTGTGAAAGTACAATGTGGCACAAAAGCAAATTTGTTTATCTAGCAACGTGTGCAAAGGACATATGATGCCTACAATAAGCACAGTTGAACCAATATAGGGAAAACTACAATGTGTCATGCAGGAAACACACAAAAGGAGCAGATAGAGATGTTTATACTCAAATGAATTGTAAGTTAAAATCCTCTTTAAGAAGTGTCTATTTTGACTTTATCAGAGGTGCCCGTGCTGGTTGATCCAGAGGGTTCTCAGGTGGAGGACAGGCCTAAAGTAAATCAGATTAATCCTTCTCAAGGCAATAGCTCTTTTTCCATGCAATGGGACGCAAAGAGTCTTCTTAATTTAATTCTGGAAGGAAATTTGTAAGCTAAAAACCTCCCAATCTGCTGAGATTGCAGCAATCCAGGCCCGCTTGACAAAGATTGAGGAAAGCATGGCTCAGATCTCAGTATGGCTCTCAGAGGCCAAAACCAGGATTTCCCAATTGGATGATCAAGTGTCATCTATGAACCTCAAAGTCGCCACCTTTCAGGCCCAGAGAACCACGGTGGAATTTAAGTTGGAGGAGTCAGAGAATCATTCCTGGTGCTCAAATCTTCCAATCCTGGGCATCCCCGAGGGCATTGAGGGTCAGCAGACGCTATAATGGATTGTCTCATTTATAAAGAAAATATTCTCCCAGAATTTAATGGTGATCTGACAATAATGAGAGCCCTTTGTGTCCCAGCACACCTCCCTCCTAATGCTAAGTTCCCACGGACTATCTTAGTTAACTTCTGGGACTTTAGGGTCAAGGAACAGATCTTATCAAGAGCCATTAAACAAAGACAGTTTTCCCCTGCAGAAGTGCCTTTATGCCGTATCTCTTCAGACACGTCAGCCTCTGCAGCAAAAAGGCGGAAAGAATTTGTCAAAATGCTAAATTTGTTTAAGGCACAAGGGGCGCAAGCTATGATAGCCCATCAGAGTAAGCTGAAGGTACTAGTTAAGGGTGAATTCCACATCTTTTGCAGTGTTCCAGATGCGCAGGAATTATTGCAACAGATCTCTATGGATAAACCCTAATGTTTTTAAGTTACTCTTCAGTTAGGTGGTTGGGGGGACTTTTTCTTGGAAAAGCAAAAAGCTACTTGTCCACAGAGGATTCTTATTGTTTATTCTGTTTGTTTTCTTTATTATTTTTCCTTTTTTTCACAATGTTTAATGCTGTTAAAAGGCTGTTAAAATGTTGTTTTTTCATTCAGGATGGGGAGGGGATATCAGGGGTGAAGGGCTGTTCAGCTGCACTAGGAACCAAGTCATTGTGCCAGTAGAAGGGCGGATGGGTGGGACAGGTTGTCTGGTTTTGAGCAGGGGCGGCAATCTGCTCAGGCGACAATGGGCCAAGGGTGGGAACACAGGGGTGGAAAGGGACCATGTGGGAAAAAACGAAAATCATATTTTAGACTTTAATACATCCATCCATCAGTATTTAGAAAGGAAGAAGGGGGAAAAAAGGGGGACAAGTTATCTAGCTGGCCATTTGGTGCACACTGCATGGTAAAGGGGAAGTTCTAATACTTTTTATCAGGGAATATAGAAGCGTGTCTTATATCGTAATGGCAAATTGGAAATATGACAAATGGGAAATAAGAAATTACTGAAGGTGGTTTCTTTTAATGTAAAAGGCCTTAATAATAAGAGGAAAATGAGAGGGGGACAGCGATTTTTCTCAATAGGAAGTTTCAGGCTGAGGTACTGAATTCAGCGAGTGATCAAAGTGGAAGATGGTGCTGGGTCACCTGTAATTTAGGATACAGATCTTTGACACTCGCTAGTTTATATGCCTCAGTAGAGGATAATCCCACCCCTTATGAGTAATTCTTTCGATCATTAATCCAAGTTTCAGGTGAGCTCATAGTGGGGGGGGTTTCAATTTGTTAGTGAATCTGAAAATTGATTCCTCATCCAATGCAAAAAAAAGCTAAAGCAAAAATCTTTTAAATTGGTTCAAAGTTATAGTTCAATGCTTGATATAGCTGACCCTTGGCGGGCTGCATTTCCCACTGAAATTGCTTATACCTGCTTTTCAGGGAAATTCCATACTTTCTTTCGTATCGATTTTTTTCTTATCCCTAGGCGTTTGGATTTTAATTCACAAACAATTCTTCAGTGTGGTTTCTCGGACCATGCACTGATTATTTTAGAGTTGGAGTTGGGCGAGTGGTGGCAGCTAAATCGACAATACTTATTTGAGGAAAACTGGGTCTCTTCTATTAAATCAGAAATCAGAGAGTTTTTTTTGTGAAATCATGGCTCAGCTCCACTACATGTGGTCTGGGATTCGTTTAAAGCCTCTTTCAGAGGGCTTGCTATTTCTAAAGACACAGAAAATTCAAGGGTTAGGAGGAAGAGAAACATAGACTTGAGCAAAAAGTGCAAAGGTCCCTTGATAGATTTCTTTCTTGCCCCTCAGTGGCGAACCGTCAACAGTTGGATCAGGCTAAACGGAACCTGGCCGATAAATACTATGCTAAGAGTGAATTCCTATTCCAGCAGGATAGGCAAAAGATTTATGAGGAAAGCAATTATACAGGCAGATTTCAGGCATGGCAGGCAAGAGAGCGGGCTGTTAGTAATCAAATAGTCGCACTGAGATGCCCCACTTCAGGTTCCCATTTGGAGGACTTAGGTGCAGTAGGAGACATCATGGGATAACATTATGAGAGGATATACAGCCAATATCAATGCATCAATATGTCATCTTTGGGGGATTTTCTCCGAAAAAATGAATTACCTGTATTAAGAGACTTAGAAACAAGTTATATGTTGACACCATTCACAAAAGAAGAGCTAGTGGAGGTTATTAAAAGCCTCCTGAATGGTAAAGCCTGCAGGCCAGATGGCCTCCCTGCCGAGTTTTTTAAAACATTCATGAGTGTAATTGTGGATTATCTTGTTTTATTGGAAAATTAAATTCTTGAAAGAGGATCCATACCTCTTTCTTTCAGAAAAGGGAACGTAGTCAGTTTAAAAAAAAAAGGTAAAAATAGTGAAGACCCTAACACATATCACCTGATAACGCTTTTAAATTCTGACTACAAATTAATTACTAAACTTTTAGCCAATCGTTTTAATGGGATCGCCTCACATTTAATCCATCCTGATAAGATTGGTTTTATAGCCAGAAGGCAGCTCGGAACCAATACGCATTTCTTAGTAGAGGCACTGAACTACTTTGAGACCCGAAAGATTTCAGCATTGGAACTCTTTTTAGACACCGAAAAGGCATTTGATTTGGTTATCTCTGAGACTTTTTTTTGTATTTTAACGAAATTTGGCAAACCCTCCAAAATTACTGGGTTGGTTGAGAAATTATATAGGATTGCAGAGGCCAACATTATCATTAATGCCACTCAGGCTGGCCAAGTAAAAGTTAAAAGGGGAACCAGACAAGGATGCCCGCTATCTCCGGTGCTATTACTTTTTTATTGAGCCTCTCGCTACAGCAAACAGGAATAATGGGGATATTTGCCCTCCGCTCCCAACCATGAGTAAAGGTAAATTATACGCCAACGACATTATGCTTATTATAAAGCCGGAAGTGCAGGCAAAAAGCCTTCCAGATTTTTGATCTGTATGAGTCATTTGGTGGTTATAATATTAATAAAAGAAAAACTGAAATAATTTTGTGTGGGTGTGGATCTAGGGTTTTACAACCCGATGTTCTTCCGTGCTTAAATTGGAATCACAAGAGGTACCTAGGGGTCAATTGTTTGCCATTTATTTCAGAACTATATGATTTGAATTACGTCCCATTGCTTTGAAAAGTCCAGGACTTATTTACACAATGGAATTATCACCCTTTAAGCATTCTCGGCAGGGTCGCTCTGATCAAAATCTCGGTGCTTCCACTGTTCAATTTCTTTTTTTCAACAATTCCCTGTGTGTTAGTTAACTCCTTCTTCACGAAATTAGAGTCAATGTTTACATCGTTCCTATGGGATAAGAAAAATCCTCGAATTGCCCTTAGCACGTTATATGAGAAATTGGAAGATGGCGGCCTAGCCCTCCCCAATTTGAGGGAATACTATTTTGCGTATTTTGCACAATACATGTCCAGATTTAAGCAGGGTTTACAGTCGGGTCCTGTCATTAATTTTTTAATGAATTTAATATGCAAAGAAAGTCAGATCCACTGCCCACTCCCAAACTAGTCAATATTTAGATCTCCTAAATTAGTAAGATATAAGTGTTCACACTGTTTTTTTCATAAATGCCAGGCATTTTTTAGACGGTATTCCATTTCAGTTTTTAATGTCATGACCCCAATTGCTGAACTTCTTGTCTTAGCAGGTATTAGAGATTTTTTTAACTACATAAAATTGGACCAAGGCTGGTTTTCATAAACTCTATGATTTTCTCCGGAATGATAGATGGATGAATGTAAGCGAAATGTCTCAATTAATCCCCGGCGATTTCCTCCTCCTTGGGTCATATAATATTCTCAGTAAATTCTTTAGCAAACTTGATCTGCTTCAGATTACTGGCCAGATACAGTTAGTCTTTGACTTGCTGGAGGATAGTGCAGGGAAAAATCCATCCGGGGGATTGGAAAAAATATTTAGCTGCAATTAATGGGGTAAATTTGGAGGCCAAGGCCAAAACAAAATGGGGTAAATATGAGGACTTGGAAATTACAGCAAATATGTGGTCTACAATAATTTCTACAATAATTTCTTTAAATTTTAGTTCAGTCAGAGGAGCTAACTGGAGAAGGATGTTATATTTCCACACGTGGCTACTGTATAGAACCCCTTGCTTTGTAGCCAAGGTTTACCCCAATCAATCGGGACAGTGCTTACAGTGCCATATTCACCCTTCAGCCAATTGGAGCCAATTGGACTCACATAATGTTAAGCGTCTGATCTTAAATAGGAAAGCATTTTTTTTGTCTTTGCACACATTTGCATTAAGCTTCCTCTCAGATCAAAAGAGATGTACTAAAAGCAAGTTTATACTGTTTCACCATGTAAGATGCTCCAAAAGAGATTAAATGGGAGACATGGGAAAATTAGTAAGAGGTCCCATGTTGCAAAATGCGAGGAATTTTTCCAGCGTTTGGAGTCTTATGCAGTACTTCAAGCAGGTATAAATCTGAGTACTAATTGCCACTCAGAGCTTTAAAGCGTAGGAATCATGGCAAATATGATACAGGACAGAACCAATTCTCCTTCTGAGTCAAAGCAAAATCTGACAGAACCAGTGCTCAGATCGTCAAAGATCAAAATGTAAATCTTTAGACTAGAATAAGTAGTTCGCTGAATTGTACATAAAAATAATAATTGCATCATAATTATCATGTGAAGCTTCATAAAAGACCTTCCTTGCTAAAATATAGTTATCATGTCTGCAATTTTTGAATGCTTTAACATGACAAGACAGAAACAATGTTACATTTGTTTTTGAAGAAAATCAGTTAGGTGATGGCTGGCATTTTTCATTAAAAAAAAACTTCCAGAATGTTTTTTGTACATTTCCTCACCAGTGTTACATTAACCTGCAGAGTTGGTCCACACCAGCAGCACCATCTTAAGGCAATAACAATACTCATTTTAAACTCGGAGAGAGACTTGCAAATGCCAAAGAGTGGTTAGTAGAGCAACTTAACATCAATGGATGTAAATATTTGTCAAGCACCTTCCTCGTTGATTTGATTGTAATTCTCGGTCACATACTTGATTTCTGAGAAGCTAGTTGTGTTATCATTAACTTAACTTTCATGCATTACTCAGTCAGCAGCTTAATGTTTTTGTGAGTCCGATTGCTCGTGTTCTGCAATTCGAGCTTAATGTTGTCCTATATGTTTGTTTTGGGCATTAACTTTTAGTAATACAAGTTTCCTCATTAAGTAATGTTTCTCGATGTGAATCCACTGCTTCTTTCCATCCATTGTTACAATGTCCAGTGTTGTGTAGGAATTTTGAGAGAACATACTTTATATCACTTGTCACTTTAGCAAGAGACCCTTCTCTTCTTAGCTCTCCAGATTGTCTTGTCCAATTCAAAGCATAATGTTTGAATAAAGGGAATCCATTTCATGTTCTTTGTTACTCCTCCTTTTATGATTACGAAGATACGTAAACACCTTCTGGAAGCACAACTCATTCACTGTGAAAAAAACACCATGGAAAAGATGTACTGTTATGGTAGTTTCTCTGCACAACTACCTTAAATATTTATCATTGGTTTGATTGAGGAAACTGCCTTCCCTGACACTGGTGTGCAGTAGATGTCATACAAGATGTGTGACATCCCAACCCAGGACAACGCTATGGAGATAACACGACAAAAGCTCAAAGAAAACACCCAATGGCTTATAAACTCTTTGCTCCATTGTGATTGGACTTTGTCAATTAAACACGACTCTCGACATGCATCAATATACTCTTGGGCCTAAGAGTGTGCCTAGTCCAATTCAGCTGCGGGAAATAGGCTGTATGTCACCTTGCTACACAGAATGGAGCTAGTTTGATAGGTACTATAGGTAACGTTGAAGCCAACATAGATGTTGTTTGATCATGGCTGATGGTAAAAAACTTAGTCAACAAAGGTCTTCACAGCATACTGTTGATGTAACCGAGTATACTCAAACTGTTTGCTTGGGTGAGCAGTCAAAATATCGAAAATAAAATATCTGCCTACACTAATATCGAGGTGACAATATCGTAGGGACAGAATATCGATGTTAAGAATATCGATGGACAGAATATCGGCCCTAAGGTAAGTAATATCAATTTTTTTATATTGATGTAGGTAATATCGGAGTTAGTAATATCGATATCAAATATATCGATGTTACTAATATCGATGTTACTAATACCGATATTTATATTATTATTATTATTATGTATTTTAATATGTATTTAATATGTATGTGTTATATTTGTTTTGTTAAGTGTTCTTCTGGTTTTAAAATATATGTATACAATTTTTATATGTAAATCATGTTTTTTTAAGTTAATTTTGTGTTTTAGTACCGTAGCGGGTTGTGGGTTTATATGGGATTAGGGTGGGTAGTAATTTAATTATACTAAATTAATTATTAATTTTTAGGAATTATAAATTAATTTTAATTAATTTTTGTGTTTAAGTTCTCTAGCGGGTTGTGTGTTAATAGTGGAATAGGGTGGGAAGTGATTTAATTGGAATTAAGTAATATTTTATGTTCATTATTTGCTATGGAAAATGTAATTATTGTTACTAATTATTAATTGGTAACTCCTTTTTATTAATTGGTAATGAATTGTTATTAATGTATTAATTGATAATTATGTTAAATGTATTATTTTATTATTGGAGTGTGTTGTGCGTTAGAGGGGAATAGTGTTGGAAGTAATTGAAATCTAATGAAGCAATTAATTAATTTATTGTTGGGTATTAATAATTAATTTATTGGATATTAATTATTAATTGGTAATTAGTTTAGATCATAATTTGTTGGTTATGAAAATTAGTTTATTGTTGTTTTATCATTAATTGGTAAATACATTGTATGAAAAATGATTGATTGACTTTTTAACTAATATATTAATCAGTAATTACTAATAGCTACTTAATGTTTAATAATTATTATTTTTCGGTATTAAAAATGATCTAATTTTCCAATATTTGTTAATTGGTAATTAATGTTTAAAAATTAATATGCTTGTTGTTATTAAAAAATTGTATTTTTCGATATTTATTATTTGATAATTATTACTTATTAATTATTATTTATTGGTATTTAATATTAATTTATTGTAAATTAGTTATTCATTGATATTTATGTTTTTAATAATTATTTATTGGTATTTGTAAATAGTTATTTAATAATTAATTGATTAATTCATGAAAAAAATACTATTTATTAATTTTGTTATTTTCAACTTCTTCGCTATCCAACACTTTCCCTGCTGTTGCCCTTTCTGGAGTTGGAATAGTAATTTTAACTCTTACGCTAGCCAACACTTTTCCTACTGTTCCACTCTCTGAAGTTGGAATAGTAATTTTTACCCCTACTCTATCCAAAAGTTTCCCTACTGTTGCACTTTCTGGAGTGTTAGTAGTAATTGTTACCCCTATGCTATCTAACACTTTCCCTACTGTTGCACTCTCTGGAGTGGGAATATTAATTTGTACCCCTACCCCTAATTAATTGATTAATTCATGAAAAAAATATACTATTTATTAGTTTTGTTGTTTTCAACTTCTACGCTATCCAACACTTTCCCTGCTGTTGCACTTTCGGGAATTGGAATAGTAATTTTGACTCTTACGCTATCCAACACTTTTCCTACTGTTCTACTCTCTGGAGTTGGAAAAGTAATTTAACCCCTACACTATCCAAAAGTTTCCCTACTGTTGCACTCTTTGGAGTGTTAGTAGTAATTTTTACCCCTATGCTATCTAACACTTTCCCTACTGTTGCACTCTCTGGAGTGGGAATAGTAATTTGTACCCCTAGTCTATCCAACACTTTCCCTACTGTTGCGCTCTCTGGAGTTGGAATAGTCATTTTTACCCCTACACTATCCAACACTTTCCCTACTGTTGCACTCTCTGTAGTTGGAATAGCAATTTTTACTCTTACGCTATCCAACACTTTCTCTACTGTTGTTTTTTTGGGAGTTGGAATAGTAGTTTTATTCCCTCTGCTATTTAATATTTTTTGTAATATTTTAGCTAATGTAGTATATAATACATTTTTAAAATATTAAAAGTAAATGATATTTTTTAATTTGTTATACATAATTAATTCATTTTTATTTATGTTATTGTTTTATGTGTATAGATGTATTAGTAATTTATAATATTTTTAAATAATTGATAAGTTATTAAATTAATTATTATAACTGGTTATTAAGTAAGTATATATATTATATAGTATATGTATATGTTTAATTCATGTTTTATTTTTAACTATGTTTATTTTTTTTATAAGTATTATTTAGTTTATTTTACATATATTTTTTAACAAAAAAAAAGATATTTTTAATAACGATATTTTTGACATCGATATTTTTTTTCCAATATTTTTGTACTTACCATGTTGTAGATAGGATGTCTATATTCTTGACATCGAAATTCTTGCTCCGATATTTTTGTAGGGGTGTGTTTTGACCTTCGAAATTTTGTCTGTGATCTGTTTGCATCGGGGCTGAACTGGCTACCAGGCGTTTTGGCATGCTGCCGAACTGGGGGCTGATTTTGTTGATGGGGACCTGGGTGTGCTGAACAAAATTCGTTTTGCTTTGTTTATTTCGAAGCACACGCAGGTCTTCATCAACTAAATTAGCCCTCACTGCAGTGACATCAGCCCTCAGCTCGGCAGCATGCCAAAACGCCCTGTAGTGAGTCCGGCCCTGATTTGCATGTATAATGCTTGCACGTGTCCCAAAAATAAAGAGTTGCATGATCTATGGAACTGTGGTATACAAGTGTGTGGTTTAAAAGCAAGCCCTGTGTACATTCATATGGCAGGGAATGAAAAACAGCAGACACAGGGCAATGGCCATTGAGTAAATGGAGACATCATTAATGTCAGTGAGACCCTTGCCCTCCTCAAGCTTTCATCCCTTTAATTGAACTTGAACTTGAACCTCCAACTAGTTACTTTTTTTCTTTTACGTTTTCTCATTTGCAGAATGGAAATGCTTTACTGAATGCTTTATATGTGTCACAAAACACAGGAAAGCAAGTTTAAAAGTTGATATGCTGGCTCAATATTGCCAAGCATTTTAAACATGAAAATATGTCTCTTCATTTTGAAAGGTGTTGATTCTTCTAATTGACCTTCCTGCACTGTGAGTTTTCACACTGAAGACAGAAACTAATAAAGGTTCTAAGTAGAAAGACTCTTAGGTTGGTGGATCATTTTGGAGTAATTGCTTTTTGCTTTGTTAGGAACTTATTCAGAGTGATTGTAGTTCACCATTATTTGTTGAAAAACACCTATTTTAAATGTTTCACCTACCATCTTGATCCACTAATGTTTCACGCTGCCAAAGAGTCTACCATTGCTGTTCACCAATCTTTTCAATCCACAACTATGTGGAATAAATAGACGAACATTAATCTTGAGAAAACCAAGTCCAATAACTAAAAAAGTCAATTTAAATAATCAAAGCAGATATGCCAACAACGCGGTCCGCATTAAATAAAATATGTGACTTGTTTCTATTTTACATCCAAATTGAAATGGAGTCAACTTTAATTTTAAACATGACCCACAACATATATGAAAATGTGTCAGGCTAAGAATGGAAGAACTGGGATAACCTTGTGAAAAAATGCTCAAGTAAACTTCAAATCTGCAAACCTACTCTGAATGTTTAATATGCTACCACAAAAAAAAAGAAAGTAGCACACCCCTTGAATTTGGCCATGCAGCTACAAATCAGACAGTTTAGTCTGTTTTCAGTAAAATCACATAGTATGAATGTATGCTTGTATATATATATTCTGCGTTATATTATCCTAAATTAATATAAGCCCGAATATATTTGCTAAGTTTTCTGCCTTGCCAAGCTCACTGAGGGTGAGACTTTTCTCCAATATAACAAATTATGTGCAACAGTGTTTTCCTTACTGAGTTCACATGTACTGAATGTAAGATTTTGCTACAATAATGTTACCATTGCAGGACATCTGCCTGGGAAACTGTCCTGTTGAACCTTCTTCAATGCTCTATCTAAATGAGCATTGTCTTAAGGTTTCACATTCTGGATGGTTTAAGGATTGCATAATTGTTCCACCTATTTTTTTGCATTTTGTGTCTTCTTCATGTCGCCTAACATACACTCCATACAAGCTGACCAATGGACTGACTGGTCTGACCAGATGAGGTGATTACAGGAGGTGTCACCCCCGGAAAATGCTAACAATATAACATTGTCAGACCTAACCTATATGAGGAACTCTTGCAAACTATTGTGCTCTTGTTGTTGCTCTCTGGCTCACTCTCGAACATTACGGTGATAGTGATGAATGATTTGCAGTTTTGCATTGCCTGCTAATTACGACTTGCTAACTGAGATTTTCCAGAACTTAGGGACTCATCTGGATTCTTTCCTGAACTGACACATATTCTATATGCAATTGTGGTCTCTTGCTTAGGTGACTACTCAAACTGGCAGAATTATTGAGCTTTGGTGCTTATTTTGACCTTTTGTTATTTGTCCTATTACCCTATGCAGTCTACGATGCACTTATTTCTCTAATATTTGATAAAACAAACTAAATGTACTACTTTGTCTCAGATGTCTTGTGTTATCCTTATATAGGTGAGGGTGCATTTCCAATTTGGGTTCCCTAATGACTAGGGGAGATCCTAATGGATAGATCTGGATCTGAGAGCATCACATTGTAATGTTATTATTCTTAATAGCTTTAGCTGAACTCTTTCTAGGTATGATTTTGGCTTGCCTACATTTCTTCAGAAGATTTGGGCTTGCAGTGATAATCCTATACCTATATAGTATTGTATTGAGAGTAATCTAGATGAGCTTGATATCAATGTTGTAATTCAGTTGTCCAAATTCCTGGTACTTAGTATATGACTGCTGTGACCCTTTATATCCAACCCCTCTCAGCACCCAGCAAGGTCCATTGGAGGACCACGAGAGAGGTAAGTTTATACTTGAAAATAACATCCGTTTTAGTATATTAAGGCCCAGTAAATGCTACAGCACTGGAATTGTCAAAGTTCAATTTAACAAAACTATATGCCGACAGATGATTTTCTATTCTCTAAAGTAGTTTACTTTTACTATTTTGAACAGAAGACATAAAAGATCCAACGCATATAACATCAATAACATCACAAATATTTGTGCTAGTGGCTGCATACAAGACCTCATGGTTCCTCTAATAGAAGCCTGTGAAACTGCATAATTTTCTGCTTCTGGAGCAGGTCCCATAGACTGTAAGCAAAGGAAGAGGCAATATTCCATCTCCGTGGACCTTATTCCTGTGTATTTAAAAGAGGTGCTTCACTTATTGTGAATCTAACCGCATACAAATTAAGACAATCTTGCTTCTCCTTGTATATGTTTCAGTTAAGCAACGTGCATTGTAGCAAGCAACTATATGCAGGAATAAAATAATGAGGACCGGGCAGTGTATTTTGCACATTTTGCACCCAAAGGTCACAAAAGGTGGGGATTTCAAAGTGCACAAGGAAGTCCCCAATGGAATGTGTACTACTTCCTAACATGAACCCAAGGGGCACATGCCTATATGTTGCCTGCACAGCTGGGGCATTTTAAGAGCCATATGTAAGTGATTTAATACGTGCACCATCCACCTGTACTAGGAGGGGGTATCAGGGCCCCAAATGATAACATAGGACAGCCATCAGCACTCTCTCAAGGTGTAGTTTTGTTGATTTGTGGGTTACTCCGCTCCAGAAGCGTACACTTTAATAGGGTGCGTCTGTGCAGCAGGCCCCTGCATATGTTTCATAATTAGGCACGTTGGGCACGGCCTCGGTGCGTCACTTTTACGGCGCCGGTGCGTCACTTTTTGTGACGCACCAATAACGAAAAAAATGGGCCTTGTTGCACCATATTTACATAGTGACGCATCTAGGTAGATGCGTCACTTTGTAAATCCCTGCGCCACATCATACCTGCGCCAGGTATAATGTATGCAAGGGGCGCGTTTTAACGCAAGAAAGGGTCATGGAAGTGACGCAGTGAAATCTATAAGATTTCACTGCGCCACTTCTAGGACACAAATGCGTCAATTTCTTACGCCTGCCTCACAGCAGGCGTAAGACTGACGCAGGCCCTTTCACATGGGGCTTGCCCCATGTGAAAGGACACATTGCTGGAGTTGTGTCACTTTTGTGACACACTCCAGCAATGCGTCACTTTTGCGCCATACAGATACGTCAGAAATACTGATGTATCTGTAATCCTTGCACCATGATGCGTCATACTGTAAATATGACGCTTCATTGGTGTCGCAAGGAGCACGCAGTGAAAAGTGATGTATCGCTGGTTTCACGCAGCGATGCGTCACTTTTCATAAATGAGGCCCTCTATACGTAAGTGTACGTAGGCTGATTTGGCACGGTCACTGCAAATGCAGATTTTAAACTGAGTGCTGGTGTTTGGGATTAAAATATAATCATCTGTGAACAGAAATCCGGGCACTCAAATATTCTCCTTATCCCAGTCACGGACTCTTTACAAATCATACAAAGATAAAAGAAAATGGATATGTTCGAATTTTGCCGTCTCTTGGCTGGGCTTATAAAACATTGTCTCCCCTGCCAAATGGCATTCATAATTCCGCGGATATACTTTTAATTTTGGCGA
The DNA here is from genome assembly GCF_964263255.1 of Lissotriton vulgaris. NCBI lineage: Eukaryota > Metazoa > Chordata > Amphibia > Caudata > Salamandridae > Lissotriton > Lissotriton vulgaris. Next base: position 939,404,761 of record NC_141696.1, read on the forward strand.
GACGAATGTGCAAATAAGATTTTTGGGGGGTAAGAAAACAATGTTTAAGGCACTATTCTATCCTTCTGATCGTTGCACTGTGTTTGCTATAATCAGCAATGAAGTAATAACACTTTATACGCTTTATTGATTTTTAAGTCATCAAAGAGTGGCCTCTGCTTACGTCTGCAGTGCTCTCAGGGGCAGAGGGACACAGTGAATGACCTGACCGCTTTTCAACCTTTCCCTCTGAGAGCGAGGCAATAGTCTGGAGCCTGAATACAAATACCTCATTGGAATCAGGGCCCTATTACAATGATGCCCGGGTCATCGGGGACAAATGCATCAAAGGGGGTTTTATCATTACCACGAAATTGAGGAAATCCTTTGATAAATTTAGCTGCTCAGTTCCCAAGGGATGAAGAAATGTGACAACTGGAAGTCTGCAACGTGCAGTTAAATTAGCTGACTCGGATTTTCTTTTTTGTTCAGTTTGTTCAGCTTAGAGCGGCTAAAATCAAAGGATATTAAAATAGAATTAGAGCCCTTTTCTCATTTCTTCTTTCACTGCCAAACACAGTAACTAAACCATTGGCGGGCCTAGACTATAATGTGGGCCCGCCAAACATAAACTGTAATACGCTTTTTTTTAATTTTTATTAATTATAGTTTCAAAAAACGTAATTACCTCCTATTGAAAAGTTGCAGTTAGCAGTCAATATCTAATTTTCAGTGCCCTTTGATTGTTGAAATATTAGCGCTTATCCCTTGTCTTTGATTAGCCATTTAGCCAGTGTTTCATATTTTATTTTCCAGGTCCTGTTTGGTATATATTGTTTCAGGTAATTTTAAATGTGGGAACCTGAATGCCTTCGCCTTCCTTTTACATTTTCTAATTTGCAGCCAGAGTGTATTTAATTTATAATCTACCAAAACAATGAATTCTCTATCTACTGTTGCATGCCACTGAAGACTGGCATACCAATTTGGACCGATTAAGTAATTTCAGTATTACAGGAAGGAATGTAAAGACCACGAGAGTTCAATACTGAAGGAGTGGGGTTCCAAGTTCTAGACTTACTCTGGAATCCCAGGCCGATTACCTTTTTGCCTGCTTTTCAAGTGTGGAGGAGGAAGGAAAATTATTAGCCAATTACTTTACCATTTCCCAGGAACCCAAAGGACCACAGACTCCTAATCCAAATTATATCAATTTATTATAATGCCAAAAATAGTTGGATATATAAACACCTCAAATCGAGAGTGTAACAATAGATGGGCTCTAGCACAAATCAGAATCTACTAATAATATTTAAGTGGTGCAACATGCACAGAATAGCCAATTCCAAAATTGAGACGCAAATGATCATAGAAACCACATCCAGGGTCTTCTTTCTTAATGGATAATTGACACAACACTATCTGTCCCTACACTACCTCTATCGTGGCATTCCTACTTAGAATTTCCCCGGCAAGCCCCAGAAAGGTGTCCGCACGTGAAGGCTTCCTAAGAAGCATACTCACTTTATTTAGGTTGAGTGGCTCAAAGCTACAGAGCTCGTTCTAAGATTCTCTCCCTCCTCCAGGTAAGGCAGATGTCCCTTGGGCTCTGTCCCTATCCTTAATACAAAAGGTGAAAATCACACCTACAAATGCATCACATGACTATTTCAGCCAGTTGAACACCGCCTTGTAGGTAACTTTCCATGAAACAATAGTACGTCCAGGTTCTTGCTCGACAATCTTGGTACCCGGGCCTTTCCAGACACGAAAGACATCCTCCCTTGTTATCGGTTCCACTTGTTCAAAGGCATCTTCTCCTCCCAATGTCTGGCTAACTCCTGAAACAAAGACATCATTCCAACTAACAAAGACGAAGTCTTGCACCTGCAACAAGGATGTGAAAAGAAAAAAATATTCCACAGACACAGAAACTCTAATTAACATTTTCACTTAGAGCAAACAAGAAGAAATGAAAGTTAGGCCTATCAACTTCAGCTTACATAAGAACAGTGCACAGATTTAAAATACAAACATACATCAATCATTAATATGCACACATTATATAAGCCTTTATATGAAAAATTCATTAGTCATGAATACACTTCACACGTATATAAATCTTCTAAACACGTACATTTACCACTTTTATTCTTTGATTACATGAAGAAAATATCTAGCACTTCACTCACGTTATTACAATTCACGCTCTAATACCTTAATTTTAATACAACAATATGTGGATGCGGAACGACCATGATAATGCACTACTACAAAATAAAGAGCAAAGTTGCGCTCCATCAATAACATTAATCATTTTAGCTTTTGGAGGAGAGCAGTGCACTCCTTTGTTTTTGGAGGCATCTTGCAGGTTGGTTCTTTCCTTCCATTTAAACAACACTGATATTTCCTGTACAACAAACCTTGGTTAAAATTACCTTGAGTTGATCATTGTTTTGTTTATTTCACATAACACAAACTTACTTACAAGGATCTTTTTAGGGATCTACACAGAATAGTTGCCTCTGAAACATGAGGCCAGGACCGGCCTTAGGCATGTGCAAGCTGTGCACCTGCACAGGGCCACCAAACCCCAGGGGCCGCCACACCAATATATATCCTTAATATATTTATCCTCTGAGGATGGATACATATTTGTGTGGCGGCCCCTGGCAGGGATTTGGTGGCCCCTGGCAGGGATTTGGCGGCCTCCGGCTCAGTTCCACTTGTAAACACCCTGACCCCCCCCTCTTTATTGGCCTCCGCGTTCTGCCCCACCCGGACCCCCTCTTCCGGGGCCCCCTACCTATGCTCCCTGCCCAGGGCCACCATGAACCTAGAGCCGCCCCTGATGAGGCATTTTACACTGGATAGCACCATGTATCTTGGGGTCCCGTTGAAACTAGATTACTTATCAATGACCTCAATAAAACATAAAACTGAGGTAGCACAATGAAAATATTTTGTACACGAATCATGTTTCCTACATTACACATCTGTACGATGTGACGTACAATGCAAACATGTGGGTTGCTCATAATTAAGACTGCTTCTCCTGCCATGATCTTTTTAGCAATGGCACAATTTCCTGCTTCCTAAATATGAATGTTACCTCAGCTGGAGCACATAGCACTCACCAAAACATAGTTAGTAACAACGCCTTTATCCTCCTGTGGCCGGGAGTAGGCCACCCTTCCTCCTTCAACTCATTTTTTTACTGCTCTCCTTGTGTGTCTCTGCCTACACTGCAGCTAAGGGTATTGGGTGCCACAACACCGATGTTGCATTTTAGGAATGCTACATCCCTTCCTATGAGTCGACTTCTGGATATGTATCTGGTTTTCAATGTCCTCCCGTATCTACTATTGCCCTGATTAGACGAGGAGTGAACTGAGAACATTATAGCACCTTATTTGGGCCTCTAGGCAGCCCTAGGAGTACAAATTGGATTGTACAAATGTGTTCTTTTGATCTCATTTGAACCTGTAACCTATGGCATGATCTATGCATTGTGGACCATATGCACACATTCTTTCATCACCTATTCTTGCTTTGCATTACTATGTATGATTTGACAATATAGGTTTTGAATCAATGCATACTGCTACTTATGACACTGTTCGCAATCAATCAATCATAAGCATTCAAATCTAAACAGAATAATGGATAAACTGAGAAATTGGCCCGGCGCAAAACTCACTCAAAAATGTCAGCTTATTCAGTTGACATGTGTTACATGAACTTGAAGAAGGGGCAGTGGGGAGAATAGGAACAACATTCCAATGAACAAAAATTAGGACAAAATCAAAATGATTGATCTGAAATATTCATGTTGGCTTATTTCGATGCCCAGATATTATGGTCATACAAAAGTTACAACAGATCAAGTGATATACCTACATAGTTAGGCTATGCCTCTTTTTGGATCGCACCCTAATATGGATATTACATCCTCACCAACATAACAAGTAAATAGTCAAATTGTTAGATGCAAAGAGTAGGCACAGTACTGATGTAGTCAGCACGTGTTTCGCAGAATTTCGACTTCTTTAGGGCTAATTTAAGTTGTACATTTGTAGATAAAGGCACATTACATCCTCCTTTGTGTAAAAGCAAAACAGTGTTATGTTATGTTATATAAACTTATAACACAAGCAGATACTCCAAGGAGTGTCCCGGTTCAAATCTGAAAAGGGTCAGAATTGGAGTCAGAGGACAGAGCTAGAAGAGAACGGTTTTCAACTGTTTCTTAAAGATCATAGGATCTTTGACCCCCGGGGCGGTCAATGGCAATGCATTCCATGCCAACGCAATTATCCAGGCCAAAGAACTCCCGCCAAGATTCTGGCGATTAAACCGAGATGTCTGCGCCAAACGTTGAGAGGAGGAACGCAGCTGTCTCGCCAGAGTATAGAAAGCAAACCTCTTCTGCAAATAAATGGGTCCCAGACCATGGAGGGCTTTGTGGGCAATAGATGCAATTTTTAATTTTATTAGCGCCTCAGCCGGGAGCCAATGCAGAGATCGCAAATGGGAGCGCACACTGCACCTGCTGGAGAGGCCTAGCAGGAGTCTGGTGGCCAAGTTTTGAATCACCTGTAGCTTATTCAGAATTTCTGCTTCTTTAGGGCTCATTCAAAATGTACATTTGTAGATATAGGCACATTACATCCTCCTTTGTGTAAAAGCACAACAGTGCATTTCTGCAAGAGTCTTCACATTGTGTCTTTATCTACAATTTCTCTATGAAACCATAGTTTCCTTACCTGAATTTGGAAGATGTTGATGCAGAGGTGAGATTTTGAATTGATATATGTATACACCCAGGATCTCCAAGATGACCGCTAAGATGTCTCCCGTTGATGACTACAGCAGCATACCAGTCATTCACGATTACATCACTCACAGGACTCTTCTGCAGGTAAAGGAAGAAGCATGTGAGACGGAGGGGAAGAGACTGATAGGACAGAGTACTGCAGGAGAGAGGGAGTCCTGGATTGTTGGTCTCCTGAATGAGTCCTAAAAGAAGAGGTATTACTGTTGGCTGGAACCACGACTGAGGAAGAGAGAAGCAGAGCAGCTGACAACAGCATTAAAGCCATCCACCCCTGCGGTCTGAGACACCAGAGGATGCTGAGGGCACCTACACAGTGACCCAGGAGGGTTGTGACCGAAGACTCCTGTTGCAGGAAATCTACGCAGGGATAGACCAGACGGAGATGAGACAGTAGGACAAGAGAAAGTACAGATTGCTCCCTGAAGGAATATGAAACAGAGGAAACATATCCCTGTAGACTCCTTATTCCAGTTTTCACTGAGTGCCATATTAAGTATCCGTTTTACTGATATTTCTATCTAAGCTGCCTCCATATGGATGTCCCTAGTGGGAGGGTCAGAGAGGGGAAACCCCCTAAATACAAGAGTGGTGTCAGAAGTGGGATTTGTGTGTCTCTTCCACCATGACGCAACCCATAACCATGGAGGCAATGGTAACCCAGTTGGTGGAGGAACAGAGGCACCTCCAGCTCATAGTGGAGAATCAAGTGCAAGAGGCCTAGAAAGAGAGGGAAGCCTTCCAAACCGCACTGAAAGAGCAGGCTGCTCTGTTAACAATAAACCAACAAGTCCAGGATACAGCCATCCTATGCCTTAAAGATACCATTACCATTGCCTGCGTACACCCCAATGTTCATGGTTCCAACCGAAAGAAGTTCCAGGATGGAGATAACCCAGACTATTTTTTTCAGAAATTTTGAGTAGGTAGCAACAACCACTGTCTGGCCCCAAGAGATATGGGTCCAGTACATTGCACCCCTGTTATCAGTCGATTGCAAACAGTTTATCAGGCTAAAAATCCAGGCAGCACCTGAGCCTTCAGTGACTTCAAGCATGTTATTCTAGAATACCTGGTCCGTGACCCCAAATATTACAAAGTAAAATTCTGCAAAGCAAAATGGTTAGCAGGAGATAACCCCAGAGCATAATATATCATCTAATCAGAGATCTGGGAAATAGGGGGTTGCAACCACTCAAGTCCACGGTGGATGAAATAACAGAAAAGGTTTACATAGAGCAATTTCTTGATCCCCTACCCCCTTATACCAGGTCTTGGCTAAAACAGTATCTTAATCTGTCCTTGGGTTCAGCTGTAGATTTTACGTGTGCATTCCATTGGTCTCCTGAGTTCAAAGCATAACCTCTGTGATACCCAGGGGAAAGTACTAAGGCCGCAAGTAGAGGAGGAGGAACCCCTATGGATCCCAAAGGAATAAGAGTTTGGTTCATGGGTCGAGCCCCAATGGGAATGTTACTCCAAGGACCACGATTCTTCCATTGCGCTGAATGGGGTCATATAGTCAGTCATTGTCAACAGTAGGCACCTGCTGGTGAACCAATGGAAATCAGTTTCAGTTGGAGCAGAGTTCTCCATGCAGGATAAGAGAATAAAATATAGAAAGGCAATATACAAAAATTCCAAACCTATTGATGTGCTTCTTGACACTGGCTGTCATTATACAGAGCGAGGAACTTATTCCATCAGCCCTGATTAGACCCAAGGAGTTTGTACAGGGGTCCTATCCCATGGCGGAGGTACTATTAGAAGTGGTAGGGGAACCACAGCTAAGAAAGGTGGGGCTAGAACCAACACTACCAGAGAAGGTAAATTTGGGATGTGATCTACCTCACTTTGACACATATCTGTCTAACTTAATGCAACAGACCATAGCCATCGACTGGTTACAAGAAGCCCCTTATTGCAAGGTAGATCTAGAAACTCAAATACCCCAACAATCAAAAACAAAGAAAGAGAAAAGAGAGGGACAAAAACGATTTAATGCAACTTTTCAACCCACCAATGCTTGTGACCTTCTCTTCTGAAGACCTGCTAACACCCCTCCCGAAGTTTTTAGTCAGCCAAGAGAGATGATGGGTCGCTGGTACCTGCCTTGGAATAAGCTGCTTAACCAAGGCCCGGACAGGTAGGCCCATATTTTTCAATAAAAAATGGGTTGTTATACAGGGTAACACAGATTGGTGAAAAGGTGGTGGAACAGTTAGTAGATCCTCAAGGAAGCTTTCAGGAAACAAGTCTTGCAACTTGCACACAGTCAGGGGAAGGGTGGCCATTACTGTCAGGAACATACTCTGAACTACCTCCTGGAAAAATTCTATTGGCCTGGTGTATATAAGGAAGTGGCCAAGTTTTGCTAGGCATGTTCTCATTGCCAGGTGGTGAATCCTGCAGAAATAGCAAAGGCACTCCTTTGGCCTCTCCCTACTAATGAGGAACCCTTCTGGTTAGTGGGTAGAGACTTTGTGGGACCATTACCCCCTCTGCTCATGGTCACAAATCCAACCTGGTTTTGTTGGACTACAATACTCGGTATCTCGTTTGTTTTTATGGGTAGGATTTCCCAGTGAAATCTTAATGGACCAATTGGTCTCCATGTATGTCCCATCTCATGACCCACGTGTGTAAAACCCTAGCCATCCAACAGATACTCACTGCATAATATCCCCAAACTTATATATTCATGGAACACTATAACAAAACCATCAAACCCATGTTAAAAAAATCATAAGTTGGATGGTAAATAACAATTGGTATTATTTGCTATCAGGAATCATCAACATAAGTCTACAGGGTTTTCTCCCTTTGAGCTTTTGTTCAGGAGAAAACCACATCTCCTTTTGGGCCATGGCAGTGGAGCAATGGATGTTGGAAGAGGATCAGGGAAAGCCATTATTGACCTACTGTACGAACTTAAGAAGCCCTCTAGTTACACTTTGGAAGGAAGTACATGCCATCTTGACCCAATCCCAGATAATGCAGAAGCAGGCATACTACTAAGGGGCTAAGTTATGTGAGCTCACTAGAGGACACATGGTACTTATTTTACTACCCACAGCAGACAAGAAATCGCTGGTCAACAGGCAGAGTACTCATTCTGTCTTAGAGAGAGTAACCCCTGTGACTTATAGAGTTACTCAATGGAAGGGTGTTGGACATATATACCACATTACCATATTTATAAAATGGGAGGAACTCCCCAATCACCAGGTGACAAACGTTCCTATTGGTCTAATTACCATCAGTACACCCCTGGATGTATCAGTCCATACTTGTTTTGCCCTGAATAAGCCCCTATAAAAATAAGGAAGGAACTGACTGAACAACAAAGGGGGCAATTGACTATCCTCCTTAGCCACTCATGATATATTAACCGATGGTACCAGGGTCATTCAGCTAAAACGATACTGTATTCCTGAAGCCAGACATCAAGCAATGGAACAAGAGATTTTGTCACTACTGGCAGCTGATATAATCGAACCATCACAGAGTGAATGCTGTTCCCTGGTGGTTTTGGTCCCTAAGGAAGAATGGAACTTTGCGGTTCTGTGTGGACTTCTGCCAGTTACACGCCATTTCTCATTCTGACTCGTACCCCATGCCACGGGTTGATGAACCGGTGGAATAACTAGGGCGTACAAGAGTAATGGCAACCTTGGATCTCACAAAAGGGTACTGGCAGATACGATTGGCCCTGGGGGCTAATTTTAAGATTTTACTCAGCAACATTCCAATGGTTGATCGGCAGATGACTTAAAAAACACCAGTCTTACGCTGGGGTGTACTTAGATGATATTGTGGTATACAGCCCAGGTTGGGAGACCCATTTGTCACACCTAAAACAGGTGCTCCAAACACTCCAACAGGCAGGGCTTACTCTGTACCCCAAAAAGAGAGTGTTCGCCACTCACCACATTGATTACCTCAGATACTCCATCCATCTCAGATGAATAATGTTGATGCTATTTATCAGATCCTGCAAGTCTCTTCAAAAAAATGATTTAAAACTTTCCTGGGCCTTGTGGGATATTACTGTGACTTTGTTCTCCAATTTGCGGAGATTGCTAGCTTCTCAAATACCTGCTGACCAACACACACACAGGGAAAGGTATTGAATGGACTCAGACCACCGAGCATGCCTTCCGCCATTTAAAAGAGATACTCTGTAGCTCTGCTGATTTGACCAAAATTTTGAAAACCTTTCATCCTCCAGACTGAAGCATCAGGCCGGGGGTTAGGGGCTGTATTGTCCCAGACTGACTCAATGGGTGATTTACATCCTGCCTTGTATCTCAGATGCAAACAGTTTCCTTGGGAGACCCATTATGCCACCATAGAAAAGGGGTGCTTCTCCATCAAATGGGCCATGGAGGCCCTTCAATACTACTTGCTGGGTCGTACTTTTTACTTGTTGACTGATCATGCACCCCTCACTTGGCTAGTGCAAAATAAAGACACTAACTCCAAGATACTTCAATTAATTCTGGCACTGCAAACTTTCTCCTTCCAGACCTTGCATGTGCATGGCAAGCTTTAAGGAAATGTGGACTTTCTCTCTCATTGTCCCATCACTGAAGGCCTCACTTGTCCATTCCAGGAAGAGAGGCAATGTGATAGTTTGACCATCATGCCCGGTATCTCCAAGATGGCCGCTAGGATGTCTCCCGTTGATGACTACAGCAGCATACCAGCTGTTCACATTGACATCACCCATGGAATGCCCCTGTAAGTGAAGGAGGAAGTACGCAAGTCTGAGGGGAAGAAACGGACAGGACAAAGTACTACGGGAGAAGGAGGTCCAGGATTGTCGGTGTCCTGAATGTTGTTGGCTGGAAACATGACCATGAAAGAGAAGGACAGTCAACCTCCCCAGAAGACCCAAGACACAGGAGGATACTGAGGGCCCGATGCTGTGACCCAGGAGGATGATGGCCGAAGACTCCTGTTCCGGGACAAGAAAAAGCACAGACTGCACCCTGAGGGAAGAACAGACAGAGGAAACAGATCCTTGTAGACTCCTTTTTCCAGTTCTCACTTAGAGTCATAATAAAATATCCTCTATCAAGAGATTTCTGTCTAAGGTGTTTGACCTTGGACCTAAGGTGCCTGACCTAGTCAGTGAAAATGCTCTCCTACCCCACAGCTCCACCACCTAAGTACTGCCCCTGAGCGCTCTCTGACCTTTGTGTCAGGGTGTTTGAGCCTCTACTCCATAGGCAGGCTCCCGCCTGCGCCTCATCCCTGGTGCTTCCGTTGGAGAGCATTCTGCTCTTCTGCTGTTTTTCCCTCTGTCTTTCTTCTCTGTCCTTTGATCCTTTTGCCTTTTCTACTTCTTGATGCCTTTTAGCTTGGTTTTCTGTTTTTCCTTTTTCCTGTTCCTTTTTCTGTGCCTCCTTCTCTTTCCTGTGCCTTTTACGGTCTTTTCTGGAAACTGCTACACACCTGACCCCTTTTTTACGCCGTCCCTGCACACTGCTTCCCCCCTCCCAGATGTCCCGCCCTCACCCTACTTAATGGCAGCCGATATGCAGCTATGCTGCTGGCACTCCATTGTCGTGTCAAAGGCAAGCCTGTCTGCGTTTTTCCATACCCCGACCAACTCCAGCAGCCTCCACGATCTCAACTCCAGACACAACAACAACTGCCAGCTCTCAACACTGGGCAACACCCATGCCCTCTCTCCTGCCTTCACTGCCACTGCACCTTTACTCATCTCCATACCCCAGCTCCATCACCCAAACAACCGACCCTCGCCACACTCAAATCGCTCAACTGCATCCTCCTCAATGTATGATCTCTCCAAAAATCACACCACAAAGATCTGGGATTTCCTCGATGCTGCTTCACCCATCACCGACTTCCTTATGGAAACCCGGATAAATTTTAAGTCAGCACCAGACATCTCCATTGCCCTCCCCAATGGCTAGAAGATCATCTGCAAGGGCCTGCTCAACTGGACTAAAGGAGGCATAACCATCATCCACAAAAGCACCCACTGTTTGACCACCTACCCAGATAACCCCTGAACACACATGGAGCACCTGCACTTTCAGATTCAGACCAACCTGAAAACCACCCTCTGTGGCACTCTCATCTACAATACACCCAGCCGTGTGCTCCATTCACTGATGCCAACATCAACCTCATCAAAACCCAGGCCCTTCTATCCACAGACTACATCTTACTTGGAGGCCTCAACTTCCACCTGGACAACCACAATGATCCGAACACCTCCTCCCTCCTAAAGAACTTTGCCAACATAGGACTGAAACAGCTAGTCACCACCCCAATGCACACAGCAGGGTACACACTTGACCCTGTCAGTGCCGCAGCCATACCACAGAATGTCTAAGGACAGACCACCAGTGTATACACTTCTCCTTCAACAAACCCACCGCACCCAAGCATGCCCACCGTTTCCCTTGCTGAAGCTGGAATAAGGTTACCAAGGATCAGCTCATCACCGCTCTCAGTAGCAGCTCACCACTGTCAACCTCCAACGCCAACACCGCAGCATACAACCTTCATCGATGGATCGCAAACTGTCCTGACACCCTTGCCCTCCTCAAGAAATTCACCGGCAAACACATCAAGAAAGAAAGCTGGTTCACACCTGCCCTCCAAGAATCCAGACACTTCTGCAGATGACTTGAAGAGACATGGAGGAACCACTAAACCTCCAGAAGCACACACCGCCTTCAACCAGCCACCACCGCACACCACCACCTCATCAAAAATACAAGGATGAAGGCCCTCCAAGACAGAATCAATACCAATGCACACAACAGCAAAGAACTCTTCACCATTATCAAGGATTTCTCCGAACCCAACAGTGAAACCACAGACATCCCACCCTCCCAAGACCTCTGCACCTTCTTCCACCACAAGATCAAGATGATCTATGACAACTTTGACAACCAGGACCTCCCCACCGCAACAGCAACCTTCTCAAACAATACCCTGACAAACCATGCTCAGTTGGACCCCAATCCAACACCCTAAAGACCATGAAAAGCATCCACTCCAGACCACCATCGGACCCCTGCCTACACTGTACCTTCCACAGAGCCACCCCTTCCATCACACCTGAGCAACGCCAAAACATCAATTGCTCTTTCAAGACCGTCTCCTTCCCCGACGACTGGATACACACCAAATTCAACCTACTCCTGAAGAAACTCTTTGCGGACCCAACAGAACTTAAGAACTTCAGGCCAATTTCCCAGCTCCCCTTCCCAGCCAAAGTCATCAAAAAAGCTGTCAACAACCAACTAGCCAACTTCATGAAAACCAACGACATCCTGGACATCTCCCAATCCAGTTTCCGAAGCCATCACAGCACCCAGACTGCCCTCCTTGCCACCACCAATGACATCTGTTCCCTCCTCAACCTGGGCGAAACTGCTGCCCTCTTCCTCCTGGACCTCTCGGCAGCCTTCAAACCTGTCTCCCACCGCACCCTACCCACTAGACCCCACAATTATGGCATACGTGACATGGCCCTCGACTGGACCCAATGCTTCCTCGCAGGCAGAACACAATGGGTCAGAATTCCACTGTAACTTTCGGAACTGGCAGAGACCATCTGTGGAGTGCCCCAGGGTTCCTCTGTCAGCCTCACCCTCTTCAATTTCTACATGGCCCCCCTCACAACCATAGTCAGGAACCACAGACTCAACATCATCTCCTATGCCAATGACACACAGCTGATCCTCTCCCTCACCAACTAAACCAACATCATCTGACACAACTTCCAAGAAAAGATGAAAGGCGTTGCAACCTGAATGAAGAGCAGCTAACTTAAGCTCAATTCAGACAACAGATGAGCTCTCATCCTGTGATCCACCCCCTCTGCATGGAACAATATCTGGTGGCCCCCTGCAGTAGGAACTCCCCACATCCCGAAGGACTACACATGAAACCTCATGCATCGTACTAAACATATCACTCACTGTAGACGGCCAGATCAACTCAGTATCCTTGGCCTGTTTAAATACCCTCCACCTTCTGCAAAAGACCTTCAGATGAATCCCCACCAAATTCAGAAAAACTGTCCCTCATGCGCCCATCAGCAGCAGACTCAACTACGGCAACGCACTCTACGCCGGTGTTACCCAGAAAAACCTCTGAAAGCTCCAGAATGTCCAGAACAGCACAACCAGACTGGTCCTCGACCTTCCCCTGCACAGCCACATCACTCAACTTCTCCTTGAAATCCACTGGCTCCTGGCATACAGAAGAATAACTTTCAAACACCTTACACACACTTACGAGGCCCTCCACAATGCCGGACCAGCATACCTGAACAGCCGCCTCTCCTTCCATGCACCCGAAAGACACCTCAGCATGCCCTGGCCGCCATCCCACGGATTTGCAAGACAAGAACCGGAGGAAAGTCCTTCTTCTTCCTCGCTGCTAAGACCTATAACACCCTACCCCTCCACCTCAGACTATCTTCCACGCTACAAAAAAGAAGGAGGTTTCCCGTCGGGCTTTAGAATAGCGGCAGGTAAGGGGGTTAGACAGCGCAAAGAATCAACAACAGAACCCTGCCAGCACTATATAGGAGAGGTCCTAAAGGAGGATTGTACAAATAAAATAGTTAATAAATAAAAGATTCAAACACTATATTGTGTTGTTTGGGTCTGAAATTACACATTGTTGCCCTCCTTAAATCTTAGGATCCTCCTATAGGACCTCTCCTATATAGTGCTGGCAGGGTTCTGTTGTTGGTTCTTTGCGCTATCTTCCACGCAACCCCAGTTCAGGAAGGACCTCAAGACTTGGCTCTTCCAATGACCCCAGCACTTAGATGGATCTGCTCCCCACCTCCCTCCAGCGCCTTGAGACCCTCCTGAGTGAGTAGTTTCTCTTTACCAATTCTTGATTGATTGATTGATTGATTGATTGAGGTGTCTTCATATCGATGTGCCTAGAGGGCGGGACAGAGAGGGGAAACCCCCTAAATACAACAGAAAAATAGCCTACAAATTTAGGCATATCACTTGATCTGTTGTAACTTTTGGATGACTATTATGTCTATGTGTGGAAATAAGCAACTATAAATATTTCAGATCAATATGCTATTGTCTTAATTATTGATCTTTGGAATGGTGTCCCTATACTCCCCACTAACTGCTTCTACAAAAAGCATTCCAGCGCTCAGAGCAATGAGAACAAGATGCTTCTATTGAAGCAGCAGATCTTGCAAGCGTATCGTACCTCTTGTAAAACTAATACATAATGATGACATTAAAATACTACTGTTGCAATCAGTGCCCTAACCAAGGGGCAGATTTACAATAACTGGTGCATCCCCAGGGATGCGCCAGTTATTGTGCGCCGCAGCTCCGCCACCCATGGTGCGCCGCATTTACGATGCGGCGCACCATGGGGCAAAAACGGCACAGATGCGTGACGCATCTGTGCCGTAAAGGTGGCGCATTGTTGGAGTTGCATCGCAAGCGCGACACAGCTCCAGCAAGGCTCGGGGGTGCCCTATCTGTCCAATGCTGCGTCAAGCCTTACGCCTACTTCAAGCAGGCGCAGGGTTTTGACGCAGCATTGGCCTAAAAGTGACTGAGTGAAATCTTGTAGATTTCACTCAGCCACTTTTTGCGAGGCGCAACTGCCCCGGAACGCCCACCCTGCACCGGAAATCCCACATGTGGCGCAGGGTTTTACAACTTGACGCATCTGCCTAGATGCGTCACGTTGTTAAATGGGTCGCAGGGATGCACCACTTTTACGCCGCCGTTGCGTGACGCAAAAGTGGCGCAAGTACAACATAAATCTGCCCCATAGTTTGTAAATTAAGTATTAAATATTTTTCAACCTCAATAAATTTGTAACAAAAATACTAAATGAACATCTCAATCAGAGCTATTAATTTGCATAAAGTATGCATATTTAAGATAGCAATAGCTCTTTTCCTATATAGAGGGAATATGAGCGCCAGAATATTGCGACAGCCTCGACTCAAAACACCCTGCAACGCATTTTAATAACCATTGTGCATCAAGCATTGCACCCATAGTTTGTGTCTATTAACAGCTTGAATTGTATGACATCACGTAGAACACACTCTCATTAGACACACCTTTCAGGGTATATTTTTGCCAGTAGGGGCTTAATGGATTTATTTCCACTGAGTATATTAGCAAACAGGATAAATCATTTTAAAAATGATTTCAATCAATTAATTTAAAGCTGCACCAGGATTAAAATAAGTTTCATTTTGACAAAATTAAAAGGAAAATCTGGTCGTAGAATTTGTGGAACAGATGGCTGCCTTCGTATTACAGTTTCTGTTAGAAATTTTTGGGAAGGAAACACTTTTTTATATTTCACAAGGAAAATGAGAACACTTCAGCTCAAACCTGCCAAACTGCATACTACCTTGAAAATGAAACAGATTTTATTTAAACGTCGTGTAAACCCAGTATTTACATTTTAATATCTACTGTGATTCCATAATATCGCTAGCCACTTAAATATCCATTTCCAACTATGCTTTTGTCAGTAACTTGTGTGGGACCAAAGTGCTGCACTGCGTTTTTTAAAGTGGTGGTTAATGTTCATATGTCTGAAATAAAAGCTGGACCACTGGAATTATCCAGAAACGGTGGACCAAATTATGCGCCATAGATGACTAAAAAAGGCAAAATATTTGACATAATGCAGCACATTTTTGATAGTATTGCTTCATAATTGTGTCAATATTACATGTTAACTCTATCTTGCAAAGGTTTCACCTCATTCGTACCAGTTTAACACCCAAAAACAGCAATACGCAAGTGGGAAGTGACCGGTCAACCTTTGCATTGGGCCTTCCACTGTGAGGAAACATGTGTTGCTGCAATTTTATGAACTTTTAATATGTTTGCGCTAGAAACAAAATTATGGTTGTTAAAATCAGCAGATTATTCAGCACATAGTTGGTTATGTGGAAAAAGCAGCATATCCAGTGGAAAATGCAGAGACTGCAGGATCGCATAGTTGCGGTGGCCCTGAATGTAGGGAATATGATTCCAAACATGATGGTGCCACTTATGTACTAGGTTAAACACTCAGCTAGATATATTGAGCAAACATTCACATAAAATGTCTTGGCCCAATGAGACAATCACTCTATTCCATTGTGAGATGCTAATACAAGTGTTACACAGTCTCTGCTGTGGAAAAGTTCTCATTGGATGATCCTAGATCCAATCTGGTGTGATGAGCTAATGTAGTCCTAGGCAGCTACCTGGTACTGCCATGTTTTAAAGCAGACCATGGCTGTGTATGGCTCAATTGTCATTGCAGATCAGCTTGCATTCTTCTTCTTCTCTGCTCAAACACAGCGGATTGGAGCTCCTTGTTCCCTGCATAGAGAAGGAAGTATTGGCTGCACATATGTTGGACAGCAGTTCATATTAGAAAAACCATTAACAAAGGAAATAGGTCTGGCTCTGGCCACCAGGCTTCTAGCATTCTTATTTTGTATTGTCATGGTTTTTGCAAAACCTTATGTTTACGAATATGCTGGGCACTCAGTAATCTAAAAAAATTAAAATAATTGCTATAGGCAAAAAAGTTATTGGGGGAATCATCAAAAACAAAACAAAAACTACACATTATCATAATACGCCCTGGTAGTGAAGAGAACTACTTTGTCTGGGTATGTATTCATTGTGAAAGGGCAACATACTGTAATTCATATTGATGTTAGCCAATAGGTAAAGTGGGTTGAAGCATTGCTCCTTAATTCATGCTGGATTAGATGGAAGGAAAATACGAATGACACCAACCGCAGACTAATTGATGAAGTTTGGCTAAAACCCCTGTAAGTAATAATTGAATACACTTAAATTTTGTAAAATCATAAGATATTGTCCAGGATTGACCTAAAAAAGACAATAAGTCTGACATTGGCTGCAAGACTCTTGCCTTTGAGAAAGAAAGAAAGAAAGAAAGAAAGAAAGAAAGAAAGAAAGAAAGAAAGAAAGAAAGAAAGAAAGAAAGAAAGAAAGAAAGAAAGAAAGAAAGAAAGAAGGAAAGGAGCAAACTAACAAACAAAGAAAAAAGATGCATAAATACGTAAATCTCAGGAAAAGAATGCAGCTATTAGAGATCTTACAAAGAAAATGAGTTAGAATTTCTATCCGTCACAGAAACCCTTGAAAATTATTATTATTATTATTCTGAGTTTTGTATAGCGCCTGGTTACCCGTAGGCATCCCAGCGCTCACCAGAAAATAACACTACCAAAAGAATGCAGGGATTAAGCAGAAAACAGAAAAGTTTTAAAAAGTTTACGGAACCGAAGAAGACTGGCTTCCGAGCGCAGTTGTAGGGGCAGTGAGTTCCACAAGGTGGCCACATTTATCGAAAACCTTCTGCCACCCGTTCTGGCCTTCTTCACCCTCCCGACCTGAAGAAGATGTTGATGGTCAGAGCGAAGAGAGCGTGGGGCCTTGTAGGGCTGGACCATCTCCCCCAGAATAGGTGGACCTACCCCATGCAGAACTTTATGGGCAATGCAGAGTGATTTGAATTTCACCCTGTCCCTAACAGGGAGCCAGTGTAATGCCCTCAACGCCGGGCGAGCAGATTGACGCCTGGGGAGGCCCGTCAAGAGCCTGGCGGCCGCGTTCTGCACTTGCTGCAGTTTGTTCAGGGTGGATTCGGGTGCGCCCAAGAATAACGCGTTGCTGAAGTCCAGCCGCGAGATGATAAGTCCCTGGATGAGACATAGGTAGGATCTTCCGGGCTGAACGGAGCAGGCCAAAACAAACGCCAGCAGTCTTTTTAGCATGAGTTTTAAACGAAAGGTCCTGCTCCAGCCACACCCCCAGGCTCTTGATCTCCTGCTTGGGGGTGGGTACCGGTCCCAGACAGTCAGGCCAGCTGCTGTGGGGCAAGGATGGAAAAGAGTTCCCCAGCAGCATCAGTTCCAGTCTTGGAGCCGTTTAGCTTTAGTGCTGAGCTGCACATCCACGTGTAGATCTTCTCAAGACACGTGTGCAGCCGGTCGGGATGGTGCGCCGACTGGGAAAGGCCTACCACCAGCTGAGTATCATCAGCATAACTGATGATTTTAATACCCAGCGGCAGTACCACACTCTCCAGGGGGGCCATATAGATGTTGAATAAGGTAGGGCTCAATGAAGAGCCCTGAGGCACACCACACTGGAGAGGGATTAAAGATGATTTTTCATGGCCTTCCCACACCTCAAAAGTACGACCTTCCAAGAAGGAAGCAAACCATTTGAGAGCCAAACCAGTGACCCCCACCCCCGACAGCCGTTGGAGAAGCACCTGATGGTCCACGGTGTCAAAAGCAGCACTGAGGTCCAGGAGGATCACTGCCACTGATCCCCCCGAATCCAGAATGTCACAGTCTAAGCAGAAAAGCAGTTCTGGCCTTGATCCTGCAACTTACTATTTTATTCTGCACACAGATTTTTTTAATAAGACAGGAGGACATACTGTGGTGTTATTTGTAGTCATTGAAGCCAGGTGAAAGGCTTTGCCTCAAGCCCTCCGGGCTTTTTTGCACTATACGTATCAACCCTCTACACTAATTTGGAAAGTTGGCATCAGTTTCTTGGCAGAATATCTGACCTTCCTCAGCAAAATGGAAATATTGGTATTTTATTTGCCAAGCGGAATTGGAAATCATGAATGTGCAGTAATGTCTAGACTTTCATTTTTTTTCTGAGACCCATGCCTTAGCTCTATGGGTTTGGAGGGATGAACCAAGCATACTATTGAGTCGACATGGGATAACTGTCCATGATCTGGATAATATATATTAGGCAGTTGTGGCAGTGTGCATTTTTTCTGATTGACTATACTGACCAGACCTTTTCCCTGTTTGTGTATAACTGTGGAACTTACAGGCCTCACATGTTTACAGTAATGCTCAAATGTATTACCCATACCCTGTACTCACATTCCTATTTTCATGTGGTGAATGTATTATGTGACTGATATTGTTTGTGAGTGTGTGCCTGCAGATATCGGTGTGGATACCCTTAGTAAAACATATCACAAAATCGAGTTCAAGGAACAGAGAAGGAAGTGGCCCTTAGGGGACACCCGGTTTACTTACAACCACATGCTATGCCTTCCGAAGAATGGAGAGTCTGTCAGACAGTAGAGAATACAAACGTACATCTTTATTGGCAATACTCTGCAGAGGAGTTCATCATGACCTGCATCCTAAGATGTCTGCCGAGGGACTGGCCCCCCAACAGCCTACAGTGAATAATAATTCCTCCTGAGAAGCCTCCAACCATGCCCCCAATGGAAAACTAACGTCCTGGGCCGAGCATAAACAAAGAGGCACAGTAGGATGAGCTAACACCTGCCAGATGGGTACCTGTTATCAGGGCTCGAAGCCCACGGTGCTGGGTCTCAGCTTCTCATAACGTGGCAGTATTGACTACACATTTGCAGAGGTATGCAAGGGCAGAATGGCCTATTCATTAGTGAGTCGAGAAACAGCCTTGAACAGAAGAGAAAATAATAAGGAAATACAATGTTCTGCTGAGGCAAGCAATGTGACCAATGAGGCCTAACTCATTCACAGTCTAAGCAGCCTAATAGGGATTACGAAATTCAAAATGGAGTCACACTTACTAACCGAAGCCTACACATCACGGGGATAACTCAGTGGGTTGCATAACGTGAATACAAATGGCATCCATTTAGCCAAACACTGCTAACCTAATATAGCATGAAACAAGTGCATTGCAGGAATGGGAATTTCAAACCTAACAGACTCTCCTTTTAGCAGAAGTGGCTAAATGCTTCATTTTGCTCTCCGGTAGGGTCTTTACAATTCTAAGGGGGGGTGGCAAATGCATAGGTACTCATGTGACAATCATGTAACGATGAAAGCAAACACTTACTATGAAAATCCAACCTATATTCGGAAAAGCCCTTGTCAATGAGCATAATATCCTGAATATCCTGCATCATCATAGTGAAGACTTTATTATCACGTCCTGAGAACTGAGGAGAAGGGGTGAGCTTGCACACACAATCGGTGCAACAGGCTGGGAGGCAATTAATACATAGGCAACACGTGAGGAATGCACCTTCGATTGCTATCAGGATAATTCGTATCTTCCAACTCCATGATGTCAATAGATCCCAGAGCCACCCTGTGAGGGATCATGAGCAATTATCTTGGTGGATTTCTGAAGCAAGTCAGTGTCATTTATGCATTACAGTGTATACAGTAGGGCCACTATCAGAAATATACATGCAGCAGCTGCTGCTGATGACGCAATAAGCTCCACCCCTATCAGCCAGGATGACATCTAAAACTATCTGATTTTGGAGAGCAATGAGCCTGGTGGCCTGAAGTTTGACTGTAATATTGGTCAGTATACCTGCAGTAGTATTAATAACTCCCTCAACCACTCTGGCCAGGCATAGAATATTATGGTTATTAAACATCGGAGCATCGGAATGATAGAATACCCTTCATTATGTCAGTAAATTTCTGCAGAGAAGAATCTGTTTGATCAATATCGTCTTTGTTGACTACTCTCTTAACTCGGGGTGCTTGGGCACCCCTACGCTGTAGGCAATGAGTTTTGTGGAAGTCGGGAGGGGCTATATAGACTGGGAGAAGGAGGTAAGAAAGGTAGCACCACCCGGACCAACCCTCAGGGAGCCAAACATAACCACGAGCACCACAAACAAAATAAACATTAGGTGGGGGATCATGGGCGGACTTTTGGAAGTGGTGTTGCATCTAAAGTCCCCCACCACTATGTCTCCCGCCCCTTGAACACAAAAAGGAGCCAGCACGTCTTCCACCGCCAGGGGTATGGGCTTATCTTCTGTGACATTGCGGGCTTGGAAGGATTAATAATATTCTGTTACATTGAACTGCGACAACCTTTCTCTATCCATCTCTGTTCTGTTTGCCTTTCTACCTCAATCTGCCACCCTGAGGCGAGAATTGAAGAGCACTCAATCAAACTGCTTATCTTAAGGGGAAACACCAGGTAGGGACCTATGCTGGGAATACTCATTCATTGTCAAACAGCGGGAACTGGTGCCTCTGTGTACCAATGAGTCAACTTGAGAGAATGAGAGGATCGAACTAAGTAAGGTGAACCATCCCTCACAACTATTAACATAGGATAAGGGCATAGGCAGCAAGCTCTCCCTTCGATATGTGACAGAAGGTTACAACCGACAGACCCAGCATTTTGTTGTATTTTAAACATCATGCGTTTGGTGCAACGTCTGAATAGAACCATTGTCCTTATAGGACTTCCGATGCTCTTCTTTGTGAGGTGAGGCGCTAAGGTACCGAAAATATTTTCAGGAGGGATTGGCGTAGTACTTATCAAAGCATGCACAGGATATTTCTCTTCTAAGAAGAACAACACCCCAAAAATTAATAGCAGGAAAAGCAAAATTATTACAACAAACACTATTTTACTCTTAGGGGACCAAGAGGACCAAACAGGCCCATCTG
Organism: Lissotriton vulgaris; assembly: GCF_964263255.1. NCBI lineage: Eukaryota > Metazoa > Chordata > Amphibia > Caudata > Salamandridae > Lissotriton > Lissotriton vulgaris. Next base: position 939,426,081 of record NC_141696.1, read on the forward strand.
AAGTGGGATGCAGAACCGCAAAGGGCTGCTCCTCATCATGGATAGGAAGACCAAAGGAAGGAAGAACTCTTTTAAAAGCACCTTTGCCGTCACCATAGCAGTATTCTTTTTAGTGGGGTAAGCCTTAATCCATTTACTGAATGCACAAATCACTACCAGCACATACTTCAAGTTATTCACTCGTTCAATTTCGATGAAATCCATCTGGAGAACCTCGAAAAGGAAGGAAGGCACTGCAAAGTTACCCGCGGTTGTAGGAGTACCCTTTCCAGAATTATGCTTCAAACAAATGAAACAATGCTTCATTAGGTGTGTGGCTACCTTAGAGATATTATCAGTCTGTCATACTGGGTCTAGTAGCTTGCATATTGCTTTGGTACTCATAAGCGCTGGGCCATGGTCCATGGTAATAACAGGGAGCACATATGAATTGGGCAGCAAACATTGCTATGTCCCAGACAAGTCAGTCCAACACCCATCCTCATCCAAACGACCTGTTCTCTCCTCCCACATTGGCAATTCATTTGGAATCACCTCACCCTGAATTTCCCTGACATTATCCAATGTGTCCTCGAACATTTCATTGTTTGACACCCACCTAGGGGGACCTGCCACAAACATCTTTTTCATCTTTGATCGAGCTTTCTCCTTAGCTGTCTAGTCTGCGAACGCATTTCCCCTCCAGACATCATCTGTAATTGCTTTATGAGTGCTACATTTCACTATTGCTTACTTATGGGGAAGTGTTAATGCGGACAGCAATTTACGTATCAATGGGCTGTTCTGTATTCGCAGTCCTTGCGAAGTCAAGCACCCTCTCTCCGCCCAGAGGCGCCCAAAATTATGGGCCACCCCAGAGGAGTACTGGCTGTCGGTGTAGATATTAACAGCCAGTCCCTCACTCAACTCACAAGCCCTGAGGAAGGCAACCAATTCAGCAGCTTGGGCCAATTTTTGTGGGATTCGGGTTGTCTCAACTACAGTGTGTAGCGTTGTGATTGCATAGGCTGCAGTGATGGTGCCATCTGGTAGTTTGAGAGAAGAGCAATCAACATATAGTTCCCCTTGGGGGTCAGAGAAGGGAACATCAGTCAAGTCTACCTATCCTATTGTTTCTTCCTCAGTCCAAAATAAACAATCATTGACATCATTTGGCTTTTCTTCCGAAGGGAGGGGTAGTAATGTGGCTGGGCTCAGAGTAGCACATCATTTAATGGTAATGTGCAGAGCAAACAAGGTCAATCCATAGCCAGTCAGACGAGGCACTAGTAAGGTGCTGAGTCTTTGTCTTATTCAATAGCGTATCCACAGCATGAGGCACCATTACTATGAGATCAGTGTCAAGGACGAGCCATGCCGATTGTCTGATAGAAACTGCCACCGCCGCAGTAGCTCTCAGACATCTCGGGAGAGCTATGGTTACATTATGGAGCATGGCAGAGAAATAGGCACAGAGTCTCAGCTTACCACCGAAACCCTGTGTTAGAATAGAAAGCACGCAACCGTCCACCTCATGCACGTAGAGCACAAAAGGCTTATGGTAATCAAGAGTACCAAGCATAGGAGCAGAGCAAAGCACAACCTTTAATTGCTCAAAAACTTGCTGGCATGCGGGTGTCCAAGCCAGGGGTTCATGCACATCTTTGGTGGTCAGGTAAAGAAGGGGTTTTGTTCGTAGGGAATATTTAGGGATTCACGTACCTTGCGTTGGGTCTTAGGAACAGGCATATTAAAAAAAGCAACTATGCGTTCAGGTGTTAGTCTTCGACTCTTCTTCGGCAGTAGGTGACAAAACCAGGTGACCTCCTGTCGACAATATTGAAATTTCAAAAGTGACACCTTGTGTCCATGATGTGCCAAATTCAACACTAATTTAACTGTGGCTTCTTTGCAACGATCCTCAGTGTCTGAAGCCACAAGGAGGTCATCAGCATACTGCACCAGCACATTACCAGGGGGAAGCTCCAAAGAATTCAATTGAGCTTTCAAACGTTGGCCATAGATATTAGGACTTTCTGTATAGCCTTGTGGAGCACAGCAGAATCTAAAGCTGATATCTGCTATCTATATGGATTGGTATGCTGAAGAAAGCATTCTTTAAGTCAACTATGGAAAATAATTTAGCTGATGGGGGAGTCATTGTCAGGATTGTGGTAATGCCTGGAACCACAGGGTACTGGGACACAACAATCTCTCAGGTTGATCACAAAATGATAAACATCAGGGTAGGCATCAGAATAATCCAATGGTGTCTTGTTAACCCCTTCGATGCGTGTGACATGGTCAGCTCGTCATGGGCGTTACCTGCGCTGTGCATGAGACGAGTTGACCTTGTCACGTAACGCAGGATTTTTAAAATCGCAGCGCTCAGCGGGAAACCGCTAGCACGCATGCGGTTAAGAATAGGGCTATTACACATATTCGCCACTGTCTCTTCAAACACACTAGACTTAATCAAAACCTGTATTATTTGTAATGAAGCCTTTTCTCCTGCCTGCAAGATCTTTTACTGGGGAACGTGCGGCAATTTGTCATTTTCCTTTATCTAAATGGAGACTGGGGGATCTGGTGCAACCCCACATCTGTGTCCCCTGTAGCCCACAATGTGTGTGGCACGTTCTTGAACTCTGCGGGGAGGTAAGCATCTTTTGTGAAGCATTGCTTTGCATGGGCCATCTGTGGTCCAGTAGGTATGTATACACCATCAGGAGAACAAAATATTGTCTCATGTAACCTTTTTAACAAATCCCTACAAATTCTCCCCACAATTGGACGTCAATAAAAATGGTGAATCAACTGTGAAGGGACCAATAGTCAAGGTGAGAGGTTGGGAAATGGGGCTAACAACCGGCACACCGGAGAAACCCACCGAAACATTATTTTGGCCAGACAGAGCTGCCCCCGGGACCAGTGTATGGGAAACAGAGCTATTCATAGCCCCTGTATCAACTAGACATTTTTCTGTGGTGCCCTGTAAATCAGCAGTAACGTATGGCCTGCGCTGATCTACAGGCACCGGAACTGGTCCCTTGCCCTGTCCCTGGCCGTCCTAGCTGTGAGACAACCATGTCACCTCATCCATGTCATAGTCATCGTGATAGTACTGTCGGCTTCGGGGTCATCAAACTAGTTCCCATTCTGCCTATTACATGATGTAACCTCTTACTGCGTTCCCCTTTGGCCTTCTCCTCCTTGTCCACATCCTTTAAACCCTCGACCTCTCTAGGCCTCACCTTTCTGCAACAACTCCTGACACTCATTCCGCCAATGCCCCTCCTGCTTACAATATGCACATTGGTTAAGCCCAAGGGGTGCACTTGAAGCAACACCCCTATTAGACCTGGGTAACGGCTGGGCTGAACCCAAACCTCTGCATCTCCCCATCCCAACCTGCTGCATCAACACCCTTCCACACTGTAAATTGCATTCCGGGCCCTGTGAGCTGCTTGATTCGCCACCATTTGCTTTTCCTCATCACCCACAGCAGAATGCACCAACACTATCCATGCGGTCTCAAGCTGCTGCCCAATTTGCTTCATGCATCCCATACACAGGTGGTTCAACATTTGACAGTATTTGGGGTGTCACCCACAAGGGGGAAGAGCGGATGTAGAGACAGGTACCATCATGTAGGGAGACAGGGTTGCAGGGGTAAAATGGGATATAGCAGTCGAAACGGAACTAATAGACAGGACAGGGGAGCTCACAGCTCCAGCCCATGTGACTGGTGTGATTAGAGGGGAAGCAAGTCGGGCCGGGCTGTAGCAGTAGTGCTAGAAACAGAAGCAATAGGCAAGGAGGCACTAGGGGTCGAAGACTGGGACATCGAAATTGTCGGTATATCCGTTCAGTGCCATAGGAAGGTGGGGGCGAGAATCCAATAGTTCTTCAGCAAAATCATCACCTTGCTCTCTAGTAACATAGAATTTATCACACAGTAATCTGAACTTTCTATTTGTACATTCTATGCCCTTCTCTACCTTTTCCCTCTCAGAGGCCACTGCTTTCTGTGTTATAGTTTGCGTCTGTCTCTTCCGGGCCTCTTTCTCTGCTCTCATACAACTGCTTTGCTTTTCTCTGCCACACTCTTAGAGAATCTACTGCCTGCTCTTTTTAGTGAACAATTTATCCTGCAAGAAATTCAATTTCTGTTCATCAAACGAGCCAGTAAGTGGCCACCGTAACTCGGCATTGTCCCTCGTATATTTATGCCACAACATACTAAACATAATAAGGCCAATACTGTGTCTGACGTATACGCCAATCTTTGAGAACCCTTCAGTGGCTCAGGCTGGCTCTCTTCCAATCAAGCATCAGTAGAAAAACATCGACATCCAAAGCACCCGAACTTTCTTAAACAAGGCATCTTAATATAAGGCACATACACTGTTCCCAACGAACAAATACAAGATCAATGAAAATAATAGAAGGAAAATAAACAAGAGAACAATTTCTCAACAACCAAAACACAATGGTCCACAAACTGCCCACTGCAGTCCAGATACTGTCTCAAGTTCAAGAAGACAGGCTCTAGCCCCAGATCTATTTTTGTGAGGAAAAAAACAAATTACCAGTTGGTCTGGCAGATTGTTTGCAAACACTCTGTAACTTTCAAAAGGGTCTGAAAACCCACCAAGTTCAAACCAAAATGGCCCCACAGACCATACCAAGATACAGCCCGTCGGCATGTGACGTTCAAGTAATGCAGCCTAGAAACTGCACCAAGGCAGTCAGGAGACTGTATCAGGACACAGCCCACAGGCTTGTGCCGTTCAAGAATGGAGCAATTTTTTTTCAAGAATCAAATCACTCACTTGGTGCACTCAGGTCGAGTCAAATTATTCTCCACTGCCAACTCTTCGGACCAAAAGGTAAACTCCAAGGTTTTGCTTTCTCAGGACCCTAGCCGGTGACCACTAGACAAGGAGTCACCCGATCAGCCGGGCGGGGCAGCTACGAGAACCAAGCTCAATCTTAAAAGAATAAAACCCTGTTCTAAAGAACAGGACCAGAGTAGAACCCATGAAGAGTGAGATCAAAGGAGCATAAAGTTAATGAAACTCAGTTGAGTCTCAGTAATACGAGCAAATGATCCTACAGTTGCTGTAGCAATCTGTAAAAATAAAGCATCACATTAAAGTAAGGATGAACAGAAATAGCAGTGACCACAACCGTCAGTCTAGGATAAGGGAAATGGTTATGGAGTGAAAAATAGTATTAAAAAACTTTGAAAGCCTTGCAACTAATTTGGAACACACTCTAATATAAAAGATGTGAATACATGTAGCAGACATTGTAGCATTTCTGGAAAATCGGATGGCAGCACTCATCTGTGAGGAAGGTCAGCTCAAATGCAGCTTGCAAAGCTTTATCACAAGTTAGCTGCAGACATTCTTGTGCAATTAAGCTCTGGAAACATAAGCTTCAGTTCCCATAGGCATCAACACAAGTTAGCCTTCTAAATATTAAATGTTTCACTGCAAACACAATAAACTATGCTACAGAAGAGAAAGATTGACTTGCAAATTCTGTTTAGTAATGCATTTTGATTAATACAAACAAGAAATATTGTTTTTAAATGTGCAAGTATTCTATTAAAGCATTATGGTGAGAATCATAAGTTAATCATTACAAACAATATGTTGCTTAGTAAAAAATAAAGAATTTATTAAAACTGGACCATTCTGCCGTTATAATACCTGGCGCACTTAAAGCGAGAAAGCAAAAGACACACAATTGATGGACGGAATGCAAACCAATGTCATACATTCACCCCAGTACAGAGATCTGGGCCTAAATTCATTTGTTTTTTTGCCCACCATGCCATTCCAGTTTGGACCCAGCAATATGCAAATCAGTCTTGACCCTGCCCGAATGGGAACAGTCTAGCCAGAAGTGCCAGGTCAGGTCCTCCCTGGACTGCAAACAAGCAAAGCTCGAAACTAAGCCTAGGATGCTTGTTTCCGGTCCACTGAGGACCTGGCATGGCAGATCAGGCTGGACTGTTCCCATGAGGCACAGGGTCAAGACTGATTTGCATATGGCCAAGTCTAAACTGGGGTGGCATGGTGAGCAAAAGAATGGCGGATTTAACCCATATCTCTTGACTGGTTGTGAATGTTTTGAATTGTTCTGCATTCCATCCATCAATTGAGTGTCTATTGCTTTCTCGCCCTAAGTGTGCCAGGTATGCCAAGACGTGGGTCCTGGGCTTACTGTGCCAATGGAATCAAGCTATCCTGGCTGAAGAGGAGTGAAACCACAAAACCGGTCCCAGGATGCTTGTTTCTGGTCCAGGGAGGACCTGGCTTAGCAGTTTGGGTTGGACTGTTTCCATGAGGCACAGGGTCAAGACTGATTTGCATATGGCCAGGCCTAAACTGGAGTGGCATGGTGAGCAAAAGAATGATGGATTAAACCCAGATCTCTAGACTGGGGTGAATGTTTTGAATTGTTCTGCATTCCGTCCATCAATGTGTGTCTTTTGCTTTCTCGCCCTAAGTGCGCCAGGTATGCCCAGACGTGGGTCCTGGGCTCACTGTGCCACTGGAACCAAGCTTTCCTGGCTGAAGAGGTGTGAAAGCCCGAAACCGGTCCTAAGGTGCTTGTGTCCGGTCCAAGGATGACCTGGTTTGGCAGTTCAGGCTGGACTGTTCCCGTGAGGCACAGGGTCAAGACTGATTTGCATATGGTCCGGTCTACACTAGGGTGGCATGGTGAGCAAAAGAATGATGCATTTAACCCAGATCTCTTGACTGGGGATGAATGTTTTGAATTGTTCTGCATTCCGTCCATCAATTGTGTGTCTTTTGCTTTTTCGCCCAAAGTGCGCCAGGTATGCCCAGACGTGGGTCCTGGGCTCACTGTGCCACTGGAATCAACCTATCCTGGCTGAAGAGGGGTGAAACGCCGAAACCGGTCCTAGAATGCTTGTTTCCGGTCAAGGGAGGACCTGGCTTAGCAGTTCGGGCTGGACTGTTCCCATGAGGCACAGGGTCAGGACTGATTTGCATATGGCCAGGTCTAAACTGGGGTGGGATGGTGAGCAAAAGAATGATGGATTTAACCCAGGAAAATGACTGGGGGTGAATGTTTTGAATTGTTCTGCATTCTGTCCATCAATTGTGTGTCTGGTGCTGTAATAAGTAACTTGGAAACCCATCTCACTGAAAAAAGGTACAGATCAACAACCAAGTATATGACATATGTGAGAAGAGAGACTTCCTCAATACAGAGAGTCTGTCAGCAGGGGAGCGGGGAGGGTCCCCCTTTCAGGAGTAATATTTAAAGTCTTTTGGCATTTCAGGAATGAAAAAAGAGTCGCACTGAACCACTCTAAGTATGCTACATGCAATTCCATAGGATAATGGCATGTGATAATATGTGCCTTCTTCTGATGAGTTTAAATGAGCAGAAACATACAAGCCTTTTGCTCCCATTGCATGTGCATGTGTATGCACTGATCTAGAATAAGAGTTAATGAATAATCCCCTCTATTGCATGCAACAACTGAACCTTTTAATTGATATTCATCATTTGGGTATGCATTTGTTTTTGTTGTTCTTGTAGCATCTTCCTTGAGTGTTAAATAAAATCCTTCAGGCACTAATGTAATCATTATTACTGTTATTACAAAAACACTTATTTATAAGGTGGCACATGTTTCTCCAAAAGCAAAATAAATGCAGCCAAGTTCAAAGTTCAATGCAGAATGTTGGAAGCAGATTTGTTAAGGTGTGTAACTTTCAGCAAAGCAATCTTCTTATAGGCAATACTTAACCCTACTCCGTGTTCTTCTAAATTGTTATCCTTATTCTTCTACATCAGACTGAGGCCTAGGTAATCTTCTTTCAAAAAATAAAATGAGTCAGTTAGTGTTAGTTTCCTTATCTCTCTCTCTTAACAATTTTTTTTGATTTGATATTTGTTCAATGATTCTTTATGATGCACACCTCATTTTTGTCAAGTATCTCTATCCTAGCACTGCTTACTGTAGTGAAGTCATGGAGGCTCAAACTGTTCAGATTTCACATCACACAACTCCTCTATTGTGACATTCAATACTTGGCCCAAGTAGTAAGACCACTCAGGTGCTGAATATCTCCAAAAAGGCACTCTTACTATTTTTGATCTCCTCAATTTTTGATGATCTTCTGTATCACTTTCATCACATGACTGTCTACTCAGGAATAGTTGATGAAACCTGATCCATTGATACTCTCTTTTTCAGTCTTCTTTGATTACAGTTCTCTGGCCATTCAAATTTATGGGTGACTCTTCTTGTTTGAGTGCTTGTTCCTTCACCCAGATCTTCCGACTGTACTCATGTTGTCTCAGTAAAGTTTCCAAGTTGAGAGTCAGTCTCAGTTTTTCCTTCATTAGATACTCCAATGTCACTCTGTGAAACAACAGGTACTTGGATTTGTATTGCAGTTTGTGAATGTTATCCATGCCGCTGTTGTGTTCTTGGAACCACTGCTCTTTGCCGTCTCTCAGCTTTTGGTGGTGCAGTCCCCAATGCTATCCATTTGCCTCCAGGATTTCTCCCTTTCTTGGTGTGCAATGCATGCACCCAATATGAAACTCCAGCACACTTAACAGCAGTGTTGGTTACTAAAATATCCTGGAATGGGCCTTTCCACCTCAGATCCAGACAAGTCTTCCAAATGTGCTTCTTGATCACAACCTCATCACCAGGATTGAGGTCATGGCATTGTTCTTGATGTGGATCTTTAGTGGCAGCTGCATCCTGTTAAGAAACAGAACGGACCACATCAGACAATCATTTGCAGTAATCTAGTATCATATCAACTATGATGCTCTAGAGTGCATTTGCAGGTAGATCAGGCAGCCTTATTGCTCGGCTCATCAGAATCTCATGGGGCAATAGAACAGTCTTCCTATCAGGGAAACTTTGAATACTCATTAGCACCAGAGATAAAGCATCGGACCATTTCAGTGATGTTGAAGTACAAACTTTGGCTATTCGAGGCTTGATAGTCCCATTCATTTGTTCAACTATACCTGAAGCCTCAGGTCGATAGCGGCAATGCAGTCTTTGCTCAATATGTAATGCTGTGCAAAATATCTTCAGGACCTCATTGTCAAAGTGAGTCCCCCTATCTGAATCCAGAGTAACTGGAATTCTGTACTTGGGAATCAATATTCATAAAAACCGAGACTGTCATTTCTTCTGGTTGTGTAGGCTTCCACCTGTCTCAAGAAGACACTATGATCAGAACATGTCTTAGCCCCTTGCAAACAGGTATTTTGATGCAGTCCATTTGCAATTTGTTGAAAGGACCATGTGATCTCTCTATGTGACTCAGTGTAAAGCGTGTTCTTTTCCCTGCATGCATTTGTTGACATGTCACACACCGATAATACACTCTTCTGCAAGCATCCCGAACCTGGGATTAAACTAGTTTTGCCTAAAGAGTCTTACCATGGCTACCCTCCCTAGATGGTTGAACCCATGAAAATATTGTATCATTGGGTATAGCAAACTATCAGGTGAAACTGGTCTCTCATCCGCTGACATCCATATATCATTTGCATTGTTCTCCTAACATGCTCTGATCCAACTTTGTTGTTCATCTTCTGAAACATGTTCTTGTACTCTTTTTAGTTCATCCCAAGTATTGGTTATTTTTATCAGCACTGAAAATAAAGTGTCCTCCTCAGATTCACATGTGAAATTTCCATTAATTGTGCAGGTCAATAGAGGACAATATTGTGCTACCGAATCTGCATACCTTTTTCCTACGGCAATGTAACCATTCCCATTTTGATTGGCTCCACATTTTAGAACAGCAACTTCTGCAGGAAATTGTAGAGGTCCAAGAAAGTTGTCACCTGCACCTCATTCCTAATGGGGTACGTGAAGAGGTTGTGAAACCTCTTTGTGACCATAATTGCCAAAAATCCTGGGCAACAACAAAGGCGTATTGACTATTTATAAATATAGTCACTCTCATTTGAGCAGTTAAACTGCATGCTCTGATAAGGGCAATCTACTCTGCAACTTGTGCTGAGGTAACCCCTTGAAACCATGAAGCTTTAACAACATCATTTACTGTACACACAGTGGAAGCTGCTCTCAGGGTACCTTTATTATTTCTCAGTCATGACCCATCTACAAATATTACATGGTCTGCTTCAATCAGGTTTTCAGCCTTAATATCAGGTCACGGCTTTATACATAAATCTGTGACATCTAAGCAATCATGTTCAATTTCATCACAGCCAGTATCATTTATGGGCAACAAGGTGATGGATTATCATTTTAACATGTTTTAAAATGACATTGTCAGATGACAAAATTCTCTGCCAATATTTTATGAGCCTATTAGGGGTCATGTATTGGGGTTTTGTTCATGTCAATTGAAGATCCACAGAGTGTGGACCACTATAATTAAAGGATATTCCATCACTATGCTCTCACTCTTTTCCAGACTAGTGCTCTCTGCGGCAATCGCTTTATGGCACCCGTGAAGTGATATGACAACAGGGTCAGGAGCAGCAGAAAGGTATGCCACTGGCTTCCGAGAATCACCATGTGTTTGAGTCAGCGCTGAGACAGCGCAGCCCTCCCGCTCACTCTAAACGTAACTTCTTTATGTAATCTGGCATTCCTAGTGCAGAGGCATGACAAAGTTTTCCTTTTAGCTCTAGGAAGGCTTTCAAACAATCATTGGCCCTCGGAAGCAGATCAGACACATCCTTCTGTGTCAGCGTCAGTAAAGGCTTTGCCACTAGGGAAAAGTTTGGTATCCACTGTCTACAGTAGACTACTATTCCCAGAAACATTCTGACTTTTTTCTGTTTTCGAGGTGGATTAATGTGAAAAATTGCATCCAGCACACTCTGGTTACACCCTTCTAGCTCCCTTCTCAATTATGTGTCCCATATATGGAACGTATTTTTGACAGTTCTACAGTTTACTTGGTGACACTTTATGTACATTTTCAGCCTGGTCATTCAATAAGGCATTGGAATCTTGTTTACATACTTCTTGTGTCACTGATACCACAAGGTTAGAGTCTATGCACTGCACAAGAACTGATCAGGAGGGCATTTGTAATGACTTCAGATTCTTTTTTAAGATCTGGTTAACAATAGATGGACTCCCTGGGTACCCTTGTGGGACTCAGCACCATGCCAAAACTCTCTGCTGGAAAATAAATGAAAGGAGGAACTGACTATCTTCATTCAATGGCAATGAAAAGAAAGCCTGACAAATATCAGCGACAGTAACCATTCTCCAGTATACATGGAATTTGGAATAATATTGTGGCTGGATTCTGTACCATGGGAAAACATGGGACAACTACTTTGATAATAATATAATAATTCTCAGATCCTGAATGATCCTATACTTTCAATTGAGGTTCTGCAAACCCATGATCTGAGAGTTTCATGGACTCCAAATCAGTTCCCTCAAAATCCCCTTCTGTATCATGTTTTCTATTGCAGGCATTATTCCTGCATTTGTTTCTGGAGTCAGATAGTACAGTGGTGTTCTTGGGTATACTGCATTTGCCTTTAAGATAATTTGGACTGGTTCTATTCCTTTAATACGTCAAATGTCTTTCCCTGGGTAATCCCATTCTTCTGGGATCACAGTTTCCTTCAAGTCAGCTGGTAATTCTACCATTGTTATAGATCGAAACAATCCTGCAACTGTCATTTGTTGAACCATTGTAAACTCTACATGCACCTGAAATTCGACACCATCTGGTGCGCAAAACATTGTACAATTTAACTCGCACAACATATCTCTCCCTAATAGATTTATTGGACTTGTGTCACAAACAACACATTTTGGATTTTCAAATTAGCCTATTTTCACTGGGACCTTCTCTGAAACTGGTTTGGTAATCTGTTTAGATGAAATTCCTACAACTTGGATCTTCCTTCCCGAGAGGGGTAGGTCTGGGAATTCCACAGTTCTAACGGTAGATTTGATAGCACCAGTGTCTATGTGAAATGATACGGGGTGGCCATTCACCTCACATTCTACAAATGGACCATTCTGGTCTACCTCTAAGACTGGACCAAGAATGCAATCCTCCTCCCCTCAGGCATATTCATTGGGTTGTATCAGATCCTAAGTCATCATTATTGAAAATAGGATATTGCTGAAAGGCCTTCTGATTTGAGTTAGAGAATTGTTTGAATGTATTTTGATTTGTGTTTAGAAAAGGATTTGCATTTGCTTATGGCACCTGATTCAGATTAAGCATTGGGTTTTCTATATTCAGTGGGACCTTTCGAGCTTGTGGGACTTACATCATCGGAACTTGTTTATGCATTGGCACCTACATCTGTTGTACTGATATATTTTGCACCTGCACTCCGTTCTGCATTTGCACATTTCCATTTGTATTATCAGGGTTACATCTACACTCCTTCTTCCAATGCCTGATTCTGTGAACAATATGACAAGGAGTCATTTTCTTTAATGTTGCAACCTCAATTCCTGAACCTGGATCTATCAGAACCTACCTTGTAGCACACAAAAACCTCCTGGAGTTCCCTTAAAAACTGTTTGTGGAACAGTAATTCTTTGCATAACTCCTTTATTTCCTGAAAAAGAAGAATTCTGAAAACCCTTCTGAGCAAATTTAGTTTGGGCCAACATGCATTTCTCTTTAATCTTTGTCTGTTTGATTTCTTGTTCATCACTGAAAAACTTCGTGAACCTCCGGATCTCGTCAAGTGATTTTATTCTGCCGTCAGATTACACTTTGGGTTATACGTGAACTGATCTCTGGTTTCAATCCTAAAACAAACTGAGATCCCAAAATACCCATTTCTTTTGATCAGGGTATTCTCTCCCACTGGTCTGCTGGAACACCGACAATGTTAATGGTAATGTTAGTGGGTATTTATAAAGCGCGCTTACACCGGGTGGCTTCATGGCGCTGACAACATACTCATGAACTGATTCTTTTGCTTCTTATGTTGTTTGATTAATTTTCAACCAACCAAAATCTCTTAGAGGCACTCTGCCTTTCAGGAAAGTAATCACTGCTTCCCATTTCTCCATAACTACAGGAGATGGTGCATTAGTGTGTGTCATTCTCACTGGTTCTTCACATGTACATGGTACTGTGGTCTCAGACTCAGCCACCAAATCACTTGGTACCACAATATCAAAGAATGCATTCAAAACAATCCACAGCGCTTTTAAAAATTTCGTAAATCAATCAACTTGTGTGTTGCACTGCACAGGTTTGTCTCTGAGTTTTTGGGAAATTGTTCGTAAAGCTGCAAGATCTCCTCTACTCCAAGGTACATAGACGCACACTCCTACTGCTATTTCTCTCAGTGGATAAGCTGAAGTGCCTTCCTCATTCTGTACATTCTTTTAGCCTACTAACTCAGGTTCAGGTTCTTTCCCCATAGGTTACTGATGTTGTGAAAACAAGCCTTGTCCATCTCTGAATGCCTGAACTGTCTAATGTGGTCTACATACATCAGTCCGTGAAGTCTAAGAGATCTGAATAAATCCTGTTGCAGGTAAACCTGTTACCGCTCTGTGAGCCTCTGAATTCAAGACAACATTTAATGGGGCATTTGCAACTGGTCTAGGCACTTTTTGTACAATTACTGACTGCAGCAGGTATCATGCATAACTGGTGAATTTACCACAGGTAGAGGCACAGGTCTGTGGCTGGGCAACTTGTGGTGGGGCAACCTGTAGTACTTGAAGGGGTCTCTCTATTTGTACTACTCTAGTTTTTACAAGAGCTTTGGCTATTATACTGCTCATTGTGGCACCACTCTCAGTGCTATAAATTGTTGCATAAGGGGGGGAGGAGTCATGCAGCCAACAATATTTTTAAAATAGTATCCTTTGAATCACTATCTGTCTCATTTTCTTTTTCATCTTCATCTTTTCTCTGTTTTTTTCTTCTTCCCCACTTCAGGTACTTCTGTAGAAATAGCTGGAAACAATCTAGTGCCTTCACCTATGGCTTTCCTCCATCTCTGCTGTTCTTCATGCCACTGAGCATCTGCAAAATCACACATTGCCTTCTTTGTTCTTTTCTGATATTGTTCCCTTTCTTTCTCTTGGGCAACCTTTTCCCACATATTGAAGCCTTCATAATGTGTAGGTCTAGAGACGGTTTCATTTCGTCCAATTTTCCTTTCAATCTCAGAGGGGCCGATTCACAGAAATAATCTGAGATAAAATCCTAAACTTACTACTTTTTATTTTCACAAAAGGCATTTAGTGGGGGTAAAGTTTGGACTCCTAAATTTACTACTACTAAACTGAGACAAAATCCTAACTTTACGACTTTTGGTATTCACAAAAGGCATTTAGTAGTATTTAAGTGAGAAGTCCTAACTTTACTACTACTAAATGCCTTCTGTGAATACCACAGTATTAAGTTTACAATTTTATCTCAGTTTAGTAGTAGTAAAGTTAGGAGTCCTAACTTTACTACTACTAAATGCACTCTGTGAATACCAAAAGTAGTAAGTTTAGGATTTGATCTCAGATTAGTTCTATGATTCGGTCCCTAAGTAATGATAGTCTCAAAGCCACCATATTTTGGAATCATAATGCACCTTCTTTCTCAGAGATCTTGCACCATTGGCAAAGCCCCAAACATGTATGTAATTCCAGTTCAGTTTTCTTAAATGTTCAGAAATACCCTTAGTGGGTTTATCTTCCCATACCAGAATTGTAACATCTTTCACAAAACATTTGAATTCTTTAAAACATTTCATGATTTTGACAAAATTGCACATAAAACTATTTCAATTCAATATTTTGATTATGTTATGTAAATGTCAGATTTCCTTAGCTCCAACCCTGTCACAGTTTCAAAATCCTGTTAGCAAATCTAAATGTGGTAACCAAAAAAATACTAACCTTTCATAGCACAACACCCAGATGTCACCAACCACTCACAGCACAAGAGTACACCAACCAACCAATCTAAGCTCAAAACACTTTTGCGCATATTACAACTCCTCGCAGCAGCTCAGCCTCCTTTACAATTTCTCTTGTACTAATACACACCAACAAAAACTTTTAAAATGACAGTGACAAAACATATATCAATTCTTGTTTGCTCTTCTAAAGAAAAACAATAGTAATTTATCCATACAAAAGAATTCCACAATTCACAAGTAAAATCTCGACCAGTGTCCAAATCACCCTAATCAATGCAGCTTCACTCTTTTGAACAATTAGATTCTCCTAACATCAATCAATGTTAAACAACCAGAAAAAGATTATTAGACATTCTATCTCAAGTGTGTAGGCGATGGTATCACACACTCTACATCCCTATAAACCTGCAAACAAGAAATACCATTTGACGATGGCTCGCTCAAGTGTCTTCTACACTTGTCTCAATATCTATCAAGAGTCTTCTAAACTTAATTCAGTGTCTATCCCAGGATCCTAGACTAAGCTGAGCCTGAAACTCTTCAACCTCTTTACACAGAAACAATAAACATCTTCATGCATCAATCCATTCACTCTCAACTTAATAATTCAACGGAAATCACAATTACAATAGTCGTGCATCACCCTATTAGTACTCACACTTCAAAAAACAGCAACTGCCTTCGAAATTCTCACCTTTTCAGCTCCTAAAACTCCGGGCATTGGATTTAAGGACTCAGGGCCCGATTCACAGAACTAATCTGAGACAAAATCCTAAACTTACTACTTTTGGTATGCACAACAGGCATTTAGTAGTAGTAAAGTTAGGCTTTTGACTTAAGTCTGTTTTAAGTCTGTCTTAAGTCTGTCCTAATTCTGTCTTAAGTCTGTTTTAAGTCAAGCTTAAGACGAAATCCTAACTTTATTACTACTATATGCCTTCTGTGAATGTCAAAAGTAGTAGGTTTAGGATTTTGTCTCAAATTAGTTCTGTGTATAAGCCCCTCGATATTTTATTCGAACTTGGATAATTATTATGTATGAAAATAGATGCAGCTTGCAAAGCTTTGTCAAAAGATAACTAGCGACATTCTTTCGCAGGTAGGTTCTGGAATCATAAGCCTCAGTTCCCACAGGCATCAAACGCAGGTTAGCCTTCTAAATATTCACTGTTTCACTGCCTACACAATGCACTGTACTGAAGAAGAGAAACATCAACTTGCAAATACTGATTACTAATGCATTTCATTAATATGAACAAGAAATAATGTATTAAATGTTCAACTATTCTATTCAAGTATTTTATGAAATATGGTGTGAATCATTACAAACAATATGTTGCTTAGTAAAATGATACATTCATTAAAACTAGAACATTCTGCAGTTATGATGGACATTTCTAAGCATTTCACATTAAGGTCAGACTTCTAAATTACATTTGTGCTCATTTCAGTAATGTTATGTTCACTTCTAGTTAAAGGAAACTTGCTTCTTAGCATTTCTGTGGCCTATTCAAATAACTTTGACAGCCTATTGCAGTTTGCACATTTTAAAGGCGTGCAATGTCAGCTTTGAACTTCATATTAATCATTGCACATTATTAGATGTTTAAAATAAATAATTAGCATTTTAATTAGTGCATTTTATCAGTAGTATGAAAAGCCGGAAAGTACAAGTATTTAAACTTGTAGATATTAAAGGAGTTGCAAACATGCCCATTTGAATGGTTATGAATGGTTAACATTCCACACTGAGAACACCCAACTGATTCCCTGTGCTAGCTCAAGTATTTGCTCTAAACCACAGAGTGCAGTATCACTATAGGCTACAATGCCTTAAAGAGAAATTGAGATGGTTCAGCCAACACTGAATGTTTAGGTTAAGTGGGCAATTTAGTTTGAGTCTTCCGTAAGGTAAGTGGGTGTGCACAGGGTGGCTCATCACAGGCCAGTTTGCTGTGGAACTCATTAATGGAATTCTAGAGGCAGAACCAATCCCTCATTTTATACATGAAAGACTTATTTAAGACTGTCAGTGTCATCTGGCTTCAACACAATACATGATTGAAAAGCATGAATGAATATTATGGTAATGACTTTGCCAAAACGCTCCTAAAATAAACCCACTTCACACTCCTGGTTCTAAAGTAAAGAGACAATAGTGACCACTGAAATAAGTATTGGGTGCCTTCATGGAATAAACCTGGAATACACCAGTAATTGTGCAAATTACTAATGCTGTTGGGATTGTGTTACTCAATGTCTGTAATCTATTGAACTATTTAATGTGTTCTACATCACTAAGACTCAGTTAAAGGTGCCACTCTCATTAGTAGAGCTCATTTACATTGACACATTAGCACTAGGCCTGTCTGGTGTTGATTCCTTTTAAGTGCCCACTTCCTCTCTCTGCACAGTATTGCCCCAGATCAGCCTCCTTCACACACATCACTACATTAAAGTGGCCACATTTGCAATAAAGACAGCAAGTCAGTAGTGCCAAGAAAAACCAATTATCCATATAATTTCCCCGCTACAACACATTCTGTAGATGATAACAGAAAGTGCCATGCAGAAAGTGCAAGCTCTTTAAACGTTTTCGAACCAGTAAAAGCTCAGCAATGAGCCTCATGAAAGGAAAATTAAAAACAGTTACTTGCCACAATGTGTGCAGACATTTTGTTGGACTTTACAGCCCCTTTGATACCATCAAAAAGAACATTCTAATAAAATATCTAATTAGGTCAGAAGACATCTGAGGACAGATCTACTGTGGTTTGCTACGTTGTTGAAAAACCTAAATCATGAATGCATCCATTACTGTTCAACACATGGGGATGGGGAATCAACTTCGGAAAGTCTGAAGGATCTCTATCTTGTTGCGCGTTTTTAGCAAATGAGGTCTTTAACCCCTTCCATGCTCATGACGAGCTGAGCTCGTCATGAGGCACAGTTGAGCTGTGCTGATGACGAGCTGAGCTCGTCATGACACCAGCAAAATGGCAATTTCCAGCACAGGGGAAAAATAACCACAGCAGCGATGTGGTTAAAGCACAGCACTTTCTAGAGACTCGGTCAAGGGGTGTAAAATGTAGGTTTGACAAAGATCTCACAATTACATCCCAAAATAATCAAATTCCCAGAAAAACCTTCCATCACTTTTTTCAAGTGATTTTAGTGCTGGCTTCAAATGGAGAGTAGATCACTTCATATAGGCTAGCATTTTTAATATACATTCTTGAATTGTCAGCCTTTTTCTGATGCCAGGATGGATGTAATATAGGTCACCAGAGTTTCATGCTTCAGACTGAAAGGAAATCCCAATTGGATTTTAATTCTTGATAGTATGAACTTTAGTTCCTAGTTTGGTTCCCACCAAGATCGCTTAGCATTACCCTTCCCTTCTGCCCCCACCCCACCTCCCCTAACAGCACACACACTCACACACAAATTGAAAAAAGAAAAAGACAGAGTGAAATAAACTTCCCAGCATTAGTTAACGGCTCAAATTGAGTGGCTCCCTAGTACGGACTAATTTGGTAATTCTCATGCTGGGTGAAAAAAGTGGCTGCACTTGGATAACAGGTGAGAGGTTTTACTTACAGGTATATCAAGGCAATAGTAACATTATGAAACAATGTCCAACACTCAAGTCTTCATCTGTCTTTGCAGGATCTGACCGTTTCAGAACTCTACATCTCACACACGATGAGGACTCTGGAATGCTCAGGCCAGCGCTGGACATAACACACCTCCTTTTTCCAAATAACAGAAAACAACACATACAATGAAAAATACAATTAGTCAATAAAGATAATAAATTAATGAACTATGCTAAAATGTATATAGAGAAAGTCATTTTGTTCTAACATACAGTATGACTAGATACATATAGAAATGCACAAAGATAAGATAATATCCTTGAACGTAGAAAATCATTTCTATAAACCTGGTTGCAGAAAAATACTTTAAGACAAGCTACAAATCAATATAATTCAAAGGAAGACAATGACCTCTCCACAGACTGTGTCTTCTTCCAGATAACTGCAAATCTTTTTCCAATACGACTTTAGATTGTGGCAAATGATCTCCGGTTAATTCAGCAGCAAAATTATTCTTCACTTTGACCTATTGTTCCCAATTCCACCAGTGACCATTCTCCAGCTAAACAGCACAGCCATCATTACTTATTTTCACAATATTATATACAAGACCAAACTTTAGATAACCTTTCATTACTTAAAGCTTGGGTAACTTGACATGTGCGAGATCTCCAAATACCCAAGATCTGCTCTTGGCAGATTTCTTCACATCAAGTCCATTCTTGCTTCTTTCTTGACCCAGATTGATGTTATTTTCTGCACTATTAGGAACCTTTTCCTGCTCTCCCTCTGACAGTGCACTCAAACCTCCTTTAACCGAATTTAAAGTCTTGGGAAACAAAATCACAAAACGTCCTTCTCCTTAAAGCCTTAAAAGGTGTCACACCTTTGATACTTTAGGGTGTGCTGTGATAGGACCACAACATTGATCTCAAAGAATCTTCCACACACAGCTCTGAGTTCACAGCACCACTATTACATTAACTCCCCAATCTGTTCTGCCTTTCTACATCACCATTACTTTGAGGATGATACAAACTACATGTTTTATGCTTAATACCAGCATCATTCAAAAACTCCTGCATCTCACAAGAAATAAATTGCACACTAATCTCCAATGGAAACCCCCCCCCTGGAGAAAATATCAGTAAAGAAATCAATTACTCCTCGAGTATTCGGCTCTCTTAAAACTCTTACTTCCAACCACGTAGAAACATAGCCCACCATGACTATTACATTCTCCGCTCCAGTGGCAACATGTGAAATGGACAAAGAAAGTCAACACTCAACCTCTCTCAAACTTCAATAGGACATTCAACATCAGCCATGGGTGGTGTCCCATAATGCAGACTCTTATCATACATTCTAAACACTTTACATCTTTCATTCCAACACTCAACATCCATCTCTGTAGCAGTCCACAAAAATCTCTCTCTCAACGTCCTCTTATTGCTGTCATTCATAAATGCCCTTTAGGAGATAACTCCATCAAGCTACTCCTCATCTTTCAAGGAGGACTTAGCTTGTCATTACATAATGACAAACTTTTATCCAAGAAAGTTCACTTTGAACTTTACTGCAAATTGGAATATTAACAGGTAATGAATTTTCCCGTGGCCAATATTTCAACACATGTTCTATGACCCTGATAAGTTCAGTATCCTCGAACAACTCATCTCGACCCACTTTTTATTTTGCATGCTTATTAGACATCCAGGACACACTTGCAACAAGACTGAATGCCATTCTACCAAATAGAATAACAAATACAGTTAAATGGCTAGAGTCTTCTGCTAGCACTACCAGATGATGAGCGGAACTAAAAAACAGTTTTAAAAAAAAAAAAATTCTCCACCCAAAGTTTTTAAGCATGTCAACAATTTTAGACAACAGACACAAATAGCCCTGTTGAGACTGTCCAAATCAATGAACGCCCTTAGTTCTTTACTCTTTTTGTATGCCACCATGATGAGTGGGAGCCACAATGAGGATTTGATTGGCTATATTTTATTTATTTTTATTTATTCAACTTGTTACGCGCACTGTCACCTAGCAGGTATCCTGGTGCTGAGCAACTAGAGAGTAGGGGGTGAGTCGAGCCGGAACTGCCGTCTAGATCTTAGGGAAACAGCCAAGTTTTAACACATCTCCTAAACGGGAGAAGTTCCCTAATTTGTCTAACTTCCCAGGGAAGTTTGTTCCACAATCTGGCTGCTGCCAATCCAAAGGATCTACCTCCTGACCTGACTTTCTTAAAGCTTGGCACCTTCACCAGTCTGGCCGAGGACGAGCGAAGCAGTCTCGATGGAGTGTACCAGTCAAATTGTTTTCGCAAAGTCATTGGTCCGCCCCCATGAAGGGCTTTAAAAACCAGACAGAGTGATTTAAAGTGCACTCTCTGTCTCAAAGGGAGCCAGTGGAGTTTGGCTAGGGCAGCAGAGGCAGAGGACCTTCTAGACAGGCCTAGCACCAGCTTGGCAGCCACTGATTGGATCCTTTGTAGTCTATCCAGGAGAAAATTAGGGGAGTCTTGAAGGAGGGCATTACAGTAGTCAAGCCTACTTAGAATTGTGCACCTCACCATTGTGGAATGCGCCTGATAAGGTAGAAGAGGAAAAATGTTGCGAAGGGACCTAATGATAGCGAAACAGGTAGCTGTCGTTTTTGTATCACGGGCTTCCAGGGAAAGCTTGCAGTCAAACATAATACCCAGATTACGAGCATTTTTAATTGGCTGCACAGTGTTAGAAAAACCCGGGGGCCAGAAGTTGTCAGGAAGAGGACGGGGGATATTATTCGCAGCACACTCACTCTATCAAACCCTCCATACACAGCTTCTGTAAAAGCCTGGATAATTTTACTATGTCTACATATTCCAAACCCTTAATCTCTCCTAACCTTTCCCAGAAAATGTCAGAAAAACAGCCTAACAAATTGGGACACTTGTACTAAAACGTACCAACTTCAACACCCCCCAACCAATACGCTTGTGGAGAACATCCACGCTTCAAAATGACAACCGAACACAATTGATGATGCCAACCAAGAATGTAAAGTCCTTCCACTGACACATATACCTTGCCATAAACAACCTTGCATTGTAACTCCATAGTAGAATAAAAAAAATCTATATCTGTCTTGGAACCATTGTATCTTTCTGGACTTTCTACCAGGAAGACTGAAATGATGACTCAGAGTATCTTATGAAATTATAATATTCTTGGAACCTGAATCTCACACACACACTTTGATCCTCTTACATTTCACCCTCAGTGTTACCCTTACTAGAAGTTTTAGAGGAACAACACATTCTAGCAAAATGACCTATGGCTCGTCATTTCATATACTGTTCTCTGTATGACGGACACAATTTGGAATGAGCTATGTGATTCTTCAATCTGCTTCTAAAACAGACACCCTCAAAAACACTATTCTTTTCAAAAGCCATGTCCTTATCAGAATAAGTTTTAGTACTCTTAACTACACACACAGTATCATCATGAGAGTTATTAAAAATGTTGGCAAATTCCTTGGAGTTTTGAATGGTCTTGGTGAGATCAATTGCTTCATTCAAGGAAGGGTCTTGACAAATCAAAAGTCTCTCCTATACCTTCTTGCTAAAACACCTGGTGACTAATTGATTTCTAATAAGTTGCTCAATAAAGATTGAAAATCCACTCTTTAAAACTAAAGGTCTCACAGATGCAACATACATGTGTAAGGTTTCATTAGCCTGTTGCTCACAAGATAAATAAATGATGCCTTCTAAAAACCAGATTGGGAGATTTTGAAAAATAATTTCAATTCTCTTGACTGCTTCTATATATTCATCCAATTCATCTTCCAAGCCATCAGAGACAAAACAGGTAAGTGCTAAAAAACCTCCTGACCTTCTAGACCAACTGAGTTCCAAAAGCCAAGGATTTCTGTCGGATTTTAATCTAAACCCATATTTAGCACCTAAACATCCATTAAAAGCTCTGTATCATTCCTTCCATCTTATAAGTGTCTCACCAGTCAATCGAAGAAATTAGGGTAGAGGTCTTATGGGCTGCGTTATAATTCCAGTGAAATGTTGAGTCAAGAAGTGCTGATGAAAAATAAATGCAGAATGAACCCAAAGATAAGTACTTCCAGGGATTATAAAAACTATTTCACAAGAAATCCAGGATGATTCACTTGAAAATGTAGGCAAAAAAATCTCAGGGTTCAGTTGCGTTTAGTAAGAACCCAAACCAAAATGCCCACTGAACACTCCGGGTAAATAAAATAGGTAATGCCCAAACACAAATGGCAGCTAAGTGCATTGACTCACTTCTCCAATTGAAATGACTGTCAAATTGTTGGAGTAAATGAAGAAATATTACCCAATCAATTGTGACTGCCATGAGCATCAACCAGAACGTGAATCACAATGCACATGTGCGTGATGATGCATAGCTGTACAATTGGCCCTATTTAGTAAATTTTGATGAAATGCACTAAAGCAAATACTGTCTGTGCCGCTGCTGTCCTCTTCATTGCTTACCTTCAGAGGGAATGCTCCTGTTGTAAAATTGCAGATACTACAGATAGTGCAACAACACCACATTCTTGAGTCTTCCATTCATCGTCAGTCTTACGGCGGGTGAATAAAGTACATGCACTGAAGTAACAGCTGAGAAGATGTATTTACAAGTATATCAGTACCATTATAAAATGTTGTCCGACCCCAATGCTTCATTTATCAGGTATCTTCGCCATACCTAACTATTCCAGACCTCCACCTCCTACACACGATGAGGACTATGGAATGCTCAGTCATTGTGTGCACATACCAGTTTTGTTATACTATGTTATTTTAAAAAGAGTTGCATGCTGTGCAACATTACATACGAAAGGCTGATTCTCTGTGTTGGGGTCTGTGGCAATATGCTATTGATTATGAGTCACAACACTTGATCAACTGCTAGAGAGTGGATATCAAGCAATAAGTGATAAATGAGTGACTTAGAAACCTCCTGTCATCTGGAAGGTTCAATGTTTGGTGCCATCAAATTTCGAAACGATTCTGCATACATTTTCCAGGTCCCAAGGTTGCAGCATATCCTTGTACTGATGAGCATACTTGGTGAACTTAATATACAGTTGTTGAGAGAGTGATGTCAAGATGTGAGGATAGGCGTTGCACACATTTGCTGATGTGATGTCAAGATGTGAGGATAGGCGTTGCACACATTTGCTGATGTGGAAGTTTTACCTGTGAAGAAGCTGCTTCATTGTCTTTATCTGCAACAGAATGAAACTAAACCATTCAATGACTCTCTCTGTGTCCAGAATGAACAATCTAGAGATGAGAAATACTGCAGCCAATAATGACAAAAAATCCAGAGTCCTTGCCTCAGTGCACATATACAGAAATGCACTTTCTGCGAATTTGTCTAAAGTTGTGCGTCTGCTTAAGTTGAATATATTGAGGACCGCAGGTTAGAAATAGTCTTTAGATATTTGAATATGGCGATTGAAATTAAAAAATTTACGAGGAGTTGTTGTGTAGTCCCTTTAAACCTATATAGGATCAGTGCGTTTATACAACATAGACTATGGGATTGGTGTCCAGGCTGATTCCAGACAACCCCACCGAGTATGTTCGCCTGTATACCAGCTAGCTCACAGTGCCACTAGAAACCCTTCTTACCAAGGAGAGAATAGTGTTTGGCAACAATTGAACATGACAACTCTGTCCCATCAGGGATCATGGAAACAGTGCGATACTTTTAGCTCAGTTACTCGTGCTCACTTTGTCTCAGAGAAATAAACAGAATAAACGGTGGTTACATTTTCCAATAAGTATTTATTGAACCAGCATCATTCTAGCGTAAAATAGGTGTGCTGAAACAAGCATTAGATAGAAACAGATACAAATGATTAATAGCATCAACAGAGTAAAAGGATGGTAGATTTCTACCATAGTGCTAAAACAATGAATACAGGCAAGTTTAAAAATACATGACAGTAAAATGAATACTCCTATGATGCGACCCTAACTAGATGTACCTATGTGTACCTAGCATGTTTGTAGCCTTAGAGCCAAGAATCCCTCTAGGATAAAGTCATCTCCATTACCTGAAGTGAGAGACTGTGAGACCCTTTCTTGGTCTTGAGATGAACACCCCGCAAGGGATGTCAGACCACTGTGAGCTGGACTGTCTGCATGCAGGAACCCCAGCGTCTCGTGTCAGTGTGTCAGCATGGAAGTCCTGTTCTTCTTTGCCTACCCCAGCAAGATATGGTGTATATATACCCAAAGTGTTATCCTCAGGGGTTCTACCTTGCTGTGTCATGTCAGACTCAGAATGATGGATGAAATTACCCGTGTACATAGTTATTATGCAGGAGATGGTAGTCTTGCCGAGTTTCCAAGAATCCTCAAGCATAATGGATAAGGCTAGGATTAAGGGAAAACCCTACGTCCTGTAACCAGTACCCTAACTGGTTAAAAGGTAAGTCACAAGGCCTGTTATGTAGTGTAATGGTAGGGGAGAATATAGGTGAACGGTTAGGTGACTACCTGAGCCTATATTGGGGTATATATGAAACATAACAGAACTAGGGCACGTGTTTAGCACTGATTTCTTGTTCTAATATCAAATGTATTTGTTATTGAAAATTATGAATGTACTTTTATGGCTGTTACTTGCAGCCAAATAAAGTATTTTGACTTACTCACAAATCTTGTGAGTTGTTATGTGTTCATTGAAGTCCTGAATTAAGTTTATTTCCTAAATAGTCCTTCAGTAAGAACACTACACGTCTAAGGTAAGAATGCATTTATTGCGCGACCAAGCTGCCTCACTTCTCCCCTCTGCATTCTCGTCCCTTTTTAATTCTAATGATATCAACCCTACAAGTCCGGATGTATCTTGGTAGGCAAACTAGTTTTGAACATGTGCTTGGCAGTTAACTGGAAGCAAAATGCAAGCCGTTGCAATCTTTGAATAAGGAGTCAACACTAGGCTCCTAGGAGAAGCCATGAGGTTCCTTTGGGGAAGTTGTGATGTCTGTGAAGCTCAAGCCTCATCTCAAGATGAGTGTCAATGGATGCTATCAGCCAGATTCATCAAACCAGAATCGGCTCACAAAGGGCCAGATTTGGAGAATCTGGCCCTTTGCGAGCGCTATTTTTGCATTTGGGATGCATCATGCCAAATGCAAAAATCGCAAATGTAGAAATCGCTAAATTGCGATTAATTGCATTTAAGGAATCTCAATTAGAGTTTCCTTAAATGCAATTCATGAACCATTTTAAAATTGCAAAATCGCAATCTGGGGCCGCTATTTACGGTGAAGTCTAACTACGTGGTAAATAGCAAAAACTTAGAAAAATTCACTTTAGTGCATTTTTCTAAGTTGTATGTTACACATGCATGGTAATGGTAATGGTAATGTCCACTGGTGTTGCGCATACACATGTCCCAAGGACATGTGTATGCGCAACACCAGTGGACATTACCATTTCAGGGGTTCAACAGGGTGTACTTTGGACACCCTGGCACCCTTGGAATTGTTTCCTTATTTGCGATTCTTTAATTGCTAATCGCCAATAAGGAATGGCTTCCCATTCATTCCAATGGGCCGTTAGGCCCAAATAAATGAATGGGAAAGCCATTCCTTGTTTGCGATTAGCAATTAGCGAATCGCAAATAGGGAAGCTGTAGAAATCACTAAAATTATTGCGATTTCTACATGCATCCCATTTTGCGAGTCTTTAATAGCGAATCCTTAAAATTCGCTATTAAGGACTCGCAAAACAGGACTTTGATGAATCTGGGGGTATGCTTCTTTTGCCTATAAAGTAATCTAAAGTGCAATTCTGTAAAGATGTAGGTCTTTTTCTTTTAAGAAAAGTGGTATACATAATTATATGTTTCATGAATAAGCGCACAGAAATATTCACAAAGAATATAGATGACAATTAACCTACTCTTTGATTCCTTGATACTATTTGATGTTTTGCAATATTTATTCTTTGGGCGCTTTGTCTCTATATTTATGCTTTGTTCCTCTTTTAAGTTACAGTGTTTTTGTGTGTGCATACATTTCCACCTGCATTGATCTGAAAATGTACACTTACACTTGGATGCCTGTTGGGTTGTAGTGATTTTAATAAGTCATGCATATTATGGAAAAAACGCTCACCTGAAAACATTAGAACTGTAGTACAAACACTTGCACATCTCTAGATATTTATGTTCATTAGTACATCTTGTCCCTCCTTTCATCTTTTCATAGTTTCAATCTGCTCTGCTGATCCTCACCTGACAGGCATGAATGACAGCATTAATACTCTCCCAAAAAGACCTATTTTTATTATATTTAGAATAAATTACATAGGGGAAAATATTCATTTTTGTCTAGACTAATGTTTATAAAACAAGAAACAGGGAAAATTGGAACCTTTTTGTAAGAAGCAGCATATTGTCAGATATGAATCATGTGTATGTAGTTTCTGCTCGATAATGGTAATTTTAATATCCATCCCAAAATATTTTACATTTGTGATAAGAGGCAGTTTGAAGCTGAATAAATCGAAAGAAGCGTTTCTCTAATTATTTAATGTGTATGTGTATAGCCCAGATAATCTAGTTGTTGGAGCTTTTATGCAAATATCTGGCAATTGCTTCTCCCTTTTAAACTTGTTCTAGTTTGCACATTAATAAAATATTATGGAACATGTATAAGGCACATACATAGTTATATAGCTGATGTTTTATTAGAAGGCTGATTATATGATCAAAATATCTTAAAATGTGGCATTTATTATTAGCTTTGTTCATTTTATGTATTATTTAATTTGTTTTTTTCTAGTACATTTGTGAGAGTTTTTATCATTGAGTTTGTCTTTTTCTTACGCCATCTGTTCAAAATATGCAAAATAACCTTTATTAATTTGTATAACTAATAGAGTAGTTACAAAAAGAAAATATCCCCCATTTTAAATTATATCACAAATAGCAATAAGTAAGTGAGATGAATGAGCTCATCAGATATTCAAGGGAAAGATCCTCCTGAGGGATTTCTGAAATAACTTATTATCCTCCATTCTTCTTCCAGTCTTTTTTCCTTCCCTCCTTCTCTCGATGTATATTTCTCATTCTTTCTTTAGTTTGGTCATTCTTTATCTTCAACCATTCTTTCAGTCCTTTTTTCTTTCCTCAATCTTTCATTATTACTATCCATCTTTCAGCAATTCATATTTCCTTCTCTCCATCCAACATTCTGTCTTTTTTCTTCATTTCTCAATCAAACCGCACATCAATCAATCATCATACTTCTGCCACCTTATCCATCCATCAATCCGTACATGTTTCCTTACTTCTTTTGCTAAACCCTTGACCTATGAGGCTGTTCACCAAACAATCAATAAATCAATCCGTGTTTGTTAAAAACAACAACTCATCTGTGAGGTTCTCAAATCTATTAAGGGGGTTTGCAGGTCCTGATGGGCTCTGAGATTCATTTGAAGAGCCAGGTCTTAAAAACCTCCATCAATTGGGTCAGCAAAGGGGATAGCTTGAGGAGGCAAGGCAGGGAGTTCCAGGTTTTGGCAGCAAGTTAGGAGAAGGATCTTCCTACGGTCCTGATCTTGTAGATCCGATGGAGTTTGGCAAGGACTGATGGGTACGTGGAATGAGAGGCGGTACTTCAGGCATGCTGGCCCAGGGCGTGGAGGACTTTGTAGGCATGTGTGAGAAGCTTGAACAAAATTATTTTGTTGGCCTGGAGCCAGTGGAGTTTTCGCAGGTGTTCGGAGATCTGGCTGTGGCAGGGGATACTGATGACCAGACTGGCTGTGGCATACTGAATGTTCTGTAGTTTCCTGAGGAGTTTCTGGGTGACACCTGTGTAGAGTGCATTGCCATAGTCGAGTCTGCTGCTGATGAGCGCATGGATGACCGTCTTTCAAGCCTCAGTGGGGATCCATCTGAAGGTCTTTCAAATCATGTGAAAGTGTCAAAGCATGATGAGGAGATGGTGTTGATCCTGTCGTTCATCATGAGCAAGGAGTAAAGGATGATAGTGAGGTTTCGTGGGTAGTCAGTTCATGTGGGGTGGTTCCTAATGCAGCGGGACACAAAGAGTATTCTCAAGCAGAGGTGTTGGGCCCAGGTTTAGGGAGTTGTTTCTGGTGCCTGTAGGCTTCTTAGTGAGTGAGAGAATCAGCTGGTTGTTGTCAGCATAGGGGACATTATTGAGTCTGTGGTTCCTGACTAAGGCTGCAAGCGGGGCCATGTAGATGTTGAAGAGGGTGGGGCTCAGAGGAGAGCCCTGGGGGACTCGGCAGTTGATCTCTGTGGCTTCTGAGAGGAACGGTGGTAGTCTGACTCGCTATGTTCTACCTGTAAATAAGGAATGGATCCAGTCCAGTGCTTTGTCATGGAGGCCGGCGTTGTTGAGTCTAGTGCTCAATGGTGTGGTGGGAGATGGTGTTGAAAGTGGCTGAGAGGTCCAGGAGGGTGAGGTCTGCTGTTTTTCTCCTGTCAAGGAGGAAGCGAATGTCATCGGTGGCGGCCAGGAATGTGGTTACAGTGCTGTAGTTACTTCCGATGTTGGGTTGAGAGGAGTCTGGGACATGGTTGGCTTCAATAAACTGGGAGAGTTGGGCATTGATGGCCTTCTCGATGACCTTAGGAATGAATTCAAGTTCAACAGTTCATGTTAATTAGAATAGCAGAGGGGTGTTTCTCCACCAACTCAAGCTGCTAAAGGTGGGAGTTTGAAGACACCGCTGTGTACAACCATTTGTTTATTTTAATGCTAGGAGTGATTGTTTAAAGACCAGGATCAATACACCTACTGGCATGTCATCAAATCTCTGTGGTGACAACAATTTATGGAAGGTTTTTAAATTATAATTTATGTTTCTTCAACTTCAAATCACACATTGTTTTTTACACAATTTGCATTGACACCTTCATTTCCGAAGCCTTCCCGAGACTTATTTATAGGTTGTTCAATAAATCTTAGGGTTACAGTCCGCACTTGTCCTGTTTGCGAGACAAGTGCGTGAAAATATGACAAACTGTTATCATCCATATGATTGAGCATAGCAGGAATCTATTTTTTAATTAAATGTAAAATTATGCATTGCCCTCTACCCAGAAACAACACAATTTTCACTTTCGAATCAGGATGTGAGGTTCCCATCTAGGGGAGGTCAGGCAAAAAGTATTCTGTGGCATTTACACAATGCAGAGTTAAGTTGGTACTGTCGGCTTTACTAATGCTGCCTGCCAGCCTCTCTCTGATCAGGTCTTTTGCTCATTCTACCTGGACTTTAAAGATAAAATATCTTGGACTGCTACAGAATACCCCTAAAGGACAGAAGGCAGGAGTGAACACATCTATAATTCACCCTGCAATCTGTTAATTGCATGCATATTAGGATAGAAAAGAAACAAGCTTCAAAAATCTGTTGTGTCTTGCAAATATTGCCTACTACATAATTGTCTACACTTGAACTTTGCATAGTGCCTACCTATTGTTGAACCTTGGCCTTTGTCCTCGACTTGGTAGTGGGTATTAGTGTTTGCCAGCCTGGGTCTTGATATACATCTTCCAAGAGGCCCTAATTCGTTGGGGGAGATGCTGTTTGGCAGCCCTACTAAGACTTCTAGACCTACTACTCTATGTGCTGGAAATCAGAAGCTGGTGCTAACTCTGATGGCAGCTGTGATATGTTTGTAGCATTTCAGCACACATGAGGTTCTGCCATTGTCTCATTTAGATGTGTATGGACTACTGAGCATCTGGATAAATCACACAGTCCAGTCTATGTGGAAAGAGATAACCTGCTTGGGACAAAACTATGGTAACTGGAGATGGGCATGGGTCAATTACCATCATAGTAGACAGTACCTTTCCCAGGTCTGAGGCTTGGCTGGGGTGGGACTACATCCCCACCTGCTTACCTGTTTTGACTGCCCCTTGGGCCACCCACAACAACACCGGACATCGTACTAAAAGTGCTCTACCACCCCCACAGTGTGGGACACACATGGGATGTGTGCCCGGATGAATACCTGGCTTGCTTCGCCTGGAAGAGGCTAGTCTGGGCCATCCCTCTTTGTTGCTGAATCTTGTGAGCTTGTTCCACATACTGCCACTCCCAAGGTGGCTGAAATCACAAAGCTTGACTCTTTTCTGGCATATGCATTTAGTATAATCTCCACGAAGATTGACTAAGCAGAGAGATGCTTATCTTTGGATTTGGGAGAAGGCCCTAGTAGTCTGTTTCTGAGCCTGGTAGGTCTACATCCAAGAGCAATTAGTGAAGTACCACTCGCAAATTGCAACCCACCGCTAACAGTCACTGCTGAGCTAGTTCATCCATCGTCTGCTACTTGCCTGCGCAGCAATTAACATGTTATGAACTTAAGTGACAGGGAGCCTATTGCCAAAAGGATACACAAACTCAAACAAGGGCCCATCGCAAAGTTCCTACAAGTCATAGGTCCACTGATAGACATATTGACCCTGCAGACCCTACTCCACTGCAGTCTGGTTGGGTACCTTCTGAGGCAACCGTGGGGAACCATGAGTCCCCCAAATAATGACTGGGACTGTTTTCTGGAGAAATTAAATCTTTAGTGGTTGCCTGTGTCACTCCTTTGGCGTATAAGATCCATTGTCTAGAAGATTCTGTCAATCAGAAATTTCTAACCAGAAAAGTCCACCAGTACTGCAGACTACTGCTCAGCCACCTACTTCCAGGAATGATAGGCCCTTTGGCATTAGCACTGCCTCTATTTTAAATCTTTTATCATCCCATAAAGGGATATGTTTGAACAACGCCCAACCCACAACTGTGCTAGCCACAGGCGTGTTGAGGTTCACGGAGGGTGGTGAGGGAGTAGAGGAGTGCCTCGGGGAGATAAGATGGCCCTGGAGTTGCAAATGGGATGTACAAACATGGATGTTGCTCTCAGACCCAATACCCCCCCAATTAGAACTGCTTGACACTTTCCCCTGATTTTTGCCTGTCGGTAGCTATTGTGACTGGGGTGCCACCTCCCAACCATCCCTGGGGAAGAATCAACTTTACATCTTAAAAATAAAGTCTGTCATTGGCTGTCTTGGTATTTGGATTTTATCATCTCTGAATATGATGACATTTTGTTAGGGTTGGGTGGGTTGGTCTTTTGACCAAAAACATCAGTGGGGATTGTGTCTTTAATGATTGCAAAAATCAAGGTTTTGCTCACTGCCTAATTAAGGGGCCGATCAGAATCACGGACGGACGTGCGTCCGTCTGTGACCCCCGAGGTGGAGGGAACGTCCGCAGGGGCTGCGGCGTTCCCTCCAGTGCAATCAGGATGTGACCGCCACCCTGGCGGTCACATCCTCAATATTTAACATTGCGCAAGGTTAAATATGCATGCTTCGCATTTGCATGCACAAAGCGGCAGGAACCACGTGTGCCTGCCGCTTTGTGCATGCAAATGCAGGGGGGTACCATAGGTACCCCCCATATGCACCCCCAACCCCCGTCACCCTGGGGGCCCGCTACGGGCCCCCAAAGAAAACACCGTATGCCTTTCCACGGTGGAGAAGCCGCCGCGGAAAGGCATTTGTTCAGCCCCATCCTAATATGGCTGGCGGTGTCTGTTAGCCACCGCCTCCATATTAGAGCTTTTCCGCTGCGGTCGTAAGGAAATGCGGCTGACGGTCTTCCTGACCCCCCCAGCCATCCTAATCTGGCGGGGGGGTCTTTGAAGGCTCCGCAGCGGTTTTTCCGCATCCTCCAGGCCAGCGGACACTTCCGCCGGCCCGGAGGATGCGGAAAAACCACAATCCTAATGACCCCCTAAGTGTGGTGCCAGGGGGCCCCTGATGAGAACTGGTATTAGCATTTTCCCTGTAGGCAGTTTTGTACATTGCCAAAAAAGAGAGATTCTCTTTGGGCACATTAACAAGGACAAAATGACATAACATACAACAAGACTTCAAATATATTTAGAGCAATACAATAATTAACCAAATTCTGAAACGACAAATAAATTCAATATGCACAGTTTATTTTTATAAAAATTGAATTAAAAAACAGATTAAAAAGTATATAAATCAAGGGAAAACAGACAATATATATGGGAACAAATAATACACTAAAGTTCATCAAATAAGTTCCTAAAACTAAACAGAGGGAGATACACAAAAGGTATATTCAGCACCAGTCAGAATACTCCTTGATTACTATAGGATGGATTCTCCCCCGCAATTCTCAACGCTTTTCGACAGACCAATTATCATACAGCCGTCTTCCTCAGGAAAAATATTAGCTGTCTTCCCCAGATAACTGTCATTTAAGTAAAAAGTATCTTAGATACAATATTATGGCAAATTAAAAAACTGAACATAAGGCAAAAATCTGCTAGACAGAATTGTTTTTTTCTCGCTATTGCTCTACACATTAAGACAACTCACAGCATACATTTATAACATATCACATTGTAGGTACATCGATGAACATTTAATCATTAACACTGGGTCTTTCCCAAATGCCATTAACATTACAAACCATGTTGGGTTTATAGAATACTGTCAATACAGCATATTAATTCAATTATATTTCACATGATTTCATTGTCTATTTATACATCTTAACAACATCTAAGGATGGTTTTTGTGATTTCAAGATCGTTTGTATTGTTTGGACCAAGGGGTTCATTCTCCCAAGTAGTCCCAGTTTACTACATTTCATTTTCCCATCTGTTAAGTTCCATACTAACCTTTAAAGGAGGCGTGCTAAATAGGTAGGGGATAGATATCTCCCTCCTCTCTGATAGGTCGTACTTCCAGCTGCTGGCAATGTTTTTATAGATCGTTTTGCCAAAACTGAAATGTATAAAGGAACATCAAAGAACTCATAAGTTGACTTCTTCTCAATAGTATTTTATTTTATTATATAAATGGCTGTATTGCTACCATGTGCATTTTAGAAGACTTATGGGTCTTTAATAAGAGGTCATAGCTTCACTCAGCTTACTCCCTAATTGTATTGTCCTCTATAATATCCCGACGCCATTTACAGTCAGCAATCGCCGTTATGTTTATGGATATTAGCCATTTACAGCTCAAGTAGGCACAATAATATACTCACATCCTATTTCTGTCTCACGGTCCTATCTGTAGATGCTAGATACTGCCGCTACATGCAGTAAATATATGTGTTTCTTCGTATTATCTCAGTCCTGCAATATGAGGATATGATTATACATCTATACTGTCAAGCTAACTGACATGTTTAAAATTTATACTAACTCCATACTTACTTAAAAGATACATATTGTCTTGCTTGCACGAGGTAAAAATGTTCCGATTCTTGGAATTCGAAACTGTGGCACCACTAATAAAGAATGAACAGATATAGAGTCTGTTAGGGTCCCAATTTAATCTTTTTTTATTGGTAGTGTTTTTAACCGGGCTAGAGTAATACTCACATTAAAATCCAGACAGGCGCGCTAAGACTCAGAAAGAATGCCTTGGTCTTCCTAGTCATTAAAGTCGCTGCCTCTGTAACAAAGAAGCACCGTTTTTTAGTTGATATTGAGGCACCCTTAACTGATAATTACTTGCTCCAGAGCCTACCACCAAACTAACGTATTAACATACCTTAAAGGCAAGAAGAATTCGATTCCCGCGTGCAGCCTCCGTGGTGTTCAATAGACAACACGGTTTGTCCGAAACGCGCCGTTTAAATATCTGTCCGCGAGCGTGGAAATGCGGAAATGCTTTCGTAGTCAGGCGCCCTCGGACCTCTAACATGGAGGTAGAAAGGGGACTCCGAGGTAGTAAAAGAAAAGGGGCAAGATAAACGCCGGTGTTTGGTAAATTGCAAAGGTAAATAACACTAAAGTAGGACCTCGTTCATATGCTTCTAATCCAAAAATTTGCCTGTATGCTTATACTTACATTTACATTAGCGCTAGTAGATTTAAACATTAATTTATTTATTTATTTATTTAGCAATCCAAAAATTTACCTGTATGCTTATACTTGCATTTACGTTAGCGCTAGTAGATTTAAACTATAATTATTTATTTCTTTATTTTTTTATATAGCGATTCTGACTAGTTAGCGACACTCTTATTGTAGGAGTTGTTTTGTAGCCTAATTCTAGTGTATATTTTATCATTCAGGTATCTTACCAGTTAGTGTCTCTTACGGATACCCCAAAAAATCTTATAAAATGTCTCTATAGAGACAACACCTTGACAGCAGTGGTGTATAACAATCAATATTGCATCCATCAGTATTAAATTTGCTTATATTGCTATCAGGTACTTACCAATTATGATGCTAAAAAGTATACAGATTCTACAGCCTATATCTACATGGTTGTATCAGTTGCATTACACTGTATTGCAAGATCCCCAGATAGCTATTTCTATGAGCAGATGGCAGTCTCAATATTGCAGGTAGGTTTATCTAAAAAACCTTCAATCAGCCAATAAGCCTCTCCCATTCTTCACGGGAGTTGAGTCCATTTCTTACTGTGTTAAGGTACGAAATGTACCACTGTTCTCTTTGTTTTCGTATATTCACAATATTCCCACCTCTCTTTCCTATTTTAACTCTTTCCAATATAAACCATTTGAAATCACATTCACCATGTTTCTTTTCCAAGAAATGTGAAACAATTGGGGCAGTTATCTTTTTAGTCCTGATCGCTGATCTATGCTCCTGTAGTCTAATCCTGGCCTCTCTCCCTGTCTCTCCAACATAATAGAGCCCACAGGGACATTCTAGTATATAGATCACATTTTTGCTTTTACAATTGTTGTGGGTTTTACACCTAACTGTTTTGTTGTTGCACGAGATTTCAGAGGCTACAATGCATTGATCACAGATGTTACAACTACCACACCTAGAGGTACCCACTACTATGGTGTTGTCTAGCGTTCTTTGGTTCTCTTTCGTCTCATCCCTATAGGTGTGTACTAATAAATCTCGCACATTTTTTTTTTTTAAAGCAAAAAGTGGTTTGTCTAATACCTTATCTTCATCATGATTAAGAATGTGCCAGTGTTTATTGACTACATTCTTAATCTGATTGCTGATGTGGGAAAATTTTGTTGCAAACACTACTCTGGTTAAGGGGCTTTTTTGAGTATTGGGTTTGTTGATCAGGGCATCGCGGTCATAAAATCTAGCCCGTTTCAGTGAATGAGATAGGAGTTTTTTAGGATATCCTCTATCCCTGAATTTGTTTTTGAGAACTTCAGCATGCTTATAGTAATCTTTTATATCAGAGCAATAATAAGCCGGAGGAATTGGCTAAAAGGAATCCTTTCTCTTTGGGATTTGGGGTGAAAGCTAGAGAAATGGAGGAGCGTATTTTTGGCCATGGGTTTTGTAAATAGCTCAACCGCTAGCACACCCTCTGAGCTTTTTATAGATATATCCAAAAAGTCCACCTTAGTTGTGCTGTACGTTGAGGTGAACCTAAGGTTTGGGTCGTCCAGATTGATCCAACTTAAAAATTCCTCCAAAAGGTCAGCGGTCCCTTCCCAAATGAAAAAAATATCGTCAATGTAGCGGTACCAGCCCACTACATTCTCGAAAATGGGTGCCATTTCGTTGTCAATGTGCTTGGTCTCAAAATTACCCACATAAAGACACGCCAGGCTGGGGGCACATGTGGCCCCCATACTGGTCCCCTTCAATTGTTTAAAGTATTCATTTTTGAAAAGGAAGACATTGTTGGTTAGAATCAATCGGACACAATCTACAATGAAGTCCTTGTTGGCCCCCTCAAGGTCCTGACTCGATAGAAGTTCATCAATAACCTCGATAGTGTCTTGTTGGGGAATATTTGTATAAAGAGACTCAGGGCCCGATTCACAGAATGAACTTACTACTTTTGGCATTCACAGAATGCACTTACTACTTTTGGTATTCACAGAATGAACTTACTCATTTCGGTATTCACAGAAGTTAGGACTACTAACTTTAGGACTCCTAAATGCCTTCTGTGAATACCGAAAGTCTTAAAATTAGGATTTTTCTCAATTTAGTAGTGGTAAAGTTAGGACTACTAACTTTAGGATGCCTAAATGCCTTCTGTGAATACCGAAAGTCTTAAAATTACGATTCTTCTCAATTTAGTAGTAGTAAAGTTAGGATTCCTAACTTTAGGACTCCTAAATGCCTTCTGTGAATACCGAAAGTCTTAAAATTAGGATTTTTCTCAATTTAGTAGTAGTAAAGTTAGGACTCCTAACTTTACTACTACTAAATTGAGAAAAATCGTAATTTTAAGACTTTTGGTATTCACAGAAGGCATTTAGGCGTCCTAAAGTTAGTAGTCCTAACTTCACCACTACTAAATTGAGAAAAATCCTAATTTTAAGACTTTCGGTATTCACAGAAGGCATTTAGGAGTCCTAAAGTTAGTAGTCCTAACTTCTTTGAATACCGAAATGAGTAAGTTCATTCTGTGAATACGAAAAGTAGTAAGTGCATTCTGTGAATGCCAAAAGTAGTAAGTTCATTCTGTGAATCGGGCCCCCAATATCTAGAGTAACCAGACACTGAGTCTCTTCACAAAATGGTAATCCCTCAACCAAAGAAATGATGTGTGCAGAATCTCTCACATACGATTTTAATTTTCACACACTACGGCCTCAGAAAGTGGTCAGCATATTTGCTGATAGGCTCAAGTAAGGAATCAATGCTACTCACGATGGACCTTTGGTAGGCCATAAATGGCTGGGGTTTTAGGCTCAACATTGTTTAGAAATTTTAATTTCTCCTCGCATATATAGCCATCATCCCTAGCATTGGTTAGTAAGTTTGAACATTCCCGGGAAATCCTCAAGAGACAGTTTGCATTAGTTGGGGCATAACGTTCCTTTACTTCAAGCATCTTCCTAATTCTTTTTTCGTAATCTGGAGTGTCAAAAATTACAACTCCACCGCCTTTATCTGCCGGTTTAACTGTAATTGAGTTATCGTTTTTAACTTTTCCAGTGCCTCTTTCTCAGCCTTAGAGATGTTGAATGAGGGTATTTTCTTTTCCTTGTCTAAAATTTTATGTATTCCACTTTCAACTGCCATCTCGAAAGCCTCAATATTTTTACCAACCATACCTAAGGTTGGTGTGAAGGTCGATTTTGGCTTTAATCCAGAGATGTTGTCGGTAACTCTACTCTCTCTGTTTTCAAAGAAGCGTTTTAATCTTATTTTTCTGAAAAAGGCCTTCAAATCTTTCTCTAGTTGGAAACTGTCTATGGTAGTGGTAGGGACAAAGCTAAAGCCTCCGCTAAGGATATCTAGTTCTATGCTACTAAGCTCTCTACTTGATAAGTTGATCACTGGTAATTGGCTGGTCTCCAGTACTGTTTGCTCCGCGTGCTCATGTATTCCTGCTGTTGAGGTGCACGGTTGTATTGAGGTTTGCCCCGGTTGAATTGTCCTCGCCCTTGGTTCCCATTGTATCGCTGGGCTCTCCTTGGGTGGGACTCTAAAAAATTCCCCTGGTCTCGTCCATTTCTACCGGTTTCATTGGTATTGCATTCCTCCTCCTCGCATTTTTGTACAAACACTTGCAACCAAGGCAGGGAGTGGGGCAGAGGTATTTGCCAGTAAGGTCCAATGTACCAGATAGATTTTCTGTCACTACCTCTAAAAGATTCCTTCTCTTCTTAAGTCTGGACGACATTTATTGACACCCAACTTTAACCATAGATGGCGGTAATCTCTCTGCCACATCTTCTCTTTCTGCTCATACTGTTAGTGCTATGCTGAAATCCATATTGCCCTCCCCCCCACCCCGGAGCTGCTCATCCCAGTGGCCTTGTGTGTCCCTCTACTCCTCACACTAGGCCACTTTCTTGGAATCTTGCTGGATTCATGTTTACACTTGCCTGCCCCGACTGAGACGAGTTCATTGACAAGTTCAATATCTGTCTTTTTCAGGAGACCTAATTACTTAACACTCAGTTTCAATCTGGCTCTGTTAATTTCTCCCAGGTTGCAATCTCTTCTGGGAAGTGCCGACCCTGTGGAGGTTAATGATTTGTACAAAAACTACCTTGCTTTTTGTGGCCAAAGCAGTTGACCTTTTCTCCCCAGACAATCTGTGTCACAGTCTACTGTTTCCTCCCGTGGTACAAATTTGACATATAATGTGTATTGTAGTCCTCGGGGCAGCAGAACTGAACTGCAAGTTGTAGACCTGATTGATTGTCATATGGTAGCCCAACCAGCTCTAAAGTTCAAGGTTGGGGCAGGAGGCTTTATTAGTAAATTTGAGCCACTTAGCACCAATTTCGAAGTTCTGAATGGTGATGAGAATCAAATTTGCAAAAAGAACAATTGATGGACAGAATGCAGAACAATGTCATACATTCACCCCAGTACAGAGATCTGGGCCTAAATCCATAGTTTTTTTGCTCACCATGCCATTCCAGTTTGGACCCAGCAGTATGCAACTCAGTCCTGACCCTGCACCCAATGGGAACAGTCCAGTCCGAACTGCCAGGCCAGGTCCTCCCTGGCTGGAAACAAGCATCCAAGGACCGGTCTCGGGCTTTCAGCCCTCATCACCCAGGATAGCTTGACTCCAGTGACATGGAGAGTACAGAACCCACGTCTGGGCATACCCATCCCACTCGGGGTGACAATTGCAAAAAGAACAACTGATGGACAGAATGCAGAACATGTCATACATTCAACCCAGTACAGAGATCTGGGCCTAAATCCATAATTTGTTTGCTCACCATGCCATTCCAGTTTGGATCCAGCAATATGCGAATTAGTCTTGACTCTGTACCCAATAGGAACAGTCCAGCCTGAACTGCCAGGCCAGGTCCTCCTGGTCTGCAAAGAAGCATCCCAGGACCGGTTTCGGGCATTCAGCCCTCCTCAGCCAGGATAGCTTGACTCCAGTGGCATGGAGAACACTGGAACTACATCTAGACATACCCTTCCCACTCGGGGTGACAATTGCAAAACAAACAATTGATGGACAGAATGCAGAACAATGTCATACATTCCCACCAGTACAGGGATCTGGGCATAAATTCATTGTTTCTTTGCTGTTTGGTCAGTTCCTGGCCTTACACTTCCCCAATCAAGAATTAGTTAGCTGCTGTGCTACAATTAAATTATCGTCACAAGCCTATAAGGCGATATCCATTTCAGATAAAGAGGAGAGACACATGTTCAACTGCTTACATTGGCCTAGTCTTAGTGATTTTATTTTGCTGGATATCAGATTATGGTGGAAAATGATTGATAGGATATGGACTCCTCCACAGGATAGGGATCACAATGCCTTGGTTTTGGGTACCACTTTATTCAACTCTATTACGGAACCCTTTGACAGAAGGCTCATTTCCAATAACAACGTCTGCAGGCTGAAATGGAGTTCCTTGGCAGACTCTACAGAATTCCTGAGAAAGGTTTATGAGGTGGTCACCTTTGGGCTGGATGTTGTGCTGGCTGTGAAATCAGACTTTTATGACACTTTGTAAATGTAGGATACTTGTAACTGTAGGATACTTGTAAAGCGCACAGCTGCCCATCACCGGGGCGTCCCAGCGCTGTATAACGCTGTGGAACCCTTCCTGTCTCTCCCTGTGAGATGTCCCTCCTGGGCACCCCCAAGGTGAAGCCAGGCATCTCAGTATGGTAGGGGCCGTTGTGGAGATTAAGCAAGCTATTGCCCAGAGTTGTAGCGTGGGACCCCAAGATTAGAGTAGGCGCTGAGGCGAGAATTATCGAGTCCGCAGACAATGAGCCCAAGACCCTGCCGCGTCGGGAATTGAACCCTGGTCCCGGGCCAGACCTCTGCATCAGGGTCTGCCGCTCTAACCATTGAGCCACACTTCTCCTGAGTAGTGTGAATGACACTTTGTCATTCATACTTCCATGTTGACCTCGCTAAGGAATCTTTTCTTTAGTAAAGTCTAAGACCTTTCCCAAAATGAAGAAAGAGATGCCCTGGTATTCCAATACTTGTGGAACTGCAAGGCGTGTACTCTCAAAGATGGGACAAGACATGCAACACATCCTAAACAACATCACTTGGACCGACAACCTTGTAATGTGTGTGAGATCCAACCTGCATGTACGAACACAAGCCTACATTTGAATCTTAATGAGCACTTTCATGTTCATATTTTTGGACTGCATTCTTGAGCACAAGCCATTAATTTTAAGGACTGCCCTAATGGCAAGACACGCTTTTTTCACTATCATTTGTGAGCATAATCCAACCCCTTGAGCACTTTTAGTTTATGTCTTGATTTATTTTTTGACTTATGTTTTCACTATGGGAGTAATGGGAAAATATCACATTGCCAACCCAAATGAGCATGTTAATTAATGAGCATGTTATTGATATTTTTACGTATTGCATGACAAAGCAGTCACCATGGTACTACTGGAAGATCTTTTCCTGACATTCACGTATTACTAATTAATGGGACTCTCAATGCTTTTTTGCATGCAACAAATGTATTGGATTTTTGCAAGAAGTATCTGATGTTAAGGGCAAGAACAGTGCTGTTTAGTGTCCCCAACCTTTCTGCTTAAATGTTTAGGAGTTTAGCATTCCCCTGATGAAGGGCTCTCAGCAGTTCAAAATGCACTGAGACTACCAAATAGGAATATAACTTGGAGTTTTCAGTCTATTTTTCTTTTCCAATTTCACCATTTATTGAATTAATGTGGATTACAAACTACATTTCAAGTGAATAAATGCAATTTATGGAAACAGTCTAATCTGCCTTAAACTGATTTAATTTAAATTAACAGACACTACGCTGTGCATTGAGGGGTCACCTCTCCAAGATGCGGTGCTATTCTCAGTTTTTACCACGCCCATGGACAAATGAGAGATACCCCATCTGCACCCACAAAATTCTATGAATTTGAAAGTGAGAGAAAAAGTTATCCTCTAAAATTCAGGTGTGCATGAACCACTGCCTTATATTTTGTAAGGATTACCAAAGTTGTCTCCAATGTTGGACCTGAGGCCCTAGAAATTCATCTTATTTCCAACAAGGAGATTAGCAAAGCTATCAACTGGATTACCCATAACAAAGCCCCTGGGTTGGATAAGATCCCTGGAGCTCTCTTTAAATCTGATAAGAATGCCTGGTGCCCTTACTTTTCTTTGATTTTCAATACCCTAATGATAGGCATCACCATGCCACCATCGTAGGCAGGGGCAGAGATCATCTCCATTTATAAGAAGAACTAAGGGTCTCTATCCTCTAATTATAGTCCCATCAGCCTTATCAAAAGCTCCCAAAAATTATTTCGCTGGATCATTTTGGATTGGTTGTATGACTAGATAGCGGATGTTGGTGTGTTGTCTCCGCTACAAGCAGGCTTCAGAGATGGCATAGGTACCACTGATCAAGCATTCCTCCCTAATCAATCAATCAGTGGTTTTAAAGCATCCTACTCACCCATGAGGGTTTCAAGGCGCCTCCAGCAGCTTTACTGAAATTACATTACCCTGGGGGTGGTTGGTTATATGTGATCTTTGTCGGCCTGTGGTCTGAATTTGACCTTGTTCCTAGGGAGAATCTGTGGAAGGTGTTGGTGGAAATTGGAGTTCCATCATACCT
This sequence comes from Lissotriton vulgaris, assembly GCF_964263255.1. NCBI lineage: Eukaryota > Metazoa > Chordata > Amphibia > Caudata > Salamandridae > Lissotriton > Lissotriton vulgaris. Next base: position 939,468,217 of record NC_141696.1, read on the forward strand.
TTTGAATATTATCATTAGGATGCATATCAACAATTTTGCCCAGGTCAGATGTGGACACAGAGTAATTAGACAGCCCCTGTTCCAGTCAAACTAAGCATGAGGCAAGAGTGTGTTGTTAACCCCAACCCAATTTCTTCTTTATGTTAAAGACCTGGTGCCCCACCAGAGAAGTGTGAGAACGATGCTCCAATCCTAAGCAGGGTGAAGGTTCCTACCCTTCTGTTTGTATATGATACAGTTTGGATATCAAAAACACCAATGGGGATTCAGAAGCTCCTGGATTACTTCGCCTTCCTCTGCAAGCAGAGGGATCTAGAGATTAACATCAGTAAACCCAGTATATAGCTGTAATCCATGTCCAACTACTTGATTGAACTCAACTGTTAATGGTGCCCCACTGGTGAGAGTTTATGTATCGAACTACCCTTGTATACACTAACAGAGCCATTTGAATGGTTAACCCATGTACAGCAGTATAGGCTTACATTGAAACAATACTCTGGTGGTTTGTGAGGTCCCAACTAGGATCTTTCTCTTATCAAATATCACCAGCCCTTGAAATTTACAATCTCCAAGCTCTTAGAGCGACCCTTTACGGTGGGGAACTCTAACTTCAGATCTTTGAGAATTGTCAAAAATAATTTTATCCAACACCTTATTAATCTACCAGTTAGCACCCTGCCTATTCTTTTACTGTTTGACTTTGGTCTTACATATGTTTTTGATAAAGTGGGTCTCATAACGTTATTGTCTTGTCAGAGACTTTGGGTGTCTCCTGAGCTTTTGTCATACTGACATGGTTTGGAGGATGTATTGGGGCAGTCTGGGGCATCTAAAATCTCCTGACTTAGGTTTGTAAGTTGTGACAGCTCCATATTGGGTTTCAGAACTTATGATCCACCCCTGTGGGAGCCACTGGGATTCCAAAAGCAACAATTAAGGGCTTTTATTAGTGCTATATAGATGTTTAACTTTATGTCTTGCCATGGTTAGTACCCTTACTGATTCCTTTCTGAAGTACAAATATGATTATTGTTTAAAAGAATTCTTGGATGAGATTGAGCCTCCTCAAGCCAAGTTACTTTGTAATACATTTTGTATGGGGACTTTGTGCCATGCTGCTTTGTTACAGAATATTGGAAGTGCGCATCCAAGGAATCAGATGGGGCTTGTGTCTTTTGTTATCAGGTAGTTGAAACCATACAACATGTGTACAGAAGGAAGTGGATCCTCTGGTATACCATAACCTGAGATTTAGGGATTACAGAGCAGTGATTAGAAACTTAAGAAGTAACCCAAGACAATCTTTCGTATTTGCTGTTTCATATTTATTTTAATTTTTTTAACTTGTTGTCCTCATTTCACCATGGCTACTGCATTCTGGGCCGTATACGGGCACCCTCGATCCAACTGTGGTCCATGCAGATTCAAACTCTTGGCCTCCAAGGCACTGGTCTTTTAAGGAGCGAGCGGGTTCCACCACCTGTAAGTCCATGGCATGATGTAATCATTGGACCGAGTATCCGAATTCGTGACCAAACAAAAAGAAAATAAAATCAAAAAAACCTTTAAGTTAAAACCCTATTCTGACCACTTCAAATAGTCCGTCCAAAACTCTCTTGGCCTGAGTGGGTTACATTTATTATCTAATTTACATGCCCAATTTACGGTATTTAATCAGGCTACCGGGTGGGGAGGCAAGGGGTCTAGCCACCTTATACAAATCTCTCTTCTTGCCAAAAGCAACAGTTAAAATAACAAGCCCCTTTGCTTGCTGTTCAGAACCTGTCAAGAAACACAATATACCCCAAAAAGCACCAGCACTTCGGTCAAAACAATGTTCTTGGTTAAAATTGACATTATAATGATTTCCACATTCTTCCAGACTTCTCGAATTTCTGGGCAAGTGAAGAAGACATGGACATCATTTGCCCTTAAGAGATTACATCTCTTACAGCTGGTGACCGGTTGCAATACGAACTTGGCTAATCTTTGTGGGGTCCAATATAGCCTGTGGATGACGAAAAAATTATGGCGTTTAAAGTTAGCCGGAGATGCAATGGCATATAAGGTTTTCATGGATTCCGTCCACAAAGATTGTATACAGCCTTCCTGTAGTGTACTTGTCAAAAAATATCTGAGGGGGCCTTCAGTTTATCTTATTCTGCCTCCAAGAACTGTCCATACCATTTAGCCACTTCTTTAGTGCCTGGGTTTAAATCCTGTAGTGAGGCTTCAAAATCCCAACTGCCCCCCAGCTCCTCTGCAGCGGTGGAGGATCATAAGGTAATTCACCTACTTAAACCTGTATAGATTATTGCCCATCCTATTGTTTAGTGCCTCCCATGGAATTCTTCCCTCTGCTTATAAAAGATCCGCCAAATTTGTTATCCCTGCCTGTTTTAATGTCAAGCTCGAAGCATCTTTCATACACTCTGGCGTTCCAGAGGATTCCCAAATTGGGGTAAAATCCGAGAAGTAACCAATCTATACTAATCCTCTCATTGTGAGCCACAATTTCAATGCAGATTTTAGGACTTTTAGCCTCACTTTTTAAACAAAAATAGGGCCTCCAAATTTGTATAGGAATACCTTTGGACTCAATTCTTTAACCATTTCTCTAAGTATTAACCCCCATGTACTGCTCGTGGGTTCCCCTATCAACATGCAGATGTTTTTTAATTAAAATGCCATGCTGTAAAGTTTAAGGTCTGGCAGTGCTAACCCACCCTTTTTGATGCTACTCCGTAATCTTTTCCATGAAAGGCGCACAACCCGGGATGCCCAAATGAAGCTCTAAATTTTACCCATGATTTTATTTATTTCTTCTTTAGAAAATTGAGAGCTGTACCATTAAAAAGGTATGCAAATTTCGGTAGAACAGACATTTTTATCAGGTTCACTCTCCCATAAATGGACAAAGGTAATTTCTTCCACTTAGTTAGTTGTTTCTCCACCTCCTTCATGACTTGTTTCAAATTACAAGAAGGGATCTCTACGATTTTATCTGTAATAGTGATCCCCAAATATCTCATCTACATCTTCTATCGCCCCAGTCCTCCTTATTTCAACACATCACTTCTGTCTTTGCTACATTTATTAAATATTTTCAAGAAAAAACTGGGGTTAACCCTGTGCCCCCCAGAACCTGGGTAAATTATGATTAAAAAGAAAATCGGTTCTGTCGGGTAATGGAAACAACTAATTTGTAAGTTCTATATGATTATGTCTTTATATTTTTCTTTTCATTTATTGTAAGAACCTGTCTTGAATTTCTGTTTTGAATTCCTGTCAGAGGGAGGTAAAACAACAATCATATAGAACTTACAAATTAGTTACATTTATTAAATAGCCTGAAAAGACCCCACCCTCATTTGTCAGTTGTTCCATTCTAATTAATGTTTGGGCTGGGTCAGAAGTATATATTTTAAGGTAGTCTGCATATAGTGCAATTTTACTATGTGAAGGCAGCTGATGTATAGGGATAATTTGATCAGCAGCTCCCAACAGGTATGCCAGGGGTTATATATATAAATCGAAGAGGAGTGGAGACAGGGGGCAACCCTGCCTTGTCCCTCTAAGGATCTCAAAGGTCCTTGTCAAGGTACCATTTACAGGAATTTTGGCCGTGGGGTGCTCATACAGCTTTTGCATTGCCCTTATGAAATCCTTTAAAGCCCATGGTATCTAAAACAGCCCATACAATCCCCCAACTATCACGATCAAATGCCTTTGCGGCATCTATAGTGAATACCGCCAACGGAATCGAATGGGCAACTGCTAAATCTATTGGTCCAATCAAAGACAGTGTGAGATCCTGTATTTGTCGCTTTGGAACAAAACCTTTCTACCTCGGCCAATCTGCCTGCCAAAATACTGTTGTAAATTTCGTGGTCTACATTCAGAAATGGGATCGGGCGATATGAATCAGCCCTCCTCAGGTCTTTGGCCGGTTTTAAAATCAATGTAATTATAGCCCCTCTCCAGGGGTATACAAAGTTTAGCACGCATTTGTTACAACGCACTACCATTACAACGCAGGCATTACCACGCATACCATTACAACGCATTGGCTGGGGGGCGCTCTAGGATAGGGAATAAGTTTAATTTTATATCCAACACCTTCCCTAGTGTCCACGGGGACTGGAGTTGGAATATAAAATTATACTTACCACTATCCAGCACCTCAAAGCGCTATGCGTTGTAACGGTATTCGTTGTAAATACCGCGTTGTAAAGGTATGCGTGGTAATAGTATGTGTGCTAACGTCATACATCCCTCTCCAGGACCTCGGGTCGATCCTTCTTCTCTGTATACTGTATTTTGAAATAAAAAGAGCTTTAATTTCTGTCACTGTCACTATCTCATCTGCAATCAGTTTGTAGACCTCGATTGGTATAGAATCAGGCCCCTCAGCTTTATCTTTTTTCAAATGTTTAAGCTGCTCTCTGGTTTCCCCTTCTGTGATAGGGGAGTCAAGTGTATTCCTGCCCTCAGTTGTTAATGCTGGAAGGCCTACATTGTTTAGTCAGCGTTTCAATGCCTCTTCATCTGGCCACGCTGAGTCAGTATATTACTCAGAGAAGAGGGAGACTGAATTCTCCTGTATTTCTTCTTCATTGTTGTTTGTAGTGGTTGCCTCCGGGTTAATTATCAACTCCCCGATGTGGTTTCTCATTCTCTCAGCTTTTGACTTTCAAGCTAAGAGTGCTCCAGCTTTTTATCCATACTCAAAATGCTGCATGCGCCCAGTGGCCCACCTTTCCCTACATTTTAAGTCTAGTTTGATTTTCTTCATGGTTTGTGCATGTTTTATGTTGACCCCTAGATTCTTCTGAGGTGCCCAATAAACAGATTTAACACTTTCACCAAATGGAAAAGCTCATATCCGATAGATTGAGGTAAGATGTACAAAATAAATGGACTCCTTATCGAGCCCCTACTTCATAACTCCCTCTCTCCCCATGGTTGGAGCTAGAGGAATTAATACATTACCTTATTTTATCAACTAGGAACTTATGGACAGACAACTTGATGATGCCATATATAAGACAACCTAAAAAGCTTTAGATGAAATTGAGATGTTGATGGCCATGAAAGACAATCATGGATATTGGTCAGCATGTACCAATGCTGACAAGTATATTAATAATAATAAGGAGGTTTATAGAGCGCCTGGTTACGCACACCGGCGTTTCCCCGGGCTATGGTAAGTGGGAGTAGCAGAGCCATATTAGCAGACGGAGCCAGTCTACTGGACAAACAGGTGAGTTTTGAGTTTTCCCCTGAATCTGGACTCCGATGGTTCCAGGCGGAGTTCCAACGGGAGCCTATTCCAGCTTCTCGCTGCTAGAAACCGGAAGGACCTGCCCCCCTGCATGCCTTTTTTACTTTGGGAATTTTTAATAGCCCTGAGCCCGAGGATCTCAAGGCTCGGGCTGGCTGGTAGGGAGTAATAAGGTCCTGTAATGGTTTCGGTGCCTTGCCGCCTACAATACGATGTTCATCACCACCCCCTTTTCTGAATCGATTTTGGCCACTATAGGTGTGGCAGGGTATACTCAGACATGAGTCCCTTTCTCACTGCTCCATCAGGATTCAAGCAAGCCGGGCCGAAGACGGCTGAAATGCCAGAAACCGGTCCCCGGTAGCTTGTCTTCTTTCTGGTGAAGAATTGGCTTGGTAGTTTAGTCTGCCCTGTTCCCATGATGCACTGGGCCAGGGACAGACTGATTTGCATATAGCCATGTTCTGAGCTGGGATGGGGCAGTGAGATAAATAACGGTGATGGATCAAGCCCTGATCTTTGGACTGGGTAAGAGTGGTCTGCTTAATTCAGACACTCTGTTCATCACCACCCCCTTTTCTGAATCGATTTTGGCCAATATAGGTGTGGCAGGGTATACTCAGACATGAGTCCCTTTCTCACTGCTCCATCAGGATTCAAGCAAGCCGGGCCGAAGATGGCTGAAATGCCAGAAACCGGTCCCCGGTAGCTTGTCTCCTTTCTGGTGAAGAATTGGCTTGGTAGTTTAGTCTGCCCTGTTCCCATGATGCACTGGGCCAGGGACAGACTGATTTGCATATAGCCATGTTCTGAGCTGGGATGGGGCAGTGAGATAAATAACGGTGATGGATCAAGCCCTGATCTTTGGACTGGGTAAGAGTGGTCTGCTTAATTCAGACACTCTGTTCATCACCACCCCCTTTTCTGAATCGATTTTGGCCACTATAGGTGTGGCAGGGTATACTCAGACATGAGTCCCTTTCTCACTGCTCCATCAGGATTCAAGCAAGCCGGGCCAAAGACGGCTGAAATGCCAGAAACCGGTCCCCGGTAGCTTGTCTCCTTTCTGGTGAAGAATTGGCTTGGTAGTTTAGTCTGCCCTGTTCCCATGATGCACTGGGCCAGGGACAGACTGATTTGCAAATAGCCATGTTCTGAGCTGGGATGGGGCAGTGAGATAAATAACGGTGATGGATCAAGCCCTGATCTTTGGACTGGCTAAGAGTGGTCTGCTTAATTCAGACACTCTGTTCATCACCACCCCCTTTTCTGAATAGATTTTGGCCACTATAGGTGTGGCAGGGTATACTCAGACATGAGTCCCTTTCTCACTGCTCCATCAGGATTCAAGCAAGCCGGGCCGAAGACGGCTGAAATGCCAGAAACCGGTCCCCGGTAGCTTGTCTCCTTTCTGGTGAAGAATTGGCTTGGTAGTTTAGTCTGCCCTGTTCCCATGATGCACTGGGCCAGGGACAGACTGATTTGCATATAGCCATGTTCTGAGCTGGGATGGGGCAGTGAGATAAATAACGGTGATGGATCAAGCCCTGATCTTTGGACTGGGTAAGAGTGGTCTGCTTAATTCAGACACTCTGTTCATCACCACCCCCTTTTCTGAATCGATTTTGGCCACTATAGGTATGGCAGGGTATACTCAGACATGAGTCCCTTTCTCACTGCTCCATCAGGATTCAAGCAAGCCGGGCCAAAGACGGCTGAAATGCCAGAAACCGGTCCCCGGTAGCTTGTCTCCTTTCTGGTGAAGAATTGGCTTGGTAGTTTAGTCTGCCCTGTTCCCATGATGCACTGGGCCAGGGACAGACTGATTTGCATATAGCCATGTTCTGAGCTGGGATGGGGCAGTGAGATAAATAACGGTGATGGATCAAGCCCTGATCTTTGGACTGGGTAAGAGTGGTCTGCTTAATTCAGACACTCTGTTCATCACCACCCCCTTTTCTGAATCGATTTTGGCCACTATAGGTGTGGCAGGGTATACTCAGACATGAGTCCCTTTCTCAATGCTCCATCAGGATTCAAGCAAGCCGGGCCGAAGACGACTGAAATGCCAGAAACCGGTCCCCGGTAGCTTGTCTCCTTTCTGGTGAAGAATTGGCTTGGTAGTTTAGTCTGCCCTGTTCCCATGATGCACTGGGCCAGGGACAGACTGATTTGCATATAGCCATGTTCTGAGCTGGGATGGGGCAGTGAGATAAATAACGGTGATGGATCAAGCCCTGATCTTTGGACTGGGTAAGAGTGGTCTGCTTAATTCAGACACTCTGTTCATCACCACCCCCTTTTCTGAATCGATTTTGGCCACTATAGGTGTGGCAGGGTATACTCAGACATGAGTCCCTTTCTCACTGCTCCATCAGGATTCAAGCAAGCCGGGCCGAAGACGGCTGAAATGCCAGAAACCGGTCCCCGGTAGCTTGTCTCCTTTCTGGTGAAGAATTGGCTTGGTAGTTTAGTCTGCCCTGTTCCCATGATGCACTGGGCCAGGGACAGACTGATTTGCATATAGCCATGTTCTGAGCTGGGATGGGGCAGTGAGATAAATAACGGTGATGGATCAAGCCCTGATCTTTGGACTGGGTAAGAGTGGTCTGCTTAATTCAGACACTCTGTTCATCACCACCCCCTTTTCTGAGCCTACAATACGATGGCACGTGCACAGAGCCTTAAACTCGATTCTGCACCTCACCGGAAGCCAATGAAATGCCTGCAATGCTGCCTTTGAGGCAGATCTTCTAGGTAGCCTCAGAACCAAGCGAGCCGCGGCGTTTTGTATCACCTGAAGGCGGTCAAGGCTCTTTCCCGTGGCACACAAGTAAAGAAGATTGCCATATCGTGCAGTGACAAGGGCATGCACCAGCGCCTTTCGAGCTTCCATAGGAAGAAGCTCGAGAATCTTCCGCAGGCCTTTCAGGACGCCAAAGCATACCCCCACCTACCGAACATAAGAACGAGAATTTCCTCCTGCTATTTTTTAATACTATGCGTTTTGATTCAAGCAGTGGATGTTACTGCCTTTTGTTACTTTGCACATGCATGGAGAGTTGTTGGCCCTACACATTCACCCATGTATTTTGGCGCATGCCTTGATTTACTAAGACAGGTTAAACTAAACATGTTTCCAAATGCTAAGCCTTGAAGGTAGTAGCACAACCAGAAAAAAGGCCTTTATTTCTACTTGTTTTTTCTCGTTTTAAGTGTGCTGCATTCTGCAGCACACGTAGAAAGAGGAAAATGTCTCCAAGGATTGTTTTTGTGCAGGAATGTGTTCCTTCCTGCACAAAAATATTCATGCCTCCAATGCAGGCACCATTGCACCATGCCCTAATGGTTTCTGCATGTGCGCTAGGATGCATTGAGTGTTCCAGCGCAGATAGAGAGAGAGCAGGAATTCACCATATGTTAGTAAATATTGTACATATCTGCTCTCTCCATTTGATTCAGCACAACCAGTTATCTTGTTGTGTTGCACTGCATCAAATAATGATAAATCTAGCCCCAAGTGGCAATGTCAGGTCATATACTATTCTATTGGACATTTAGAAGCCCAATTGAACGAACTGCAAGGACTAGAAATTTTGTTTGCATATATTCACATACCAAATAAGTGCAGTCTTTGCAAATCGAAATCAACAATACTGTTGGCTTTAATTTTGAACTTTATGATGATGGCTGTAATTCTAATCAAACAAATGTTAGGAAAAAGAGAGTCATAGTAAGCCTTTGAATAATTATGTACTTAAGTCTACCCATTATGTGGCTGAAACTTTTGATACAAGCAACTACATTTCAAAATGACCCACAAAGACAGTGCTGTTCTCTTTGCCATTAAAAGGGGGTTCAACTAACAACTATAAGGTTATGACTTTGAATACAAAGGTGTTACAGTTCATTACACATCTGATACTCAAGTATAAAAGGGAAATAGACAATGAGCAGGATGATGGCAATAATCATGTGACCTGCTGGTTTGGAACTCATCATCCCATTTTTCTTCAACTAAAGCAAAAGTTCTGGGAAGGGGAAAACAGTAACAAGGGAAAAGTATGAAGCTATATTGTATACTAAATATTCCACATCACAGAATTCAGGGACCAAAAGTAAGAAGCTGGATAAACTTGATATTGTTACACAAATCAAGTGTCAAGTAAGAGATGCATGGGAGATAGTTCAACATGCCCACCCTCATAAAGATTTGAATATCAATGGTTATTGCTGCCCACACATTTTCCACCAAGAACCAAATTCATGCTCTGAGTTGGCCGTTGCGTCACAAAAGTGACGCCACTCCAGCAATGCGTCCTTTCACATGGGGCAAACCCCATGTGAAAGGTCCTGCATCAGTCTTACACCTGCTGTGAGGCAGGCGAAAGATTTTTACGCAACGGCGTCTTAAAAGTGATGCAGTGAAATCTCATAGATTTCACTGCGTCACTTCTACGACCCTTCCTTGCGTCAATACGCCCCCCTTGCATACATTATACTTGGCGCAGGAATAATGTGGTGCAGGGGTTTACAAAGTGACGCATCTATCTAGATGCGTCACTTTGTAAATATAGCGCAACAAGGTGCATTTTTTACTCCACTGGTGCGTCACAAAATGTGACGCACCGGCGGCGTAAAAGTGACGCACAGCCTTATAAATGAGGCCCCAGGTCCCTAAATTAGGTTTTGAAGAATGGTTTCAACACCTTTTCTGAAGGTTGAGATCTCAAGCAGTAGACTCATCTGCAGAGGTAGAGTACCAGATGCTTGAAGCCAAATCTGAGAAGGATTATTTCAGAGCTAGAGAAGACCTGAATTTTGGTCTTTCCGGGCAGAGAAAGCTTCTCCTTCTGGATTGTCCTATGCATACTGAAAGGACCAGTAAATACACTAGGTAGGTGGGTTCTTAGTGATTACAGACCTTCTATGTGAGACAGCATGTTTTAAACGTTATCCTGGCCTCTAGAGGAAGCCGGTGCGAATCTCTTAGTAGTGTATAGATGGGATTGAATCTTTTTTCTCAGTTATTAGTGGGACCGTGGTTTGTAAAATTAATTGTATACAGGAGATGGTGCCAGTGCCCTAAGGTAACTATAACCCGCTCCCCAGCCATGAACAGTTTCCTCATCAATGTTTTAATTGCAAATGTCTCAATAATATTATCAATTATGGCTTAGAACATGTTTTGAGTGATTTGATATGTGGATAAATTAGCTGTGCATTCTGTGGGACCTGTATTTACCTCAGAGTATGAGTCATAGGTACTTCAGATAAATATAACTAGTGAATTACAGTAGTTATGTTAATTTAAAATGGTATGTTTTAACTAACATTTTCTCCAAACAGGAACGTCCCTTTAATTATTTATTTTGAGTGATTTTCTCAAACTTTTTTTTAATGCGAGTTAGAAATTCTTACCATACCTAGCTATAATGTCACCTTAGCCATTGTTTTTTCAGTAAGTTTCTAGAGTTTTTTAATGTAAATTAATATGTTATTAGCATATGTAAAGTCAATTCTACACTGAGCATGGCCTTTGGCCGTGCACAGCGTGGGGTTGGCCAGAGGGCCTGGCCTGTGAACATTTGCTGAAGTTAAGGAAAGTGCTTCAAAAAGTCACTTTTCAGTTTGGGAACGGGAATGGAACATGTGATGTCACTGTAGGGATTTTTTCCAAATGGAGAAAAAAATTAGCAGTTCCAGGTGGACACTGGCTTTTTCAGGGCCATATTTGTACTGTGTGTAAAATCTCAAGACCTGAAAAGTGATTTGACTTTTCCAGTGGAACCTGTGAAAGGTTCAGGTTTCCAGGAATATTCCTGGAATACCTTGTGAATTGTAAAAATGTGTAAAAGTATGTTTTAATAGAGGTGTAAAACCTCACAAGTAATTCTATGCATATTTTTGTTAATCAAATTCAACATTTTCATTGCAAACATTCAAAGAAGAAGTAAATCTGACATTGAGAAAGATTTTATTTTGTGGTCTCAAGTTTTGGGATACTAAAAAACATATTTTGTTTCCAATTTGAGACAGTCATATATGTGCAACCATGCACACTGGAATGTAAGTTGAAAGTTTAAATTTGAAAAAAACATTGTTTTGGATGCAGGGCTAAAAATCACTTGATTAACATTTTTATGAAAATAACCATCATTTTCCCAGGACCTTTTGAACATTTGTGAGCACATACAATTGCATGTATCTACTGGTATATGCTATGCTTGCTGAATGATGGACGGGCCCACCACAGAGTTCTTAAAAACGTTCTATATTGTCACTGGTTATTCACCAGGTATATGTACTTATACCCCTGAAAACCACGAGGCCACCATATGATTGTTTTATGCACCTCACAAAAAACTAATATTATATCAAAATAATCGTTCAATTACACTGTGGTAAATTAGTTCATGATGCTGTTGCCAGTGTTATGCCTTTCCATTTTACCTAGAATATGTGGGGCCTCATTTATAAAAAGTGACGCATCGCTGCATGAAAACAGCGATGCTTCACTTTTCATTGCGCCCTCCTTGCAACACCAATGATTGAATTGAATTGAATTGAATGTGGGTTTATAGAGCGCATAGCAACCCGGAGGCATCCCAGCGCTAAAACCAAGACAGGGATATCAGAGGGGGTGACAGGGAGGATAGGGGGCGGGGGTCAAGGGAAGAGGTGGGTTTTCAGGAGTTTCCGGAATCGGAGATGGCAAGGTTCGCTCCTGAGTTTGAAGGGAAGGGAGTTCCACAGTTTGGCAGTGTTAACCAAGAATCGCCGTCCTCCTGTACGTGCCTTTTTTACTCTGGGCACTGTGACTAGGCGTTCATGATCTGAGCGGAGTGGTCTGTTGGCTTTGCATGATGCGTCATATTTACAGTATTATGACGCATCATTGTGCAAGGAGTTACAGATACGTCAGTATTACTGACGTATCTGTATGGCGGAAAAGTGACGCATTGCTGGAGTGTGTCACAAAAGTGGGCCTGCGTCAATTTCACAAATTGACGCATTTGCGTCCTAGAAGTGGCGCAGTAAAATCTTGTAGATTTCACTGCGTCACTTCTATGACCCTTTCTTGCGTCAGAACGCCCCCCTGCATACATTATACCTGGCTCAGGTATAATGTAGCACAGGGGTTTACAAAGTGACGCATCTACCTAGATGCGTCACTTTGTAAATATGGTGCAACAAGGCAAATTTTTTACGCTGCTGGTGCGTCACAAAAAGTGATGAACCGGCAGCATAAAAGTGACGCACGGCCTCATAAATGAGGCCAGTGGTGTTTTACAAAAAGGGACAATGTTCAATAACAAAGAAAGGCTGAAAATACATCTGCCTTCTTTTTGTGTCTGGGTGCTTGCTTTCCAAATCGAGACCCTCAAATATCAGCTGTGTAAACATGAATGAGGAACTTAAATATTGAAAAGACACAGTCAGATTTTCAGAATAATTATCATGTGACTTAATTCACTTCAAATGCATAGATAAAATAAATGAAATAATATAAGGTATATTGGTACTGGACAAGGAGCTGCCTACTGTGAAAGCAAGTCATGAAAGCTGGTAGTTCTCTAATGAGTTATGCATTTCCAAATGATTCGTCGTTCGCATTTTCTCCTTTTTCAATTCCATTTCAGTATGACTTGAAATCATATTAGTCATTTTATAAATGTATCGCCTGGGGGGAAGGAATGTAATATTGAAGAATAGCATGTTGAAAATACTTATCTAAGGACCATGTATGCATTATTTAGCAAGTTCTATGAACATTTTTTTTAAAGCTATCAGTTTTGTTTTAAAGTGACATCTTCCTTTTGTTTGTGAGCTAAAACTTTTCAAATTATAAGTTCTTGGGTATAAGGGATCAAAACTCAAAAATGGTCACTGCCAAACTTCTTTCAACTCTGGCATATGGGACAGAAGCATTCCCAAGTAAATTTAGCGCCTTTTTGAACAACTCTCAGGGCCTCATTTATGAAAAAAGGAGCATTTCTGTGCTGGGGCAGAGTTGCCTCACAATTTGTTACCATAAAATGTGTCACTTTTTTGTGGTATGGATTCGTCAGATTTATGGCTTGGCATACCATGTCGCAAGTTACGAGGAAAGTTTTTTTTAAATGACATTGACGCTGTTGTCTTGATGTAACAAAAACTGACGCAACTGCTAAAAAGTGTTGTAAGTCAGAATTGCTTATTCTGACTCAAGACAATCGTGCCCTGCACCAAATTTCGTTGCATTACAATTGTCACTTCTCACATGACTTTAGCATGCGTTCTGCTGTACAGACCACCTACCTCAATGCCATTGTTCCCCATGGCATTTAGCGAGCAGGTTGCCAACCTAGCCCTGGACTACACCAGGGTCATGTTAGTAGGCGACTTCAACTACTGGTACAAGGCTCCCTTAGAGGGCCCTCAATCAACAGAACTGACTGACCTCCTGTCCAACCTCAACTTCAAACAATTGGTACTCTCCCCTACTCACGAAAAAGGACATATATTGGATCACGTGTGGTCCAACACTACCTGCGTGACCCCCCCACTTACCCTGCCTTGTCTGTGGTCAGACCATACGATCCTTAAATTTGAGATTCATGCCACTCAAAACAGAACCACTGTGCCAACCACTGGCAGACTAGCTAGGAATTGGAATGCCTTGGATAGGACTGCTTTTTTACAGTCTTTAGCTAACGATGTCCCTTCTTTGGACAGTGACATAAATCTGTCAGTTGCTTCTCTAACTGATTGGCTACAAACGGCCAGCAATCTCCATGCCCCGTATAAAAAAATTAAAATTGCTCGGCGCACAGATGCCAACAGATGGTTTTCTGCCGAGTTAAAAAACAGGAAACTGGCTCTCCGACAGCTCGAGCGCCTTTGGCGTCGTGACTATGACACTGAGGAAAAAATCAAATATACCAGGGCGAGGAAAGAATACATGAATGCCATCTCTGCTGCAAAGGTGGAGTACTTTTCTTCTCGTATTCTGGACTCATCAAATAAATCCAAAGACATCTTTTCTGTCTTCAACGAACTGACCAATCTGGAGAATGTTCGTCCTAAAGTAATCCCCACCTAGAGTCTGTGTGATTCACTCAACTCCTACTTTAGTGACAAAATCAAAGACATAAAAACTAGCATTCCTCAACCAAAGACCCCTCTCACTACTGGTATGGCAATAAGGACAGGATCTGCCACCCTTACCAACTTTCAACCTATAACCTACGATCAGCTCCTTGAACTAACGACAAGAGTCAAATCTGGCTCCCCATTAGACATCTGTCCCCCTCGCATCTTGAAAGAATGTTTCTCCACTTTCCCAACCCCTATTCTTGCCCTCTTAAATAACTCCCTTTCCTCGGGCATTGTCCCGTCTACCTTTAAAGAAGCAACAGTTATACCCCTATTAAAAAAACCCGGGGCGGATCCTGGATGCAAGGCAAACTTCAGGCCCATCTCCCTACTGCCTTACTTGGCGAAAATTCTAGAGGCACACGTGGCGAAAAATCTCTCCAACTTCTTGGAGGAGTCCTCCTGCTTTGACCCTCACCAGGCCGGGTTCCGGCCAGCACACTCTACGGAGGCAGTGATCACTGCAGTCTTGGACACACTTCGAGACTGCGCAGACAGACGTTCTCCCCAGGCCCTGGTACTACTGGACTTGTCGGCCGCGTTCGACACGGTCGACCACAACATCTTGATTGACCGTGTCAGACAGACCGGCATACAGGGTGTGGCGGCCTGCTGGCTGAGATCCTTTTTGGAGGACCGATCCCAAGCAGTGCGCCTGGGGGACTTGACCGGTGTTAAACAAGCCATCCCATGTGGAGTGCCACAGGGCTCCTCCCTGTCACCTCACCTTTTTAACATATACATACTCCCCCTTATACAAACCTTGAGGGACAAACAGGTGAGAGTTTTTAACTACGCAGATGACCTGCAGCTACTCTTCACCATTGATAACTCCGAAGACTCTATGAGTCATTTCCAGTCAACCATGAGGTTTATTAAATCCTGGATGGATCAAAATCAATTGAAATTAAATCCAGGTAAAACTGAACTAGTACTGACCGGGGATAGTGCTAAGTACTGGGGCCCTCACTATTGGCCTGCAGACCTGGGTCAAGCTCCACAACCATCATCTTCGGCTAAAACGCTCGGAGTCATTGTGGACAGTGATCTTTCACTAAAAACACAAGTGGGACAAGTGGTCTCCAAATGCTTCTACCAACTAAAAAAAATCAGGAAGGTCAGGCGTTTATTAACGCCTGAAGCGATTACCCAGGTCGTGATCGCCACTGTCCTGTCCCACCTGGATTACGCAAATGCCATTTACCTAGGTCTCCCCAACTATTTACTTAAGCGCCTCCAGATGGTGCAGAACTACGCTGCTAGGCTGATTCTAAAGCAACCTAGATGGCAGGCTGCGACCCCTCTTCTCATCAAGCTGCATTGGCTTCCAGTCATACAACGCTGCTATTTTAAAGCAGGCTGTATGGTCTTCAAGTCATTACATGGCAAAAGCCCTACATTTATCAATCAACTGATCACCAGACACGTCCCCTCCCGTAACCTCCGCTCACTCCATCTAGCCCTGCTCCAGACCCCCCCCTTTAAACTCAAACGCTCTGGTGGTCGTAGATTTGCCACCCTTGCCCCCTGTCTATGGAACACCTTTCCCCTGGAGATCCGATCTTGCCAAGACCTTCTACCTTTTCGGAAAGCTCTGAAGACCTGGCTCTTTAGACAAGCTTTTTAATCCACCTCCTCCTCCACCTTAGGTTGTGTTACTGTCAATTTTAGCGCCAAGAAACTAATCAGTGTTAGCGCGCTTTATAAGTGACTTAATAACATAACATAACATAACATAACAAAAATAGGAAAAAAGCACGCATCTACCTCAAAAATCTATTCTGGAGGAAAATAGAATTACCATGGAGCAGGAAGGAGACACCAGCAGTCAAGAGAACCTCCCGCACGCTAGCCAGGATGTCCAGGCCAAAACACAGGGGAAGAGGAAGAGGAAAGTGAATTTCAGTGCGCAGAAGAAGGAAGTACTAATCAATGAGGTCACAGACCACCAACATCAGCTGTTTGTCTCCTCTAAGTTGCCATTATCCAACAAAAGATGCCATCTGGAAGTCCATATTGGATAAGGTCAACTGTGTGGCTCAATCAAAGAGGACAGTGCCACATTTGAAGAAACACTGGCATGACATCAAGGCAGGACAAAAGAGAAAATGGCGCAAAACTTTAAGGCAGCAATGCAGACTGGAGGAGGGAGCCCAGCACACCAGGAGGTGCTGGATGCCCTGGAGGAACGGGTGGTGGCCGTAATCCCAGAGGAGTTGGTGGCAGGACATCCAAGACAGGACAGTGCTGAGCATGAGGAACTGCAAGACACACAGGGTAAGTTGCAACAAGGGGCAATGTTGGTAACAGACTAATGTTGTGCAGTGCATTTATCAAAGTACCAATCCTTATTAGCGACATGCGTTGTGCAAAGGGAAGTCAAGTATGTAAATAACAGGGAAATGGCACATAAATGCCCTGTACCCTGAACAGTCATATTTTGCCCAGTCCTTTCTAGATCCATCATGTACATCACAATACATATGTCAGAAGTGCAGTACCTGGCCACTGCTGCTCCTGTGAATTGCTACATGTAGGTGTACACACTACAGAACCCATTTGAACTACAAATCCAACAACACACTGCAACAGACATAAAGGACCTCATTTATAATGTCGGAACGGCACTATTGTGACGCAAGAACGTCACTTTTATGACATACTGTATGCAAAGTCACATTACATGGTTTTTCATGGGCTTAAAACATGTGTCTCTTTCATGCAGGAAACTGCGTGAAAGGGGTGTTCCCAGCAACATCCATGTCTCTTTGACAAAGCCTCAGAGGAACAAGAAATTGTAAATCTGAGGCAGTGCAAAAAACATATGCCTTATCAGGGAGGCGTAAGGGAGGCATAACAAGGATAAATATCTTATTTTCTTCCTGTGTATCCTCATTCTATGTGTGATACATTCTGCAGCACACATAGAAAGTTGTAAAAGCATCTTGATTGTTTTTGTGCAGGAAGATTTCCCATCCTGCACACAAATAAACATCCCCCTCAATGCAGGCACCCTTCCACCATAGTGCAAGGGTGCATGCGCTGCTTCAGGGCTAGCCTGTCGGGGCATGTGCCCTAGTAGAGGAAACAAATTTCAAACTCTACTTGGATATATTGCTATCATCATTTAAAATTCACATCTAATGATGTGCTGCATGAACTTTGCTCTGTTGACCTACATCATAGTTACAAAGGGATGACAAAAACTAAAAAAGTAGATTCTTGAGAACAGATGTCAAACATGAGCATCAACCTACATTGTGTAACATTTTAGAGCATGCATCACCTACTCCTGAGCAGCATTTGCACGTTCATATTTCCTGTCCATCTGTCAGAAGAACTGTGCCACATGGCGAATGTGGCAGGTATCAGTCCAGCCTGATCTTGTACTGCTTGTCCTCATTTGGTCTCATGTTGGCTGTAATAAAGAGATGACATTAACATCAGTCTACACTTACACATTAACACTTGCACACATTTACAATGAAGCAATGTAAGGGGAATATTGTAGAGGACCTATTGCTAACACAATGTAACTTTGAAAGATGTGGGGCCTCAATTATGATGTTTTGATGTAGGGCAGTGCAGCAATGCATCTTGCTGCGCTGCTCTACGTCGAAATGAAAGGCCAGGAATGCTCCATATCTATGTGATACAGTGTATTCCTGTCCTTTTGCCCTGCACTGGCACATAATCAGCTGCAGTGCACCAATGTAGGCATCCTTGCACCATGTTTCAAGCATGCCTGCATGTGGGGCTGATTGATTTTGTGCAGGAAGGGACACCTTCTTGCACATGAAGAATCCCTCCCCTCAACGCAGGCAGCCTTGCACCATAGTACAAGTGTGGTTGTGTTGGTACATGACAGACCAGTGTCTTATGGTGTCTGTGGAAATGGCAATAATCCACTTATTCTCACCGTTACATTCATGCTCTTTTAGTAAAAGGCAGGCTGTTACAGTATTACAATTTGTGGTTTTGCAAGCGGTAAAAACAAACGACATAGCCAGTGCAGCTGATAACTCTGGGGAAAAAATATGTTAGGGTATTTGAAGCATGATTTTTTTCAGTGTTTTCTTTTGTCAGTTCAGCTCTGGTAACACCAATTTACAGTACCCAAATTGAATATCTTGACAATGGTTTTGAGAATCTGAAATGTGACATCTTATTAGCAGAGAATTAAAAGTGTTGTTCACAGGTAATCACATTAGATGATAGTAATTTGGTTATATTTCTCATGTCAGATGACAAGTGTAATGTTAACCATGACACAGTACTGCTATTGATCTGGCATCTATCCACTGATGGCAGTGACTAATGTGAGCATGAACATGTACACATGGTAAGTGCAGTCAATTCCTTAACACATTTCATTGTGAAAATGGCCTGGAGAACATATGTATGTCTGGTTTGAGAGACAATAATCTAAGTGAATGGTTACAATGTGGGACATGCTGACAGGCACTCAAGAAGATACAAAGGATAGCAGGGTTCATGTAAGGTATCGTAATCCTGTGTTTGATATGGCATATGTAGTCCACGTGACAACACAGATCCTGCTGAGAGCTCTTAGTACCTGTATATGTCCGGTCTGCAGATGCATGTCTAAGGATGTGTGTCTGTCATATATGACATGTTTCAAAAAATAAATGTGTTCAGAACACTATATGGTTCTCATTTATGATGTTTTTCCATGGTGCAGCACTGCAGGCCATCTTGTTGTGGTGCACATCACTAAAAGAAAATGTCAGGAAAGTGCTGTATCTATCAGATATGGCATATTCCTGTGCTTTTCCCCTGCACTGGTGCACAATGGGCTGCTGTGCGCCTACTAGGGCCAATTTTCACCATGGTGCAAGGGTGCCTGCGTTGTGGGGAAGACTATTTCTGTGCAGGAAGGGAAACCGTCATGCACAGAAACAATCCGAAGAGGCTCTTTAGATCTTTCTATGTGTGGTGCAGAATGCAGCACACAAAAAATGCAGCACACATAGAAAAAGTTAAACAATGAGAAATAAAGACATTTCTCCTCGTTGTGCATCCCTTATGCCCACCCTGGGGATGAGTATGTTTTTGGCGCTGCACCAAATTTACAATTTTACTAAAATCTTGGGCAGTGTCAAATAGCCAAGGATGTTGCAGGGAATGCCCCAAAAAACACCCAGTGCATGCCCCTTTCACTGCGTTAAAGGGAGCCACATTTACAAGGCAGCATTAAGGCCAAAAAAGTGGCTTAGTGCTGCCTTGTAAATATGGAGCCTGCTCCTGCGCCACAGAATGTCACTAAAGGTGACATTACAGTGGCACAGTGGGCCTCATAAATGAGGCCATATATGTTTTGTATCATATTTTGGGCCACATGTATAAGGAAGTGGCGGAGTAAGGCATTAGCCGTCATGGCTTAATGTCTCATTTTGCCACTTCAGAAATGCAAGGCTGCACCATAAGTACAAAGATATGGTGCAGCCTTGCAATTTCCCCTGCACTGGTGCTGAGTTTAGCAGCTTAGCACCAGTGCAAGCACCCTTGCACCATACTGCCAGGGTGTCTCCATGCAGGGGAGGATTGTTTATGTGTAGGAAGGTGTCCCTTCCTGCACATAAACATCCTGAAAAGCCATTTTGTCACTTCTATGTGTGCTGCTTAATGCAGCACACATGGAAATTACAAAATGTAATTTGTTTTAAGGATTGTTTATGTGCAGGAAGAGACACCTTCCTACACATAAAAAAACAAGGTGTTTTGCTTTTTCCATTTGTGCTACACCAGGTAGCACACATGGAAAAAGCAAAACCGAGGAGAAACAAAGCATGTCTCCTCATTTTGCCAAGTTATGACCAGGTTTTCCCTTGTCTTAATTTTGGCGCTGCCTCCTATGTACTCTGCCCTTATAAATAGGAAAAAACACCAATTGATGGACAGAATGCAGAACAATGTCATACATTCACCCCAGTACAGAGATCTGAGCCTATATCCATCGGTTTTTTTTTGCTCACCATGCCATTCCAGTTTAAACCCAGCCATATGCAAATCAGTATTGACCCTGTGCCCCATGGGAACAGTCCAGCCCGAACTGCCAAGCCAGGTCCTCCCTGGACTGGAAACAAGCATCCAAAGACCGGTTTCGGGCTTTCAGCCCTCATCAGCCTGGATATCTTGATTCCAGTGGCATGGAGAGCACGGGACTCACGTCTGAGCATACCCGCCCAACTCGGGGTGACAAATGCAAAAACAACAGTTAATAGACAGAATGCAGAACAATGTCATACATTCACCCCAGTACAGAGATCTGGGCCAAAATCCATAGTGTTTCTGCTCACCATGCCATTCCAGTTTGGACCCAGCCATATGCAAATAAGTCTTGACCCTGCGCCCAATGGAAACAGTCCAGCCCGAACTGCCGGGCCAGGTCCTTCCTGGACAGGAAACAAGCATCCTAAGACCGGTTTCGGGCTTTCAGCCCTCATCAGCCAGGATAGCTTGACTCCAGTGGCATGGAGAGCCATAGCGTAAAAGGGGGCCTTATTCACATGGCAGTTTTATGCCACGTTAAGTGGCTTAACACTGCCTTGTAAATAAGTCGATGCCTCCATCACCACCACAACGTCACTAAAATTGATGTTGTGATGGCAATAGGGGCTTGTACATCTGTCCCTTAATGTTCCATAGTCAAGTATTTGTGATCTACTATTTTCATGACTCATGTTGACATTGATTACCCAAACAATCTGTCACTATCTGTCACAGACAAAGTTTTCTCCATTTAGGCGGTTCTGACGTAGTGCAGCACAACAAGGACACTTTCTGCACTGCCCTACGGCAACATATCATAAAAGTGATCCATATAATTCCATCATGCTTGTTTACTAAGAACTCCTTTGATCTTCCATACACATGTGATGTGTAACCATGCTGCATGAGATGCTGATGCTTCTGGCATCTCTCGGAGCAAAGTATGTATGAGGAGACATGGTAACCAAACAGATAAGAATAGAAATGAAATTAGACTCACAAGTGGTATTAGGATCCTTGAATTTCTCCACCTCTTCTCGTATGTATGGGGGTGGACCACCTAGAAGACAAAAAGGTTGTCAAATTGATTAGTGAATGTTGCACAGTTCCACACTGGACATATTGGGCATGTAAGTTAGTGGCATCTTCACAAGGTTAGTACAGTGAGTTCCATATATCTCCCAGAAACGTACACCATGGCCTGCCTACTTGCTTTACATATGAAGCAGACTCATAAAATTTGTAACACACATGTGGTCAAGTTTTTAGTTTTGATCCATTGAGATGCCAGTCACAAAGACATGCACCCTTGCCCCTTGTTGCAAGTGTGTCTGAATTGTGGAGATGATTGTGAATGTGCAGGTATGGACTGCTTTGCGACAATAATCACATTTATCATCCAAAGGTTCACAGGTCTGTGTAATGCAGAATGCAATATACAAATGAAAATTATTAAGCATATGACACTAAACATTTATGGTAGTTGGACCTCCCTTATGCCACACATGAGGTTGCATTTTATCCTTTCCAAAAGCATATGGCCTCTTAGATCTGTGAGTGTGTCTGCTTCAATGGATGTTGCATTGTGACAACCCCTGCAAGACCCATGAAATGCCACTTTTACACGTTGTTCAGCGTGAAAGGTGCACATATACACAAGGCTATGCAATGCAACTTTAAAACACTTTTAAGAGCCTTGCAATTGTGTGCCACTTTCACAAGTGACACTGCATGACAGTGGCATAACATTTGTCTTGATGTTGGTTTTCCAACACAGCAACCATGGGACCAGACACACTTCCAGCTGTATGAGAAATCATATTTCTGGATATGCATCCAAACCATATGTAGCCCCCTTTTGTGGCATTATGGATGCACAACGATGTGAAAGTGCAGCATGCATTGAAAGAGGAAAAACAAGGAGAAATTAAAACATTCTCTTTCCTTGCGCCTCGCTACGTCACCCCTGGGGGTAGCCTAGCATCCTAACATATTTCCATGTTTACAATTGCTTTTAAATCTAGAAATGCATCAGTAGACATGAGTGTTGAATGTAAAAACCCAAAGCAACACCCATGTCACGCCACTAACACGCAACATGTTGCGTGAAATGGGGCGTAATTTATGAGCACATTTTAAGACACCCTGCGTGTCTTTATGTAAGCCTGTCTCTATATAACCTTTTCTTGCAACACTTTGTGTTAGGGGCATGACATGGGTGTGGCTGTGGCTGTTTCTGTGCAACACCCATCTCCACTAATGCCTTTAAAGATGTATGAGTAATTGTAAATCTGGAAATACGTCAGCATGCTATGCCAACCCAGGAAAGGGGTAGCTAGGCGCAACGAGGACAACTGATTTAACTTTCTTCTAATTTGTTGACTTGTTCAATTTGTCTTGCATGCTACAGCATGCATTGGAAGAGGTAATCACCTCAATTAATTGTTTGTGTGCATGCAGATGCCACTTCCTGCACAGAAAACAATGGGGCTTATTTACAATCCCCTTGCCCCACAGGTGCGTCACTTTTTAAATTGTAAGAAGTGACATTCCTGTAGCGCACTTTCAATATGTGAAAAAGTGATGTGCTGGCAGTACAATGGGTTTGTAAATAAGCCCCTCATTATCCCCACAACACAGGCATACTTGCACCATGGTCCAAGGGTGCCTGAGCCCGTGCATTGCATCAGTCTATGCATCAGTTCCTGGAAAAGCACAGAAAGGCATTATTTTAATTGAACTATGTTGCATCACAGTGCTTCAAAAGTAACACAGGGCTGCATCAAAACATTACTTGCGCCAACATATTGCATTCGTTTCTGGTAAATTGGGCCATACGTATGACAACATTAATAACTCCAAAACATCACTGTGCCAGTCAACCTACCTACTATTCGGGACACTTCCAGACCCAGGAGGTCCAGGGGATCCTGTTTATGATTGACAATGTCTTCCCAGCGGTGTTTATATTGGTGCTAGTTCCTCTAGAACCCAAAAAGGCACTGCATCTGGAATCGCACCTACTCCCGACGTATCTTCCTCTCCTGGGATGGGTACCGCCGGAGTCCCTGCCTCCACTCACAGTCATATTGGGTAGATAGTTGACAATGAGCCACAGTAGCCCCCCGAACTCCTGCACAGTCAGATTCCTGGACCTGCCTGACATATTTCTGGCAAAGCACAAAACACACTTGAAACAGAAAAACTAACACTATGATCTAACAACCCTTCCCCGTATAACTATGAAAAAATACCCCTAAATAGACAAGCTCCCCTTAAGAATCAACAGAAAACTACACAATACACAATTACACAACAGTTCTGATACAATCTGGACACAATAGACAAGAAACAGACAGACAAACAACTTTAAAACTCAACAAAAATCACCAGCTATCCAAAACACCTTCCTACATCAAGCACAGACAGGAAGACAGTGAAAGAGAAAGCGAAAGGAACTTGGAACATCCTGGCTTGCAGCATGGCAGGTTCATGACATCATATCCTGTTTGGATGCAACACGTTTTTACCTAAAGCGTTATTTTTTTGTCCAGTGCGTCAAATTTTTTGGGACGAATCGATCATTTCAGATGTTCATGTTGAGTTACACCAAGAAGCATTGTTTTGCATGCAGGACACCAGATGCATGTTTTCTGACTGTGATAAAAGTGTCTCAACAGGCACATTCATTAGTGATGCGTTCATTTATGGTGTAAATCTTTGTATGTGAGCCTGATTTTGGCAATTGCATGAATGACATAGATTTTTCCAATCATAAAGGAGTCTCTGTTGATTGTTTATCTTGAAGCACAATATTTGTAATTTCATTTTGCAATCTCAATTTTGGGAGTTGAGTGAAAAATGCATAGGTCTTATTCTGACGTATGATGGTCTTATGTCATTTTTGGCTCTGAGTCAAATTTTGAGGAATGTCAAAACTGACGTTAGGTGCTGACACCACCCTAATCATTCCATGTCATCATTTTACAGTCCACCACTGTCCCTGTGAACCATGTTTCATGCTTGGGACTTGATGTCAGAAAATGACATTTCCTCTTGCAATGTCAATTTTGGGGGTTGAGTGAAAAATGCATAGGTCTGATTCTGGCGTATGATGGTCTAACGTAATTTTTGGCTCTGAGTCATATTTTGAGGAAGGCCCAAACTGACTTTAGGTGCTGACACCACCCTGATCTTTCCATGACACAATTTTACAGTCCACCACTGTCCAAGTGGAGTTTTGTATGATGTTTTACTTGTTTAAATTTTGGATACATGTAATTTGACCACATTCTTTACGTATATTTATTGTTCAAACTGTTGTGTGACATTTAATTATATGGTGTCACCCTCACATGTGTACTTTTTTGCTCTTCCAAACAAAGTAATTTTATGGGCATATTGGATTAATGACACTTGAAATATACAGTACCAAGGGACTATTTTCATGGGTTTTGGATGTAAAAAAGTTACAATGCAAGGAATCTTTGGGTGCTGTCATACATCAGGACAAAATCTTAGTAATGGGCAGTTTCTATGTGAAACAATGCAATAGCACTTTTCACATGCACTTGCACACTATTGTATGCCATTCAATGTCACAGGCACCTTTGAACCATGGTGCAAGTGTGCTTGTGTTGCAGGGCCGATTGGTTGTGTGCAGGAATTTTCTCATTCATGCACTATTTCAATTAATTCATGCCATCCCCTCTTTCTATGTGTACTTGTTGTTGCACTGACAATGTATATGGTAAAGGAAACATGGCGGCGGCAGGTTGAGCCGCAGCAGCACTCCGCCTATGGACTCCTGCAATATCGTGGGAAAGGAGATCTAGACTGTGCCTCTGCAGCGCATTGCCCATTATGCTTTCTTTGAAAATCAGCCTGGGGCTCCTCTGCTGATTTGCGTTCGGTTACCGAGCGTTTGAATCCCCGCAGCTTACCTCCAACAAACAGTGGCGTCTCTCCGCCATACCGCTGCCTCCTATGTGTTTGGGGGACGAGATTATAGCAGCGCCTGTAGCTGCAACGGATTACGCGGAGATCGCGGAGCACACAGGACCCTCGGCAGCGTTCCCTTTACCAGCGAGTGAGGCTCCCAGAGACATTGAACAGCCGGTGCCGGTGCAGGTGAAAGAACCCCCACGTTGGCCCGCGGGGGGATTGATTTGGTCCCGAGCCGCCCTGGAGCTCAGGAGGGGCCGCCGAATCTGTGATGTTATCCCAAGGCAGTTGGGGGTCAATTTAGAGTCTCAAGTGCAGGCAGACTGCTGCAGCGAGGAGATACTGGAGGAAAAGCTGCCCCAAGCCAAACAGCGACGTCAGCATAGACGCCGGCAGAGTAAGAATCGTTTCACTGGTAACAGTGGGGAAGGGAGCAGTGGTGGTGAGTCAGAGGGCTTGTTTTCTGATGGGGCATTGGCCTGTACTGTGGAACCCACTAAAGGAGGTAAAGCGAAGGTGATAAGGCGCTTAAGAAAGAAATATGATTCTAAAGTAAGAAAAGAACTAAAAACACTAAAAGAATCAAACAAAGTACCTTTTTTTCAAAAGCCTGATTTAAAAAGTAATCCCTCCGCTTTTAAAGCAGACACAGCTACTAATATAACCACTTTGGAGGAGTCAAATAACTTAAGTAATGGAGGCTGTGATGCAGATGCAGATCTAAAGGGGCTAAAATCTCATACTAGCGCCATTAATAACACTCTTGCTGATACTACTGTCAGAACTGACAATAAAAAACTGTCGTCATACCTAACTGGTCAGGTTAAGGCATATACTCCCAAGTCAGCAAAAAATAAACCAAAGAGTCTGGTCACAACTTCCAAAATAACTCCCTCATTGCGTGCCTACTTTAAAGTGGTCCCTCAAGTGGTATTGTTAGCTAATAGCCCCCCCTCTCCCCTGCTGGGGCAGCAAGAAGGTGATACTGTTTCTGAAAAACGGAAAGCTCCTGAAGAGGCTTCTAAAAAGGTGGCAGGATCTTCTACCGATGACATGGAAGATACGGCAGGCACAAGCGTCCCCACTCTTGATCTCTTTCCAGAACCTAATCTAGAAGGTCCAGAACGGCAAAATGAATTGCAAAATGATACTGATACATCCGCAACTGCAACTGCCAACCCCATCGAAGTCAGTAAGCTGATAACATACAACAACAGTGACAAGGGCAAGGGTAACGAGTTAACGACGACAAATTAGACCAACTGTTCTCCTCTGCGTCAGGAGAAACCGGTCGAGGAGACATAGTGGTCTGTCAGGTCCCCATTAATTTGGAACAGTCTGCACACTCTTTGGTTCTCTTTAATCCTTTAGCTCCACCATTACCTCTGGCTCCTCCGAGTATAGCGTCAGGGTTGAGTTTGCAGTCGGTTTTTCAAGAAGCCGGCTCAACAGCAGCTACTAGGGGTCGGGAAGATTCCAGCTTTGCCAATGAAACCACTCAAGTCTTGAATACTGATCTGGTATCCACATTGCAGGCTTCTTTTCAGGCAATGTTTGCAACCTTGGTGTTAGACATCAAAAAGGGCTTTGAGACCTCTGCATCGAATCAAGCTGATATTCGGGGTTTTTGTCAATCTCTCGATAGTAAGTTAGGTGCTCTTACTACTAGGACAGAAACTCTTGAAGATGCCGTCACAGAAGTGAACATTAATCTAAGTGCCACAAAAGCTGAAATAATAAACCTCAGACACGAAAACCAGAGCTTGTCCGATAGGATGGAGACTTTGGAGAACCACGCACGGAGGAATAATTTACGGATTTTGAATATACCGGAGGAGAAAAAGGGTTCTGACATTAAACAATTTGTTGTCTCTCTCTTAAAAGAAGCGTTAAGACTAGACATGTCTGAGCAAGAAATAGCTAGGGATATCCAACGCATTCATAGAGAGCCTTTCCGAAAGAACCCTCAGAGAACAAAACCCAGAAAAGTTTTGGTTAATTTTCTTACTTACTCAGTTAAAGAAACCATTTTGAACATTGCGCTGAAACAGAAGGTGGTAAATGCTAAGGGGTTCAATTTCCAGATTAGATCAGATCTGTCTAGGATTACGCTTGACAGACAGTGGGAGCTTGGGAAGAGGTTGGAAGCCTTCAGGAGTCAGGGAGCCGTTGCTCAGTTGGTCTTCCCTGCGGCACTAAGAGTCATGTATAAGAACACTATGCATAACATAATAACAGTGCAGGCTGCAGACGAATTCCTCCTAAGTATGGAAAGGAGGACGGAGTCTCCTAAGTAATGTGACTCTATACTATCTGTTCTTTTTGAGATTATACTAGTTATTTTTTCTCCTTCTTCTGCCCCTGCCTGGTTCCTGGTGAGTCTAATTCTGGCTTGCTAATGCCGATTTTTGTTCTGCTAATATAAATCTTAAAAGGCTTAGACTTCTCGTCTATATTGATATAAAGTGACTAAAAAACTCTAAATAGAATATTTATGAGTTACATAGTACATAGTACATAGTATGTTCTGTATGTACTGAAACGACCTTGGGCGGGTAGAGAAGAAGGAAAAAGAAAAAAAAAAGGAAAGAAATAGGAAGACAATAGGGGAAAGAAAAGAAAAAAGGGAAAGAAAAAAAAAAGAAGAAATGGAAAAAAAAATTTAAAAAAGGGGAAAAAAAAATAAAAAAATAAAAAATAACACATAGGTGGATCATAAGATATACAGTCACTTAGGGCCAATTTCTCACTCTATTTCATTTAGGTCTTTCCTCTTAAATTTGGGTACATGGTTGTGATGGCAGGGGTCCATAGTGGGGTGCTATCTCTCTGGTGAGACCAACAGATAGAGAGGGGGTTTCCCGTGGGTGGGGGGTTTGGGGGGGGAGGGGGGATAGGGGGTGGGGAAAAAGTAAAAACGGTCCTCTAAACGTCCTTTAAAGCTTTCTTTGGAGGGGAAAGACATGATTTTATACAGCTCATTTACCTTTGTCTTGCACTATCGGCCCTCAGTCCTCGTAAATTTCTTCCAGTATAATGCATAACTTGCGCATCTTATCCTGGAACACTAATGGTCTTCGGACTACGCCAAGAAGAAACATCATCATGCAATATCTTAGAGATTCTGCTGCGCAAGTACTAGTGCTCCAGGAGACACACTTGGCAGAAAACGAAATGCAAAATCTGTTGCGTAAGAACAAATGGATAGATTTTGGGGTCATTACATCACAAACTTCACATATTAGGGGGGTGGCCATTCTCCTTAAAAAATCTATTAGGGCAAGGCTAATCTCTAAACAGGTAGACCCTTATGGTCGATGGGCAATAGCCTCTGTTATTATCCTGGGTGCATCATTTACGATAGTAGGATATTATGGCCCAAACCAGGACGATCCATCAGCTTTGACTACACTCTTTTCACAACTATATTTATTTCCAGAGCCGGTTATCTTAGCAGGCGACTATAATATAGTTCTGGATCCAGCATTGGACAAATCATCTTCCAATAGGGCTAAAACTCTAGCTAAAACCAGGATGTTTTTGTTAAACAATATGATAGCATTGAATTATGTCGACATCTGGAGGACACTTCATGGGTCTCAAAGGGGGTACACATTTAAGAACTATAAATATCATCATCGATCTTGGATAGACTTCATTTTGATCAGTCACATTTTGGTTAAACAGGTAAAATCAATCGCCCATTTACCTTTTCACCTTTCTGACCACACAGCTATCATTTTTGAACTTGAGGCTCCTTCTAGGCCCTCTTTAAGAAATTGGTCCTTTGATAGATCAATTCTTGCTTCACCCAATATCATTGAAGCATTAAACCAGGAAATTAAGTTTCTTTGGGAGATTAATCAGGGGTCCGCCCTACCTGGGATTACCTGGGATGCCTTCAAAGCCACACTAAGGGGTTATTTAACAAATCTATTGTCATTTAAACACAAAACCTATAGGGAAGCAGTAGCCTCTCTTGAACTAGAGATCGCAGGGCTTGAAGAAGAGATTTATTCAAGCCCGGTAGCATCAGGGACCGCCTTAGTGGAGCAGCAAGACAGATTAACGGTCTTAAAAGGAGATCTCTCCTCAGTTCTGAATGCTCGGGTTTTAGAGAGATGGGAGGTTAGTAAGCTGGCTCATTTTGAATATGGGGAAGGAGCCGGAAAGCTCCTAGCCTGGAAGTCTAAAACAGATAGGGCCCGAAACATTGTTAGTTCCATCTGTAAGGATGGCGTATTATATTCTACAGATGAGGAAATCAGTGGAGCCTTTAGAAGCTTCCTCACTGAAATATATCAAGAGGATAAGAGGGTAGAACCGAGCCAAGCAAGGGACTGGTTATCTGGTATTTCTCTTCCGACCTTAAATTTAGAACAAAGGGATGCCTTAGATCGCCCTATTACACAGGAGGAAGTAAGCTCCGCCATCTCCAAAAGTAAAAAAGGTAAGGCTGCAGGACCTGATGGGCTACCCTCCGAAATTTACAAACTAATTTGCTCACCAACTCTCTCCCACTTAACGGACCTGTTCAACAGTATTCTATTGGATGGCGCCTTACCTCCAGCATCTTGGGATAGGGCCTCCATAACTTTGATTTTAAAACCGGGTAAACCTGCAACTAGCTGTGGTTCATACAGGCCAATCTCTATTCTTAGCACGGATTACAAGATCTTTGCATCTGTGCTTGCAAATAGATTGGGGGGAGTTGCAGATAATATCTTGCATGTGGACCAGAAAGGATTCGTAAAGGGAAGGCAACTTTATGAATTGACTTATGATCTTATCGGTGCAATAGACATGGCAACACTAGCATCGCTTCCCTTAGCTGTCTTTACCCTGGATGCTACAAAAGCTTTTGACAGGGTAAACTGGATATATTTAGAGGAAGTCCTAAAAAATATTAATCTAGGTGATAATTTTAGGAGAGCTGTTAAGGTACTATACAAAAACCCTTCTGCCTCCCTATTGGTTAACGGTGAACTCACAGAGTCATTTAACATTACTCGAGGAACCCGTCAAGGGTGCCCTCTCTCACCACTTCTGTTTGATTTATATATTGAACCTTTTGCTCAATTAATTCGGGATAACATTAATATAAAACCTTTTATTTTCGAAGGATGGGAGAAGAAGGTTGCATTGTATGCGGATGATGTTCTTATTTTTTCATCCGAGTTGGGCTCGTCCTTTCCTACCGTTATATCTATCGCGGAAGAGTTCGGTGCAATATCAGGATATGAAGTGAACGCATCAAAAACGGACATCATGGTCTGGAATCACCCCGTACCGATCGCAGGGGTACAGCCTAGTACTACCCTCAGGTATCTTGGGTTAAACATTAATTCTGACATCAATAAGATTGCCCCCTTAAATTTTGCTCAGGTAGCTAAGGAGGCTCGAAGATCGATGAGATTATGGTCTGCCCTACCTATCTCCCTGATAGGTAGGTCTAACTTGGTCAAAATGTCTATTTTACCGAAGATTATGTTTTTGTTTAATACTATCCCTCTTTTTTTTGATCCATCTTTGATTGCCAAACTCCAAACCGAAATATTTAGATTCATTTGGAATAGTCATACGCCCAGATTATCTTGGAAGAAAATAAGACGCCGTCGAGAAAAAGGGGGCCTCGCAGCACCAGATCTGCAATTCTATGGATGGGCCTTTCAACTTTCCCATATCAGGATGCTCTTAAAGACCCCTAATACTGCTGGGTGCGGGAAATTATTTTCAGCACTGCTTAAGGGGGAAAAAATTGGGCCGACAAACTTCTTGTTGAAGTTTGGCGACCCTAAATACTTCAAAAAAGTAAAGCTAAAGGTTTTGAGAGACCTTGCCAGAACATGGGCGAACCTAAGACGTACAATCAAATTGGATGACCATCTAGGTAGGGCCCCGTTATGGGACTCCCCAGGAGCGCCATCTTGGCTTTTGGACAGTTTAGCTCTCCCAGTCAGAGAGGCCAGATTCACATCATGGGGGGAATTGTTTGTTGAAGGAACTTTACTCTCATGGGAGACTCTGAGTTCTATAATAGGAACTCGTTTCTCACGATTTAAGTTCCTCCAAATCCAGAGTTGGTCGCAGGCCTACAGTCAAGGTAGGGGTAGGTTTAAAATAGGCATCGAAAGTAATATAGTAACCCACCTGATGGATAAACCACCTTTCAAAAAAGAGATTACTTTCTGGTAAAACCTTATTTTGGATTAGATTGATGGCGATTTCCTGCTACCCCTCTCGCTTTGGGAATCATACATCACCAATACTGATGTGGAGGGTCTGTGGCTAAAATCATTTAAGATTCTGGGAGAGACTGTCAAACCATCTTGGCTCCGCCGTAATCACTTGTTCACATTGCACAGAGTGTATTATTCTCCATTGCGTCTATCAAAGTTCCCCAATAATAATCAGGTGGCATGTCCTAGATGTGGTTTGGTAGCAGCATCAGATATTCATATGTTTTTTGAGTGTCCGTTTATATCATTATTTTGGAATGAAATTTGTTCTTCCCTCTCGATAGCAATAGGTGCGCAAGTTAGCCCTAGCCCCATGTTAGTTTTCTTTGGTATTATACCAGATCTGGACGGGATGTGTAAAAAATTGGTATTCTATAGCTGTTTGTTGGCCAGAAGAGAAATTTGCAGACGGTTGAAGGATAAGATACCTCCTCTCTTCACTGATTGGCGTGCAGCAATGCTACAGATGTCCAAACTAGACATGGCTAGAGTTGGTAACCAACACAAGAGAAGATTTTGGCTACTTTTGAACTGGTAATCCTGGACTATAATACTAAGGTTTTTTTTTTCCCCCCCATGTCCTATGATTTTGCTACTTGCTGGGTCATTTTTCTCGATCCTCTTTTGTTATACATACCCAACAAGGGAGATGTCGGCTACAATTTGGGTTGTATTGAGCAGTATGCTAGTCCAGTTGGTACCACATGACGATCATTGAGGTATGGATGCTTGGCACTGTGGGATACTCCGGTAGGAATCATTAAAATCCCCCTCAGTAAAACTGGGTCAGTGTCTCAGTCATCTCCTCTAAATAGTCGTTATTATATGGTCACCATTATATGGTCCGGATTTGGGATATCTTTGTTAGCTTGCATTCTCACAGATCCCTTGGGTGATGCATGGGGACCCAGAGCAACACCCATGTTTTGTATGCTCCTTTCACATTGTGTTTTGCATGACAGTACACATGTTGCCAATGACATTGATGGACACATGCATGACTAGGCTTTATGTGTACTTGCCTGTGAACATTGTGGTAATTGAATCTTGGAACTGTGACATTCATGTGCCACAGGCCCATATTTTTTGTATGATGGATGTCTAATGCCTGGCATCGGACAGGAGAGTCTATTTCTGACATTTAGTCAAAGTGTGAGGTTTGCCAATAACTTACAATGTTTATTTGACATTTGATACACACACATGTAAGTAGTAGTTTCAGAGGATTAATAACAGATTACTATTACATGAAGAGATTATGGACAATGTGGGCACGTCTGCGTGTGCCTGCTGATGTGTTTTGATTTGCTGGAGCCTGGTCATCCTCCTGGTAATCCTCTTACATATGCTCATTGGTTTCAAACTCTTCATCCCAGGGGACTTTTTTTAGCACACAGATGTTGTGCAGTACTGCACATGCCAAAATCATTTAGCATACAGTTTTTGGTGAGTACATCAAACAACCACCAGAAATATCCAAACATATGTTCCTGGTCTTCAGCAGCACAAAGGTTCTTTCTACAATGTTTTTTTGTCCGCCACAGAGCCTGGTTGTAGGTGATTTACTGGGGAGACCGTAGGTTCCATTGGGTGTCATTACCCACGTCTGTATCTCATATCCCAGGTCAGCTGAAAAAAATAATAAAATATACTATCACTTCTGTGACATATTTAAGGGTACAGTACATGCCATATGGCTTGTGCATTGTTCCATTTTCAGACAGTGCCGTGTTCAGTGTTGCTGGGAACACACCCAGCAACACACATGCTACACCCCTTTTACACAGATGTCTGCATAAAACAAGACACATATTTGTGAGGGCATGGAAAGTCACCTCAGGTGGCTTCACATAGCCTTATCTATGCTAGTGACACATTGAGGGCCATATTATCAAGAACAGGAGAGAATGGCCTTGATAATATGTCCTTGTGAATTCCCAAAGCATCCCAAGTTCTGGTGTTAACCTGGGCTGCTATGGGAATTCACAAGGGCATATTATCAAGCCCATTATCGCCGCTTTAGCGGCAGTTTCCTGTCGATAAAGCAGAGATAATTTTATCGCCTGCTCTTGATAATATGCCCCTGTGCCACCAGAACATCAAAAACAGGACATTCCAGCAGTGCAATGATGCCAGTATGCCATCACGAATGATGCATTTGGTGTTACTGTTTAGCTTTCTTACAAGTAGGCAATTGCCATACTGGCCATTCTTGAAGCAGTCGTTTATGATGCTCTGCTGGAATATGAAGGCA
Source organism: Lissotriton vulgaris (assembly GCF_964263255.1). Taxonomy (NCBI): domain Eukaryota; kingdom Metazoa; phylum Chordata; class Amphibia; order Caudata; family Salamandridae; genus Lissotriton; species Lissotriton vulgaris. The sequence goes on from NC_141696.1 coordinate 939,502,091, forward strand.
TCATGTACGCTGCCAGGGTATTTAGCCAGCACGTTTGTGAAATGTCCACAATGATCCACACTGGCCAATACATTGATGGAGTGGGTATGTTTCTGATTCCTGTACAGATGTGTGCAGTCCATGGCACCCAGCACATGTGGAAATCCTGCAAAATCATAAAATCCTTGCTTGATCTCCATCTGCTGTTCCGGGGTGTTGAGGAAATAGAGCTAGCAGGGTGTCTGCTGGATGATAGCATCCAGGACAGTGGGGATGAATGCTGAGAAAGATGGCTGAGATATTCCAACCACTTTGGCAAATGGTGTATCAAGGGAGCCAGACGCTAACATATGTAACACAGCCATGAGTTTTACCTGTGGAGGTATGGTGCTTGGCCTGTTTGTTGTGACCTCTAGTCTTGGAGCAATCAGGGTTAGTAGGTCTACTATAGTCTGCTTCTTGAGGCGATGAAGAACGATGACCTCCTCCTTGAGGTGCCTCAGAGTGCTCCTTTGGCAAAATATGCCTGCCTTTCTCCTGTCTTGCCTTTGGGGGGGTGAAGGAGAGTGTGAAGAGGGTGGTTGTGGTGGGGTGGATGGAGGTGTGTGTCTCCATCTGGCTCCTAGTCACAGAATTACTACCTCCATGGTGTAGTTAAAGTTACAGCACTGTCCACTCCAACTTTTCCTATATATATGTATGGATGCGTCATTTCCTACGCATAGGTTTTGAGGGCGCAGTGATTTTGACGTAAGTGCAATGCTGCGTCACTTAAGCTGAGGATGCCTAACTTTTGTGAAAGGTCATAAATATTGATGCGTCACTTTTGCGCATGCATTTACGAAGGAACTCCTACCTTGCATAATTAAATACTTACGTGACGCAGTCCATTCCGACGCAGTGCATTCTGCACGCAGGGGTGGGGAAAGGGACGCATTCTTAGAAGATGTGTCAACTCATAAATATGGAGTAGAACTTGCACAGTCTTTTGACGCATTAGCGGTGCAGCCTCATCATAAATAAGACCCTCAGAGTACAGTATTCAGGTCACTTCTTAAACTCCTGTATAACGCCTCTCCAGTCCAGATCAGGATGGAATTGAGGTTGAGCAACCTTCTTCTCATACGGAAGGCCCACATTTCAAAGTACATGCACTCAGTGCGAGCCACAAAAAAGGCACTCTGAAAAAATTCATCTGTCTTGTAGCCACACCGGACAATAGCATATTCCCTCCAAACAACTGGTCGACTGCCCTTTCCAATGCTTTGGAGCTAAAAGGCACTGTTCCCTTATGAGATTTAAATCTACCACATCCACAATTCAAAGCATCCTCAAATTAAAAGGTTCAAATGGAATCTTTCGCATCAGAGCACCGGACCTTCTGCAAAAGAGAACATGCTGCTTTAGTTCTAGCCAGCTATGCTCGTAAAGGGGTACAAACATATGTCACTGAACCAATATTGTTGTACCATAAAGTCACGTTTTTCCAACTTAGGATGGGCCGTTTCTCATTGATAGGTCTACTGCCCCCATGGGCATATCAACCAGCTTCCAAAACATGCTGTTAATGCAGACTTTTTCAGGAATCTAATACATCTGCTATGCATATATCCTGCTTTAATTGATGAAGGCAGACTACTCCTCCGACATTCACTGATTAAAGAGGGAGTAAGTATAATTCAGGCAGCTGTTAAATTTCTTCTGAATGATGCCTATCCGCAAGTCATTACCAGACTTATAACATTTGTGGACAGAGCAGATAAATCACTAAGGAGCAAAATGTTCACTCACATCCAGCCACCGCCCGCAAAACCTAACTCATAGTGGGAACACAATGGCTGGCAGCTAGGTGAAGGGAGATTGCAAATGGGCTCAACTGTGATCATCATCATATCATGGACTATCCTTTACCTATCCTGTCTACACTGGATCCTGCAGCCTCTTGTCTGCTTGTGCTGTACCCTCAGAAGATCTGAAATAGACTTTTTTAAACATTCTAAATGTTGGTTCTTTTTTTACTTTCCCCCTACGATTCTTAGTAAATCACTGTTGAGATCAAACTATATTGTTCTATTATGAAACTGCACTGACCATTATGCAATTCCATCAACCTCTGACTATAAGTAATCAGTATTTAATAAGTAGTTATCAAAACTTTCACTTTTTACCGCATTAGATAGACCCATTTTTAAATCTGCAGGGCATATATAAAAGGGGCTTGTGCCACCAGAACGTAACTTTTACCAACGTTCAGGTGGCACAATGCCCTGCACCATATTTATAAAGTAGTGCTAAGCCACTTTTTGTGGGTTAACCATACTTTGTAAATATGGAACCTTTACAGTTACACGCAGGTATCTGTTTGAAAGGGGCATGCAACAGGTGTTGCTGTGGCCATTCCACCGCAACACCCATTCTTTATTCACACTGCCCCAGATTTACAGGAATCTGCAAATCTGAGGCAGCGCCCAAAACTGCAGCAGCAGGTGTTAGAATGGTGCAACTAGGAGAAATACTTTCATTTCTCCTCCTTGTTGTTTTTTCTATGTTTGCTGCATTGTGCGGCACACATAGAAAGAGTAAAAAACCATTAATGATTGTTTATGTGCAGGAAGGTGTCCCTTCCTGCACATAAACAATCATTAAATAATGACAATTTGCTACTTCTTTTTGTGCTGCAGAATGCCACACACATAGGAGTAACACATCACCATTATTGATAATGTGCAGAAAGAGACTCCTTCCTGCCCATAAACAATAATCCCTGCAACGCAGGCACCCTTGCACTATGGCACAAAGGTGTCTGTGTTGGCTCTAGGCAGGTATTTAAAATGCCAGAGCTAAGAATAAAAAGGGGTACACCGTATTGTTACAAATAAGGCACATCCCTATGTATGGGTAATGGCGGAGCACACGCTTCAAAAGTGGCCGCAGCACCCGCTCTGCCATTTCCTTGTAAATATGCCCTGTATGTTTTAAGCTGCTTTCTGGTTTACACTTGAAGATGATTTAATTACATATTAACTGCATTACTGAAATGCTGCTATTTTTCCTCAATTTGTTTCCCCGTGTGTTTAAATCTGTGCAATGTGGCAATGTTTTTAGTCCAACCAGGGAATTTAATGGACTTGATTGTCTAAAAAAGTATATTTGATATACTGGCATATGCTATCCCTGCTGAATGATGGATAGCCCACCACAAAGTTCTTTAAAACGTTCCATATTGCCCCTGGTTATTCCTCACTTATATATTTTATACCATGATTCCACCGTAGGATTGATTTAAGCGCCTCACGAAAAACTAATATAAAATAGAAATAATCTTCCAAATACACAGTGGGAAATTAATTCATGATGCTTTTGGCCATGTTATGGCTTTCCGTTTTCCATAGAATATGATGGGCTGTTTTACAAAAAGGAACAATGTGCAATGACAAAGAAAGGCTGCAAATAAATCTGCCTTCGTTTTGTGTCTGGGTGCTTGCTTTCCAAATGAGCCCCACAAATGTCAGCTTGGTAAACATGAACGATGAGCTTGAATATTGAAAAGACAAATTCAGATTTTCAGAATAATTATCATGCGACATAATGCACTTTAAATGCATAGATAAAATGAGTGAAATGATATATGGTATATTGGTAATGGACAGGGAGCTGCAAACTGTGAAAGCAAGTCATGAAAGCTCGTAGTTATCTAATGAGTTATGCATTTCCAAATGATTGGTCGTTCGCATTTTCTCCTGTTGCAATTCTATTTCAGTATGACTTGAAAATATATTAGGCATTTTATAAATGTATCGCCTGTGGGGAAAGAATGTAATATTGCAGAATAGCATGTTGAAAATACTTATCCAAGGACCAGGCATGCATTTAACAAGTTCTATGAAAATGTCTTTTCAAAAGCCACCGGGATTTTTTAAAGTGACATCTTCAATCTGGTTGTGAGCCCTAAAACATTTCCAACCATCATTTCTACAGTATAAGTATTTAAAACTCTAAACCAAAGATATAGTTGTGCCAACAAAGTCATTTATGTTGCATAGATAATACTTGGCAAGATTTGACTCCCTGATTTAATTTTAGTAAGCAAAAAATATACAAACCGTTACGCAGATATTGGGACATTGTATACTGAGTTTACATGAAGCTAGGTTTTAGCAGATTAATAAACTGTGGTGAAGAACATTAAGAAGCACCAAGGTACCACAAGCATTTGCAATACAATAGTTCTCATAATTGGGAGATTTTGAGCTATTGGCATTGCAAATGACAAAGCCTTTTATGTATGTGTTTTTTTAAAACCTGTAATAATGAAAGGCATTGTTATTTACAATACCAATAGGTCAAAGTTTCTAAAATGCGATACCTATTGCATTGCAAATGCTTGCTGTTTACAAGCGCCCCATGCTGCACTTTCCTGTTAAAAGAGGCCACGCCGAGCTGTGTCTAAAGAAAGGTCAATGGCTGCCATTAAAGTGAATGTGCTATATTGGGTGCATTTACCATCAAAAGCGTTTGTTTTTAAAGTTGACAAACAAATGGGTTTTTTTGTAAAGCGCCCTGTGATAAGATGTACTGTGTAACAACCGAAGTAAAAGTGCCAGTCCTCATGCGAGGTTACAAATGAAGAAAAGGTGGTACCAAGGAGGCACTAACAAACCGATTAACGGGAGACATCTATTACAACGCGTTCTTTACACCGCAATACGTTTACAACGTGGTCATTATAACGCAAGTCATTACAACGACTTGCTCTGGATAGCGCTCTACACTAAGGAATAGTATGATTTACTATTCCATCACCTTCCCCACTAATGCACACACTGGACTTGAAATAGTAAATCATACTATTCCTAAGTACAGCACCTCTAGTGCAAGTTGTTGTAATGACTTGGTTGTAATGACGCGTTGTAAATGTATTGCAGTGTTAAGACCGCGTTGTAATATCATACATTCCTATTACCGAATCAGAAGCCAGCATTTACGAAGGACAATGACACAAGTCGATGACAAATATAGGGGGAGAGTGGGGGGGACTTCAAGTCCATACTCCAATGCAGCATGTCTCGTAGAGCAACACATGTGCTGCCGAGGCTCAACCTAAAAATATTAAAAACTAAAATTACAGTTTTAAGTGATCAGTAGTTAGATTGGATTAAAAAGACAGTCATCATAAGATAGTCTACAGATATTTCAGCGGCAATATGAGTATCAAATATTAGTGGCAGATGCCTCCAAATGGCAGTATTTTACCATTTAAAATGTTTGAATTTAGCATTAGCTGGAGAACTGAGGACCTGTTTCACAAAGTCTGGAAGGAAGTGCAAAATGTATACCATCTATTCATATGCCATTTACACACTGGTTACATGTCTACTATTCAAAAGGTCATAAGGAGAATGTACGTCTGCAGAGGTACATATGTTAGACGGTGGAGCTTACCCTGTGACTGCAGAAGTTTCAAAATTATAAACCCTTAAACTGCGGCAGTACAAGCGTCCAATGACCATTTTACAAAAATGTACACAGATTTATCTAGAGAGATGGAAAGGAATGGGGTGCAGAAAGTTAATCCAGACATAACACCACAGCCACACATTTCTAAATCTGCCATTAAGAAAGGTGGTTCACTACACCCAAGATGCACATGCACTAATAAACCACCCATTCTTTAGGTTCCGTTAACCAGTCTGTAACTACCCATACAATAACTTATAAACATCACAGGCGTTAAGGAGGTGTTAATTAGTGCAATTGGCAATACAGCAGAAACTGGCATAACACGTAATATGTTCCATGCAAAATATATCGCGAACTCTTGATCTTCCAAAAGGAAAACACTTTCCAATTCAGAAAATCACATTAACCTTTAAACTATGTATAAAACAGTTGGACACCACATGCAGGGCAGGTGAGCAATTCACTCTAGCAGATGGTTAATGAGCCTCACCCCAAAATAGCACAGTTGAAAGTTACATGGCCAAGATGCTTAGCAAGAGTCAAAGATTTTTAGCAAAATGCCAAGAAAAGGTGTCATCATCATGACCTGTACTGATACACACAGAAGGAAACAAAATTGTTACTTTATTGCAACTTACACCTTCAATAAAAATACTGGAGCGCACTACAGACTATCATGGAAGTCTTACAGACTCACACAATTGTAAAAAAACAATTTGAATATTTTCTTTTGACTATATGATTAAATATAAGTCCTGCACAGACCATAAACAATATATTGAAGGTCCCACTGCAACAGCCAATCAATCAATCAGGGTTGGTAAAGGGCAACTACTCACTCGTGACGGTCTCCAGGTGCTGGGGGGAGGGAGGCGGCTCCGTAGTGTGCCGAGGTCACCAGAAGAACCAGGTCTTGAGGTCCTTCCTGAACTGGGGCAATGCCATATACCAGCTTTCCCACTGGCTCAGCCTGCACACATATGCATATTATCATATGCCAACAGCCCAGAGACTCTGACTACAGCTGCAAAGCATCAGAGCATACTCTATAAGATGGACACTGTAGGTCTGCATTCAAAACCATTTTAAATGAGTTTACAGAGGTGAGATCCCGTTAGTAAGAATCGCACATAACAGAGATTCCAAAAAATGTGTGGTTCAGATTCAAAATACCTTAGAGTGAAATGGGATAGAACCTGTGAGCATTTCCTCAAACCACCTAGGGTAAATTTGGGCTACTGTGCTTTTGCTTCAGCATCCTTATGTCATTAGAAAGGTTTTAGGTGCATTGAAAGGCATAGAATATGCATGTGAACAAGTTGCACCTGTAATGCCTGTGATCTTGAGCACACACTGCAGTTAATGCCTAGCAGGAAATGCTAGTAGTTGGTAGTCTTGCCTTTTCAGAAAAGGCAGGGTAGACCTTCTAAATGTAGTTCAGGAAGAATCATCTTAAAGGGGACTGAGGCCTTTAGGCCACTCCCATGCTAAACTACTTTGCTTGTGATCCAGACTTCAGGGAATGTGGAGGCTCCTCACCTTGTTCCTGAATCACTGATCCCAATCCTGTCTCTTTTGTGTGCCGCCATCTTAAGAACTCGGCATTAAGTGCAGTGACTTTGTAAAGTCCTTCAGCTAACGAAAAGAATAAAAGGAGAACAAGATTGCACAGTATGAATTTTTCCTTTGGATGCTTTTTAAGTGAGAGTTTGAAAAGAAAGAAAGGCACATCAAGATTAAAATGAACATTCAATCATATGATACACAGTGGTGGCTGCCACTAACGAAGGGTGGTGGCACGCGGGTAGTCAAGTTAGTAATTTTTTTTAAACTCACCTGAAGCAGCTGGCCACCTCCCATTTTGTGTTGCTCCTGCTGTCCTCTTCTTGGTCTCAGCAGCCCCTGAATCAGACTCCCATCCAATCCATGTGCTGAAGAGCAGCACAGGAATTGGCCTGAGCAGGCCGGAAAGATGCTCTGCTAAGGTCGTGAATTTCTTGGGGCTTCACCAGTCCGGCTGCTGAATGCAGCCGGGTTCGAGAAACCTAAGTACACATGTGTGTTAGGGTGGCCTGAGATAGCCGTCCAAACACATATGCACACGTAGGTAGTTCACAAGCACTCCTCCTCCCCTCTCCCATGCCCTGCTCCTCCCTGCACAATCTGTCTCAGAGCCGGCAAATGAAAAACAAAACAATGCTAGAACATTGTTTTATTTTTCATTTGATGACTCTTCGCCAGGCAGTGGGGTGGCACTCCTCCACCATTGTGAAGGAGCTGCTGCTGGTTATACATGTTCATTATGGAACCGGTTGAAAATGATTTACATTGAAAATAGGCTGCTCCTAATCAGCATACTATAAAATGTTTTACCGGTGGTGATTCCCCGAAAGGGATTTGTCTTATCCTTAGTATAAGTGGGAAACACAGAAGGGCATGTAATAGTCAATGCATGCTTGTTGAACATTCAACTGACTTCTTGATTTCGCAAAGTGAAGTCAACCTAGAAAACAAAGGGAGCTGTAAACTCTAAGACGATTTTGAGAATTGATTACTCTTTAATTTTTAATAGTAAACTTAGGTTTGTTTAAAAACAAAAAGCCACTGAGTAAGCAGGTAAACCTGGGTTTCTGCAGGTCAAAGATTTTAGGAACAAAACCAAAGACACATTACAGTACCAGAATGTATTTTTGTTTAGTTAAAGCATGAAAAGAAGTTTAGGAGTTATTGTCTCCCAAAGTGAGGGGGAGGGGAGCGGCAGGTTCAAGGGAGTAGTGGTGATGTGATCAGAAAGAACTAGTTGCACTTGTAGGAGGTAGTTGTTAGAGTGTTAGTGGATTCATTGTATTTACAGTTTCAACAGCAACACGTCCAGGAGAGCATAAAAAGGAAGCAGTAAGAAGGACAAGAAGGACTTCCTGGAATAGAGGATGACACCCTTGAACTATGGTGTATTTATTGCCTTTCTCTGATTTCTTATCCCAAACAATCTTTCTCCTGCCCTGCTGGCCTGCACACTCCAGCAAAACTGATAGAAAGGGCCATGAACTCACTAGTCCTACAGGAAAATCGATTTTAGACTCTACACAATATGGCTTTAGAGGCGGCCACAGCACAGAATCAGTGCTTATCAAGTCCACTGAAAAAACCAGGGGGGCATTAAATATGGGAGGCAATGCAGCATTGATAATGCTGGATCTCTGTGCAGACTTTGATACGGTCCACCATGATCTCTTGATGGACCAAATGTTGGCGTGCAACATTCAGGGTATGGCTTGGATGCTTCTTCGCTCCTTCTTGATGGATAGAAATCAAACAGTTGCCTTAAACAAGTTTACTTCCTAATAATTTTCTCTCCCTTGTGGGTTCCCACAAGGGTCCTCACTGAGTCCTACTCTTTTTAATGTGCTGTTTCAACTTTGGCCCCATTGATTAGATCCTTCGGTTTTCATCTGACTTCTTATGTGTATGACACGCAAATACTGGTATCTCTGTAGGCTCACTTTTGGGTTTCACATGAATGAGGTTACTACCTCAGAAATCAAAAATAATACTGCTCCTACTATCCCAGGACAGCCAACGTATAGTAATAACCTCTCTTATTCTATCTAAACTTGATTACTGTAGTGGTTTATACCTGAACAATGAACAGTAGAACATTAATAAACTGCAATTGTTGCAAAATGCAGCAGCCAGGTTGCTAATAGGTACCCCTAAATTGACATCTGTAAAATAAGAAGTCAGCAAGCTTTACTGGCAGCCAATAATGCAACGGGTCAGATTTAAATCACTTTGTACTGCCTTCAAGGCTCTGCCTGATGGGGGACCAGATCATCTTAGGCAGTGTTTTAGCTGATACATCCCAAACAGAGCTCTTCGCTCCTTAGGAGCTAAGATGGTGATAGTGCTTACTTTCAAAAGAGTCAACTGGAGAGGCAGAAGCTCTGTTATCTCCACCTCTAGTGCATTGAATGAACTTACATTCCATATCCGAGCCTCCCTCGACTTGTCATTTAGGAAGGCACTGAAAACCTTCCTATGCACAATTCGTTTCTGACGAGGTCTTCCTGCTATTCTGATTGTTTTGAGGTAAGCACCAAGACAACTTCAGGTAACCGCTCTTTAAATGTATATAACATAACAGAAACTCACAGAGTGCAGTCATCTTGGAGGTGGATTGTAGGCTAGGCCACTGCTGCGGAGATGTGTCTCTTTTTTATCAATAATACCCGGTTAGTGCTTTGCTTTTTGAAAAAAATCCATTCCTCACAAGTTCATAAAGAAGAAGTAGAACTACTGAGATCTTGAATATGGGAACTACAGGCACAACTACATCAGAGAAAAGATAGGCTTAGAACTAGTGCAGATGTAGACTCAATATCGCAACGGAAAAGCCGATTTCTTGTAATCTGCGACTCAATATTAAGCTAACAGTTTAAGACTGGCCAGTTCTTATATGGGTTACAAGTATCATTCAAAGTCCAGCTAAAAGATCTGTTTGGGAAATTTCCCAGTCAAAGTTTTTCAGACATTGATATTACATTGTCTTGTTTGCACTCAGATCTTTGAGCACAGATGTGCAGCAGTTTTCAGCATGGGTTAGTGGCCCTGCTTCTTTCTCTCCACATCACCAAGTAATGATTACATGGGGAGCCCGTTATTCATACCTGGTGCAATGTTTTCCCTCTGCCTGCCGCCAACGCTGGGGGAAATAGAACTTCTGCTGTGATATCCCCTTCCCAGCTGACGCCAACGCTGCAGTAAAGGAGACCATCCCACACTGTTGAACACCGTTTCCGGGGGACTACAATTCCCATTACGCTGTGTGGCGCGCACACTGTGCATCATCGTTTGAGCGCCAGTAGGTGCTCAAAAGGAGCAGCCGGAGCCCATTATTCATACCTAGTGCAATGTTTTCCCTCTGCCTGCCACCAACGCTGGGGGAAATAGAACCTCTGCTGCGACATCCCCTTCCCAGCTGAAGCCAACGCTGCGGTAAACGAGACCGTTCCACACACACCGTTGCCGGGGGACTATAATTCCCATTACCCTGTGGGGCACGCACACTGTGCATCATCGTTCGAGCACAAGGAGGTGCTCAAAAATAGGGCAGGGCTCCCGCAGCGTGGGACGAGCGCGGGCATGGCCGGGCCAGCCCCAGACCAAGGGCGGGCCCGTCTGCGCCCATCAGAGACTGTAAGGAGACCAGGCTGGGCCACCCCATTGACATTTTATATAGTGTAAGCTGCTTAATCCGTTTAACCCTCCCTGTGCAGTTTTGCCGCTGAACTTGTTTGTATTTCCTTGTTGTTTTGTTACAGCCTGGGGTAATGAGTAAAGGCAAGAGTAAGGGGGGAGGAGGGCCTGGAGTAGTGGGTACATTGGATGCGTTTCTGTTACGGGCTGAGTCTGTATTAATTCACGAGATTCAGCTGACAGAAAGGAGACTTTCTTTCGAGCCCCAGAGTCTCTCCATTGCAACTGTTCCAACCGTATCATCCTCAAGACCCGAACAAAATGCAGTACATGATTGCTCTCCCCTACCGAATTACACTTCCCCGGTGCACCAGCAAAATGGGTCCTCGCTGTTAGTCAGTTTAGCTAGCACTTCACTTACACCCCGTGAACCCACTGCCAAAGTATTAACTCGCTTGCAAAAGAGCACATTGGCTTCTGGTGGGGAACTAAACCAAAAAAAGAGGAATGCACGTGGCCTCCCAAAAGCAACGCATCAGGCATTAAAAATGGCGAAAAGAAGGTCTTCAACTCTTGGTTGCGAGGTAGGCTGAAAGGAAGTATTGGTATATGACACCTTGGGTACTGGAATTACTAGTAATACAAGTAGTAATTACGAGACTGACCTCCTAAATAGAGTTGAGGAGAAGCTTATTGCCCTCTTGCATCCGTTATTGCTAAAACTGTCAGGAATAGACAAGAGACTAGCTATAATAGGACGGCACATAATTAGCAACTCCCAATCTTCTAGCGGGCCAGGACAAGTAGGTATGGTTGAAGTCAGACACAAGAGGATTGCTGACACCAGATTACCTACTAGTGTAGTTACATTAACTCCTCATGCTGAGGAAAGGGCTTCCGTGGCAAGCCTTCCCCTGGGCCCCAGCAACAGCACGCCCCTGGTAGATTCAAATCAGGAAAACAAGAACATTTAACATGAGGTCACAGCCTCTTTTTATACACAGGAATCCTTTGTCTCCAAAGGTACAGGCAAGGGGCAAACCAGCTGCAACTGGTTCCTGAGCACTTTGTTTTGCTCAGCCCCTCTGCCTATTCACAGGGTGGATCAGGGACATCAGACACACCACAGGGGGCGGAGCCCTATTCAGGTCCAAGGCGCAGCCCCGCTCTGCCATCAACATGCTGATCTCCCCATTCACCGACGGGGCAGACCCATCCTGACTCCAGGAGCCAGGCACACCAGCCAGCTCCAGCCAATCACAAGCCAGCACATTCACTGCACAGGCACACCAACTTCTAGAAGTGGCACTTCCACACTAGACACATTAAAGCAGCACACATCATCGCGCAGCATTCAATCTCACAAGTTCGCACATACCAAACTAGACCCTGCATTCCCCACACATCAGAAACTACCATGGTCAGACATATTCCCCATGCATTCCGATGGGAGGGCAGGTCAATCTCACACACGCACTCAGAGAGTGCACACACTTTACACTGGACAACAGTGAAAAAGTGCACAGAGACCTAAAATCACCAACACCAGGTTACAGAAACAGGCTAGGCAAAAGCAAACATTTTCCGGGTCAACCTGCCAAAAGGGCCAGGCCCAACAGGGGGTTACAGGCTGCGTCCATGTAGATCATATTAGGCCCACTGTGTGTAAAGCAAATAAGCCCTACTCTATCCCTGACTTAAAATTAGTCTCCTGGAATGTAGCAGGGTTATGTTCAAAGATATCCTCAGTGGATTGTTCTACTTTAATTGAAGGCAATGATATAATGACCTTCCAGGAAACTTGGACCTTGGATCATGTTGATCGTCAAGGTTTTAATACATTTTTCAAAAACCACACAAGGGGGGGCAGAGGGGAAGACCCATGGGGGACCTTACAACATGGGTGAGGCGGTCTGACCACTATAGAGTGGATGAACTGCATATCGACAGCAGGGATATTTTAATAATTAGAATACAGATGGCAGAGGTCCCTGATTTGTTGCTCATTAATGTTTATGCTAGAGGTATGCCAGGTGGGAAAGCCTCTCCCACCTTAGCCCTCCTAGATATGTTTTTAAATAATTATAAGGTGTAAGCAATATGATAATGGCTGGAGACTTCAAAATGCTCTTTTGAGCCCCTCGATGATAATGATGTTAATCTTAGTTTTGAGGAGGATGCCCAGTGGAATATACCGCACTTGGATCTTCCTCCTAATAAAAAATGGACAGGGGCAGTCCTGCAGTTCAAAGTGTTTTATCTGGAACAGGGGGTTAGGGCTGTAATTGGGAGGTCCGTCTCAGATAGGCAGGGCTCGCAAACCTTTAACAATGGGTTGCCAAGTAGTCGCATTGATTTTATTTTCCTTAATAAGGAATTTTGGCCTCCCTAGTAGATATGATAGTTCGGGAGGGGGCCGAGAGCGACCATAACCCCCTAGTACTTTCCATGCAGCACAAAGGCATTCCTATTGTTGCTAGTCAGGTGCCTGGAACTGCTTATGTAGAAGCACATTTAACTAAAAACACAAGGAGGGTTAAATGGACTAAAGTCATTAAAAAAGTAGAGCACCTACAGCAGATGAGTGAGCTAGAGATTAGTGCGATAGCTATTCTTCAAAACTGTGCAACTCAAGAGGAGGTGAACGTAAAGGTTCCACCGGTCTACATGATTTGTTTACCAAGATTAAAGGCTTTTTTACCACTACGGTCAAACAACCCCAGAGTTATTCTTGCCATAAGGCTTTCAATCCTGTAGAAAAGCTTACAGAATTTTAGCTAGGGCAATAAGATCTAAGAACCGGGGAGATATAAGAAAGGCAGGGGTGGGGTACAAGTTGGCCCAACAGAAAGCAAAAAGGGAATGGGATGAACAACACTGGGTAGAACTGCTCAAGGCTTGTACAGGGAGAAGCATGGTCACTTTTTGGCATCTTGTGAAATGGGGCATGGGTGAACCTAGCCGTGTGCCAGTAAACAATGTAGCTCCCGAGCAGTGGGTATCTCATTACAAGGCCCAGTTTGCAACTACGAACCCCACACAGGAAAAATTTGAATGACCATTTCTGGAATCAACTCTGTATTTTACAAAGAAAGAGGTGGAAACAGCATTAAAATCAGTCCCAAGAGGCAGGGCACCCGGTTTAGACTGTACCCCAGAGGATCTGTTCCTTTATGATATAACTAAATGGGCATCCTATATTCAGCTCCATGTGAACGTCATTGCTAGTGGAGCATCTATGCCCGATACATGGTCAGGAGCTGAAATCCTCCCAATTTTTAAGAAAGTATACCCCTCTAACCCAGGCAACTGCAGGCCTATAAGCCTCATTGACTGTATACAGAAAGTTTCAGCTAGGATGGTACTAATCAGAATCCAGAATCCAGGCCTGGATGGATGAATCAGATATTTTGTCACCACTTCAGGCGGGTTTCCGTCCTTGTACTAGCACTATTTACCAAGTTTACTGGCGCATGGTAACTTAGGCGGGGGCACTATTCGTCGACCTTAAGTCGGCTGTTGACCTTGTCCACTGCGCCAAAATGTGGAGAACCTTTTTGGAATTAGGTATGCCACGTGAAATATTGGCTTTTTTGGTTACTCTACATGATGCTAATAATGCGCAGGTGCGTTGGGATACGCAGGGGAGTGTTACACAATTGTTCCCCATAGCAAAGGGGGATCGTCAGGGGTGCGTTCTGGCACCAACCCTCTTTTCCTTGTATATCAATAGGGTAGTCCAGTATTGCCAGAGCTAAGGGTGAGTGTAAAATCCGTTCCGCTCGCGGATTTCGCGGATTTTCGGTAAATCCGCAATCCGCGAACTCCCGCGAATTTACCGAAAATCCGCGAATCCGCGAGTGGCGGATTTGGGGGGCAAAAGTTCAAGTTGTAACTATTTCAGGATGGCGCCGGCAAGCTGCCTGCGCCATCCTAAAATAGTTACTAAGTTAGCTTCAACAGGAAGCACTAATAGATAAAATAAAGCAGGTGCTCGAGTACCTGCTTTATTTTATCTATTAGTTGCCGGCGCCATCCTAAAATCCTAAAATAGTTACAGGATGATGTGTGTTTTGTCGAGGCTGGGTAGGTGTGCGTTCTCCCCATATCTATCGTCGAAAATTAGCTATGATGCTTGATGGCGGCCTTTGCATTATTGACTTTCACAAGCTCAATCCCTGTGCAGTTCCTGTGACCACGAACTTCTCTGATCCGTGCCTGTCCTTTTATACACACAAGAGGCATGTGAACTCGCATATAAGCCTCGCTCGTTTGGCCCTGCCCCTCACACTAGCGATGTGCACAATTTTCCAGCCCGGCCTTTACCCACACAATCCGCAAAATCCGCGAATCCGCAAATTCGTGGATTTTGCAGATCGCGAATTCGCAAATTCGCAAATTCACAAATTGCGAATTCGCAAAATTCGCCCATGCTTAGCCAGAACTTCCCCACTGATGCTCCTACCTTGACAGTTTTGAAGATCAGCCTGCTTATGTTTGCAGACGACAGCCTGATACTATCCAAGACACAGAAGGGTTTACAGTCTGCTTTGGTGCGATTACAGGAGTATTGCCAGGATCATGATCTCCTAGTGAATGTGGAGAAAACGAAATTTATGGTGCTACATAAACACAAGGTCATAAATGGTAGAGTTGAAATGAAGGAAGGTATTCTGGAACAGTATCAACATTTTACATCATCAGTGAATGAAAAAAAATACAGTGAATGATTTAGAGGAAGGCAGTATTGACCAATCCTTTGATTTATGAACAAAGTTAACATCTGGAAAAGGCTATACTGGCCCTCCACCCTGTTGTGCCTATTGTAGAGGATATTGCAGAGGTAGCTTCCAAAATAGTGATGTAATACTTCTTCCAGAAACTTGAGGATATTTAGTGACTACCCAACTCTTTTATGGTTTTATATGTGAAAACCGAATAAAGTATTTTTGATTGATTGATTGACTACCCAACTCAAATTGGTCTCTCTGCGTCCTACAAAAATAGACTATGCATTGGTAATTTCGACAATAAATACAGACACACAATGGTTTAACTTGAAATGGCTTCTAGTTAGCGCCCATTATCAAGTCATTTGCAATACCACAGTGTTGGAAAATGGATACTTAGTAGTGATAAGTAGTGACTTACCACTAGTATAAGGACACAAAAGCTAAAAAAGGGTCAGTAAATTATTCCCTTGCTCAACCCTAGGTAGCTGGCAATGAGCAGGCAGACTTAACTTTGAGACAGGTGTGTAGAGCATTTAAAAACACCAATACATTAAATAAGTAGGACACAGCACACAATGAAAATCCAACATCAATTTATAACAATAGATTACATTTTTATGACCAAATAGACATCAAAACAACAATGAAGGGAACCAGAGATATGATTTTTTAAAGATTAAGAGTAAAACTAGGGCTAATAAGCAAAAAACGGTCAAAGGTCATGCTGAACTGGGAAAAGTCAAACGTTCTTTCCACTTACTTCTAGAAGTGTTACTTGATGCAGGAAAGTGGTCCTCAGCGCCAGCCAAGAGTTCAGATGCTCTGGTTTGCCTCTTGGGGTCTGGGACTCCAATTTCCACAATGCACCTGGTCAGCTTATGGAGCTTTTTACAAAAGGTGCACCAAACTTCTCCAAACATCTGGAACTTCTTCAAGAAGTTCCTCTTGGGGGTTCAAAGTGTCCAAAACACCAATCCAAGGGTCTAGAAGCTCTAAGATGGTCCTTAGGATGTTGTGAATATAATTACCACAATGCACCTGGTCAAATGCTTACACTAAAGAATGGGAACTTCTTGATTGAGTTAATTCAGGTGGCCTCTGTTGACCTGTAGCTTGTAGGAAGTCCACTCCTTAATCCTTATAAGCCAGGCAAAGTCCTTGGGGCTGTAGTACAGGATTGTGCTGCATTAGCAGTCCTTCAGAGTGCAGTACTTTGGTGCAGATAGGGGTTCCAGCAGGGCAGTATTTCTTCTACTTGTTGTTTCAGGCAGTAGATCTCTTGTAGTTTTTTTCTACCTGTTGTTGTCAGGGAGTCCCTCCTTATTCCTTTTTTAAGCAAGGCACAGTCCTTAGGACTATAGTTCCAAAGAGTGCAGCAGGGGCAGTCCTTATGAGTGCAGTCCTCTTGGGGTGCAGACCAGGTGTTCCTGCAGAGCAGCCCTTATTCTCTTGAATTTTCCAGGCAGGGATCTGAGTTCAGTTCAGTTCAGTTCAAACCACTTTATTCGATTAATTAAAATCATAAAAGTACACATATAAATCACACTCCATAAATACATTATTAAAACGATAGACAGAATTAAAATCGTGGGAAAATCCTAATATAAGTCAGATAGAAATCTCTTAAAAATACAGATACAAGTAAATAAAGTAAAGTTCATAGTTCAGTTCTACCCGAGCCTCCTAATTTCCTAGATCTTACAGCTGGTACAAGATAACTAGCAATATTAACAATATTCCAAGTATTGTCCAGTAATTGCAAGTACAAGAAGGCAGGTTTAACCTGTAAGAACCCCAAAAATCTTAAAAATGGGATTATAAACTTTTTCCTATTATCAGAGTAATGTTTGCAAAAGAACATAAAATGCGTAGTATCTTGAATTGAGCAATTGTCACAATCACAGAGTACTGCCTTTTGGGGTTTAGTCCAGCCTTGAAATGTTCCCATTGGAAGGTGTATCTGATTGAACCGGAATCTAGTTAGCAACCGACGATGGTATGGTCTTGTTACTACCTTTAGATAGGGTTCAATAGAAGGTGAGGTGACTAGTAAAAAATGGGCCCTCACAGTCGGTTTTTGTAGTTCCTCAATCTCCCGTTCCTGGGACCTTAAGGACAAAAAGTGCCTTTTTACCCACTTTATATCTCCTTTGACATTACCTTCTGGAGTTTCAAAAATTTCTGGTCGCCCAAGCTTCATAAACATTGCCTTAACATATGAAAGCCACTGTATTTTATTTCCCCCATCCAAATTAATACAGTCTTTTAAAATACAGCGATTTAACGTTAACTCCGGGTTAAGCCAAGTTTTTAGCCAACAAATAAGGGGAGCGATGCTAATCAAATCACAAACAAACCCCATGATGGACTGCAAATGTTGGAGTGGATTGTGGGATAGATAAAAGGGAGCAAAAAAATTTATTTTCGGCCCTTTGCACATCTTCCACAGGTTTGTATCCCCAGATTGCAGCACCATATAAAGTTAATGCAAGGCATTTTGCTTATAAATTGCAACCAATCCTGGGTCGTATAGGCTGATAAGCCTAATGAACAGCGATGTGAAAATTTACTCCAAGATGCTGGCAAATAGGCTAGGTGCAGTAATTGGCAAGATTGTTTCCCCATGGCAGCACGGATTTATCCCTGGGAGAGGAACAGCGGAACATGTCAGAAGAGTGCTCACGTTCTTCGATGGCAAGGCATCCTCACGAGACCCTATGGCATTGATCCTTTTAGATGCTGAGAAGGCTTTTGATAGGGTCTTGTGGGGATTCCTCTGGGCTGCGTTGGAGAAGCTGAATCTGGGGGAGGGCTATGTGGAAGCTTTGAAAGCCTTATACCACAATCCAAGAATAAGAGTTAGAACAATGGGGGAGCTGAGTGGTACAATAGTTATTGGACGAGGAACTAGGCAAGGGTGCCCCTGCTCCCCGCTACTCTTCGCTCTATACATAGATACATTCATTAGGAGAATAGAGCAGAACAGAAACATCTTGCCCATAGCATTGAACGGGTATGAAACTAAAATACTAGGATATGCGGATGACTTGGCCATAACATCAAGCGAACCAATGTCAGCCCTAACAGAAATAGAAAAGGAAGCGGCTACATTTGGAAGACTGTCTGGGTATAAATTAAATGTAAATAAGACCCAAGTAGTGATAAATCAGAATATATCTTTGGTCGATCCAAGAGTGGTAGAGACAGCAGTATATTTGGGGGTTCGCATAACCTCAGACCTCTCGAAAGTGGTATCGAAGAATTTAAGCCCCATTATAGATAAGGCCAAAATTGATTTTGACAAACTGAATAACCTACATCTAACAACAATTGGTCGCTGCAATGTTATCAAAATGGTGTTTATGCCAAAAGTGCTTTATTTATTTAGGACCATACCATTAATTTTTAACAATAGGTGGTTCAGGGAGCTAGAAAAGGTAACAAACAGATTTATTTGGGCCAAGGGAAAAACACGTCGCTGCCAAAAATTTCTGTCACTCCCAAGAGAGAGAGGTGGGCAGGCGCTACCAGACTTTATTTCATATTACTGGGCAACGGTCTTGCAATATACCAGAGGCATGCTGGGGGGGAGTGTTATAGACAGATGGAGAGGCAGAGATGGGATCCCAGACGTATACGAGCTCGTAGTGAAAAACTCTAGTCAATGGTTACTCACTTATGAGAGGACCTATCACAAAAAAGTAAGGTTTAAGACCTTGGTGGCCGCAAGATCAGTCTGGTCTGGGATAAGGAGAAAATTAAAACTAGGGAGAATGAATTACTATACCCCTCTGTATGGGAACCCATCACTGCCGGGGGTATTTCACGACTCAGTTATGAGGGGATGGGATGCATTAGGGGTTAAAACCATTGGGGACCTTATAGGGGCAACCGGTCTGATCTCGTTTGAGCAAGCACAATGCTTATATAACTTAGGACGTACTTACAAGTGAGGTCAGTTCTGGTAAAGAAACAGGGAGGAGACATGAATTTCCAGAGGGTCGAACTACTGGAATATGTAAGGGAAGAAGGGGGATCCTCCATCTCGCAATTATACGAGGAAATCTGTAAATATAAAAAAGGATGATTGTGATAGAATGTATGTTAAGTGGAGAGTCAAACTAGGTCTAACAGGAAATGAGGCAGAGAAGTCATTAAAACTGTCAAATTCGGTCTTAAGAGTAGCAAATTTACAATCTCAGCAATATAAGACTATGTTTGAACTTTATTATACCCCTCAAAAAATAGCACAGTGGGGGGGAAATAACGGGGGCATCTGTCCGAGATGCCAATCCACACAAGCAGATACAATCCATATGTTTGCATCATGCCCCTCTCTGGATATATATAAAAAATCTTTGGAACAATTCTTCTCCGACTCTCTGGGGATACATTTAACTCTGACAGATGAAGTCATGATTTTGGGTGTAGTGAGGGCGGGTGTAGACGTTCTTCACCATGAATTTCTGTACTTAGCTATGACTCTCAGCAGACTATGTATAGCAACACTCTGGAAAGACCCAAACCCCCCAACATTACAACAATGGATCTCTCGTGTACTGGCCATATATATATTAGAAATGGCCCTATATGAAAAAAAAGGTAGGGAAAAAAAAGAGGCTGGACGGAGGATATGGGCCCCAATAATTGAATGGAAAAGAAGGTTGGGAGAGACTTAAGATGAAATAGGTGGAAAGTCAGACGCAATTAAGAATATGTGAGATATCTCTTAATGATGGTCTTCCATTGTGTCTAAAGCTCTTTGTGTATTTGGAAAAAAATGCTTCATTAGTTTTAAAATTGGCGTTAATGCTTTCCGAATTGCAGGAATATATATATATTTTTTTTTCTTTTTTTTGTTGTTTCTGTTTCTCTGGCAATGTATTATGAATATGTAATTCTGATGTTGATGGAAAAAAATAAAAAAAACTTTAAACAAAATAAATTGCAAGAATTGCCTCGCATGGCCTTCCCCCTAAAAACTGTGCAAAACTTAACAGGGCTGATGCCGCTCGTACTAAGGCATTCCTTTTGGCTAACCGCTGGGGGGTCCAAGTACAGCTGTCGTCAAACAAAACCCCCAGGTACGTAAAGGCCTTCACCCTTTGGATCTCAACCCCCTTACAATAAAAAGTTTTCACTTTATTCTTACGTAACCCCATAGACAGGACATGTGATTTGGCAGTATTAACTACCAAATCCAATGAGTTCATGAACTCCCCAAAGGAGTGCAATAATCTCTGTAAACCTATGGGGGTACGAGCTAATAAGACGGCGTCGTCCGCGTATAGGAGAACCGGGATGGTACTGCTCCCTATATGCGGAACATCCAAAGTTGCAGTTTCCAGGGATTTATCTATAGCATTGATGTATAATGTGAAGAGTAGAGGGGCCAGGATACACCCTTGTCTGACCCCTCTACCCGATTTAAAGTGCCTTGTGCAAGTGCCTTCCTGTGTCATCCTAATAGACGCAAATAGATTCCGATGGAGATCTGCCATAAAGAATACCAAGCATGGCAACTCTCATATTATTCACAGTTCCTGGACATCAAGCATCGGGCACCCCTGACCAATGGGATGAAGAGTGCCATCCAGGCATGTCATATTTCTTTATTTTGGATATTCTGTTTTCAGGATACAGGGGACACCCAGCATGTGTTTCACCCCTTACTTGGCGTGCAGGCCAGGGGCCTTCTCGAGGCATTTCGAGTAATTGCAAGTAATATCTCAGGTGACGAGGCAGTATCGTACTTGAATTCTGTACTCTGTAGAATGGTCAGAGCATGGTATGCATGGTCCATATTGGTGTGAAGCTGTGTGAGGAGCCAACATCGATACAGTGACATAGTCTTTAGTGGTCCGTCCAAATTGTGAAACTTGTTCTAATCGGTTTCCCATTTTCCAAGGACAATGGAACGCCTTAATCATTCCAATTGCTCAAGGACAAGTATCTCCTGGGGCACTCACGCTTGCTTTTTTTGAATTCGTATGAACTGCACTGGCTCCCGATTGAGAAACTGATCTTTTTCAAGACGTTGGTCTTTAAACATCCGGCCTTATTCAAATAGCCCCGCTGTATTTGTGCTTAATTTGTAAAAAAATTTGTGCCCGAGACATTCTCAGTAGGCTACTGCAGCCTGCATCACTCATTGCCCCGCCAGTGCTGCCAATGACAGAGCAAAGCAAGTACTAACAATTGCACTGCTAGAAGTGTGAAAATTCTAACTATCCCATGCCAACCAAACCTACAATAAAGTCAGTGACAGCCGTTATTCATTTTTAACATATATTGGGGCATATTACCAAGCAATAGCCGATAATTATCGCTATTGTTTGGTTAGAGACAAACATTTACCGCTGAGCTGCAGCGATTTTTACCGCAAATAAACCTTGGTATTACCAAGGTTTATCGCAAATGCGATAAAAATCGCCGCAATGCATGAATATCGCTGAAAAGTCCGCGATATTCATGCATTACCGAGCTAATGCTCTTAGCCATGTTATCCACCTCCCATTGGATAACATGGCTAAGAACTGCTCAGGGCAGGTGTTAGCTTTTGGAGATATTCGCGCTTAGCGCAAATATCTCCAAAAGTTGGTAATAGGAGATAGCGATGTTAGCGACTGTTTCCAGTCGCTAACATCTTGGCACGCCCAATTTGCATGTCATTAGTGATAAATATCACTGACATGCAAAGTGGGGCCCAAGATGGTCGCTATCTCCTACTAGCTGTCGCTAACTGGTGTTAGCGACAGCTAGGTAATAGGGAGATAATTTTATCTCCACTTTCTTGGCTTTTAAAGCCAAAAAAGCGGAGATCAACCCCCTTGATAATATGCCCCATTGACTCTTAAATATTGTTGTGTTTATCTCAGAAATTGACAGACAGCACCAGCACTTGGTGGACTATCACGCAAGTTGGTACTGGCAATTAAGTGCTGTTCCCTAGCACCGGAAACCACTGGCTCAAAATAAGCATTAATTTGATATGTACCAACATTATCATTACCCGCATTAATTTGATTTGAACCAACATTATCATTCCTTGCACCCTCCGATCTACGGTGGCCCACCGAGTTCCGATGCCACGCATCCAGAAAGTCAGATACATGGTGGCTCCTTTTCAGTGCTTCCATGCTATCTCTTTGGAACACATGTTCAGGAAGGCATTAAAAACCCATGCATTAATCTGAGGCCATGTGAACACGCCGGGACACTCTGCTGAGTAGCTGAGTGCTATACAAACCTATAATTCACTCATTCATTTCTTCAGTCTTTTTATTCATCCTATTCTCCTACTTCAGACCCAGGGTTTAACTCATTTTATATATTTTTTAACATTTACTATACTTTTGCGTGATGCTGCAATTTTATTATGTTTTGTCTCATCCTATGACAGTTTTACTGAGATTCTGCCAAAAAAAAACATATTTTTGTGTTTAAAAAGAAAGCAATACAACCAGCTTGATTCTTATTGTGCCGTTTATACACTTGACAAAGTGCGTCAGAATAACCAACGCACAATAAATTGTGTTTACAAGACGCCTTTCAACAGTTCACTGATTGCTCAATCTGCGAGTTTTCGGCGGAGGGCAAGCTAGCCAGATGGAAACACAGCTTTTGCAATGGGAATAACAAGGCTCAAGGCCATCAACGCCAAGCGCAGGTGTGACTAAGAAGAAAATTTGATTACCGCCAGCTGAGTAAATGTCACCACTGTACACACGCAAACCAAAGCCACAAAATCTCAGGTACGCTCTCACAGAGAAAAAAAACGGTTCTTTTGTGTCACAAGACATCTTAAGAAAGAACACTAACAAAAGTGCAAAAATAAAATATAACGTTTCAAGTCCCCCAATAACAATTAAATAGAACGCCTCTGCGCAGGGGACCCGAGTCCCGCTTTGCTGCAATTTGTTTGTGGAATGTTGGTCTGATTTTCAAACTTTTCGAAACCACAGAAGTGTGGTTTAATTTGAAAAGAAATGTGCTGACACATTGCGCAAAAAGAATACTTTTTATGTTGGCAAATGGTCCACCGTGATAAATGGAAAAGGTAACCTGAACGGCGACGATAAATGATTGTGTTTGAGTTCAGTGAATTCCGGATCTTGCGAAGGAACAATTTATAATAATTTGCATTTATATTGTTGAATAAATTAATACAATCGGTATGTTGTATGAGTTTGACTAGCAAGTGTTTTTGAATGAATTGTGCATATTAAGTCTTAATTAGTTCTTTAACAAAGCCTTTTTGAATATTATTGCACAATAATAATCCTATTATCGGCAAGTCTATAGAAAGGTTTAACTTACTTCTTGGAATCCTTTAAATCGCACAGAGAAGGTCAGAGCATCATTTGTGCTAGAAAAAAATTAACACTTTACTTGTAATATAAAAGCATAATCTAATCCTTTAAAAAGTACGAAAGTAATACATTAATAGTGGAAGTGCAAATCATTGCCCCTAAAATATACAGGAGCAGATTTACAAGCCCCTTGCACCACCCGTACGTCACTTATCCAATGTTGAAAATGACACAAAAGTGGCGCAAGAGGCTTGTAAATAAGCCCCACAGGGCCTTATTTATGAAGGCCTTGCGCCGTCGGTGCGTCAATTTTAAAAAGTGAGGTACAGGCGGTCATAAATAAGGCTCACAATATTTTAATTACTACCTAGTTCACCTAGCTAGGGTAGTTTATATTATGTTATGTTCATATCAGTGGCGGCTGGTGACATTTGAAAGTAGTGTGGCGTAAAAGTTGGGTATAAGTGTAATGTCACCGTGACACACTACTACATTATTCCCTGGGACACTATTAACTAATTGCATGATACTCGGATACCCAGTTCTGCAGGAAATTTTTTGCATATTCCGCGAGACACTATTAGCAAGTTTTCTCACACACTATCACCCAGTTTTTTTATTTAGATACTTTTAACCACCAGATCGATTAGTATCTATTAACCAACTCCTTGAGGCCCTATTAACCAATTTCTTGAGGCACTATTTACCAACTACATGGAGCGCTATTAGCTAGTTCCCTAGCATCCTATTAAACAGTTCCTTCTGAATCACTAAGCAGCAGTTTCTATTAACCATTTCCCTGAGTCACTATTAACCCTTGTCCAGAGGTCCCAGACACCAGTGTCTGTGAGTCGCTTGTCCGTTAGTTTTCCAGACTCCACCACTACCACAGGGAGCAGTAAACTAGCCCCTTGGGCAGCCTCCCACAGGGTCAATGATTGACAGAGGTTGGCTTGTTAAGGGACCGGTTGGCAAGCAGGGGAGGTCTGTGGCTCTGCTCTGTGTTGTACGCCCAGGGGCCATTTGTGATTTTCGCTTCAATTGAGCCAAGAGTTGCTTAATTCGTAAGATACAGCTGACCCAATGGTAATTAATAATCCTGGTCAAAATGTACGGCTTAGGAAGAATGCAAAGGAGAAATTTAGGAACCTGGTTTAAGTGTTTGTTTATTCACGTAGATCTATTTTGGCTTTGATGTTCAGCTTTTGTGCCCCCAAACGCCGCTATCAGTTCCAAAAGCACAGCAAACATCTAAGGGTTTTTTCTCTAATCTTTTCTTATTTGTGGATTGAAAAAATTACACCTGTGAACTGTGATTCGTCACATAAACCAACAGGAAACAAATCAGTTTAGGCTTTAAAAAAGGTCCCTTCCGTTTCCATGTGCATTTTGTAATAAAGCATGACACATACAAAAATACATAATTAAGAAGTGAAATCACAACACGAACACGTTAGGATGAATGAGGCCTCTGCCCTGTGTACTTTACTGCTCTGAGTGCCCTCTGAGCTCAGACTGTCTGTATTGCAGGACACTTCACTTGAAGCTGACCCGATTACTCTCGCCTATGAAACTGTACTCTTAAAACAATAACATTCTACGTGGCAGTCGGGTGGTTTACTTTCTATTTATGAAGTAACAATCATTCGGAAATCACACTACTCCCCTCACACAATGTTCCTCCCAGACAGAAAGTGAACCTGGCCTGGTTAGAACAGATGCCTTCGTGGCCGAGTCATGCTTATGTAAGGGAGTGGGAACTACAAGATGCACACTTCCTGCATCGTTACCGTGTGTACAAAGACGCTGAGTAATAAAACATCATCAATTAGATTTTTGGAATACTGACACATATATGGCAGCCATTTTGTTATTGCTTGTGGAAGGGAAAGTGTGATTACACAGTGTCAGTACATTGCGATGCTTTCCCCTAGACAGAGGCTAACACCATGGATTCAGAGCACCAGGGGAAGCATACCATTTAAAAAAAAGAACAATTGGTGATGTCAGAAGGTTATGAAAGAGGGGCCCTGGGAAGCCTCATTGTCGAAATCCAAACAAAGGTCAAAACTAGACTGGGGAGGAAAGCCATTACAAATAGGGTAAATGACGTCTCCACCCAGCTACGGACAGTTGAGGATTGCAAAGAAAGATTTTACATACAACATGTGACGCACATCATGTGCAGTCGGTGCGGTGCAAGCTTCATCTCCTCATAATGATGTGAAGTGTGTTTGAGATCTGTTTTAGATAGTGTGTTTAACGCGAGTTAAAATAATTGCACATGCAACATAATACTACTCACAATTTCGTGCTTGAAGGGATTTCTAGGGCAGCAAGACAGAGTCTGGTCAGCACTGAAGAGCGCAGCCCAGGCTATCTCGAACGGCTGCAGCTGTAGATGCCGAACTGTGCCGCCTACGGCAGACAGAGGCTTCACAGGTTGGCACTTTCATTCACTGTCAGCAGCCAGCCTCCGGTATGAGCCTGCAGGTGCGAGGTGCACAGACTGTCATAGTTCTCCTTTGCCTGAGTTTTTTTTCTTCATGTGGTCACTCTATATGCTCAGTATTGCGAGCGACTGGCAGCATCTGTCCTCAGAGTAGCGCCCAGCCATTTCCTTGCGTGTGGCACGGATTAAAAAGACGAGACACGTCTTGCCACAAGTTAATGTAAACTTTCAAAGACCCTGGGAATAAACGCTGGAGCACGAGGCCTTGGTACTCCTTTCAACCTCTCTGCTCTCTGAGTTCGAGAAGTGCATGAGCCGCCACGCCAGATACGGAGATCTTTAATAAAGCTAATGTGCATTATGCTGGGAGTGATAGTCAGTGCTGTGACCCACCACACGAGGCCCAATTGCAAAAATGTTCATGCGCGGCCCGGGACCTGTGCGCCTGCCGCCTCCTTGCCCTTCACAGGGCTTCGCAGTGCTGTATGCCCTTGTAATAACGTACACAGCACGCAGCCGTAACAAGGATCACTTATATCTGCACTGCACTGTAGGACATTAAAGCGAACACAGAGTAGATTTTTATTACCTGGAAACGGCTGCTGCACATAAACCAAGATCGCATCGCAGATTAAACACCGGGCGGTGCGAGGCAGGCATTGTGACACTGGTATCTGCAGACACCACAGATGGTTACTCTCAGCAAAGGTTCCTCCGATGCGGAAGGGGGGTTATAAATAATCCACCCTTGGGAGAAGGGTCTCTCACACACAGAGCTGGAAGTTGGAACGTGCCTGTAGTGGGCCTAGTTTAAATTCTACGGCACGCGCGGCAGTAACTCAGCCAATCCTGGCGCAGCATAACATCGCCACTGCACCAGGATTGGTTAACGAGCAGGGCTAATACTGCCCATAATGAGACCCGGCTCCCCCGGGTCTCTGCCTGTGTTCGTGCTAGAGGAGGAGGAGGAGGGAAGGGGCTACTGCGTGTGTGCACATGCGAGGGCAAGTAAAAAAAATGACTTGTACTAAATGCGCACACACTGCTGCTGCCCTCCGTGCCACGCCTGCTATCTGCCAGCCGCCTGCCACTCACTGCCACACAGGCCCGCCCCCACCCTTCCACGATCGTAATGAGGTCATACAGTTAGTGACTCACTCTGAAACTGTCTGCGCTCGTAATAAATTAATTGGTATGCGCAGTCAGTGTCAGACACAGTGATGTGACGTGACGGTCGTCCATGGCTAGTGGGGCAACGCCCCAACGCCCCCAATGGACGAACCGCCACTGGTTAATATAATGTATACAGCGCACAAATCCCCCCGAGAGGGGTATCTTGGCACCTGGCCAGAGGCGCATTCCAAGCAATCAATTACTGTTCTAAAAGAGTACTATTTTCAATAGTTTTCTTAATTGGAGATGATCCATGCACATACGAATGTGTAGAGGTAACCTATTCCAATACAGAGGGGCAAGCTACGAAAAGGCTCTGCCTCCTGTAAGGTTCCTTCTCACATGTGGGACAGTCAATAGGGCTTTGTCACTAGATCTCAGAAGTCTAGGAGGGCAGCAATGAACTAGTCTGGACGATTGATAGCTGGGACCTTTTCAAAGTAAGTAATTTTGTGCCAGACAACAGATTTTAAAGATAATCTTCAAAAGGACTGGTAGCCAATGTAGAGAGCGCAAAAGAGGAGAAAAAGCTATTCCAGTTGGAGAATTGCAGATGAGATGAGCGGCGGTGTTTTGCTCTACTTGGAGTTTAGAAACCAACGTCTTATTTGCCAAGGCCAGAAGTGCATTGCAATAGTCCAAACCTGTACAAGAGTTTGCCTCACCGTGAGAGGGAGGAAGGTAAAAACTCTCCTCAGAAGGTGCCTTGTGCAGAAGCATATGATAATCGTGGTTGAAACCTTCTCCTTCATGGAGAAAGTTTGATCGAATTGGACACCCAGATTTTTGGCCACTGGTTTAAGACTTGGAGCTATGCCAACTTCCGAAGGCAACTAATGAGGGGACCAACGCTGTTGGGCCCTGCCAAACAGTGTGATTTCAGTTTTGCCAGCATTGAACTGAAGACAGTTAACTGTGATCCAATCAGCAATGGCTATCCTCCCGGCTGAAAAACCCGCTTTCATGTAGGAGATAATTTAGGGGCATATTATCAAGGGGTTTATCTCTGCTTTTTTGGCTTTAAAAGCCAAGAAAGCGGAGATAAAATTATCTCCCTATTAGCAACAGGGTGCTAACACGCAAATTCGCATGTTAGAACCCTTTTTCTCTAAGCTTCCCTTTGCATCTCTAATGAGATGCAAAGGGGGCGTTCCAGAGAAAAATAATAGGAGAAATGTTCTTAAGCGACATTTCTCCTATTATCAAGGATTTTGCTAACCCTGTTAGTGATAAAAAAAGCAGAGCTAACCGTGGTTAGCACTGCTTTTTTTACACCTGGTATTTTCCTGACTTAGCCATGATATCCTATGGAAGGTGGATATCATGGCTAAGTTTGTGAGCCCCTATTATCAAGCTAACGCCAAACTTTGAGAGATTATCGTTGGTTTTCCAGAGATAATCTCTCAATTGGCAGTTAGCCCGAGGATTTTTATCACTACTGAGATAAACCTTGCTAATAGCAAGTTATCTCTGCGATAATTTCCGGCGATGCTTAGCGTTAAAAAATTCGTTGCTAAGCATCGTTAGCGGTAAATATCGCTAAACGTTGGTAATATGCCCCTTACTGTGTATTATCTGCTTAAGATCTTACCTTGAATCCAAAGACTTTGATGACCTTAGCAAGGGGGACCACGTAGATGTTAAATAAGGTATGCCCTGTGGCACCCCCTTGGCCAATGGCATAATGGAGAATTTATAAGAACCCATAGAAATAGTTTAGGTATGATTGGAAAAAAAATGTTTAAGCGACTGTGATGTAACCAAACAGGAATGCAAGTAAGTTGTGGTAACTTTATTTAAGTTAAATGGCTGAGCCACAAAGCAGAGCAGCTAGCAGGAACAAAGAAAACGGCCAACTGGCAGTATTGGAATGCTCGTTACAGAACTCCCACGCAGTGAGATTCTGTAACAAGAATATTCCACAACAAGCACAGAATACTACAAACATGCCATGAATTCCTATCTCCTGCAGCCTATGGATTTTCCTGGGATTAGAGACTGATTCAAATGCTGTGGATAAACCAAGCAGCACAAATATTGAATAAATGTTGATTTTAAATCATCAGAAGTAACCATATTTCCCTAGATTCTCTTAAATAATAAATTAAACTCGTTGTAGGCTATGATTATGTCCACCACATCCTTAGTGGCTATGCTGACATCAACAAAATACAATTACCTCCTCGTAAGTCTTCCTCGCCACATGATTTACATAGTGAGCTTTAGCTCCGCCACAGAACCCTCCAAAGCAAAAAAGAAACCACCTCCCACCCCCTCCCAATATGGCCGGCCAGTCCCACCTGACCTCTATAAGAGGCGGGCCGGCCCAACCAACAGCCTGTTTTTTTTGTTCTGCGCATTCTACTCCAGAGCGCCGAAAGGTAAGACATGGGACCTGCCCTAGCTGGTCCTGGGCTCTTGGGTTGGAGGTCCTGCCCTAGCGGACCCTAGGACCTGGGAACCTGCCCCCTCTCCCTCCCCCGTCCCCCGTCCTACTGGACGAGTGAGGTGCTGCCCTTGCGTGCCTGGGCTCTGGGGGGGAGGGAGGGGGGGGGGCGGTCGAGGGGGGTTATGGTGCGCCCTTTTCTCCCCTGTACGACTGTGTGGGGGGTCCCTCGCCCGTTTATCGGGTTCGGGGGACCCGTCACTACCTCTCGAGCGGAGGGGCTCGGACGAGGTGGGGAGACGCGGCGCCGGTCGCGCTTGTTGGCACCCGCCATATGCATGTCTCCCCGTGACCGGCGGTAAGCGCATATCGGCCTTGTTCTGGGCCCTGTTCGGTTTCCGCGTCCAGGCCGGGCCGAAGGGTCGCGCTCGATGGGCCCGCGCTCCCCGCTCGAGCCTTGTTATATTTATCGTGCACGGTACAGTCTCTGTTGAGAGACTTCCAGTCCTTGGGAGAACTCCTGGATCAAGGGGCCGATGTGGTGCCCACGCTTGCCCTGATGGAGCAACAGACTCGTCTGCTAGCGGACATTTCGTTTGACACCCTGGGGGCGGCGGCTGCCGCAGGGGGTGCGGCGATTCAGGCCCGGCGACAGATCTGGCTGCGGCATTGGAAGTCGGAAGCGGCCCAGAAGGCGCTGCTCATGAAAATTCCATTTACTGGGGCTAAGCTGTTCGGTCCACCTCTGGAGGAGATGTTTAAGAAATCGGCGGAGGACCGCAAGTTGCTGGCTCCCATCAGATCTTCTGGGCCCCGCTTCCCGGGTCGCGGACGGGTGTTCCACTCAGCTTCCAAGGGTAGGGGCAACGCGCCCTTTCGTGGAAGGGGTCGCGGCCGGGGCGCACCCTACTTCGGAAAATCCCGGCCTCAGCCGGCGGCTGCCACTTCCTCTGCCCCCCATAAGTCCTGACTTTCGGCCATCCCCCTCCGGGGGGCTCCCGGTGGGGGGCCGTCTCCGCCACTTCATCCAGGCGTGGGAGTCTTCGGTCACGGATCTTTGGGCGCTGCGGATTGTACGGGAAGGTTTATCCATCACCTTCTCCTCCCCTCCTCCGAACTTGTTCCGCGCTACTCCCCTTCCTGCCTGCCTGGTCAAGAGTCGGGCGTTGCTGGCCGGAGTTCGGGACTTACTGGACAAACAGGCCATCCGCCGGGTCCCTCCGTCACAGCGGGGCCGAGGCGTCTACTCTATCCTGTTTCTGGTAAGGAAGGTGTCGGGGGATTTCCGCCCTGTGTTGGACCTAAAGGGGTTGAATGCTTATATTCCGCATACTAAGTTTAAAATGATCTCTCTGCAGGAGATTCTACCTCTTCTGGTGCAGGGCGAGGTGGTGGCTTCGCTGGATCTACTCGACGCCTACCTCCATGTCCCGGTTCATCCGTCTTCCCAGCCCTTCCTCCGGTTCTGCGTGGCAGGCTCCCACTATCAGTTCCAGGTACTTCCGTTTGGATTATCATCCGCCCCGCGGGTGTTTACTAAGATCCTGGCCCCCCTGGTGGGTGTTCTGCACCGGGAGGGGATCAGGGTGTTTCCGTACCTGGACGATTGGCTAATTTCTGCCTCTTCTTTTTCCAAGGGGGTGCTGCACGTCAGGAGAGTCTGCGAGGTCCTGTCCACCCACGGCTTCCTGGTCAACGAGCGGAAGTCTCACCTGGTGCCCGCTCAGGACTTACAATTTATTGGGGGTCGCCTGGACATGGTACTGGGGAAGGTGTTTTTGCCTCTAGGGCGCCGGGACACGTTGTGGCGGGATCTGGGGTCCCTGCTAGCTCAGGAGGCGGCACCGGTCCGCCTTTGGTTACGGGTCCAGGGCCTCATGTCGGCGACAATCAATGTGCTCCCCTGGGCTCGCCTCCACCTCTATCCTTTGGTCAACCATCTGCTGTCCTTCTGGGACCCCCGCTCGGAGGATTACGAGAGGCTGGTCCCGGTCTCCCCTCGGCTCCGAGCGGAGTTGGGGTGGTGGTTAGGGGAGGATCACCTCGCGGAGGGCCTTCCCTTCTTGGTTACCCCTTCCAAGGTGCTCACGACCGATGCCAGTCTCCTCGGATGGGGGGCAACCTTGGACAGGGAGTCGGTTCAGGGTCGTTGGACTCCCCTTCAGTCTCACTGCTCCTCGAACTATCGGGAATTGAAAGCTGTCCTTCTGGCCTGCCATCATTTTGCGCCGTCCCTACTGGGTCACCATGTCTTGGTACGGACGGACAACCAGGTGGTGAGATGTTATGTCAACCATCAGGGAGGGTGCAGGGTACGCTCCCTCTGGTTGCTGACTCAGGAGTTGTGCACATGGGCGGAGACTGCGGTCCTGTCTCTTCGGGCGATCTATCTCCCGGGGTCCGACAATGTGGAGGCGGATCGACTAAGTCGGATCTTTCCCGCACTTCCGTGTCTCTCCCTGTCCACGAGGGTGTTTCAGCGACTGGTGTCCCGCTTCGGTCTTCCTCTGGTGGATCTGTTTGCGGACAGGGACTCGGCCCTTCTACCCAAATTCTGCTCTCTCCTCCCGGGTCCGGGGGTTTGGCGAGTGGATGCCCTGTCGTTCGCTTGGCCTTCCGGACTACTGTACGCATTCCCCCCGTTCCCCCTGATCCCCCGGGTCCTCTGCAAGATTCGCCTGGACAAGGCCAGGGTACTCCTGGTGGTGCCCGGCTGGGTCCGCCGCCCCTGGTACCCTCTCCTTTGCGAGCTGGCGGTTCAGGCCTACTGGCCGATCCCGGATCTGCCCTTCCCGTTGAAAGGTCCCCCGCTCCCGGAGTCGGTTTTGCGCCGGCTCCATCTGCAGGCCTGGCTCTTGAGCGGATGACGCTGCTGGCTCGGG
The DNA here is from genome assembly GCF_964263255.1 of Lissotriton vulgaris. Taxonomy (NCBI): domain Eukaryota; kingdom Metazoa; phylum Chordata; class Amphibia; order Caudata; family Salamandridae; genus Lissotriton; species Lissotriton vulgaris. The sequence continues at coordinate 939,534,664 of NC_141696.1, forward strand.
GGTGTTCCTCCGGGGTGGTGGATTTACTGCAGGGATCCCGCAGGTCTTCCACCTTGTCGTCCTATGCCCGACACTGGGCTTCTTTCACACGCTGGTGCGGGCTGCGGGGCTCGGACCCCGCCACCATTGTTCCCTTGCGGGTCCTAGACTTCCTGGCTGAAGGGTTTTCCTTGGGCCTGGCCCCTTCTTCCCTGAGGGCCCAGTGGGCGGCCTTACGGGCCTTCCGCAGTCCGGATTTCGACGGGCTGGATCCCCTGGTGGCTCGCTTGCTCCGGAGTTGCTTTCTCCGTCGCCCGCGGTCACTCTGCCTATCCCCTCCGTGGGATCTGCCGCTCGTACTGCAAGCACTTCAGGGTCCTCCCTTTGAACCCCTGGCCTCGGTAGCTTGGCGGTTTCTCACCTTCAAGGTGATTTTTCTGGTAGCCGTGGTGTCGGCTGGGCGGATGGGCGAGCTAGGGCCGTTCCTCCGCTCCCCACCCTTCTTACGAGTGTTACCTGACCGGTTGCTACTCCGGCATGACCCGCGGTTCCTACCCAAGGTTCCTTCCCTGGTGAACCGGGCTCGGGAGGTGTCGTTACCTTCTTTCCCCCCCGACGTGGATCCAGCCTTAGCGTTGCTGGATGTCCGGCGGGCTGTGTTGGTGTACCTTGAACGCACGTCCCCCATGGCCCGGTGTGATAGCCTGTTCGTTACTTTCGGTCCAGTCCGATCAGGCCACAAGCCCTCTCTCTCCACCTTGAGTCGCTGGCTTAAACAGGCTATCATCCTCTCCTATGCGGCGCGGGGTTCGGTGGTTCAGGGGGGGTCCAGGGGCGGTCCACGAGGAGTGTCGCTGTGTCCTGGGCCTCCTTCAAGGGTGTCTCCACGGAGGAGATTTGTCGGGCGGCAACGTGGTCGTCCCCCCACATGTTCATGGAACACTATCGCGTGGTCTTGGGTGGCCCGGCCCAGGGGGAATTCGCGGGGGCCGTTCTCAGTGCGGGAGCGGTAGCTCCTTGAGGGTGTTGTCTATTGTGTCTAGACTCAGGTTTGCTGCAATTCCTGTTGGCTTTACTTTATGCTGAATAAAACCTTCGGTTGGTTTACCTGCATCACCGTGTGGTGTGGTTCTTCTAGTGGTCAATGAAGCCTTGTTGGCTTGGGTATTTGCTCACTATGTAAATCATGTGGCGAGGAAGACTTACGAGGAGGTAATGCCCCGGTTACTTACCGGTAATCTTCATTACTCCGAGTATAGTCTTCCTCGCCACATGAGTTCCCTCCCCCCCTCCCTGTCTGGCTATCGGCTTCATTGTTTGCTTGGTAGTTCAGGCTGTTGGTTGGGCCGGCCCGCCTCTTATAGAGGTCAGGTGGGACTGGCCGGCCATATTGGGAGGGGGTGGGAGGTGGTTTCTTTTTTGCTTTGGAGGGTTCTGTGGCGGAGCTAAAGCTCACTATGTAAATCATGTGGCGAGGAAGACTATACTCGGAGTAATGAAGATTACCGGTAAGTAACCGGGGCATTAATTCGTATGGTCAAAAACAAAATATGATCAATGGACTGGATCGTAACATGATTTTCGCCCTTTTTAATGTCCCCATTCATGGACATGCACCACTAAAGTAGTCAAATGTGCAAAAAAAATATCATAAAACCCTTCCTTTCCATGACCCATTCTAAAAGTCTCAGATACAAAAAAGAACTTTGAATTCACAGGAGCATTAGCTCTAAGTTGATTTATCAGCTAACAAATCTTGAGACTACCTTGATCGCTCTCATATGCTTCGTTTATTTTTATCATAGATGTTGCCACATCTTCATAAGTTTCCAAAAAACCTAGTGACAACAGCCATTCCTTGCAGGCAGGACCCAATCCCTCCATAAGCGAGAAGGAAGGGTCACTAATCTTACCCCATATCAGTGCAAATGAAACTCTACATTGGCTGCAGAAAGATCAAAAAATACCACATAAGCATGGACACCTTAAAATGACGCCCAACTGCGTTTCCAGTCAGTCTAATTACATTTACTAGAATTGTATTTCAAAGTCCGTGAGTTTGCCCCGACGATATGTACATTCCTTTAGTGTAAACTGGAATGGAGTAATGTCTAGAGAAAGTTTGGCACTCTAGGCAGCCACACATCTGAATGAGAGGATAATGGATAGTCATTGCCATCACAGTTCGTATACATATTTTGCTTGTAGGTAGGCAGCTTAAAATTGTGTACTATCCAATGAATACCAAAATGGAGGTATATCCCCAAACATCAATGTTCACAACCAGGAGACTTACCTACATGAGCCACAATATGAGCAAAGACCACCGTAGTTATAGTCATATTGACAGTCACCTTGATCCTTTCAGAATATCACTCATCTCCAATAGTTTCTTGGTGAGAGGGGTGATGAATAAAATATGAAGTAACACAATATTGTGCTAAAAGAATGTCATGTCAAGAATATTAATATTGTCAAGTCAAGAATATTGTGAGATGATGTATCACATTGAAGATTTCTTTTGAGGTATAAATAGACTTTAAAAAAAATGTTGTATAAAATATGATTTAAATTCCACTGCTCTGCCTTTCGTTGTACTCTTCACCTTACACCGATAGAGCGCTGGTGGTGGAGTGCACCAGTCACTTGAAGATGTATCTTTCTCCACACCATGAAACATGGCACTCACTCAGGACACTTGGGTGCAGGAAAATGGAAGTTCATTCAGTACAAACTATGACAGGATTCGGACATCATGGCCTTGATCATTGAATTTAATACAGTTGAATTAACGATTGTTTTCTAATTCATTTAAATGATATTTGTTAATATATAGGTTCCAGTTGTTAGTATAATTATGGCAATTGTTATTTCATATAGAAGGGCACTCCAAGAAATTATTGCGGCAGAGTACTCATGTAAAAAGGAAGCTCTATGGTCAATCCTGAAGACAGCTATACTCTTAAACCTGGCACCCTTAGGGTATCTTCCCCCAGACATTTTCCCTTTATCTCAACTTTTTGCTGAAATTCGTTTTCGATGCCCTTAGGTCTCTGCACACATTACCACTGCTAACCAGTGGTAAAGTACTTGCACTTTTCCCTAAATCTGGTAAAATTGGCTTACCACTGATTGGAATATTTAATTTATTTTTAAGTCCCCTGTAGAGTGGTATACCATATGCCCAGACCTGTAAATAAAATGCGGGCGTGCAGCACTTATTGTGCCACCTACTTAAGTAGCACCTTAAACATTGCAGGCCTGCCACTGCAGCCTGGGTGCAGTTTTAAACTGCTAATTCGACTTGGACCCCCTTGCCAAACCTTAACCTACCATTTCATTTAATTTCATTTAAGTCACCATTAAGGTGGGCCCTAGGGAGCCCATAAGGTTAGGAGCATTGTAATTAATAGATTGTGCATGTATGTTTAGGTTTTACATGTCCTAGTAGTGAAAACCCGTTACGTTTGTTTTTCACTATTCTGAGGACTTCTTCTCCCATTGGATTACATTAGGTGTACCTTTACTAAGTGCTAACCATTGATTGCGAACAATCAAAAGGGAAGAATTTCATGTTTGTTGTCTAAGAATTCATAATTAAAAATCCTCTTCAATGGTAAAGTTGGATTTTCATTACATTTTTGAAAATGCCACTTTTAGAAAGCTATGTATACAACGTAGTGATGGATGGAATGTTTGAATTAATCTCAGCCACTGGTTATCAATCTTAATCCATTGTTATTTTCAAAAGCCTGGTCCTCCTTGAACTAGAACACAAGCAACCCAGCACCAGGTTTATCCTAGTCATGGGCTTATCAGCCGGGTCCAGCTTGGCTTCAGTGACATAGTGTGCACAGGACCCACGTCTGGGCATACCCATCCCACTTAGAGTGACACAATAAGTATACAAACCAGTGCAATGCTTGAGTCAATCTCAGTTACATGTAATCACTTATGTTGCATCCCAGTCCATCATTAGTTTGCACGCCATGCCACCTCAGCTTGGACATGGTTTATGCAAATCTGTCTTGAACCTGCTCTAATTTAAACAGTCCAGCCAAAACTAAAAATCCAGGTTCTCCCTGAACCAGAACACGAGCAACCCAGGACTGGATTCACCATAGTTATGGGTTCATCAGCCAGGCCCCGCTTGGTTCCAGTGACACAGTGTGCATGTGACCTACTTCAGAGCATACCCATCCCACTTAGGGTGACCCATCCCACTTAGGGTGACACACGAAGTATACACAACAGTAATGTATGGAATACTTGAATTAGTCTCATCACTGGTAATCACGCAGGCTACATCCCAATCCATTGTTATTTTGCACATCATGCCACCTCAGTTTGGACCCATCATTATGCAAATCAGTCTTGACATTGCTACAGTAGAAACAGTCCATCCAGAACTGCTAAGCCAGGTCCTCCCTAAATTGGAATACAAGCAACCCAGGAACAGTTAGCCCTAATTATGTATACTTATTGTGTCACCCTAAGTGGGATATGTATGAAAAGATGTGGGTCCCTTGCACACAGTGTCACTGGAACCAAGCTGTAACCTGCTGATGAGCCTGTAACATCATCAAGTGAGTGGAAGTGTATTTAAAAGTTTATGGATGTTAAACATATATACTAACCTACTACTAAAGTTAAATTAGTAAACTAGGTACACTACTACTGAGTGACTGTATGTATCAATATGTGTATGGTGGGTGTGTTAGTTGCTGTGTGGATGAGTGAGAGAGATGCTATGTGAGTTGTGGTATTGGTGAATGAGTGGGTGTGTCAGTGGCTGTATTAGTGAGTAAGTGGTGTTGTGAGTCATTCTATGGGTGGGTAGGTGGGTGTGTAGTGAGTGTATGGGTGAGTGAATGTGTGTCTGAGTGACGGCATGAGTGAGTGACTCCATGTGAAAGTAGCTGTATGGGTGAGTGAGAGGCTGTTTGAGTGGGTGTTTTGTTGAGTTGAGTAAGTGTGTGAGTGGCTGTATTGGGAATTAAGTATCGGTGTGAATGGATGTGTGGGTGAGTGGGCAGATGTGTGAGTGCTTGTATGGATGTGTGAATGGCTATGTAAGTAGATGTGTGGGAGTGGGAGTGAGTATGTGAGTGTTGTATGTTTAAGTGACGGGCAGGGTTGTGACTGTATGGGTAAGTAAGTGGTGTGTGAGTGACTGATAAGGTAAATAATTGTGTGTGTGAGTACCTCTATGGGTGAGTGTGTGGCTGTATGGGTGAGTTACTGTTTGTATGAGTGGCTGTATAGGTGAGTGAGTTCTGTGTGAGTGGCAGTTTAGGTAAATAAGTGGTTGTGTGAGTAGCTGTATGGGTGAGTGTGTGTCTCTGTGAGTGGCTGCAAGGGTGAGCGAGTGGTTGTATGAGTGCATGAAAGGTTGAGTGATTGGCTGTATGAGTGAGTAGGTATGTTAGTGCCTCTATGGAGGAATGAGTGGGTGTGTGAGTACTGGTACGGGTCTGTGAATGAGTATGTGAGTAGTTGTGTGGGAGAAGGAGTAGGTGTATGAGAGGTTGTATGAGGGCAGCGTAAGTCATAGTTATAGCTCAGGTAACTATAACTGCTGAATTTCCATAACATCCCCATAACCTGTTTTTTTACTCAGTGAATTTCTAAGTTTATTTGAATTCTATTTTCTAACTATAACGACCCCGTAGCCTTTGGCTTTTTAAGTGAATTTCTAAGGTTTTTCAAATTCTATTGCCTAACTGTAATGTCCCTGTAACCTTTATTTTTTAGGTGAATTTCTATGTTTTTTTAACTGGTAAGTGCATTTGCTGAGTGGGCGAGAAAGGGGCATTTCCCCGACCATCTCTCAGGAATCCTGCTGTGTCAGATAACTCGAGGTACTAGGAGGACTTCTGGGCCTCGAAGAACCCTCAGACTCCAAGAGGGCTTTGGCCCTTAACCAGCAGTGTGCCAGGAAGCGTGCGTACAGTTCGGTGGAAAAAGGGTGCAAGCCAAGGCCTCCAAAGTCCTCTCAGAAATCACACTCTGTGGAACGTACTGCAGGTAACACAAGAGCTTGTTGGCCCCCAAGGTCCCTCAGGATCTAAGAGGACTTCATACCCCAAACAGCACTGCAACAGGAGGTGCGTTTGCAGAGTGGTGGAGAATGGGGGTATGGCCTCTGAAGTACTCTCAGCACTTGGGTTCTCTGGGGATTACTTGAGGTAACAGGAGAGCGTGTTAGCCACCGAGGACCCTCAGCATCCAAAGGTACTATATCCCCCAAACAGCCATGTACCAGGAAGCACGTTTGCAAAGTGGTGGAGAAAAAGTGTGTGGCCTACTAAGACCTCAGCAATTCCACTGTGTGGGACCTACTAGAGGTAACAAGAGGGCTTGTTGGCACCCAAGGACCCTCTACAGCCAAGTGAACTTCATCCCCCAACCAGCAGTGCACCAAGACGAGAATTTGCAGAGTGTCAGAGAAAGGAAGTGGGCCTCTGGTGAATTGACGGTCCCGCATTTTTGCCCCAGAGACCCCATCCCCCAGGACCAGGCCTTTTCTGAATGGAGAGGGGGACTTCATTAGCAGTGGCACGGTCTCTTTTATATTTTTTTATATCAAATCAATATGGGGCGGGGCCACGCTGCCCCACTCCCAGGCTGATTTTGGCCCCAGGAACCCCATCCCTTGGGGCCTGGCTTCTCTTCTGATCGCCCTGATCCCACCCAGGGCACTCAGTTAGTTTTGTTGGAGCCCGCAGAGAGATCCTCAAGGTGCCTGCGGTCCCTGCAGGCTCCCCACCTCCTGCAGGATCTGGCATTGCTTTTACAGAGAGGGAGCTGCTAACATGCAGTTCCCTCTCTGTAAAAGCAATTGTGCTCCACTTTCAGCAAGCAAGAGCATTTTAAATGCTCTCGCTTGCTTTCAGGAAGCACAGTTTGCTACAGCTTGGCGGGAGCAGTAAAGCTACCGCCAAGTCATAGGATACAGCAAAGTCTGGGGTGGGCACCCTGGGACATAGCAGAAGCCAGCCCAGGAGGTGGAGGTACCCAGGGCAATTGTTGGCTCCAAAAGGAGGGGTATGTGGCCTGCTTCATTATTATAATTTGCCCCCGGGAGGTGGTGGTCCCTGGGGCTGGTTGGGTCAACGCGGCCCCTTGCATTACTGATAAATAAAGCCTGAGGGAGGAGAGAGGTGGAGGTCCCCAGGGTTGGGGTGACCAAGAGGCCCCTATCTAAAAAAGCAAACAAGTCTCAGGGTAGGGGTGGTCCCCTGGCAGTGGGGGAAGCCATATGGGCCTCCCCCACTTTTTTTGCTAAGCCCGTGTGCTCCCCTCTTTTATTATTTAAAAGCACCAGAGACCTGGTCAACCCAGAGCCAATTCCTAACAAAGCGCAGGAGTTGTTGTTAGTTTTTTTCTTTTATATATTGAGTGAAATCTGCAAATCCTGACAAATGATTTAAAAAAAATGCTTTTTGGCCATGCGTCGTTCTTGTGGGACCCTCCCTCCCTAAGGCCTAGGAGGGTCTTCATATTTATACCCTGCATCCTTTTCTTTTTTTAAATGTTTTTTTCTGGAACTCCCAAGATTCTTCCTGGTTGAAGTGTTGGAAGCGAATCAGATTACAGCAAGAGAACTGTTGGATCCGTGGGTAATCTGAATCCCCAGATATACAATGCCCGCCTCCACACCTTACTATTTCAATATAGCCCGAGAGAAGTGGCTGTCCCTGGGCTGTGGGGGAAGCTGTATTTCTCATATTTTGCCCCAGGAAAGTGGCGGCCCCTGAGTCAGCGGGGAGGACATAGCGACTCTCCTGCATAATATTATATGCACATCTATGCCCCAACGAGCCTCCCTTACAAATAATATTCTTACTGCCCTGGTAGGGTTAGGACGTCTTTGGGGACTAACTACCCTGCTTGCTATCTCCAATAAGTCCCACACAGCGTGATTGCGAAAAGGTCTTTGGAAGCAATGCCCCTTTTATCTATACCTCTGCAAATATGGCTCATGGGGCACTACTGATTGGGAGATGAAGTCCTCTTTACTCCTGAGGGACCTTGGGGGCCAAGAAGCCCTCCTGGTACCGCCTGTCTGTTCTACATAGTGGGATTCCTGAGAGCTGATCGGAGGCCCAGCTCCCTTTCTCCACCACTCTTCAAAAGCAACTACTAGTTAAAAACCCATAGAAATTCACTGACATGTTACAGAGACATTATAACTATGAATTAGCATTTAAAAAACCTTAGAAATTCACTGGAAAAAAATAAAGGTTATAATGATGTTATAGTTAGGAAATGGAACACATAAAACCTTTGAAATTCACCCAAAAAAACAAAGGTTACAGAGAAGGTATAGTTAGGTTAAGGTTTCACTCACAAAAATAGAGAAATTCAGCAGTCATAATTAACTGAGCTAACTATAACTTGCGCCCTTGCAATACGCTGCTTATGACCTCACATATTACATCAATCATGCCATGGTCAGTGACATCACTCATGACATCACTGATGACATCTCAATTAACATCACTGATTTTAACACTGATTAACTGACTGACTGACATCATCCAGTGACTGTGAGTGTTTTTCAAAAGTTTATGAATGTTAAATATATATAAAATGACATGGCTCCCAGTACCAGTGTTCTTTCCCTAAAACTATACCACAATTGGCACAACTTCTGTTACCCCTATAAGTCCCTGGTAAAGGGTAAGCCTGGTACCTAGGGCATGCGTCAGTTTCAGTTCAGGGCATGGGTACATAAGACGGTCCTCTGGGGCTTCAGCACTGGTTGTGCCACCGCAGGGACCCCTCACCAAGGTTATGAACTCTGCTATTGCAGGCTAAGTGTCTTGGTGCATAAAAATCCAAGGAGTCGACATGGCACACAACCCTGTGTGCCATGCCACCAATACACTGCATAGGATATAGGTAAGTCACCCCTACTGTAGGCCTTTAGCCATAAGACTGGGTGCATTTTGTCCTATGTGAGGGCCTATCAGGATGAGCAGAGATGCCCCTACAATGTCCGGTCCATTCTGTGATGTTGTAAGTGAACAGGGAAGCTATAAAGAGTACGTGGGCTGGAAACTTGTCAACAAACTTGTCAACACAAGTTTCCTTCCTCAATGATGACTTCACTAATTCATAAGATGTTTGGTACCAAACATCTTCACTTAATAAATCCTCTCTGATGCCAGGGCCCCCCTGAAATGTAACCAAACCCTAGTGGGGTCTCAGGCTGTTCTTCACCAGCCTGCCACTAACAGGTATGTTTCTGAACTCATGGGGTGAGAGCCAGCACTCTCAGAGGACAGAAACAATGCCTGCTTATGGTGGGATTGTTTCACATTCCTCCAGGACAGGGTGGCCTTCCCAGGCCGTAAGCTTCAAAGGCAATGCCACCACTGAAATCCAACCCAGGAACCTCCAGAGAGTGCGGTAGGCAAAGCCCTCTTTCCTGCTCTACATTTGGTGGGATGGTGAGGAGGGTCCTCCCATAGTCTGCACCACCCCTAGAGTGGGGCAGGCAGGTGAACCCATCTCCCGAAATTCCTCCATCTTAAGATGGTGGGAAAACCTCCAATCAGGGTTAAGTTTGTGCCCCTGCAGGAAGTGGTCACTAACAGTGTAGACATTGTAAAGGCAGAAAGCCCATTGGCTATTAACTGTCTCCCCTTTTAACGCCCCTAAATTCAGTATTTAGGTGGCTCCCGAGACCTGAACCTCAGATTAATCAGACCAAATAAAACCAGGACAAAGAAGACCGACTGTACGAGACTGAAGCCCTGCTTCATAAGAAAAGGTGCCAAACCCTTCTAGCTACTCCAAAGCTCGACAATCACTGCATGCTGTGTCGTCCTGAACCTGCAAGGACTCCAAGAACCCCCGGAGCACCTCTAACCTTTGAGAAATCGCTGAGCAGCTCCTTTGAAGTGAAGTTGTCACTCCCCTGTACACCACAGGCATCAATCCTGTGAAGTTGGAATTTGTTGACTTGCTGCTTTTTAATGACCTCGACACAGCACAGAAGCAAGAAGAGGTACAACAACTCCGGAGGGTCAGATCTGCCTCTCCTCCAAGTTAGGAAGCACCATGATCTACCGGAGCTGTGGAGTACCATTACCCAGGGTACCAGACCACCAATGGGAAAAACCAAGAAGAAGAGTCCACTCCTGGCTCCCAAAGGACCAGGCATCAAGACACCTGAGAACCACTTCCTGATTGGCCCAGATGTCCTGAGATCACTTCTACAAGTTGCCTTCTCCTGACCTTGAGGACCTCTAGATGTACAACGCCTGGCTGACCTGTTCGCTCTGCACCCGGCCCCACCGGCCTCCGCACCAATCAACCAGCCCAGCTCCATTGGTCCCCAGGGCCTTGCAACCACCTCCCTGTTATCAGATCCAGCAGACTTACCTGTAAGTCCACCTGTGCAGTGCATTTTCAAGTGGCCCCCTTCATCTTTGCGCAACAGTTTCCAATACCCTAAGCACGCTTCTCCCATCCAATCTGGGATGCTCCAGAACTTCTCCTGCTGGAACTTTGAACCTGGTCCCGACATCGACCTAAGAGAAGGTGCACTTCATGAAAGCATTGCCTGTTTTTATATGCATTTTTCCTCTTTTTCCCAATTGTTTCCTATGGTGTGTAATTTTGCATAAAAGGGATATATTTTACAAACATTGAAAAATTGTAACTCCAAAAGTACTTACCTTAGAATTATGTTTTTGGTCTTAAAAAAGACATACAAATTAACTTTATTTTTATAAATTGGTCCTGGATGTATTCTTTAAAAAATATATATATTATTTGAAATTTTAACCAACACAAACATATTTGGTACGCCACTAGCGACTAACCACACTCCTCTGCACTCCCCTGCCTCCCCCCTACTCACCCCAAGAACAATACCATAATCAACAGCCTCTCAGAACCCAGCATCCACCCACCGTACATCTATTTGTATGATCCATTAGACAGTCATCAGCCCTCTGCAAGTCCGGGGCCCCGGGTCGCCTCATAACACCCCCAGACCCAACCCACTCCAGCTGGACCCATAGTACATCAATCAGAACCCAGCCCCCCATCAAGGCCATTATAACTCCTCCACTTTCCCCATACTCTCCAGAATTTCCTGGGAAAACCCCTTGCCTTATAGGTGACCCTTTCAGCCGCCATAATCAGATCCATACCCCACCTCCATTCCTCCAACCTGGGGTGGTGACAGCGCTCCCCACCCTCTTGCCACATCTCTCTTCGCCACCACCAGGGCCAACATAGTGAAAATCAGGTGTGGGCGGCTCAAGTCTACATCATTAGTGTTCCCCAGCAGGACAAACTTAGGTTCCATGGTAAGCTCAGTCTCCAGCACCTCACCCAACTCTCCTAGTATTTGTGTCCAGTAAGTGCGGATAACAGGACACTCCCATAAGACATGAAGGAAGTCCCTCTGTGGGTGTCTACATCTGAGACAGCAAGAATCACTGACCCGCCCCATGCAATACCGGATGACTCTATCATAGTAAACCCTGTGTAGTATCTTGTATTGAATGAGTCGTAGCTGTGACTTTATTGCCACCTCCCTGTGGTGCATTAGGGCTGCTTCCCAGTCTATTGTGTCCATCACACCCTCATCCTTTTCCTAAGCTGCCCTCAGTTTCCCTAGCCCATTCGGGGTGTTATTGTTCAGGATCTTGTACGTCAGGGATACCAGCTTGTTGGGTAGCTGTTCCTGCAACAGACAGCCCTCCAACGGGGCATACTCTGGCAGGGGAGAGGAGAGCACCAGTTCAGCCCTCCATGCGTGGTGTAGTTGCACATATTTAAGGAACTGTGTGGGACAGAGGCCAAATTCCATCTTCAAGGTTTGGTAGAATTTAGGTTTGCCTCGCGCCACTAGGTCCCCTTGCGTGGAAATTCCAATGTCGTCCCACCCCTTAAACCCTTTGAGTTTGTGGAGCTCCTTCAGCCAAGAGCAGGACCATATCGGTGTCTGTTTTGTAGGTCTGTGCGCCCACCCCATCATCTTGGGCGCCCTGTCCCAGACCTCTATAGTTATTTGTGTGGCTGGGAGTAGTTGTCTCCTGCCAGTCCCCCATATAAGTAGTGCAAACTGGTGCGTCTAGCCATGGTGTCCCGCTCCAAACGGTATGTAGGGTGGTCAGCCGTGGCTTTAAGCCAGTCATTAATCGGCACTAAATGCCCAGCCCAATAGTAAGCCTCCAAATCCGGTAAAGTGATCCCTCCATTATACTGGTTCCTCTGGAGCGTGGCTAGAGCTATTCTTGGTTGTTTTCCTAGTCACAGCAGGAAGCACAATTCTACGTGTATCGTTGTAAATGTCTGCTGGGGGAGTGGGAAATATTCATTTTGTAGGGCATACAGGAAGCGGGGCATTGTGATCATTTTAAACATTGCGGCTCTGCCTAGTATCGTGAGAGGAAGAGCTTTCCATCTGAGAGCATCCTCCACGAAGTTTGACAATACTCGCGAGATGTTCGTTTGATAGGACGTGTTTCTGTCAGTTGTTAAGTATATACCCAGGTATGTAAACCCTGCCTGAGTAACCTGGAGGGCCCTAGGCAGGGGGGCCATGTTACTTCCTTTTGCGGACTATACAAGATTGATTTATGCCAGTTTATCGTATACCCTGAGAAGGAGCCATGGGTTGGAACAGAGCGGGACTGTAGTGTCTGGCTGGGTAATATAAAGTAGTATATAATCCACGTATAGCGAGATTTTCTCTTCCTGGGCATCCACTGGGGATATCCGAAACCCCTTTACCTCCGCCTCCTGCCTAACCGCACAGGCCACTATTTCAATGGTGAGAGCGAAAATCAGGGGGGACAGAGGGCAGCCCTGCCAGGTCCCCCTCGTGATGGGAAAGTCCTCAGAGAGGACCCTGTTCACCTTAACTCGGGCTCTAGGGCCAGCATACAGGAGTCCCTCCCACTTACGGAAGTTTGTGCCAATTCCAAGTTTAATCAAAACTGCCAAAATGAAGGGCCAATGGACTGCATCAAATGCTGTTCCAGCGTCCAGGGAGAGGAACATGTGTGGAGCGTCCCTCCCCTCTCCCTCCATAATCCAATTATGGCTCTGCCTCAAAGTTTGCCTAGTCGCTCTGTCCGGTAAGAACCAAGTTTGGTCCTGGTGTACCACGCCTGAAATCATCTGACGCAGGCAGAGAGCCAAGATCGTTGCCAAGAGCTTCACCTCCACGTTCAAGAGAGAGATCAGGCGGTAGGACGCACCGTCCTCCGGAGGCTTGCCTTGCTTATATATGGGTACAATTGTCACCATTCGCAGATCCAGTGGGAGAATACCCTCTTGGACTGCGTCTTGGAACAATGCTAGTAGGTGGGGTGTCAATAGATCAACTCCTTTTTTAAAAAGTTCCACCGGTAGCCTGTTGGGGCCCGGGGACTTTCCCAGCCTAAGCCTGGCTATGACCTCTATGATCTCGGTGGCTGAGATATCCACCGTTAGGGTCTAACTATCCTCGTCCGTCAGGGTCAAGGTGGAAATAGTCAGGTAGTCCTCAATTCCTACTGACTCACCCGGATCCCTGGCCTTAAAAAGTCACCAAAGTATGTAGTGAAAGTCCGCACAATCTGGGTGTCACCCCTCTGCAAGTGTCCCTTCTTATCCTCCACACACTCTATCCACCCTGCGTCCTGTTCTTTACTGCTCAGCCACGCCAAGAGCTTCCCAGACTTATCCCCCACATCGTGCAATCTGTGTAGGATCGCTAGTGCCTGTGCTTTTGCCACGTCTGTCACCAGACTTTTATATTGTCGCTGTATGTCAACCAGTTGCCATAGCACCAGTGGGTCTCTGGCGGGCAAATACTGCTGTTCCAATTCTTTGGGATTCCATAGAGGTAAGTTCCGCCTGCGATCTCCATTTCTCCCAAGCGATTCGGTTTTAGGCCCTGTCTCGGAGCACTGTTTTATATGCCTCCCACACTACCACACCGGATTGCACTGAACCTACATTTTCAGTGAAGTACACTTTTGTGTCTGCTCTAAGAACCTGCATACGCTCTGTGTTCTGTATGTCCCAAGCCATCAGTCTCCATCCCCCTCTCCTGGCCCCATAGTCCCACCTATCTTGACCAAGAGGGGTGAGTGGTTCGAAATGCCCCATGCAAGATATTCAGCTTCAGTTTCTGCCCCAAATACATGTCGTGGGAGAGCGATATAGTCAAGTCTCGAGTGTACCTTATGCGTCTCTGAGTAGTATGAATAGCCCTGTGTGCCTGGATGCAGCCATCGCCAAACGTCTGTCAAGCCCAGCATCTCTATGACCCTAGCCAGTGGAGTAGTCGGTGGACCCTCTGCCCGTTTTCCGGAGCGGTCCAGGGGGAGGAACATTACGTTATTAAAGTCTCCACCTACAATGTGTGTTGTGTCTGATGTTTCTAACAGGATTTCAGCCAGTCCGGAGAGGGTCCTCGCCTGGAGCTTCGTTGCAGCATAATTTGAGACAACTGTGACCCTCCGGTGCCCCCATGTTCCTCATACTGCCACATACGTCCCCTGAGGGTCCGTCCAAGTCCGCTTCGTCACAAAGGGGGGAGATTTCCTGACCAAGATAGCCACCCCCCTGAAGCCCGTCGTGTATCCCACATGCGCCAGGACCTTGTAGGGTCCTTTCGCCAGAAGACCACATTTTGTACCCCATTGTGAGTTTCCTGGAGTAGAGCTATGTCAGATATGTCTGCACCAATCTTCTCTTAACCTTGTTCCCCAGTCCATTCACATTCCACGTGAGAACCTTATGCAGCCTTTTCTCAGCTGTCGGGGCGGAGCCTGTGTTGCGAGTCTATGTTTCGGCCCCCCGCCGCACCAGATGGCGCTCCATCACCCGCCTGCGTCCTCGGGTGCCCCAGGGGGGGCGCTCCTCCAGCCACTGCCAAGCCTCCTCCGGTGTCTGGTAAAAGTGAAATTTGCCCATAAACCGGACCTTCAATTTCGCAGGGAAGAGCAGCATATATTGTATCTTGGGTTCTCTCAATTTAGCTTTCACAAAGTCAAAAGTATGCCTCTGTTTCTGCACCTCCCTACTATAGTCCGGAAAAATCATGATACAGGTGTTCTCATATTGTATCTTTTCTAGTTTATGAGCCTCTGTGAGTATCATGTCCCTATCCAGGAAGTTGAGGAAGTGCACTATGACGGCCCTTGGCTGCGCGCCCTTCGGCGGTCTGCCTAGTAGTGCCCGATGGGCCCTTTCTTGCTGACTCACCCTGATCCCTGGCCTTAAAAAGTCACCAAAGTATGTAGTGAAAGTCCGCACAATCTGGGTGTCCCCCCTCTGCAAGTGTCCCTTCTTATCCTCCACACCCTCTATCCACCTTGCGTCCTGTTCTTTACTGCTCAGCCACGCCAGGAGCTTCCCAGACTTATCCCCCACATCGTGGAATCTGTGTAGGGTCGCTAGTGCCTGTGCTTTTACCTCGTCTGTCACCAGACTTTTATATTGTTGCTGTATGTCAACCAGTTGCCATAGCACCAGTGGGTCTCTGGCGGGCAAATACTGCTGTTCCAATTCTTTGGGATTCCATAGAGGAAAGTTCCGCCTGCGATCTCCATTTCTCCCAAGCGATTCGGTTTTAGGCCCTGTCTCGGAGCACTGTTTTAAATGCCTCCCACACTACTACACCGGATTGCACGGAACCTACATTTTCAGTGAAGTACACTTTTGTGTCTGCTCTAAGAACCTGCATACGCTCTGTGTTCTGTATGGCCCAAGCCGTCAGTCTCCATCCCCCTCTCCTGGCCCCATAGTCCCACCTATCTTGACCAATAGGGGTGAGTGGTTCGAAATTCCCCATGCAAGATATTCAGCTTCAGTTTCTGCCCCAAATGCATGTCGTCGGAGAGCGATATAGTCAAGTCTCGAATGTACCTTATGCGCCTCTGAGTAGTATGAATAGCCCTGTGTGCCTGGATGCAGCCATCGCCAAACGTCTGTCAAGCCCAGCATCTCTATGACCCTAGCCAGTGGAGTAGTCGGTGGACCCTCAGCCCGTCTTCCGGAGCGGTCCAGGGGGAGGAACGTTACATCATTAAAGTCTCCATCTACAATGTGTGTTGTGTCTGATGTTTCTAACAGGATTTCAGCCAGTCCGGAGAGGGTCCTCGCCTGGAGCTTCGTTGCAGCATAATTTGAGACAACTGTGACACTCCGGTGCCCCCATGTTCCTGATACTGCCACATACGTCCCCTGAGGGTCCGTCCAATTCCGCTTCGCCACAAAGGGGGGAGATTTCCTGACCAAGATAGCCACCCCCCCTGAAGCCCGTCGTGTATCGCACATGCGCAAGGACCTTGTAGGGTCCTTTTGCCAGAAGACCACATTTTGTACCCCATGGTGAGTTTCCTGGAGTAGAGCTATGTCAGATATGTCTGCACCAATCTTCTCTTAACCTTGTTCCCCAGTCCATTCACATTCCACGTGAGAACCTTATGCAGCCTTTTCTCAGCTGTCGGGGCGGAGCCTGTGTTGCGAGTCTATGGTTCGGCCCCCCGCCGCACCAGATGGTGCTCTATCACCCGCCTGCGTCCTTGGGTGCCCCAGGGGTGGCGCTCCTCCAGCCACTGCCAAGTCTCCACCGGTGTCTGGTAAAAGTGAAATTTGCCCATAAACAGGACCTTCAATTTCGCAGGGAAGAGCAGCATATATTGTATCTTGGGTTCTCTCAATTTAGCTTTCACAGAGTCAAAAGTATGCCTCTGTTTCTGCACCTCCCTACTATAGTCCGGAAAAATCATGATACAGGTGTTCTCATGTTGTATCTCTTCTAGTTTATGAGCCTCTGTGAGTATCATGTCCCTATCCAGGAAGTTTAGGAAGCGCACTATGACGGCCCTTGGCTGCGCGCCCTTCAGCGGTCTGCCTAGTAGTGCCTGATGGGCCCTTTCTATGACAAAACAGGAGGAGAGCGAAGAGAAACTCCGGCATGTTGGCCCCTTCAATTCTTTCTCTTATACCCACAAAGCGCAGATTGTTCCGTCAGGGTCTGTTTTCCGCACCATCAACCCTCCACAGTAGTTCCCTGTGGGAGAATTGGAGTTCCTGCATAGCCTTGCAGAGGTCATGGACCGAGTCTTCCGTCTCACCCAGCCGCGTCTCCGTCTTCGTGACCCTTCCCGCCAAGTTCCTGAGGTCCTGCTTCAAGAGTGTCACCTCCGACCCCACTGCACCTATTTGGCCCTCCAGCGCTCTCCTGGGTGCCTGGAGGAGAGTATCCGTGTCCGAACCGGTGCCAGCACCTTCCTCCGTAGCAGGTGGGATGACCTTCGTATATTGGTCCATCTTGCCCTGGCACTGCTGTTTCGAGTCCCTATCCCTGCCCATTTCGTAGTTGGCCAGGCTCAGGTGCCAGTGCAGGGCCGTCCCCACTCCTTCCTTTGTTGTAGGCCCGGTCACTCGTCGCCCGTGCCCTGTAGGTAGCCCGCCTGGCGAGTCCGTTAGTGGGGTCCCCTACACAAAGACATAGGGCCACAGGGTAGAGGCGGGGGGTCAAGCACAATTCTGCCAAGGCCCCAAGACAGATATCAAAAGGAGGCGGGGGAGCCAGGCCGCCAGTCCACTATCCAGCCCCTTTGCGCCTGCACACAGCCTCCTCTGCTCCCCCAGTCAAAGCTAGGTCTCTGAACCCTCCCAGTTGGGTGATGGTAATCTGTATCAGCCCCAGCAGGCCGGACCCTCAGCTCAATCCACTATCCCGGGGCATTTCCGTTGAGCAGCTCCAGCAGACAACAGTGGTGTCAGCGACTCGGGGGCCTCCACAGCTGGGACTTGGGTCCCCCTCCCCTCCCAGCCGAGCCTGCTGCGCTGACTTAAGGGATAACCAGGCTAGGGGCCAGAGGAGGAATCAAATGTCAAGGGGGGCCTCCAGAGTCACACAGTCTTTAAGGAGCATAGGCCTTGGCCCTGCCGTGTCTGAAAGGCAATGCAGAACCGGGCCTCTGTTGCACAGAATCCAACCGCAGCCAGTGTAGAGGCGGCCAGAGGGAAGGCTATGGTCGCCGAGGCAGGCTCTCACTTCACAGGGACGGGGGGCAAGGGGAGCGGGGGCATTGCACACCTCGCCGTAGCTGAATTCCCGGCAGCCGCCCCCGCACCTCACCTCCGCTCCAGCGCCGTCCCACCGATCCTCATTTCTTCACCACGCCAGGCCACAGTCCAGTGGCAGCTCGTGGACCCAGCGGTTCCAAGAACACTCGCTGCCTCTGCCCGCTCCCAGGTACATGCTCTCAGCCCCGGGGGGCGTTTCTCCACTGCAGTCCCTCCATCGTGGCCCCCTGTGTGCCGCACCTCTCCGCCACACCTTCAGGGCCAGGTATCAGCCGCGGGTCTCCTCCACTGCCGCCCGCGATCCCGGCCCTCCGACTCCCCACCCGGCCCCAGCCGCTGCATCCGGGACCAGCAGGAAGGGGGAGAGGAGCTCTACCACTGGTCCACAAAGATCCTCCTCAGTCCTCCCACAGCCTCGGGGGTCAGCGGCCCTCACCAGCATCTCAATCTCTGGATCCGTGGGGATGCTCCTCCCGAGGAAGCCACAGCGAATGTCCGCCTCTCCTCACCGGTGTTCCAGCCTTGGTGTGACACCCTAGCCTCTGCCCGGTGCCTTCTTGGGGTCCGTTGGCTTGTCCGGCCTCACTCAAAATTCGGGCTTCCCAGTGGCAAATCTCTGCACAATCCTCCCGTTTTCAATTGCGGGTGGAAGCAGGGCACCCTTTGTGTCCTTATCAGTGTACTTTGGGGCTGCTGGGCTGGAATGTTAGTCGGATTCCCCTTTCCCGACGGAGCTCGGCAAAAGCACATCTCACTCGGCCATGCTGTTGGCCACGCACCGTCTTGGATGTATTCTTGAGTGTGTGTCTCATTTATTGCCTATGTGAGTAGAACAAATGATTAGCACTAGGCTCTGATTAGCCTAGCTGCTCGCCCACACAAAAAGTTCATTAGAATGATCTGCTTTCCCTCTGTGTACCATTGGGGGATTCTTTGGACTCTCTGCACAGTATACTCCTTTTTAGTACACTATAGACAGAGCCAGCTTCCTACAACATGCACACAGGAATGCCTATCATTCTTTGAAAACAAATTTTTTTAGGAAATGCTGCAATGAACTCTTGACAGCAACACTGGCATTTTGGTGCTGACTGGCACGGCTGATTTTTGGGAGGATTAGTTAACGGGCAGTCTGCTGCCGAGTGACTACAACAGGAGCAAAACTGCTCAGGAGCTGGAAGTCTTGCGGTTGTAGTTGGGGGACTACCATTAAGAGAATGTCACTGTGCGGTAAGTGATGCTTATCTCTAAAGATGTAATAATATCTTGGAGCTAGGTGCTGTGCATTGAATAGTTTGAATGGACTAGCGCTGTCTGTCACAATGGCAAATATGACAGCATTAGTGTATGCATCTGGCAGCAAAGAGCAGCTAGAAGTTTCAGCAATGCAGCTGAATGTGCTCCAAATGATGGACCAATGGGCTCCCAAGATGCTAGGGATAAAGACAGCATACAAAAAGAATTTCCTACTCTGGAGAAACTTAGAAAGACTGAGCTCACAAAGTGGTGGGAAAGAAAATCTTGAATCAGGCAAACAAGAGGACACATCAACAAGAGCAGATAAAGTCCCTGGATGCCAGCAGAATTAAGGAGTCTTTGATTCTTCTTCTTCAGCAGTCAGAAGTCTTCTTCCTAAAGGTTGCTTTATTTCAACATCCAGAAGTGTTTGAGGAAGGAATGGTGAGGTGTCATCTTATGCTTTGAACTAGCAAGTGATTGTAGAATTTACTAAACCCAATCCTGACTAGTCTTATGCCTGCCTCTTTCTTCTTTTTCTGAGTTGAGAAAGCTTTACTGAATAGAAATATACAGCGTAAAACATCATTACAGTAGAAAATCATGCAAAGGGGCATAATGCAGAAGATATAATAAAACCAATATAAAGAAGAAAAAAAATGCAAACCCCAAAAGGGTAAATGAACTGTACCAAGAATCAGAGCTTTTAAGGGTATTTTATCATAAGGGAGGGGGTAGGGTAGAAAAAGGAAAAGGGAAAGGAAAAAAGGGGGAGCAACCTAGAAAAGCAAAATCAATACTTATAGTTTCCATACAACAGTAAGAGAGAAAGAATGAGAATAAAACCAATCAGGAAGCATGTCTGGAAAGAAACTCAGTTAGAGGTGACCATAATAAATCTTTTTTGATTAATAAGGGTACAGTGGTGGCAAAAGCACAATCAAGTCTATGATGGTGGCATAACAAATTCCACCAGGCCTTATAGGAAATCTTTGAAGTATCCTTCCAGTTGGTAGTGATTATTTGAAACGAGATTGCCATAAATAAATCAATACATTTACGTACATTGCAATTAACATTCCATACGGGGGAAGACCCACCCAAGAAAATATGCACAATCACAAAGGGAATAGCAGTAGATAAAATGTCATTGAGTGTAGACCAAATGCGAGACCAAAGTGAATTAACCAAAGGACACTGAAAAAACATATGAAGGAGATCACTATTGTCACATGAGCATGACCAACGCTTTTTTGAGACAAGTCATTTGAATTTATGTAAATCAGAAGGCGTGTAAAAAAGCCTATTGTAAAAAAAATAAAAAGTCTATGTGGTGCTGGCAGAACGAGAAACTGTGTATTTTAGACCAAATGGAGTCCCAAACTTGTAGAGAAAATTCTTGAGATAAGTTTGCCTCCCATAAAAGCTCGAGTTTAGATTTGAGCCTCTCAGTAGTGGGATGAGAAAGCAGTTTGTAAATGGCCGAAGATCTAAAAGAAGTAGAAAAACCAGGCAGAAGAATGAGAGGGGATGCAGCAGTGGGAGGGGGATTGTTCAGAAGAATAAGAGAAGATAGGGTGTGAGTAAGTGAGAGGAAATGGTCTAAATGCGTGTTTGAGAGATTGAAGGAGACACATAAGTCCTGAAAAGATCTTAAAGAGTTGTCTTTGAGCAAGTGGTCGTAAGTAATGAAACTTGTTGTACCAAATCGGGGTTAACAAGTGAAGATTAGTGGATGAGAGGAAGGAGCGAAAAACTGAAAGCACTCGTGCCTTGGAGTGCTTAAAGATAGGGGTAATGAATCTTTTTGGAGGTTGAGATAAGCGAGTAGCGGTAAGGAAAGAGAAGGGAGCAAGTTGTGCAAGTTCAATAGAGATCCAGGCTGTTAAAGGGGGAGAAGATAAATCTGTAAGAAAGGGCCAGATTTGTTTTAGTGTGAAGGCTGAATGAAAACGAGAAATATTGGGAAAGTTGACCCCACCGAAATTCTTGGGTTGTTGGATGCAAAGGAGAGAAACCCTAGCTTTGCGATAGTTCCATAAAAAATGTAGTTAAGAGGCGATTGATGGTTTTCAAAAAATAATGTGGAAGGGAACTAGGAAGCATAGAAAGATAAAAATTAATAACAGGGAGTAGCATCATTTTAATAGTTGGTAGTCTTCCCCACCAAGATAGAAAAAGGGGGGACCAACTATCGATAAGTGAGGAGGTTTTTTTAAGTATTTCCTTAGGATTAATTTTTTTTTCCCTTTATTTTTTGTATTTTCCAATTAAGCACAATGTATAGACAGTGCAACACAATTCCTATATAATTAACAGACGTTAAAAAATAACTAAGCATTACAAAATAACAATAGAAAAGACATTACAGCACTCCATCTAGATCCGATACAACAAAATAAATCACCCAATACACACATAAACAATCCTAAAAAAAAGAAATTACAACTATAATTAATACGCATTACAGTGCTTCAAAACTTGATCCAGCCAAGCAAAGCAAATAACCCAATACATGAGCATTCCTAAAGATGTTACCCAGAACCATATCTTCTCATGACATCCCAAATCCAGCCCGCCACCTACTGATGGGTTCCCAAATTCCTAACCCCAATTGCCTTCCTCTCCTGCCTTTCCTTGCATATATAGCTTTTTCCAAGTTATACGCTGCCAATAGATTAGCGAGCCATACTTGCATACCTGGTGGGTTGTTATCCAACCATGCCCTTGCTATACAGAGCCTATATACAGCCATGGCAACAAATAGGAAGTCTCTCTCCAGAAAGGTATCCTCAGCAACTATTCCCAATAATATTTGGGCAGGTTTAAGAGTGATTTTCAAATCTAGGGATAAGTCCAAAAATCTCTCTATATCATTGATTAAAAAATGAAGCTGAGGACATAAGGCAAACATGTGTACTATGTCAGCATCTAGTGAATTACAGCGTGGGCACGAAATCCCCGTAATGCCGCCCCACTTCGCTATTCTGGCTGGGGTGTAATAGAGTAAATACAGAGTTTTGTAGTGTTGTGACTGCAATGGCGCAGAGCAAAGTATCATTCTTCCTAAGTCCAGTGACTCCTGGAACCATCCAACTTCTCCATCCAATTTCTCTGCCCACTTACGACCATACTTGTCCCTATCGTCCTGCTTTATTTCTGAGAGGCTTGCATAAAAGCTACGTATTGAGCGATCTCCCCCTAGCCAAATCTTCTCCATAATGTCCACCCTATTAAACCCGGTCTTCCCACCTAGCTCCGTCCCCAGAAAACTCCTTACCTGCAGGAATTTGAAGAAATCCTGTCTATCTAATCCAAACCTCTCCATTAACTCTGTAAACAACACAAAACCCGCCGAATTCATCACATCCCCTACCTGAACAATCCCCTTCGCTGCTCAACCCTCCATCGTCCTGTCCCCGAAGATTTCAGGTGGAAAAGACCTATTTTTCAACAACCTTGTATACCAATTAAATCTACTGATACCCACTTTCTTCATAAGAGCAGTCCAAATCTTAATTCCAGCTTCCACTGTCTTGAATCTAGTTCTTTTATAGTACCCAAACTCTGTACAGGTTAGAAAACAATTTTCCACCTCCTCCCCCAAAACTGCTGCATAAACCCTATCAGAGCTATCCGTCGTTCTCTAGTCTAGGCTTGCCCCTCCAATCAGCCCTTGGAGGTATTGAATCGCGGCTGCCAAATAATATAACCTGAAGTCAGGTGCTCCCCACCCACCTCTCTCTCTAGGAAGGGTCATGAACCTATATGCTCTACGGGTTTTACCCTGCGCCCATAAAAATCTGTTAAGGGTAGCTTCCAGTGTATTAAACCATTGTACCTCGAAAAAAAGGGGGATTGCCCTACACAAATATAAGAATTTGGGCAATATTAACATCTTAATAACATTCGTACACCCCACTAAAGAGAGATGTAAATTATTCAGGCGTTCCAAATCCAATTTTACCCTACTCATCAAGGGAGACATATTCCTCTGCACCACAGTACCCACATCCGCTGAAATTATCACCCCCAAATATACCGCCGAGCCCGCAACCCTTTGATCCGTACACCCCACAACATGTTGGTTACAAACTATTTGGGTCTTAGCCCTATTTAGACTATAGCCCGAAACCTGTCCAAAATTAAGAGCCTCAGCTTCAAACTCTCTAATAGCTCCCTCTGGGTTAGACGTCAAAACAGCCACATCGTCTGTGTACGCCAAGGTTTTAGCCACGCAGCCCTTCAATCTCATTGGGGGGATCGCCTGATTACCTTCCAACGTACGCAAAAAAGGATCTGGTTCCTCTTTCTATCTTCACTGCCGCCGAGTGTCCTCTGTTGGCCCTAATTCTGGCGCTAGGGTTCTTATGTAGTGTTTGCAGTGCTTTAATAAACTGCTCCCCTATACCATCCCATCTTAAAGTTTGCCATAAATATTCCCAGGAGACCCTATCAAATGCTTTCTCAGCATCCAGAAACAGTGCCGCCATAGGGTCTCCCAGGATACCAGCAGCGTCGAACATTGTAATCACCTGCCTTGTATGCGCTGTAGTACCTTTGCCGGATGTATGACGTTACAACGCATACTATTACAACTACCTACCGTTACAACGCGACCATTACAACGCATTCCATTACAACGCATAGCGCTTTGAGGTGCTGGATAGTGGTAAGTATAATTTACTATTCTAACTCCAGTCCCCGTGGACCCTAGGGAAGGTGTTGGATAGTAAATTATACTTATTCCCTATCCTAGAGCGCCCCCCAGCGCAATGCGTTGTAATGGTATGCGTTGTAAAAGTCGCGTTGTAATGGTAGTGCGGAGTAAAAGATGCGTTGTAACGGGTGTATACCACCTTTGCCTGGTATGAACCCATGCTGTGAGCATACTACCAGATTCTCAACAACCCCTGCTAATCTCTTAGCCAGCATTTTCGAATAGGCTTTGGCATCCGCATTCATCAGAGTAATCGGTCTATAAGACCCTGGTTGAGTTGGGGGTTTCCCTTTTTTAAGATTACAATGAAATCAGCTCCGCCCCATGAGTCAGGTACTGCCTCCCCAGTTTGTGCTAGCTTCATAACCCCAAACATATCAGGCCCCAGAGCATTAAAGAAAGTTTTATAAAATTCAACCGGAATCTGGTCCGGACCCGCTGCCTTTCCAGGAAAGAGAGTGCTTAATGCCGTTAATAACTCCTCCATCTGAAAGGGTAGGTCCAGCTCCTCCTTATCTTCCTCCACCATACCTGGCGGGATAATGCCCCTTAGATAACTTTCAATCTTCTCTACCTCTCTTAAGCTGCCCTCCTGCTATAACTGCGCATAGAACTACCTGAACACTTCCCTCACTCCTTCTGTATCTTGGATATTAACTCCCTGCTCATCACTGATTTCCATTGTATCTGCAGCTGCCAATTTCTGCCTAGTGCGGACAGCTAGCAAGTGTCCCACTTTCTCACTGAACTCATATGCCCCCTCTTTCCTAGTTAAATAGTTGTCTGCTGCTTTTTTAGCTATATGTTCTGTTGCTGTGGCTTTTAATTAAACATTTTTAAGTAGATGTTGTTCTAATGAAAGCTGATCTTGTATAGCTACTCCCAGTTTCTCTTCTACTTTCAGTAATTCTCTATTTATCTCTTTAATTCTGTCTTTTTCTTTTTTCTGGGATGAGAGTACAAAACTCTGGGTCTCTCCCCGAACCCCTGGCTTAAAGGTATCCCAAACCACCCCTGGTGGTGCTGTACCTCTATTAATATCCCAAAACCCCTTGATCCAACCCTCCATATACCTCCTATACCCCTCATCCCTCAAAAGTGCTCTTTCAAATGTCCATTCTGCTTCCTTCCTCACCCCTTGGCCTATCTTGATAGTTAAAATAACCGGGCTATGATCCGACACCACTCGTGGTTGTTTTTCAATCTGCGCCCCCCCATCAAGGAGCCCGAGATCAGAAAATAATCCAGCCTAACAAGCACTCTATGGGGAGCTGAATAAAATGTGCTGGCATCTCAATTTGGAAGAATCTTAATCCATGGATCAGTCAACGAGTTGTGGGCAACTAACTCTACTATAGCACTATAGGTTTTCTTTTTCCTACCTGCGTAATGACCACCTGCCTGCAAGAATGAACTCGAGGGATCATGTATATTAAAATCCCCACAAAGTACAATTGGTTCTGACCACTGTGTTAACTCCGTATCCAAATAATGAAAAACCTCTGGATCGTCTTCCGTTGACCCATAAACTGTAGCGAGGGTGAATTTATCACCTTTAAAACTTAGTTCCACAATCACCCATCGACCCCACTGATCTTCTTCCTTCCTTATTACCACCACATCCCTACTTCTACCTAAAATTTCTACCCCCCCTGTTTCTGGACCCTTGTTTAGAATTGGCCAATACCGCAAACCCTAAATGCCCCAGAAGGTAAAATGTAGATGCCTCCACGTGTGTTTCTTGCAAGCATACTAAATCTAATCTCAGCAATCTCAAAAGTGCAGCGACCCTAAGCCTTTTAGCAGAGTCGTTCAAACCACAAACGTTTATAGTGGCAATTCTACAGCTCATTTAAGGAAGATCATACATTTCCCCTGGTCTGAGAAGCCATACATAAACCGATGCTTCAAATTCTTACTAATGTGCTGAATTAACCGAATAATGTGTGTGTTACACTGTCCAACCCTGTGTCGTACTAAACACTGTACACCTTTTCCTCTATGTTTTTTATTCCCCCCTGACCCCCTTAACTCACCCTGTCCCACCTTCCCCTCCCTTCCTGACCCACCCCCTCCCCCCCTTTACAGGCAAATAGGTCCAAGGGACCTATGTGTGATCGCTGCAGACCGTGGCTGTCGCTAACCACCCCCCGACCCCCCCATAAACCCCTATATTCCCCTGTATCCCCCATGTGCTATCCTCCCCTTTCCCATTTTACTTCTCATTTTCAATGCTCTGTGCTCCTTTTAATGTATAAGCCAGTAGGATAGATTTAAAAGCTTCAGCCATTCTTTTGCTGTTTGAGCTCTTCCAAGAACTGCTGAGCCTTAACCTCTGACCAAAACATTAGCACCTTCCCTCTTACGACCACCTTCAGTCTTGCTGGAAATAACAGGGACGCCTCAGAGCCCACTGCCTGAAACGGTTTAATAAGCTGCCTCAGCCTCCATCTCCTCTCTACCGTCACGTGGCAGAAATCCGGTCTAGTAAAGAAGGTGGTCCCCTCAAATGTTCGTCTATTATCTGGCCTTGCCTTTTTCAAAAGTTCTTCTCTGAAGAGGTAGTTACCTACATAAATCAGGATACCTCTAGGGAGAGGTGCCTGCCCCCCCCCCCACCCCTGGCTTTCTTAATTGTGAATGGGAATCTGTGGGCCCGTTGAACCTCCTTTTCCCACTGCCAATCGGATTCCGGAAATGCTCCCTTTAAAAGATTTACCACAAACTTTAAAGCATTCTGTCCCTCTGTCCCTTCTTCCACTTCCAAAAGGCGAATGTTATTCCACCGCTGGCGGTTTTCACATTCCTCCATCTTCCAAAGCAAGTCTTCCGCTATCTTTTCTTGGTTTCCTTTAAAGTCCTGCCAGGCTTCCACCTCATCCTCCAGTCTCCCTGTCCTCTCCTCCACTTCTGTAACTCTGCTTACAATACCATCGTAAAGTTTGTTGACTTTCTTCAGTGTATTATGGATTTTTTTCTTTGCGTGCCTTGCCCTTCAACTTTCAGCTCCAGCCTCCCCCTGAATCTGCTTTAAAGTACTAGTGATCATGTCAAAGGGGGCTTGTAACTGTGCTCGGAGTGGAATTGCATCAGAAACGACTCCACCTGTGTCCCTTTCTTCCACATACGTCTGCGACGTCGCTGAATAATCCCAGGGAAGTTTCTTTCCTCCCCCCACCGGGGATCCCAGTCCTTGTCCATGCTTTCTTCCCTATACCCTTCTCTTTTTCTGAGTACTTTCCTTCCCTGATGAGCTCGAACCTGAAGTATTCTCTCCATCCTCCTCAGTGTCAGACTCACTCATTAGCGACTCATCCGTGTCCTCATTAACTGAAAAGAAACAGTCTCCTTCAACTGAGTCTTCCGCCCCTTCAGTAACCTCAACAAACTTTGATGATTTGCCCTTTTTCGCCAGGCTAACCATGCTGCCCCATGAATTTCCAGCTTTCATTTCAGCCTCGACCTGCATAGGGGCTTCAAGCATATCGGCATTCCCTGCAGCTTTAGTTTTTATTACCGTGAATCCTGCTTTATCGTGAGGTTGGCTTATCAACATCCCAGCCTGCTTATCGCTGTAATCCTTACCAGCATTCACACCCACCTCTAAGTCCTCAGCAGTCTCATTGTCCTTCCCCCTCCTCGCTCCACCAGTTCTAGCCCTGCTTCTGCCTTCTCCGCCATCACCGCCGTCATCGCCGTCTGACCCAGCGAGTAATTGTTGCCTGGCAACCAAAGCAGCATCTGCAGGAGCGTCCACCGCAGCGTCCTCGAGGACGCCTCTGGTACATGCTGATCCCCCATCGGGCTGCAGAGAGTTTTTTGGGGTAAACGCCTCGATCAAGGTAGGCTGCCTCATACCCATATCTTTGTTCTTGCCCGGGACACCCGCTGCCTGAATGTCCGCGTTAATTATACTTTCTTTGGTTGTTTCCACGGGACCGCTCTTGGACCGTTCTTGTACCGGCATCGGCGCCTTGCCGCGCGTCTCTGCCTTTTTTACTTTAGGGGTTGGAACTGGGGCAGTGGATTTCCGTATAGCCCCCGATGCCCTCTATAATCCAGGTACTGCCTCGGTTTTCCCAGGGTCCGCATTCTGCTTCTGCTTGCCTGCAGTGGGATCCTGCTGCGGTTTACTCTTTTCCCTTTCTGGCCTCAAAGGTAGCGGCGGCGGCATCTTCTGCACCTGGTCTCCAGCACACTTTCCACAGAAGCGGCTTGCTGCTTTCAGTCGCAGCCAACCCAAAACAAATCTTCTGCTGACAACCTTCCTCACAAACGAGCACCCCAACAGGCTTATACGAAGCCAGATTTCAAACGCCATCCGGGGAACAGGGATTCATCCTAAGTATCAGCCTACAGGGGGTATAGCCGGGAGGCAGTCAGGAGCGACTCCTCACCACAACCTGTCAGCGACCATCTTGCCTCATTTGATAACCTCCTTAGAATTAATTTTAACGATTTCTCTAATAGTATTAGCATACAGAATACCTAAACATTTGAAATACCTGGGATTCCATTCAAAACCAGATCCCTCAAACATATGAGAAAGACAAAATTTATTGAGGGGAAGTACTTCAGATTTGTCAATGTTGAGCTTATAACCAGAAACCAATGAATAGTCATGAAGCAAAAAAAAAGGTGCAGGTAAGGAAGTGGCTGAATTGGAAATGTAAAGTAAAATATCATCAGCGTAAGCAGTAAACTTGATTTCAACATTCTGATAAAGGAAACCAGAGTAAGAAGTTGACCTTTATATGTTTTCCAAAAAGGGTTCTAGTGCAAGAATAAAGAGAAGGGGAGAAAGGGGACAACCTTGCCAGGTTCCTCTTTAAAGAGAAAAGTATCTTGATTGTGATCCATTAACCCAAATAGAAGTCAGGGGAGCAGAATATAATAGTTGAATATACTTAATAATGGGGGGAATAAACCATGCCATCTGAGTGCTCCAAACATAAAATCCCAACTGACCCGATCACAAGCTTTTTCAGCATCTAGAGTGATAACAGCAATGGAGGAGTCCGTTTTTGAAGCAAGATGTATGATATTAAGCAGAGTTCTTGAGTTATCAGTAATAGACCTACCTTTGACAAATCCAGATTGATATATGTTAACTAGATCAGGTATTACTGTATTGATACAAATAGCTAAAATGATTGCATATATTTTACAATCTGTGTTTATAAGAGAAATGGGCCGATCATTTTTACAGAGGGAAGGATCTTTATCCTTTTTAGGAAGTAGACAAAGCATTGCCTGCGTAAAGAACCTCTAGATTCACCTGTGACAAGGAAGTGATTGATTAAAGTAAGTAGATGTGGGACTAAGACACTAAAATGAAGATAAAAGCGCACCGTAAAACGATCCGGGCCAGGTGTTTTATCGTTTGGAAGAAGAGTGAGAGCAGTAACTATTTCCTTCTCTGAAATGGGAACATCAAGGGAGGTAAGTTCTACAGATTTGTCAGGAGATTTAGGAATAGATTGAAAAAAGAGTCAATTTGCTCAGGAGAAGCATTACATTCTGGAGTGTAAAGGGAAGAGTAATATTGAACAAAGCAATCAAGGATTTTATCATCAGTGGACTGGGAGACACCCTGATAATCTTTGATGGTAACAATCTTGGATTTTTGCTTTTTAATTTTAAGATAGTTCGCAAGTGATTTGCCTGCCTTATTACGTCCACCATACATTTTAGTTTTAAATTTAAGAAGTTGGTTAGAACCAGATTCCCAGGAATGTTTATTATATTGCATTTTCGCTTTGAAGAGAGAAGATAATGTTTCGGGAGATTTAGTGGTAAAATAAAGGTGTTCAAGTTCCTTAATTTGTTGAAGGATTTGAAATGATTGCCTGAAGGCCTTTTTTTCCTTTCGGGAAACAAAGTCTATAACTCGGCCTCTAGCAGTAAACTTAAAGGCATCCCAAATAAAGTGAAAGACTGAGGCAGTGCTAAGATTGTTACGAAAAAATTCATCCATAAAGAGTGTGAAGTGATTAATGAACTGGGCATCAAGAAGTAGTGAATTATTGAAACACCAGCGGCGAGAGGCAGAAATGGGGGAGGGTAGTCCATATCTAATATGACAGGGGCGTGGTCTAAAATAAGAATAGACCCTATTTCAGAATTAGTCATAAATTGAAAGGCATAGTGTGAGAGAAAACTATAAGCAATACGGGAGTGTGATGCATATACTGGAGAAAAAAATGAAAACTCAAGGGAGTCAGGATGGGATATTCTCCATGAGTCTATAAGGCCTCTGGAAGATATGGATCTGTGGAATGATTGTTGCATCTTATTGGGAACATATTGTGCTTGTGATTTCGATCCAGAAAGGGATCCATGAGTTGATTATATTCACCACCTACTATCAAGTCCTCAGACACATTAGAGGAGAGAAGTGAAGAAAAAGTCATTCCAAAAAGTTAAATCAATGCCATTAGGGCCATATACATTACAAAAGGAAAGATGAACATTGTTAACAATACTATCTAGAAACAACCATCTACCTCTAGAATCATGAATTTCATTTTGTACTTGAACAGTCAACGATTTATGAAATAAAATGACAACACCATTTTTGTTATTAACTGCAAGGGAGCAAAAAGCTTCTCCTATTCATTGTTTACGCAGCTAAGATACATCTTGCAAAGTGAGATCTGTTTCCTGCAAAAAAGCTACCTGACATTTCAATCGAGCCAGGTGAGACAAAACATGTTGCTTTTTAACAGGATTTTGAATACCCTTAACATTCCATGTGATGATGCGAAGCTCACTCAGTGAAAAGAGAGTAGGAAAATAGGCTACAGATAATTAAGAGAGAAAAGAAGAAAATAGAAAAAATATGAACAGGTAATTAATAAGTAAAGAGCCCATAAAAGATGAAAGGGATAAAGAGATCTTCTCTGCAGCCACCACAACTGTAAGACCCAAAACAAAGCAGAAAAGCAGTAGAAGTTAATAGGGCATAGTTCAGGGGAAAAAGGAGAGTGCATTAAAAGGTAAGGAAGAAAACTGTTGCCAAGGGGAAAGAGATACAAAAAAAAGATATAACAATCATTGGAATTGTTAAAATTATAAAAAGGTTCCTGAGACAAGGAACCAGTGTAAACAAGTCCATTTATTAACCATCCACTCTTCTCACTGGAGAGTGTCCCAACATTCCATGGCAAGCTTCAGGGCAGGACGTACCAACTGGGTCAGAGGGGAAGGGGTGGATGGGACGTACCATTTAGGCAATTAAGTTACAACACATCTCCCTTCCATAGGGTGACACAGAGTAAAAACTGGACCCCACCGCAGTGGGATAAGATTGTAACATAGCATATAAAGGAAAATGAACGGAACACAGGACATACTCAAGCACATTTACAAATCTTGTCAAAACTCCACCATTGGCCATTCTCAAGTTGAACCACATTCTTAAGCACTTTGGCAATTTTACAAGGCATGTAATATTTACTTTGGGTGGCTCCCATTTTGAGGTTCTTCTTGACTAGTACAATGTCACCTACTTCCCACTTGGAATCCTTCACCCCATGCTTAGTGTCATACCACCGCTTGTATCTGTCTTGGTAGAGTTGGACTTTCTCTGCCCCTGCTTCCCTGTCCACTACTCTGGGCTCACCCCCACTCAGCCAACTAGGATTCAGCTTGGTGCAGGGTTCTCGTCCTTGCAGTGCTACAAAGGGTGAGATGCCCGTGACTTTATTAGGGGAGGTGTGGTAAGCCCACAGACACCTTCTAAGGGACTCTTCTATATCATGCCAATTGGATATGCTCCTTGATGATTCTGTTTGCCCGTTCAACCAGACCATTGGCTTTCGGGCAGTATAAAGCTGTGGTTTCATGTTTAATGTTCAAGCCCTTGAGGAAAACTGCACCCCATTATCTGTAACCAAGGCCTCTGAAATTCCTTCCTCAACAAATATGTCGTTCAAGAACTCGACCGCAGTCCTCGAGGTGACAGAGTGGACAAACTTCTGCTTGATCCAATGGGTTGTATAATCGATTAAAACCAGCATGAATCTCCTTCTCTCTCCTAGTTCTTGCATGGGCCCGATAATGTCCATGGCCAGTTTGCTCCATGGTTTGGTTGGTACTTCCACTGGAGACAATGGTGCTTTATGTACTGTCTTTGACTTGTCGCTTTTAGCACACGCCCCACAATCCTTAACAACTTGCTCAGTCATGGCATCCATCCTGGGGAACCAGAAACTGGATCTGACTCTTGCTTTAGTAAGGCTGCACCCTAGGTGGGCTTCATGTGCCAAGACGATTACCTTCTTCCTGAGGCCCTTGGGAGGAACCACCCTATGATTACGATAGATCCTGTCTTTTATAAGGCTTAGTTCATTTCTCACTTCCCAGTACTCTTCTATGCTAGCCACAAGTTCACTCTTCTTGCTCGGCCATCCTTTCTCCATGTATTCTTTCAGTGCATTTATTTCCTTGTCTTCTTTTGTCTCTTTTTCCCACTCTTCTTCCGTGATAACAGGCGTCTCCATCATTAGTATAGGACTGTCAATGGCTTCTTCCTTTTCCCCCACATCCGGTAACGGTGACCTTGATAGGAAGTCAGCAATCTTATTCTCCTTTCCAGGCAGGAACTCCACTTTGAAGTTATAGTGCTCCAGGCCCAAGATCCATCTGCTGATGCGAGGAGTACAATTCTCTAAACCTTTCACAGAAAAGATGAAGGTGAGGGGCTTATGGTCAGTCCGGATGGAGAACCTCAAACCCCACAAGAAAAACTTGAAATGTCTGACAGCCCAGAAACAGGCCAGGGCCTCCCTTTCGATTACGGAGTAGTTCTGTTCTGGGTTTGTGAGACTCCGGGAGGCAAACGCAATGATTTTCTTCTTTTTGCCATCTTTTTGTATCTAAGTTGCACCCAGGCCCTTGTTGGAAGCATCTGTGGCTAGGATGGTCAAAAGTTCCCAATGCTGGGGAGGTTATCAATTCCTCTTTCAGTGATTTTACAACATCATCATGTTCTTTGTTCCATAGGAAATCCTTGTTCTTCTTCATTAATTCCCTCATGGGCTCGCACTTGGCAGCAAAATTGTCCACGTACTTTGACATGTACTCTAAAAGCCCTAAGAAGGACCTTAGTTCTTCCTTGTTCTTTGGTCTGGGTGCTTCCTTCACCGCTTGGATCAAGTTGCCCTTTGGTCTGAATCCACCTTCTGTAATCTTGTGGCCTAAATACTCGACTTCTTTAACTTTTATTTTAAATTTTTTCCTTCTTCACAGTCAGGCCTGCCTTCATATGTCTGCTGAACACCTGTCTCACAACACCATCATGTTCTTCCTCAGTTTGGCCATATACTAGGATGTCGTCCTGGAAACACATGGTGTTCCCCACTCCTTCCAGTATCTTCTGCATCACCTTCTGGAAAATAGCTGCTGCCGACGCTAGGCCAAACGGCATCCGTTTGAACATGTATGCTCCCACCGGGGTGATGAACGCCGTGAAGGGCCTTGATTCTGGATGGAGTTCAATTTGATGATATGCCATGGACAGGTTGATTACACTGAAGTACTTAGCTGGATCCATGGTACACAGCATTTCATTAATTATGGGTAAGGGATGTCTTTCCACCCATATATTGTCATTGAGGCTGCGCAAATCCAAACAGAGGCGAATACCCTCCCCATTGGCTTTGGCCGCGATAACGATCGGAGCCAACCACTCTGTGCAGGTTACTGGTTGTATTATATCTAACTCACAAAGTTTGCGCAGTTCTTCTTCAAGGGGTACTTTCAACTTGAGGGGTACAGGGCGTAGTTTATGTACAACTGGTCTAGCATTATATTTCAACTTAATTCTGTGTTGGAACATGTGCAAGCAACCAAGCACGTCTCTGAATAGTTGACCAAATTCCTCACAAATGTTTCTACTTCCCCGGGACCTGTCAGTGAGCAACACTTTTTCAATACTATTGGGATCTAGGATGATACCCAGCTCTTTTTGGTGAACCCAACCCAGCAGATTGGATCCTGATTCCACTACATACACTGGGCCAAAAGTTTCCCTGTCCTTAAACCGTAGTTGAACATTTTTTATGCCCACCAATGGTATTGTCCCCTTATCATACCCTGTGGGAGAAATGTCAGGCATTTTCAAATGTTCCACATTACAATTTTCCATGGACACAATATCATCTTTGTTCAGCAAGGTGTAAGGAGAGCATGAATCTGCATACATTTCAACTCATTGGCCATCAAGGAAAACATCACATTTGGGGTAAATAGCATTTACAGTTCCATCTATATCTTTTACCTGCAAAATTATTTTCTCGCATCTTTGTTCTATGCACTTCACCTCCCTTGCTGCACTCTTCTCCATATTTTTACCATCATATCTAGTATGTTGTTCACCATCTCTGCATACTCTCGCAAAATGCCCTCTCCTATTACACCTTTTACACGTGACGAACCTGGCAGGGCACTGGTAAAAGGTTGCAAAATGGTTATTGCTGCCGCACCTGTAGCACTTGGGTCCTTTTTCCTTAGTTTCTCCTCTCACCCTGTAATTGTCTTTTGACCTTATCTTACATATTTCTTTACCATCTTCTTCATCTTTTACTGAGGCAACTTCCTCCCCATTAGGTTTCATCTCCTTAATACATCTAGCTGTGTGTTCTACAGACTTGGCTATTTCGATGTCTTCTCTTAACCCTGGGTTCCTAGCTAGCAACTTCTCTTGTATGCGTGGGTTATTGGTACACCTGATGAGTTGATCTCTTATAAGGGAATCAGTTAAGTTAACAAACTCACACAGTTGTGTTAATCCCCACAATGCAGCAATGACATTTTGAACAGACTCTTGCTATCCTTGGCTTCTTTTGAAAAACTTATGACGTTCCAACGCTACATTCACCTTGTCCCCAAAATGTTCCTCTAACTTTACCATAGTTTGCTCATACACATCCACCCCTGTTTCATCTGTTCCCTCCTGATCTAACATAGGTAGTGACTCATAGACTTTGCGCCCTTGCCTACCCAAATTGTGCAATAAAATGTGTTTTTTCCTTTCAGGCTTGTATATTTCCCCTCCAATAGCTATTAAATACGATTCAAAGAGTTTCATCCACTCTTTCCAGCTGATTTCTGGTTCACCTATATCATTCAAGAAGGGTGGGGGTTGGCTCATGCTTGCTGCCGCCATGGTTGACCTCTTACACAAAGGAAATTTATTCCTAAATAACCACCACCAGCATAGGACTGTAAAATTTACAAAAAGAGCATAAAAAGGTTAAATTCTATTCAAAATTTCCTATATAAACATTTGATTTCTTTCAATGAGTTCTCAGCTTGGTAAAAGTGTTAGTACATAAATCTCCTTGGTTTCACACGGCCAGTTCAATTCACACACTGAAGCTCAAACTTGTGACAATGTCGGTACCAACACGACTGTTTACTTTCTTGAATAACCCTCAAAGAAACTGTACCAGACAGCAACCTGTAACCGATGGTTGGAAAGTTGTAATATTATTCCTCTCAGTCTACTGGCCCTTAGTTGCTGGTGCGCCGGGGCCGTCCGATGTATCTGGCTTCCTGTTGATCAGACGCACTGACAGGATTACCAGTCCCTTCAGTTCCCCGCTCCTGTCAACTCAGATGCAATGCCGATCCCGGCTGCCAGGCTCCTTGAACGGCGGACTTATGGAGACTACGCCAGCCTTTCTCTCCCTTATCGTCGCGCAGCCTTCAAAGAGAGTTCCTCCCACGCACCGATATCATAGGCACTCAGGGGCAACAGGACCGCGCAGCGCTCCAATGGGGAACCTGGCTCTGACGCCAGCCCAGTCAGGCACCAGGCTCACAATCAGGTAGGCTACCTGAATATGCCTTATGTTCCACCACACGGAACTCAAGTAAATGTGACGATGCCCAACTCCTCAACACTTGCAGCGCAGAAGCAACAGTCACGATGCTAAAATTCACATCAGCTAAGTTACACCATCTGTCTCTTATTTCGCTCCCAGTACACGGAGACAGATGACAGCTGGGGAACAACGCGCACAGTGTCTTGCAGGACGCCACAGAAAGCAGGCTGGTTCTCACCTCTTGAACTTGTTCTTCTTATTCACTCTAACTGCTTAAATTGAAAACGTATACTCCAGCCATACAGCATCCTTTCCAAAAAAATGTGCTGACCTTTACCATTAAAGTTCATTCCCTTGTTCGATTCTTCCCACACAAGTTCTTCCTCTTCCTCTTGTGTGAATGTATGGAGAGAGCACTCAAAGGGGAGATGGTTAACTTCTGCCACCTGCGCAGTTCCGTCGCCAGTGTTAAAATTATAAGAAGGTTCCTGAGACAAGGCACCAGTGTAAACAAGTCCAATTATTAACCATCCACTCTCCTCACTGGAGAGTGTCCCAACATTCCATGGCAAGCTTCAGGGCAGGACGTACCAACAAGGGTCAGAGGGGAAGGGGTGGATGGGACGTACCATTTAGGGAATTAAGTTACAACAGAAATACATTAGACTGATAAAGTAGATAAGGGAGAGAAGGCTGAAGGAAGTAAATGTGTTAAAAGGAGAAGGAAAAAAAACTCACTGAAGAGAGAAGAGGAGAAAAGGAAGGGAAGAAAAAGAGAGCAATGGGAGAAAAGGATAGAAAGTCGGGAGCAGCATCTCCCAAAAGGATGAAGAAAGAGAAGATGACGAGAAACCAAGGGGCTTTAGCCATAATAGTCAATGCAAGAAGAACCAAGACAACCGCATCACTGGGAGGAAAACGAGGACTGAGTCGACAATATGGAATTAGATAGGCAAGAAGGGATAAACAAGCCAAACAAGACATATTAGACAAGGAGACTATAATACAATGTAAAACAATGTAAAAGGGAGCTTACCAGGGTGTTGGGGAAAATAGCAATGGAAAACACCAGACTCGTAAACATACGACTGAAACATGCGGAAATCCATTGATCAGAACACAAGGTGAACCTGAAACAGACAAAAGAATCATATAACAATTAGCTGAAGTACAAGAAGATTACATTGATTGACCTGAAAAGGAAAAACAGGAGTTAAACTTAAACAATAATAGCGAAAGCAGTTAATGCTTGCTGAGTTCCATCTGCTCCTCTCGATGAGTATGGATGAACTTCCGAAGGTCAGCTGGATCATCAAAAGAAAAAGTTCTGTCTTTATAAGTCACTTTAAAGAAACAAGGATGTATGAGCCCATAGCTAGCGTTCATTGACTTCAAGGCCGGCCAAAGCTGTAAATATTCCTTGCGTCTATTAGCAGTGGGCTTGGAGACGTCTTGACTGAAGAAGATTTTATGGCCCGACAAGAACATCTGTTTGTGTTGTTTGGCTGCTGTAAGAACAGACATTAGGTCAGAGTATAACAGAAAGTAGGCAATGATACCTCTTGGTTTAGTGGATGCATTTCGAGGACCTAATCTGTGAGCTCTTTGAATGTTAAAATCAACAGGCTTTGGGAGACCAGCAATTTGCAAGACTTGAGTTTTCAAGAAAAGAATCATGTCAGAACCTTCTGAACCTTCAGGTATTCCATAAATTTGTAAATTATTGCGCCAATTACAATTTTCCAAATCCTCAGTGGATTTTTTCAGTAAGTTAACTTCCTTAGTGAGAGTCTCAACGTTTGCCATGACGTCCTGAGCATCACTTATCTTTTGCTCAACATCAGATAATCTTATGTCCCGGCCAGACCATTTCTCCTCTTTGAAGAGTAGTAGTAGTCTCCGCCATGAATGGACGAATAAGTTGCAGTTCATCCATAATGTCTTCTAGCGTAATAGGAAGAGGAGATTTGGTCGCAGAAGAAGGGACTTTCTTTAACGTTTACTGTTAGTGCTGGGAGAATCCTTATGGCCCACAGAAGCAGACCCAGAGGCAATAAGTGATTTAGTGGAATGTGTGGGCTCCATATTGGAAAAATGAGAGAAAAAGCTGAACAAGAAAACAGGTCTAGACACAGGAGATGGAGATAGAGTCCAAAAGTGAAATAGCTGGTACAAAGAGGCAGACTAGCAGGAGGGCAGTGAGAGGGTGACCAAATGAAAAACAGAGGGGACCCTCATGGACATAAAAAGAACTAGCATCCTTCCAAGGGCAAGGCTAAACATTATAGCAAGTACCAGCCTGATAGACGTATATAGTGGCCTCTCAAAATAGACAAAGATGCAGGTTTAGCTTGTATTAATCAGTGCCATAAAAAAGAAAATGAGTCATGTATGCAAAAAAAGACAATGTGAAAGTCAATTAGCACTCATTGTGACAGAGCCAGAGAAAAAAAGAAGGAACCAGCATGCATCAGTTAGAGCAAAAAACCAGCCGACAATATTGAGGACAAAAGTAAAGTAAAATGTTGTTGCTGTTTCTCAATAGTAAGAGCAATATTCAAATAAGCTCCATTTCATGAGGAAAACAGTAGTTGCGCAGCTCCTGATGCACAGAAAGGCGGAATGCAACTCTAACCGCCGCAATGTTAGCGGTATTATAGAGAAGAAAATGTGTGCCTCGTGAAAGTTACATAATTTAAGGAACAGAGCGTAGCAGCAGCTTGAAAGCAAAGTTAGTCAGTGCGCAGTCTGAAGAGAAAAGTTGAGCGCAGTATTGCCGTATGACAGAGTGCATTCGCGTCCGGTAAACACTCGAAATGGCAGCCGCGTGAATGAAGCACAAGCACCCATTGTTGCAAGACTGCCAAACGCACCTCGTTTAGCGTGTCAGAAGTCAAAACTCAGTCCACCATGTTCCAGGCTATTTCCAACATCGATAATCCTGGAGAAAGGCAGGAACAGGGGCAAAAAGTGATCCCTTCGCGTTTAGAAAGGCACCGACCCTGTAGAGCCTCCTCAGGATGCGGACATCTTGCAGCTGCCGCCGCACGCACCCCTCTTTCTTCTTTTTCTTACTGTAGAAATTTCCAACAGCTTTAAATCCAAAATGTCTATCAACTTCTCCATATGGAGGGCTCAAAATCTGCCCTAGCTACTCCCCTATGTGATTAGGCACTCTCCCATCAATCAGGGTTTTTTTGCTTCTCCCTCCTGCTCGGGTTGGAGCAAGAAAGTCTAGGGTGGCCCTGGAAGTGAAGGCAACACCTTATCAGAAAGAAAACTGCTGAGGATGCCATTTGTTCTGCCAGCTGTTATTGGCCCTTTCATGAAGAAGACCCAGTTATCTGGCATGTCACTGACAACAACCCTCATTCCTGGGCCAGCATCCCATTGTAACACTTGATTCATGCACTAAAGTGAAGCAGAGCAGTCCAAAGCCTATTTAGGGGAGCCGATGTGGGCTAGCAATCCCAATTTGCTGGCAAGCAACAACACTCAACATATAATTGCCCAGTCATTGCTTTTTCCTGTCAAAAAGGACAAGTACTTAATTTGTTTAAATCAAAATTATGTGCATGCAGGTAAATGAAAATACCTTTGGTGACACCTCATCTCACATTACATCCCTAGTGGGTCCTGAACTCTGTAATCACAATACAGTTTTCTCTACACTAGATGCAACATCACTATATCGGGCATAACATTAAAGGGCATCACCCAGTGATTGAGGCTGTAAAAATCCAAATTCAATGCAGACAGAATGCAAATAGAATGCTTTACGCCCCACACCCAAAGAAAATATCCTCCTTTAAAGATTGATAATGACCATCAAACACTGTTTAATGAAATTTTAAAACCTTGCCAGTACTTCCCAAAACTTAGGGTCTCATTTATGAGGCTTTGCCGTAGGAAAGACTACAGGATATACTGCTGCGGGCCCTATGGCAAAAGAAAAAGGCAGGAATCCACTGTATCTGTTAGATACGGAGCCTTCCTGTCCTTTTCCCCTAAGATGGCGCACAACGGGTTGCTGTGCACCAATGCAGGCACTTTTGCACCGTGGAGCAAGGGTGCCTTTGTTACAGGGATGATTATTTTTGTGCAGGAAGGGAAACATACCTGCAAAAAAATAATCACAAGAGGCATTTTCCTCTTCCTGTGTGTCCTGCAGAATGCTGCACACATAGAAATAAAAACTAGGAGAAATAAAGATTGTTCTCATTGTTTTGCCTCCTTTACACCTCCCCTGGGTAGTGGTAGGTTTTTGGCTCTGCCTCAGATTTATGATTTCTCGTAAACATGGTTCAGTGACAAAAAGCCATGTATTTTGCTGGAAATGCCCCCAGCAACACCCATGGAGTGCCTCCTTAAAGAAAACCGTGTTAAAGGGAACGATATTTACGAGGTAGCATTAAGCAAAAAAAATGGCTCAGTGCTGCCTCGTAAATATGGAGAAGGATGCACATTTGCAGTGACGTTCCGGCGGCGCAAGGGGCCTCATAAATGAGGCCTTAGTTTGTAAGAAGTGAAAGCAGTTCAAAACAGGACAACAACAATGTATTCTGGGACAACCGGTGTCATGATGAGTAGACTTACACTTATTTCCAATTTTTATCTGTACTATTTTGACAATCTCCTTTATAATGTCTGCTGATGATGTGTTGATGCCTACTGTGGCCAACGTTTACAAGACTTCTGTGCTTAAATTATGGTGCTGCCATAATTCTATAATGTCTTATGCTTTTCTGTGTTCATATTGGCAGAAGATTTAGGGCATTTCTCGGATATCCAAGGAAAAACTTTGCAGAGTGGGTTTCATACTGTAGTGCTGCTTTGTTAAATGCTGTAATTTTCTTCTATAGTTCTATTTATACTTAAGCACTTTTCAAACGTTTTAACCATAAAATGAAAATGGAATTCACTTTTTTTTTCACTGTATGCACATATCCGACCTCAAAAACCAAACGCTGCTTATCTTATTTCACAATTTGAACCCATGACCACCGGGGTTATGAAACTAGCGCTCTAAACAACCAGAGTTATCTTTTCCTAAGTATGCTTTAGGTAATTGTAAGTACCACCGAGTATGTACATATTTACTTAAATAGATGTGCTGTCAGCAGTGAAGGTGATTATTTCGCTCCTGACTCCCACGACTGCAATTTTCAGTTGGTAAAAATCAAGCTGAAACATACAGAATGTGTTAAAAAATAAGCATTAAGTGGCATGCATTTTTGCTAGGAAATTGTTTTCAGTCTGCCGTGAGCGTGCTTTAAACGTTGTTTTTCTCCAATGCTTTATCTTTCGTTTGTCCTTCTCTTCGCTGAATTTATTTATAGAATTCCTCATAAAGTTCCTGTGTCCCGACTTGCCAGAGTTATGAGCTATAAAAATATGCTAAAATATGCCTAGACGCTTCCAGGCATGAGACACAAAATAAATCAAAAGGTATACAAAAATAAAAGAAAACAGTGCTGATAAGGCTTATACAGTTTGGAGATTTACAACATTGTAGTAGAAACTGCTTAGAAAAGCTTCTTTGCAAGCATATTAGCTCAGCAAACTCTGAGCCACTAGAAGTATTCTGTGCTTTGAAAAGCCTCATAAATCTAGCCAGGGCACCAAACAAGATAGATTAACTGCCGTGCAATCTTTTCTAATGTCTTTGTTCATAAGGTCGATCACATTTCAACCCCTACCACAACATTTGCTAAAAGAAGATGGGATGTACGGTTTACTTGAATGAATTCCCTCCACTCCTGTCCTAGTATTCTGCTTTTGGGCATGTGCATTATTCACTAAAAAATACTCCCCCACAGTTCCAAACAGAAGGAAAAACATGATTGAAGAGGGTTGGCGCTAGAAAACGTCGAAGGGTAGCATTCGGGACCGATTCTATCTGCCTTGTTGATGGTATTACATATAGTTCTGTGATTTTTAAACCTCTCTTTTATGTGGAATTTAAAGCAAGGGTTTGAGTAATCAATGAAAATTTGACTTATGTAGAATCACACTTTTATGTTCCTGTTACATCAGCGATTACTGAGAAGTATATCTAGTGTATATTTAGTGATCAAGGCTACTATACAACACGGTCTGCCATCGTACTCTAAAGACACTCCTCCTAGAAGCAGGAATCCAAGAGAAGGCCCTTGACTGGACCATGTCCTTCCTCTCCGGCAGAACCCAGAGCGTCCACCTCCTGCCCTTCCGATCCGAGGCCACCGACTTCATCTGCGGCGCCCCCAGGGTTCATCCCTCAGCCCAACGCTGTTCAACGTCTACATGGCCCCACTCGCACAAGTGGCCCGCCAACACGACCTCAACATCATCTCCTACACCGAAGACACCCAGCTCATCCTCTCCCTCACCAAGGACCCGCACACCGCCAAAACCAACATCCATGAGGGAATGAAGGCCATCCCAGAATGGATGAAGAACAGCCATCTGAAGCTGAACTCGGACAAGGCGGAGGTACTCATCCTCGGACCCACCCCCTCAGCCTGGGACAACTCCTGGTGGCCGACCACACTGGGAAGAGCACCGACACCCACCGACCATGCACGCAACCTAGGATTCATCCTCGACTCCTCCCTCTCCATGTCTAAACAGGTCAACGCCGTCTCCTCCTCCTGCTAC
Organism: Lissotriton vulgaris; assembly: GCF_964263255.1. Taxonomy (NCBI): domain Eukaryota; kingdom Metazoa; phylum Chordata; class Amphibia; order Caudata; family Salamandridae; genus Lissotriton; species Lissotriton vulgaris. The sequence continues at coordinate 939,577,135 of NC_141696.1, forward strand.
AATACCCTGCGCATGCTCCGCAGGATCTAGAAGTGGATCCCGACCAGCAGCAGACTGGACTACAGCAACGCACTATACGCGGGAATTCCAGCCAAACACCTACAACGACTACAACGCATCCAAAACGCCTCCGCCCGACTGATCGTCAACGTCCTCCACCGCAGCCACATCACCCCCCACCTGAGAGACGTACATTGGCTCCCCGTCGACAAGAGGATTACCTTCAAGATCCTCACCCACGCACACAAAGCACTCCACAATGCCGGACCAGCCTACCTGAACAGCAGACTCAGCTTTCACACCCACCACCCGCCAGCTCCGCTTCGCCAGCCTTGCCCTCGTCGCTGTCCCCCGCATCCAATGAACAACCTCCGGCGGCAGATCCTTCTCCTACCTCGCAGCCAAGACCTGGAACACACTCCCTACCCACCTACGGCAGACCCAAGACCTACTCGCCTTCAGAAGACTCCTCAAGACCTGGCTCTTCGAGCAGTAGCGCCACCCCCACCCCTCAGCGCCTTGAGACCCTCACAGGTAAGTAGAGCTCTTTACAAGTACTCTGATTGATTGATTGATTGATTGACTATATAAATATTTTTAGGTCGATTTGACAAATTATTATTGTCTTTTTTGGCACCCTGCAGCCGTTCTTTAAAAAAAATATATATAGCAATTAGCATCTCTTTGCCCCGTTCAACAGTACATCTTGCATGTTCAGGCAACATGCTTATTTTATTCTTAATAAACAGTCTCCACGTGGCACTCTTTCGTACCTAATTTAAAAACGTAATCAAATGGTGACGTTCTTATTGTTCCAGAACTAATCGGGAGATCTGGGCAGCCAGCATACCTGTAAATATTTTCTAGAATTGCCTGCTAATCTTCCATAAGGTTTTCAGGCGACTTACCTGCCGCTCGTTAGCAAGTCTTTACAAAATACAAGTTAAGTGTAAACAGGCCGATTGCCAAAGGATTCACCCAGCACTCCGAACCAAAATGCAAGTGGGGCTGTATTTCAGAACAGGCCCCGGGGGCACAACACGCATTTGAGCCTGCATTGCGTCCCCCTGGGTCATGTTGCTATTACAGAAGGGGCTGCCTGTTTGCAGCCCGTTCTGTAATACTGAAAGCGCTGCAGCACAAGTAGCACCAATGCTTCCTCAAGAGGACATTCCCTCATTTGCACGGGGCGTGACCCCATGCAAATGAGGGAATCCCTTTGCCTCTGCTTCAAGTTATAGACGACGGTCAGAGGCAGAGAAGCTGTCAGGATGAACACTGATAGTGTGCCACCTAAATGTTGGAGCACTATCAGTGCACCCCCTGAAGGCAGCCCTCTGAAGGGAGGAGAGGGTGCCCTAAGGACCCCTCCACACATCCCTTTGCAGGCGGGTACAGTCACTCATTTCACCCACTGGCAAGGGAATCTCAAATCCCTCTTTAAAGTGAAGCCGGGTTGCTGCCTTCACAAAGAAATCTTGAATGCTTATCCCCCAGGGACAGCACAAGTTTGCAGCTGCCCTGAAGGAAGCGCATTCTACATGATAGGGCTCACTTTTCCACCTGGCACACCGGCTTAAAGGTGAATTGTGGCGCAAACCGGAAAAGTGCACCCTATTTATAAAAGGGTCCAAATGGATGGGCTCTTTGCCACATGTCAGTTTACTCTGTAACAATAGTACAAACTTTTCTAAAACTTGCTTTCATTTCATAAGTCATTGTTTTCAAGTGCTTTAGCCCAGGTGATGCTGCTGAAGTTATGCATGATTACCGATTTTTGGGGGAAAACAGGTGTTCTGATCACATGAATTCTTCTGGTAGCGCCCATTAACAAAACATGATACCTGCCCCCACAAGTACACACACAAGAGTTAATAACGCTCACACCTCTGTCAGTGTCACAATCTTTCTCTCCCCACAAAGCGAGTGTGCCTCTCCAAGTCTTCTATGGCCAAGGGTCGTGCCAGAAAACAGGAAACTGAACGCAATCCTCTCGTGGTTTAACCCCTTCGATGCTGGTGAAACAGCCAGCTTGCCATGGGCGTTACCTGCGCTACGCGGATGACGAGCTGGCTTTGTCACAAAAGCCGCGATTTTCAAATTTCAGCGCACAGCGGGAAAACCCGCTAGCGCGCATGCGGTTAATGTGCTAAAAGGATTATGGCTTAGATTCTGCTATTATTTTGTGCAAGGGTTTCATCACTTTCGTGGTGCAGCCCAATGCACAATACTTTTTGGCACTTACTTAGCACCTCAAAGTCACTTTGCGTAGCTTTGTGTGAGTTAGTAAATACAAAGTAACTCATAACTGCAGATAGCGCTGCCTTGGATTTTTACTTTTGCATTGGGTAGAAGTTACAAGGGTGGCACATGGGATTTTCCAACCATCAACCCATGTATTTTGATGCAAACCTAGAAATACAAAGACTTGCAAGTTGTCTGCCTGTCAGACAGAGGTGTAATGAGGAGAATTATCTTTATTTCTTCTCGCTACTTCCTCTGTCCATGTGTTCTGCATTCTGCTGGACACATAGCAGGAGGAGTATGCCTTCCTGCACAAAAGCCATCATGCCTGTAGCACAGGCGACAGCATGTTGCAAGGGTGCTGGTGACACACAGTCATCATCACTTATTTGCGCTGAATAATATGTTAATTTGCAATCTGTTTAACCAATGCCTTTATGTCGACATACTATTTTACATTTAGATTTAGTGGAATTAGTGATAGGTTTTTGATTTAGCTACAATTAAGATATATGCATCTTAGCATTGGAGTGGACCTGGGTGCCTAACTTCAGTTTTAAAAGAAACTTATTTTTGCTTGGTGTGCATAACTTTCTTTTTATTTCACAGACCAGATGCACAGTGTTCTCAAAAAAAATATGTTGGTTAGTTTGTGTATTGAAAGTCATGTTTGTCGCAGTTAATTGGCTGGACATTGCTTCTCAGCACCTTCGAGGAATAAAAGGCAGAGGAGTTGGATACGCCTTTGAGAGATATTGTGCAGGGCGCAAACATTAAAACAATCTAGCATTGTAATATCCGTGAAAAGGAGGCTAACTCCAAGTGCATCAGGATCACTGATTTTTGATTGTTTCTTAATACGGTAGGAACTGTGGGAGATGTATTTTCTTTTGAATCGATGCTGAGAGAGCGCAATTTGAATGAAATGTATATCGTAGCCACATTTAGACGTATATCTTATAAACGAAGGAATGAAATACATATCATAATGTGAATTTGACGACTATAGCATAAAGTCAACTAAAGTGATAACATGATATAGGAAATGTAAATGTATTTACTGTTAAACATGCATTAAATTTAGAAGGCCCGTATACATAATGGGCTAATGTAGGAAAGAGTAGAAATACTTGCGGATTGAAGAACGTGCAAGTAGAATTCATGTATTACGTGTGTAATTTTAAACGGAGAAGCGGCGAGGAAGAAATGTGTAGAACATGTATAAAACGATATAGCGAATGAGAATATGAAGTTATACTTTACGTAGTTTATATTCTATGTACAATGTATTCATATATATGTAACAGACTTTTGTTAAATACGAAAATGTATGTTAAAGGTTATACTGTGTAGAAGGCTTCGTGTAGGAATGTTAGAAGAGTTTAGGTCATTTGTGATTATAACCTGACTGACCAAGAGTTCGCAGGAGCGTAGTCAAATGTATGTAATTTAGTGGGTTTGTAACAGTCGTAAATAGCTTGATGTGAACGTGAGAGCCAAGAAGTCTAGCACTTGTTAGATTTAAGGTGACAACGTTGGACGAAGTTTATGGCCTGAACGTGATAAGAAGCGTTTAGAATTTGAGAGTTGTTTTGAGAAGTTCATTCACAGGACCAAGAAGGTTATATACATAACTAGAAAGACTAAAGTTCTGCTGAGGTTGTTGACATGTGCTCCGTAAATGTCAATTGTAAATTTGAATGAAGTCACCAACAAGATGATGAAGATGACATCTAAGGAGAAAGGTCAACTTAACGGACGGCGAAAGAGTGAAGCAATGGAAGAAGCCAGAAGCTGACATCATCGGGGAAAGTCCGTGGTGGGCGTCAAGGGGCGTTCCACCCACACTGTGATTGTGTATTTTAGGGACAGCACCCCGGGGAGAAGACAGCGAACAGCCCCGAGCAGATGCCATCATAGAGAGCTCGAGAGGGAAGATAGCAATTGGAGATTAGGAACAGCGAGACGAATTGCTCAGAGCGAAGGCAAGGGTAGATGCCTTGAGCAGATGCGCTGAGAGAGATCAGAGCGCAAGAAAGCAGTAGGCCGAGGACCCTTAGAGAGCGGATGGGTAGGCAGAGAGGGTACTGCTTCTGAAACTTAAGAATTCCTTTAGAGGCTAAAGAGAGTTTGAACTTCTTTGGGAGTCAAACTGCTGACACCTTTTTAGGGAAGAAAACTTGCGAAGTAGGGACGTCACATAGCATAGAGTAGGGACAGTTTAACTTGATTATTTTATCTTGCTGCAGATGACGCAGAAGGAACCACTTCACACCGAAGCTTTAATTGCGGATCTAGAGACTGATTTTGTATTTTGTATACTTTGAGATTTATTCTGTAAGGATTGTATTGCATTCAAATTAATCTTTATATAAAACTCTTAAACTTTATCAGTTGTAAGTGGTTCTTCAGAGTGGCGTCAGTTTATGGGGTTTATCTAACCTATGCGGGGTTTGTCTTTTACTCAATGACAGATAAAACTCGATCCAAAATAGATGAATGAGATAAGTTATTAAATTGATCATAAATTGATATCAAAATCTCATTCCCCGCAGTTGGTAGCAGAGTATGATGGTTATCTTCTTGAGGAAGATGACCTAGGTCAGGTTTAGTTTACCCCAAGGTCCCTAGTCATCGACGACCAGAAGAAGAATCCCAGCCGAAGACGGTGCTGATGGTGCGTCGAGAGAAAAGCAGCAGAGTCGGTCGAGAGTGAGTATAAGGGTCATGCGTTGTAAGATTGCGGTATTTTATGTTGTTCCTGTGTTGTAATGTCAAGCGGAGTTGAATGCCTGTAGTGTGATTGAGGGAAGGTTGTGAGCGCGCGCAACCGGATAAAATCTTATGTCCAGAGGACTTAAGTGGTTCGGGTGTATCGAACACCCAGAGTAATTTGTCTACCATTGAAAGGGGGTCATGAGGTACCATTGATTTCCCGACAGACCGATGATAGGGGGAGCGTATGAGTGAGTGTATGAGTAACGGACGCTGGTCGTACGTTTACTGCGTGTAAGTAACCTATCAGTTAAGGCAATCGTCCGACCGTAAGAGGAAAGACGTTCTGCCAGTTGAGGTAGCAATTACAGTTAGACTGTGGCCGTACAGTCAGAGAAAAGTGATCGCTTGGACGGAAGTAGTCATTTTTCAGTGTATGAATGAAAACGCATGCAAAGATCGCGAGACGAGTTGAGAAAGGAGGGAAACTGCTGAGAAAGGGACGAGTGACGTCAGCATAGAACTGCGCTGAGATTGGTTAGGTTGTTAAGAGAATTAGTAAGGAACATCGTACGTTTATCAAAATGAAGTGTTTCAAGGGTTTAAGAAAAATCTTTAGGAGGAATAGAAGAAATTTATATGCCGGAGAAGAAGCTCCACCAGAAGGCACACCAGCTTATCATATGGCAGTCAATGTAGGCTTACATTCGATACTATGGATCTCCGAGTGGCACAGGCTAACTGAAGGGCATAAGGAACTGGCGTTTCCGAGATTCGGAACGTTTAAACTAGACGTGTTGAACCAGCTGAAAGCGACAATGCTTTCGACAAGGCCTCTACCGAGGCCAACACAATTCGAAGCACTTGGTGTGTGGTTTAGAACAGCACACGAAAAGAGCGTAAAAAGGCGCCAAGAAAGAGTGAGAAGACCGGTAAAGGCAGTGCAGGATGCTAAATGGGACGATGAAGCTAAGAAGTGGAGGGTGCAGAAGATAGAAGCAGATAAACTGTACCCGATGTTAGAAGTTACGGGAGAAAGGAAACCTCTAGAACAGGAAGATGAGGAAAGCGAGACGGAGGAGGATCTAATAGAGAGACTATTAACAGATAGACCACCTCCATATAGCGGGGAACTTGCGAGTCCCATATTACCACAAGAGGACGGAGCTAGGTGGGGGGAATATAAATCGATCCCAGTAACGGAGTGGGACGCTAACAAGACTGAGGAAATACCCCAAACTAGTTCTGAACAGAGAGTAGTGGGAAGATTTGTGGTCCAGAAGGTTCCAGAGACGCAATACGCAAGGTCGTACCAAATGCCAGACGCTTTACAAGTACCTGTTACCATAGGCCCTATAGTGTCAATCTACAACCCAGAAGGGGTCCAGCAGGAGGAACAGGCACGATGGGACAGGGAAAGGGCAGAGATGGAGAATAGGAATGCCACATTGAATCCCCAAAGGCAAATACTAGCACCGATGAGTCGGAGTACCCCATTAGATTCTGCAACGGGTCCCAGGATAGAACAGGGAGGTCAAAGAGGGCCAATGGATTTGAGGGGTCCTAAACCAAAGTCCTTTAAGGAATTAAGGGAATACTTGAAAGATTGGGAAACTACCGAAGAAGCTCGGAGTAGAAGTTTAGAAACGGGACCTGAGTGGAGAGAACAGGATAACAGGATTCTCTCTCATTGTGGAGCTGGCGAAAGCAGCCCCGAATGGGAGAGAGGGAGTCAAGAAAGCAGAAGAGATACTTGTCCTACCATTAGCGGCAACAAGCAAATGTGCTATGACAGGAGTGCAGGGTGTGGCGAAGTGCCTCGCGTTACCTTTAGTGAAGGGGAACGAAGGACGCAGGAGTACCGAAATACTTTCAGATGCACTCACCATACCCCGGGTGAAACTGTGCAACATTGGAATCACGGGAACATGGAGAGTCGCGAAGGGTCTCGCCATGCATCCGGGGATCACGAGCGAAGTCATGAGAATATAGGGAGTCGCGAAACGTCTCGCCATACTTCTGGTGATCAGGAACGAGATCGCGGGAGCATGGAGGGCCATGAAGGACCTTATCGGTTATTAAGCGACACCAGACAACAAGCGAGTTACAGTGGGTTAGAACAGAACGGTGGATCCTATCTCATATCTGGAGAAACCGAGCCGAAAAGACGGAATGTAGGGTTGGGGGGTGGAGCATTGTTCCACCATACCCCACGGGAAGATGGTAAGGCTTGGGATCTAGAGAGGTGGGAACAAAGAGATGGAAGGAAGACTCTTCATAACTCACCTGTGCTTAGGCGTAGGGCGCATAGTGGAGGTGAGAGGGATATGAGAGAACAACCTAAGACTGACGTACTGAGAGCTGAAATTAAGGCAAGACGACTCGATGTAATGAGTCTAAAGTCAGACTTAGATGAAATAATTGACGGCACAGTGACACTAGAGAGATTAGACTTGTATACACCAGACGAAATATTGTTCTTATCCAAGGATATTACTCGAAGAGCGAGGTCAGCTCATGAAAACCTATCTAATTTGGCAAACAGGTACATGGTAGACCTGTCGCGAACTAAGGCTCTACAGAGTAACCATAGGCTAACTTGCATGGATCAGGATTTGGACGAGCGTAGAACGATCGCGCTGAAGGTACACATAAGGGAACTGATCATAAGCATCAGAATATGGAAAGATCTGGATAGATGGGAGGAAAGATGGTCCAAGAAGGGCTCTGTCAGACGGAGTGCACTTGGGAAGTCCCAGGACGCAGATTTGATGCGAATGGAAGCCTTCCCTTTGCGAGAAATCGCGAATGGAAGCTACGTTCACGTGCCCTGGAGTAGGGGGGATTTGGCGGCATTCACCAATTCCTTCCCAAAGCTTAGAGAAAATCCCGTCGAGTGGTACAAACAGGTAGAGAGATTTGTGAAGATCTCTAAGGTGCTGTGGATCGATTTGAACACTCTGTTCGATATCGTAGTACCCGGAGATTTGTGGACGGCGTGCAAGCTTAGTGTTGAATGGCCTAATTGTGAGCCTCCGAGAGATACCCGGACGAATGGTCCATCACTTAGAGTCATGGAAAAATACGAGAGGGTCATAACATGGCTAAAAGAGAAAGTGCCAGTGCACGATATAGACTGGGTTAAGATAGATCGAACGACCCAGGAGCCTAAAGAGACAGTTCACGAGTTTTACGAGAGATTGCTGAAAGCATTCAAGCAGTACAGTGGATTAGATGTAATGGATCCTAAGGACATAGGACAGTTTGTGTCGAAGTTTGTTCTCGGATTGAGACCTGACATAAGCCTAATGATTCAACAGCATTTGATCTGTTGGCAGAACAAACCTTTAGATGAGATTCTGAGGTATGCAAGGTACTGTAGCGATGAAATAGATTCAAAAGCAAAGAAACTCAAGGAAAAGTTAATGCTGGTGCAGATGCAAGCAGCGGGAAAAGGTGGACAGAGGCAACAGGGAATAGGAACGCAAGCAAAGAAACAGAGTAATCAGAGCAGAGAAGAGGAAGAAAGACCGAGACCGAGAATGGATATCGCAACACTGAAAAAGACAACTAGATGCCATCAGTGTAACGAGGTGGGACATTGGCGACGCGAGTGTCCTTACAATGTAGAAACAGGGGAATTAGAACAGGAGGAGGAAGAGGTACAGAATAACGTGGTTAAGGGAGCAACAGTCCCGAAGGGAAAGTTTATCAAAGGGGGGACTCAGACTCCTCGAGCCCCGTTTCCTCAACCACCTCGCATCCCAAATGGAGGGAAAACCTATAGACAAATGCCATTGTTTGTAGGAGGAGAAGAATGCTACTACGTTGATCCTCTTACAGGGCAACGAGTAAATAGGGAGGAAGACTGTACTCTAGGAGCAGCCCTAGAAGTAGACCAGAGAGGACCATACGTAGAGGCTGAAGTAGCTGGATGTCCTACTACCTTTTTGGTGGATACGGGGGCCACTCGATCCACGTTGAGATCAGTGGTAGTCCCAGGTCTGCCAATTTCGGGAGAGATGATTCAGGTGGTAGGAGTCGCAAACAAGAGGATGACGAATCCTCTGACCGAACCAGTATCTGTGAAAATAGGGAATTACAGTGACGAACATCAGTTTGTGATCTGTGATTCTAGCCCGGTATGTTTGCTAGGAAGAGATCTGTTGTGTAAACTGAATTGCTCAATACATTGCACACCTGAAGGAGTAGAAGTACAGACTAATGATGAGGATGCGGATTTTAAAGTTGTAAACTCGCATGAATGTGTGGAATTATATCCTACCTTAACAGTGGAGGAGCTTCCACAGGATTTGAGAGAGAAAGTGTCCGCTGAGGTGTGGGATTTTACTGGAGAAGAAATAGGATTGATCAAAGGAGTAGAACCAGTAAAGATCATGGTAAGACCCCATGCTGAGTATCCAAGAACACCACAGTATAAGTTGACACCGGAGACGATTGCAGGAATAAAGCCTGTGATCGAATCCATGATCAAACAGGGAATACTGAAGGAGATCGTGGGTAGTCCATGTAACTCCCCGATCATGGGTTTGCAGAAGCCTAGTGGAAAATACAGAATAGTGCAGGATCTTCGAAAGATTAATAATATAGTTGTCTCATGTTGTCCAGTGGTACCGAATCCATCAGTGATATTATTTCAGATACCGTTCCAAGCTGAATGGTTTACCGTGATAGATTTGTGCCAGGCTTTCTTTTCGATTCCTTTAGACGAAGAGAGTCAGTATCTTTTCGCTTTTAAGCTGGAAGATCGCGTTTTAACATGGTGTCGTATCCCTCAGGGGTATACAGAAAGCCCATCGATCTTTAACCAGCTACTGAAGAAGAATCTTGAAAGTTTAGTACTGCCCAAGAATTCAGTTCTGGTCCAGTACATAGACGACCTCCTAGTTGCGTCAGAAACTGAGGAAGCTTGCAAGGTAGACACCATAACCTTGTTAAATCACTTGGCCGAGAACGGACACAAGGTGTCCCCAAGTAAATTGCAGTATTGTCTGACTGAAGTGCAATACTTGGGCCACAGGATTGAAAAGGGAAAGCGGAAGGTGTCACCAGACAGAATAGAGGCGATTATGAAAATGAACGCGCCTACGACACAAAGAGAAGTCAGGATGTTTCTAGGCATGGTCGGTTATTGTCGGCAGTGGATAGCCAACTTTTCACTGAAGGCAAAGCCGTTATTACAACTGACGCACAAAGGAGTAAGTGATCCGGTACCATGGGACAAAGATTGTTTGATGGCGTTTCTGCAGCTGAGGGAGGACTTATGTCGTGCCCCGGCTTTAGGAATGCCTGATTACACAAAACCTTTTTTGCTTTACTGCTGCGAAAGAGAGGGATGCGCTTTAGCGGTTTTAGCTCAGATCCACGGAGATGCGCGCAGGCCAGTGGCGTATTTTTCGGCTACATTAGATCCAGTAGCCGCAGCGTTGCCCGGATGTCTCAAATCCGTAGCTGCAACGGGTGTCAGTATTGAAAGATCTGAAAGCGTGGTCATGGGACACCAGTTAGTGGTGTACGTGCCGCATTCTGTGGAATTGTTAATGACCAGGACGAAGACTCAGCATCTGACGAATAGCAGGCTCACACGCTACGAGCAAGTCATACTGGCTGCCGAGAATGTGACCCTAAAAAGATGCTCTGTCTTGAATCCTGCTACTTTGATGCCACTTCCGAATGAGGTGGATGATGAAAATTGTACAGATCATGACTGCCTTGATGTGACTGAACTATGCACCAAACCGAGACCCGATATTGTAGATGAGCCATTGACGGACCCAGATGAAATTTTCTTTGTTGATGGTTCATGTGTAAGAGACAATATCGGTCAGCTGAGAGCAGCTTATGCAGTTTGCACAATTACGAGGGTAATAGAAGCCGCTTGCCTGGAAGGAGTACACTCCGCTCAGGTAGCTGAAATTGTTGCTTTGACTCGTGCTTGCTTAGCGGGCGACAAACTTCGAGTCACCATATATACCGATAGCCAGTATGGTTTCGGGGTAGTTCATGATTACGGGCAGTTATGGTCTCAAAGAGGTTACATGACCTCCTCGGGTTCTCCCATCAGGAATGGAGAATTCGTGAGACTATTGTTAGAGGCATTGCAAGGCCCGACAGCCATTGCAGTTGTCAAATGCGCAGCGCATACAAAGAATATAGACTTTGTATCGCAAGGCAACAGATATGCAGATGAAGTAGCACGTTACTGCGCAGAACAGGGATATTCTCACACTGATGTAAAAGTGGGGGGAGTCCAAGAAAGAACTGAATTGACCATGTTGTTAGATACTGTAGATACGTGGGATGAATTGAGATGTGTTCAGGAAAATGCACCAGATAATGAGAAAAAGAGCTGGGAAACAGCGGGTTGTGTAAAAGGTGAAATGAATTTTTGGATCTCTGCCGATGGGAGAGCAGTTTTACCAAATGAACTTGTTAGTCCAATGGCAAGGACATTGCATGGATCAGCACACATAGGAAGAGATGCTATGGTGAGAGTATTCAGACAGACGTGGTTTAATCCCAAGTTTAGAGTAGCGGCAGAAGCAGTGTGTCAGCGATGTGCGATCTGTCAGCAACTGAACGTGGGAAAGAGAACACCAGTTACATTGAGCCACATAGGAAGCTCTGGGGGGCCTTTCAATAGGATGCAGCTTGATTTTATAGAAATGCCTCTATGCAACAGACTTAGATACGTTTTAGTGATTGTCTGCATATTTTCTAGATGGGTTGAGGCTTACCCTACACGCAGGTGCGATACACTTACAGTAGCAAAATTGTTACTTAGAGAGTTGATACCGAGGTTCGGGTTGCCATCCTCTTTGGAATCGGACAGAGGAACTCATTTTAACAGCGAAATAGTGAAGATGCTATGTTCAGCTTTGAATATCGATCAGAAGTTACACTGCAGCTATCGACCAGAAGCTTCAGGGATTGTAGAGCAAATCAACAGTACAATCAAGTCCAGACTTGCCAAAGTTTGTTCATCAACATCCCTGAGTTGGCCAGACGCACTTCCAGTGGTTCTTATGAGCATACGTAGCACACCTGATAGGAAAACAGGTCTCTCTCCACATGAAGTGCTAATGGGGAGAGCTATGAGATTGCCATCGGTTCCGACTGCAGCACTAGTGAACATCACAGACGATTTGATCTTGGATTACTGCAAGGGACTATCTGATGCCATTAATTCTGTGTCCCTCCAGGTCCAGGCTGCAGAGGTTCCATCAGCACAAGATTTGTGCCACGACCTGAGTCCGGGGGACTGGGTCCTGGTGAAGAAGCATGTCAGGAAGAACTGCTTAGACGTGCGGTGGCGAGGACCGTTTCAAGTCATACTTGTGACGAATACTGCGGTAAAGTGTGGAGGTCTGCCAAACTGGATACATGCCTCACACACCCGAAGAGTGCCAACACCTCTAGAAGAAACAGCTCCTCTCTCGGATGAGAATCCGGCGGGAAGCGGAGAAGCCATAGAGGGGGAAAGCCAAGCTGTGGAGGTGATCGAAGAAGTCGAGACTGTGTTGGAACAGGACGACGAAGGTCCGGATACTAGTGGGACCGAAGTCGCCTCAGGAGAAGAAAGTAATTGGGAGTCCGACACAGATATCGAGCAGACTGAGAGTGACCAAGAGACATGTCCAAGAACAAGGAGCGGAAGGACAAGGAGTGACGAAGTCAGTTGGCCGCAGAGAAGGAGAGGGCCAAGCTTAAAGGCGGATCAAGAAAGAACTCTTGTCCCGATCGCTGAAGAATCGGATCAGGAGGAAGAAACAACAGACTCAGGAACGGAGAGTCCACGAAGATCGAGGAGGGTACGTGTGCCCTGCAGAAGGTACGCCACCCCGGAGTGGACTTATCTAGCAGATGTCTTGGGGACAGAAATCTGGGAGAGTGAAGAGCGCGAAAGTAATCGATCTCGATCCATTTGTGGCAGTGGAGATATGGATGTTGACGCCTGGACTCGAGACTGAGGGGTTACTGACTTTCACACTTCCCATACCCCCATACTTGAGTCGGATTAAAGATTTAGTATTGAACCGATTACAATTTCCAACATTTGGTCATCAAATTCCTGAGGAAGAAGAGAAAATCATTCGTTTTGAATTATTGGAACTTGTTGCAAAGGCTGCAGGTACGAGAATAATTGTTGATGTATAAAGACTTTTGTATATAAGCTATAAAGAAGAAGATAACCTAGCGCCGAGTGGAAAGAAGAATAAAATTAGGGATTATATTTAGAGAACGGAGAAGGGTTAGGGTTGCCTGTTGTGAAAGAAAAAGACATTGTTGCGAAAAGACTTTTTGTTGATAAAGAGCACTTTAAAGACTGAGAAAGCAAATAAAAACAACCAAAGACTGAAAAGAAACTTTCGCTAGAGAACGAGCTACGCTGTTTGATGACATGGAGAGCGGCAACCCAAACCGAAAAGCTAGATGTATAGTAGGTACACTTATAGCAGTAGTGATAATTCTCATAATTACAGTAGTGACAATATCATACATAATAGGACGTGAAAGCGATAAAGAAATAGCAGATGTAAAAATTGTAACGACTTTGAAACCTGCTCTTGTGGGAAAGAAGGAGGAGAGCAATATTATACGTGAAAAGGCGTTACTTGCAGATGAAGCTCGTAGATTACACGTAGACGAGTCACAGGGAAATTTTAGGTCAAACGCTTATGCTAAACTGTTATACGAATATATCGATGCCATGGAGGCCAAAGATTGCTACGTTTGTATGCAATTGCCGGCTTCTGTAGACGAAGGCATTAGATATCATCATCTCCCATTGACTTATGGGATAACATGTAGTTTACTGCTTAGTATATTTTATGGAAGAGAAGGATTTGAGTACTACTTTTCAAATTATGATTCGGTACTGCCTGAAGTTCCGAATTATAAGGGAATGAATAAGTGGGACTATTACAAAAAGGAAGATAGACTAGCCAAATTCTTTCTTCCTTGGGATACATTAGATACATCATATGCACGAAGAAATAATCTGACTTGCAAAGTGTCAGAGGTTGAGAAGAAATTCATAGGACAAGTAGATGACCGGTATAGAAGACAGAAGATTCTAAAAATGTCAGGACAGTGGAAAACAGATTGAACAGAAGAAGAGAAGGCACATAAAAAGAAAGGTAGCAATGGTCCAATAGCATTGGATAGAACGCAGAAGGGAAGGTTATGTTTAACTCGAAGTAAGACATATTATGAGAGTGAATTTGTAGGTGAAGTAAATTGCGAACATGCTTTTAGATTAGAGTACTACACGAAAGACTTTATGAAAGGGATGCAAGCTATTCCGAATGTATATTTTGTATGTGGAAGAAATGCCTATGTAAAACTGCCTGACAATTGGTATGGTTCGTGTTACTTGGCAATTGTCTTCCCCAAAATATATCATGCGAAGGATGTAGCGGTAATAGAAGGAAAGACTTCGACGAGAGCGAAAAGGGAAGTAGGAGATGCAGAAGTAGTAGGAGATGTATTTGGAGCGATGTTTCCATTGTTAGGTTTGATCCTTAATGATGTTAAAATCAGGAGACTAGCTACAGTTGTAGATAGATTGTCTGCAAGTACTGCAAGGTCATTAATGTTAGTAGAGGGCGAAATGCAATCGATTAGAGCAATGGTTCTTCAGAACAGACTTGCTCTTGATGTAATATTAGCAAAAGAAGGCGGAGTTTGTAAGGCTTTGAAGGTTCAGGAATGTTGTACTTATATTCCTGATAATTCAAAACCACTTGAGAAAGTCATAAGCAACATTACACAGATTCATCAAGAAATTGAAGATTTATCAAAAATAAATGTTTGGGAAAAAGTTGGTCATGGAGTAGGAAAGGTTGGGAGTTGGTTTGCTAATCTTGGCAAAAGTATAATATGGTACATATTAAAGCCTGTATTGATAGTATTAATTTGCATAATCATATTATTAGGATTAGTGAAACTATACAAATGGTATAGGTCGAACCAGTTACAACGATCAATGAGAGAACAAGAAAGGAGATTAGCTGTTTTACAAGATCAACAGTATAAAAGTCTGAGAGCACTCGAATCGATAAAAAGAGGAAATGATGTAACTAGTTCTGTGTAAAGGGTTGTATTCAAATTGCTCTTAGTGATGACTCCTAAAAGTCATCAAAGGGGGGAACTGAGAGAGCGCAATTTGAATGAAATGTATATCGTAGCCACATTTAGACGTATATCTTATAAACGAAGGAATGAAATACATATCATAATGTGAATTTGACGACTATAGCATAAAGTCAACTAAAGTGATAACATGATATAGGAAATGTAAATGTATTTACTGTTAAACATGCATTAAATTTAGAAGGCCTGTATACATAATGGGCTAATGTAGGAAAGAGTAGAAATACTTGCGGATTGAAGAACGTGCAAGTAGAATTCATGTATTACGTGTGTAATTTTAAACGGAGAAGCGGCGAGGAAGAAATGTGTAGAACATGTATAAAACGATATAGCGAATGAGAATATGAAGTTATACTTTACGTAGTTTATATTCTATGTACAATGTATTCATATATATGTAACAGACTTTTGTTAAATACGAAAATGTATGTTAAAGGTTATACTGTGTAGAAGGCTTCGTGTAGGAATGTTAGAAGAGTTTAGGTCATTTGTGATTATAACCTGACTGACCAAGAGTTCGCAGGAGCGTAGTCAAATGTATGTAATTTAGTGGGTTTGTAACAGTCGTAAATAGCTTGATGTGAACGTGAGAGCCAAGAAGTCTAGCACTTGTTAGATTTAAGGTGACAACGTTGGACGAAGTTTATGGCCTGAATGTGATAAGAAGCGTTTAGAATTTGAGAGTTGTTTTGAGAAGTTCATTCACAGGACCAAGAAGGTTATATACATAACTAGAAAGACTAAAGTTCTGCTGAGGTTGTTGACATGTGCTCCGTAAATGTCAATTGTAAATTTGAATGAAGTCACCAACAAGATGATGAAGATGACATCTAAGGAGAAAGGTCAACTTAACGGACGGCGAAAGAGTGAAGCAATGGAAGAAGCCAGAAGCTGACATCATCGGGGAAAGTCCGTGGTGGGCGTCAAGGGGCGTTCCACCCACACTGTGATTGTGTATTTTAGGGACAGCACCCCGGGGAGAAGACAGCGAACAGCCCCGAGCAGATGCCATCATAGAGAGCTCGAGAGGGAAGATAGCAATTGGAGATTAGGAACAGCGAGACGAATTGCTCAGAGCGAAGGCAAGGGTAGATGCCTTGAGCAGATGCGCTGAGAGAGATCAGAGCGCAAGAAAGCAGTAGGCCGAGGACCCTTAGAGAGCGGATGGGTAGGCAGAGAGGGTACTGCTTCTGAAACTTAAGAATTCCTTTAGAGGCTAAAGAGAGTTTGAACTTCTTTGGGAGTCAAACTGCTGACACCTTTTTAGGGATGAAAACTTGCGAAGTAGGGACGTCACATAGCATAGAGTAGGGACAGTTTAACTTGATTATTTTATCTTGCTGCAGATGACGCAGAAGGAACCACTTCACACCGAAGCTTTAATTGCGGATCTAGAGACTGATTTTGTATTTTGTATACTTTGAGATTTATTCTGTAAGGATTGTATTGCATTCAAATTAATCTTTATATAAAACTCTTAAACTTTATCAGTTGTAAGTGGTTCTTCAGAGTGGCGTCAGTTTATGGGGTTTATCTAACCTATGCGGGGTTTGTCTTTTACTCAATGACAGATAAAACTCGATCCAAAATAGATGAATGAGATAAGTTATTAAATTGATCATAAATTGATATCAAAATCTCATTCCCCGCAATGCTTTAGTGGTATGCTTTGGCACTTGCTAGAGAGACTTCTCACTTCCCATCCTTGCATATGGACACATCTTTTCCTCTCTCGAAACACAATTGTCCTTATAATTCTTTTCATAAACTTACTTTTTATAGTAATTCCATTTGCTGACACCAGCTGCTTCACACACTAAGCCACAACCTTAGCTTAGCATGAGCGAGTTGCTTTTTATGGGTACATAATTCATCTGACTTTGCACATGCTGTCTTTTAATAACTTGTTCTTGAATTTGCCGAATTGAATTGCTTGGATTGTATTCCTATGTGCTTTATTCAGGTGGCGACTGATTTATGCTTAACTGATTGTATTTGAAATTGTAATTTTTATAATTTGTTAATAAACCTTCATGGTTTACAAAATTTCCCTTCTCAGTTGTTCCTGTGGGGCAATGTATGCTTCACTGTAATTGATATTTAGCTGAACTTTATGATTGTAGCCTCAGTTTGAGATAAAGGTCCATCCGAGTGGACATTGAGAAGATTTTAGTTTGCATCAAGTTGGCACATTGTAAACATCATCCTTATCTCCCCCACTATTACTGCCTGCATTTGAGCTAGGCAGCACATAGGGGTGTCAGTGCTGATATGCTTCATATTCTTGTAAGTATGGAACATTTCAGCTATTCAGCTATCACCCTTTCCCGCAGCACAGCACATCACACACAGCAAGTTCTGTTGCTGTGCCTTTTGCATCAAATAATAATAAATGTGCCCATACTTTCATTTTAAAAGACAGTTACACTGTTTTTAAAGGTACCAGTCGTGGACTGCTGTGAGTACACTTTCATCAGCTAATATCTGGATTGCTCCTCAACATGAGGTGCAACTACCAAAACTTACAAAGGAAGGATATTGTTTTATTTGAACTTCAGTTGGTACCCTAATACAGTTGTAACCACCTTTACGTGTAGGCAGCCAATCCTACCCTCCAGGTATCTGCTCCCAACCACTTTTCCTCTAATTCCTTCTTGTTTCCTCTGTGACCCCAGAAAAAGGTACAGCCAAAATACATTGACGGCCAAGAAAATGGG
Organism: Lissotriton vulgaris; assembly: GCF_964263255.1. Taxonomy (NCBI): domain Eukaryota; kingdom Metazoa; phylum Chordata; class Amphibia; order Caudata; family Salamandridae; genus Lissotriton; species Lissotriton vulgaris. The sequence goes on from NC_141696.1 coordinate 939,594,987, forward strand.
CAATAGTGAATTGATCTGACTAGTAGCACACCTATGGGTCCATAGGTGCGTCTCCCATGGCACCAGTGTATAATGCTGTGTTCATACAGCAAACTTTTATCATCAAAAAAAGACTTCAAACGAAAATTTGTCAAATTGTTATCTTTAGTTCAAGACGTGTGGTAACAATCCTGTTATTTCCAATGCATTTCGGTGAATATAATCACCTTCATCAGGGAACGTCTACAAATGAACCAAACAAAATACAATATAACTATTCGTTGTCCAAACATATTTTTCTCCAAACATTTTACCACGCATTTAGATGAGTTTAAACTAACTGGTGATTAGCTACAAAAACATGTTACACGGCTTAAGGATCTTAACGTGATACATTGTTTTAACGCTCCTGTGACCCCTTGTTATATGATCAATGTAAACATTCAGTGCTCGGCTTCCCCGTTCTATCGTTTAAACATCCACCTAATTAGTGCTGCGGGTCGAGGCCCTTCGGGTACTATCGCGTGCCGCTTACGCTTAACATATCGATGTTCGCCATAGCTCACCTTCTTGGTTCTACAAAATAAAGCCGCTGCTGCGGAGTGGGTTCCTAATGCGGTTGGCGTCCTCACCGGTTAATGAGAACTTCTACTTACGCTGCGTATCTAGCGCATGCGCAGTGCATCCTCTGGCTTTTTTAAAAAAAACATGTGGTTTATCAACGCGAAACTTTAACAACCAAACTTCCGTATTCTGAATATAATCTACAGGTAGGAGTTAGTCAAGACTCCACCATTCATAATTACATGCCTTTCATAAGAACAAACTAATGAAATTGCATCATGATTAAATACAGTGTTACAAATAGCACGTAAATTCAGTGCGATCATTTAAACCATGTGGTTTAAGGCTGTTCATGTAATAAATCCAGTGATTTTCTCGCTTTAACAAGTTTTTTTTGTTCAAAGCTCCCTCTTTCCTTGGTACTATTTCCAATATGCACGCTCTCAATTGGTTCAAGTTGTGGCGTTTTTCTGTGAAATGTGTGGCTACCGTTGATTTCGTAGAGTGAGTTCTAATATTGCTTTTGTGTTCAGTCAATCTCACTTTCAGTTTCCTTTCCGTGTGTCCCATGTACACACTCCCACATGGGCATTTCAGAAGATAAACCACATTGGTGGTATCGCAGGTGGCGTTGACTCTTAGGGGTATTTTATACCCTTTCATGGGGTGACTAATTGTAGACCCCTTAATGATGTTATGACAGTTTGCACAATTTAGACATGGGACTGTTCCTCTATATATCTGATGTGGCGTTGTTTGCTTGCGTTTCTTCAATAGTTCACCTAAGTTTTTACCCCTTGAGTGTGCAAATAAGGGTTCTTGATCAAATATCCCATTAAAGTCAGTTTCCATTTTAACAATTTGCCAATTTTTGTATATGATTCTTTTGAACTGAGGGCTCACATTGGAGAATTTACTAACACATGTTATTCTTTGGGGCTTTGTGGTGGTTTTGTAGGATTATGTAAGGCGGTGCACGACCCTTATCCACAAAGCTTAAAAAATAGTGAATTGATGTCAGCACACTGCAAACGCTAGGGTATACTTTGACAAGTGTTAAAAGGGACAGGTCTATGCTGAAATATATCAGAATGCATGTGATCCTAATTTAGAAGGAATTACATTCTTTAAAAAAACGGTGATTTAAAAATATTTCATCTGCGGACTGCTTCCAATCTAGACTCCCACAGACAGCATTTTTTACTTGTCCTTCACATGGAGTGCGCCAGAAGCTAAGAAGCAAATCTGCTTTGTGGTGGTTTTGTAGGATTATGTAAGGCGGTGCACGACCCTTATCCACAAAGCTTAAAAAATAGTGAATTGATGTCAGCACACTGCAAACGCTAGGGTATACTTTGACAAGTGTTAAAAGGGACAGGTCTATGCTGCAATATATCAGAATGCATGTGATCCTAATTTAGAAGGAATTACATTCTTTAAAAAACGGTGATTTAAAAATATTTCATCTGCGGACTGCTTCCAATCTAGACTCCCACAGACAGCATTTTTTACTTGTCCTTCACATGGAGTGCGCCAGAAGCTAAGAAGCAAATCTGTGTGTGTTTTCTTAACTTATGCGGCTGCTGGCACAGAGTTAACACTCTCATTTACGTTCATAGAAATATCATTTTACTAATACTAAATGTAATTTTACTATGAACATTGCTCGCACCCAGTCTTACTCCAACTGGCTGCCTTATGGTCAATCCCCCACCCATACAGCCTTACCCCAGGGACAGACAGAAACAAATGTAATACTCATAACAGGCCATGGCCCAGTGCACTCCAAATTATATAAAAATGGACAACCATCAGCATCTTTCAGCACCAAGCACTATGACCTAGCACAAGGACAAAACAAGCAAATATATTTGTGCTGCTAAACACACGTTATGTTAGTAACATTTTTAAACAATTCTCCTCCTGAGCAATTACTATAGCAATATCTTAGGATCAATTCAAAAAAAGCATCCAGCAAATATCAACACAAGTCAGAAGAAATCAATCCAGTGTATTTCACAAAACTTCTTCTTTATTTTTCTTCTTTTCCAGACATTCAGTACTTTTTCTTTTCTTTCCTTTGCCAACACGTGTTTCGTCCTAACTAAATATAGTTAACGGACTTCGTCAGGGCTATAGAAAAATTAAACAAGTATAAAAATTACTAAAATTCATAAAAGTTAACATGATAAAATATCATCAATATACTACTTAACATTTTATAAAATTCTTTCTGCTGTGCATTAAGAGGTCTAATATGGTGGAACTCACTCTTAATAATTGCAAAACAGTACAATTAATATATCATACGTCTGGAATGCTCCCATCCAGAGACATTATTAATAATTTATCCTAAAAAAGCATAATCTCATATTAACAGATTTATCAAATCATACCATAAATTTCCAACAAGTTCTTGATAAAGAGAGGAATCAATAATAGCAGTATAAAGGCTGTCTACACTTCTCCTGATATAAATGGCTACAAATCAGACAATCTCAGAGTCTTTTCCTGAGTTTTAAATTCCTTATGAATTTATACAAATCTATCTTAACATCCGTTAAGTCACAAAATTCCATTGGGCAAAAGCTCATGCCTTTACTTAAGACTCTGGTCATATCATCAGTCATGGGATAACTAGACAAATTGACAATCTGGATAGAATTGGCATTATCATCTATTGTTTGGATTTGTTCCAAGATCGGGTATTTACCCTGTCTCTGGGACCTGCATTTCCCTTTTCCTCTACATCCTCTCTTAGTCTTCCTCTTGCTCCATTCCCCTCTTTGTTCCCTATCCGAATCCTTTGGACCTCGCGTAAAAAATTACTACTATTTGAAGTATTGGCTGGAGCCTCTGCATTTACTTCTTCTGTTACCAAAGAAACATTACTAGAAGAGGCAGAACTTATACCACTAGCTAGCGAAATCTTACTACCGCTCCTTTGCATATCATTTTTGACCAAAATGTCGAATTTTTTAGCAAAGGTAAAGACTCTACCATTTCGGTAGTCATTCTCATCCCTTTTTAACTTCCTTGCCTTTTTATCCTTAATTTCTTCCTCAAATTTACTCAGAATATCCTCTAGGATGGAATAATTTTTCTTAGTGGCATCTGCAAGTTTAAGTTCTTCTATCTCTTTTTCTAATAAGTCTACCTGTTCTACTGCTTGCATGACTTTCCGATCACAATTTTCAATTAATATGTTCATTAGTCTCATTGAATTACCCGTCAACTCCTTTTCCCATATTTGTAACAGATCTTCCTCCAGATCATCATATGTAGGAAACAAGTTAGAGCGAAGGCCCCTAGGTATTCTCTCCAGCCTAATATATTCTTTAAGAGTCGCTCCGTCCCACCATTTGGTGATCTCTGTTTTCTTTAACCTTTCTAGTCTTTCAAATTTCTTTTTCAATCCTTCATTTACCCTTAGTGTACTTTGTGTGACAGCTCTATTAACTGAAATGCCTGCATTCAGATTTTTAAACATATCTTCCGCAACTTTACTCCGTTCTGATCTAGAACACATTCTCAATTATTAGTCGTATTATATATTACACTAATAGCTGCAAACCCCACAAATACAGATAATTTAACAACTTGACAAGAGGGGCTTCTTGCGCTTACAGTGTACCTATTAAATGAAAGATCTATCTGGCTTAGTACTGCTCAAAGGTTGAGATACAGTCCCTTGTCATAAACTGTAGAAATAGGCAGAAGATTCTGTCTATATAATGAATTTTTAAACAATTCTCCTCCTGAGCAATTACTATAGCAATATCTTAGGATCAATTCAAAAAAAGCATCCAGCAAATATCAACACAAGTCAGAAGAAATCAATCCAGTGTATTTCACAAAACTTCTTCTTTATTTTTCTTCTTTTCCAGACATTCAGTACTTTTTCTTTTCTTTCCTTTGCCAACACGTGTTTCGTCCTAACTAAATATAGTTAACGGACTTCGTCAGGGCTATAGAAAAATTAAACAAGTATAAAAATTACTAAAATTCATAAAAGTTAACATGATAAAATATCATCAATATACTACTTAACATTTTATAAAATTCTTTCTGCTGTGCATTAAGAGGTCTAATATGGTGGAACTCACTCTTAATAATTGCAAAACAGTACAATTAATATATCATACGTCTGGAATGCTCCCATCCAGAGACATTATTAATAATTTATCCTAAAAAAGCATAATCTCATATTAACAGATTTATCAAATCATACCATAAATTTCCAACAAGTTCTTGATAAAGAGAGGAATCAATAATAGCAGTATAAAGGCTGTCTACACTTCTCCTGATATAAATGGCTACAAATCAGACAATCTCAGAGTCTTTTTAACACAGAAATATATATATGTTTTGATGCTAGACTCACCAATGAATATCTTTAATCTTTAATCTATGGTATTGGCGAGACCTCAGATGATCGTAACTTGAAAGTTCCTAGAGAGTACATATAGTTCCATTATTAAATGCATGAGTCAACAGTATTACATCTAATGTAGACCCAATAATATAATAGAAGATGTTTATGGACCATACTGCCATAGTCTACTTATTAAAGCCCTCGTGTATACAAACATACTCGTGTGGGTGGTGGGTATTTCAACAGGTTTCTATACATTGGTATTAAATATTCCATTGAGATAGGGTCACATACCTCCAGTTGAACATATAACTAACAGTGAGGTGGGGGGGCCCGTAGGAGGCTGTCCAGATCCGATTATGTTTTAACCCACTAACATAATATGTGGAGTCTACTATATATTAGTCTATATTAGACAAAAAACAGGTATTAAATACACTTGACCTAAGGTCATACCCCTCTATTAAACAAGCCAAAAATTGTTCTTATTCACTCTACCTATCCTGAACTGGTCAGTTAAAGAGGCGGGGGGGCCCGTAGGAGGCTGTCCAGATCCGATTATGTTTAACCCACTAACATAATATGTGGAGTTTAACCTATATCAGTCTACATTAGACAACAGACAGGTATTAAATATACTTGACCTGAGGTCATACCCCTCTATTAAACAAGCCCAAAATTATTCTTATTCACTCTACCTATCCTAAACTGGTCAGTTATTAAGTCATTACACACGGGTATATCCATATTCAGATGAAACCTCATGTCCCAATCTCCAATGTTGAGATACACCCATTAAGCATTAAGTCAGAGCAACAATGGGGCCAATAGTACCTTTGTAAGACGATGTCCACTAGGTATCATCTATTCTCATAAACTGCAATATCGAGGTAAAGTCACTTCGAATCTATAAAAAGAAAGTCATATCAGAGCCTAAATATTATTAACTGCCTGGTATTATATTATAAACGTTATCCTCGTCATTCTTACCGGATCAGTAATACATGTGCCTCGTTTCGTGGGGGTCCTGGTATAGTCGGCGTCTAGCATCGGCGCCATATTTGTTAGGGGTTTTTATACAGTCCCTCACTTCAAAAAGGAGGGAGAAGGACTTGGCTAATGATAAATCACTAAATCATGCGGTGCCGATTGCACTATTCTAAATGCTGTATTTGGTTAATATATATTTATTGCAGCGCGCTATGATAGTCGATTTTTGAGCAGTTACAGACGCCCTTTACGATACGCGTTTTTTTGGGGTACTAGTGTCTATCCTATCCTAAATTAAATTCCATATTCATTCTAAAGTGTATATATATTATAAATATTATAGAAAGCGACTTTAAACAGAAGTTATTACAAGGCGGTATCCTGACAAGTCATAAGAATATATTGTCCAACGCGGGCGCCATTTTAGAGTGACTAATTAAATCCTCGAATTAATAGTAATTAAAGCTTATACTTCACTAATAGAAAATCATTAAACCGTGAAATTAAAATGCACTATTCCTAACGCTGCAATTATTATTATATATATTACCACGCGCTAAGACGGTCAAATGTTCAATAATTACAGACGCCCTTTACACTACGCGTTATTAAGTGGTAGTGTCTATCCTATCATAAATTAAATTCCAATTTAATTCTAAAGTATATATATACCATTACTATTGTAACAAATAACTTTAAAAGGAGCTATTACAAGGCGGTACCCTAACAAATCATTAGAATTTATTATCCACAGCGGGCGCCATCTTAAAGTGGCTAGTTGAAAACCCCGAGGTAATGATAATTTAAGGCTAATTGTGCCTAATGTGACAAGCGAATCGAATTCTAATTCTAAGCAATGTTATAAATAAGTCTAATAATCAAAAATGAATTAATAATATTAAAATACCCTATTAACTTATAATACTCGTGTACCTTATTAGGTCATCATATTACAGGATGAATTTATGTTTCCTTATTCATATAACTCAATGTCCTATAATATCGAGCATATTATCATCATTTCTTAATTAATATACCTCAGTATCCACTCTTAGAGAACTGAATATCATCATTTCCAAAGTACCCTCCAATAATATACAGCTTTTCTACTTCCTGTCTTTCCCCATACAGTATTTATGCAAGTATACATATATATTATTGGGTCTACATTAGATGTAATACTGTTGACTCATGCATTTAATAATGGAACTATATGTACTCTCTAGGAACTTTCAAGTTACGATCATCTGAGGTCTCGCCAATACCATAGATTAAAGATTAAAGATATTCATTGGTGAGTCTAGCATCAAAACATATATATATTTCTGTGTTAAAAAGACTCTGAGATTGTCTGATTTGTAGCCATTTATATCAGGAGAAGTGTAGACAGCCTTTTTACTGCTATTATTGATTCCTCTCTTTATCAAGAACTTGTTGGAAATTTATGGTATGATTTGATAAATCTGTTAATATGAGATTATGCTTTTTTAGGATAAATTATTAATAATGTCTCTGGATGGGAGCATTCCAGACGTATGATATATTAATTGTACTGTTTTGCAATTATTAAGAGTGAGTTCCACCATATTAGACCTCTTAATGCACAGCAGAAAGAATTTTATAAAATGTTAAGTAGTATATTGATGATATTTTATCATGTTAACTTTTATGAATTTTAGTAATTTTTATACTTGTTTAATTTTTCTATAGCCCTGACGAAGTCCGTTAACTATATTTAGTTAGGACGAAACACGTGTTGGCAAAGGAAAGAAAAGAAAAAGTACTGAATGTCTGGAAAAGAAGAAAAATAAAGAAGAAGTTTTGTGAAATACACTGGATTGATTTCTTCTGACTTGTGTTGATATTTGCTGGATGCTTTTTTTGAATTGATCCTAAGATATTGCTATAGTAATTGCTCAGGAGGAGAATTGTTTAAAAATTCATTATATAGACAGAATCTTCTGCCTATTTCTACAGTTTATGACAAGGGACTGTATCTCAACCTTTGAGCAGTACTAAGCCAGATAGATCTTTCATTTAATAGGTACACTGTAAGCGCAAGAAGCCCCTCTTGTCAAGTTGTTAAATTATTATGTTAGTAACACTTATATAGCACATAATTACCATTGGTCTCTTAGCGCTTTCTAAGGGATTGACCATCTGGCACCAACTAATATTTGGCAGATACAGTTGGTCATACTCTACCAAAGGCCTGTTCAGACAAAAAAGTTTTCAGTCTCCTATGAAATGGAAGGAGGGCAGTCTCTCTTTGCAGACCTTCTGGGAGTCCATTCCACAACCAATGTATCAAAACTGAGAAAGCCCAACCGGCCATGGTCAATTTATTAAAAAGTGGACAGGTCAATTGCCTCAGAGGAGCAAAGAAAACATCCAGGTACATATTGTAAAAGATGGTCCTCGATATATGCTGGTACAGTCCCATACAGGGTCTAATGTGCAATACCTAAGCCCTTGAGCCTGGACCTCTGTCTCACTGGCAGCCTGTGCAATTGTTTCAGCAGCGTTGAAGCATGCGCCAGTATTGGTAAATCATATATTAGTCTTACAGCATCCTTCATGACTAATTGGAGCTTACCTAGCAACTTGACCAGAAGCCTAATGTACAAGGCATTGCCATTGTCCAGCTATGACACAATCAGTGTTGCCACCACTGTTTGCATCATTGGAAAGGGTAGAAGATGCACCAATTTCCAAAGCCTCCTGAGTAGGCTCACACAGGTTCCCACCACTGTCATCACCAGGCCAGTCATTGTCAAATTCCTATCCAACTTGATACTGAGGTTTTTTACCACTGACATGGATTCAGGGGAAGCACTTAACTCCTGATTTAAAAAAAACATCCATCCAGGAGTTACCCTTAGTGGTGATTGCCAAGACCTCTGTTTTATCTGTATTCACTTTGAGGGAGTTAGCCGTCATCAAGTTCACCATGAACCTAAGGATATTCTACATGTTCAACTGTTCCTGCCTAGATTTATCAATCCGCAGGATCAGCTGGGTGTCATCTGCATAATTCAACAGTTGGCAGCCCAGCTGTGCAAGTGCCACCACCAAAGGATGGAGATATTAAATATAAGTGGGGACAGAACAGATCCCTGGGGAACCCCACACAGGAATACTCTTTCTCTGGAGACATGGCCACCCAACTGTACCTTCTGTGACTGGTCCTTTCAGAATGAAGAAATCTACAAGTGCAGACCATGTATTCCCCTGCACCCGTAATCGGTCCATAAGCACTTGGTCGTCAACCGTGTCGACTGCGGCTGTAAGATCCACTAGGATCAACATAGAGGACTTGTTTAGCCACCAGCCTGAGCACCTTCAGTACAGAAAGCATCACCAGCTCTGTGCTTTGATGGGCCCGAAAACCTGCCTGGAGAGCATGGAGCAATTGTTGCTTCTCCATAAAATCTGCAAGAATTTTGTTTACATGTTGTTTCACAATTTTAGCTGGAAAGGGTAGACTAGATACTGGGCGATAGTTTTAGGATTTTAGGGTCTGCCCTAGCCTTCTTCAATAATGGTCTTAGCATAGCTTTTTAAAATCTGAGTGGTACTTTCCTTGCCGCCAGGGAGGAGTACAGAAGGGACAGAAACTCAGCTCCCCCATGACATGGAAGGCCATTCTGAACACCTTGGGAGGACATGGGTCTTCCAGCAAACCTGATTTGACAGTTGCCATTGACCTTGCTAGGGACTCGAGGTCAAATGGATGAAATGCTGCAAGCTTCTTACCCTGGAAGCTTGGCACTTCCTCCACTGGGCAGGAGCAAAGCTGAGTGTTTCTTACTTCAGTTAGAATATTGCTAATTTTCTTCAAACAGAGGTCCTGCATCTTATTACAGTCCTCTGGATCTAGCATGCCTTCTGTTCTTCAGTCTGGCTTAATTCCCTCGGCACTTTAAATGTCTCCCTTTGAGTATTGCTCGCTTTAGTGATCATTAATTCATAACACTCTGCTTTAGTCGCTGTAATTGCTCAGTTATATATGCCCAACATTGCTTTATACTCCCTCAGGCTTCTGGCTCATACCACTTCTGCCACTTCCTTTCATATAGGTGCAGCATTGGTATACAACCCTTACAACAAATCTTTTACCACGCACTACCATTAAAACGCAGTCATTACAACGCAAACCATTACAACGCATTGCGCTGGGGGGTGCTCTAGGATAGGGAATAAGTTTAATTTACTATCCAACACCTTCCCTAGTGTCCACGGTGTAATGTCGTAGCGCCTGACCCTGTATTCAGACAGGACAGGCAGCCAGACAGGAAACAGGAAACAGGAACAGGAAAAGGTTATTTTTGCTTTGTAAGCCAGTAAGGTGCTGGCAGGGAATAAAGTAAGAGGTGAACCAGCACAGCTCCGACTCCCGTGTCTTATTTGCATAGGTGTGCCGTGACACTGGCGACGAGCGAAGGCAGACAGTCGATACCACGACACTCCCCTACGAGTCAGCAAAAAGAAAGGAACAATGATCACTGCGAAAGCTGACATCATTGAACGCAACTCGGGACCCACCCCATGGGTGTCCCCAGTTGTAGTAGTCCCCAAAAAGGGACAGGATAACAAAGTTAGACTATGTGTCAACATGCGTGCCCCCAACACCGCCATCGAGCGAGAACGCCACCCTGGGCCGCACATAAGTGACATGATCACAAAACTCAACGGCGCCACCGTCTTCTCCAAACTCGACCTTAATAAAGGTTATCATCAATTGGAACTTCACGACCAATCCAGATACATCACAACGTTTACTACGCATCAGGGCCTTTTCCCCTACAAGCGCCTAAACTTTGGCATCTCGTCGGCTGCCGAGATCTTTCAAGAGGCCATCCGGAGAGTCATACAAGGCATTCCAAACGCCTTCAATTACAGTGACGAACTGCTAGTCTTCGGAAAAGACCAAACTGAACACGACACAGCTCTGGACAGAGTATGTCATGCCCTGCTGAACGCAAACCTAACACTCAACGCCGCCAAGTGCGAATTCCACAAAGACACCTTGAAGTTCTATGGACACATATTCTCGAGAGAGAAGGGATGAAGCCTGATCCGGAAAAAGTAGTCGCACTTGTTGACACACCAACTCCCCGAGATGTCAGCGATCTTCGCTCCTTCCTCGGCATGGCGAGCTACTGTGCGCGGTTCATCCGCGATTATGCCACAATCAGCTACCCCCTACGGGAACTCACACGCCAGGGTCAGCCTTTCGACTGGACAGACGCATGCGAGCAGGCATTTACCATCATCAAGCGAGCTGTCAGCTCAGCCATAAATCTTGCCTATTTCGACACAAACAAGAAGACTGAGATCACTGTCGATGCCAGCCCAGTGGGTCTGTCGGCCATCCTAGCGCAATATCGTGAAAATTCAGATCAACGCCACATTATCGCCTATGCGAGTCGCAGCCTCACAGACACTGAAAAGGCGTACTCCCAGCCAGAGAAAGAAAGCTTGGCTGTGGTATGGGCATGCGAACACTTCCATCTGTTTGTCAATGGTAAACATTTCACGATCATCATGGACCACCAGGCACTCATTACGATCTTCGGTAATCCCAACGCCAAGATGCCACCTCGCATCGAACGATGGGGACTGCGTCTCCAAGACTACATATACACTATTGTTCACAAGCCTGGAAAAGGCGAAAACCCAGCCGACTATATGTCTCGCCATCCTTTGGACACCACGAAACCTGCTCACTCTCTGGCTGATGACTACATTCATTTCTTCATTGATGCAGCATGCCTCCCACAGTTCCCCTTGAGGCCATACAAGACGCATCTGCCAGTGACCCCCTGATACAAGCCGTCATGACCCGCGAATGCTCGAACTCCTGGCGCCACATGAAAAGCACGCCACAAGAGTCAGATCAGCTCCTTCGCGACCTGACTGCATTCCAGCGGGTTTACGATTAACTCTCCATCAGTGATACTGGTCTTCTTCTGAGAGGGGGGAGGATTGTCATTCAACACAAGCTACGTCAAGGAGTCATCAACTTGGCACACGAAGGCCACAGAGGGATAAATGCCACTAAGAAGGCTTTGAGACAACGCGTCTGGTTCCCCATATTGGATCAAATGGTAGAGACAACATTAAGAGACTGCATGACATGCCAACTTGTCAGTCGAGAAGAACCGCCAGCCCCACTCCAAATGTCTGAACTGCCCGACGGGGTATGGCAACAAGTCGCAGTCGACTTCTTTGGACCATTACAGTCGGGACAATACATCGTAGTTGTCATGGATGAACACTCACGATTCCCGTTTGCACACCTGATACCATCGACCAGAGCCACAGCAGTCATCCCAATCCTGGACGAGATCTTTGCAGCATGGGGCATTCCCCTTCGAGTCAAATCTGATAATGGACCCCCGTTCAACAGTCATGATTTCACAGAATTTGCGACACATCTCAACTTCAAGCACCAAAAGATCACCCCCCTGTGGCCCCAGGCCAATGGCATGGTGGAGCAATTTATGGGAACTCTTAAGAAGGCAATTCAACAAGCTGAGCTAATGCACCGAGATATCCAGCAGACTCTGAATGAAGTACTAAGGGCATACCGGACCACACCACACAACAGCACGAATCAGTGCCCCGCCACCCTCATGTTAGGAAGGGCACCCCGTACTCGCTTACCTATGACGAATACCGCTTCACAACCTCGGACTATCACTGTCGATCATGACACACTGGTCAACATAGACCACGAGAAAAAGCTCAAAATGAAGACGTACGCCGATCGGCGCAGACACGCCAAGGACTCCAATATACAAGAAGGAGACTGGGTGATAGTTCAGAAAGACCGACGAGCGAAGGCAGACAGTCGATACCACGACACTCCCCTACGAGTCAGCAAAAAGAAAGGAACAATGATCACTGCGAAAGCTGACAACAAGCAAATAACAAGAAATGTGTCATACTTCAAAAGGTATCATCCACACAGCCATCAGAGGGCTTCCTCGAGTCAAACCTCAAGTGACTCAGTGAATCACAGTGACGACGCTGATCAAAACAGTTACAGCTCTCCGCGAATTGTCAATGACACCGATCACCATCACGTCCGAGCACCAGAACGAGAGAGCCGCCCCAAGCGTCAGATAAGAAGACCCAGACGTTTGGTTGAAGAAATCTGAGGTATGGAGAGACTTTATACAAAAGGGGAGATGTAATGTTGTAGCGCCTGACCCTGTATTCAGACAGGACAGGCAGCCAGACAGGAAACAGGAAACAGGAACAGGAAAAGGTTCTTTTAGCTTTGTAAGCCAGTAAGGTGCTGGCAGGGAATAAAGTAAGAGGTGAACCAGCACAGCTCCGACTCCCGTGTCTTATTTGCATAGGTGCGCCGTGACACACGGGGACTGGAGTTGGAATAGTAAATGAAACTATTCACTATCCAGCACCCCAAAGCGCTATGCGTTGTAATGGTATGCGTTGTAAAAACCGGGTTGTAATGGTATGCGTGGTAAAAGTATGCGTTGTAACGACAGACATCTGCAGCATTGCTTTGCTTCTCTTAGCATGGAGATATACCAAGGGGCCCTCTTACCTTTATTCCTTACTCGTTACCTCCGAGTGGGAGCCACCTCATCTATGGATTTCTGCATCACACTTAGAAACCACTCGATTTCCCGATCAATATCCTCAGTGTTGCTCAATGGCTGTATTGCATCCTTTAATGCCTCCCCTAAGTGGGTTTCATCTATTTTTGCCCAGTTACGATCTGTCTGCCACTTAGCGGCTGGCACACTGGCTGACTGGGCAAGGGGATTAAACATTTGATCTAATGGTGATCTGACTAGCTGCAGGGTTCTATCCCTGTTATCCTGACTGTGTCCGCTTACACATCTCACTAATTTCATATATCACACATTTCAATTGCACTTGGAACCACATCAGCTGCCAAAAATCATACCCCCCAAAGAAACATTCAGAAGCTGAAAATCCAACCTTATATTAGTACTGCCAATATAAATCACTTGTAATCTAAGACTGTGTGCCAGCAAGGCTCACACACATTAAGAACAGCCCTCCTAAAACCCTCTCCACCTCTACTTTTCCTCCCTTGTCATGACCTTCTCAAATGACCAAACGCCATAAAACTAGGTCTGGGTGAAATTTTAATTATGTCGGTGAAATTTCAGTAATTAGGCATTACTGTTGTGGTGCAATATTACAGAAATGTTGCAATAACTCAAGCTTGAGTAACTAAACGTAATTTGAGGGGAAAATCCCACTTCAGGAGCACTAGAACAACGAACTAAGAGAGAGAGAGCAGCTGCTGCCTACTGCTGGTCGTGTTCTGTAGCATGTAGTGTTATTTTCTTATAACAAAAGGCATCCTTTGGCCTATTTTGGACACAAGAGTGCATTTTGCACTAAGAAAATAGCACTGAATACGTGATTGCAATTCTCACACAATGAAGCATGATTTGAGTAAATTTTCAGTAATTTTCAGTAATTATGCTAAAGAGTACTGCACCAGTTGTGCCCACCCCTTAAAGCCCTGCATTTTGAAGAATTTGCTACCCTAAATTCATAACCTACACCCCTAATACTCATTGTCAGTCTTCCACACATTATACACCAAAAGGATGCGCACAGTAATCCCTCAAATATCTTTCGGGGGATTAATATTTTAAGCCTTCTATCTTTCACAGACCCTGACACACTTGTCAACTAACACATTCATCAAGTTCAGTATTCCTATATCACAGAAGTCATCGAACTTCTTATCTATGTCTCAGGAACTACCAATTAGACCACAAATCACAGCACACTTTAATTCCCTCATTCTCCCTTCTGTGATGTGAATATATGGGACAACAGATATACATAAAGTAATAGATCTCTACACTTCCTCTCTGTATGCATCACCTCACCCATTTCATAAAGTCAGGCAAGTCTTTACCCCTAACAATATCTAAGGGCCTATTCACAAAGGGAAACTTACATGTGAGTAAATCTGCACCTACACTGCACAGATTTAAACAAAGTTCACATGTAGAAGCCCTTACTGGCAAATGGAGTTTCTGGTCCTTAGCTACAGAGGGTTCTCTCCCGACTGGCAGAGCGTTTACCATGGTGAACTTCATGGAAGATCTCCCCTGGCATTCTGGGATCCCTGACTTTGTCCTGCACATAGAGAACAACCCAAATCCGTTCAGCAGCTGTTTTCTTAGACCTCACAACGAGAATCCACTCAATTGGATTCCCCACTGGGCCACGCTTCCTCCAATTCTCTCTTCTTCCTCACAGGGCACACTGGTCGTGGCAAGCTAGCATGCAGTGGTTTGCCAGGGTCCAGTGCAAGTGGTCTTGGATTCCCTGAGTGATATCCCTTCATGAAGCTGGGAGACTAGCAAACCTTTTCCCCGAGTCTTGGTCACAGGCAATAGTCTTACAGAGTTTCTCCTCCTCACAAAGCCCATCTGGCTGCTTGGCAGTTCACAATGTTTGGGTTCTCAAACTACCCTTTTTATAGTCCATTTCCAGACACAAAATGTGATTTAAGTTGTGAGTATTTATAATGGGGGTCTGCTTATTTTAAAGTACCTCTTGTCTGTCCTGTTCTTACTCCTGAATGCCTGTTACAGTTTACCACAGCAGGAATGACTACAAAGCTGATAGCCCCACAACCCAGTCCATGGGAAAGACCAGAGTTCACACCTGATATCAGCTACAGGGATATTATCAAATGGTTAGCCCAAGGCCCCATCCCTACTCCTTATGATTCTCTTTTCCCCCAATCTCCTTCCTAATATGTGCCCAGGGCCTTTCCTTGTGACCTCTTACTAAATCAAACAGCACTGTTGGAACTGTGAAGAAGGCAGCCTGGCTCCCCCATCTCGTGTATGTTTCCCACCCAGCTTACAGGAATGAAGCAAACCATTAACCTGTCTGGGGGGTTTTGTACCTCCACTCCTTATTTCCCCATGCAGAACTGAGTCTCCCCAAAAAGAACTTGAACCCTCCATGTATTATACCATCTACAGGCATACATACACCCAGTCCATGCATACAACCTACACACACTGTACAGCACTGTATTCTTCATGTACTGTACCACTCATAGGCACAAATCCATCCATCACATGCATTTACCATTCATGCACTGCACAGCACTACACCCTCCATGTATTGTACCCCACATAGGCACTCATAACATGGACTCACCATGCACTCATTGCTCAGTATTTCTTCCCAGGCACACATACAGGCATACATACACCCAGCGCAGTTAAACCACTTTTGTGATGTGCAGCACTACACACCAAATTAATGTAGGGCAAGGATGTGTTAAGCACACAGCAGCAAAATGTTAAAATGAGTGAGCCTGTAGGTCTCACTCCAGTGACACAGGCTAAACATTACCTGTTCACTCCTACTGATCTCTACATGGTATGCCGCCACCACCTAGCTAATGCTGATTATCTCCTGGTGAATGTAGTAGGGTTCAACAACTATGAGGATAGCACTTTGGACACACCTCTTGGTCAAACAAGACCACAGTCCATGAGACAGGCTTATGCCATGGCACACATGCATGGTCCGTGTTTGTCCATGGAAACAAAAATCAGCATTATGGATCTAGACATCAGTACGGTTGGGCATGCAGAGCAGGGGTGCATGTCCATTGCCATGTGGAGAACTTTTTCATCCCAATAGACCCATTATTAGGGAATACAACAAAACTGTTAAATATATTTAAGAAAAGAAGTTAGGTTATTGGGGCCAGCTATTGGTTGATCTCATGGCAAGAAATGACAAATGGGTCTAAAAGGGTCATTTGAGTTTGTAGGAAAGGACTTGTGGATATCATAAACCAATTGATGTATGACTCTTCTAAACTTAAAATTCCTTCATTGCATTCATAGGTGGAGGAACCACTGAATTGTCAACCAGGGAGCCTCAGTTTGCACCCCAAGTGGAAACCATTTGCTGATATAAAGTAATCTTCAGACATGCAATTAGGTGTAAAAGCATATTTACTCAACTGAGGAGTTCAACACCGAGCCACAATACAATTCCCCTCCAATGGCTCCACTGTAGACTTGAATCTTATGTAACATAATTCTATTCCACAATACAGTAACCCACAACACATCCCCATCATTATGGCAAATAAATGACTTAACAAAAGAATATAAAAAAATACATATTAAAGGTGTTTATGCATATCTACAAAACAATGGGCCCGATTCACAGAATGAACTTAAGACTCAATCCTAAACTTACTACTATTTTGGTATTCACAGAATGCACTTACTACTTTTGGCATTCACAGAATGAACTTACTACTTTTGGTATTCACAGAAGTTAGGATTTTGTCTTAAGTCTGTCTTAAGTTTGTCTTAAGACAAACTTAAGACAAACTCCTAACTTCTGTGAATATCAAAAGTAGTAAGTTCATTCTGTGAATGCCTAAAGTAGTAAGTGCATTCTGTGAATACCAAAATAGTAGTAAGTTTAGGATTGAGTCTTAAGTTCATTCTGTGAATCGGGCCCCTAGTCATTTCAAAACAAACCTATAATAATTGGAGGAATGGAAAAAAAACTAATAAATGCATTTTAGCTATTTAGCAAATGCCAAATTGGTAAAAAAATGACCACCTGAAATTATTTAGGGAGCACAAATGATCCCAAAAGAAAACTTGTCTATTACATATTATGAGCAATAAAATATTTTAACCACATAGGAGGTCTCTGACACCTTTTTGATTCAATAGGTTCTTTCATCAATGCATTCAAATGTCCAGCATTTGAAAGGTAATTTCTATCATACGTGATGTCATGAGTTTCACATCTATTCTTCTGAATAGGTTCTATATACGTAGATCTGGGTTTAAGAATTGTTTCCAAATTACCATCTGGATTTGGAACACTGATTTCATCCTGTAACCACAACATCACGCTCAACATCCTCAACACATTCTATCTGACTCCACAGCCACCTTGTTGAGATTCCACATTTTACCATCTGCTATAGTTACTGCATTTTGCAATACTTCCACAACTTCCTCAGAATCATAAACTGATGTATGACGTTAGAACGCATACGTTTACCACGACCTACCATTACAACGCGGTCGTAACAAAGAAAGTTGTTACCACGCATTGCGCTGGGGGGGCGCAAAATTAAACAATTTAATTTACTATTCCAACACCAGTCCCCGTGGATAGTAGGGAAGGTGTTGGGATAGTAAATTAAATCATTTCCTATCCTTGAGCGCCCCCCAGCGCAATGTGTGGTAACAACTTTCGTTGTTACGACCGCGTTGTAATGGTAGGTCGTGGTAACGCGCGCGTTGTAAGCGTTGCATACCTAATAAACCATACTCTTATCATGCTTACCCAGCATTTTTCACGGACATCTTCCAAAGACCATTGATCAACACCAGAATTGAATAATCACTCAAGATGGTATTTATATTGTGGTTCCCTTCCTTTCATCATAACAAATGGGACCATTCCAATGTTTTCCTTACAAGTAACTCTATATTCCCAAATCGCCTTAGCAAGCTGAACAACCCAATCCGTAACGCAATTCTTAGCGGATTAAATAATGCCTTCATTAACACCGTTGTACCTTTCTGCCATGCCATTGCTACTGGGATTGCATAGTGACATCATTCTGTCCTTTATATCAAGTTTATCAATTTAAGCCTTTGCCTTATGGGGCTTAAACTGGACAACATTCTAACTGAGAAACAATGCTGGAATACCTTTAGAAATAAAGGTCTGATCTAGAAATTCCAATACATAATCTGTATTGGCAACATCTACTACTTTAATCACAGGCCATTACGTAAACAAATCCAACAACATAATAATACATTTCTGGGGAATATCCATGGATCCATGATATCAATGGCTACACATTCACATTCGAATTTTGGAACCAAAGCTTCACACCTGGGTGGTTGTAATGTACGCAATGTTTTGTCCGCCATAGAACAATTTTTACAACTCCTCACAAAACATTCGATTGATCAAATACAGGCCACCACAACAATTTCTTTGCAGCAGTTCTCATTGTAGTTTTTCCAAAATTACCTTCATTCCATAAATTCATGATCATGCAGTGTAACTTATCTGCCGTTACGAGTCCATCTCCTCTAAGTAGAATCCAATCCTTTGTGGATAATTCCGACATCACTTTCCCAAAAAGTTTAAATGATTAATTCAAGTTTTCTTTTTTAGGCAATCTATTTTGAATAAACAGCATACCTTCTTGCAAAACAGTGTAATTTCATTATTCCAAACCCATTCATTCTTTTTAATGGCTGCCACTCCATTGTCATGTACCAATGCAACGTGAAAACCATTCTATTTCCCATCCTCATATTTTTCCAAATAGATTTCAATTCTAGAGAGAAAATCTGCAATGATATTCTCCCATCCAGGAGTATAAATGATCTTATATGCAAAATCCTGCATTCACATTGAAATTCTAAAAAATTCTTGCAGAGACATTCACAGTACCTCAGTCATCAAAATTTTGATTTTGACCAACGGTTTGTGATGTAATAGTGAATTGGTCAGAAATGTTTCAAAGCCCATGTACAAGCCATGACTCCTTTTCAGTGATTGGATAGTTCTCTTCCGTAGGGGTGGAAGACCTTGATGCGTAAGCAATGACTTATCCATTCACCACATCATCAATTTCCATCACGACAGCTACTTTATTACTTGAGTCAGCGATAACTTCACTGTTGTCACTTGGATCCAAACTCTTCAAAGCAGCAGCCTTAGCAATAGCCATTTTGAGAATTCCAAAATCTCTCTTATATTACAAAGACCAATCAAACGCAACTTTGTTTTGAAGAAGTTATCTAAGATTGTATGCTCTCTCTTTGTGAAATAAGAAATGTACTTTGCACAATATTTGGCCATACCCAGGAAAGACCTAATATAATCTTTGTTCCTAGGTCTGTTTGCATTTTCCATCGCACTCAATAGTGGGGGGTTTGGTCTCACACCATGCTCATCAATCACATGTCCAAGATAGGTCAAACTATTGTCCCCAAATATACATTTCAAGAAGTCAACAGTGTTAAACCTGGCACCATTGGGGTGGGTTTTCCCTGTATTTTTGACTTTGCATCCTGTGCTTTTTCGGTGTTCTACCAGTAACCTCAGTCCTAAATTTACCACAACCACACAGAATGCACATTCTCTTTTCCCCATACATTCCCATGTTCCTATTTATTCCTATGTCATCTCGAAAAACTCTGGCAACCCGGACAGGGGGACATACTCAGTGGTAACCATTGATCCTTTGAATAAGTACCACACAAATCTATCAGAAATAGAAGTTCATCTAGTGAACTTGGCCAATGGAGGCACTCTAGTCAATCCTAGCGCATTGAATGATCTGAAGGTTGCACCATGGAATGTGGAAGGCATTAAAAGCAAACTAGACTGCCCCGACTGGGGGGGATTCGTGGATAACTGTGACATTTGCATGTTCAAGGAATCCTGGTCAACTGACGAACCAACTCTTATGAGTTTTGCTTAATTTTTCATAACTGCCATAACCAGGGGACCGGGTAGACCCTCAGGAGGGCTCTGCACGTGGGTTGGGTATTGTTAGAACTGGGATTTCTGGTTGGCTAAGGCTTACGACAAAGCCAGGCAGAAACCACCATTCTAGTCAGGGCAAGGAAGTCACATGCCAAGATAACCCCTGCTCACCCCCTTGGTAGCTTGGCACGAGCTGACAGGCCTATCCCGGAGGCAATGTGTAAAGCATTTGCGCACGCACCCAACAGCAACAACATCCTAGGCACACCACAAAAGGAACTCCACACAAGGTTATATAAAAATAACGAATGTATTGTCAAAGCATATCAGATAGTAATCACACAATATAAATTGTGCCCGCTGGCACGGGCAATATTAACAAGGGATTATTTACACCACGACAGGGCCATGTGGGCCTCTGTCAGAATCAGCACTTAGTAGAACTAGCACTTAGAATAACTGTAACACCAAATAACAATTTTAGACCACAACAAGTGACCACTGGTAACAGGTAGGTACACACTACGCAATACTAATACCCATAGACCTAGATCACGCATGGACACATAACCTCTCTAGTATAAAATATACTAGGCAAAACAACCTCCTAAACATGAAAGCACATCTAGAGGTATCACAGGCATAATGGCATTGCACATTACGCCTAACTCACATTTAGGCCTAACCAGTAAAAATAAAGTAGGCAATCTCCTCGCTAGTCTAACCACATTAGACTCTGCCTCCTAAGCATAAATCACATTTAGGGGCATAACTCACAGAGTGAAAACATCTCACTAGCATAAACCTATATAGGTAAAATAACCTCATAATCATAATCCAAAGTTTAGAGGTATAAAACACAGGGTGCGAAACACATACCTTTCCTAGCACCACATCACTTAGCATATAAATCACCTTAGGCAATTACCTTCATAAACATAGTAACATCACATTGCGTAAAAATCACATACCAGCCCCCTGGCCAATTGGCCATCTAAGAAGGGGCTCAACTGCCCTGAGTCCAGAATGTCAGGGCGCGCTGCCAATGCAGCGCCAGTCAGGGGTGCACCACCGGCCCAACCTAAACGTTGCAGCTGCCCACTAATTGCTGGGCAGCTGGGAACAATCACAGGGCCTAAACGTTGCAGCTGGCACTAAGGGCTGCGCAGCTGTAGAAGGCCTGGCACCTCTGTGCCACTTCTGTCCCTCTCAGGGACACTCTCTCTCTCCCATGCGCCTTAACGGTGCAGTTGCCCACTACTTGCTGGGCAGCTGTAGGAGATAAACTGCAGTGGGGGGCTCTCAGTAGCCCCTTACACAGACTGTGCCAAACTGAGCCATCTGGCTCTGGAAATCCACATTGCGCACTTGTGGAGCTCTCTAAGCTCTTAAACAACTGTGGGGGTGGAACCTTCCAGGCTCTGAACAACAATGGGGCAAAAACCACGGGTGAGCCTTGCAGGCCCGGTGCCCAAAAACAACGGTGCCCCGTGGGAGCCTCGTGGGCTCTGCAACAAATGTGGGCCCCTCGTTGCAGTCCCTCGTGGACTCAAAATACACAAATGTTCCCAAGAGCCTATTTGGCTCACACAAAATGTCCCCTTCGTTGGAGCCTCCCGTGGGCTCGAAGTAAACCAAATGCCTCTGAAGCTGCGGGGGCTAAAGGGGGAGCGGCCCTCTGCCTTCCGGGGCCACTCCAGGAATATTCCTGGGCCCCCAGGGGGCCTTCAAAGGGTGATGGTGCCCGGAGCCCTTCGTGTGCTCTACAACAACATTGCATGGGCCGCCCGGGAGAACCAACAGCAACAACCCTCACTCACTGACTCACTGCTCCAGACCTCTGGGCTTCAGTCGGGTAGCGGGCGGGGCTCTCCCTCATGCTGGGGAGTCTCGCTGGTTGCTGCAGCACCTCTCCCTACGCTGCAATCCTCACACGCAGGGCTCTCAACGGACACGGGAGCCCTGCTTCGCAGACACGGACCTGCTCTCTCCTCTTCCTGGTGCCGGCGGCAGGCGCAGGACTTTCCTAGTGAAACCAGAAGTCCCGCCCGCTGTCAGGCACCACAGTGCCTGACTTCCGTTTTCGCCGCGACTGTGGCGGCAATTTCTTCGCGGGGGCAGCACCAAGGGGTGGGCACCCTTGGTGCGAAAAACAACAACAGAAGCGGGGTGGGGACCCTTAAAACAAATAAATGGCGACCAAGGGAATACAAATTATAAACAAAGACGCAGGGTGGGCACCTGCGCACTCGGGGGCATAAAAGGGCAGGAGCGCTTCCCTCAGAGGGAAAACGACAGCGCTCTGCCCAGAAATGAAAAATAAAGCACTCTCAAGGCGCTAGGGCACAGACAAGCCCACAGAAATGACCCCCACAACCAGAAGGGGTCCCAGAAACACAGCCCCCATAAGTGAAGGGGGCAGGGTGTCCCCACAAAGTCCCAGATCTCAAAAGGATGGAGCAAGCAGCTCCCAACAAAAGAAAGTCCATCAGGTGTCCAGGAGCTGGGCAGGGCCCAGGGAGGCAAGCCTTCCTCTGGGCCCCAGCAGCAGGACGACCCTGGTTGATTCCAGTCAGAAACAAGAACACTGACATGGGGTCACAGCCCCTCATTTATACAGCAAAATCCCTTGTTGTAAAAGGTGCAGGCAAGGGAGAACCAGCTACAACTGGTAATGGGGAACTCCCTTTCACTGGCTAGGCTAAGGACATCAGACGCACCACAGGGGGGGGCAGCATTGTGTGGGGAAAGCCCAGCCCTATTAAGGTCCCAGGTGTACCCCTCCCTCACATTAGCATCCTAATCTCTCCATTCACCACCGGGGCAGACCCATCCTGACTCCTGGTGCCAGGCTCACCAGCCAGCTCCAGCCAATCACACACCAGACACAAATTACACTAACATGTCAACTTCTATAAGTGGCACTTCCACACTAGACACAATCATGCCGCATACATCATTGCGCAGCATACAATCTCACGAGTACGCACATACCAAACTCGACCCTGCACTCCACACACATCAGGAACTACCATGGTCACACATATTCCGCATGCATTCCTGTGGGATGGCAGGTCACTCTCACCACACACACAGAGAGCGCACGCACTTTACACTGGACCACAGTGAAAAAGTGCGCAGAGACCTAAAATCACCATCACCAGGTTACAGAAACAGGCTAGGCAAAAGCAAAAAGTTTCGGGGTGAACCTGCCAAAAGGGCCGGCTCCAACAGGTATCATCTAGGATTTATGATCAGTCCTGTGGCGCACCATTCTCCAGGCATACTGTACCTCATACTGACTTTCACTTTAGAGTTTAAAATTGCCCTAATCAACATCTATTCAAGGCCGGTGAAGACTGGCCAGGAATCATCAACCCTAGATCAACTTGACAGTCTGCTATCAGGCATTTCAAACAACGGTCTAGTAGTGCTGGGTGGAGACCGAATCTGCTAATTTGAACCATTGAAAGACCTAAGTGGAACACCTGTTACAGAGGAGGACGAGCTGTGGGCTATTCCTGAGAATAATATCTCTCCGATTAGGACTTGGACACCTCTGGCAATGAAAATCATAGCACTCACTTTAAAGCATTCTTTGCAAGCCTGTAATGGTTGCTTTTAGCTCAGACTCTCACGGGAACCACACCGACAATAGAGTTGGCCACTCATCAATCCTGGAATATATCCTAATTGAAACCAGGTTGGGGGCCTTAGTCAAGGACTTCACTGTCCGGCCGCACCATGATAGTGACCGTAACGCTTTAATACTTACACTTGCCTTGCCAAAAAACAGAGATAAACTAGCAGAATCATTTGCTTCTTACCAAAGACCGGCACTAACTTACAACAGGCGGAAAGTCAGGTGGGCATGGCTAGAAAAATCGCACGCAAAAATGGCCCATTATTCCCAACCTTGAAGCCATGTCAGAGCTTGTGAATAATGGAGATCTCATTGCCTCCCTTGTAGAGGTTGCAAGGATTAATGAGTCCATCATCTCTAAGCTGGAGGAGGTGTTTTGGACCGCGTGTACCAGGGGTTGTGGGAGGAAGCCGAAGCAGTTTTGGTTTACTGATAGTTGTCAGGCGGCAAAAAAGGCATTGATAGAGGCCCTAAAATCAAAGTGTATCACAGCAGTAAAATCAGCAAGGTTCCTTTACAAAACTATTATTGCATCTGCTAAAACCACATGGGAAATGGATCAATGGGATAGTTTGAAACTTACTCTGGAGTCTAACGAATTGAAACTTTCTGGAGTATCATATCTACTGGTAGGAAGAAAGTAGAGGTGACCCTCGAGCCAAACATAGCGGCCGATAGTTGGAGAGAGCATTTTCTGGCCCTCTATGTCTCGCATGATGCTGAGGCTAGTAGCCAGACACCAGCAAACCCGACTCTCTCTGTGTCTGAGATAGATATTCCTGAGATCGCTTTGACAGAATATTCCCACGATCGCTTTGACAGAAGTCACAAAATCCCTAAGCAGAATAGTTCCTGGTAAGGCTGCAGGCCTAGACAAGACACCAGGTAGAACCCAAGATCTGGGGTCCTTATTTCTGGGTGGTCTTTAATGCCATTTTGCAGGGAATGGCCCTTCCTGCGACCTGGTTAGGCGCTGAGATCCTTCCAGTATATAAAAAGGGATCACCCTTGTTACCCAATAACTACAGACTGATCAGTCTGATCGATGTATCACAAAAAGTATTGGCCAGGATTCTATTAGACTGCTTGCAATCCTGGTTGGAGGAACTAAAGATCTTGACCTATTTGCAGGCTGACTTTAGGGAAAAGACATCAACAATACACCAGATTTTCAGTCTCAAACTTCTTTAATGGAAAACAGTACATCTAGAAAGAGACAGCCGGTATCTGGTCTTTGTAGATCTCAAGAGTGCATTTGACCCGGTACCCAGAGATGCTCTGTGGAGGGTTTTGAGCGAACTAGGACTTCCCTCTTATCTTTTAAATATATTGAAAAGGTTACACAATGGAAACTACACCCAAATTAGATATGGGAAAACGGGGAACTCATGCAGCCCATCCCTGTTTCTGTAAACAGGGGAGTAAGACAGGGATGGGTGCTCACCCCTACCCTGTGCTGCATCTACATAAATGGACTGGTAAGTGCGCTGAAAGACTGTAAGGACATAGGCGCCCCCAAACTAGCGCAAAAGCAAATCCCAGCCATGATGTTTGCAGATGATACCATATTTTTTAATTTTTTTTTTATTTGTTTGTTCTTATATAGCGCTCGATCACCTGGGGAGGTATCTCGGCGCTTGCCTTGGGAACCCGTCCTTGCTTTTCCCTGTGAGATAGCCCCTACAGGGCATTCCCAAGGTGAAAACCAGGCATCCCGCCGCAGGGGGGCCGTTGTGGAGATTAAGCAAGTTTAATGCCCAGAGTTGCAGAGTGTGAACCCATGATTAGGTCAGGCACCGAAGCGAGAATTATCGAGTCCGTGGACATTTGAGCTCAAGACCCTGCCGCGTCGGGAATTGAACCCTGGTCCCGGGTCTGATCTCTGCTTCAGGGTCTGCCTGCTCTAACCAGTGAGCCACACTTATCCATACCATACTCCTCTCCAAGACTCCTATGGGTATTCAGAGAATCTTAGACGGGTTCTGTGAGTTTAATAGGTCTAGGGGACTGGAGATCAACATTCATAAAACAAAATTCATGGTCTTCAACCCCAACAAATAAACCCCCCCCAGCCCATGTATGAATTGTACTTCCCTGGAGCAGGTATCTGTATTGGACTACCTGGGCCTTACACTCACTGAAAACATGACCTAGGCGCCTCAAATAGACAAGTCATGTCTTAAACTGATCCAGACCGTGAAACGACTTTCTTTAGAAAGTCGTTCCACAAACCGGTAAACCCTGTTATGGAGATTTATAAACACCAGGTTAGGAGTATGCCCTATATGGGGCTGAACTCTGGGGCACTCTAACCTCAGGCCTATTGTTAAAACCGAGAACTTCGGATTACTGGTAAGTTCCACTCTGATTCCACTGTGTATGGATCTTGGGGTGAGACCCATTGCAGAGGAAATTGGCCTCTTCTCTTTTGGCAGCGCCTCTGGGTGACACTGGAACTGGCCAAGTATAGATCTGAGTTCTTAGAAATTCTGAGACTCCCCGACACAGGAAAGTTGCAATGGTTTGCACATATTAGGGAAGGCCTCTGTGCAATTGGTCGAAATTACCCTTGGGATAACCCAAATACAGCATATTTGAGAACCTCACGTAAACAACTAAGTACTAGTTACTGTAGTGGAAAACTTGATAAACTTTATGAAGATTCTACCACTGATTCTCTTAGATCACATTTTCTGCATGTGAAGGTCATGTACAATTTGGAGCCATGCCCTGAAGAAATCCGCCAGACATTAGCTAGGAAGCTGTATGTATAGTTTCGGCATGGCTTCCTCCCCTTGCGTGCCTTCACTAACAAATGGTCTAGTGGCACTCCACTGGGATGCCCAGCATGTAACTCGGATGAGGAGTCTGAACTCCATGTTTTCTTCTTCTACCAGGGATACCAAAAAATTAGACAAAGATGGCTGATCCAGTTGTGTAGAAACCTTGGCTCAACCCATTGCATAGAAGCATTCAGGCTCCTAAAATATTACACCAAACTCCATATTGCTTATGGGGTCTCACGCTTTCTAAGGTCAATGTGGTGGGACGGGACACATTTTCTCAAAGTATAAAATAAGGATTGGGCAATGTGATTGTATATATCTGTGTTCATTCTTTTATTGTATATAAACCGAAATAAAAAAATGTACTTTGCACAATATTTGGCCATAACCAGGAAAGACCTAATATAATCTTTGTTCCTAGGTCTGGTGACATTTTGCAATACACTCAATAGTTGGGGTTTTGGTCTCACACCATGCTCAGCAATCACATGTCCAAGATAGGTCATAATATTCTCCCCAAATTTGCATTTCAAGAAATCAACTGTGTTGAACCTGGCACCATTGGCATGGGGTTTCCCTGTATTTTTGCCTGTGCCTCCTGTGCTTTTTCTGTATGTTGGACTTTGTTTTTGCTGGTCTGGACTACTGTTCAGTGCCAAAGTACAGGTGCTCCCTTTGTAAATTAATTTTATGGATTAGTAAATCCATAACAGTAATTTGGCATATTTGACTTACTAGTCAGTCCCTAGAACAGTGCACTGTGTGTGCCCAGGGCCTGTAATTCAAATGATGCTAAGTGGGCCTGCATCATTGATGGTGCCACCCACATCAGCAGCCGGTAAATGGGACTCAGATCTGCCACTGCATTATCTGTGTGCAGTCTAATACTGTCATGTCTACTCTGCAAGTGCACCCACTTGCCAGGCCTACTCTTCCCTTTTCTTACATGTTAATCACCCCTAAGGTAGGCCCAAAGTACCCCTGTGGGAAGGGTGCAGTGTATGTAAAAGGTAGGACATGCCCTGGGGTGTGTGGCATGCCCTGATAGTGAAATACCGCCAATTTTGCAAGGGTACCTGTTCCCATAGGATCGAATAGGTAGCTTGCTTGTAACATTGTATAAACATAACTACCCCTGGGAACAAGGTAGGCGATTAACGTTTAGTATGCCTGAACTCAGAATGTTAAAATGCATCTTTTAGTGAATGTGATTTTTACATTCTATGTTTGAAAATACCACTTTTAGAAAGAATGTATTTTCTTGCTTAGTCATCCAGTGAGCCTTTTCTAGGATGTGTATTGACTGTCTTGCTTTAGATAGATAGGGGCTGGGGATGAGCAGTGGTTCGAGAGAGTCTGGATGAGTCAGGGCTGGTCTGAATAGACCTGGGCTGCATTTAGAGTAGGGGGAGGAGATTTCCTTTCACCTGAAATGGCCTGGTCTGCCTGACACAATGCTGTATCCACCAAGCTGCACCAGAGAGGACAGAACTGGTTTTGACTGGGCGTAGGGCTTCTTTGCCCACCATAGAACAACGTTTTTTGCTGTATAAGTATTAATGCCCAGACCCCAAAAGTTTAGATCACTTTTGGATTTCAAGAGAAACATCTGTCAAGGAGAAGAGCTGGAGAAACTGGAGGAGGAGTACTACCCATTTGCTGTTTGCTCCCTGGGTTGGCCTCCAGTGGCTGTTTCTGCCAAGTAGAGGAACTGTGTGTGCATCCTGGTTGAGAAAGTATCTCCAAGGGCTTGAATTGAGCTTGCCCCCTGTTCAAGAGGTCTAAGGAACAGCAAAGACCTCACCAAACTTCTGGGCACCGTCTCTGAAACGGCTGGTTTTAGTCGCCGCAGGAGAAAAAGGTAACCGACTCTGTCACCGAGTCTGTCCCAGGATTCCATGTCCTGAAGGCACCATAGAGAGCACTGCCTCGTTTTGCAACGCTACCTTAGTCTCACTGATAGTGAAGAATTCTTTAACCCTCATAGAATCTGGAACAAATGTAAGACTGTGTTGAAGGGACATATAAATATTTAGGATTGCTTAAAATAAAGAAGATTGAGCTGATTAGGCTAAAATGAAGGTATTTAGCTCTGGGAAGCCATTGTGGCTACTGAACTGAGCACACAGGGTTAGGAAATCAATGGAATTCTTACACATCTCAGAGCACACCAAGGCATATCCCTGTGTAGTACCAGATCAACAGTTTGAGTGGGCCCCTAGGCATTAGAGGCTTGAACGCCAGCAAGGAGTCACTAAGAGTGGTAGATTCTACCCCAGGTTACACTTTGCACTCCTGACACTGCCCTTAACTCAGGGGTCTTGAAGAAACAGGTGGAACAGAAAGTAACCATGCAAGGGTTCGGAGTTCCTTGCTTATTTTCGGTAGTGTAAAAAAAGTGTGTACAGAGTCTATACTTTATTGTCATTTGGTGTTAAAAGTGTGTGCTGTCACTCCTTGTATTTTGGTGGATCGACATCAATGATTTCTGGTCCCAAGAAGTCTGACAAAAAGATACAACGTTAAAAGTGGCATATATGGAACAGGTGTGGAAATGATCAAGGACATTCAATCCCAAGGGACAAAAATTGATGAGCATCATGCCTGAATTTATGTCCCCATTGTATTATTCCTTGCCACTTCCATGAGACTGGTCGTTAATGCTCTTCAATGCCCAAAAATAATTCACGGGACAAGGGGTAGTTGACCGTGAATGTGGTCTTTTTGTTTATCAGTACACATACAGATACTCTTGTGAGTATTTAGCGTTTATAAGATATCCAACATACAAAAGAAAATAGTAAATGTTGCGTCCACACTTTCAGAGTATATATCTCTCTATACAGTTTAACACCTTAGCTGCTAAGGGGTTTTCCCCCCCGGTGCTGTATTCCCAGATTTACCATTGTTCATGACAAGGTCAACTCGTTATAAGCACAGGGCAGGTAAAACCCATGACTAGCTGACTAGGCGGCCTTCGACACCGTCCCCCATGAGGGTCTGCTTGTCAGACTTCATGAGATCGGTCTGAGGAGGACGGTGCTTAGCTGGTTTACATCTTTTTTGGCTGGCCGCCGACAAACGGTCTGGGCCTCCTCTAGTTCTGCCGAGATGCCGCCATTGGGAGTCGGAGTCCCGCAGGGCTCTGTGTTGAGCCCGACTCTCTTTAACATCTTCATGACCCCTCTGGCGGCCTTGGCTGAGTCTTTCGGGACCCAGATCGTATCCTACGCCGACGACACCCAGTTGGTCTTTACCTGTCGGAAAGGAGAGGATTTTGATGGAGAGAGTATCCGTGAGTGCCTTGGGGCTGTTTTTAAATGGCTCCAACTGAACAGCCTCAAATGCAACTCAGACAAATCGGAGGTACTCTTCTTCGGCTGTCAATCCGATCCGGACTGGCAGGTATGGTGGCCCGCTGACATGTCTCCTCCGGTGCGTTCGACTCAACTGGCTAAGAATTTGGGGATCAAAATTGACAATGGCCTGACCTTAAGATCTCAGTTCCTTGCCCTCACTGGCACCTGTTTCGGTCTCCTCCGTATGCTTCGGAAGTTTCTCCCTTTGCTATCTGAGGACCACAGGAGGACTACGGTACAGGCCTTGATCGGTTCAAGACTGGACTATTCTAACGTCCTATATCTTGGCCTGCCGGAATATCTCCTGCAACGGATGCAGGTGGTCCAGAACGCGGCAGCGCGGGCCATTTTTGGCCTACATAGGCGAGTCAGAGTCTCTGGCTTGTTGCAGTCCCTTCATTGGCTGCCTATCCGGAAGCGGATAGTTTTTAAAACCCTAACTCTGGCACACAAGGCCCTTTATGCTGCAGGGGCCAAATATCTTCAAAGGAGGCTTGTTTTTTATCGTCCGTCACGATCTCTGAGATCAGAGTCGATGTTTCTTGCCACTGTTCCTCGCGTGAGGAGGGCCCGTATTGGAGGTCGCTCCTTTATGTCCCGGGCTCCACAGCTTTGGAACTCCTTGCCTTTGACATTGCGCAGCACCTCAAATTTGTTGGCCTTCAGGAAGAGCCTGAAAACTTAGCTTTTTGACTCCTAGACTCTTTTTTTCTGTTGACCCCGTTCTCTTTTAATCTATGTGTTGTGTTTGTCTTTTTCAGGCTGCCAATAAAGCGCCAGGACACTCTTTGAGTAGCCGAGCGCTATAAAAGACACAAAACAACAACAACAACAACCTTGTCATGAGCATGGAAGGGGTTAAAAAGGGTTAACCGGACATCTGTCAATTTATATCAGATGCCTGGCATCCAATAAACACTAAATAGCGCCAATGTATGCAATAAGCAACACATTAAAAATGCTAGTCTTCATTTGGTTGTCATGAAAGAGATCTGTTGGACTATAATAATACACTCAGATGCTTCATTGAGATATTGATCAAAAGGAAACCTGAAAATGTTGAAGGTCTCCGGTAATGGAAGTGACAACGTTGCTAATACTCCTGAAATCATTCAAAACAATAATATTTATTTTCCACTCAAAGACACAGAAATAAGGGCTCATAAAACCTACTTTTGTCCATTAGGAACAATCTATTGCGTAGTAAGTGACTATGGTCATGAATGTGGAAAAAAGTATTAAACCTTTTAGTATAAAAACTTAGAGACACTAATATAAAATTCAGTGAAGTATGAAAATGATGTTTAAGTCCCAGTTTAACCTAGTTAGAAAATCATTATAACAAATTATTTTTAACTTCTTGAGTAAAATTGTGCATGACCCAAATCACCGAGCAAAAGCCAAGCCTTGCAACTGTTTCCAGTTGAGAAGGTATCTTAAGTATGGGTCTGTCCACATTCCTCACAGAATGTTATTAGGAGCTGCAATTATGCTTTCATATGAGCGTGTTGTTTGTTTTGAAGGTTAGTATTATTATGAGAAGCGAAATGTATACTTCAGTGTGCACCACGATCCTAATATGAGAAACATTCCCGGTAGGATTTTAATCGATACATTAGCAATTGAAAGATCATTGAATACTGTTTATTTTTGCACACTCAATAGATTGGTAGGAGAAACCTATTTTTTATGGTTGTACAATTTCATTTTAATTTTTATTAGAAATATATTTTTCGGATGCTGTAATGTGTTTTGTTATGGCATGCTGACTTGAAATAACAAGCTCTGCTGCATCTACATTTTCAATAGTTATTATTGGAAATATCATACTTTCCAGATGCTGTACTGTATGTTTTTAAAGTATGCTGGCTTGAAATAAGAAACTCTGTTGCATTTTGGCAATATTAAAAAACTATAAATACTAAAGTGATGAAGGAGAAAAAATTTGAATTTCTTTTGCACTCTGGGGTATATTTACAATATGGTGGCGAAGCATGTCATTAAGCCAAGAAGGCTAACAAAACACTTCATCACTTTAGAAATGCAGGGCTGCACCATATTTTCTAGAAAATGGTGCATTTCCCCCTGTGCTGGTGCTAACTTTAGCAGCCTACCGCCAATGCAGGCACCCTTGCACCATAGTGCAGTGGTGCCTGTGTTGTGAGGAAGATAGTTTATGTGCAGGAAGCTGTCCCTTCCTGCACGTAAACAATCATTAAATGCCTTGTAACTTCTATGTGTGTTGCTTAATGCAGCACACATAGAAGCTGCAAAACAATATTTTAAGGTCTTGCCTATGAAGCGCGCATGCGCTGCATAGGAGAGAGACCTAATGCCATTGGCACAGCTTTGGGGGCATAAACGTGCACATGTTGCATTGCTTGCAATGGCAAAGTGTGGACGTCTGGCGATTTCCTTGCAGGAGCACGTGGCCATATGGTGCCATATGGTGGCACCACATGGTCACACGCTCCGGCAAGGGAATCGCGCAGGCTCCATCCCCTGCTGCCACGCGCTTGTTATTATCTTGTTAGTTGTCTTGTCAGGTGGTCTCCAAGGCATGGGAAAGCCTTGCTCTGCTGTTTAGCCGGTGATCAGAATTATTACCTGTTTTCAAGTACACTGTGTTTATTAAAAGAACCCTATTCAGCTGCAAGTACTGTGTCCACTGAATATACCCCAGTGCAGTTGCCTGCATCAAGTGATTCGGAAGGAACTGCATTAATTGAACACGTGACAGTAAACTCCAAAGTTTAGATGCAAAATGCAGACTGCATTGCTTAATGCATGAGTGCGCGAGATGTACATTTAGTGAGCGTATCCCGATGAAGTGCATACGAGTAAAGAACATTTTTGCAAGCATCCCAGTAAAGTGCATGGACTGAATGCACCACGGTAAACTGAATTTAAGAACTGCAACCATGAAAGTGCATGCGTTGAAAAGATCAGAGAAAAGTCCACAAACTAAATGCACCTGGCGAGCTGAAATTATTGAATGTGTCCGAGTAAAGTATATGTGCTGAAAGCATCCTAATAAAGTGCTCAGACTAAATGCACTCGGTGAGCTGATTTTATTGAATGTATTCGAGTAAGGCGTATTTGTTGAAATTATCGCAGTACAGTGTATGTGCTGAATGCACCCAGCGAGGTAGAGGTATTGAATGTATCCAAGGAAAGTGCATGTGTTAAAAGCATCCTATTAAAGTGCACGGACTAAATGCACCCCGCTAAACTGATTTTAAAATGCAAGGGCTAAATGCACCTCAAAGAGCTGAATTTAAAGTTTCCGGTCTAAGTGCCCCATGTGAGCTAAAGTTACAGAGTGTATCAGAGTGGTGTGAATTTATCGAATGGTCCACAGTGAGCGCTTATGTTGGGTGCGTCAAATGAAATGCCATTACGCCATTTATACCAAGCGAACTGCATTCAGTTTATGAACGCATCTTAATGAAAATTATTTTACTGCTCGTCTTCTAGAGTTTGTTTGTTGTGCCTGGCTGACATTTTGCTGTGTAACTCTATAAAGACTTCTTTTTAAGATCCTGAGTCACTCAGGGCGGCCCCTCAGGGCGGCCCCAAACATGCATATGTAATGATTAACCAAAGCTTTCTGCCAGTGATTGCGAACTATCTACTCGTGGTGTTAATGTGCAAATCGCATTTCAAACAGTTTCTGCCCTACGACAAAAACCGTCCCAACGTCCCCAGTGAATTGTTTTTTCTGACCGAGCAAAGTCACTGCTGGCGGCGGCATGCTGTCAGTGTGCGCAGTGGGCTATTGCACGAGCTGCAAAGACACATGCAGCGCACACGCAATCGCTTTGTAAAGCTTGGCTGTGAGATCTTGGGCTCTTCGCGAAGCCACCCTGAAATGGTGGATGCTTTTTTAATCATTCTTAGTGTGTATGATCCGTCCTGGCAGTCAGGCTGCTCTCTCAAACTGCAAACCTCGTGCCACAAGGTGGACATGCGCATGCCACAGCCCTAACACACCGCTAATAACACCACAAGGCGGTACAAAAGGGGGTGGTGATGGACGGAGCATCTGGACCAATCAAACACTTACACCCAGTCAACAGATCTGGGTTTAATCCATCACTGTTCTTTAGCCCACTCTGCCACCCGAGTTCAGACATGGTCATATGCAAATCAGTCTGACCCTGTGCCTCATGGGAACAGTCCAGCCCGAACTGCCAAGCCATGCCTTCCCTGGACCGGAAACAAGCATCCGATGGATAGATTTAGGCCCAGATCTCTGTACTGGGGTAAATGTATGACATTGTTCTGCATTCTGTCCATCAACTGTGGTTTTTGCATAACACCACAAGGCCACTCTGCAGGCCCCGAGGTGATTGATGCACAAAAAATGGCCAATGGCGCACGTGGCAGCCAGGGTGATGGCTCTTGCTGACATTGGTCTCTTGGGAGGGGCACTCTCAGAAGAATGTTATTGCATTATGCGCATATTACTATTTATAGCCAAGGAACCATTTCGACAGTTTTTGGTTAGGGGGTCGTTGTAAGTGTGAGAGTGTTTCAGTGGACAGGAGGTGGCGGGGAGTAGGGACTGAGAATGGAGTGGGACAGTGGCAGAAAAATGCATGGGATTGGAGAACTCACTCTACACCCCTCCCCATTCCCGGGTACAAATAGCAATAAGTAGCGGCGGCCGAAAACGTCAGTGGTGGTAATGTTTTTTGAGTAATTGGGTAGCAGTAATGCCTTCCTTGATCATTAATTGTGAGATCATACCATGCCCGTTTATAAAAGTAGTAAATATACATTTTATGCGCACTCCTGTGTTTTTAATACACTTGTCTCTAACTGATATAAATTGCTATTTATGTGTTGATCAGGTGGAAAAACTATCATGGAAACCAAGCAGCACGCAGTTCAGCAGTTCCAAGGTTTATCAAATACAGAGAGGGAAGGTATGCTTTGAAGTCCTTCAGTGCTGCGATTGTAGGAGGCCGAACATGGGCAAAGTAAACACAATGAATAATCATTTCAGAGTCACCTGTCCGTGTTTATTAATGACTGTACACGCTGAGTGGAGAACTAACAGGGCGCACCTGCTACTGAGAATAGGCAGACAGGTAGGTGTTTGCAACAGGATGTTCTTTCGGATGGAAAATTAGTCACACTGTTAAACCTGTGTAAAGGATGTTTATCTTCTCAGATTCATGACGTGTCTGAATAGTATTGAGTAGATTAAAGTTACCAATACATTATAGTCAGCGCAGGCAAAGCCAATAGGTCTGTTTAATGTGGAAAGGCATAAACACACAGTCACACAGAAATTATATTACCATATAATAGTGCTAACAGCATGTCTGTTGACCTTGCCACTGCTTGTTAGTGACATGAACATTGTGTGCGGCATTCCCCTAGGCTGCTTCCTCAGCTGTACACTGTTCAACACCTAAGTGACCTTTCTAACCAACATCATCAGAACCTACGGACTAAGATCCTATCCTACGCTGACACCCAGCGCATCCTCTCGCTATCAGAAGTCCCCTCTGCCATGAAGACCAGCTTTTGCAGATGCATCATGAGCATCGACGACTGGATGGAAAACACATGCCTAAAACTTAATATGGACAAAACGGAAGTACTGATCTTTGGAAACAAAACCTCCCGTTGGGACAATTACAGGTGGCCTTCGGAACTAGGACACTCACCTACCCCCACAGACCATGCCCGCAACATTGGCATCATCCTGGACAGCAAACTCACCATGAAAACCCAGATCAATGCAGTTTCCTCCTCATGCTTCCCCACTCCCTGCATGCTCCATAAGATCTTCAAATGGCTCCCCATCAGCACCAGACGTAGTATCACTCAAACCCTGATCACCAGCTGGCTGGACTACAGCAACTGCACTCTACGTTGGAATCACAACACACCTCCTGAGAAGACTGCAGACAATAGAGAACTCAGGAGCCAGACTCATCCTCAACATCCCAAAGTGGGCCCACATCCCCCCCTAACTCAAGAAGTTCCACTTGCTCCCCATTCATAGGAGATGTCAATTCAAGATGCTGATCCACACCTACACCCTCTTGGTCCGACCAAACAGTCATGCACACTTTGCATGTTCCCCACCAGGCTGCATTACACAGCCTGGTGAGGAGCATGCAAAGCCTCCTTGTCCCCATCTGAGCGCCAAACCATGGCACTCAGACCAATTACAAACCTGCATTGTGGCATTGTAATTGGCTCAGGGGAGCCAGGTGCTTCCTGCTGTCGGGACTGCAGGAATAAGGAAACTGAACATGACGAAGGAGAGGAGGCAGCCGGCAAAAAGGTAAGTGGTATTTTTTAAATAATTTTTTTATTCCCCCGACACCATCCCCGCCTCTTAACCGCTATTCCCTGCCAGCTGCTACTGATTTTCTTTTTTCGCTCACTGATTGTGGGAGCATACAGAAACAAGCTTTGGCATAGCCAATAAGTCGCACCTTTTGGGCCTTATAAGTGAATGCAACAGTTAATGTTGTTGCACCAAGGATATTGTGCTGCATAACTAAATACTTATAAGGTCCATAAAGCGAGACCTTCCCAATAGCGACTCCATCACCACCCTCTTGAAGAGGGTGGTAATTTGCGAGTGTTTTGATACCACAATTGCGGTTGCAAAACATTGGTACATGGCTTTGTAGTCGTTATTAGGAAGGGAATGCCCCTTCCTAATAGCGAGTTGCAAAACCTATTTAGAGAGTCATAAATAAATTGTGACTTGCTAAAAAGGCTTCGTACATTGCCCATGAGGTTTTTGCATGCGCAAACAGGTCACAAACCCGTTTGTGCATGCAAAAACGGGCCGTACATCTGTCCCTTAGCTTCATAAGACACCTGGGGAGAACACTGGATGTACAACTCTCACTTTCACCATAAAAAAATTAATTAACTGGATAGTGGAGCCTTTCCAAACATACCTGTTGGAATAGAACCTCACCTACTGGTCATCAACATCTTCCTTGCAGCCTGTTGCATGTTTCATTTGGCAAAGGGTGATAACAAGACATGCCACCCAAAGTGTGAGGCACCCCTAGAATGAGAGGGCCCAAGTCTGCTTCTCATGCCCTGCACATGCATCAAAAGTTTGAAGGAGGGAGGCCGTATGTCTGAGCCTTGTAAAGATACTCATGAAAGCAGGCAACTCCTGCTCTCTGAAACAGAAAGACAACCTAAACATCAAGAACGATATAGGATGGTAAAAATCACAGCACTCAGGTACATGTGGAGTAGTCCGTCAGTATGCTGCGGTCAAACAGTCAAGTGTCTGCAGTGAAATTTGCTAAAAAGAAAAATACCCAGCCCTGAGTTTCAGGGGTTCAGTCTACCTTCTCCTGCAAAAACAAAAACTGTTACTTTATGTAGCAGGCACGGGTCCCTTAACACAAATAAGGGCAACGTGTAAGCGAATCATGGTGAAAGAAAATGCATAAAATAAAGAGCACTGTTCCATTTCAGCAAGCACACATTATTGCACTGTTGTGCCCATTCCCAACCTTGAGGGACAAATGAAAAATACTAAATTAACAATCTCAACAGTGTAAACGAGACACTACAAACAACCTACTTGTTGTTTCTTCTTTAAATTCTGAATGAAAAACGTGTAGCACAGTGTCATGTTAGTCAGTCTCTTCCGTGCCAAGATTCTGCCCTTCAGTGATGTTATCTTTTTTTATGGCACTCTAATGGTCACATGCATCAACGTTGGAAATTGCGAATCCTTATTTGCGAATTTTAAGGAATCGCAAATAAAGAATCGCAATTTGCAATGCATCACTTTTTTCGCAATTTTTTTGCGATTCGATAAAAATCGAATTTTTTACCAAATCGCATGATTTTTGCGAATTCTTATTTGTGAATTATCAATTTGCGAATTCGCAAATTGCGAAAAAGCACACATGATGAATTTGATTGTGTTAACAGCCAGGAAGCCAGGAGAGTAATTACACACAGCTGCTCCCTGATTTGAGGTGGAGGTTTGGCAGTTGGTTTTTGGAGCTCTGCCTGGAGGAAATGCTGCAGTGTGGGTTTCTGATTCCTTTGGAGAAATGGCTAATGAAAATGCAGTTGAAGTGGGGCAATCCAGGAAAAGAAAAATTAAATTCAGTGACCAGGAGCTGGAAATACTTATTGAGGAGGTCACTGAGAGGCAAACAATCTTTGAAGGTTCCTGAAGCAGTAAAAAGGAATCTCTGGCTTGCTATCCAAGCAAAGGTGAATGCTGTGGGTGTTGCACATTGTGACATAAATAACTTACAAAAATGCTGGTATGACCTGCGCAGTCGTGCTAAAGAGAGTATTGCAACCAGGATTAAAACAGCAAAAAGAACTGGCGGTGGCCCCCCCAGGGATAAGCCCAATACCCTCCTGGAAGACATGGTGGAAGGCACACTTTTAACTGAGGCTGTTGTTGGAGTGATTGACATTGATACATCAGAGCTTCCTACCCCTTCTGAAGGTAAGTTTACTTTGTGTTTTTGATTTTAAATGTGCAATGAGAGTGCATGAGGGCTGTCAATGTTGTTGTACCTGCTGAAATATCATTTCAGTATTGTAGTAGTTCATTTTCGTTTTTCAAATCTGGGTATTAACAGCTATAAGTCAGAAAGCAGTGCATCATAGGAGATGTAGTTTACTAAAAAAATAAATATTAAATAACAAAGCAACTGACTTTAAATGAATGATAATCATTAATGAAACCAAAGTAGACAGGCAACATGTGATTTTAATTAAACAAAACCTTTTGTTGAAACATTTTACAACAGTGCAAACTTTAAAGTAACATAAAGTTTGCACTTTCTTAATCATAGAAACACTTCAAGAAATTATAGAACATGATTTGAGAGATTACAACAATCAAGAAGGACAAGACATTGAACAGGCAAATGTTGCAACAACATCAACATCCCTTTTTCCAAGAAGGGAAAGACACAGAGTGTGCCAACTGCATCGGTCTGATACAGAAGATCAAAATGTAAATGTCTCTGAAATGCAGAGTGTTCAAACTCCAGCAACCACTAACACAAGGCAGAGTAGGCGAAGGAGACTTCAGCAGTTTTATAGGCGCCGGTCACAACCATCAGATAGTGGCAGAGCTGTAGAGGGTACCAGCACCGGCAGTGTTGTGGAAGATAAAATCCTCAAAGTTCAGCGCCTGCAAGGCAAAGACATTAGAATTATGAAGGGAAAACTTGGACGTATTAGTAAAGAGATTGGTGCCATGCACAACAGTATGAAAAGAATTGCAAATGTCATTGAGAAAGGGCATAAAACAACCTCAGAAAAACTAGACCGCATTGCAACGTCTTTGGAGACACTGTGCACAGTGGTACAGACCCAGCAAGTGAGAAGTGGTAAAAGGCACCTTGGAGCAATGACCTGCATGCAGGGTCATACCAGGAGAATGTTTCACCTTTCAAACTCGACTGCTCAACTCTGCAAGCAGACAGTTTCCTTGCAATTGGATATGAAGCAAATTTGTGTAGAGATTGCCAGGGGAATGGGGACACTCCATGATGCTGTTGAAAAAATACCATGGCTTACCTCGGGCACGCCGTAGCAACAGGAAACAAGATAAGTCCAGCAACATGGCCATGGGCAATTTCATTAATACGGCGAAGGCATTAGGTGTGCGTGGACGTAAGAAATAATATGTTTTCTTTAATGTTACATGTTTGTTAAAATGTTCCCAAAACATTTAATTATCATTAAATTCATTGCTAAAATGAAGGCAAAATGATTTACAACTTTATCAAGAAGCATTTAAATTTCATGAAGAAAATGCATATAATTTTACTTTATGAAATAAATAATTTCCAGTCATGCACCAGATTGTCTTGTGTGATTCTTACCTTTTTCAGAAATAATGTTGTGTTATCTCTTCCCTTCTCCTTCTTCCCTCTGCTGCTTCTGGTCCATGTATTCTTGGTTGGGGTTGTTGAGGCTGATTGTCATTTTGAGGTAGTACATCTTTCACATCCAGTTCTATGCCTTTCTCAGTTGCTAAGTTGGGCAACATTGCACATGCAGCTACAATTTTGCAGCAAATTTCTGGACGGTACTGCAATGCTCCACCAGTCTTGTGTAGTACGCGAAAATGAGATTTCATCACACCAAAGGTTCTCTCTACCACATAGCGGGTTGTTATGTGAGCTTAGTTATACTGTTGCCCCTTCCTGGTTGCTGGATTGAGATATGGTGTTACCTCACTGCATAGGCACTATCACCTAGAAAAAAAGATAATGACAGATAACATGCACAAATGACATGTGTCTACATTTAAGATGGATATGTTACAAATAAAAAATGTTAATTTACCAAGCAAATATCCATCTCCAAATTCGCCAGCAAGCAGTCGTGCGTGGATGGCACTGTGTCTAAAAATGTAGGAGTCATGGGCACTTCCAGGGTAACTTGCCACTAAGTCTGTGATGATAGTTTTAGAATTACAAATTGCTTGAATGTTAAGAGAATGGAAGCATTTCCTGTTGCGAAAAATGTACTCATTTTCAGCGGGTGGGCAAATGGGAACATGTGTGCCATCTACACAGCCAATGACATGTGGGAAATGAGCCATGTTATAGAAATCTAACTTGGTTTTCACCAAATCCTACTGTGTACTAGGAAACTTTATGAGATGCCTTATCCTTTGCAACATGGCATTGTTCTTCCTCTTGCAAATGCCTCTCTTCATCCCATGTGTAATCAGCTGCTAGCATCATATTGAGTTTGTTCTTCTCTCTGCTCTCGCCAGTATGTTCTCTATTAAAGACACATGCATTAAAGGCACAGGGGAGACTTCATCAGCATACTGTTTCCCAGTAGTTACAAAATCCTTCCCCTTTCCATGGGCTGCACACTTGACAACAGCCATTTCCCTTGGTAATTGAAATGCTCCCAACAGTTGTCTCACATACTCCCTATGTCTTATAGGAGAATCAGATGACGTTAGGAATCATGTCTGTGACCATAGCTGTCGGAAATCATGATCCACACCAAAACCATATTGGCTATCGGTAAAGATCGTGACTCTAATTTATTCAAAGACTAGACATGCATGTGTCAAGGTAATAATTTTGCCCACTTGTGCGGAGTATACTTACCGTAACCAAGCGGCTTCCAACACTCCAGAAATGGTACAGAGCGCAAATGCTGCTCTCAGATTTCCTTCATTGTCTCTTAAGCATGTGCCATCAACAAAGAGGACTTGATCATGATCAGACAGTGGTTCATCGACAATGTCAGGCCTTATTTGTATACATAGTTCAGTGACATCCAGACAGTCATGGTCTTCACATTCTTTCCCATTAGCACTTTAAATGGATAACAAGGTAGCAGGATTTAACACAGAACACTGCTTCAGGGTTACATTTTCTGCGCCGAGAAGCACCTGCTCGTACCTTGTCAATCTGTTATTTGTCAAATGCTGTGTGTTGGTTCTTATCATCAGAAGCTCAACCATGTGTGGGACATACACTGTAAGAGGATGACCCATCACAATGCTCTCACATCGTTCAATACTGACACCTGTTGCAGCAATGGATTTGAGATATTCAAGCAATGCTGAAGGTACAGGAGCTAGAGTAGCTGAGAAGAAGTTGGCCACTGGTCTACGGGTACCTCCATCTGTCTGTGCGAGTACAGATAAAGCACAACCTTCCCTTTCATGATAGAACAGTAAAAATGCTTTGTAGTAATCAGTAGTAGTAATCAGGCAATCATTGTCCCAAGACACCAGATCGGTCACATTGTTGTGAGTCAGCATGTTCAAAGGTTTTGCCATCAGAGAAAATTTGGGAATCCACTGTCAACAGCAAACAACCATTCCCAAAAACATTCTGTCCTCTTTTTCCGTACTAGGTGGATTCAACTTGATGATCGCCTCTACTCTTTCCGGTGACATGTTCTCTTGCCCTTTTCAATCCAATGGCCCATGTACTGTACTTCATTTAGACAGTACTAAAGCTTACTTTGAGACACTTTATGACCTTTCACAGCCAGGTGGCTCAGTAAGGTGATGGTATCGTCCCAGGAAGCATCATGTGTCTCCAACTCAATGAGCAGGTCATCGATGTATTGGACCACTAAATAAAAATTGTCTCTCTTGATGCAACAGAACAGAAAAAAACACCCGGCAGAGGTCAATCACCATAAACCATTCCTCTTCACAGGCAATCTGGAATAGCATCTGATGTTTCCCTGAAATTCTGCATTTGGCTTGACC
Organism: Lissotriton vulgaris; assembly: GCF_964263255.1. Lineage (NCBI taxonomy): Eukaryota > Metazoa > Chordata > Amphibia > Caudata > Salamandridae > Lissotriton > Lissotriton vulgaris. Next base: position 939,637,480 of record NC_141696.1, read on the forward strand.
TGTGTGCGGACTGGATAAACTCCTCGAATCAGTCTAATTTCCTCTCTGGAGAAATCCCATAGCACTGCCAAGATAGTGTTTCTGAGATTTAGTGGTATGTTTTCAATTGTCAGTAAAGGAAACATATATAGTATAAAGGTTCTGGATTGCCAATCTGAAAGCAAATGTCCTCATCAATGATTCGCAACTCATTTCTCTTTGGTGTGCAGTAGATAGTACAGTTCAGTTTGCACAACAGATCACGCCCTAACAGACACGTTGGGCTTGAATTACACACCACGAACTGGTGGTGATCCTGAAAGGTTTGTCATCCTTTTATCAGTGACTCATCCAACTTGGAATGATTTTCCAGAGAGGGGCAGGTTTGGAACTACTGCAGATCTGACCGTAGAATCGGTTGCAAAAGTATCAATCAAGAATGTAATGGGATAACCATCCACATCTGCTTCTATGTAGGGTCCCTTCTGGTCTACCTCTAAGACTGCCGCAAGTGTACAGTCATCCTCCCCTCATAGGTCCGGCATAAGGGCCAGTCCAGACCAAAGCCATCCAGAGACTCTATCAAGGGTATCTGGTGGTATGTTTGATTGTCCTGTGGAACTCTCGTAGGCTGAGGCACTTGAACTAATTGGTTCTGATGCTTTCCAGTATTAAATGCTCTTGACCTTATCACCCTTAACTGGTTCACACCATTTGCCATCTGGGCGATGCAGCACGGGCAAAGAAATTCAGTTTGTTTTATTTTGAGGACATTTGCTAATAATTTCACAGATTTATTTTGACCTCCATAATATATGGCATTGGATTTAAGGAGGTAAGATGAAGCTGACTTGTTAGATACTTTATTGAATTGTGACTTGGTGTTGATAAGTTGTTGCAGTTATTATTGTATATGTGAGGTATAATATGCGGGTTTGAGCCGCTTGATCCCCTCAAATATTCTTTTAGAATAGGTCAGTGAGTGTTTTCTTTTTTTGGACATGAAATAATGACAAAGTCCTGAGCAAAGTCTTGAAAGCATCCCATATAATGTGGAAGGGCGTATTATCTGTGAGACTAAAATGAAATTATTCATGAAAGAAATAAGTACAAGCAGAGGTAAAAGTAGTATCGAATTGTTAGTTGGTGAATCTCTACCTTTTAAAAGAAATATTTTTAGGTAGAAGATCTAGCTGAACAAGGATCAGAGCATTATCAGAAATTAGGATGTTGCCAATATCTCCTGCGTGTGAAGATTGAGTGAGATGATGTGAGATAAGACTATGGTCAGTACCAGATTGTGTGAGGTGTACCAGGAAGAAATATGTGTATTCCCTGAGGGTGGGGTTACCCAATCACCAAGCATCTGTTAAGTGTTGATGATGAATAGCATGTACAAATGTTTTGGTGATTTGTTTGGGATGTAGCAAGAGGATGAGTGTTGATCTAAAAAAGGATGAACAAAGGGATTACAATTACCTGCTACAGCTAGGTTATCATCAGGATTTTGTAAGAGTTTCCGGGAAATATTAGTTCAAAACTGACAATAAGGGGCATTGGGATCATAACCATTTAAAAGAACAATCTGATCCTTATTATTACATAATTTAAGCAGTAACCATCTCCCATCAGCATCTGTTTCTTGTGATATATGTTGAGCTTTTAAAGATTTATGGCAAAGGATCTTAACTCCATTCTTTTTCCCATTACCAGGTGAGAAAAACAATTCACCTACCCATCCTTTGCAGTGTTTCATAGATGTATTCTTCAAGACATGGGATTCTTGTAAAAAGCACCCAATAAATGTAGATACCGCTGCACTCTCTTGTAATCGAAAGTTCCAAAAGTGAAATTATCTTTTTTCAATTTAGGGTGCTCAGGGTAATCCCCTCTTAGTCTGTGAAGTGCAAAATAGATATCAGTGAGGGGATAGTGCTCACTTCCTGTGAATTCTTAATCAGCCTGAACTTTAAATTATGGATATATATACTTATTGATCACAAGGATATAGAATCATATGCTGAAATATGATGATCACTCATGAGAATTTTGAGAAATAAAAAAGACAACAGCTCGAGTTACTTATTCTTTAGTTCACCGTTTTTTTATACAATACACACGCGCCAGGACGCCGTTGGAGTGCTCAAGGTTTGACCTTACACGGTGTAAGGCTTTCTCACTGATTCTTGTAAAAAGGCAATGTGTGTATTAACCGCATCGCTGCTGCTGTGATTTTTGCGCTGTGCTGCAAATGATCATTTTGCTGTTTCCATGACGAGCTCAGCTCGTCATCAGCACACGACACCCGTGGGTGATGACGAGCTGAGCTTGTCATCAGCAGCGAAAGGGTTAAGATTTGACAGATGTGTAATGTCTCTCCGTCTTTTGATAGGGTAATGCAAACCCCTGACATTCCATGATTACATTGTTAAAACTATTTAAAACAAGCAAAGTGAAAAATGCAATCAGGGATGTAACTAAAAAAGTATGAATAATAATAACAATGAATCTGCTAATTATTAAAGAAAATATCAGGACAAAAAAAGTTGCTACAGTAATAAGTCCAGTACAGTGCGAGGAAGAGATAAGGAGAAGAAAGATATAGTGGAAGAAATTAGGTAAAAGGACAGAGCTAATTTGTGATTGGTTGAATTTGAAAAAAGTTGAACCATGTAAAAATATGGTACATCCAGACCTCGAAGAGGAAGGGAGTAGACAAAGGGCAGTATTCACATTAACGAGCAGACTAAAACATGAAATTACAAAAAAACACTCTTGCAATAGGAAAAAACATTCATGTAAGTTAAGTTGATCAGAATGTAACCTCATTCAACATTACTACATTAGACATTCAAAGAAGAAAACATTAATAACATCATATTGATTCTGTGTAATATAAAGAAAAAATAAAACCATGAGTCATTTAGATGAATGAGGCTATACATATTCTCCGTTCAACATGTTGCATGAAAAGCTCAAAGTCAAGATGCATCCTCATAGGATGTTGTCTTGTTATTATACGTTACTTTAAAGAGACAAGAGAGGAAAAGCCCAAAGAATGCTCCAAGAGAGTAAAGAGCTTAAGAAGTAATCTACCTGTCTGCAGTGCTTTTAGAATATTCCCGGGAGAAAAAAAATATTAGGATCAGACCAGGAGATGCATTTAAGTTGCCTGGAAGATGAAATGACCTGCATTAGCTCGGTGTACTCCCGAAAATACAGAATGACTCTTCTAGGTTTTAGAGGTTTTTGGAGCCTTAGAAGAATGACCTAGTCTGTGTGCTTGCTGAATTTTGTGTGGAACATTCAGGTAGCTTCGAAAGCCTTAAGTAAAAAATGTTTGAAGAATGAAAGGGATTCAAGCCTTCAATGCCTCCTGGAAGAGCATAAATGCAATGTTGTTCCTTCTGTTGTGACATTCTAAGTCCTCAGCCTGTTTACACAGAGTTATTACTTGCTCCTGAAGAAAATCCACTTTAAAAGAAGACTTGAAAAGATTGCTGCTTCGCATTAGATAAACGCTCTTCCATATGAGACCATCTGTTGCTGGGGTTCTGCAATTTGACATTAGTGTCCTCCATTTATGGAGAAAGGGCTCTTATTTCCTCCAGTAATAGGTCTAATGAGAAATTAGAAGGAGATTTTGTGGGTGATGGAGGACCCTTCTTTAGTCTTTTAAGTGATGCCTTGTCAGCATTTAAATGCGAAGAGGAAGGAGAAGAAGCAGAGCTTTTATTAGTTGAAGATTACTCCATTGCAAGATATGACGAAAGCCTATGAAAGCATATGGGGAAAGTGCCTGGAGGAGTTTGGAGGTGTTATTTTAGAATCCTTCAGTCTGCTCATATATTGAAGTCAAAGACACTACAAATTAGAGTTAAATTCGTCACCAATACAGTACAGATGCAAGGAGTCAACTGAGGCAAGTAGGAGTACACTGAGAAAAAAATTACATTAAGCCCTCATATTTTCAGTGAAGGAAAAAATAAAGAAAGAGCATGTCCTCAAAAAAACAAAATGCCTGAAATGTAACTCCATCTATGAGGTTGCATGTGGATGTTTTGAGGAGATTCCCTGGTCAGAAAGCCTTCATTCACACTCTTCGCATGTCTCTAATACACATAATGATAGATGCATGTGAGGGGCCAAAGTGTCAGAGTGTGGCAAAACTCACATGCACTCACAAGCCTTGCTGAAGATGAAAATGGCAGTTTCTCCCATTCATGAACTTCTATGAGCAAAGAGAAGCATTTTCAAGAGGGAACCTGCCTCGATACTGCTGCTCCGTGCACTGACCCTCTGATCTCTAATGAGACGCCGCTATCTTGTCACCCATCAAACCACAGCCTCAGAAACACACTTAAACATGATTGCCCATCAAAGTGAAGAGATACAAATGATGTGACTGCGAGTGCCACAGAAGGATACAAAATATTTATTGCACCTGAGTGAAATATCAATCCCAGATTTTTGGAATTTATCTGGTACAATAAATTTCACCTATTTCAAGCTGTATTCTAAAAATGGGTTATTATTCCTGTTGCACTGTAACCAAGATAAGAGTGATATAGGCGATTTGCTTCCAAATATTAACATGTGTTGTGGAATTAAGTGTAGCCGCCGTAATACTAGCTATTTATAATGTTATGTAATTGTAGTTTGCTTGTCAGTTGTCTTTCTTCTTCTCATACACTGTCAATTCAAAATAAAATACAAACATGGGTATACCATGCTCTTTTTGGTGTTTACTGAACCAACAGACGCATGCATTCCCACATTTGCTGAACTATTTTCACTACAGTATATTTAGGCAGGTTTGAATTGCCGAATTATACCTGAGGAAAGATGCAGGGGTGCAGGCTAAATTCTCAAGCTTAAAGCTGGGTGCTATAAAGTTTGCATTAAGTTTAGTTCCGATTGCTGTGTGCATAGGTTTTGCACAGAGATCATATGAAATTAGAGCACTTATAATCAGCACCACAGAGAAGTTTTTGGAAACTATAATTACCACTAGAGGAAAGTTTATAAATGTCAAATTCATTTAATTAGACAAGTGCCGGAAAAGTCGTTAAAGCTCTATGTAAACTGTTTGGTAGATTTGTCTAATAATTCTGAAAGAAGTGCAGATATTGACTTAGGTAAATTATTTTGTTAAATGACTAGGTCTGCTGCTTCCTGCCAGTTCATGTTTTGAATAGATCAAGCAGTTAATCTGCAAGCAACACCTTGACTTTTGCATTATAAAAGCTGCGAACAATCCCTGTGTCAAAGAACAGCATCAAAACCCTTCTATTTCCCAGCTAGTTTTACAGCTTTAAAATGAAATTAAAATTTTTGTCAACCACCCACCAAACGTAGCCAAACACCACCCTCTACACATCAGAGCCCCCTCCCCTCTTCTTGAATTCTGCAAGACCTAAAGACTTGGCTCTTCGGGTAACGCCCCAACACCCTTCCTCTTTCAAAACTATGGGCCTCATTTATGAGAAATGACGCATCGCTGCGTGAAAGCAGCGATGCGTCACTTCTCAGTGCGCACTCCTTGCGACATTCCTGATGCGTCATATTTAATGTATGACGCATCATGTCGCAAGGAGTTACAGATACGTCAGTATTTCTGACGTATCTGTAAGCGCAAAAGTGACGCATTGCTGAAGTGTGTCACAAAAGTGACGCAACTCCAGCAATGCGTCCTTTCACATGGGGCAAGCCCCATGTGAAAGGGCCTGCGTCAGTCTTACGCCTGCTGTGAGGCAGGCGCAAGATTTTGACGCAACGGCGTCCTAAAAGTGACGCAGTGAAATCTCATAGATTTCACTGCGTCACTTCTACGACCCTTCCTTGCGTCAATACACCCCCCTTGCATACATTATACCTGGCGCAGGTATAATGTGGCGCAGGGGTTTACAAAGTGACGCATCTACCTAGATGCGTCACTTTGTAAATATGGCGCAACAAGGTGCATTTTTTACGCCACTGGTGCGTCACAAAAAGTGACGCACCGGCGGCGTAAAAGTGACTCACAGCCTCATAAATCAGGCCCTATGCTCCCACACCTGCTCAGCATCAGGATATCCTTGCGGGTGATAGCGTGCTTTACAAATAGATATATCATAACATTATAGCTAACATCAGAAGTGTGTGGTCAATAAGAACAATAAGCATTTGATGGTTAGCCACTCTGGAAAGCATGCTTGGGAATTATAAGTAACCCCTTCCTCCTGTAATTGCTGGTTTTCAATTTTTAAAAAAAATAAGTTATTCAATAAATGGAACAAAAGTGCTTCAGTGATCAATGCGATTCTCACTTTCTGCTGCTTTCTCCAGAGCTCCAGAGAAAGATATATTTGCCTTTGCTGCACGGTCCTCCTTTTTTCACCAAACGCTGCCTGTGGTTCTTGTAATACTTTATTGCTAAAATGTATGCACGCTCACAGATGGGATCAATGACTGTCACGCCGTGCCAGGACTGATCCTGGATAACCGAGGCTAGAATTTGCATTTGAAGGGGTCTTTATATTCCTCAGGCACCCATATATATTTGTCCACCGGATGAAAGATCATCATTAATTTATCTCGATTCAGATCGCCTGCACGCTAATTATTGAATATTGGGATTCAAGCACATGACAATCAAACAATAGGTGGTAGCATAAGCTAAATCGGGTCACAAGGTTAAAAGGAGAATATTATTTGAAAACTTCTAGGGGGAAGCGGTTGGAGGAATTGAGGAGTGCCTTTTTATGAGAAGATTTAAAGTGTGCTGTGAAATATGATAAAATAGATTAATAATGCCATGCTTAAAATGGGTAAAGTATGTGGAATTTGAAAATCCTTCATTTTTCTTCTTTCAAAAGTGGTTCTATAAACCATCTTTGTCTTCTGGATGTTAGACTTATGGTCATTTCTTAGAATAAAAAAATAGGTATGAACTCAAAACCATAAAACAGAGTTATGGATAACAATCTTGAGGACAATCTTTAAAAAAAATAAAAAAAATACACATCAATGTAAGTAAGACTGAATTGTAATGAAAACTTTAGTTGGAACACCGAGGACTCGAGGCACAAATGGCCTTTTCTCACTATTGTGTCGCCGGAATGTCACTTTTTTTTACATTCCGGTGGTGCAATGTGCCACTGGCATAATTATAAGGCTACATAAAGCCACGCTATGTGGCTTTCCATGGCCTTATAAATATGTGCCCCTTTAACGCATAAAACTACGTGAAAGGGGCATTCCATGAGTGTTGCTGGGGGCATTCCCAGCAACTTCCATGTTTTTTTGACAATGTCCCAGATTTAGGAGAACTCGTAAGTCTGAGGCAGCGCAAAAACTTACACCTCCCCAGGGGAGGGATAAGGGAGGCACAACCAGGAGAAATCTCTTTATTTCCCCTCATTTCTATGTGTATGGCATTCTGCAGCACACATAAAAAGAAGAAAAAGCCACTTTCCCTTCCTGCACAAAAATAATCATCCATGCCACTCAGGCACCCTTGCACCATGGTGAAAAGGTGCTTGCATTGGCACCAGCACAGGGGAAAAGGACAAAAATGTGCTGTATCTAATAGATATGGTTCATTCTTGCCCTTTTCTTTTGCCAGAGTCAGCGCAGCAGCAAGGCCTGCTGCACTGCCCTATGGCAAAAAACCCATAAATGAGACCCTAAGTATTGTGGGCCTCATTTATGAGGTTTTGCCATAGGGCAGTGCAGCAGGAGTTCCTGCTGCACTACTCTTCAGCAAAAGAAAAGGGCAGGAATGCGCTGTATCTATTAGATACAGCACATTTCAGTCCTTTCCCCCTGCACTGGCGCACAATGGGCTGCCGTCCGCCAGTGCAACATGGTGCAAGAGGGCCTGCATTGCAGGGATGATTATTTTTGTACAGGAAGGGAAACCTTTCTGTACAAAAATAATCACAAGAGACTTACATCTCAGGCTAAACAGACCATAGCCTACAGCGCAGACGCTCTTCACGGCATGAGGCCTGCGGGACATGATTGTGCAAGGTACTGTCTCGACACAATGTCCCTTCCAGCCACTTGTCCAAAATGTAACGCCCCTCTCATCACATGGCAGATCAAACCCTTGAAGCATGAATACTGCATGCTCCTATTAAACTGCAGATCCCCACCTAAACATAAGGTGGAAATCTCCCTCCTACTGGAGGAACGCAGGCCGGACGCAGTGTTTCTTACGGAAACATGGTTAACGTCTGACTCCGACCCTGATGTGGTAGCATCCCTCCCCTCTGGCTATCAAATCACTCGTCAAGACCGTCCAGACGGCAGAGGGGGAGGACTAGCAATCATATTCAAAGATCAATATCGCTGCAGACTCACCTTGGAAAATATCCCAGATTGTGAAAGCATAGCTTTCTCGCTGGAGCTTTCCCCCAACCACTGCTTCTCGGGCACATTGATATATCGCCCACCTGGCCCCCCAAACAATTTCATAACCGCCTACCAGCAATAGTGGCGCCACGCATTAGCACTGCCGCCAACTTCACTGTGTTAGGCGACCTTAATTTTCACTTTGATTCACCGTTGGATCCCACGGCTACTACACTAGCCGACGACCTGGCCGCGCTACAACTCATCCAACGAGTAAATACATCAACTCATGTGAAAGGACACCTCCTAGATCCAGTCTTTAGTAACTGTGTGGATTTCCTAGTTGAGCCCCCACTCCCTCTCCCCTGGACTGACCATTTTTTGGTGCCCTTCATCTGGTCCACCCAGAAACCCATCCCGGTAACACCTATGACAAGACATGCTAGATCCTGGGCGCGGATACAAGTGGACGAATGGACAAATAAATTAATGGAAGAACTTCCCCCTAATAACGAAGATCCATGTCTGGCAAACCAGGACTATGAAAATTGGATCCTGCACTCCCTCGAAACTATCCTCCCTCTTAAGAAATCTACGGTAAAACGTTCCCACAAAACAGCACCATGGTATTCGGAAGCCCTCAGGAACAAAAAGCGCCAATGCCGAAAAACAGAAAGAAAATGGCGCTCAGACTATTCCACGGAGGAAAAAATTCGATATCGGGAAGAAATAAAAGCATATAAAGAGGAAATAAAAGCTGCTCAAGCAGCATACTTTTCTGACAAGATCCTAGCTTCAAAATCTAAATCCAGGGAAATCTTTCAAACTTTGCAAAAACTGACAAAACCACCCCCCCCTCCCCCTGTGTATATGAGGAAAAATCTGTCTCCCAATGCAACGACCTGGCGGAGTTTTTCTCGGCCAAAGTAAATAAAATATACACTTCCTTCCCTCTCAGCACTACTCCTCCGATAGTTCAGGATACCATCAGGGGGTCAGACCCTGGGCTAGCCTCTTCACCCACACTTGACCACTTTCCCTGCATGGACCTGGAAGTGGTGGAATCCATGGCTCGGAAAGTAAAATCCGGTTCTCCAACCGACCCGGCACCTCCAGAGGCCATGTTACTTGCATCCCAGACGGTCCTACCTATCATCAAGAACCTTCTGAATGCCTCCATTACTTCTGGTATTGTCCCTCCTGCCTGGAAACAGGCAATGGTCCGAGCACTGATAAAAAAGCCAAACCTAGACCCATCGGACTTTGCCAACTATCGTCCGATCTCACTGCTTCCCTGGGTGAGTAAAATCACGGAGAAGTATATCAATCTCCAGCTGGTTAGCTTTCTTGAAGATAACCAGCTGTTAGACTCCATCCAGACAGGGTTCAGACTTAAGCACGGAACAGAGTCCGCCCTCCTAATGGTCATCGAGGAGTCCAGGAAAATTTTGATCAAGGAGGATCAGTGGCAGTGATCCTCCTTGATCTCAGCGCGGCGTTCGACACGGTCAGTCATAACACCTTACTGAACCGCCTTTCGAGCGCCGGCATTGTGGACAAGGCCTGGCTCTGGTTAAAATCCTTCCTAAGCAACAGGTCGTTCCAGGTGTTTGACGGACAGACAGTCTCCTCCAGCATACCCCTGAAGTGTGGAGTCCCCCAGGGCTCCTCTTTAAGCCCCGCGCTTTTTAATGTCTACATGAGGCCACTGGCTGAGGTAGTTCGTCCGTATGGAGTTAAGATCATCTCCTATGCGGACGATACCCAGCTGGTGGTCTCACTAGCGCAGGAGGCTCAACATCCACGCTCAGGTGGACTAACAAAATGCTTGGAGGAGGTGAAGGCCTAGATGACTCTGTCATCACTAAAGCTCAACGGTGACAAAACGGAGCTTATGCTCCTGGGCCCGGCTGATCAGACCTTCCTCAACTCATTATGGCCCACCTGTCTTGGCCCCCCCCCCCGGCTCCGAAAGAAAACATCAAAAGCCTAGGGGTATGGCTGGACAGGAATCTCTCTCTTAACACTCAGGCCACAAAGCTTTCCGCCACCTGCTTTGGACTACTCAGGACATTGAAGAAAGTTCTTCCTTTGCTCCCAATGGAGGCAAAGCAAACAGCCATACAGGGCATAATACAGTCACGACTGGACTCTAACAACGCCCTCTATCTGGGTGCCCCAGAGTACACATTAAAGAGACTACAACTAGTAGAAAACTGTGCTGCCCGTACTCTACTGCAAATCCCTCGCAGAACTTCAGTCAGTGAGGCACTGACCAGCCTACACTGGCATCCAGTGCGTAAGAGAGTCACTTTCAAAGCAATGTGTATTGCCCACCAGGCCTTCTGGGACTCGGGCCCCCAAATCACGCGTAGCCTAGTTAGTCAATATCGTCCAGGCAGAGACTTGCGCTCTAGCCAGGCTTTTATGGCAACAGTCCCTAGAATTAAAAGGACAAGATCAGGCGGAAGGATGTTCGCCTTCAACGCCTCTAAGATCTGGAACTCCCTTCCTTTTCATTTGAGATCCAACCCTGACCTCGCCTCCTTCTGCAAACAATTAAAAACACATCTGTTCAAATCTCCTTAACAATTCAGCTCCACCCCCCTCCTCCCAGTCTGCTAACCTCAATCATATTTCCATCTGGTTCCTCTAGCGCTTGGACGCCTCAGGGCAGCAATTCGCGCTCTAAAAATCCATTTTCATTCTTTCATTCATTCACTTTGTCCTCTTTCTATGTGTGATGCAAAATGCAGAACACGTAGAAAACAGAAAAAAGAGGAGAAATAAAGATATTTCTCCTCGATGTGCATAGCTTTTGGTGCTGCCTCAGATTTATAATTTCTCCTAAATCTGGGGCAGTGTCAAGAGGCCATGAATGTTGCTAGGAATGCCCCCAACAACACCCATTGCACGCCCCTTTAACGCAGAACACTGTGTTAAAGGGACTGATATTTATCAGGCAGAATTAAGCTAAAAAAAAGTGGCTTAGTGGCAATGCTGCCTGATAAATATCCAGCACGCTTCTGCACCACGGAATGTCACAAAAAGTGACATCTCCGGAGGCGCAAGAAGTCTCATAATTGAGGCCCTGTGTGATTTGCTCCTGTTTTACTGCTGTTTTACTCGTGAAATGCAGAAGTGACGAGTTCTTCAAGAGTAAGTCACTGCAAAATGGTTGTGAATCAGGCTCTGCAGTTCCATAAATATCTTAACATTTAGTTTTCTTTTTATCTATTAGGAAACCAATGAATACATGCACAATCCTTACTGCAAACCTATCATTCCAAGCTCATGATATTAAAACATACATCACACAGCCATATTTTGGTAGATTTCATAGCCTGAAGCCTTAGTAAAACAAACCGTTTACTCTTTGACGCTTCTTGGAGAAAAGTCCATTCTGGAAAGTAAACCCGTGGGAAAAATAATAAAAATACGCTTTAATTCGGCTCCTTGAGCCTTCAGCTTTTCCCAGCGAAAAAGTAATAAAGCGTCAGCGTGTCGTTTCACTGCACGCCAGTCTTCCCCGTCTTGGCACAGGTGAGAGCACACAATAAGCAATTATGGGCTTGAACCTAAAAACTGATGTATTTTAATGAAAATTCTTTTTGGACCGCTAGGTCTCATCATCACTCTCTTTTTCATGGATGAAAATAAAAAAAAAATGCAGAGACTGACTAAAAACATTTGATCTGACAGCTTGTTTGGATATCCGTGACTTGATTGCGCACACACCATGGTGCAGCCTTCAAAAGATACAGATGGTTGAATAATGCTTTCTGGATGGCATTTCATTTGGGATGCCAAGCGATTCTAAAAGCCCTCTAAAGTCTGTTCGCTGAACTTCACCGCAAAGCTGAAATACTAATAACATGATCTCCTTAACTGACGTGTTTGAGGAGAAGGATTGAATGGAATATTTCGCTTCTCTGATACATATTTAGAGACGCGACAGGTTCTTTAAGGTATATGTTGAATTTGTGCTTTGAATTGTGTGGATTTTTGTGCGGGAAATCTTCATTTCAGAAAACCAACATTATGACTAGGGGGAAAAAACGTAGGCTAGTAACATGACTCTTTCATTTTGTGTATGTTTGTTAAAGTGTGAGCACAGGATGGTTCCTTTTTTGCGCATTTTCAGAGAGAGAAATTCGAAAATGTGAGTGTTTTAAAATAAATTGTGCTCTGGCTTGGGTAGCAGCAAAAATGTCGCCGAATTATTGGAGGAAAAATTAGGACCCATTTCAGAGCCTTGCTTTAAAAAAAAAATGCAGATTTATATAGGGCGAATTCGACCGAAAGCATTGGAGCAGTTCACATCAGCACCAGTTAAGTTCCACGAGGACACATTCATTGCTTGGTAGGCAGGGGACATTGAGAGATTTGCCCAGAATCACAGCAAGCTGAGCCGAAGCCTAGACTCGAAACTGGTTCCCTAGCTCCAAAGACTGCAGCTTTGGCCGTAAGGCCACTACCTATACCCTTAGGTGCTTAGGTGAGCCGTGTGCTGATTGACGTCAGCAGGTTTTTTGTGACTGGAAGAGAGAGCAAAGATGGGAGGGGGTGGCCATTAGTTTATTAAAAGAAATACAGAATCATGTGTAAATGGCTGGAAGGGAGGGCTATGACCAGTGCTTAATTTGAGCCTGTGGTTTCTGGTGCTCAGCTCCAGCACTTATTTATCAACACCAGCGCTTGAGACAGTCTGCCACAAGGTTGCGGTGTCTCTCTAATTTAGAGATGATCACAGCAACAGTTAATTAATAATTCAATATATATTAATGGTTACTATTACCTCCTGCCCAGGCCATGCTTATAGAGTTGGGGCCCTGGATTAGTTAATTTGTAGTGGATTTTGTTACTATGATTGGCAGCAGTGGCAATGTGCGGTGCAAGTTGCAGTGGATTCCTGACGAGAGCCCTGGCACTTATCTGTTTTCAAATTAAGCACTGGCTATGACAAAGTGAGGCAAACGTTTCCGGCCGCCAAACACAGTTGTCAAGCATTGTTCCTGGAGAGAGAAGAATGTGCAAGAAGAGAAGTGGGGTCCTCGTCTATCACACCGTCTCTTCTCATCTACTCTCTCCACTGAAAGTCCAGGGCAGCAGATAAGGAATCAAATTCTGGCGTAGCTGGTCCTCAGCGCTTACGTCTTTGTTTATGCCCTTCCAACCATTTCCGTTATTTCAGACAAGTGAGAGTAGGGTTTGGTTGAGATGTAGGATGGAAAGATACTCTCCAATATCCTCTCACACTATCGACTCTTCCCTCAGAGATAAAGCGCATAGTGTGAGGTGCTAAGTAGGGGGTTTTTTGGGTGGTAAAAAAGATGGCGTCTCTCAATACTTTCCCTCTTTCACCTCTATCCCAGGGCTGCTCTTGGAGACAGAGAGCGACAGAAGAACAATGGTGGGATAGAATGTTTAATGAAGTGAAGGCAGGAGAGAAAAGGACAAAGACGAAAGGCGCTAAGCTGAGAAGGAACAAAGCAACCGCGGTCCATTGGTAACAGAATGTGAATTTAAAAGCGTGAGGAAGAGATGAAGGGCTAACTCAGAGGATCAGGTGAGAGAGTGAGATCTGTGTCACCAAGGTGAGAGTGTTTTTTTTCAAAGGAATAGATGCAACACATCGAGTGCATGTATAGTGGGAGATATGGGAAACAGTCGGAACAACGCGGGCAGAGCCACAAGTGTTCCAACTACGCAAGGACTACCACGCTTGCTTTAACCACACATATGCCTTAACCACGCTTATGCCCTAACCACTCATATGCTGGATGCAGCTCAGCAAAAGCAGATAGACGTCAGGAAGAGAGGACGTGGTGCGGTAAGTAGGGCTGGTGCCAGGTTTGGTGAGGGTAGTTTGTATGGGTTGGGGGTAACTTTTAGAGTTGGGGGTTAGGGGTCATTTCCAGGGCTGGAGAGCCAGGGTCGTTTTCAGGGCTGGGGTCAGGGAAGTTTTCAGGACTGCAAGTTGTTTTTAGGGCTGGGGGTCGTGTTGTTTTCAGGGCTGGGTGTAAGGGGACATTTTCAGGGCGGGGGAGTCCCGTCATTTTCAGGGCTGGGGAGGGTAGGAGTAGTTTTCAAGGCTGGGGGTGGGTCAGGTCGTTTTTTAAATTAGAGGTTAGGGTATTAGGCAAAGGGCAGTGGACGGCATTGTGGTAGTTTAAGGGACTGCGCGGGGTGGGAGGGGGGCAAGGTAGTGTATCTTAAGGGACAGGGTTTTAGGCCTCAGGGCAGCGGGAGAAGAATGGGTAGTTGTGGGTAGTTATTTGGGCTTAGGGGAGGGCAGAGTAGTTTCCTTGAAGGCTCAGAGGAGTGGGGGCCATGGTAGTTTTTTACAAATAGGGGTTAGGGTTTTAGGCCTAAGGGCAGTGGAAGAGGTTTGGGTAGTTTTAGGGACAGTGTGGGTGGTGGGAGGGGACCGGGGTATGTGGACCTCAAGGTGGGGGGCAGGTGTGGAGTTTGTAGCGTAGGGTGGAGGGAGGCGGGACCTTAGCCACGCATACCCCTTTACAACAAAATTGCATGATAAAGGCATGCTTGGTAAAGGGATGCATGGTTAAGATGCATTTGTGGTTCGTGCTGAGTAGTAGTGGCACGTGTGGTTTAGTCAATCATGCCTCTATCATACATCCCGGAAAATACTTTCCCAAGACACAGAGATGTAAATTATAGAGAAATAGAGAAATATCACCAGCAGCACAGAGTTGAGAGTTATCAGGGATGGGAACAGTTAGCACACGTACACAAGCACACCCTTGCTAAAAAGCGAAGGAAGCACTGCTCATACTCTCAGTCACATATTCTGATATATGTGAATGTGATGGTGTGTTGTAGGAGTATGAACCTGCATTTAACGCACAGAATATCCTTTATTTCAACCGGGTGCCTTCAGAACAAAATAACATTATACCTTTAAGTCAATATTTATTTATGTATGCTCTGATATTTCGATGTATGTAGTGATTTATATCATTAATCTTGTACGAGTTTATTTTCAATTGTGTCTAAATCTTTCTGTGTGACCACTTCAACCTACTTTGTTACAAAGAGGAGTGGTAAAAACCATAGGGTTATACCTGAATATGCAGTTTTAGATGATACATTATTTTGTGCAAGTTAAAGACGATTTTTAATTATGCTTACACAAATGCTTTGTAAACATGCCTGTCACATACATGAGTGCACAAACACCCTGGCTCACATTGGGCCAATCTAACTCTATGCTCTGGTCAGGCACCAATCTTTGAATGATTTAAAGCTGATAAGTGCTACCACCATACACTGCATTCTTTGCCACTACACACCTTGAACCGCAGAACAAGGCCTGTATTTTGAACTCAGTCAGTGGCGCCATTTCAAATCTTTTTTTCATAAACATTCTCGAAAGTTGTGCATCTAGTGCTCAAGGGCTCAGAAAGGGTGAGTGGTAACTGAATTGGGAAAGAAAGGTAGCATGTTAGGCAAGGATCATTATTAAGAATATGTAATCAACAGTTCTATATAAACAACTTTGTTCACTCTCGTCCAGTTTTCTCGGTACCTTCTCTGTGCACTTAACCGTGCAGTTTTCAATGAGTTCCGGGCTGACGCCATTCCTTGTCCGGAGAAGCATGACCTTTTAGAAAGCATGTCTTTCATATAGTGCAGTCTACGGCATAATCCTCACTGGGCCCCAGGAAGGCTTTCGCTTTGACGGAAGTGACTAATATGCTATAAGGGCATTCTCGTCTCACTGCAGCGTTAAATATCCGGGGTACTGACCTTTGTGTGCAGCTCGTGTGTCGGATCCCTCGATCTCCAATAGGTCATTAGCTCTCCAGTCAGGTCGTAGGATTTTAGCAGTTCATTAGTTTCCTGCATGTAGCCTGCTCCCCTCTCCGCTTTCTGACTCTTTAATGCGCCATTAGCACTCAAATCCACTTTTCAGTGCTTTGACACGACTTCCCAAAGGGAATCCTGCAAAGCAGTAAATAGGAACATCACTCACTATGGTAATAATGCACTTTCAAAGTAGGGCTTGGAGAGTTCCAGCACCGGGCTGCATCCGGGGCTATTTCTGTTCATACTGGCTCAGCTGAACACATTGCATGTCTACCAAATGCAGAAAAAACCTAAGCTGCTTCCATGTAGATAAGTATAGGAACCATATGTTCTGTCAGAGCTGGATAACAACAACAACAACAACTACAATAATTATAATAATAATAATGATAATAATAATAATAATGATAATAATAATAATAATAATACCAACCATAATAATAATATTAATAATAATAATGATGAAGATAATAATAATACAAAGTATTTAGTATTATTATTAGAAGTAGTAGAAGGAGTAATAGTACTCATGGTAGAAGTAGCAGCAGCAACAACAGCAATATTAATAATAATATTAATAGCAATAATAATAACGCCTTTGCTGCGGGGGTAATTCACCCACGGTGCGGAGGTGGGGGGGGGTGAGCACCGCGGTGCTCGTGACGAGACCTGCTCCTCATGAGTCACGGTGGACCTGTGCTCATGACGAGCTGGTCCCGTCACTGATTAACACTCCCACACAGGTGGGGAATTAATTGCGTGTGGGCGGCGCGGAGCCGTTATGACGACACCAGCTTGTCATGAGCACAGCTCAACCGTGACTCATGACTAGCTGGTCTCGGCACGAGCACCAAAGGTGATTATAATAACAGAGTGTAATTAAATGCAGTAGCAATAACAATAATAATAATAATATTAATAACACTATTACAAAGTATTTAGTAATATTGTTGGCAGTAGCAGAAGTAGTGATAGTGCTCATAGTAGTAGCAGCAACAACAGCAATAATAATCATAATAGTGATTATAATAATAATAATAATAATAATAATAATAATAATAATAACAACAGATTATTATTATTAGTAGTAGCAATAATACTAATAATACTAATATTAATAATAATGATATATAGTTTTTTTACATTCCAATTCCTACTCACAGCAATATGTATATTTATATTGATGTTGTTCATAAGCACACGTGTATTTGTATAAATATTATGATTATTTTTGAGTATTTTTATTATTGTTGTTTTATGTTGCTATTATTATTGTTTATTATTATTATAATTACTATTAATAGTAGTAGTAGCAGTAGCAGTAGTAGTAGTACTAGCAGCAGAGTCAGTAGTAATAGTCCCAACACGATTGGGAAGGTTTATGTTTTCCTACAGTCAATGTTTTCTCTGCAGTAAGCTTTCTTTTTATTTTTAATGTCCATCAGTAAAACATTTGGCTGAGTTGTCTTATCTCTCCCACACACACACGTCAAAAAGATCAAAAATTATAAAATCTTTTGGCTCGAAGAGCCCTTAATCATTATCCTGGATCAAAGCCCCAATTCCAAGTGAGGCAGAGGGGAATGACGTATTTATCAACACATCAGGGTGAAGTATTTACAGGGGGACATAATAGGGCCATGGCAGCAAATTCTGCTATGAAAAGAGCCCCCTACCGTGCAGCCTACCGACTGGAGTGCAACCATGGCAATACAAAGTAGAGGAAGAGAAATCCAGTTCTTTTTAGCAAATGATCTGCAATTGTATGTTCCAGAGAGAAGTATATTGTTCTCACTTTCAGCTTTACCAGGTGCATGTTAAAATCAAATAACCCAGAATTACAAACAATCAAATGTACTGCAAACTGCATTCGTCATTGAGAATTGTGAATATAAAAAATGTTTTGTATGTTTTCAAAACTGTCCCTCTCTGCAGGGTCACCCCCAAACTTTTTGCCTTCCTTCTATCCTTTCTCTGACCTCGTTTTCATTGGCCTTAGAACAATGAGCACTTTGCCACTGCTAACGAGTTAGATAAAGTGCATGCGCTCCCGCCCTAAAGCATGGCAATATTAGCTCATCCCCAATTAGCATGTACAATTTACTTATACGTCCCTAGTAAAGTGCACTACATGTGCTGAGGGCCTATAAATTACAAACTACTATGGGGCCTGCAGCACTTATTGTACCACCCTCTGAAGTAGCTTTCTAACCATTGCACAGGGCCTGCCATTTCAGAGCATGTGTGTGCAGTTTACACTGCAATTTCGACTTGACAAGGTAAACCTCTTACAGGCCCAAACATTCCATTTTTGCATATTTATATATATATATATTCTGTCCGATCTCCTGCACAAGCCATGCAAATGCGAAGGAATAACGAGCCACTCCAGCCAGGTAGGGTTCAAGGTATTTTTAATGGGCAAAGAAACAGACGCGTTTCGAGCGCACAGGCCAGTCGCCAGTAGGTATATATAGTTAGGATTTTTTCTCTATGGGACTTTTGAAAATTCTATGTCTAATAACTTTGGCATTTGTGGACAGAATCGGCTGAAATTTTCAAGAAAATGGCACATTTTGATTCTGAGCAGCCCCTGAAAATTTGGGGGGGTTTCATCAAGGGGGGCGCCGAGAAAAAAGGGGGGTCCCAGGGCGTTTGGCCTCACTTTTAGCTCGAACGGCTGAATGGATTTGCACGAAACTTGGCAAAATTGTAGGGACTGTTAGCCCGATGTGCCTTTGCTGGGTCTCAATATATGTGCTCCAGTGGATTTTGAGAAATTAACATTTAAAAAAACAGATATATCTGTGACAGCGTCCCGGGTAGCGCACCAGTTCGCGTACTTTTCGCGTAACGGAGCTTTGCGAAGCGAAGCTGATTGGCTCTCCGGTGTCTGTCAACATTCTAAACAGTCCGGAGCAGCCGCCATCTTGTCTCTCGGTAGGATCGAGAGACAAGAGGAGGCCAAAACGAAGGGGGAAATGATGATAAGGGGGCATAGTAGATCCTCCCTGACCCCCTATGTTTGATGTTGAGGCTTTAAAAGGGCCCCGCAGGGGAAAAAGCAAAAAAAAATCGTTTTTTCGTGGGGTGCGCCCGGTACGCGCACCGGAAAGCGGTCCGGGGAGCGTACTATAAGGAAACAAGAATGATTGACTTCTAGAATTCTAGCAATTTTTCATAAAGGGAAGGTAGTTCTTAAAAGAACTTTTTTTATTATTTTTGTTGTTTTTTATTTTTTTAATTATTTTTCTGAACACTTTTTATACTTTTTTTGTATTTTTTGAACGGTTTAATATTTTTTGGGGGTTTTTTCAGGGGAAAGAACGAAAAACAGGCATTAGAAACGGCTCAACAGGAGCAAGAAAAAAAAATCACTTTCTGGAGCGTTTTGAGCACTTGTGATTTTCAAATGCTCTGTTCATTAATGGAAAGCTCATTTCGCCGTAACAAAGCAAACCCCCACAATAAATGCACACCAGCTTGATATGTTGAAAATTAGTTTGAATAGCGGGGACCATCTCCCTCGCCTCTGGTCCCGAAAGACTTTCATGGGATGAGGTGGTGGCCACAAGAGTTGGTGGATTTTCACTTAGGTTACGCACCTCCGCCATACTATAATTTATAGGATGCCACCTTTGCATGTGGCGATGCATTGTATAGTTTCCAAAGCTATACTTTTTATCCGTGCCTCGAGACAGAGGTTCTTTACATATCAGGCATGTAACATAACGTGCATTCACCTTTTTTTGGCCTGCAGGAAATGAAAAAAACTGCCAAATAAAATTGGCCTTGCAGTGTGATTTCCGGGGCTCTTCAGGGAAAATTTTATTTGATGTACATCTTGTTCTTCTTCTTCCTCCTCTTCTTCAAGGTTGGGAATAAACTGGGGAGGTGGTCCATCCTTCCTAGGAGGTTGTGGTGGTGGTGGGGGTCCACCAGCTGCAGCTACAATTGAAGCCATCTTCCAATAATGAAAATAGTTCTTCCTCTCACAAAGTTGAAAGTCAGAGTGAGAAAAATAGGAGGGGGCTTTCATTATTTGGAAAAAAAATGTTCTAAACCAATGAAAAGTGTAATTTTTAGGTCACATGACCTAGCTTTACATCATTCAGAAATAAAAAATGAAATCAACCAATAAAAAGTGTTATTTTCAAGTCACGTAACGCGACCCGGATCGCTTCCGAGTAGCTGCGCTTCGCGCCTTGGTTTGCGTTCCAGAACGCTTCCGGGTGCGCTAACGCGACGCGTCATAAGACGTATTTCGCGGTAACGCAATACGTCGCGCTTACGCAGTGCGTCACGATATCGTTTTCTAACGCGGTGGTTGCTCTAATGGAACGTTTACTGGTTCGCGGAGCGGGTCGCGGAACCTTATTAAGCTAACAAATAAATATAAAGATAATATTACAAAAATATAAAATATATTTTTGAATTAGAATAAGAATACATTTTACAGCTGACCATGTCATGAATGATGTAATATGTGACATCATCAGCAGTGGATTGCGGGTGCGCGATAGATAGTTATTGCAACTTACTATATTTGCGAATTTCAATGGTTTTGTGCGAGTAAATTAAGGTTTTGTAAATGCTAATCCCTAACTATATATGGTCTATAACCAATGGTTTTTTCAGTGAATTTTCAAGGTTTTGTAAATGCTAATTCCTAACTATATATGGTCTATAACCTATGTTTTTTTCAGTGAATATATAAATATATGAGGGCTTCCGGTGTTGGGCGCTGAAGAAGGCGTCATGCGGAAATGCATCTGCCGCCACTGCGACTAAACTAGGCCCTGGACAACCTTCAGGGCAGGGTGCAATATATATATAAAAGGCAGGACATGTAATTTTAGTTTTACATGTCCTGGTATTGAACACCTCTCATGCTTGTTTTTCACTACTGCAAGGAATATCTCCCCCATAAGATAAACTTGGAATTACCTTATTACCCCCAGATCCTTCCTGTCCTCGTCCCAGTCATAAACAAATGAGATAATCCCATCTCACTAACAGAAAAAAAGAACAAATGAATGATGGACCCCTATCCCACCCCTTCCCATCCTGAGTACATAAGCATACTTACCCAGCATTCACTTTATTCTTTTTTTCTGTCTTCTGGCAGATTGTGACGGGTCAGGAGCCGGGGCTTCTGACAGGATCGAGTCTCCACTGCCGGGTAGCAGGGGTGTTGCTGGCTGACATGTCTCTCTCCCTGCCGGCTTGGAAGGAAACGTACAATGGCTCCTTTTTTGGGCTGCTGGGGTATTGGAGGAATTTTCCATTTTCCAGGCTGTGCCTCGCGGGATGCTGGGCACGTTGGGATGCACAGCGTTTCCTGAGAGAGTTGACGATGTGGAATGGACCGTGGGAGTGTGAGGCACTTCCGGGTCAAGTTGCCTGACATCCAGCGTTATGGCTGTGAGAAGTTGGCCTGGTATATGCTGTCCACTATTCTAGTGGGCACCTTGCACCAGTCCAAATGACCCTTATTGATGGAAGGTTTAAAGACAACCTTTATAGAAAGCTATCCTAGTGGTAGCTGTGGAGAGCAGCATTCAGGCTAAGACTCGAAGGAATGTAAAGCAGCTTGTTTTACCAGTCTATAATCTCATGACTGATCAAATGAAAGGAGAACCACACCAGGATATATAAAATATATATATGTTTTTTTTCTAAGCACACTACTCTAGTCTCTTTATTAGGCTAGAGGTAAAAGTACACAACGTCAACTTAAGGAGCACACAGTAAATTAGCACAGTATCCGTTTTGCCCTTGGGGCCTCACAAACGATATACTAAGAAAGTTGTATAAGTACAGATGTGAACATGGAGACATGTCCTGGGGCCTGTAGAATCGCTGGGGCAACCAGGATCCACCCAAGGTAGGGACGTTGGTGACCCACGGGGGAAGAGTGCAGTGTCTAAACACAGCCGCGAATCACCATTGACTTCTATGGAGAAAGTTGCGATTAGATTTTTAAAGAATAAGGACACTTAGGAGTGGACTAGGAAGAAATCCCTTCAGTTCTGGACAGTTCAAGAGTCGTGACCCACGGGAGCACCTAAGTACTCATGTTACCTCACCCAGGGAAGCCGGGTGCATAGGTGTCTTTTCATGTCGGGTTTCGTCGTTGTTTCCTATGGAGAGCTGCAAAGAAGTGCTGCAGCCGACCAGATGAAAAGTGTCCAGATGGATTCAAGGGTGGATCGAAGATCTGAAGAACCTCAAAGCAGAGGGGACAGAGTCTGGGTCACTTGCCAGTGACCAGGGTGGCAGTAAGAAGATGCCCCCGATGTCGGGTGATTTTAGGAGCAGGAGGTGATGCTTGACTCTTCAGCCACGAGGACCAGGAGGCGTCAATGACAGCCTGGAGCTGGATTCTAGCTGTCCCACATTGGATGTCGAGTGCTGCAGCATTGGTATCCAGATTGGACCCAACAAGCCTTGGCGAAAGCAACCCATGCAGAATACAAAGATTGGCTTCGGTGCAGACCAGCAAGATCTGAGGGACTCACCCTTTGGAGGGGAGTCAGGGCACATCTGGAGCAACCAGGAAAACCCCAGAAAGAAAAGAGTTGCATTCGTGGAGACACACCAGTTGACAGAATAGTGATCGCGAAGGAGCCTCAAGCAGAATTGCTAAAACTGGGTCAACAGAACACTCGTGGAGTGTAGGCCCAAAATCTTTGGTGCAGATAGTGCTCAGCGCTTGGAATACAAGTAGCCTAATGCACAACTTCGGGAAAGCTCAAGAAGTAGATGCACTAGCAAATGTGCATGGTGTCCAGGAGTTCTGGTCCCACATCTCTGGTGATGGCTATAAGTGTCAGCTTTGCTGTGGACTTGTGTTGGCCTCGGAGATGTCTGGAAGTCCATGACCTGTGTCGCAGATTCTTCGGGATCGGGCGGGAGCCTTGGAAATGCACACTGGCAAGATGCTTCTTTGGTGCCTGTTTGAACAGGGGGGTCACACCTTGACCCCAAGGGAGATCCTTCCATCTTCTAGTCAAAATAGAATGTTGAAGTTCCAGGATATATGTTGCAGAGTTTCGTTCAGGGTAATCTAAAGTCCTAGGGACTGGGTTCCCATACTTATACTAAGTTTAGTGGATGGACTAACTTTAGGGTCACACCTATGGGAGTACCTTGGGAGGGGGTGGTTACACCGATTCGCCTTTATCCACTTTTGCACCTGAGCTGGGGCTGAGTGCCCCAGCAACTGGTTTGAACTGAAAAATGCACAGGGACACCTTGTGTGCCCCAGGCACTGTCTGAAAAGCATTCACTGAATGCATCCACCCTGCCCCAATACACTAAAGCCTGTCTGGGGAGGTGGTTACACCTCCCTGGACAGGAAACCTATTGTCCAGGCCTCCCCTGCTGGAGTTTCGTCCAGCAGCAGGAGGTCAGACTCGTGTCTGTGGCAGCAGTATCCATTATGTGATGCTGGGGCTCTTTAAAACTATTACCGGTAAAGTAAAGGTGTACATGTCTTCTCCCTCTAGAAGGGTGGAATTCTACCCCCGCCGCCAGGTCTGGCAGGGGGGTATGATTCCAAAGTGTTTGACACCAAACACTACATGTTTTGATGCAGCCATTTCAAAGTTAGGAATTACCGCGAGGTTATAATGCACTTAAGAGTATATGGTATGGCTGTTTTACAGAACACCTATAAGGAAGGGATTCTGAAAGCTGCAGAGCGGCTCTGCTCATGCTTGGGCACACTCTCACACAAAACCAAGCACTCTGCCTTCAGGATTGTCAAGGCCTGCCATAGGAGTGACTTATAGGTTTACAGGTGTCTGTATATATAGGTATAGGTATACTATATCTAAGTAAGGGGTGATTACACCACCTTAACCAGGCTGCAAGAGCAGATCTGTGGTGCCATTTTGGAAGGCTTCCCAGGGGTGGCATAATGCATGCTTCAGCCCCTGGTAAGCCTCTGGGGTACCTATGCCTTTGGTCCCTAAGATACCATATACAAGGGACTCACAAGGGTAACCCAGTAACCACTCTGGAGTGTACCTAATGTACATGCAATCAGTTTAGAGAGGAAGCAGCTTTGCTGGGGTCCTGGTTAGCAGAGCCCCAGCCAGACTATAGTCGATAAATCAGTGAAACACAGCAAAAAGTGGGGGTAACCAGTGTAAGCAGATCCTACTCTCCTACAATGGCAGTCTAGGAAGTCAGGCGTGACGATGCTGGCCAGCTGCCCGGAAGTGCTTGAAGTCATTTGTCTGGCATCTGAAGGGTTAGTACCGCATAGCGTTTTTTTGTGTTTTCTGTGCTGTCCTTTTCCATGGGGCTGTTACTTGGATTGCAGTGTGCCCCTGCTTCTGGTCTTAATTTTCTAACCTGTGCATCTCCTGTGGAGCGCTCTTCCTCTCCCTCTTCGGGGTCCTCTTCTTCTTCTCCTTCTCCGCCGTGTCCAAGCACCGCAGGGAGGGAGATGATGCTAGGATCAAGAGACTGATAAAGGAAACTTGCAGGAGATGGGCGAGTGTGCCTGGCCGAGGAGCTTTGTCCAGGTTCTGACTTCTCATTCTTCGTTCTGAGGAGGATTGTATTGGGGTTAGGAGCACAAAGAGAAGTAGATTGATAAGGAGATGTTGCCTGAGTTGCTCAAGCATGTCAAGTCAAACATGGGTTTTCCTGACAATGAGGCTCCCAGCACGTCTAGGAGTTTGTTGCGGCACCAGTTTCAGAGTGCGTCAGCTGTTGATATGCATATCCACTCCTACATCCATGAGGTGTTGAAGCAGGAGGGAAGGACCCTGATTGGATTATACTTACCTGTTTCATGGCCAAACTGTATCCTTTCCAGAACGTGTCCAGGACTTGCTAGACTTTATTCCGATAGATACCTTTGTTGCTAGTCTGGTAGGCAGGACCTCATTGGCTGAGGAAGCTGTTATCAGAGATCCTGTAGATAAGAAAGTTGATGCTTCCTTCATGAAAGTTTACTCAGGTTCCCATCTGGCTCTGCGTGTTGGGATTTATGGGACTTATGTTGCTCAACCTCTCATTTTTTATGTAAAAGCTCTGTATCAGTCCCTCGATGATACATTGGTCTCTTCTGAGCTTCTGGAGTATATCTAGCAACAAGTGAAGTTTCTTTCACATGTGTCCATTGATATGGTGAGGGCATTCGCTCTTTTCAAGGGAGCCTGTGCAGCGGCTCGCTACAATCCGGTTTTGAAGGATTGGAAGACTGACTCCACTCAAAAAGCCCCTGCCCTGTATTTGCCATTCCAGGGGACCATGATATTTGGGGAAGAGTGGGAGGGCAAGTTTCACAAACATTTTAAGGAGAAGAAGCACTCCTCTTCTTTGAAGCGGTCCTCTGCTGCTATGAGGTCTTACAAACCAAACTCCCCTTTTCGTCAGCCCTCTAGGAGGCAGTTTTTAGGGGTCTTGGGAGGTTTGCTTCTGGTTGGGGTCGGCACAGAAAGGTGATGTCTTCCCAGCCTAACCCTTGTTCCTGACTAAATGATGGACAATGGAGGAGTGTTGGTAGGAGAACAAATTCAGCTGTTTCTTCCGGCCTGGCTGCGGTTTTCTTCAGATGTGTGTGTGTTGAACATTGTGCTCCAGGGGTACCAAATAGAGTTCTTGGTGCCTCCTTTGGATTCTGGGGAATCATCTGACTCCGTAGCCCCCCTGTTTGGATAAGAGGGCCAAGCTGTCCCTGGGGATTGAATCACTAGTGAGGAAAGGGGAAATTCAGGTGGTGCCCCCTCTGGAGATGTGATCGGGGATTTATTCCATTAAGGTTTCTTGTACCCAAATTAACAGGGGGATCTGTCTGGTGCTGGACTTGCCGGATCTGAACAATTTTGTTGTTCACCTGCCCTTCAAGATGGAGACTCTTCAGAGGGTTATCCTTTGGTTCTCTTGGGGGATCACTGACATAATATTGATTACACTAATATTGAAATACAAAAATATTGAGGATAAAATATCGAATACAAAAATATCTAATTCCTATCTACAAACAGGTAAGTACAAAAATTTCGAATCAAAAATATTGTTAAAACATATATAGTTAGTCAAAATATATGTTTTTTTAAATGTCTTAAAAATAATTTAAAATTAATAAACTATTAAAAATAATGAACTAAAATATACTTAATATACATTTTTTTAAATGTCTTAAAAATAATTTAAAATTAATAAACTATTAAAAATAATGAACTAAAATATACTTAACAATACTTTAATAACCTTAAAATTATTAAATAATTAATTAAAGTTATAAAACAACATACAAGTTTATTTTTTAAAACATATATATATATTAACATAATATTAATAAAAAATATACAATATAGCGGGAGGGTAAAATTTACTATTCCTACTCCAGTGAGTGCAAAAGTAGAGAAAGCGTTGGATAGCGTAGGGGTAAAAATAACTATTCCCACTGCAGTGAATGCAACAGTAGGGAAAGCGTTGGATAGCATAGAGGTTAAAATTACTATTTCCATTCCAGAGAGTGCAACAGTAGGGAAAGAGTTGGATAGCGTAGGGGTAAAAATTACTATTCCCAATCCAGAGAGTGCAACAGTAGGGAAAGCATTGGATAGCGTAGAGGTAAAAGTTACTATTCCCACTCCAGAGAGTGCAACAGTAGGGAAAGCGTTGGATAGCGGAAAGGCAAAAATTACTATTCTCACTCCAGAGAGTGCAACAGTAGGGAAAGCGTTGGATAGTGGGAGGGTAAAAATTACTATTCCCACTCCAGTGAGTGCAACAGTAGGGAAAGCGTTGGATAGCGCAGGGGTAAGAATTACTATTCCCACTCGAGTGAGTGCAACAGTAGGGAAAGCGTTGGATAGCATAGAGGTAAAAATTACTGATCCCACTCCAGTGAGTGCAACAGTAGGGAAAGCGCTGGATAGCGTAGGGGTAAAAATTACTATTTCCAGTCCAGAGAGTGCAACAGTAGGGAAAGAGTTGGATAGCTTAGGGGTAAAAATTTTATGGCATGACACGGAGGCCAATATTATGCAAAACTCCTTTATTGCGTAGCTCACAGCAGCAACAATGAAAGATCGAGTACTTGAAAAAACATTCCAATAGAGGATATAGTCCATGAACACACAGTAGTCTTTCTTCTTTGATGCTGCTGCTCACAAGATGAGTATCCTGATTTGACTGTCTGCACTGTGCTTGCCTGTGCTTTGTGTGTGATTCTTTTTGGACTGTGGGAGGTTATTTGTTAAGTGAGTGTCCCATCCTCTCCCTCCCTGTCCTTTAGCAGCACTGTTGTTTTATATTTTATATATATTTTCTTTTATATATTTTTCTCATCGTCACCCTTGTTGCGTGTCCTCTGGGTTCACAGACTTCTTTTCGCTGTATTTTCACCCTCAATCTCGGACTGAGTGTGCCCCGCCTTTCTCTTGACATTTGCGCTGACTCGCGCCTTTCTTTTTGGATTTGCGCGGACATTTATCTGCCCCAGTGCGAACTTTGATGTTTTATTTTGCCATATTCTACCCCAGTGCGGCAGAGTTAATTTCCCTGCCCGCACCCCCCTTTCCACCCTTCTCCTTCCCTCCTCGACTCTTTCAGGCCGAGCGGGAGCTGAAGGATGGGAGCCGGCGTCTTTCAAACGCCGGCCCATCGTCGAGCGGGACCGGCGTCTTTCAAACACCGGTCCGTCTAGCCGTTCCTCCCGTCTCCATGGTGACTATACGGCCTCTCACGGAGTGCGGAGGGCCGCACGTCACCATGGGGCTGAGACAAAGTGCTTCTTAGCCCTAGTTTCGACGAACGCTCGAACGGGCTTGCCTTACCTCGACTCGCCGTTTCTTCTGGCGGTCCACTTGCCCACGCCATGTTTGCTTTGGTGATTGATTAATTAAAAAAAAAATAAAGAGGAAATGTCGAAATAGACAAGGGACATATTGCAACTATAGTTCATATCGACAAAGGACTTCCATACAATAGAGGAAAGCTCCTTACATGACTCACCTGTTACCATGACTACATGTCTTCCATTTTGTTGCCAACATTCCTTCTTTTGGCAGTAACTTCCTTTGACACATGCTGGCTATTGCTGTTTACCTCTTGACCTCGTTTTCATACCTATTTACTATGTCTTCTGATCCTTCCACCTCCACCATGAAGGATAGATTGGAGGGCCTCATTTGCAAGTACATAGATAAGGTGATGGGATCCCTTGATGACACCATTAATAAAAAGCTGGAGACCCTGTCAGAATGGCCACCTATGAGACCCTAGGGGGAGCCTGCTGAGGCTTCTACAGGCCAGAGGAAAAGTCATATTGCCATTAATCTCCCTGAGAGTGCTAAAAGGCCCAGAAGCTTCAAAACTGTTTTTCTGGATTCACGCTCTGGTGGTGACAAGACTGGTGCCTGGGGCACGATGGATGGGCAGTTTAGAGGCCCAAGCCTTCCTATCCCCTTCGATAGCGATGATGGGATCGAGGATGAGATCGACCTCTCTTTCTCCTCGGATTTTAATTCTGATGAAGAGGAAGGCGAGATTAGAGATCTTTCTGGTGAGGCATCAGGGGCCTCGGGGTTGAAAATGGGTATACTTGACCCCTTCGGGGAACATATGTTTGACCCGCTCCTCATCAAACACCCCCTCTCCCCAGAATGGACCCCGTCAGAACACATTGACGAATATCTATCCTTTTGGCTCCGCAAAGAAATGCCAAAGGAGGTCAGAGCTCGCCTCAGGTCCAAGTGTCCCCGCCCCTCCCTCCCCGACAAAGTGGCTGTGACCCCTGAGTTGGATAGCAAGGTAGTGGCTTTTATTGCCAAGACGGGGAAGGACCCGAGGAGAGGACTTGATAAGGGCCTCATGTCTTGCCAAGACAGACTGCTGGATATCACGGCCCCCCTAACCAAAATGTTTGAATTGGCTGAAGGAGCTTACATTTCTGACTCTCCCATTGACCCAAAGGAGCTGCGTCAGTGGGCGCAAAGGGCTATATGCCTCCTGGGCAACGCAAACACTGCTCTTTCTAACGGAAGACGCAAAAGATTACTTCTCAAGATTGACCCCAAACTGGCTGAGCTTTCTAATAAGGAAGGAGGTGCATACTCTCGGGGCCTTCTTTTTGGAGAGGAATTCATCAGAGAAATGGCAAAATATGTGGGAGTTTTTAACTCCATCCAGAAATCACAGAAAGATATTAAGAAAGTTTTTAATAACCGTGTTTTTTCCCGGGCCGGGAGGATGCAGGGTCGATTCCCCGGCTGCGGAAACTTTTCGACAAGACCCTTTGATGGTCGGGGACGAGGAGGTCCCTCCTAATCTGGATTTGGCTCCCAATCGTCCTTTTTTCCACAAAGGCAGAGCTTCCGATAAAGGGGATTCAGAGGCGATAGGAAGGCAGGAAGATTTTTGACAGGTAAGAACATCCAAAGACCTTTCAGATACCCCTATAAAGGTGGACTGGAGACTAACCCTTTTCTCTGGGAACTGGGTCCTGGTGACTCAGGACCCTTGGGTACTAGAGACCGTCAGAGGTTACAAAATAGAGTTCATTGATTTGCCTATCCAATAGGTATTCCAGAGGGAAATTCGCTTCTCGGAAAAAGACTCCGCCTTAGTCTCTTAGGAGGTGAAAGATTTACTTGCCAAAGGTGCAATAAGGGAGGCAAAAGAAATTGGCTTTGTCGGCAATGTCTTTCTAGTGGAAAAGGATCTGAACCAGTGGGTGGTTTACCGCCATTTCAAAATGGAAGGGATGCACCTACTCAGGGATATTCTGAGGAAAGGGGATTGGCTTACCCGTCTAGACCTCAAGGATGCTTTTCTTGACCATTCCCATCTGGCCCCCTCATCAGAAATGTCTTCAGTTCTTTTGAGAGGACAGACTATGGCAGTTTTCCAGCCTTCCCTTCGGCCTTTCATTGGCTCCTTGGTGTTGCACCAAGGTTCTTCGTCACATAGCGGGGTGGCTGAGGAACAAGGGTGTGAGGTTGATTCTTTATCTCAACGATATCCTAATAATGGCCCAGTCCAAAAAAGCTGCCTCACAACACACCACCCTCGTGATGAATCTTTTGGAACATCTAGGGGCCCATTACGATGTTGGGCGGATTGCCTACGCCAGGCTGGCGACAGCCACCGCCGGCCTGGTGGTGGCAATCCGCCCGACATCCACACTAGTTTCCCCCCGCCATATTAGTATGGCGGGCGACCTCGGCGGACGGAAAGACCGTCCGCCGCTTCTCCGCCCCGGTCGCCTTGCGGCCGGGGCGGAAAAGGAATAATATGGTGGTGGTGTCTATCAGACACCGCCAGTCATATTATGATGGTTGTATTTTGGTGCCTGTCCGCGGCGGCGATGCCGCCATGGAAAGGCATGCGGTCTTCACTCTGGGGGCCCATGTGGGCCCCCAGAGTGAAGGAGAGGGGGTACCTGTGGTAGCCCCCTTCATTTGCATTTACAAAGCGGCAGGCACCGTGCCAAGCCTGCCGCTTTGTAAATGCAAATGCTGAAATGCATTTTTAGCATTGTGGCGGGTGGTGCAGAGAGCACCGCCCGCCACAATGCTAAAAATACAGGATGTGCCCGCCACTGTGGCGGGCACATCCTAATACCCCCCACAGGACCCCCGCCCTTATGACAGGCGGTCCCTATTACCAAGAGGATGGTGGGCGGGCTAAGTCCGCTCGCCATCCTAATGACCCCCTTCGGGTGTGTTATAAACATAAAGAAGTCCTCTACGACTCCGGCACAGATCACTCAATTCTTGGGCTTCTCGATAGATACAATCCAAGCGCAATTGAAACTTCTGGGGGGATGGTAAGGAAACTCATGAAGGAGCTGAGGAAGTTTTGAAGGCTTATTCTTTCCCCCTGAAAACGCTGGCAAGGATGCTGGGCCTTTTGTCCTCAACTATCCAAGCGATATTCCCGGGTCCTCTGTATTATCGAGCGCTTCAGAGACTCAAAGCCAAAGCCCTCAGGGTGAATCTGTCCTATTCTCAAATAGTTTGCCTGGACATGGATTCCAGGAAAGAAATAATGTGGTGGTTGAGAAACGCGGAGGCTTGGTACGGGAGAGCGATCTTCGGGGAGGACCCAGACTTAGTCATACACTCGGACGCGAGTCTTGAGGGTTGGGGCGCCACGTGCAGAGATTCTTCAACGGGGGTCTATGCACCCTGCAGGAGAAGGAGCTACATATCAACTGTCTGGAACTGCTGGAAGGCTCGTTTGCTATCCAGAGCTTTACCAAGAATCTAATGAAATGTTCGGTAATGCACCATATGGACAACGTTTCCGCTGTGAGATACATGAACAAAATGGGGGGTCCCCATTCGAAGGGTCTTTCGGATCCGGCCAAGAACTTCTGGGCTTACTGCCTCAACAGGGGGATATCAGTAGTTGCCGAGCACATTCCTGGCCTGAGCAACGGGGTAGCAGACTGGTTCTCGAGGAAATTCGTTGATACCAGCAATTGGAGGTTGGACAGAAAAGTTTTTCTTGTCATCCAGTCTCTTTGGGGTCCATTTGGAATAGACCTTTTTGCGGATCGTCTGAATACACAACTACCCAAGTTTCTCAGCTGGAGGCCTGATCCCCTGGCCTTGGGAATAGACGCTTTGTTTCTGAACTGGCTTGATCTGAAGCCTTATACATTCCCTCCTTTTGCCATGCTGCCACGACTCCTTGTTCAAGTCCGGAGGAACAAAGAATCCCTGGTCGTGATAATGCCTCTCTGGAGATCTCAGGTGAGGTTCCCAATCCTGTTGGAGATGAGTGTTGATTTTCCAATCCTCATCCCTACTTTCAAAGAATTGCTGACAGGTCCTCACGGGGAGTCTCACCCTCTCGTTATTCAAGGCATTCTATCTCTGATGGCCTGGAAGATTTCAGGAGACAATGGCACCTCCCAGGACCTTCGAAGGGCGCTTTCAGCCTCATGTCAGAATCATGGGCCCCTGGTACAAGGAAAGCCTATAGATTGGCTTGGCGTAAATGGGCTTGCTGGTGCCTTCGACTGGGTTACGATCCCATTTCAGCGGATGTAGTACAAGTTCTTAATTTTTTAGCCGAAATCTTCGTGTTGGGCTTAGCCTATCGGATCGTCAATGTGCATAGATCTGCAATTGCTGCAGGTCACTGCTTAATAGATGGTACCTCGGTAGGCCAGAACCTGTTGACCAAGAAACTGATGAGGAGTATGCATGTTTTGAACCCTCCTTTACCAAAATACTCTGCTCTTTGGGACGTGAGAGTTGTCCTTAGACTTATTACCTCTTGGGGTCCAAATTCTACACTCTCTCTGAAGAGGTTGTCTTATAAACTGACTGTCCTGCTCTGCCTTGTCTCTTTCAGACGTACCTCGGATGTTAAAGCCTTGGATATCTCCACTAAAGCTTTTCAGCCTGAGGGAGTTTGTTTTTTCATCAAAAGACGAACTAAAACTATGTCTACCTCTGTTTTTTATCCTTTCTTCCCTCAGAATGAAGTTTTGTGTGTGGTGAAGTGCCTGTTGGAATATGAGAATAGGACTTTAGGCCTAAGGGGATCTGTAGATCAGTTGGTTATATCTCATAGGTTTCCTCATAGGCTGGTTTCCTCCCCTACTTTGGCTAGATGGGCTAAGGATGTTATGAGGGAGGCTGGTATTGATGTTTCAATTTTTGGCACCCATTCTCTTAGAGGTGCTTCAGCTTCAAAAGCTTTTATGTTGGGTGGTGGCCTTCAAGATATCCTTAAGGCTGCAGATTGGTCTAATGAATGCATTTTTAAGATATGTTACTTTAAACCAGTATCAAATGTTATTAATAATGTTTTGAAAATACTTTGAACTTGCATAATATTAGCCTCCGTGTCATGTCATAAAATTTAGATTTTTCACAGCCTGCTGTGCAGAAAATCTGTATTTTATTAAAGACACGGAGGTTAAGATTATCCCACCTCGTTCCTCCTACCCTGGAATTGTTTTTTTACCCTTTTGTTCTTCTTCTCTTTCAGATTAGTTGCTTCAAAGGATCGTTTTGATGGCTTCATTGAATTTTCCATAGTTTGATGTTGGATTCAGAGTCCTCTAAGTTATTTCTGAAGTTATCTTGTTCGCTTTACAAAGAAGGAAGACTACTGTGTGTTCATGGACTATATCCTCTATTGGAATGTTTATTCAAGTTCTAGATCTTTCATTGTTGCTGCTGTGAGCTACGCAATCAAGGAGGTTTGCATAATCTTAGCCTCCGTGTCTTTAATAAAATCCAGATTTTCTGTCCAGCAGGCTGTGAAAAATCTAAATTACTATTCCCACTCCAATGAGTGCAACAGTAGGGAAAGCGTTGGATAGCGTAGGGGTGAAAATTACTATTCCCTCCCCAGTGAGTGCAACAGTAGGGATAGCGTTGGATAGCATAGGGGTACAAATTAATATTCTCACTCCAGTGAGTGCAACAGTAGAGAAAGCGTTGGATAGCGTAGGGGTAAAAATTACTTTTCAAACTCCAGTGAGTGAAACAGTAGGGAAAGCGTTGGATAGCGTAGGGTTAAAATTACTATTCCCACTCCAGAGAGTGCAACAGTAGGGAAAGCGTTGGATAGCGTAGGGTTAAAAGTACTATTCCCACTCCAGAGAGTTCAACAGTACGGATAGCGTTGTATAGCGAAAGGGTAACATTTACTATTACCACTCCAGTGCAACAGTAGGGAAAGTAAATATTTAATATATTAATAAAAATAAAGTAAATATCAAAACCAGTAAAAAATTAATTAAAATGAATTACAAATTTAATATAATTATTCAATTAAAAATACAGATAAATATGAATTATTAAAATGCATTGCCTATTAATACAAATTAATTAGCAATTAACACTTAATTAATTAGCAATTAAAAATTATTTAACAATTAATTCAAAATAAATACCAATAAATGAATTAAAATATTTGATAAATTACAATTAATTAATTCCCATCCTATTCCCCTATAAACTCACAACCCGCTATGGAAAATAAATTAATACAATTAACATAATTATCAATTAATCAATCAATAAAAAGTAATTACCAATTACAAATTAATAATTAGCAATTAAACATTTATTAACAATTAATTCAAAATAAATACCAATAAATAAATAAAAATATTTAATTAATTACAATTAAATTACTTCCCACCCTATTTCCCTATAAACACACAACCCGCTATGGAAAATAAAGTAATAACATTAACATAATTATCAATTAATCAATTTAAAAAAAGAGTTACCAATTAACGATTAATTAATTAGCAATTAAAAATTAATTAACAAATAATTCAAAATAAATACCAATAAATTTATTAAATATTTAATTAATTACAATTAAATTACTTCCCACCATATTCCCCTATAAACCCACAACACGCTACAGAATTAAATTACGCAAAAATTAAATAACATAAAATTCATACTTAAAATAAATTATAATAAAAATATAGACTTTTTACACATATACTAACATACAAAACACTTTAAAAAATTCGATATTATTAAATATTCAATATATTTTAATACCTTTATTATATACTTCGATATTTTGACTTTCTATATTCATAAAAATCGATATTAAATTACTTACCTTAAATTCGATATTTTTGTTGACTATATTCTGTCCATTCGATATTTTGTACATTCTATATTTTTACTTCGATATTAATGTAAATCTATATTTTGTATTCAATATTTTGTGTAGTTACCCTCTTGGGTCAATTTTTGTGCACCCTGGATCAACACAATGCTTACTATCACGTCCCTGTTCATCCCAGCAGTTGCCGGTTACTGAGGTTGTGCCTTCATGGCCTTCATTATCAGTTTTGTGTCTTCCATTTGGCCTCCACTCTGTTCCGAGGGTGTTCATTAAGGTAGTGGCTCCATTGGTGGCCTCCTTGGATCTCTGGGGTGTCCTCATCTACCATTACCTCAACTATTGGCTGATCCATGCCTCAACTCAGGATCAGTTGATGGTCTATCAGGGGATATCAGTTCGGCTTTGCAAGCTCATAGATTTCTGTTGAACCTTCTCAAGTGTCAACTGGTGCCCTCTCAGGCCTGGAGGTTTATTGGTGCCTGCTTTCGCACTGATCTGAACAGGGTATTCTTGCTGGACGCCCGGGCAGTGACCTTGGGTTCCCTTTATCTTCAGTTCTTGAGGGTGGTCTCCTTTGCAGTTTCTGCTCTGCTTGTATATTCTTGGGCGTATGGCGGCAGGCGTGTTTAGGGTGCCTTCAGTGCGTTTTCATCTCCGGCCGTTGTGGGTGCATCTGTTGGCCTGTTGGTATCCTTTGTCTTTGAATCTTTGCCTTTTGGTTCCTGTCTCTCCGTCCATCCTCCCGCCACTGGTGGACTGTCTCGGCCAATCTTTCCAGGGGGCTGCCATTGCAGCCCTCTCCACCTGTGGTCCTGATGATGGATGCCAGTGCTTCTGGGGGGTGACGTTGGAGAGCAGCAGGTGTGTTGGTCTCTCCAGGAGAGGAAGCACTCTTCCAATTAGCAGGAGTTGACAGCTATGTCCAGTGCTGTCATGGGACCCCGGAGGCCATTGTTGGGGGAAAATGCGATTTTGCCGTTCGACAACATGGTGATGGTGGCGTAC
This sequence comes from Lissotriton vulgaris, assembly GCF_964263255.1. NCBI lineage: Eukaryota > Metazoa > Chordata > Amphibia > Caudata > Salamandridae > Lissotriton > Lissotriton vulgaris. The sequence goes on from NC_141696.1 coordinate 939,673,228, forward strand.
CTGAATCATCAGGGGTAATCAGGTCCTAGTCTCTGAACGTTGTGGTGGTTCCCATGTTTTGTTGGGTGGAGGGGTACCTGTTTTCTCTGTCAGCTTTTCAAATTTGGGGGTGGACAATGGTGTTGCGGATGCCCTCAGTCATTTTTACCCCTCTTCCCAGGATTTGTCTCTGATTCTAGTGGTCTTTTGGCAAGTGTGTGGGAGGTTTGTTCTTCCTGCCTTGACCTATTTGCTTCCTGGCACAATGCTCAATTTTGTTCCTGCGTTTTCTGCAGGTGGGGGCCTGGGAGTGGATGCTCTTCCTTGGCCCTTGTGACTGGCCCATTGCTCTGATCCCCCAGTTTCTTGCTCGCCTGGTGCAGGAGTCTCAGGAGATGGTGGTGGTGGTGGTGCCCTTTTGGCCTTGTTGGTCTTGGTTCCCCACTCTGCAACTGTTGGCTGTTCAGGGGGCATGGTTGATCCCCTGCTTTCCGTGTCTCTTGCGGTCGACTCCGATGTTGCCTTTCATGTGGCTACAACTGTTGGTGTGGAGGTTGAGAGGCAGGTGTGGCGGTTTTGGGGTTTCCCTGAGCATTTATCTTTGGCTCTCCAGCAGTCCCGGAAGCCTTCGAGCCTCAAGTCCTGTGGGCGCCATTGAGGTAATGGCCAGCGCTGATGTCATGCTCTTGATTTGTCCCCCTTGGAGTGCTTCCTGAGTGGGGCGCTTCAGTTTCTCTGGGAGGGGTTAAAGAAGTGTTTGGCCGTTTCCACCTTGTGGGCTGAAAGGGCTGTGATTATGGCGTTTGGTTCCCCTTGGGGGAATTTTTAGACGTGGATGACTTAGTCTCCAGATTGCGGTGGAGTCCCGTGCTTTGGTTCAGGTGTTGTTTCCCATGTGGGACCCTCCCCTGGTGTTACGTGCTTCAGTGCGGCTCCATTTGAGTGTTTGGCTGATGAGGACTTCACATGTATCACGTTGAAGGTGTTTATTTTGGTGGCTATCACGTCGGCCAATCGCTTTGGTGAGTTGGGGCCTCTAATGGCTCTGGAACCCTATCTATCCTTTTCTGAGGATGGGTTGTTCCTCTGTTTGGATTCCTCTATTGTCTCAAATGTGCCTTCACAGTGGTGTGCAGGGGCATTCTACTTATGGGATGGTAGCCTCCTGGGCTAAGTTTTGGGGACTTTCCCTATCTAAGATCTGTAGGGCTGCTACTTGGTCATCTTCTAATACTTTTGTGCAGCATTATTGGATCCAGAACTTGCTGGTTGATGAGGCTGCTTTTGTGTTGGGAGGACTGCAGACTGTGAGCTCCTGACTTTTTACTTCCGTGTTCCAATAAATCACTGGGTGTTGTTGTCTTCTATGTGCCCTGGTGGTTTGAGGTTGATGAATGCCAGTATGTTGCTTGGGTATATTCTCACTTGTTTATGAATGGGATGAAGACAGGAGGGACGTGGGGGTAGTGACCTCTCACTTACTGGTAATCTTCATTATTCCTGGGCCCATTGTACTCGACCTATTCATTACTACCCTCCCTCTCAGACATGCCGGCCTTCATCTTGGGCTTGTTAGTGCAGGCTTGATAGTTGCAGAGGGAATGCTGGGTAAGTAGGCTTATGTACTCTCGGTGGGAGGGGAGGGGTAGGGGGTAGGGATCCAGCATTCCTTCATTCTTTTTTTTCTGTTGGTGCAATAGGATTATCTCACTTGTTTATGAATGGGTTGAGGACAACGGGACCAGGGGTAAGGAAGATTACCAGTAAGTAATAGGGCATTACAGGCCCGATGTAGGTGTCAAAATACCGGTCGGAAACGGCCCAAAATACCGATTTTCGGCCGTTTCCGACCGGTATTTTGACATTGGTATGTAGGGCATTGAAAATCCTACAGATTCTGTAATTTTACCGAATCGGTAATTTTACCGAATCAGTAAAATTACTGAATCTGTATTTTCCTATGTAGGTAGCACTTCTAACAGTGCTACAGGGCCTTTAGAATTTGTTATTTACCATGTAATACAATTGCATGATAAATAACGAATTCTTGTGTACATGCACTTCTGTGCATGTACACCCGTGCCATGTGACACACATACATGCCCTTAGGGCCCCTTGGCAATTCGGTATTTTTACCGATTCGGTAAATACCGAATCAGTATTTGCTATTGAATCCTATAGCAAACCGAAATATTACCTACATCAGATTTACCGATTCTAAAATACCGAATCGGTAAAATTCGGTATTTTAGAATCGGTAAATCTAATTTACCTACATCTAGCCCTACATGTTTTAAGTATAATTCTCAATTGTGAAGAGGCAGACTTTCTGAGTTTTGTGTGTCAGTAATCAAAAATTAAAATCACAACTTATGGGGAAGGTTTTTTTTAAATTGCAGTTCTAAAAATGCCACTTTCTAGAAAGTTTGTATTTTCTTACTTTAGCCATTTGGTGCATGCTGCCTGTTTCTGATAACATGTTTGGGGGGGTGACAGTTGGGCTTTGTACATTCCCCCTAGATAGACACACACAATAGGAGTGTAGGTGTGACTTGAAGGTCCATCCTGGCAGGATGGGAGGGATGAGCTGGACCTAGCCTCACTTACACCTGCAAAGGCTGTGTCCTGTCCCCACACAAAGGGCTGCATACTCCCCTGTACTGGCCTGGAGTCAGGGCAGGAAGAGGGGACATCTGTGCATGTCAAAGACTTGAAGTCTCCCCCACTTCAAATGCACACCTGGATAGAATACTGGACCTCTCACACCAACATTTCAGTACACTTCTGGACCTGTGGATACTCTGCGGAGAAGAAGGGCCACTGTTCTGCTGAAGGAGTGTCACTCTGCTGTGCAGTGGCTCTAAAAGAACTGCTGCCTCACTGTAGTGTCCTGCAGCCTGCTTCCCTCTTTCCTGAGAGGGAAAACTGGACCTGGACCCTATCTTGAACACAGGACCCCAAAGTGACTCAAAAGGCTAGTCTGCTGGCCTCCTGATCTGAGTCATAAAAGGCTCCCTACAGCTTCTGTACTCGTCTTAAACAAGTCTTTAACCCCCAAGAGGTGCCTCTCACGTCCTGGACCCTTAGTGTGGCTCTCAAGCCCATTAAGTCAAGCTTTTGGGCTCTTTGCTACTGCAAATAGGCCTGTTCACTCCGGAACTGTGCTTCTCACACAAAGAATGAGCAACCGCAAGTTTGTCTCTTCATACAGCAAGTATCTTTGAACTTTTGAATTTTACCCAAACTAATGTGACCAGATATCACTGGTTGCCGTTTTATGCTTTTAGGCAGCATATAAAAGTTTAATTTATATTAATTCTTAACTCTTTTGCTGTTTTGGCTATGTTTGTTCAATAAATTAGGCTCTATTTTATTTTTTGTGGTATTTTCACTGCTTTACTGTTTGAAGTGTTGCCCAAACCTTTTATACTTTGCCTCTGAGTTAAGCCTAAGTGTTCTGCGCCAAGCTACCAGGGAGTGAGCACAGGTTAATTTGGGGTTTACTTATGTTTTACCCTAATTAGGGTTGTGGTCGTTGTTTGACCAGGGCTCACACCCCAGCCAACCAACAACCCAATGTTTAACAATTAGCTATTTGCTAAGGACAAACTTAAATATTTTGATTTTGAAGAATGGAAATATCCATTCCGAGGAAGGTATTTCTTTTGGAGCAGCAATTGTGCATGTTCCACATTGGTGAACCATATATGAACCACTCTGCTGTTTCACACTATCTTGTGTTGGCTTTGTGGCATATTTATGAATATTCTGTTCATGATAATTTAGTGATCACAAATGGTGTATTCTTTGTACATCCCAGTGTTGGTGACCATTACATAATTTATTGTATATTGTGAAGTGTGTGTTTTTGTATATTTTAGTTTCGTTTTTAATTCGTCAACACATGCATGTTTGTACAAAAGATAGGTATAAATATAAATATATAGATACATATGATATAGATATAGATATCAATACAGATATAGAGAAGCTCATAACCATAGCTGGACAATCACATCTTTATTGCAAAAAATGTGACAATTATTGTTATAATTATGTTGTACTCTATGTTGACTCAACTATACAACACCCCTCTTTTAGGTAAGCCTTGTCCATTGTTCCCTGTCTTCCCATAAGCTGATGGGAACTCAGGAAACCAACAGGAATGGATAAAACCAGTGACCATGTTAGTTTTTTATGTTCCCTCGTTAATCCACTCCTGTTGCTAGGCACACATTTTACAGCTATCCAAATTGCCAACAAGGGTTATTTTTCATGCCAGAAATGTAATATCTCCACATTACAAGCTGGGGCTTTCCTCTTGCAGGCACCAGGCCCAGCCTCACCAGAGGTGTGTCATATTTATTGAGAGAAACGTGAGGATATTGGGTGGAAGGAATGTTGTGCTTCCCTACGGCTTCCAGAACATTCCCTCACAGACATATTAAAAACGTGTGATTTTACCTAAGATTTGGGGTACTTAGGAGATCATGAGAAAGAAATTGTCCCATATTCTGGACTGCCCTGAGAGTTTATTTTACAGAACTTTCTGGGTTTGGTATGTGTCCCCGGGTGTCGGCTGAGCCCGGCACCAAATTCGACACCTACGCACACGCACCAAAATCACCAAAAAGGTGTTTTATCTTGCCAGAAATATTATGTCTCCACATAGCTTTTCTTAGTCTTTTGTGTCATGGGCACTAGGCTCACTCACACAAGACGGGAATGCCATTTTTATTAAAAAGAAGGGTGGGAACACAGAATAGTAGAACATTTGTTATATAAATTGTATTTCTGTTCATTTTCTGTTTCCAATTTTAAGCCGGCGTGAAATATTGAGAACATTTTCCAAAATGTCCTCTGAATCAACATTTAACATGAGTAACCTCAAATTCAGAAGGGTACACAAACAAAAATTCCTACACTCAGTATCTTGTGAACATTTCTAAAATGCATAGGTTTTCGTCATACCCTTTTTACATTCATTAGCTTTTACTATATGAATTGCTGCATGGTCTGTAATGAATGAAAAATCATGACAAGCTGCAGCTCAGTTGATTGCAATTTCAATGAATGCTTTTGGACAACCAGCAAGAACTATCTATCTCTGTGACCAGTAAAGATGGCGAGATGTAACGGTATGGTACATTTGCATATTGACCATCAAGGCAAGAAAATATTGCTGATGACATTCTCGCTAAATGTTATTTTGTCCTACTTTTTCATCTCATTTATATATCAATGATTAATTTAATTTGGTAAACTATGTCTAATCTATATAGACTACCCCTTACATAATTTAGAATTTTATCAAGTTCCAGAAATGTATATCTTTCTGTGTTGAATCATGGATTTCACACCTGTTTCTATCACAAATGAAAGTAGGCTGTAATCTCAAAGATTTAAAACGGACTACCAATAGGTAAATGCAAAAACTGTGCTTAAAGAAATAGTTTTGTTGCTGCCATTTTTAGAAGAACAATATATATATTCTTTCGTAGCACAATTTGTCAGTTTGTCAACAAAAACACAATTCTGCTATATTTTAACTGTTGTTTTGATTTCCTCCAGGGGAATCCACAAACCATAAGTACCTTTAGAATCCCCAAAGTGTAGGAATAATGAATGCACGTTTGGCCTGCATAACCTTTGTGGAAAAAAGTTCTGATGGCCTATGTGCAAAGTTCCCAAACAACAAAAAAGAAATCAACACTGGAAATAAAAGGCTCAGAAGCTGAGGGCTAGATTGTACGGACAGTGACTCTCCAAACAAACTGAGACCAAATGACCAATTACCAGAATTTCAATATTTTAGAATTTAACTGAAAATGTTTTTCCAATATTCATGACTGAACTGTAGAAAGACAGACTCCAAGGTGTCCAATGTTACCATAGAGCAAGTGGTTAAATGTCAGTATCAGTTGTGTATCTTCAATGTATGCAAGTGATTTAAAGCCATATTAATACATTTCCTCATTCAGTATTTGGCCATGGATATTGAATAAGATAAGGAAGGCTGCAGACATATGTGGTATGGTTGGGGATCGGGGTTTCTTGGTGGCCCTCCACCTGCAGAGCGGTGAGAGGTGGGTGGCCATCTAATGCAGGACCCGGAGAAGAGGCATGACCGGGGGAGAGGCCTGCAGCAGTCACGAGCGGCCGGAAGATGCGGTCGAGAGCAGAAGCAGCCCACAGCACTTCCCCATAGCAGAGCTGAGGAGTGACTGGGACAGAGCTGCCCGGCATTGAAGACAACTGAGTGAGGACTCAAGTTTCACACCCAGGAGATGGAGTGTCCCGGGAGCCGCTGACTGACGAGCCTCACAACGCCCCCCCCCCTGTGAGTAGTTCAGGAAAAGAGGTCAGTTATATCCCCCCTGGGAGATGCAGGCAGAGTGGGAGGGACGGCCAACATACCAGCCAGTACAGATTTATCACAAAGATGGGTCATCAGCAGGAGCTGCTCCCAGGGACCAGGACACAAGATGCTGTGAAAGCAGGCGAGGTGGTGTCAGGACACAATAGACTTGTGGCCAACTTCCATACAGCCACACTCACACCCCCGCCCGCCGCAACACAAAGAAGTGCAGAAGGCACCCTCTCTCTCGCCCAGAGTGAGAAGCCAAGTCCGGGATCCACAAATGGACCTAGCACGCATCGAGAAGTCCGTACAGAAATACTGTGTAGCCTCCGCCACACTCAAGAGGCCAACTGGCCAGCCTACGAGGCTCCTTATTGCCTTCCCTGGAGCAGGGAGTGAGCTAGGGTGGTCTCAAGAATAGTACCCCTCCCCACTGTGCGCGAGTCACAGGGGCCAAAATTGGCACTTGAACACTGGGAGTTCAGTTAGAACCTAGTCTTGAGAGCTTTGTATCCACAGATATCTGGCGATCTTCCACCGTAGTCTTCCACAAGCCCTTGCTGTCTAGGGCCTGCCACAGGGTAAACACCGGGTGTGCCCAACTGAGCCACCTGGGTTCTGGGGAGCTGTCCGGGTGGCAGAATGAAGACACTAACCCAACCCCTTACTCCTATGAACGCCAAAGAGTCAGAGAGCCATACTGACATCACACGCACACCAAGCAGCAGCAAGCAGCGAGCCTCACTGAGCCTCTCCGCTGCACGCCACACCAAGTGCTAAACACCCCCCCCCGCCGGAGGAGTTAAGGGGGGAGGCAAGGCGACCAGGAGTGCAGCAGCGGAAAATCCTGTGACACCAGTAAAATCTGTGAAAGCTGCGAAGAGCCGCGAAACGCCATGAACGGAGCGGAACGGCACAAAAACACCAGCAGCAGCACGGCTTGGTTTCAGCAGTGGCCCGGCTTGGTTCCGGCAGCAACCTCGGCAGCCCGGCCTCGGCCTCGGCTGTCAGCTGCAGGCTGTTGGCTGCAGGATTGCAGGATTGTGGGCCAAAAGAAAAAAGCAGGGTGTGTGTTCAGCCGAGCTTTGGTGCAAAGCTGTGACGGAGCTGAGACCGTCACGGCCATCTCCTCCTCACGCTCCTAACTCTTGAGCTCAAGCTGTTGGGTCTGCTGGTGTGGAGGTTGGGCCCTCCAGATCCTCCAGTCGCCCAGCCAAGGATCGGCTCCGAGTGGCAGCCCGTCGGTCAGAACATCGTTCTTGGCTGAGTACTCAGGCTAAGGTCCAGTCCGACCGCCAGCTTGTCACCTGGAGCTTCGGCGGTGCATTCTCGAGGAAGGATACACGAGGAAGAAAGGGGCTTACAGGCGAACTACTCTTGGGCTGTTGCAGGCCTATCGCCTGGCGGACTGTGGCACCTGCAGCTCTTTCTTCATCACTCTTGGGCCACCTTAGTTCCAGAGGGCACCAGGGATAGCTATGGAGAATTCCAAGCCGCTCAGGAAACTTCCCAAGAGAAAGGGCACTCTCCTACGTGCCGTCTCCCCGGGGAGCGATCAGCAGCTGTTGCCGCCACCCCAGGTTAAATCTCCCCAAACTGGCAACTCACTGTCGCAACTCCGGATTAGTGACTTTTTTGGCAAAACTGCTCCTCCAACAGGCTCTCCCCCCACCGCAACATCACAGCAAGATGCGGAAACAAATGCGGACACCCCGGTCTTTGACAAATTTCCCGCTTCCAGTCCTGTTCACTCTAAAAATTCACCTGTGGAAAATCCTCATCCATCTTCGACTAAAGCCCAGGTCTTACCCGAGCATCAACAGCTGTGTACGCCTCCCCAGTTCGACGCAACCATGATCCAGGTCAATTCCCCTGTTTCATCTAGTATACTTTCTACTGGCTTGGGGAACGTAACTGATCCAGTCTGGGGCTCAAACTCTGCAAAACTCATCACAAATACCACTGTAATAAAATCTGAGGCCAAGTTACAAGTCCATGCCCAAGTCCATGGCAGAGTGCCGTCTACTCCTCCAAAGATCCTGACAACCGCAACGTGGAAGATTCGTCACTTAAGCCCTTATTACAATGCAGCCCAGGTTCAGGGGATCTACAAATCAGTCAGAAGGATCTTCTATCATTAAAAAAGAGCCTATTGTTTGAAAGCCCCCTATCATCAAAGCGATTCTTGGCCTCTCTAGAAGCCCGAATTGAGGACATCCCTTGCTCATACACCGGGCCTCAGCTCGCATCACAATTCCTCTAGGATTATGCAAGATGATGAAGAGCTACCTGTGTTTGCTTCCCAGGGATCAATTAATTCTATCTCAGTCTCGCTGACATCACTTCATCTGAAACAAGACGCAATCGCTACAGCCATGCTTTGGCAATCTCAGAAAATGGAACTGCAGGTTGACCTAATCCAAACTTTAGCTTCGGCACTGTCTGACCTGGGCTCCAGACTAAGCACTCTTGAAAGGTCTGTAGGGCCGCAGGATAACTCAAATTGTTGTTCCTGCACTCCAATAATTAATAAAATTTCCTGTCTTCCAGAAATCTTGGGAGCACTTTTGGACAGTGTGAAGAACAACACCAAGGGAAACGGGATAGCGAAACTCCCTCAAGAGTCCCAAATTTCAATCTTCTCTGAGGAGTCCGCACACACTCCTACATTGGTTGACTCTCCACCCGGGAGAAAAACTACCTCCCCGTCTTCTGATTTAGCTCTTAATAGCTTGGCCCGTTTGTCACCGGGGATCAGCCCTGGAAATCCCCAAGCGGGCTCGGAACGCCTCGATTTGAGCAGCCAAACACCAACTAAATCAGCGATTCAGCGACCCAACCCCATCAACACAGCCCATAAAGACACGGCCCACACGCTCTTTAATCTCCCAACGAAACCACCTTTGTCAACGAGGGAGAGAAAGAAATTACAAAAACAATCAAAAAAAACAATGGCTAGCAAAAAGGAGAGTGGGGCTTGACGGGCCAGCTGCCCTCAGTATCCCAGCCATCAAAACTAAGGATCTTCCTTATTTTCCAATTTTCAATCTGGGATTAAAACCCAAAATGGAAACTATTGGGACAAGCACGACTCAGGTGTGCAACAAGGCCACCGCAGAAAAAACAGAGCTACTGACACATGGTGCGCCCGTGGGAACCTCCCCGGCTCTGGGAGTGACAGAACTATACTCCGCAATGGCATCGCTTGAATCCCTGCCAAACAAAATCAATGGAACAATTTCCCACGAACTAGGCCTTGGGAGCCTGAACAATACTGCACAGCCCGCATTAGCAACGCCAGATGCTCGGAGCATCCAAATTAATGGCCAGGGACTGGCAAAAGCATCGAAAGGAGAACCTCAAAAAGCCTCAGATGTTGTAGTGATGGGCTGCTCTACATGTCACCCACCGGCGGTCCCAACTAAAGTCTGTGGGGACTCTCCTATGCAAATGCAGAGGCTCTTTCCGCCCCAATTTATTCATGCCCCTGGAGCACAAAACCTTCAGGAGGGGAACAATAACTGATCTGAAGCACGATCCCAACAATTGAAGGTGCTCGTATCCTCAAGTAAACTAGACAGGAGTCTGAACCATCAAAGCCCGGAAAATGATGCCAAACTTGTCTTCTTTCCTCACTACGCCCATAAGGGCCCATGCGACATCCTTAGCAGAAACAACCTTATGCGGCTATTTAATAATGTTCCAGCGCTGTCTGGGGTCAATTCTTAGGACCTCACTTCAGTTAAGTTCTCCTCAATACCAGGCAAAGGGGGCTCAGAGGCAACTGTAAGAACGTGGTCCCGGGAATCTATAAGGGATGCAATTCTCGGTGAAGCAGGCACATTTGAAAATTGGGGCATAGAAATGTGGGTGCCCGTACAACAAAAATATCCACATGTTCTCCTTCCATCGGCCCCCGCGAGGCAGTATAATAGTATCCTGAAGGGGTTCCGGGGCACAACCCACGCATGGCTCCCAGAAGCGACGAAAGTGGATAATTTTATAAACTTCTCATGTAACAACAGCCATCGTCTGGTGAGCTGCAAATCGAGTCGCCCTGTCCTCTTCATTGATGAACACCACGGGTCCACTTACCCAGGGCCTGCAAATACATCTGCCCGGCAGCGTTCCTCCTAACGGGTAACTCAACTGGTCAGATCATAATCTGACTATCATGTCCGGGAATGTGGCTGGGTTAAAATCAACGATCGCCTCTAAATCAGCCGTGGAATACCTGAACAAAAGTGACATCATCTGTTTACAGGAGACCTGGTCCCTAGTCCCAACACCTCTTTTCGGCTATTATGAACTGTTTTAACCTGCTACTCAGGCTAACTCCCATGGAAGACCCTCTGGGGGCCTCTCTATTTTCATCAAGCACAGGTGCAAGATAGCGGCTACCCCCATTCTTCGGAACTTAATTACAGGTCAGACTGTACTAATTACCGGCCTTTCATCTTCCGGCAGGGCATTCTCCATGCTTCTAATCAACTGCTACCACAACTTAACGAAAACCACAAAAGTAACTGCTACAGAACGATTGATTAAATATCTGGCAGATTTGTTATTCGAATTTGCATCTGCAGAAGTTCTGCTAGTAGGGGATTTTAACATCAAAGATCAGGTTGCCAATGTTCGTCTGGGCACCAGAACCAAAGAACAAGAAGCCATGATTACATTCTTAATCAACCACAACCTATGCCCCGCAAGACAAATTAGATTGGAACAGAATCCCAAGACTTATTTCCCACCAACCTTTAAGAACATCTCGACAATTGACTATATTTTCCTCTCACTGTTTTTGGGGAAAAAACTAACTAGGATGAAAATTCCCCACCGTCATGAGAGTGACCATAACCCCTTAACAGTAACATTGGATTTGCTAGCGCCAGTCGCCGCGGAAATAGCAGTGGTGGGGCACTCAACGCTGGCTGAACTCCACACTCTAGTCAGAAAAATCAAATGGGACTCATCAGGTTCAGCCAAGGTGGGCACTTGGCTTACGGGTGAAACTCCTAATTTCAGGCACAACTCTACCACTGACCTACATCATCGGTGGGATAGAGGCATCATAAAATTGCAAGAACTTTAAACGGGCCCGGGACTCAACACAAATCTTACGGGCAATGCCCGAAGCGGATCTATAACCCAGAGCTAGCCACCAAAAGGAAAGCCCTAAGGAGGGCCGTACGCCTGCATAAATTAAACGGCCAACAACATGGCTTTAACGCGCAAGGCCTTCAGAAAATCAGTATGGGCTGCAAAGAGACTAAAAGAACAAAATGAGTGGCTAAAATTATTTGCTCTGTTAAGGGGCAAGAATCTATCCAAGTTCTGGACCCATATGAACAAGCTCCGCTCGTCGAATAACAACAGAGGGAACGCAGTTCGAAAAGAAGACTGGGCCCAGCATGTAACGCAATTATACGGCTGTGACAAATCCGATCCCGTGGTGATCGAATTAAGAGACCGCGTCGATCCAACGCTGACATTACCCCATGAGCTGACCTCTGCAGCTGAAGTCTCCAAATTTCTGAAGGCTATGAAGAACGATGGGGCCCCTGGGCCCAATGGCCTTACTGCTGGGGAATTCAAAGGCGCTCTGGAGCAGTGGGCTGCACTTCTTGCCTCATTATTCAACAACGTGTTTATGACCTGTCAGCTACCAGATTCATGGCTCGGCTCGATCTTATGCCCCATTTTTAAGAAAGGAGACCCCATGCTCCCAGCAAACTATCGACTTATCACCCTACTAGATCTTGAGGCGAAGGCATACTCCCGATGTCTTCTTCAGCATTTAGAAGATTGGGTAACAGAAAACAACATTCTACCTTACTTCCAAACAGGATCTCCCTCCTCAGCCTCCACCATAGATAACATCACAACCTTGGCCTTTCTGAGTCAACAGGCAGCACAAAAAAATCATCTCTCACTATACTGCTGCTTTATAGACTACAGCGCAGCCTTTGATAAAGTGTCTCGCGACATTCTATGAAGGAAATTGGACAAATGGGGAATTCCACAGAACTTGCTAGGAGCCCTCATCTCCTTGCACAAAAACACCTGGGTGCGAATTAAAACTGGCCCTAAGACAGTCTCCAGAAAAATTCCCATCGGAGACGGTTTGAAGCAAGGCTGTGTGCTCGCCCCTCTATTGTTCAATCTCTACACTGTTGACCTGGGAACATATCTGGAGAAAAGCAATCTACTCCCACCAAAGCTGGGCCCTGCAAAAAGGTGTCTGAATATTTTACAATATGCTGACAACATCGTCATATTGGACCAGACAAAATCGGGACTTCAACGAGCGTTAAGTAAGCTCTATACATACAATACTGCCAACGGACTAAAAATCAATCAAGAAAAGACTACGGTGATGATATTTGGCAGCTGCAAGTATGAGATAAGTTTAAGGTGGCACATTGGGCCCACAAAGATCAATCCAACTTCAAAATATAATTACTTGGGAGTTTGGTTCTGCGAGACTTCTAGACCTACAGCTCACATAGCTGCCCTGAAAAAAAGAGCAGGTGCAATAACATACTCCCTGACTCGACTGAATCAGTCTCTGAGCAGCCCTTCCTCAGAACCTATCTTGAAGGTGATCAAAACAACACTACTCCTCGCCTTAAACTACGGGCATCAGGCCTTTCCCGGTGCATGCTCCACCTGTCTTGACCACGCCCAAGTTTCAATCTATAAAAAAATCTTTCACCTTCCAAAATTTATTCAGAGGGCAAGACGACGTCTGGAGCTGGGCCTACAAAGACAGTCCATCTACTGTGAGGCAGATACTTTGAAATATTTTATAAGGTCAGTAAAAGCGGCAGATACCACCTTAAAATTCTGCCTAAAAGAGATCTTTACCAGCCCAGGAAATCCAAGGAATAGTAAAATTGCAAAGGCTATTAAATCACTAGAGATTGACAATTCACAGCTAACTTTAGACACTATTCCATACTCAGCATGGAAAAAAGTCATAAACAGGAGGTGAAACTAATTTCCTATAGCATGGACCTACAGGCTTTAAACACACCTACAGTCTTGCTCCCCCTGAATGCCTCATATCAGCCGGGGTACCACAATTTTATCTGCTGGAAAATCTGAACGCAGTGGCACGGAAAAACATAATGTTTATGCGCCTTTTAGGCCTGTGCTCTACGGCCTCTAATAGATGGGCTCCCTCAAAGGAGGGGGGCCTGTATATTGTGCTCATACAAAAAAGAATCATGGCCGCATCTTTTGTGCTGTTGCCCCGCAATTGATTCCCCCAGAAGACTACTATTAAAATCCGTATTTTTAAAATAGGGCACTAGGTCATGCTGGGAGGCAACGGCCCTGTGCTTTACTTCCACAGACATTCAAGCGCTTGCCAGGGTTGGAAAGTTTGTGAGACTCTTGGCTAATCTCTTTTTACCCACCTTGGCTCCAGTGCTCCCTGCCCCTCCCCCCCAAAAACTTATTACAAACTTTTTTTGTCCCCTGGTTTAGCACCTCCGTTTATTTCTGGACTACATCAATAGTGCGATTGCACTGGCATCTATAAGACTGTTTTATACGCATAGACCTTTAAAAAAAAAATGACATTGTTCCTCTTTAGTTTTTGTTTCTTGATGTGATAATTGTGCTATTGTTGATACTCCATAGCAATGGTTTTAATTAACTGTGCTAACCAAAACTTGAAACTACTCCTATGAAACCTACAGTCAGCACCGAAATTGTGGACTGCATGTACCGTGATGCAAATGAGCAAACTTTTCTCTGACCAAACAAGTTTTCATGAACTCCTCTACCATTTATCACATGTTCCTAAAGTTCGTTTCTTTAAAAATTGCATTCCGGCCCATTGATTACACTTCATCAAGCCCGAGCTAGAGAGAACGGCCCGACCTGGAGAGTATGCCTCCTGAGATGCGGAGAGAACTGCTAAAGCCAGATATCCCGGCCTGACTGCGGACGTAAAGATGCTACTCGTACATTACCTCTTTGAATACCAAAAAGCGTAAAGTTAGACTTTTGTCTTGGATTGCCTTTTTTAATTGGGCCCACTGTTTATATAGGGGAATAACAGTGTATATAAACATTTTAAGCATGCAATTTAACTTGAATATTTCTGTGCAGGACTAGCACTGATAGGACACTTTTAGACCTGGCACCATTGGCGTGTGGCTCCCTTCCATTTCTGCTGTTGCCTCATGTGTTTTTCTGGTGTTAGACGCTTTGGGCACTGTGTCACTGCTGTCCAGGGCCACAGTGTGAGTGCTCCCTAATTAAATTGATGTATTGATTAGTGGTTCCATGATTGGATATTAGGTTTACTTGTCAGACCCTAGTACAGTGCACTGAGTATGCCCAGGGCGTGTAAATCCAAATGCTGCTAGTGGCCTTGCAGCACTGGTTATGCCACCCACAGAACCCGCTTTGTAAAACGTGTCTAAGGTCTGCCATTGCAATGCCTGCGTGCAGTCTGGTACTGTCATGCTGACTGAGCAAGTGCACCCACTTGCCAGTCCTTAAACCTTACTTTCTCATCATATTAGTCACCCCTATGGTAGGTCCAAGGGCAGGGTAGCTTGTAAGTATAAGGTAGGACAAGCCCTGATGTGTGTGGCATGTCCTAATAATGAATTACAGCTGTTTTCGTTTTTCACTATTGCAAAGCTACCTGTTCTCCATAGGATAGAATGGGCTGCTGGATTGTTACAGGTTTATAATTCTAGCAGACTCAGAGAACATGGTAGAAATTCGAGCTTAGTATGACTGGACTCAGAATAATAAAATACATCTTTTAGTAAAATTTATTTTAATATTCTGTGTTTGCAAATACCACTTTTAGAAAGTAGGTATTTGCTTGCCTAACCATTTGAGCCCACCTCTGCTAGGTTGTGTATTCCTAGTCTGGGTTTGTGTGTGACAGGACTGGGGAATTCCAGGAGACAGGCTGGGGCATGCCCGGTGGTGAATAGGGAGATCTGCAACCAGATGGGAGGGAGGAGTTGCACCTGGGACCTGAATAGGACTGTGCCCGCCCCCCACAGTGCTGGCTCCACCCCCTGTGGTGAGTCTGGTGTCCCTGCCCTACACACTGAAAGAAGAGAAGGAAGACTGACAACAAAGTGCTCCTGGACTGTACTTGCCTTCCACAATAATGGCTCCACCTCCTGTGGGGCGTCTGATGTGCCTGCCCTGTGCTGTGAGAGGGAAGGAGAAGTCTGGTAAACAGAGTGCTTCAGAACTGGCTTGAACTGGGCACAGGCCCCTCTCCCTTCATAGAACAAAGGATTTTGGGGTATAAGTATTGGGACCCTGAACCCATGTAATTAGATCACTCCTGGAACTGACAAGAATAAACCTCTGCTGAGGAGAAGGAACCTGAAGAAACTGAGGAGAGACTATTCCAAAGCTGAAGTGCTGCTCGGGGGATTGGCCTGCAGTAGTTGCCGGGCTGCCTGGAGGGGAGAAAGAACTTTGTGGATTTTACCTTCGCTTTTCAATTTGTGCTAAAAATATCTCCGAGCCCCCTGACCGAAGTCCCAGGACCAGTGGACTTCACCAGCCTTTGTGAATTGCTACTATTCCAGTGGCTACAGAGGCAGGGAGCTGTGACCGACTCTCACGACCAGCCAGGTGTCCTTTTGGCACCACACTGAGCAACGTCCGCCTCGAACAGCGCAAGCTCTGTGCTCACCAACTCCGTCTCAACGCTGTCAACGAGCCATAGCCTGCACCGCAACTGGAAGGACACCGCAACGTGCAATGACTCGCTACACCGAATCGTACTGGTCCGATCGACAGGGTCACTGCTACTGACTTCGAGTCCTGTGACCACACCGGATTTGGGCACCACCTCGCACACTTCGCAACGCACCGCCCGACTCACACCGCTGTCCGGACTGACCAACGCCAGCTCCCGAACTCCGGCTCGAAGACCGCACCGTAAAGCTGAAAGCACCGCAACGAGCAACGTCCGACCCGAACAACAAAAGCTCTGAACTCACCGACGCCATCAACGAGCCGTAGCCTGCACCGTGACAGAAGGGACACCGTGACCTGCAACGCTTTCTTTTTCTACACCACGATGAACACCAGAACCGGCTCGCACATCCGTGCTGGCCGCCTCAAGGAAAAGGTACTGTGTTTGAGTCTGTCGACATTTGAGTGGGCCTGGACTGCCGCGGTCCACTGGATTTGTTAGACTCTGTGTTCTTTCAGCACGCCGTAGCCGGACAAGGCTACCGACTCGCGCAGAACTTTGATTCACACCTATTTAACCAGCACTCTTGAAAGTTAATAGTACTGTGGATTCTTTTTGTCGTTTATTGGTCTTGTGATAATTCTATTTAAAGTATACTTATTTTTGATATAAAACCTTGTGTGGTGTCCATTTGTAGTGTTGTCACTGGGTTACTGTATGTGGTCACAAATGCTTAACTTACATCGCCTCTGAACTAGCCTTGACTGCTTGCGCCACGCTGCCTAGAGGGTGAGCAGGGGTTATTTTAAGAGGGTTATTCCCTTGCCCTGACTAGAGGAGAGGGTCCCTGCTTGTCACAAGTACCTACCTGTGCCAACCAGAGACCCCCAATTCTAACAAACACCATAAAGTCAGGTGAATATGTTGGCACCTGATCTTATTTTCACTTAAGATACATAAGAACAAAGACCGTCTGTCCTGTTAATTATGCAGTTTAGAGGTTGATTTGATATCCAACATATGACTATGGAAAGTGTAATCTGAAGTCACAAGACTGCACACAAATGTTCTAAACATTTGAATACATCTATCTGCCTTGGAGTAGTGATTCTATTTTAATATGCACGCCCTAATTATATGGTTTATCCCGTGGTGCAGCTAACGAAATACTCTCTTGAATTAAGGTGCTCTTATTAACTTGGAGCTACAGCTGTACCCAGGTCTCTCAGACTTGCATAGACAGGACTTAAGAAAAGCATTTATTGTTAATGTTTTATGAATTGTATCTGATGTGTGTCTTTTTTGCTGTGAAACAATTACCCTCCAATTGATTGGGATCCGACTTCTAGATCACAGTTGATAAGTTATGACATTGTAGCTGTTGCATCAGAGTCTAACATAAGAAGTATCCATTTATGAGTGCCTTGACTATCAGAGTGATTGATGCTATCTAATATTTACCTTTTCATTTAGCTATCACAGAAGAAACAAAGAATATTGTCAAGAAGCTGTTAAGACACACTGCATTGCATTCTCCCGATGAATTCAGTAATGCTTCAGTTGGTGACAACCAATTTCATAGTTTCTGTACAAGTGGCCTGAATTAGTTGTTTTACTGGTGAGTGTGTAAGGACCACTGTTGGCTTCTGATGGTTTTAACACCTTAAGTGATTAGGCTTTCTCCATCCAGTGCTGAGCCCTTATTTGATGTTAGGAGCAGATCGAACTTAAGCTTTCATAGCATTTCTTCCACAAAGGTATCGAAACCAAATGTGTGCCCTTTTTTTCCAAATGAAGGCGATTTCAAAGGTAACCAGGGTTTCTGGATTTCCCCAAAGGGAACTAAGAAAATCTCCAAAATGTAGTAATTGTTTGGGGTGAAAATGGCAAAAATTGCTATGCTACAGAGTGTATGTTTTCTTGCTCTAAAAATGGAATGAGGAAAATGTTTGCTGTGATAGGATCCCCCTCTTTTCACCTTTCAGGCAGAGTTGTAAAAACATTTTTTTTTTTTACCACAGTTGTTGCCATTTTTTAATCATGTAGTCGAATTTACCGGGCTTATGAAGGGAACATGGCTGACCCTGGGAAGCTATACAATTCCAAGTAAGCAACATTCTGAGTTCAGTATGGGGTCATTAGTGTAGATAGCTCATGGTTTTCCCAAATACACAAATCAATAAAAATCAAAAACTAATGAAAATAAGTAGGAAAAAATAATAATTGCCTGGTAAAAATGTAAACTTTAATTGTTTGCTGTGATGGTAGAATCAGAAAAGTAATTGTTACTTTAGTCAGACTCTTCAGGTCATAGAAATGTATAGTGTTTGCTGGTTTTCCAAAAACACTAGATACCTGGAGCCACTAAATGAGCTGCAGCTTCTAATGATTTTTTATTGTCTACCACCTACGCTTAAATCACATGGTCAAGTCTAATGAAAGTGAAATGGGTATGAAGGAACTATGTATGTTTCTAAGATATAGAGTCAGGAATAGTGGTTATACAATTCTGAAGTTGGGTTAACCCATATTATCATGTGAATCAGAGACCAGTTTGAAAAATGTGTTCTTTCTTGCACATCTGCTTAAAATTGAGAACTACAATAGACAGAAATTGAATTGATAGTAAAATATTCTACTATTCTATGTTCCCACTCTTTTCTCTATAAAAAACTGAGCCCGGGAGGGTAACTCTGCCAGCATAGTTTACATAGTTTTGCCTACTCTGCGTTCCATTCACGAACGCGGAGTTTAGGCAAAACTGCGACTACATGGCGGAGCATAGTTAGTGGGCCCCTCCATCCTCCTAAAGTAATTATAAAGTATTTAAAAAGGCACTTACATGCCGTGGCTGCCTCCTCCTTGCCACGGCCACTCTCCTCCCTCCTCCTTACGTCCTTCTTCACTGATAACCCCTATGTTGTACGACTTGCGAGTACACATGCTTTTACTTTGGGAGGGCGCATAGCGGAGCAGGAGCTAAGTTCCATGGAGTTGTTTTTCAACTCTGTGGAACTTTGCGTAGAGGCACTATGCCTTTTCTTCCCAGGGTTAAAGTAAACACACTCTACTAGTGTGGTTGGGCCTATTGGCTGTGATACCAACAGTGGTGGCTGACATGGCTCGTGGGCGGCGTTCGGTGGGGGGATTTGCGTGGGAGCAGAGTCTCGAGTGGGGATTGGGGTGTTCAATATAAAAAAACATTAAACGTACCTTGCCGTCAAACCCTGCATCTCTGCTCCTTCTTTCCTCGTCTTGGAACAGGAAACACAGACAGGTCCCACCAACCAAACACAGCACTGCAATGCAGAATTGTGATTGGTAAGCACCCAGGCTCCCCAGACCAATCGCAATGCTGCAATGCAGCATTGTGATTGGTCTGAGCGCCATGACACAGTGCTCAACAAGGGGATGGAGGGGTGGGCATGTTCTCCATGCAGGCTGTAATGCAGCCTGCAAGTAGAACAGGGAAAGTGCGCATGACTGGGTTGGGCAGCCTGAGAGGCAAACCATTCCTGCCCTGCTCCGAGAGCAGAGCAGCTCTGCTCACCCACCCGTCTGCAAAGCAGCACAGACCATAAAATGATAATAACTCAAAGTTATTATCATTTTATGTTTCGTACTTTGCACTGCTTAAAAGCAGTGGGGCGACGCATCTCCACCATAGAGGAGGAGCCGCCACTGGATAGAAAAGCAGATAATCATAACAAGAAAATATCAACATTTTGACTTTCGAATTCACCCATTCTGGTGATGTGGGTAGCTATGATATTTGTGCTTGGGTTTGGCTACCACCCTGGAAAATCTAACAACCCAAGACATTTTTGAAAACTAGACATGCAAGGGAGTTCAGGTTGGTGTGACTTGCCTGTATATCCAGAATGCCAAGGAAAGGAAACTCTGACTAGTTAATACCCAGAGGTTCCTCACATTTCTGTGAAAGAAAATTCCAGAATGTGTGGGGAACAACAACATTCCTACTATTCAGAGTTCCCACACTTTCCCCAATGAAAATAACACCCCACTTGTGTAGCTGTGCTTTTTACCCATAACAGGAAAGTCCACAAAACACAAAAGAAAGCAACAACATCTCCCAAGGAAAACTATCACACCCTAGACCTTTCTGAAACCTGGACTCCCAGCACAGTGTGATTTGTGTGGATCCAACTAAGTTTTCTTATCAAGAATAGCCTGAAAATTTCAAACTTTGGGTAAAATCTGATATTTTTCTGAGGGAAACTTCTGGAATCTTCAAGGCTCAACCTAATTTCTACCTCCCAGCATATTCACAGTTACCTTGATAAAAAATGGTATCCCGCTTGTGAGGCTGTGTGACGTCAATATGGTGTCAATAAGGTCTTCACATTGTAAATGTTTTGGTTAAGGGTGAGAAATTATGTAATTTTGGTTTTGTGTAATTATGCACAACTTTAGAAAAATGATGGACGATTATGTATAATTGTGCATAGTGCAGATTAAACATTTTGTTAAATGCATGTGCGCATCAATATTTGGTGTGAGGGCACATGTAACAACAGGACTGTGAACAACAGCATTCATGCTCATATGTGTTTAATACAAATTTTCATGGAGCATTTTTCAAGGTGGCGTAATGGCGTACTTTTGGGAATTTTGCGTAACACAAAATTCCTAAATTTAGCAAATTATGCCAGTGTAATTTAAATTTTGCTAAGTGCTAGTTGTTTTGGTTCTTTACTATGATGTCCATTAGGTTCACTCATATTTAGAGGACAACATTTCAGGAAAAGAGTGGGAATCTAGGGCGGTAAGAAAATTGACCAGTGGTTGAAAGTGCTCCAGTTTTCTGTCACATAAATATGGTAAATTTGCATTTTGTGACCCATACTTTGACATTTACAGAGTATTCTGGGTAAGAAAATGTGGTGGGATCCACTCAAGCCACATGACCATGGTTTCCCATGGTCTCTAGGCTTCAGAGGTGGCCAGGGTTGGGATAGTTCTCTGGTTCCTTGCTGACCCAAAGCCCGAGTAGAGCAGCCATTGAACCTGGCATGTGACAAGAAACTGTGATTTCTTTGGATGTAATTTTTTGCCCTAGGGGCTGGGAGAAATGGGTAAAAACCTATTCTTCCATCTCTGGTGACAGAAATACTGTCTGGTGCTGGGGTGAGACCTGATTCCAAGATGGTCTTGCACCTCTCCCCATTCTTTTTCTGAACTTTTTCCTGTTAGTCTGGTGGGCTTTCAGACCCTTTGAGTTGGCAGAGTAAAGTTATCTTCCCTCCCTGGGTGGTCAGATAGTCCACTGGATCATAAGGAAAAAAATTAGAAACAGAATGAGGTGTGTGGTTTGCACATCCTGACAAGCAGTCATTCTACCACCAATGTAGACAGAAAGGGGGCATTACCCCCTCTCTGACAGGCCATTTGTCAAAATATGCCCAAATGATTCCTAATCTCCTCTCACTTGACTAATTTCAGGACAGGATAACCCCCATCAAATTTATTAAAATCTATTCCTGGTAGCAAGTTGGTTTTCAGCCACTTCCAAGTATGTAGATTAGGAGTAAATCCCCCATTCTTCCCCCTTTGGGCAGAATATCAATTGGGGCTGCAGGAGTAGGGGGTGTCCTGATGCCAGATCAAGTTACTCCCTCCACAATTGTTTAAAATTAATCTAGCACTGGCATCCAGTGGGCTTTCTGCTCTATCCTCTGCGGGCAGAAAGACTGTTGGTGACTTACAGGTGAGAAGGTGTAGCCAAGTGACAGGACAAGCAATCACATTCCATTCTTTTTTATAGATATATAATCACTGTTACCTTGTGGGCCTTCTGATCCCCAGGATGGGTTAGATTGGGGTAAAGCCTCCAATCTGCCCACTGGGGGTGAAAATGTTGAGGCCTTTAAGGGCAGGGTACAGCTCAATGCCTTAGTGAGAGACCTGCATACCATTCTTTTATATAGCTATACAAATCCCTAGTATCTAGTAACCATTGTAATCACCCCTGGGAGCTAGATTGTGAGCAAACCCCTAATCTGCCTTTCATGAACAGAAATATTGTTCCGGACATTAGGGGTTGAGGTATGGCCCACTGCCTGGGCAGATCGAATACCACCCCATCTTTTCATGAATGTTAAAATTCCTGGTGTCCTGGACTTTCTTCTCCCGAGTGGGGGACAGAAAACTATTGGGGCCTTTTACGGGTTGGGAATGTAGCCCAATGCCTGGGTGTATCAGACCTTACCCCATTTTTTTAAAGTTCTAAAAATCCCTGATGTTTGGCTGGATTTCTGTTCACCCTGTAGAGGATGGGGAAAACCAAACCAATCAATCTGCTCTTTCTGGTGGGTAGAAAGACTTTTGAGGCCTTCAGAGGTGTAGGCACAGCCCAATTCCAGCACAGACCATCACTGCCCCATTATTTCTATAAAAATCCCTGCTGCTTAGTAGTCTAACTCCTCCCTCCTGCAACAAAGGTAAAATGGGACAAACCCACACAGTCTGCTCCGGCGGGTGTAGGAAGACTGTTGATGTTGCTGACCCCTACAAAATGTCAAAATGTGCTTCTTCCTAATTGACCAATTTACCTTTCCTGTATGACCATAGTACATGCTGTCCAAAAATAGAAACATAACATGGACATTTTAATATTACCTATGGACAGCAGTGTTATTGTTCCATCCACTACTGTGACAATACAAACATGACTCCAGGCCTATCACTGTAGCCTGACAGCTGCAGATTTAAAACTGTAGCCCGCATTCTAAAGGACCCTGTTTGATATGAGAAAGCTTCCCTCATAAATATTACTGTCACCCCAATGTTGGCCTTATAAGACACAAGGCAAGGGGCATCGTATTCAAAAGTAGGAAATGGAAAAACTCTGTCAACATGCCCTTACAGTGATTAGCAACCAAACAATACTTTCACTGTAGGAAGGGTGTCTGGTCCATAACGCAACAAAGGCAATAATAAATATTAATTATGCTACCTCAGAGTAGGGACCAGCTAGAAAAAGTATTAAAGAACTATTTTTACTCTTTGTTAATAGGCCAACCTAATGATGAAGTCATATTATTATTAAATATTAAGGAAAATATACTTTTAGAAAGTTACATTTGCCTTCAACACTTGGGCAGGAGGAGCGATGGCAGACTGACAGACGCCGCCAGTACGGAGAGCGGCTACTGCGAGGGTCTGGTTATGTCAGGCTACGTTTGACCGTGAAGGGAGGAGGAGCGATGGCGGACTGACAGACGCCGCCAGTACGGAGAGCGGCTACTGCGAGGGTCTGGTTATGTCAGGCTACGTTTGACCGTGAATGGCTACGGTTGAAGAAAAAAAAACTCTCTTTCCTGAGCGAACGAACCTGAAACAGACTCGAAAAGATCTAACCGGAATGATTTATTTTGACTGAAATGTCCGACTAAACTAAAGAAGAAGAAACAAAAGTGAGCTCGGCCCGTATCAGCTGTTTGTGCCGGCTGACGGCTGATGGTGATTGCATCACATGGGCGATCACGGCTACGGCTCTGGCGGTTCTGGCGGTGGCGTGTGAACGGGGAGCAGTGGCAGCAGAATCCAAATATCTACGGGAATTGAGTCGAGGCACTGAAATCAGCGGAGGTATCACGGAGCGAAGGGTGGCGACGACAAGCTCCTGAGCATTAAAACACCCAAAATATTTTTTATTTAAAAATACTGAAACTAGCTGAGGTGCGGCAGGGGCAGCTCACCTGTTCTCTGGGACGAATGCGGAGGCTCCTAGGCTCCAAGGGAAGCAAGCAGCTGAGGCAAACGAGGAGGCTCTGAGCAGAGAGCAGAGAGAGGCTGATTGAGAGCCAAGTGAGCCTTAGGAGACGGACACGAAGGAGAATCGGTAAAGCTCCCTCGTGGGAGACTGTTCGGGGCTGCAAGAGGGGGCCGAGGCACACAAAAGCGGATTTCTAAACAGCGAGGGCTGGATGTGGTGTCTGTGGCTGATTGAAAGCCGAGTAAAGGCAATACTTAGGACCATCCGATTTTGACACATCTCCCCTATAACTTCAAGGGGCTGGACGGCGTTTGGTTTATTTAATCTGCAGACTCACTGGGGGTTAAGCTTAGGCTCAGGCTTTGGATCTGTAACTGCTTCAGAGAGACTTGCTATGGCACCTAAGCCCCCAACGACCACCAGGATTACACGTACCACGAAACAGACGGTGGGGACTACAGGATTGGAGAGCAATCCTATATCTGCAACAGTAGCTGTAGGAACTGTCATGGAGACGTTTGAGGCAAAAATCCCCGATGGTGGAAAGAAACCAGGTAAACTGGAGAAACCTGCACCAAACGTCGGTAAGCCACTCAACTGTTTACCAGCTTTACAAACTCTGCCAACTCCTGTTAAACCCATTGCGGTACTTGATAAGAATGCATCAAATGTACTCTCTAATGATTCTACAACAACACCAAATATCTCTCTTGGGACACAGGGCAAACCCATAGCGAATCAAACAAAGGGGGAGAATAATGATATAGTTATTGTCTCAGATACTGTCTTAGAGAGTGCACTCAACACCACCTTGAACGGTGCAAATACAATATCACTAAAAGGCTCTGTACAGGCTCAACCAGCGACTCATCTAGAGGCTCTCGTGGACATTAATATTAACTCTAATGCCAAAGCAAACGGCGACTCTTTCCCACCTATGTCGGCTTCTATATCAGCGGTAGTGATATTGGAAGATTCCGGCGATAAAGAAACAGCTGACGGAGAAGAGATGGTAACGCTGGTAGGGCAGTTGTCAGCTGTAGGAGAGGAGACCATAAAAGATGTGGCAAGAGTAGCTGAAACTGAACAGCTTAGACCGGCTGAGCTCCTGTTTGAGCATCTGACTGGACACTTGGAAGATACTGAAACGGATGAGGATTATATTGATTACCCTGAACTTGGTAATAACACACCTCCGTGCTCAGCTAAGGAATTTCTGAACGGCATAAGGAAAGGAAGAGGTAAAAATAAGAATAAGACTAAAAAGATTACATGCAAAACTAAAACTACTACAACAAAAGCAATAGCAGAGAGTAGCCCTATAAGGAAATGGGCACAGGCTAAATCTTTGGCATCAAAGCCGTCTGAGGTAAGTCTCTCCGGTGCAGCTGCTATTTCAGGGGAGACAAACTGCCCTGCGGATGAGATTACTTCTGTGGTGGCATTGATGAAAGAAACTGATAGTGTGATTGCTACGGTGGAAACAATGGGCGCTCTGTCTTCTCCTCTTCCTACCTCCCAAATGTTAACACCGGGGGTGATCTCCACCCCCAGCTTGGTATCTGGAATATCCGGAATACCTGAACCAGCTTCAGTTACAACCGCCAGTCATGGCTTAACTGGGGTAGACTACACTAATGATATACCCCCCTCAAATATATTTTGAAATGAAGCATCCACTGATTGTAATCTTCACGGGGAGGTTTCCTCGTCATTTCAAATGATCCTGCAACTGCTTAATGAACAGAAACGTGAAGCGCAATCCCACTACCAGCAGATGCGGGATGACAGTAATAAGACTCAATCAACGCTACATGAAATGTCTCAGAAATTAGGGGCTATATCTCAAGAGATGGAAGAACTACAACAAAGGGTCGTCTTAACAGAGGAAAAAACAACCCGCTCTGAAATAACAGTGAACAAGCATGAGGCTCGGATCTGCCAAATGCAAGTCAAACTCGAAGATCTATATAATCGGCAACGAAGACAAAATCTACGTGTATTCGGCATTGCGGAAGGGGTCGAAGGAGCCGATCCAAGAGCATACATTGTTCACTTGTTTCAGAAAGCTTTCCCAGAGTTATCAGACTGGGACTGGGACTCACAGATACAACGTGCCCACCGACTCCCTCTGACCCAAAGAAATAAAAACAGTCAGTACCCGCGCCCTATCTTGATTTTTTTTGGTAATTTTCTTCTTCGCCAAGCAGTCTCATCAAAAGCAAGACCAAACACCCCGGTTACTAGTGACTTAGTCACGTTCTTCGTACGATCGGATCTAAGTAAACTCACAATGGATCGTCGATGGAAACTTCGACAATACATTGACCCCATCAAGGAGCTGGGAGGTCAGGCTTACTTGCAAGAACCAGCAAAGCTAAAGGTTCTAAAAAACGGACGTTCATTTTACTGTATGGAAGAAAGGGAGGTAGAGCAAATAATGGATCAATGGAAATCGGAAAATAAACAATGAAATAATCTTTGATCATCAATCAAAATTAGACTGAATTAAGTCACGTATTGGTTAGTGTGATTAGATTGGGGCATTAATTAAGAGAATCAGCAGCTGAATCTGAATATATTACTATATAGTGATAAAAGATACAGTTAGATAATATACATGGTCTGGAGTTGGTAACATTATACAGCTGGATCCTTGCGGCCGCAGCTCCGTCTCTTTTGCTGCCAGCACAGCGGCAGTTGGGTTAGTATATTTGGGAGGGGTACCCTTTCTCAGGAGGAGGGAAGGGGTAGGAGGGGAGGGGGGTCAGGAATGTTTGGAGGGAGGGGGTTTTGTTTGGAAAAAATAGCACAGGAGGAAAGGTATCTTAAACAACTAGAGATAAGTTTATTTCTTGTTTTAACTACACATAATGACAGGATGTATTTGAGGTTTTCTTTTTTCGTTAAATGTCTCGAGTAAAATGCTTAGTTTGGAATGTTGCAGTTTTAAATAGTAAAAAGAAAAGGCATTTGGTACGGGAAGAACTAGCCTTGTATAAACCCAATTTTATATTTCTATCAGAAACACATGTAGCCTATAAAGATAAAAAAATCTTGAGTCATTTGGGCTTAGAGGTGCTAACCTGTTCCAAGTTTAATGCTTCAATAAGGGGGGTTGCCATCCTTGGGGATAAACGGCTTAGAATAGAAGTTAACAAAACTGCCTGTGATAAGAATGGGAGGTGGGCCATAGCCCAATTAACTATTGAAAAAAGTAAACTGGTATTTTGTGTTGTCTACGGGTCAAATTTTGATGAGGCGTACGTATTTGATCAACTGAATATGGAACTGTTGCAATGGTCAGGAGAATTGTTTATCATGGGGGACTTTAATTGCATAATGAATTATCAGATTGACACTACAAGGGTTAATTCCTTTCAACGAATGCGGAGAACACGGGCCGCCATTCTCGAGCTAGGGCGTTTGCATAATTTAAAAGACGTTTGGCGTCATGCCTTTCCAACTGCGCCCGGCTACACATATTATTCGGCTCCTCATCGGCTCTGTTCCCGCATTGACATGGTCTGGGCTTCTAATAGAATAGCAAGTACTAGTACCATCGAACTCTGTCCTAGAATTAATTCTGATCACAACCCAATATTACTATCATTTGATATTGAACAGAAATACACAGCACCTCGACATTTCTCCTTCCCTAGGCATTTATTTTCTAATACTCTATTTATTTCACAACTGAAGGTGCACATCTCTGATTTTATTAAGTTTAATCTTGATTCTACTACATGTCTTATGGTATGGGACTCTTGCAAGGCAAGCATACGTGGGTTTACTCAGCAATTTCTTCTTCATCAGAACTCAGAAAACCGCAAGAAAGACATAACCTTGGTAAATGACATTCTATCAGCAGAGTTATTATTGGCAGATGCCCTTCGCCTACGGACCATTAGCACAACTGAATTAGAACTGCGTCTGGGACAACTTAAGTCAGCCATTAAAACCACCTTCTGGGAAAAAAGCAGCATAAAACTGCATAAAAATCAAATCACACAATATGAAAGTGGAGATAAAGTTGGGAAACTACTAGCTTTTAAAATAGCTGAGGAGAAAGCTAATACCTTGATTAAAAATCTGAAGGGCATTAATGACACTATAATCGATCAACCACTGCAAATACTAGAAGAATTTGTAACATTCTATAAAAAAGTATATACTCCTGAGATTTTCCCTTCAGCAACATCTATCCAGAATTATCTGGATCATTTCCTCGTTGACCTAATTCCCTTGGGATGGACTCACTCTCTGCTCAAATCAGTCAGCTTGAGATTAGACAAGCAATTTTCTCTTTGCCATCTGGGAAGGCGTCCGGTGAGGACACTATCCCAGTGGAAATATACAAGCTGTGTGCTGAGGAACTTATACCACTCTTTTTTCAAGTTATCAATTTCATAGGGGATAGTAGGAAAGCCCCGGACTCCTGGAATAGGGTAAAATTAGTTGTTTTTTTTTAAAAAGGGAAACCACCGGATAATTGCGGCTCTTATCGCCCTATCTCTTTAATTAATGCAGACGCTAAAATTTTTGCAAAGGTGCTGGCCATCCGTCTAGCACCTTTTATACCCAAAATAGTCAGCCCACACCAACATGGGTTTGTCATAGGCAGGGATACTACAGCACACATCACTATGGCGGTAACTGCCTTTGATATAGCGGAAAAGGAAACCTCCCCACTCGGTATGATCATGTTAGACGCAGAAAAGGCATTTGACCGAGTGGGGTGGGAGTACTTGCGGCTAGTCATGGGTGGGTTTGGTTTCGGGGGTAAATTCCTGAATTGGGCACAATCTTTATATGATAAGCCTAAAGCCACAATCAACTATGCTGGCTTGACGTCGGCTCCTTTTTTTATTACTCGTGGAACTCGCCAAGGGTGTCCCTTATCACCTCTTTTATTTGCATTATCAATAGAGCCATTTCTCCAAGCACTACAACTTCAATCTGATATCATTCCTTTTAAATTTGGCCCGCATACACTAAAAATCACAGCTTATGCTGACGATATTGCTATCTACTCAACTGATATCGTAAAAGCTATGCAAGGTATTAAGGTAGAAGCTACCAGATTCGGGGACGTATCCGGATATAAATTAAACATAAATAAAACCAAAATAATTGGCAACTACAAACCGGGGAGTGCAATTATTGGATTATGTCAAACGGCCACCTATCTAGGGGTTAGGATCACTGCTCAAGTCAAGAATATAACGAAAATAAATTATGATGAATTAGTTAAAACTACTAAAGCTTTATTACAAAAATTGCATAAACTACCCTTAAATATCATAGGCAGAATTAATCTGATACGTATGATAATACTACCAAAATTCCTTTACTTATTCCGCTCTATTCCTTTGGCTTTAGGTAACTTATTCTTTAGAAACCTGGAAGGTATCTTCAGTAGTTTTATATGGGGATATCATAAAGCCCACAGATCTATGACTCTTTTAAAAGGGACTATAGAAGCAGGAGGGCTGAACTTTCCGGATTTTAAATTATACTTTTGGTCCGCTTATGTTGGACGTATGAGATACTTAATTAATTCGGAAGGATCAGACAATCAACCATACTTTTTAACGTTTATGTTCGATAAGGATGCTAAGTTTTTTCTTTGGAGGATTAACGACCCTAATTATTTTAAAAGAGTACGGTTCAAGACAGCAAGAGATTTGGTAAAAACCTGGCGCAATATACAGGCTTTTTGTAATTTGACTTTCTTTCACCCTAATTTAATTTTATGGGGAAATCCGGGCTTACCCGGGATATTTAACGATGGAGCCGCCAATATATGGCGAGCGCATGGAATAAAAACACTCGGAGACTTATATGGCGCACAAGGGCTGTTGAGCTTTGAGAGCCTTAAAACACTATATAATGTTACTGATACCATGCGATACAAGTATATGCAAATATATGATTTCCTGATTCGAAAAATGCAGCTTCAGAGTATCTCAGAGCCCACTGTTATCTGGGAGAGCCTGTATTCTCAAAAGAATAAGTCCCTAATAAGTCACTGTTATAAACATTTTATTACATACAGAGTTAGTGATTGTAGTATCTTGGTGGAGAAATGGAATAGGATGCTAGGGAGTAATATTAGTTCAGCAGCTATCAACAGATCTTTGGGCAATATCCATAAAGTCGTTCTTTCCTCAAGTTTAAGATTGCAACAATTTAAGACAACTTGCATGCTTTATCATACCCCTGAAAGAATTTCTAAATGGGCTTCTAACAGTAGCTATGCTGATAGAACTAAATGCCCTAAATGTTCGTTGGCTGCGGCAGACTTGGTGCATATGTTGTATACTTGCCCTAAGATATCTGAATTCTGGACATCGGTTGAGAATGTAATGAAATTAAAATTAGGATGTACATTTTCCCTGGATCCGGCTTTAGTTCTGCTTGATGTTAATATCGCGAACACTCCACATAAGTCTATAATTACAATCATGCTATCATGCGCAAAACTTATAATCGCCCGCGCTTGGATTTCCCCTACACCCCCACACTTCATGGAATGGTGGTCATTACTTAATGAGATTCACTGTATGGAATCTACTCTGGCTAGGATTAGAGGCAATAAGGCCTTGGTTAAATTTGATAAGATTTGGGGGTCTGTTATTTGCTGAAACGAATACTTACACAAGGCCTACTTAGCACATGAATATCGATTTATAATATTTGCCTGCAACATGAATTACACTTTATGTGTCTGGATCTAATGAGAATTCATTTATTATGATATGTTTATCCTGTCCATGATCTGAAATTCTTTTTTCCTTTTCTTCTTCTTTTTCTCATTGTTAACTTCTTGATATGTGTGTTTTTGATTACATTTCTTTCCTGTGCTGCTAATAAAAAATGTTTAAAAAAAAAGAAAGTTACATTTGCCTGCTGTTAAGATCTTGGAGACTAATTTTCAAAGTGTGAAAACTGCTCCTGGAGTACAGAGTGAAGGTGTTTTTATTCCCATCACAGAAAAAACAGTTGGCCTATGCCAAAGAACTTAAGCAGATGTCATGTGACACTGGTACTGGACCCTTATTTTGTCCTCACAATCAGAGAGGCACAACCCCATTGGCAGAAAGCTGACCCATAACTGGTTTGGAGTGACCACAGAGAAGGGGTTGCTCATTAGCCTGTTCAAACCTCTAGATGGGCACACAGACTTTGCACAAGGGTAGTAGGGTTTCTCCATTTGGTTTTAGTAAGTGAGTGCACTGTGAGATTATATGCAGTATGGCCCACAGGAAGCGCTGCAATTGTGGGTATGATTACCCCTGGGAACTTCTGTCCTATTGTTTAGTTAGGGGCCAGAAATCTCCCCCTCCATCACCCATAACCTTATGCCAGGTATAAATGTGATACCCCAAGACATCTTCTTTAGACCACCCAGGACCTCTCAAAGAAAAGAAGAAGGACTGCACCTGCTGTTTGGATCTGCGAGGAGACTTGAAGGACGGGTCCTTCAAAGCTGCAAAAGGCTTTTTCATTAAGTACCAAGATGACCAGTACCCACTAAACCTGACCTGGGCCCTGGTGGTGGCCTCTGCTGGAGTGACCCTTCGGATGGCCTCTGCTAGAGTGGAATTAGCAGATAACACTACCCTAACAGACTATGCCAAAAGTGCTGGTGCAAAT
The DNA here is from genome assembly GCF_964263255.1 of Lissotriton vulgaris. Taxonomy (NCBI): domain Eukaryota; kingdom Metazoa; phylum Chordata; class Amphibia; order Caudata; family Salamandridae; genus Lissotriton; species Lissotriton vulgaris. The sequence continues at coordinate 939,704,659 of NC_141696.1, forward strand.
GTTCACTGGCACATTTTTCACCTGCACATTGTCTGAAGGGTCCCACAAATAAACTTTAGCAGTCACTATATGTGCATGTTAAAAAACAAAAACTGATCAGTCTCCCACTGGCATAAAATGCAGACATTTTTCCAAACATGACATAAATATCAGCAAGTGTATATGAACTGCAGAGAGGTGCTGCACATGCAATATTCAAATTGCTGTCATTTTGAACTAAGTACAATTTAAGGTTCTCATTATGATGACCATGCAAATCACAAATTGCACTAATAGAAATTTTTACCCGAGGTAATTCATGCAATATGAGATTTTTACCTGCTTGATTCATGAATTGGTAATTCTGTGTCCGATTCCCTGGTATTTCATGACTTTGGTCCGCACTTTCACTCGCAGTTTTCCGCAGCTTTCAACAGCCAAAAACTCCAACTGAAAGTAAGCATTCTATAATTTTGAAAAGAACAGATATTGTTCATACTGCCTCCCATGGATCTAATTAGCCACTCGGCATGAGGGATTTAGGATATATGCTCCTCTTCTGCAGTAGATTATCTGCTATTGTGGATTGAATTTCGCAATAAACTAATATTCTGGCATCAACCTTGAAATTGTTTTGAATATGAAAAGCAAATTCCAGAATATGAAAATTAAGTCCAATTGTTAATTGCACGACCATCTCAATGCTCCAAGCATTAGAATGTGTGCAATTTCTATGAATATGTACATTCCAAACCACATTACTATACGCTTGTATGTTCACTGAGTTGAAGGAAATGGTAATAGCCTGTTAATTCGAAAAAAAACTGGAAAACGCATGTCAAACCTCTTGCTACCACATTGCAATCATATCAAAAGTATATTGCCAGGCGGTAAGAATGCAACACACATCCATTACAATATAAGTAGGAACATACTTTACATGATTGCACTCTTTGCTCTCTCTTTGCTCTCTCTTTCCTTCCATCTCTCTCTGACCCTTTTTCCCTCCAATTTCCTTGTGGATCCACCCATCTCTTCCTCTTCTTCCATCTGCAGCTTTGGCTATCGTGTTATCTATCTCTCGGTCTGTGTATGTGTTGGGTTTTCTGCTTGTCTATCTTTGTATCTAGCTTGTGGCCTGCAAAGTTTCTACCATTCTTTCAAAGTTCTCCTTTCTCTATGTAAAGTTTCCAGTAGTAATGTGAGTCAATACAGAATGGACTGAGGAAGTTCACCACATCCATATTTTCCACCTATGGACAATTCTGTATTAAAGAGGTAGTTCAGACATGTGGCACCCCTTCCATTATATGAATTGTGTGTGTGCATACAGACACAACAGGCTATTATGCAATACCAACGTGCCACTCATTAAGTGGTGGGCATATAGTGCACGCCCTTGCCACCTCGTGGTCATCCTTTGAGTGCATAGGGGCTCATGAGATCTTCCAGTCAACTCACACAAGTCAAGTAGGTGGTGTCACAGACATACAGGGTATGCGCTTCCCTCTGACCAGTCCTCCTAAGCGAAAGAAGAACCTGCCGTACTACACATTATAATTGCTTGTGCCCGGCGCACCTTTCAAAAGGTGTGCCAGGTGCAAACTATGGCAATGCGCCCTATTATGGTGAATGCGCTGCCCCCAGGGCAACAAATTCTTGTGAAAACACAGAGCAGCTCTTTGTTTTCACTGTTCAGGCACTTTGAAAGGAGATTAGTGATCTCCTTGCAGGCGGGTGCAGTCAGTGACTGCACCCGCCTGCAAGGGGATGTCTAGGGGTCCATGGGACCTTATTTTACCCCTGCAAAGGGCTGCTCTCTGGGGGCGCACTGACAGTGTGCCACCTTTTATATGACGCACTCTCAGTGCACCTCCTGCAGGCTTCTTTGACTCTGCGCCCCTGTCTGTAATATGGTGCGGGTGCAGAGTCAAAGGAATGCCCTCATTTGCATAGGGCACAGCCCAATACAAATGAGGGAACACCCTCTGAAGGTAGAGCTGGTGGATTAAGTGCTCCAGCGCTATCGGTATTATAGAAGGGGACGCACAAACATCTGCACCCCCTTCTATAATACCAAAGTGGAGAAGTGTGGCTCACTGGTTAGAGCAGGCAGACCCTGAAGCAGAGGTCAGACCCGGGACCAGGGTTCAATTCCCGACGCGGCACGGTGTTGAGCTCAAATGTCCACGGACTCGATCATTCTCGCTTCGGTGCCTGACCTAATCATGGGTTCACACTCTGCAACTCTGGGCATTAAGCTTGCTTAATCTCCACAATGGCCCCCCCGCAGCGGGATGCCTGGCTTTCACCTTGGGGATGCCCTGTAGGGGCTATCTCACAGGGAAAAATCAGGACGGGTTCCCAAGGCAAGCGCAGAGATACCCCTTCGTGGGTCGATTCTGGCGCTATATAAGAATATAATAATAATAAATAATAATAAAGTACCCCTGGGGCGCGCAAAGCGGGCACAAACACCCGTTGCGCCCCGGGGACCCTTCTGTAATACCGCCCCTGGGGGTTTATTACTACCAGGCTTTCGTCAGAGCAGGAAGCAGTTAGCTCATCTGCACAGAACAGACCATTTTTGTAAATTGTCCCATTACATGTTCTGTGAAAATCATTGTAACATGCTCCCGTATATCACATTAAACCTTATCATTTCTCAGTGCTCTCCCTGGCACTTTCGAGATCAGAGTAGCAATATTTTCCACTCTTTGAACTAGCCTACCCCAGGTTCATCTACAATGTCCCATAAGTCATGTCCAAAGTGATGGCTACACCTCCAAAGATCTTAAATGGTACACTACTGTTCATTGACAGACACTTACAAAAATGAATAGAAAGCCACTGAATGACTTTATCTCAAATTTCTATAAATTCTATTTTGTTATCATTTCAACATTTTTAATTAAAGCTAACTTTGATAGAAGGTTCTGAGAGAATGTCGTGGCCCCCACTCTGAGATAGTCTGGAACTGGGTACCGGAGAACCACCTCGGCGAAGTACTGTTACCGTTCATTGAGATTTTAGTCTTCGGTGGCTTTGCTTGACGATTCCGATTTTGGTAAATATATATAGAACTATAGGATAACATACACTTTCACCTTTCTGAGTGGTAAAACAACATGCCTTCCCCAATATCAATTTTTTTCACTCACACAAATTCCACAGGGTATACCTAGAGGGGTTTCTGTAGGGGAAACGTCGGATTTTGGTGCATACACTGTTTTAAGCTAAGTCTTTTTTTTAAATGAGGGATTTGGAATGGGTACGTACCTTGCAGCTCTTCCCATGCCCCGTTAAGTAACCATTTAAACAGAGCACTATGTTACATCGCTTGTTTTTCGCAAAGTGTAAGTACTGGACAGTAGAGTATATTGGAAGTAATCCATCAGCAGAATTAGTTTTTACAGACAGTCGGTACGATTGAGTTGACCTCATCAGCATTTCCTTGCGGGGACTGCATCAATATTTAATACACAATTAACTCCCTTCCATTCCGCGTTCAAATTCGTTCTTCTGTAGATTGTTTGTGTGCAGTGGTTCTACGGAATCATCACTTTATCGATTGTGAATATGTAAAACAAGCTGTAGCACAGGAATGATATTACATGCTACTAAAAGTTTTGGGGGATTTTTGTTGACAAAGGCATAGTCAAGTGTGACAGCACTATTACTGATATTTTGGAATTTAGATTGTTTGATTATTCATGTTTCTTGTGTTCTGTAATGGTTCCAAAATATAATGAAATGTTTTTGCACGTTTTCCTACATACATATATTTTTTGTTTTTAGTTATTGGGAATGGTTTAACTTCTGGGTTTCTTCGTGTGATTTAGCATATAATAACAATAAGTAGAATACTGAAATAAATGTACACGCCTCAAGTTCTAATTACAAACGAGTATTGGTCCTTGAATAGTAATTTTCATGGTATTTTGGAAATGGCATTATGTGCAAGAGATAGTGACACTTTATTAACTTATATACAATCTGTATGTACGAAAAGTGTTAGGTTTGCATATATGCGTTCCCAAAATTGCCTTCTTTAACGTGTGTATATAAGGGCCTAAATAAGGAGGGTTATGGTGGTCCCTGAGTGGATAAAAAATGGACCCCCCATTGAGAAAAGAATACATTTCACGGTGTCCCACTTTAACCTCAATACACAAGAAGCTGTGCAGACCTATGATGAGCTGTACTCAGCGTCGGATTGGTAACGTGGGCATTCAGGCAATGCCCGAGGGGCCGGTGTCCGAATTCCTGCTGTGGGCTGCTTTCTTGAGCAGTCTGGGGGACCGATTTGGTCGTTCTCTCTATTGTTCGAACAGCCAGCGGCCCAGTAGGTGTTTGAGTGGCCTTCCTAGAGGCAGCTGGGTGCTCATTACCTCCTGTTTAGCAACAGGCAGAGGTATCACTCCCTTTGTTTGGCTGGCCGGGCCATTAACGTGTGCACATATTGAGCGGGGGCCCGAGCAGAAGTGGCCTCACTTGTTTCCAGGTGTGTTTCAGCAGTGTAAACTAACGTGTGCATTATTTAAACCCCCCTGCTTTTTTTATAAGATTACGCCGAAGCAGTCAGTTGAGGAATGGCATTATGCAAATGTGGGCCGATTTTTTTTTTTGCGTGCCCGGGCCGATTTTCATTCCCAATCCAACCCTGACTGTTGTCTCACATGTGCTCTGAATCTAGCTAAGACCTAAACCATCGTCATTAACACCAGAAATATCTGTTCACCAGCAGGGACCTGAATTTTATCACACTTGATAGCTCTGCTGTCTTTCACACTATGGACCATAATACTCTCCTTGACTGTCTGGAGAAGGTTCAAGGAAAAGGAGCAATGGAAATGCCGTGGATCAAGGGTCATATTTATGACCTGCTTTGCGTTGCTCTTGCACCACTTAACGTGGAGCAAGAGTGACACAAACCGTAAGTCACATTTTTACAGTCAAGGAGACCACTTTGCGTGGCTTTCAAATGGCTTCAAAAATATGGAGCAATGCAAAGCAGTGAAAATAATGCATTGCATTATTCTGCACCAGGGAGGCTTTTCATGGACAATGGGTGGGTGTACCCTTGCAACTCCCATGGTTTTTTTTACCAATTTACATATTTATCAAACCTGGCAAATCTGGGAATGTACCAAAGAGAAACCACTCCCCAGGAGAGGCATAACGAGGAGAAATATCTGTATTACTTCTTGTTTTGTCCTCTCTCTACGTGTGCTGTATTCTGCAGCACACATAGAAAAAGGAAAACAACCTCTCAGGATTGTTTGTTCCGGAAGGTGTCTCTTTCTGCACATTAACAGTTTTGCCTACAACAAAGACACCCTTGCACCATGATGCAAGGGTGCCTTCGTTGGCACCAGGCTGTCAAAACGGCACCAGCATAGGGAAGTGGCCAGGAATGCAGAGTATTGGATAAATAATGTGCATTTCTGGCCTTTCCCTGTTTACACAGAGCAGCAGGATACTTGCTGCGCTGCCCTAAGCCACAATTTTCATAAACGTGCCTCCAAGCCTTTTCCCTGCTTCCAAGAGTAAGGAGTCTGAAAATATTAGAACATCTCTCGTACAATTAAGCCTTGGCGAGATCAGGAGCATGAACCCATAGAGCTGCGTATGCTCATTTAGCCCTGAATACAATGGGGTTGCACATACCAAGGTTAGTTGCATACTCATGAAAACATGATTATAATTTGGGTGCATATTGAGTGTGTAATGTGTGTGTTTTCCCTCCTGATTTGTGCCAGTTGACACCTGCTACAAATTTGCGTATGAGTAAGAAAATGATGCATGGGGCTTTCCATTATGAGGTGTGAAACTCAGAATCAGGTGAAATGTGAAAAACAGCTAATAACTGTGCCCCATACAAACTGTAATTAGTGGGTGCACAATTTGTACCAACAATTGTAGCCCGATTATATTTAGGACAGTTATGTGTTAATGACATCAGGGTAAAGAGCACTCAATTCATAAATTGTTACGTCATTATGTCCACAGGTGATAAGAAACTGTCCACATCTCCAAACATGCCATAGCAGTTAATTTCTGCTCCATGGTTACGAAGATACCCATTGTCCAACCAGTTCAATGGAGGTTCTGCCATCCACTGTCCTGGTTGTCCGCATAGTTAGAGGTCTTGGTAAGGTAGGTAAGGTTCTCTATGCATCAATAGAGCTGCTTTGTATGGACCAATCAAATGTTGATCACATCCCATGTTTGATGAACCTACTCAGCAAAGCTTTTCTTTTCTGAAAACTAAATCCCAAAGTGTGATTTTTTTTAGAAAATTCAAATATCGATTGCCCTGATACGCTGAGAGTTTTTCCCACATGTATAGAGACAGTAGTGAAGTTTTGTGTAGCAGTCGTCCCGCCCTAAATAGGATGAGCAAGCAGCATTGTGGCCTCGTGGCCTAGTGACTTGCAGGTCGCCAGGTCAAGGGTTTACACCTCTGGAAGCAACGTAGACTGTGTTGGTATACACTTAGAGCTTCCCCAGGTTATGAATAGGGTTCACATACCATCAGTTGGTCGCGGCATGAGCATCATCCATTTATGGTGGCTCTTCTCCTCAGCGAAACAATAAATGAAATCCTTAGTCTCTTGAGTATTATCAATTTTTGAAAAAGTTCATTATCAACCTCATCTTTAATCAATTGTATGAGGCAGGGCTTCAACTGGTGCCACTCATTTGATTGTAGGAGTTTCATTATGATTATTGTGACTTATTCTTTTCTGGACCAACAGTTGCAAAATATAGCCTGCCTGTGTCTGTAGAAGCCTTGTTTTCACTCCAGGTAATAACAGTTTTCATTTTTTTTTACTTTAAGTCCAAATTATTTAAAGTATGAGTTTGCTTGCTGTGTTGAGTAATGGGTAGGAGGTCTAGCTAGCTAACAGTTAGAGGCAACAACATGCTTCTTTCCGTTTACTCTGTACTTCTGACCTCTTTTTCCAATACACACTCACCACTGGAGGTCCTCAAAGTATGGAAAAAGTAGCATTACCATGCATGCTCACTCATCAGATCAATAGGGTGAATTGTTTATTTAGCATTTTTCTGATAGAGTTAAAAAAAACTCCAGGATACAGTCCAGGAGATTAGGTATATTGCAAACCCGCGTTTAAAGCATTTCACGTATGTATTGATATAAATCATCCCCAACTTTGATCTACAAGTTGGTCATTAAGATTTGAGACCAATTTTTCCAAGAATATGGACAGGACTGACTTCTTGCATTCAGCAAAGGATTTATAAACTGTTGATCTGGCATTTTATCCACCCCCCACATCAAGTACTGCCTGAAGTGGATCAGTCTCTGCATATTAATGCATTGCTGCCACCTAGATAACACTTACAGTTCTGATTATCCTTCTATCAATCAATCAATTCTTTCTTTATTCGGGTATTGAACATGAATATCCATTAAAACACAATAAAAATACAAAAATATACAATCATATAATAAAAAAATCTGTAAAAACCACATGTATATATACACAGTCATCATTATCATTCTCCTATTGTATTATACAGTATTAAAAATTGATTTACGCAATCTAAAAACATTCTTAAAAAAGGCAGAAACTGAAGCAACAGTTAAAACATTGTCCAATTTCTGAATTGCTAAAAAAGCTGGGCAACACTGATTAAAACCCATTCTCCTTAATAGTGGCAAAATCCATCTTTTCCTTAGGGCAACATAACTTTTACAAAATAGCAAGATATGCATATCCGATAATTTTTGGATAGCTAAAAAATCTGAATAAGATATTCATTCTAAAACGAATTAGTAAGAATTTTTCAAAGTCTTTCATTTGCAATTTCAAAAATGGCTGGGTTTCGCTAGTGATCAATACCAGTTGGTGAGCCACCACTGTGCTTTTCCTCATCTCCAAACAAGTCCTTTTGTCCTCCAAATGTATCATACATATGTGCTTTAATTCTTTTCTGGTTACATGGGACATAAGAAGAGGATCATCAAAGTATTCACGATGTCCAATCTCCGTGAGGAATGACTTTACATAAGCCAGCCATCTTATTTTACTGCTTTTTTCTAAGTTCATGGCGTCTTTCCGAATTACTTGATTAAAAACACACTCCTCCGTGGTCCACACCCTGTGTCATAATAAAACTGGTTGAATTTTAATGACATCCTCTATATAAGGTTGACCCAGCTCCATGTGGCAATTATGGGTGGACACACTCTCAGGGACTGTTAGGAGTTGTCTCAAAAAGGAATTTTCTGCTAGTTGTAATGATTTAACATTAGCGTACCAGCACCGTAGGTTGCAATTGCAATACTGGTTGCTCTATATATTGTTAAAAGTTCCCTAATCAGATTTTTGCCTAATTTTCTTGCAAACTTTTGAACGGCCATTATTGATTTACAAAACAACAATTTTCGTGTATTTATTGTTGTGTTCCATTGGCCAGTTTGATCGAACAGTATGCCCAAATAAGGAAAAGTTTGAGTAAATTCCAGGGATTTAGAGTTTATGAACATAGTTTTCTTGTTCTTTAATGCCCCTGGACCGCAATTCATACAATAAGTCTTTGAAGCATTGACCCTCATATTTAAGTTAGCCATAAAATTTGCAAAGGATGTGATCATCTGCTGCATTGCCAACGGGGTTTGAGCCATCAGAACCGCGCCGTTTGCGTGTAGTAGCGCCTGGATCGATCTTTTGCCTATCAGCGGAATGTCCCTGCACTCCCTGAGTAATACCTCTTCCAATTCATTGATATAAATTGTTAACAGGAAGGGGGCGAGTACGCACCCTTGCCGCACTCCTCTAGTGATTTTAAACGATGTTGTACATTCCCTATTCCTACCGTATCTGACTGTGGCCTGTGCTCCCCTATATAACTCTCTCAGAAAATTAATTATATTCACTTGCACATCAAGTTTCTCTAATATGAGCCACAACTTGCTGTGGGTAACGCAGTTGAATGCCGATGACAAGTCGACGAAAGTTAAATATATACAGTTTTTCCTTGCATTTATATATTTATCTAAGAGAATGTGCAAATGTTGGCCCTGTTCGATAGTACCCAGATGTTTCCTGAAGCCATATTGAAGATCACTTATTGTGGAGCGATCCTCGGCCCAAACCTGTAATCTGTTCAAGATTACCCGCCCAAAGATCTTAATGGCAGAATCTAACAAAGATATCGGGAGATAGCAAGCACAGCTTGATCTGTCTCCCTTTTTAAATATAGGTATTATAATTGATTCATACCATGAGGGTACTAATCCACTTGAACAAGAAGCATTAAAAAGTCTAGTGAGGATTGGGCCCCATAAAGCCATTTTATGTTTATATATGTTTGTGGAGAAGCATGGCTCAATGGTTAGAACGGCAGACCCTGATGCAGAGGTCTGGCCCGGGCCAGGGTTCAATCCCTGACTCGGTGGCTCTTGGACTCATTCTCCCCGGACCTGATAATTCTCGCCTTGGAGCCTAGTCTAATCATGGGTCCCACTCCGTGACTCTGGGAAATAGCTTGCTTAATCTCCTCAACGGCCCCAGCAGTGCTTGGGTGCCTGGCCTGACCTTGGGGGTGCCCAGGAATGGACATTTCACAGGAAAGCCAGGAAGGGTTCCACAACGGTATGAATACAGCGCTACGAGATCTTAGGGTAGAAGTGCGCTATATAAATACAAACACATTTACATAAAGGTCAACAGGGACCCCATCAGAGCCAGGAGCCTTCCCCCCAAGACTGGCCTTGATGCCTGCGATGACTTCATTCAATGTTATACTTAGATCTATGTTGTTACTTTTTGGGGTTGCTTCATCCACTACTTCTAGTGGTTGATACCGGTCCAGGAGACTCACCTCACTATATAAACTTTCATAGTGTTTCACCCATTCTGTGCCCATTATAGCTATCTCTATTCTAGCTTTGCCTTTATCTTCGAGAAAGGGTGCATTAACTGCCTTCCAAAAGGCTGCTACATCTCTGCTCGAGGACGCCTCACACAAGGAATCACAGGCCTCGTTTTTTATGGTTTCTTTTCTTTGTTTCTGAGCATTTTTATAAGCCTTACAACATTCCTTAATTACATTCTGATTGCGGGGTGAATCTTTTAGGGCTTGTTTTAGATTAGTATGGGCCTTAGTACAGAGTGTATCAAACCAGCTGGGGGCCTGTACCTTCAAATTTCTCTTATTAACCCATACGCTATTTTTGATCTCAGAGTTAATGGTTAAGAAGTTATTAATAACAGCAGGATCCAGTGCATTAATTTCAAGACACACATCAAAACAGGAATTGCATTGCATAATCAGTTTTTGTAGAAAGTTTTCCGGGACTACTTTGGTCCATTTCAAAGCATATGCATTTTGTTGCGTTGTAAGGCTATATTCTCTACTGGTTCCCTGTCTATATTGCCTTTATCATATATATAATCAGGGTTTTTTACTTCTATACTGAGTGGAAAGTGATCACTCAGAGCAGTATCTAGTGTTTTAAAATTTGTCACATGATAGCCATATCTAGTCGAGGACATAATAAAGTCAATTATAGAGTTTGTACAAGCTTTATTCGAGATTATTTCTCATAAAAGCACAGCATAAAATTGAACATTACAGAATAAAAACATAACATTTACAGGTATAAATTCATATAGGCATTCTGTGCAGCTCATACAATATTAGCATAAAAAAATTTACATGTGACAAAATAGTTTTACATTTTTAAACAGTTAAAATAAAAGGAAAACCTGATTAACTGACCCCCCCCAGAAATCGTCGCCTGATTGCCCAGGCCCATCCCAAGTATTTAGCTACCCCAATAACTATCGATTCCTGAGTTGTTGTACACAAAATTCTTAAAGCCACTGCACTGTCACGTGTCCCCAGGTTTTTGCATACAGGTGTAAGCCATACTCTCCTGGGTGATGAGTAGGCTTTACATACAAATAGAAAGTGGCCTACACTCTCCACAGCAGTTTCACATACTGGGCATAACCTATTGGTCGACCTCTGCCAACCTGCCGTTAGTTTTTTTAGGGGAATAGATCCGGATCTTAGCTGGAAGACTAGCTTCCTATCCATTGGTACCGTAATAGTATCCCAATAATTTTCTAGGATAGGACAAATTTTTGTCTCCAGGAAGCGACCAGCCATAGAGTCAGACCTAACGTCTTTCAGCAGATTACCACCCACCCAATCCCAATATTGTGATTTGAGGGCTTCTTTGCTTGGGAAGACCTCTTCCACTGGGTTATTCCAAAGATTGGAAAACCCCAGGTTAATTAACATGGCCCTTAGATTTTTAAGCCATTTTATCTTGTGGAAGATGTCTTCCTTAATTATCCAAAGAAAACCATCTGCATATTGTCTGATCTCTGGAGTTGTCCAAAGACGTCTCCAGTAGAGAACAGGGCGCAATCGCGCTCTATCGCTAATTGGGCGTCTACCCAACTCCAGGAACAGTGGTATTAGGGGGGTGCTCTGTGGAAGTCCTGTAATCCCTCTGAGGAACTTGTTCTCAGATGTCTGTAGGGCCGCAAGATTGTCCCAAGCCCATAACTCCGCACCATATAAGGTGGCACCTAAGACCTTTGCATCATACACTATAAGTGCGGGTTTAATCGGTTTTGTCTTGGATTTGCGGTGTTCTCCCCTCAAAGCACCTGAAAGCTGTTGATGTTTTATGGCCACTTTTTCCAAATGATGCGACCAGCCAGCTCCCTCTGCTATCTGTACCCCTAAATATGTGAACTCCTTAACAGTATCTAACTTGCTATTATTTAGAGTTACCTTGGGATAGATTCTACGGCGTGGGGTAAAGGCCATTAGTTTCGTTTTCCCCACGTTTACTTCTAGGCCGTGCTCTGTGCAAAAAATATCAAAAATATTTAATGCACGTTGCAGCCCTGCGGGGGTTTTTGACAAGATCAGGGTATCGCCAGCGAACATCAGGATTGGGACCCTGACGTCCGCTAACGAAGGAGCGTCTACGCTTGCTTCCAACATTCGCTTGACAATCCCATAAATAAATAATGAGAAGAGTAAGGGAGCCATGGAACAGCCTTGTCGGACACCCCTTTCCACGGGGAAGTCCGGAGTTGACTCGCCATTCCCACCCCACTGAACTCTTGCGAAATTGGATTCATGTAGACGCATAATTAGTGTGAGCAAATCAACAGGAATTCCCAGCTTTTGCAAGACCAACCATAGCTTAAACCTGGGGACTAGATCAAATGCCGCCCGCAGGTCGACAAACGCGACATACAGGCAGCCTCTTCCTAGTAAAACCGTCTTCCACCGCAGTATGGTAAAGCGGAAAACCTGGTCAATGGTGCTGGTTGCTCGCCTAAATCCAGCTTGGTATGGGGAAAGGGCGTTGTTGTCGTCAACCCAGTCCATAAGCTGGTTTGCAACCATTCTCCCCACTACTTTTTGCATGGTTGCTATTAGGCTTATGGGCCTATAGTTGACAGGCAGTGAGCGATCTCCCTTCTTGTGAATGGGAATAATAATTGCACCTTTCCAAAGGTCGGGGACCACCCCCCCCTTGGCTAGGGCGTTTGCTACTAAAAAGATATACCTCACCCATCTCGTCATATCATACTTGAAGATATCCGGGGGTATCCCATCTAACCCTGGTGCTCTCCCACATTTCACGGAACTAATCGCGATTTCTACTTCTTTGGAGGAGAACAAATTGTCAATAGCATAGACTGGCGTTATGCCCTCACCTACCCCGGGGTGCATGACTTCGGCATATTGTGGTCTGAAGTAGTCAACCCAGGCATCTTCAGCTACATTATTATCAGGCTTTGCTGGGCCACCTCCTCTACCCCACTTAATAATTTTCCAAAAGGTCCTGGAGTCCTTATTACTAGAAGCCTCCTTTAGCTCGGCCCAGTGGTCTTCGTCCCATTTCCTTTTGGCTTGAAAAATGGCCAGTTTGTACAATTTCCTTGTCTCTTTTATTGCAGCACTGTCCCTGTTCCTAATAGCTTGTCCCAATTCCAGTCGTGCGGATCTACATTGGCGATTGAACTACCTTCCAACCTTCCAACATCCTGGGTTTTCCTCCCTTTCTTACTCTTAGTCAAAAAACATGGTTTGAGGAGAAAAAATAACTTGTTGTGGATATCAGTGATATCCCTAGCCCCAGGAACTATTGGATCTGCCGCCTCCATTGCGGAAATTGCACTATCCACCTCATGGTTGATATAGGTTATGGTTTCCTCATTAGCCAATACCCTTGGCCATTTTAGCCTACGTTCGTCGTTGCTCATGACTGGAATCTGATCATTCCTTAGGTGCAAGTTTCCCACTCCGACATTCCACCACCTATGGGTCACACAAAGGGGTTATGATCACTTTCTACTCTAGGCCTAATGGCCATATCAATAACCCCCTGCCACAGCTGGAGACTACATATTATATAATCAATTCTGCTCCTGCTGTTACCGTTGTCAAAGGTACAACTACCCTCCTTGTCCCCTGGGGTTCTCCCGTTCAGTGCTCTTAGGCCATGTTCCATACAAATAGCATTTAGTAATAGGATGTCTTTTGTCCACCGTGGGACGGGGTTTAAACATAAAGATGGTACTCCCCAAAGGTTGTCCTCATCCTTCCCTAAGGGATCATTTGTGCAGTCTAAAGGTTCAAAAGTCCTGTTAAGATCCCCGGCTATTATTACCCTACTATCTTGGGACTTGGTCTCTAAGGAGGCAGACAGCAGCTCTAGGGTGGAAGAATAGGTTGTATTACTGCCTCTTACATAAATGTTGTACAAATCCATTGACGAACCCTTATCTGTGGAGATTCTTAGCATTTGTAAATCGCTAGTTCCCAGGTCCAACATTTTGATAGTAATGTCCAAGTCCTGTTTTATCCATACAGTAAGGCCTCCCATAGGCCGACCCCTTCCACCTTTGGATGCTGGTATGGAAAAGTTTAAATAACTAAAACAAAAGAGGGGGTCACAAGCCCAGGTTTCTTGGAAACAACAAACATCAAACCCACTGATATATTCCACCCAAGATTGGGAGTCTAACTTACTACCCAACCCTGCAACATTCCAGGATAGAAGCGTACCAAAGCTAGACTCAGTCCCATCAGGATTGTTAATGTTGGAGCACACTTGGGAAATCATTGGGCTTTCGATGTTGTTGGTGACCTTCGCAGGATCATCAATGGTGCCAACTACCATGTTAGCTGTTGATAAGGGTAATTTCACAGCACTAGCATTTATATTTTCCATCCCAGTACCTCCCTCTGCAACAAAACTCCCCTTCTCTGTGTAACCAACAGTTAAGATTGTAACAGCAGTACCAACATGATCTTCACAGGCCCCCTTGGACTCATTGTTGTTCCCTCCATTACTACTACTCAGCTCTCTGGTGATTTGTCAACATCCCCATCCCGGGTCCTGCCATCCAGCATGAGGATTATAGTTTGTGCATGTGGTATAGTTTTGACCAAATAATGGAGCTGGTGTGGAAGTGATTGGCCATGGTACAGTGGGGGGATTTAGGGGTTCATTAAGCAGGCTAGTCAGTACACTGGTTGGGCGGGGGTAAAAAAAGGTAAGATCTACAATTCCAATACCTCCCTTGTTTGTACCCCATCCCTGCCTAGTTATCCATCCCGCCACCCTTGGGTCTTGGAAGTTGACCACAATACAGTCCCCACCCAGGCTTTTCGGTGTATACCCTATCCAGTCTATTCTCCTTGCCCCTATGATTAACCCATCGATGTCTCCTGGGAGAGGTCGATTCTCCCTTAACCAGTGCATGATCTTATTTTTGAGCATCTGGAAGGTTTCTCTCTGCCCTATAGGTAGCGGTGGAACATTTATAAGGACTGCTACATAGGGGAAGGAATCCGGAGTAAGATTCACTGGGGGTTTTCTGTGTGGTGGCTTTGTCAATGGAGGTGGGATCGATTTGGAAACTGTAGGAACAGGGCGGGGTGCAGGTTTGTTCGACACCAACTGGTTATTAGTTGGTTGGGTTGGTACTAAAGCTTTACCCGCTGGAGGACATGCATTAGCCCCTTTCCCGACCACAGGATTGTTTGGAACTATCTGCTTATTGGTTACTTTTGTAGGTACTGGAGCTTTACCTGCTGGAGGACATACGGTAACCCCTAGACTAGCAACAGGAGATGGAATTTGTGACTGGAGTACCATAGACTGAGCTGGGTTTGTAGTGTTAGGCTGATGTTGAACAGGGCCTGAGTGTACCAAATCAGTAGATTTGGGAGTTGTGTTGACAGTGGTGTTACTTGACTTGGAAAGTAATGGGGGGTTGGTTTGAGGCCTTCTTCCCTTGTCTTGGGTAACAAGGTTAATATTGCCCTGGTGCTTTGTACTTACATCCACCCTAGCATTAACTTTAATCAAAGATTTTGTGGAATAAAAGTTATCTAACGTTGCCTGCTCAAAGTGGTTTAACCTATCAGAAAGCTTGGCGATTTTATCCTCTATCGGGGTAAGTATTAGTCTAAGTAATTTTTCTAGCTCAGGGAGCAGATTTGCAAGTGATAACAACTTATCGTTAGTTGGTAAGGCAGTCTCAGGACAAATATTCTCTTCAGAGTCTGGGCTATCCAAAGGAGCAATGTTTGCGTTCGAAACACTTTCTATGCTATGGTTTTCTTCATTAACAGCCTCTCTAGTATTCACAGTTTTGTGTAGCTTCCTATGCTTTTGAGGGGGTTTGGCCACAATTTTACATTTTCTCAGTGGAGCAGTTCTTTTCCTTTTGGACCCATGCTTGGGTTGAGCCAGGATAGCCTGGGCACCAGAGTCAGGGAGCAATGTAGGGTGAATATGACTCCCACTGGAATTGTTCGATTCTGTAACAATTTCCTTATTTGTTACTTTTGCCTGTCCTTCAGATTGTTCGTTGGCAACTGGAAGATTTACAGAAGATAATGGTGTTACCAGGGCGGGATACGTTAGAGTTAGGTGCTTGTCCGTAGAATTTTTAAGTAGTTCAATTGATAGTCTGCGCTCTGCGCGCCTCTCGGCCAAGGATAACTCTTTGTCAATTGAAGATGAACGGTTAAAAAATAATTTATCCAAAGGGCCAATTGCCAGTGGACCAATCTCAACCGGTGGAGTAGTCGAACGGGCGCTGGCAGTACTTGTTGAGGCAGACATTCCCCTACTTCACACCAATAGGATACAGTATATCAGATATCACTTACTGTAGAAGGAACTGTGGAGCACTTGTCAGGGGGATGGCCCAGCCCGGCCTCCTTTGGCCCCTGACGGCCACAGACGGTCCCGCCCTTGTCCCGGGCTTCTCCCGCGCGCCCTCCCGCGCGCTCCCGCGCAGCGGTATTCACACGTTAATTTATGGCTCTTACGGTGATCACCCGGTCGTTGGAGGCGGGGCGGGGAGGGAGAGCAGCCCAGGTGGAACGGGCGGGGTTACTGGGACTCCTGGGAAATGTAGTCCCATCCCTCTTGCACGCAGCCCTCAGCCCCTGTCTTACCCCAGCAGCAGCTAACAGCCCACGAAGGAGAGCGCCCCTCTGCGAAGCGGGACCCGCGCAGCGGGTTCCGCGAGGCGTTGGTGGAGATGCAAGGAATCCACTGGCAATCCAAACAGCAAGGCAGGTTTGTCAAGGTGTCCCACGAAGTGCAGGGCAAGCCGGTATTTGATCACCCGGTCGTTGGGGGCGGGGCGGGGAGGGAGAGCAGCCCAGGTGGAACGGGCGGGGTTACTGGGACTCCTGGGAAATGTAGTCCCAGCCCTCTTGCTCGCAGCCCTCAGCCCCTGTCTTACCCCAGCAGCAGCTAACAGCCCACGAAGGAGAGCACCCCTCTGCGAAGCGGGACCCGCGCAGCGGGTTCCACGAGGCGTTGGTGGAGATGCAAGGAATCCACGGGCAATCCAAACAGCAAGGCAGGTTTGTCAAGGTGTCCCACGAAGTGCAGGGCAAGCCGGTATTTGATCACCCGGAGAATGATCCTCTCCCATTATATGGGTCAAAAATTAACCTCAGGTTGGCATGCTTTATTTGCAAAGAACATATCACATGAGCACATGATTTCATTTAACACATTTCTACAGCCAGTATGGTCAACATGTGATATGCATGTTTCCCTATCCAGAAAAGTACTGCAGGCCCCTTGTTCTCCCCTTTTACAAAGTTGACAATTAAAGTCCCCTCCCCAGACTGTAAGAACTTCCTTTTTTTTTCCAGCACATCATATGTTTGAGGTCTCTAGACAATTCTTTCATCACAACCTCCAAGGCCTCAGCCGGAATGGTAATATAGAAATTTACACTCAACAAACACTTCTTCTTGTTAATATGTATCTGTACAATTTGATAGTATTTGTTAGTGATAGGGGCTTCAATTTTGTCGCATTTCAGGAGGTTTGATACATAGGTACAGAGACCTCCTTTGCCTCTACCAGAGACTGAGTCTATAGCCGGGAAAAAAAAGGTTTTATATCCACTAAGCCTCCTTTACCCATGTTTCCTGCAGGTTAACTATGTCAAACTCACTTGCCAATTTCAGCCAAGTTACATCTATCGCTTGGATTTTATACCTGCAATGTTCCAAAACAATATTGACCAACTTCCATTATTTGACACATTATTCTTTTGCTCAATACGTTTCGGGACATGGGTTACAATAGACATTTCTTCATTTAATCCACTCTGATTTGTCATGCCAACCCCTGATGTAACCGGCCTGTCTGGGTTAAGAACCCCATCCAGTGCTGCTAATATAATAGATGGGTAATCAGTGACTTGTGGCAACCCCATACTCCTTTATAAATATGTATGTGAAAGCAGAATTTATACATGATCTCCTGTGTGATTTATGTTTTATTTACAACACATTGAGACATAATTTGAGCTTTTTGTAAAATGCAACATGAAATGTATTGTTTTATCCAAGCTGTAAGTGGGTTTTTACATTTTGCTACCCTCAACCTTTGATCATTCTTAATACCTTGGGAATGGAAACAATGCCCAGAACATGAAAAAGCATTAAGACCTTCTTAGTGGTGAAAGTCACTCTGGTGAAGAGAAGGCATATTGCATGAGAGTCCGCATTAGCAGTTCATTCGGCCACATATTGCAACTGGGCTGCTAGGAATTATAGCTTGTAATTGGGGAAGTCATGGTAATTGCATAAGGAAGCTTATAGTTTCCATTTTGTGCTAGTGGATATCAGGCTGCAAGAGATTTTGCCTGCTTCTTTGAAACATTGGCCTGACATAAACTGGGATAGTCAAAAAGAAAAATTTACATTTTGCTAGCATCACCATATTGACAACAGCAGTGCTACCATCAAAGATAGAAGTAGTTTGAGACAAAACTAAAAGAACGTTTCAGTGACCCCGGTGTTCTTGGCACCTTGTCTTCCATTATTGACTGTTGCGCTCTAATCTATCTTTGTATGATGCAATCCCACCTGTGGATATTTACCCCTATAGTGCCACAATATTATGTTCACAGCCTCTACAATATCCCTTTATCGTGGAGAATGTGAACATTTCGTCCTTGCACAAGCGGGCTTTACTTTTATGGCCTCAACCTCAGACTGCTCTTGCAGAGCATCTTTGGCTACTTGGGACTTTTTTGTGAATAACAATAAATCCACATGTCTCAATGACATTATGACATTATCCTTCTACTTTCATTGTATGCAGCGCTAGGGCACAGCTCAGTACCTTGAGCACTGAATATAACAGGACAAGTACAGTTGGAAAGAAGAGACTCTCTCTTTTCTAATGACACTTCTCAGTAGCGGATCCCTGTTCTGGGATTACTGCAGTGTACAATCCCCAAACTGAGATCCGTCCAGAAGAAAGAAAATAGTTGTTAAGGGGAGGTGCAACCCCCAAAACACTGCAAATTGTTTTCCTCATCAAGGACCTCAAAACACTTGTTTCCTCTGGGAGATTCGAGACTTACCCCCAATCTTATGGAGAATGGAGAATGGAGAATGGAGAATGGAGAAAGGAGAAAGAACTCTACATGTCTGGTAAAATACTGAAAAATTATAGTAGTGGCTTACCTACCCTAGCAGCTGGTTGCGATCCACATTCACATGCCTTAGCCAGTATGGTGTCCAGTGGAGAGCAGATTGCGGGTCTACTCACTATCTTCTCCATGGGTGGGAGTCCTCCTGGCACCAAGAATAGAATAAATAAAATAAGAAGGAATGGGTCAGGAACTCTGCCCACCTTAGGACTAGACTGCCCCACCATACACAGGCCCTACACAGTCTTTCTGTAACACGAAGGAGGAAGATTTGGGGTTACCTCCAACTTGCTCATGTTTAGGAAGCAGAAAACCTGCTAGACCTCAGAGAAGGGACTTATGTAAACAATGAGAGGGGTAGGTGTACGGTCCACAGCCCAGTAGCGTTTTTCTGCTCTCCTGGAGGACAGATTGGCAATTGTCAACACCAGGAGGGTAGAAAGCCTACCAGACACCATGAAAATGATAGCTAGTGATGCAAACTTCCTACAAACGTTCTTTAGGGAGTGAGCCTGATGCTACTCACGCATGCAAATGTCTTACTCATTTTTGAGGAAGAGTTTAGCAACATAATGAGGCCAAGACAATCCCAATCGCTCTCCTAAACACAGTATTGTCCCATAAGGCTTCAAATGTTTACAAGAATTGATCAATACCTCACTTCGGCGTATTATTGGAGACACTTGTTTGACTAGCATGGAGAGCATGAAGTGAACTCCTTAGATACTAGCATGTTTTCTCCACCAGAATGCCCTGTTAACATAAACAATTATCTGAAAACACAAATGTATTTTTTTTTACATGGGCGATTACTGTGTATTCAGGATACAGGTCAGACGGCACATAGGGAACCCTACCAACCGTGAGTATCTCTCAAAACAAGAAACACTCAGAATGCCCAGTAGATGTAAAAATGCAAAAACATAAACAACTTATTTGCATCTATATATATTTCTCAAAACTAAAATTGGTCAGATTGCCCATTAACATAAAAACAACCCCTGACAGATACTAAATTTACCAAGTGTTTCTTAACACTGAATCCACCCAACAGGTTCACAAACATTTGAATACACAGAGGCAACAGTTATTAGGACAATATGAAGTGGCAATTAGTGAATCTTTTCTAGGAGCATCTCATCATCAATTGCATTAATTAGGGTTGAATAAAGTGAAATTGCAAGTAATGTGGCAAGTTTGACATTGCTGTGCTATATGTGAAATTAAACATCCTGCTGTTAAAAAAGGTTATGTTTGTTCCCATTAGTAGTGCATTAAAGTAACCACAATGTGCTGTTGTTTGGACATTAGCTTTACTTGATCATTTCCTTTCTTTTAAAGTTTTATAGAAGTTACCTTCACATTACTAATATAATTATCTCCCCGTAGATATGGTTTCATATCCACAAGTCAGCAGGGGTCCCAATCTAAACAGTACTTCATCACAAACTACATGGATGCTTACTGGGTCTTGCAGACCTTCTATCTCTATCTCTTAAAGTTTCAACAGCCATTTCATTAGTTGGCTTTACCTTCGCATATTATTTTAATAGCAGACTGTATGCTCAGTAAACTCTTTGCAAAACAGCTAGCTGCAAAATATGCATTATTGGTCTGACAAATCTATCAGCATAATTTTAAAACGAACAGAATGAGGAGCACAGACTGGTCCAAACTCTCGTAGTTCAAAACATTTATTGTTCATAATGTACCCAAAGATTGAAATATTGCCTTACATTACCAAAAACCTCAATATTTTGGAGATGCCCAAGAATAAAGCTTTATTTATATTTGATTGTGAATTTATGGTACATAATTACAATTCAGACAGTCAAAAAATACAATGATGGCTGTCCAGTCTTAGAATTTCAATATTAAGGTGTATTATACTAAATAATTTCAAAGTAATCGTTCAGGAAATGAAGTTTAGAATAAACTAGCCCTTATTATCAGGAAGATGAGGGACCAAAACACTAAGAAAATGTGGGATTGGTTGACACATATTCACCTACATTCTTTGTGGAAAATCATCCCATTTCATAATAGCAATCAGACTGAATCAATATCCCCAAATCACTGGCCAGGCTTATTAATCATACAAAGCATTAACGGTCCCCTTAAAAACATACAATTCCACTACCCACACTCATACGGGTGTTACTTAAAGCATATTTCATATACAGAAAACAAACAGATTGTTTGTTTTCTGTATATGAAATGTATATTGGTTTTAAAATTGTGGAGGTTAATCCCTCTTTTTTATTAGAATAAAAAACCTGATGATTTTAAGTAATTTTTGTTCCTGTTGAATTGTTTAAAATGTTCATATGGCTGAGATACCCGCCACCCCCTCTCAACACAATCCCCAAAGGAGGGAAACCGGAAACCGTTCTTGAAGTTTTTGGAAGAGGGAGGGAGTGACCCTCCCGGCCGTATTTATTAAAACAAAAAATTAAAACATTAAACAGTTTCATATTAATGTACAATTTCATTACCACATTGCGATGTTTGGCTAACCTTAACAGATTCTCTAATACAGAGGTTCTCCTAGCCGAACTAACATCCTACAAAACATTTTCTTGAAATATTGAAATTGTACATCCTAACGTTTAAGGGCCAACGGCAAGGTCGTAACCGGTGTCAAGATCCCTAACCAGAAATACCCCCCCACTTTACTTGGGAGGGGCGACAGCACTGAGGCGTACCTCAAGTGCAAACTACCAATTTCCCTTGACTTGACGGGGGCACCAATAAACTCGACGCCAGTTAAAGGTCGTTCGAGGACTCGTGTGAGGTTATCTAGAAGGTATCGTAGACCTCCCCCCAAACCCCGCACAACTTACCACATCTGCCGTCGCAGACGTCACTGGCCCCGGGAAATTCCCCAGGAGGGGGCTGTAACCCCTCCTACACAGGAAGGGGCCTTGACCGCCTTTCCTTTTCTTTCGGCGACCCATCCTTAGAAGGGACCGCCTTCCCGTTGAGGGGCCAAAGGCCACCTCTCCCGAGCGCTCCCATCCGTGTTGGGTGACGCCCACTCATAGGGATCTTCCAATTAGTGCTCACCGATCATGACCTTACCGCCCGACCAAAATAAATACGACAATTCTAACTAAATTACTAAGTGACTAAATTACTTAAAAGACAGTAACAACAACAACTTTATTAAAACATGCTTACTAATGAACACTAAAGCAGGATTACTTTATTTGCAAAACATACCACAAATTGACCATTCAAAATTGGCTCTTCGTTCCGTCTCGAGCTCACGTGCAGCGAGGAGGTGCAGCTTCAGAGCACAGGAACAAGAGGATGCCTTCGGGTCTTGCGTCCCTTTTTATCCGTCTTCAGGGCGGGCGTAAACCCGCCCCTGCGTGCCCCGAGGGCGTGGCCAGCCGCGTCAGTGTCTAGGCCAGCCCACTCTAGGGCGGGAAAAAGCGCCCCCCGGCTACGCCGCTTCGGGCATACCAGCCGAGACGCGCCTCCCGCCCAAAATGGCTTCCCGGGGGGATCGAGGTACTCTGCCATACGTTCGGGGGGACCGAGTGGTCGCCCCTTTCCAATCGTGCTCTACTGACGTACTAGGCCTGTGTAAAACTTTAGGAGCATATCATGCTTTAAGTAACACCCGTATGAGTGTGGGTAGTGTAATTGTATGTTTTTAAGGGGACTGCTAATGCTTTGTAAGATTTCACCCTGTCCCGATTGGATCTAAAGGTACCCCCCTTTTTTGAGAGACAGGCTTATTAATCACCCAGGAACTTTTAGGAGGGAGAATTAATCTATTGTCGCAATGAAAGACAACTAATAGTTGAATTCACAAAGATTCCCTCTAAAGACATTCCTATGATATTGTGTAAAAGATGCTCTTTGGAACCACTGAACCGCGGGAACTGAAGCAATGACTCATCGAAAGCGATGCTCTTTGGATTCTAAACTATTTTCTTTTATTCTTTGATTTAAGTTATTCCAATGCATCCAACGATGCTCATTATCCTGCTAAGTTGCCCCAGATACATGTTCGCTATTTATCCATGTTACCACATTATCTTCTTAATAGAAAGTTATGTTGGGTAACATTTGGCCACTCATTGCGAGTGAAATATTAAATGGAGATCCCTGTACAAACATGAGTTTGCATAGCGTTTGTAATTAAAATATCAATTATGACAAGCACACCCTCTCAGTTTTTCCTTTATCGGTTTCTCATGTTTCTCATGTTAAACCTTCTAAAATGTATTTTGGGAAAAGGCAGAAAATGTAGAACTTGGTGTGTTAAACCCATATTCTGAATGTTATGCCTCATTTTCACATTGAAAACATAGGAAACAAGGTAAATGCCTGGGGTAATGGTATTTAATATGTGCGATAAATATTCCATATTATGCAGCACAACTAACAATGAGGGCGTTGAAGTCAAAGAGATGTTTTTTAAATTGCAAAAAGCATTCCAAAAGAACCTCTAGATAAATTCACTGTCAGTAAACTTTACTTTCCTCTTGTGATAGAAATTGAAGGGCAGATTTATGTTGGGAATGCGCCACGTTTGCGTCACGCAACTGCGGCGTAAACGTGGCGCATCCCTACGACCGATTTACAACGTGATGCATCTAGGCAGATGCGTCACGTTGTAAAGCCCTGCGCCGCTTGTGGGCGTTCCGGCGCAGGGTGGGCGTTCCGGGGCAGGTGCGCCTTGCAAAAGTGGCTGAGTGAAATCTACAAGATTTCACTCAGTCACTTTCAAGCCAATGCTGCGTCAAAACCCTGCGCCTGCTTGAAGCAGGCGTAGGTCTTGACGCAGCATTGTAAAGATGGGGCACCCCCGAGCCTTGCTGGAGCTGCGTCGCGCTTGCGACGCAACTCCAGCAATGCGCCACCTTAACGGCACAGATGCGTCACGCATCTTTGCCATTTTTGTCCCATGGTGCGCCGCATTGTAAATGCGGCGCACCATGGGTGGCGGAGCAGCGGCGCAACATAACTGGCGCGTCCCTGGGGATGCGCCAATTATCATAAATCTGCCCTTGAGTTTCTAGTTCTTTTCTAAAGAAAACAACAACAACAAATACTAACATTATAAATCGAAGCATGCAAAGCAGATAAACTCAACTGCTCAGCAAAACAAAAAAAATACAGTTCTTGTGCGCACACGAATGTACATAAATGCATTATATAAATATATGATATTAATATTAAAATGCCAAAAGTCTGGGCTCATTGAAAAACTGCAAACTAAAATAGCTACCTAGAAGATAATTATCGCATTCACAATGTGGCAAGCAAAGTAGGGCAAATTGAAACGCATATTATAGATAAACAATTTGGAGGGAATAATTACACCAGCATCTCGACTGACTGATGAATGAAAAGAGGGAAATAGCAAAGAGAAAAACTTGCAAAAAGGAAAAACAGCAAGAACTGATAAACACAAAGAGCATTATAGTATGGGAAGTATTATGTAATTAATCACTCGACTCCTAACACATATGTACTCCTGAAAATAATGCAGATCAACTCTTTAAAAAAAGTTCAGGACCACCCATTGCACAGGAACTGACAGATCTCTTATGTACCTTCCACAAAGGCCAAAAGATTTCCTATTCAAAATGATTGAAAATGCACAAACTTAAAAACACATTGTAAGTAGTAAAATTAGTGAATAACCATCTACTACAAGACATTTTAATGATCATATATTACACTATGTGGTGGTATTGTGTTGTGAATATTGGTGACATGCTAGATGGGACTAGTAGTGGGCATTACAACAGTTATTAATATATCCAATTATATTTCCAACAATGCAAATTTAAATGAGATGCACTTGTAACACTTAACTGTGACTAGGCCAAGGCCCTCCGTACATGTTCATGACTAAACTCCAAAACCTGTTGTTTGATAATTATGCCACCCTTGCAGTTTTACCTTGATAGATTCTAACAGGTCAAACCTCTCAAAATTTATCAGGAGTAAACTACTGCACAAAAGACAAAATCTAGAATTTGGGATGATAAATGCTTATTCTGCATGTTATGACTACGTTTTAGGGTGAAATTGGAGGTATTTACCACACCAGGAAAAACTAATCTCAGAATAGCGATATTTATTAGACGTTGTAAATGACTAGGCCAGGCGGGAATTTGCTGAGTTTTACTCCTTGGAATCCTGTGGTGATGCCAAACAACTCAGTGAGATAATGCGGAATTCCATGAATGGGTGGAAATCAGGCACATTGCACTGCTCGCAATGTGATTAAGTGCTGCTAGCCCATTCCGCAGTGGAAAATCAGCATGAATGGCACCATGCGGTGCGCCACAACACACAGCCTCTCAAACTGATTTTGCTGCAGTTTGAGTAGATTTTATGACAAGACCGGAGGCTAAGATTATTGCAATCTTGTTTATTTCACCACCCAATAAAGTAGATTGCAATAATATTAGCCTCTTTGTCTTTAATAGAATCTAGATTTTCTGTGCATCAAAGCTGAGGAAAATATACATTTTCTAGTCCAGTGGCAGGTTTTTGACCATGAACAATCGCAAAAATCCAAGTTGGAGAAATCTTACCTGGTGCCATCCTAGCGACCAAAAATCTCGCTAGGAGATGCAAAATCTAGCTTGCCAACTTGCTGTTTTCGAGCCGCACATGAGAAAAAATGTCCACCACTCGGTAGTCTGGCCGGAACTCCGCATTACAAACATAACTTGGAGTGGCCAAAATACCACCATTCCTGCAGGGGACATAATATATCAATTACCCCTATAATAACCCTCCCTATTCCAATAAACTTTTAATGAGGGCCTAAACGCTTTAAGTAAGGTCAGAAATACACCAAAAAGCACATTAAATTTACTTTGCCTGATGCCTCATTCTACAATCCCAGAACCATGTTCGGGCAAACACCCTACTTCCATGGGGCCCATAGCTCACTTCAGAGTATGTGCTTGAAACATTTGGCCACAGAATGTGATCATTTGTGCTCCATATTTATTGCTAAAACATCAGATGCCTTTAGCATTACTTCCAGCTTTGGAAGTAGTCTACAGGATATGATATCTCCGGGAAGAACTTGAAGGAAGGTATAGTTGTAAACTGTTTCAAGGTATGAGCTACCAAGTAGAAATCTTGATTTCTAGAACTCATGTCTTAAGAACCAAAAACAATGCTCACACGTTTCTCTTTTTAGGTTTCGACTTTTGGCGAGGGGCGAAGCCCCTCCCAGTCGAAATCTTTTGTGTTTAGTAGTGAGGTTAGGACAGCCTCTGTTTCCAATTGGTTAGCTCCATAAATGGAGGCTAGCCATTGGGAGGCAGAGGCTGTCAATCGCGCTTTCTCACGAAAACGCGATTCGGGGGCGTTTCTGGTGCTTTTTTTAAGCCCCGCCCCTTTGTCCCGGGCCGCGCTGCGATTGGCTGCCGGCCCGGGACACCCCCGTGACGTCATTCCCGGGCCGCGCTGTGATTGGCTGCCGGCCCGGGACACCCCCGTGACGTCAGCGAATCACAGCGCGGCCCGGGACCTGACTTGTTTCATGTGTTCTCGCATGCGGGCGCACTGAAGTTGCTTCAAAGTGTAAAAAAAACTGTAAATATGACCTAAGAAATACGTGTATTTTCTTTTATGATGCAATGCCCAGCGTGGGAGACCTACTCAGGACCTCTCGGACGTGGTTTTACTCAGCTATGCCGCCGAGCTTCTGTGAGACGGATCCCACAGGTGAGCAGTAACGCATGGCCGCCTTCCTGCCTACATATACTCTCTGTCTCGTGCGCCATTTTGCATAGTGTCGGAATGGAAAAATCCTCTCACGTGCACATATAGCGCAGCTACGTATGTATTGCTACTCTCAACCAGTGCCGCAAGCGTCATCGCTATACAATGAAAGAGTGACTGGGCCATGGTCCATACATACCCCTTGCATAGGAGCACTGCAGATTTGCCCTGACAGCAGCACGCGCAGAGCAGTGTGCACTAAATGTAATTTAAAATACGGATCAAAGATTAATTAGTACACAGTCGGCATTTGAGTCTCACAGTGCTGGGCTAACCTGCCGCCAGTGGCAGGGATCGAACCGTGAACCCTGTGGTCTGGAGTCAGGCACCCTGGCCACTGCGCCACACCTCTTCAACAAGTGCCTCACTCTTGTTTCAAAGTGCTGTAAGCAATAGCTGTTGTCATTGCACCGTTCAATATTGCTCAAATGGGCCTCAGACACATTAAATGCTAGTTGATTTTGCAGGGGATTGAAACTCCTGCTCCGGGCCAGTTAATAGTTGTGAGGTACATCAGATCTCTGGGGCCAGCAGCAGTGCATTCTGGGATTCACCGGGGTACGTACGGGCCTAGGAGCCCCAGGGGGCGGTCTGCGGTGGGTGAATGAGTGGCCCCTGGCAGGGGGGCGCTTGGCAGCTCCGAGGCCGCCTGTCTGTCTCCCCGTGGTGTGATTCACTCATTCATTGAAATCATCGCCGTGTTTTCGTTTCCGTCTCCATCAATAGCGTGCGCTGTACGGGCAGTTTCTGCACATGCGACTGCACCCTGGCCCCGTGTAGTGTGTGACGCGGCCGTCAGTATTCTGCCATGTCATGGCAGGGGTCTGCTTTCATCATCGTCCAGAGCTACCAGCAAATATGCTGACGCGAAACAGATGTAGGAAAGTGCACTCCCATTTCTTCCCCCATAAAGCACAAGGTGAAAAGACACGCACTGGCAGGTGCCAACATTTCATCGAAACCACAGGCGCTGTGAAACCACCAGTGTAGTTTTGTACAGTAGCCGTTTGAAATCGGGTGCAGGTAGGTTCACTTTTCTACTTTTGAGGTGACATCTCCAGGCAGGTCGTGTAAAGAACAGATGTTTAAAGCCTGCGCGTGCGGGATGAAGGCCCCTGCCGTCGCTTGGAACCCCTGACCTCGCATGAGGCCCCTGGGTGGCTCTGTGCATCCCCATGTTATTGAACACCCCTGCCTCTGGCCTGGGCCACTTTGGACGATAATGGCCTTCAGTGCAGGGATTCTTGGAGCCATTATCGGACTATGTTGGGTCATCTGACTGCTTTAGAGTGGGCTGCGGGAGATGGGTTATGTCACTAGAGCCTATAGATGCTATACATACGGTATCTGTGCAGGCATTGAAACGGAATGGAACTCATTTTGAAAGTTCGAGGTTTTTCCCAGAAATTGACATGAATCCAGCTCTCCTGGGTGTACTGTGGACACTCTTTGTTAGAGAGCCTTCAAGTATTTTTGCTCAGATAAACCAGAAGTGTCCAGGACTTCATATATATATGTTTAGGATATCTTGTGTCTACATTTTGTATTGTATTAATCTATGCTGTTAATTTCTCTTTTTACATTTAGAAATTGAAAATGAGTCATAAGAAAAAGGAAAGCACATACTTTCCCACATTAGAAAATTGCTAATCCGTTTGTATTTATTGGTGCAAACGAGACAAGTCCGGGCTGAAGGGCCCCTAATAACGTGTAAATAAAGGTAACAATACTTTGCCTAAGCCTTGTGCTTCTTTCAAACTTAATCTTGGAACCATTAAAGACAGATTTGAGAAAAGTAGCAACTAATAATAGTCGAATAAATATATGAGAAGAGAGCAGCGTTAATAAGACAAGTGAGAAATGATTTGAGAATTCAGTGACTGTCATCGAAGTTTAGTGTAGTGATCTCACAACCGAAGTATATTCTATTACTGTAGCCTTCCATACTTCCAGGGCACTAGAGCGTACTCCCTTAGTGCTAAAAAATACATCACCACTCAACCCAAAGTCTGCAGGCCGACCGACACGTCCCCGCAGGGGACACTAGTAAGAGGGCGGCCCTCATAGTGCCACAAGATGGCACACAGGGCAGCCCAGCGCTCTTAGATCCCTGTGGGTCCCGCTCGTCACTTCCGGCCTGGTGGGGGCGGGGAAGAGTATATATTCCTCCCCCGCCTACCTAGCGGCCTCTTTGTCTGCTGTCCCCTCACCCTGACACCGTTTGGTTTCTGTCACGCAGCCATGCGGTCTGGGCAAGATGTCCGGTTACGACGGGGGTCGTTGAGCCGTTTGTCCGTAGGGCTTTATTAGGTCGAGTTCACTCGAACCTATTGTTGTCCACCCAAAAAATTCCTTTCCTAACTTTTACGATCCGGATTTGGCCTCAGGCATTCACCCCAGTAGCATTTCTCCTCCCCTTACCATTTGCTTCTGCCTCCGAGAGCTTCAAAGGGATCTGCTTCACACTTCACGGCCGCCGTGACTCACATTTCTCCTTCCTTCGTGCCCAGCCCCCCTACCAGCGCTGCCTTGTTTAGGACTTCTTTTATTTATGAACAAATTGTGCATTTTTGAACTTGTTTAAAATAACCAGCAGTTGGGACATCAAAGTGCCACTGCTCTGTCGGGCTCAGAAGGGACATAGAAACAAAAGCGCAAAGTGACGTTGTTGGCGCTCCCCAGCGTTTTGTTGGTCTTTCCTTGGCACATCCAGGGCGAGAAAGAAGGCATATAAAACTGTCAGCCTGGCGAGTCCAGGGTATGTGAAGGGCAATGTTGTCTGTGTGACAAAGGACAGCGATCTCGGTCCATTTAAATCTTGTGAACGTAACGTGTCTTTTGTAAAGCGCACATCTGCTTGGAGGGTCTTCACGGCTCTATAGAACAGATGTTTGTTGTTACCCAAATCAGTGGTACTCACTTTAGCGACCTCTGGAGAATGAAGGGTGATGGGAACCCGTGACCATCTGGACGAAGATGTCTCTTCAGTGGAAGGACTATTTGTGTAGCAGTGGGCGGTTTATTTCTGCATTTTGTTATTTTAGGCGAGTAAGTGTGCCTGTGACATGGGCAGGATGGATAACGATTGGTTGAAAAGTAATGCCAGGTCCTTGTTTTAATTTACACTTGAGTCTCCGCGGGCTCAGGCAGAGAGAGGGCGCACCCCTGTCGGTCTGGGGACCCTGTGGTCCTGTCTCCGGCAGCCTTCTGACGCACACTCTTCCCCCTTCATAATAGCAGACCTTTGTTTTCTGGGAGAGCTGCTAACTTCTTAGAGTTGCGGCCTTTGCTCGGTGCTAAATAATTCACATTTCGTGGGCGAGTTTACCAGTGAGCGGGTGATTGTTTACACCAGAAGTATTTTGAACGCGTGCTTGAGGGGCGTGTTTGAAAATTGCGGCGACGCCATGCTGACGACAGAGAGTAGAGTGCAGAGTGGAGAGTGCATGGGGAGTGGAGAGTGCATGGGGAGTGGAGAGTGCATGGGGAGTGGAGAGTGCATGGGGAGTGGAGAGTGCATGGGGAGTGGAGAGTGGAGAGTGCATGGGGAGTGCATAGGGAGTGCAGAGTGAGTAGGGAGTTCTAGGGAGTGCTAGAGAGTGCAGAGTGAGTAGGGAGTGCTAGAGAGTGCAGAGTGAGTAGGGAGTTCTAGGGAGTGCTAGAGAGTGCAGAGTGAGTAGGGAGTGCTAGGGAGTGCTAGAGAGTGCAGAGTGAGTAGGGAGTTCTAGGGAGTGCTAGAGAGTGCAGAGTGAGTAGGGAGTGCTAGGGAGTGCTAGAGAGTGCAGAGTGACTGCAGAGATTAAGCTAATGGCAATGTAAATGACAATGCCATTTATTTATCTGTTTTCAAAACCAACATATAAATACAAATTTTGTCATTTACAATGCCAATAACTCTAACTTTTCCAAAGGCGAAACCATTGCATTGTAAATGCTTGTTTTATTTTGCTTTTGGTTAGCTTGCAGTCATATCTCAGTGCTATCAATGCACAATCAATTGCTTACTACAGCCCTTTCCTTGTAGTCACTTCTTGACGGACAGATGAGTAGGTCGCATTGATCATTTTGTGAATCTAAGTTCTTAATACTCAGACATAATCAGAGATATTCTATAAACATCCAAATGTTTGCAGAATTGATGTTCACAGAATAATACGTTTTATCTTCTTGTTAAAAAGTAGTCAAACTCAGAGCTCCTCTTCGGGCAGCACACATACTATACGGATCACTGAAATAATATTGAGGGACAAAATATCGACTTGCCAAAATATCGTTGACAAAATATCGACAGTCAAAATATCGAGTTTGTATCTACAAACAGGTAAGTACAAAAATATTGAGTACAAAATATCGTTAACAATAATATAGATGTAAAAAATATCGACTTTATTAAAAACAGTGTTAAATTAAATTATTATTAAATTTTAATTACTAAAATATACTTAAAACGACTTAAATTAAATTATAATAATTAAATAATAAATGAAAATAATAAAAATAATTTTTTACAATCTTATTTGTTGACCCTGAACCCTAAAAATACCCCTTTACCCAAAAACCCAAAACTGACCCTGAACGCTAAAAATACCCCTTTACCCAAAAACCCAAAACTGACCCTGAACCCTAAAAATACCCCTTTACCCAAAAACTGAAAACTGACCCTGAACCCTAAAAATACCCCTTTACCCATGAACTGAAAACTGACCCTGAACCCTAAAAATACCCCTTTACCCATGAACTGAAAACTGACCCTGAACCCTAAAAATACCCCTTTACCCATGAACTGAAAACTGACCCTGAACCCTAAAAATACCCCTTTACCCATGAACTGAAAACTGACCCTGAACCCTAAAAATACCCCTTTACCCTAAAACTGAAAACTGACCCTGAACCCTAAAAATACCCCTTTACCCATGAACTGAAAACTGACCCTGAACCCTAAAAATACCCCTTTACCCATGAACTGAAAACTGACCCTGAACCCTAAAAATACCCCTTTACCCATGAACTGAAAACTGACCCTGAACCATAAAAATACCCCTTTACCCTAAAACTGAAAACTGACCCTGAACCCTAAAAATGCCCCTTTACCCAAAAACTGAAAACTGACCCTGAACCCTAAAAATGCTCCTTTACCCAAAATTTATCAATATTATTTAATTACCAATTAATTATTAATTAACAATAACAATAAAGTAAATATATTAGAACATTAGCTGTAATTATTTTAATAATTAATATTATTTTTTCCAAATTAATTACTTAAAAATAACACAAAATTATATATATTAAAAATGTACTCTAATTAATGTAATTAACTAATTACAATTAATTAATTAACAATTATTTACTAATGCAAAATATGTTCAAAATTATATTAATTAATTAACTAATTAATATTAATTAATTATCAATTAATTATTAATTAAAAATATTAACAAACATATATTAATTAATTAATTATTATTAAATTACTTCCCACCCTATTCCCCTATAAACCCACAACCCGCTACAGAATTACATTACGCAATTATTATAAAAACAAAATTCATTTAATAAAATATTTTATAACATTAATACACACTATTCACACATATTATTACATAAAAATACACTATAAAATATTGTATATTATTAAAAAATCGATATTTTTGCTATCTATATTTTATACAGTCGATATTACTTCACTTACCTGAAAAACGATATTTTTGTAGTCGATATTATGTCCAGTCGATATTTTGTCCAGTCTATATTTAAAACTCGATATTATGTCCAGTCGATATTTTGGAGTCGATATTTTGTCTCTATACCATGCTATACTATAGCATTACAGGTGGCTGTCATCAATCAATCAATCAATCAATCATATAATTTGTGTAAGGCGCAGTACATACCCGCAAGGGTTTCAGGGCGCTGAGGGGTAGGGAGGACTGGGGTGCTGTTGCTACTGGTTGAACAGCCAGGTCTTGAGTTATCTCCTGAAGGTTAGAAGGTCTTCGGTTTGTCATAGGATGAGGGGGCGGATGTTCCAGGTCTTGGCGGCACGGTGGGAGAAGGATTTGCCTCCGGCTGTGGTTCTGCAGATGCGTGTAATGGTAGCCAGGGAGAGGTCTGCGGAGCGGAGATTCCTGTTGAATACATAGAAGGAGATTCGACTGTTGAGATAGGCTGGGCCAATCTTGTGGAGTGCCTTGTGTGCGTGGATCAGGAGCTTGAACGAGATTGTTCTGTCAACAGGGAGCCAGTGCAGGTTCCTCAGGTGGGGGATAATGTGGTTGCGGTGCGGGACATTGAGGATCAGGCGTGCAGAGGCATTCTGGATTCTTTGCAGTCTGATGATGAGCTTGGTCGGGGCTCCGGCGTAGAGGGCGTTTCTGTAGTCGAGACCGCTGCTGACTAGGGCCTGGGTGACTGTTTTTCTTGTGTCTGTCGGGATCCATCTATAGATTTTGCGGAGCATACGGAGGGTGTTGAAGCAGGAGGAGGAAACAGCGTTGACTTGTTTGGTCATGGTGAGTTTCGAGTCAAGGATGACTCCCAGGTTGCGTGCGTGGTTGGTGGGTGCGGGGGGCGTCCCCAGAGATGCGCGCCACCAGGAAGCGTCCCAAGCTGAGGGATTGGGCCCGAGGATGAGGATCTCCGTCTTGTCTGTGTTCAGTTTAAGGCGGCTATCCTTCAATCCCTGGTGTAGGTTGCATTTGGCAGTGAGGGGGCCCTTGGTGAGGGAGAGGATCAGTTGCGTGTCATCAGCGTAGGAGATTATGTTGAGGTTGTGATGCCGGGCGATGCGTGCGAGAGGCGCCATGTAGACGTTAAACAGCGTCGGGCTGAGGGAGGATCCCTGTGGGATGCCGCAGATGATCTCGGAGGCTTCGGATTGGAACTGGGGGAGGCAGACTCTTTGGGTTCTGTCGGAGAGGAAGGAGGAGGTCCAGTTCAGGGCCTTGTCTCAGATCCCTGCGTCATGGAGTCGTGTGCAGAGTGTGCGATGACAGACGGTATCGAAGGCGTCGGAGAGGTCCAGGAGGATGAGGGCTGCCATCTTGCCGTTGTCCAGTAGTATCCTGATGTCGTCTGTGGCGGCAATGAGGGCGGTCTCTGTTCTGTGGTTGCTGTGGAACCCTGACTGGGAGGGGTCCAGGATGCTGTTATCTTCGAGGTAGCGGGTGAGTTGGATGTTGAATATCTTCTTGATGACCTTAGCTGGGAACGGAAGCAGGGAGATGGACCGGAAGTTTTTCAGTTGGCTCTGGTCCGCCTTGGGTTTCTTCAGTAGGGCGTTGATCTCGGCTTGTTTCCAGCTTTCGGGGAAAGTCGCAGTCTGGAAGGAGAGGTTGATGATGTTGCGTAGGTGAGGTGCGATGGAGCTGCCGGCTTTGTTGAAGATGTGGTGTGCGAAAAGGTCAGACAGCGAGCCGGAGTGGATTGTGCCCATGGTCTTGATTGTGTCTTTGATGCTCTCGTTGGCCCAGGTTGTCAGGGGGTCGTTGTCAGTGGGGTGTGGTTGTTCTGGCATGTTGGGGCCTGTTAGGGGCATCGGGGGGTTGAAGCTATCATGGATGTTGGCTATCTTGCGATAGAAGAAGGAGGCGAGGGAGTCGCACAGGGCTTGCAACGGTGGGATGTCATTGGCATTGGAGCTGGGGTTGGAGAGTTCCTTCAAGGCATTGAAGAGCTTCTTTCTGTTGTGTGCATTGTTGTCAAGGCGGTCTTTGAAGGAGGTTTTCTTGGCGGTCCTGGTGAGGTGGTGGTGGTTGCGGATGGCGTCTTTGTGGGCTGTGAGGCAACTTCTTGCTGAGCCAAATGTTCTCCAACTTCCAACAGGTGCGCTTTGATGCTAGGAGTTCCGGGGGGAACCAGTTGGCTATCTTGCTGTTGTCTTTGAGGGTTGGTTTTTTCAACGGGGCTAAGGTGTTGGAACAGTTGTCCATCCACCGTCTGAGGGTGCACACTTATCATCTGGGTTGGAGGGGTTGGTTAGTGGGTTGAGTGCGAGGTTTGTCTGTAGTTGTACTTCGGTGATTTTGCCCCAGCAGCGACTGGGGATCTGTAGGGTGAGGTGATATGCGACGGATTTCCGGAAGGTGAAGTGGATGCAGTGGTGGTCGGTCCAGGTGGGTTCGGAAATTTGGCTGAAGGAGACGCGTGGGCTAGAGGAGAAGATAGCGTTGAGCGTGTGTCCGGCGATGTGAGTTGGCGATGTGATGAGCTGTTCCAGTCTAAGGTTGGCGAGGTTGTCTATCAGGGTGGCAGAGTTGCTGTTGTTGTTGTTCTCCAGGTGGAAGTTCAGGTCTCCGAGGAGGATGTAGTCGGTGGAGGCCAGTGCATGCGTGCTGATAAAGTCGGTGATGGCGTCGCATAACTGCAGTCGTAGGATAGACTAGCTGTTAAAGACTCTCTCCCTTTGAATTTTAGGTATGAGTCACCAGTGAGGGCCTATACATAAGGACATAGTCTTTGTGGCCTGCCAAAGCCCAAGGCAGAAAGACTATACTGCTATTAGAGCATTTAATCCAATGAAGCTTTCTCTGTTTTCAGTTAAACAAACACTGTAATGTAGGCGCGGAAGTGTATGTCCCCCACTCCTTGGTCTTTTGACACACCACTATTTTCAGTGCAGCTCCCAATATACCAATGAGAGCTTAGCTCCGAGTCACAGTTAAGATCATGCTAATACTGCTCTTGATATTGCTGAGTCTAACTCCAAGCATTTATTAATAATCAGAGGCACCTGCGGGCTCATTTATGAGGAACTTGCAGTGCCAATGTCACTTTTTTGATGCAGCAGCAGAGCCCTGCATCACAGTATACCTGCGCCAGATATAATATATGCAGGGTAGACATCCTATCGCAAAAAAGTCATGTAGAAGTGCTGCATTGAAATGTACAACATTTCAGTGGTCACTCTATGACTTGATTGCTTGTACATACTGTGCTTCGATGCTGTCACAAAGACATTTGGCGCAGGCACAAGGAAACTGACTCATCCATGCCAATGCATCAATTTCTTGTAAATCAGGCCCTCAGTTATTAGCTCATGGTAACAGATTCCATCTTTCAGAGCCGCTACCCCAGTGCTGAAAAGCAACTCTGGTTGCGGCGCTACACCGCTATTTTTTTGTAAATCTGCCCTGTTGTATTTAAACATAACTTGATCGCTTACAGTGTGAATTTTAGGACAAAGAGTGGGAATGTAATTTGGAATGGCAGATTGCAATGTTTGCAGATCATACAATAAAGTGGAAATGTATTATTTTTAATTAACCGCGAAGACGTGCGTTGCAATGCAAAACTGACAAAGTTGTTGTTCGTTTGCCTGCAATACGCCACCGTTACCTACATTGGTCCTCTGGTCTCCCTTTGTCCTGCGCTTGATAGGTTGAGATATATCTCCGCAATGAAAAGCAATTTTGTAATATGTTATGCACTGTAGTCATTTCTATTTCAGGACTGCCAAGGTCATTTTGTATATGACCTAATACAGCTATGTAATTACAAAAATCTTTCTTTCTTATGATATAATGCATCGTTGAATCTGAATCACAGATCCAGCTTAAGGTGAAAGGCTATTAGCGCATATTAAATTTAATAAATTTAGACTTTTGCCCATTAATTAGAATAGACCTTTCCTGTCTCATTCCTGGCACCCTGTTGAACTGTGAATAGGACACGGAAGCTTTCAGACGCTCGTGAACTGTGTGATTCCATCAGAGCTATAGTTTGTGGTGTACTTAGCAGCCATTGTACAGTTTGTCAAACCCCCAACTACCATGACTTCTCATTACTTTGCATTCATTTAAAATGTTAAAGATGTATCACGCGCACAGCGCCATTCATGCCTGCTAACTACCTTGACCTCAGCGGATTGATTATTCTATGTAAAAACGAAACGCTTCACATTCGGAACTAACTCAGTCTGACTGTGAATGAAAAGGGCGCCTTTATAGACTAATATTCAATGGCTTCTTTTAATTGACTCTTAGAAAAGGGTAAGCCATACCCGTCCTTTCATTAAATGTGCCCTTTCTTGCGAGTGCAGCAGCTTAACTTGTGCAACTGTCATTTAAACTTCTGCTCATTACGATCTGTTTATTGTCTAGCTTCGAGAGAATATGTCCTTTTATGTTCTTTTTTTCCGCAAATATCAATTGATACATACGTTTTAAAAATTCAGAGTCTCACGAAGTGTATGGTTGCCTATATTTAAATGGACATTGAATAAATTATTGCTACTCTTTATAATTTTGGGGCATTATATTTAAAGGTTATCATTCGTAAACCTCTTTGTACCACTTTTTTGAACTTAAGTTCAAAGTGCAGCAATTTTTGAGTGTGAATACAATTCTGCAATTTGCGCTCAAAGTTCTAGACATTTAACATTTATATTTAAAAAAGATGGTGTGATGTTAAGTGGGGATAAATATGCTCCATGGTTGGGAAATAGACTTTCCAAGGTGGAAACAAGAAAAAAAGAAAGTTAAAGTTACTTTATAGTTAAGCCTTTAAATAATATAGACACTCACATTTTAAAACAAGAAAAATACTGTAATTCGCCAGTACTTTTTTTACTGTAACATGCGCTGCTAATGACCTCATATATTATATCACTCATGAGATGGAAAATGACATCATTCATGACATCACTCATAACACCATTGTCACGTACAGCATAGAGTTACTAAGTGCACATGCGTGGATCCAAAACATTGCAATAGCGTAAGCCCTGGACTCAAGCAAGATAGGGCATGTTGAAAGTTATGGGTTGCACTGTTGACAAATCACTGAAGTTTTGGGTGCGAGTATTACTCCCTGTTAAACAAGATAAAGGCTCAATATGCTTAATGTTGGTTGCAGAGGCAGGCTTAAAGTAGGTTGACGCTTAAAGCCAAAGCTTGTTTCAAAATACCTGTGAGAAAGGCTAAACCTTCTGTTCACAATAAATAATCGAAGTCATCTCAAGCACATATGCACTTTGCAGCTTACTCTGTATTTACATATTTATTTTGAGCTGAACTCTCAATAATATATATATTTTTTAAAACAATAAATAATCCTCCAGTAGATTTGTCAGTATGTGCCTATATTAAATAATTGTAATGCAGTGCTGTAGTCTAATTCTATGTAGCAGGGTGTGGATGTTTTTGTTTAGAATTTCATTGAAGATTTTGAGGAATTTGGGACTGTTAAAAATGTAGAATGTACAAGAGTCCTACTTGAAAGAAGTTATGTCTCACAAGTGTAATAACCATGGCTCTAAGATTGTATGCCACTGTGCTCATCTCAGGAACATATGTAGTGTTGCTTACCAAGCCATGGACTACAGTCCATAGGGCCTGGGACAAAGTGTATTTACAGTGGCAAATATATACCGGTCAACCTCTTCACTTAAAATTGCGAGTCATGTAAAGTTTTGAAGTCGGTAATCCCATTAAGGTGAATAGAACATTGACGGTGTCACAATGATTGTGTGATGTCATCAGTAATGTAATCAATAATGTTATTTGAGATCGAAGATGTCAGAGATGAGAGATTTCATGGATTATGTAATTTAACGTCATGAATTATCTAATATGTGAGGTCATAAGCAGTGCATGGCAAGGTTACAAGTTACAGCTAGCTTAGTAAACTATAACTGGTGAATATCAGCTTTTTTTTTGTATAAAAACAATAATTTTTTGGTCTGGTTTGATAGTGCAGATACCACCAGACAATTATGTTAACATTATTGGAGAGGGGCTTTGGCTCCGCTCACATGTTGAGAACCAGGAGTACATGTTTTGATTGGGCAGAAGTTGTTTGCTTCCATAAAAAGTCCTTGCCCTCCACTCAGCTGTGGTATTTCTGTTTATTTATCCAGCAGCGTGAGATTGACCTTTCAGGGGCACACACATGACATTGTAGTGTTATTTAATTGTCTTATACAGCAAGATAATTTATGTTGCTTTTCTCTGGCAGTAGCACAGATGGGAGGAGGGCAGTCATTAACCTACATGGGTTATTGGGTCTGACTTCACAGTGCAACTGTCAACTGAAATGTTATCGTATGTGCATGGGCTCGACTGTACATTTCCAGTGGTAGGCCTGGTTCAAACCAGAAACGAGTAGGATAGTACCAGTGATAGTACCGGTGATGACCTTTGAATACATTAAGCAAATAGGTTAAATATTTAGGGCCGTTGAGATCTGCACATGTCCATATATGTCTGTCTTCAGAAAGTTTTGAGGGAAGTCAAACAGAGCTGCTGTACCTAGCTTAACAAATGTATCCAGTAGGTATTCTAGCCATTTGATTGACTTCTACCCTTGAAGTTGTATGCAGTCCTTAAGTATCTCTCTATAAAAATTATTTTAGGTCATAACCAGATGATAAGCCACCTAATCAAGTTACGCAAGGCAATGAGGTCTGACAAACAAGGCAGTTCCATCTCCTCGTGAACCATAAAAACAGGGGTAGATGCCGGAACTGCCAACAGACGTCTACGGAACCCCTTCTCCTTTGAATCTTTATATCCTCATACATCACTGCAAAATGTATCTTTTAAGACCAATTTTGCCTGCTAAATCTTAAACATAGCCTCCAGTGGCTTACTGCCAATTCTAGAGGAAAAGGAAAAGACTGCTCCTATAATGCCAACACCGTCAGCAAATATATATTATGCCCACACAATTCCCAGTACACATTTTTAGTTTTTGAGAGTATGTGAGTGAGCACTCTATGTTTTCAGAGGGCCTGCCTATACACTAATTGGAGGGTGTGTTTGCAGGGGCATGTAGGTGATGTACCCTCCCCTCAATGTGTGATGAAGACACTAACTAAGAGTCATAGGGGCACATGCATCAATCTAGGGTTTTGCATTTCCTAAATAGTGAAAATTAAGGAATCGCTATTTAGGAATTGCTAAATCCTATGCACCAAGAAATCCTAAAATTATTTAGGATTTCTTAAATTTCGGAATTTGCGATTCCTTAATTGCGAATCGCAATTAAGGAATGGCATTACATTGATTCCTATGGGCCTAGAGGCCCATAGGAATCAATGCCGTTTTGCATTTCTTTTTTTAGGAAATCGCAATTTGTTGATGCATTGCAAGGGTGCAGAGGGGGGTCCAAAGGACCCCCCCCCCCTGCACCCCTGAAATGTATTTTAAAGTGCATGTTTCACACACACATGTCCTAAGAACATGTGTGTCTGTAACATGACACTTTTCAAAATGCATTTTTGTGCTTTTTGAAACAATTTCGCAAATTAACACGAGGGTCAACCTCGTGTTAATTTGCACTTCCTATTTCAAAATTCGCATTTTTAAAAAAATTGATGCATTGCATTTAAGGAATCGCACAAATGCGATTCCTTAATTGCATTTGCATTTGTTGGAAATGCAAAAAAAAGCGAATTTTGAAACATTGTTTCATGCATCCCAAAAACGTATTTAGGAAGTGCAAACGGCCGAATGTACCGATTCGCACCATTTGCACTTCCTAAATAGGTTGATGCATGTGCCCCTTGGTGTCTTTTTTGGTAGGACTAGTGAGTATCCTCCCTGCAAAAAAGAGCTCAGCAGATGATGATAAGCGGGAGCTAGAGGCATCATTACTCAATGGCTCATTGAGGTAGCTTAGAAGAGGCAACTCCCAAGTTGTGTAGCTGTAAAATTGGGGAGGGTGGTGAACTCCGCTCCGCCAGAGCAGTTTGTGGAGTTTTGCCTACTCCGTGCTCCTCTGGGAGCATGGAGTTCTGCAAAAATCTCTGACTCCGGTGGAGTTGGGCCTCGCCAGTCACCACCCACCTCTACTGAAGTTAGCATGGCGGTACAGACACGCCCCTTGCAGGTCTAGGAAAATAAGTCACATTAACTTTTTTTTACCTATCTTCTGCATCTCTGGTTCTATATGAGGAAGTGGGAATACTTTCTCATTTTGGAGTCAGTGCTGCACTGAGGGAATATCCCTGCTAAGTCACCTTACAGAACTGGTGCGCGGACTATGATGGGCGTGAGGCATTGAACACCTCCACCGAAGAAACCGGATTAACTGATTCCCACACAGCGCCCCCAAAATGTTACTGCTGCAGTTGGTATACGATTTTCTTGCGGGCACTGGGGGCCTCTGCAAATGACTTTTTGGGGCAGACGGTGGAGCTGGGGAAGCTAAGGTTGCCCATTTGCAGAGTAATCGCGGAAGGTGAAGCGTGATTTTAGTGGTTGATGCTTTTTTGACAGTTCCCTGAAAGCAGATTTCCAACCAAACGACAGCCAATCTACCTTTGACGTCATGCACACTACACCTACCAAACGTATCACCTTGTATGTCAGAGACCAAACGGTGTTGATGTGTCTGTAAAATTACAGAACGTGTCCAATGACAACTCACCTCTGTAACATCACACATTACATTCTGTGACACCACTCACCCATAATATTGTGACTTTATGCACTTACCACCCAGTAACAAAGAAAATTTGTCATCACAACCACCTAATACACACAATTGCCACATCGACTAACCTCATCCCTCATCTTTACATCCGATGTCCATTGACTTTGTACACCTGACATTCTATGACCTCACTATTATTATTATTATTATTATATTTCTTATATAGCGCCAGAATCGACCCCCGAAGGGGTATCTCTGCGCTTGCCTTGGGAACCCGTCCTGGTTTTTCCCTGTGAGATAGCCCCTACAGGGGATCCCCAAGGTGAAAGCCAGGCATCCCGCCGCGGGGGGCCGTTGTGGAGATTAAGCAAGCTTAATGCCCAGAGTTGCAGAGTGTGAACCCATGATTAGGTCAGGCACCGAAGCGAGAATTATCGAGTCCGTGGACATTTGAGCTCACACCCTGCCGCGTCGGGAATCGAACCCTGGTCCCGGGTCTGACCTCTGCTTCAGGGTCTGCCTGCTCTAACCAGTGAGCCACACTTCTCCACTAGGGAGAAAAGGAACTCCATGGAATTTTACTGAGTTTTTATGCAACTTCACGGAATTCCACATAGTGCAACTCCGCAAACTCTGCCCACCCCTACTGTAAAACTAAGCACCTAGTATGACATTGTATTTTTAAGTGGACAGTGAACACCCCTGATCTTTTTGGACCAGATGATTATACTGGCTAGTTCCCATACAGAGAAGTTCTGGAATTTAAGCCTTAATTCATTAGCGAAAAGAAAAAAGAATATTTGAAGGGTGTTAGAAACAGTTTTTTTTGTTATTGTGTTGTCTTGAATGGAGGTCTCCCCTTTGTCCCCAATTCACTCTTTACTCCCATTGTTTAAGAGAGCAGGAATGTGCCATATATACTAAGATATGATACATTCCTTCTCTATCCCTCCACTGGCGCAAAAGCTGCTGCCAAGTACACATGCAGGCACCCATGTGATATGGTGCAAGGGTGTCTGCGTTATGGGCAGGATTGTTTAGTGCTGGAAGGGACATGTTCCTGCACCAAAAAAATCCTCAAAGGCATTTTTTCTTTCTATTTGAAATGCAGCACGAGAGGGAAAAGGACATAACAAGGAGAAATGAAGATGTTTCTCCTCTTTATGCCTCTTCTGGAAAATTGTGACACAAATCGAGTTTACTGACCTTAGTAAATCTGTGTTTTCATAAAGATGCATACATCATCCAATACGCCACAGACACCTAGCTGATTATCTCCCTCACAGAAGAATCCACAGCCACCAAGAGCAACTTTCACAATGGAATGAAGGCAGTTGCAGCCTGGATGATTGACTGCTGCCTCAAGCATAACTGAGACAAGACCAAAGTGCTCATCCTGAGCTCCTCCCCCCTTCACTTGTTATAACTCTTGGTGGCCACAGTGCTCGGAGTCCCCCACCACCCACGGACCACACACAAAACCTCAGCCTCATCCTGGACTCCTCGCTCTCAATGAAACACCAAATCAATGCTGTTTCCTCCTGCTTCTCCCACTTTCTCTGCTACATTCATAGGATTTTCAAAGGGATCCTCAATGAGTCCAGGAAAACAGTCACCCATTCGCTTGTCCACAGCAAACTCGACTACGGCCATGCACTCTACACTGGCACCACCCAGAAACCCCCAATAAACCAGCAGACCATCCAGAATGCCTCCGAAGACTCATCCTGCACCTTCCACGCCACAACCCGCTCACCAGCCACCTGAGAAACCTTCACTGGCTGCCTGTCAACAAAAGAATCACCTTTAAGATTGTCATGCATACCTAAAAGGCCCTCCAAAATGCCAGACCTGCATACCTCAACCCCTGCCTCTCCTTCTACACTCGGCCTGACATCGCCTCTCCACCCAACTACACCTGGTCACCATCCCACGGATCCGCAAGACTACGGCTGGAGGAAGATCCTTCTCCTACCTCATTGCAAGGACCACGAACTCCCTGTCTCTGCACCTCAGGCAGTCCCCATTGCTGCAGCAATTCAGGGAGAACCTCAAGACCTGGCTCTTCCACTGAACCGCATACCCCTGCCCCCACTAAGCGTCTTGAGATTCTCACAGGTGAGTAGTCACGCTTTATAAGATTACTTATTGATTGATTAACCTACTCTGACTTTCTCAAGCCTGCAAGCTCTGGGTATGTTTTTAGTCAGATATTCCTTCAGAAGATTAGACATTCAAATGACAAGCAGTTGTCTCTTTTCCCCTCCTGTATAATCCTAATGAAAGGCTGTTTTCTGCTCCTCTGTTTTTGCCAGTAAAATGTAGTTTTGGGCAAAACAAGCGTTATAGGCATAGGTCACACAAAGCAGACAGTTAAACATACTACTTGCTTTCTTTGCTCATCTGATTCCCCCTTTTATTTGTCCCTATTGTCCAGGACTGCCATGACCTCTCAGTCCTAACTGGTTCGTCCGTTCTCCTTCTCGCTTTGTTGTATCTGAACAATTCTCCCATCGATTGGACTTTTCATGTGGTCTGTGAGCTCAAGAGGCAGTGAGCTCTACCCTACTCATTTTACCTACTTCTTTGCTAAAGTGTAAGACGGTTGTTGTGTTGAGTTGTACCTATGCTCTCGGCACAGACCTTTGATTCAGTTTTAGAGTCTTGGGTCCATACCGTGCTATCTGTGGGCAGTTGGTGGCTGTATACGGGCTGGATTGTATGTAATCCGGTGACAGCATTATGTACCATTAAACTACGTTTTTACACTATTTCTGGACTACGTGCCTTACTCAACAATTTATAGACAATCTGGGATATCGGCAACCCCACACAGACCAACATGAGCATTATGTGTGCCGTGCAGTTAATTTTGTTTTGTACGGATTAGTCAATCGGACTTCCGCGCACTTTTGGGACATACAGTGAGATCATTTTAGTCCCTTTTTTGTTATTTTTTCTTTCTTGTTTTTTTTGTTATTGTTAGAAATGGGATTTCTGGTTGGCTAGGGCCTGTGCCTAAGCCAGGCAGAAACCACCACCTTTGTCAAGGCAAGGGAGTTACATGCTGAAGATAACCCCTGCTCACCCCCTTGATAGCTTGGCATGAGCAGTCAGGCTTATCCCAGAGGCAATGTGTAAAGCATTTGCGCAACACACTCGCACAGCAGCGATACACTAGGCATACCACAAAAGAAACTCCACACAAGGTTATATATAAAATTGCCTTTGTATTATTCATAAACACATTAGATCACAATCAAAAATATACACTGTGCTAACTGCCACTAGGTAGTACTTTACAGGGGATTATATAGATGACAAGGCCAATCGGGCCACTGTCAGAACCATTAGAAAGCACAAGTAGTAACCATGAAACAACCAGCAACTACTGGCATTAGCACTTTGCACATATCACGTTATGCATTAGCATTAGGCATC
This sequence comes from Lissotriton vulgaris, assembly GCF_964263255.1. Taxonomy (NCBI): domain Eukaryota; kingdom Metazoa; phylum Chordata; class Amphibia; order Caudata; family Salamandridae; genus Lissotriton; species Lissotriton vulgaris. Next base: position 939,749,232 of record NC_141696.1, read on the forward strand.
ATATTAGGCGTACATCCTACTAATCAGAGCACCACAGTAATACTCTGCGGTGTACACGTCACCTTGGGGCCTTACACGATACAAAAGCACAAAATGATCGCTGGCAAACTGGTCTTCCTCGAGGGCCCGTCTGGGCTATTTGAAATGCCCTTTGTTCAAAGTCAGGGTTTAATAATCCTTCAAACTGGCCCTCTGGCTGCCTCAGCAGCGAAGACAATGTGCTTGATGCACTGGGGGCAAGGGTGCACCTCACCCCTTCCTCTCATAAAAATAAGAATGCCCCTGTCTTTGCAGATGCCTGCGGTGCAGGTGGAAATATTCTTCACTGGCACCAACAGTGCCATGTGAGCCCCCTTCACCGGAGCTTATCTGGTGCCACTACCAGGGGCCAAAGAAAATACTCAATTTTAGCCCAACTCACCGGGGTTTTCCTCCTTTCGCCGGCAGGAGGAGCTCTGCAGATCTGCGGTAGTAGCCCTCAAGCTCTGGTCAAACCCCTCCTCTCGCCGTTACTCCTTGGCGGTGTACAGGAAGGCGGTGAGCCGTCAGGAGCCACCGTCTCCCTCTGGGCATGTGCGCTGGGCTTCTCCTTCTCTGGATGAGGAGGCCCTGCCTACCAGCAACACTCAGGGCCCTCTCCGGCCATGGGAGCCCCTCCCGCAAGAAGGCAAAACTCTGCCTGACTTCCGAGTCGTGCTGCCTCTCCTTCAGCCAGCCCCCAACCAGGCAGAGTCACGCCGGGCTCCTTTTTCTGTCGTCAGTTTCCTTTTCCTGGCCCCACTCACAGTCAGGCAACAGGCAGCTGGCTTCCGGGTCACTGTGGCGGTGGCTCTTCAGGTGCAAAAAAATGCGGGTTAGGCTCCCGCTCCACTTCTAGGCAGCACGGGGGAATCCCCATGTTGGGATTCCCTGGGAATGCTTTTGCAGCACAGCACTGCCAGCCTCAAGACCCCTGAGGCACTCCTCACATCCTCTCTGGTCTAGGCAGTCCACTTCTCTCACGTGTGTGCTCTCCAGGACACTTAGTCCACAGTTATTAGGGGCAGAGCTGGGCACAGGCAGGCCAGCATGTAGGGACCCCCAGGAAGCATCAGCTGGATCCCACAGCTTTTCCTCCAGTCACCCAGTAGTCCTTCGCCCCAGAACAGGTACCATCAAGCACAACCTTACAAGGGGTCACAGCCCCAATATATATACCAGGTTGGTCTTTGTTCTGCCCTTGCACAGGGCTTGTAGATCCAGTCCCAAGTGGATCTGGGGGGTTTGGAAACATTTTCCTTACACTGCTCACACTCTCCTTTGTCAGGGTGGGCTCTGTCCTCAGACACACCACAGGGGGGCAGAGACAGCATTGAACAAGCCAGGCACAGACCTATTCCGGGTCAGGGGATTCTCCTCCCACTACTCCAAATTCAGATCTGCCCATTCTGCCTAGCGCTGACACACCCCGCCCCTCTAGAGACACACACTTCACCAGCCCATGTCACTCCAGAACTAGACATGCAATACACATCAGGCAGGCACGAAGACAAATAGCACACAGAAATTACAACCTCTGAAAGTGGCATTTCTAAAATAGTGATAATAAATCTGCGCACACCATTACACATTTATTATTACATTTCCAAACATACCAAACTTGACCATGCTGCTCCTCTCATATCAGAAAATTACCACTGAAACACTTATCAGGGAATCCCCAATGCATTCCGATGAGAGGGCAGCCTCACTGCAGTGAAAAACCAAAAGAGCTGTTTGTCCCTACCAGGACATTTTACACACTTAAGGTACATGTCCTCCCTTTTACCTACAATGGACCCTGCCTATAGGGCTAGCTAGGGCCTATCTTAGGGGTGACTGATATGCAATTAACAGGGGGTCACAGGCGCGGCAGCTACTTTGCGTGCCACGTCACAGTGGCAGTAAACTGCGCACACAGACCCTGCAATGGAAGAGGCCTGAGACAGATTTGAAAGGCTACTTTGGTGGGTGGCACAATCAGCCCTGCAAGCCCACCAGTAGCATTTAATTTACTGGCCCTGGGTATCAGTGATACCACTTTACAAGGGACTAACAGGTAAATTAAATATGCCAAACAGGTGTAGACCAATCTTAACATGTTTACCACAGAGAGCACATGCACTTTACACTGGACAGCAGTCCTAAAGTGCCCAGAGTCCTAAAACCACGAACACCAGGTCAGGAAAATGACTAGGAGGAAGGCAAAAAGTTCATGGATGACCCTTCAAAAAGGGCCAAGTCCAACAGTCATCATATTACATCTATTTTGCATTGACATTCATAATGGATGTCAACTATCTACCATTTTTGAAGGGTGAAGTTTGGATGCGAACAATTCCCTTTATTCAAATTTACAATGTTTTGGCAGACATTATAACCTTGTATGAACATGTCTACACAAAATTATCGTTTAGCTCCTCCTCAATGTTTCTGGCCTGCTTGTAGTTCTACTTGCATGAAATGGCCAGAATTGCAGGCATATTTTTACAAGACTATATAGAAAATCTGGAAGTTCAAGGAGAAATGTCACCTGCAAAAAGAAGGGAATATTTTTACATTCTGTGGGTCCTGAGGGTCTTAAAGCTTTTAACCAAATGGCAAGAGTTGGTGGGGGTTGGGACCAAAATATATTTTCTGCTGCAATTAATGATTTTGATCGCTATTTTTCTTCTAAGGTCTGTATTGGTAGCTTAAGGTGCAAGTTCTTCCAAAGCAAACAAAGTATGGAAGAGTCAGTAGACAGTTATGTTTCTGCATTAAGAACACTTTATCCTGAGGCCAATTTGGGGGCTACAGGAGGATTTTATTAGAGACCAAGTGGTGATGCATGTAAGAGACCCCGCCATTAGATAGGTTGTGGGTTAATGGTGATTCTAAACTCGAAGATATTTTAGCTATAGTAAGAAAATCTGAAATGCTGTGTAGAAGTGCTAAAGAAGTAAAAGTGGAAAACAATGGCAAAATAAGCAGCACAGTAGCCAAAGTAGGAGGTGCTGGAGTAAAACTGGATAATTACAATTAAAAAATACAGGAAACTACAAAAGTACGCAGTGTTGTTACTGACAAAGATAAGCTCAATTTTTACAGGTGCGATAGCAAGTTCCACTTGGCTAACAACAAAAGCTGTCCTGCCATTAAAAAAAGTGTTCAGTGTGTGGTGTCATTGAACATTTTGCTAAAGTATGCAGGAAGGGCAAGAACAATAAGGTCAAGTGTGTTGAAGAGGGTGAGTCTTGTGAGAGTGATTGTGACACCAAAGACACAGATTTTGAGAGGTTGTTCTTGTTGAATATTAGAGATACTTTTCCTGTGATTTTGAACATTGACAATACTGTTATTAAAAAGAAGCCTAATTGTGACATGATGATTGGGGGAGTGGAAGTACAAATATATGCTGACTCTGGGTCTCCGTATTCCATAGTAAATGAAAATGTATGGAAATCCAAGTTTGTAGGCAAACTGGGACCTAATCTATATCCTTCTGACATCAATCAAGAGGGATAATCAAGAGAGAGGATAGAAATAATTGATTTTCGTTTACCTATTTTCCAGATTTAAAGACCGTGAGTGGGTGGCTAAATTGTATGTATCCAAACAAGGTCCTCCGTTTTAGGATGGTTAGAACAAGGGAAACTTGACATTATATTGAATCCCAACAGTCCTGATCGTGTCATGGTTGTTGGAGAGTATGACGACTGTAGTAAGGACATGTTAAATAAGATTCCTGAGGTTTTCAGAGACAGTATTGGTCAATTTCAAGCACAAAATAGTTTTAAAGGATAATGCTTGTCCCAAAATCTACAAAGCGAGACATATCCCTATAATGGTGAGGAATGAAGTGGAGAAATAACTTAATATGCTTGTTGAGAGTAACATCATTGAAAAGATTGAATCTTTAGAATATGTTTCTCTCATTGTGGTTGCAAGGCGTTCTAACGGTAACATCAGATTATGCATTGATTTGTGCCATCTGAACAGTAATATTGTTATCGATCAATTTCCTTTACCTTGTATTACTGAATTGTTAGGATTTGTAGGTAAAGTTAAGTTATTTTATTGCATTGATCTCTCAGCTGCCTACCACCAAATCGTGTTACATGACAGCTGTAAAAAGTAGACTGCCTTTATTACAGCATTTGGGTGTTTTCAATGTAAAAGAATGCCGTTTGGCCGCAAGAAAGCTGTTTTTCAGCACCTTGTGTATAACATTTTTGGCAATTGTAAAAATGCTGTTTGTTTTCAAGATTACGGGCCATGTGTATCAAGCCTTTTGCGAATCGCAGAGGCCAAATTTCGCAGAATTTTGACCTTTGCGAATCGCAAAAGGCCTTTTTGCATGTTTTGGTATGTATGAAATATTCGCAAAATAAGGAATAGCAAAGATATGCGATTCCTTATTTTGACATAGCATTAAAGGAATTGCAATTTTGCGATTCCTTAAATGCTATGTATATAGCATTTTTGGGCTGCGAATTATGGTTAGGAATTCGCAAATTACCACCAACTTGTAGTTGATGGTAACTTGTGAATTCTTCAAAAAATGCACAATTTGGCATTTTTGAAGGTGGCATGTGATGCACACACATGCCTATAGGGCATGTATGTGCGCCATATGCACACTCATGTACATTTCAGGGGTGTAGCAGGGTGTCTTTGAGACACCCCTGCACCCTTGAAATAATTCTCAAATTGCGATTAGCAAATTGCGAATTCGCAATTTGAAAATTATTTTGCAATCATTCCTATGGGCCTCCTGGCCCATAGGAATGCATTGGAAATTATTCCTTAATTGCGATTTCGCAAAATACGAATTCGCAAATAAGGAAGATTAAGGAATCGCTAAAAAAAAGCGATTTTCTTCATACATACCATTTTGCGATTCCTAAATAGCGATTCCTTAAAAATCGCTATTTAGGAATCGCAAAACGGAACTATAATACATATGGCCCTAGATTCTTGTGTTCAGCAACAACAAAACTGATCATAACCATGCACTGGAAGTAGTCTTAGGTAGATTATCTGCTAATGGTCTAACTGTGAAACATGCAAAGTGTAAATTTGGTGTTACTTCAGTGACTTATTTGTGTCATGTGCTTTGTGAGGATGGTATTACACCCAAACCTGACCTCGTAGAGGCCATTCATTTGCTTCTGTCTCCGAATTCTAGAAATGATATAAGGTAATTTCTGGGTTGAACGAAATTCTACTCCAAATACATACAAACATTTTCTTGCAGCGTTTTCAACATTAGGCAGTTATTAAAAAACAGGAGCAAATTTGTGTGGGATGTGGAATGTGAAAAGGAGTTCAAGGATGTTAAGTCGTCAATTGAAAAAGCAACATCTCTTAATACATTTGGGGGCATATTACCAAGCAATAGCGATAATTATCGCTATTGCTTGGTTAGAGACAAAAATTTACCGCTAAGCTGCGGCGATTTTTATCGCAAATAAACCTTGGTATTACCAAGGTTTATCGCAAAAGCGATAAAAATCGCCCGCAATGCATGAATATCGCTGAAAAGTCAACGATATTCATGCATTACCGAGCTAATGCTCTTAGCCATGTTATCCACCTCCCATTGGATAACATGGCTAAGAACTGCTCAGGGCAGGTGTTAGCTTTTGGAGATATTCGCGCTTAGCGTGAATATCTCCAAAAGTTGGTAATAGGAGATAGCGATGTTAGCGACTGTTTCCAGTCGCTAACATCTTGGCACGCCCACTTTGCATGTCATTAGTGATAAATATCACTGACATGCAAAGTGGGGCCCAAGATGGTCGCTATCTCCTACTAGCTGTCGCTAACTGGTGTTAGCGACAGCTAGGTAATAGGGAGAAAATTTTATCTCCGCTTTCTTGGCTTTTAAAGCTAAAAAAGCGGAGATAAACCCCCTTGATAATATGCCCCTTGGTCCTCAACTTACTTGTGTCATCACTACTGATACCAGTTCTAAAGTCTTAGGAGCTGTGTTGGCACAAAAACTGGAAAAAGGAGGTGAGGCCATAATTGCTTATGCTTCAAGGGCTTTACCCCTTCTGAGGAGAAATATTCAACTAGTGTAAGGGAGACTTTCGCTTACTTGTGGGCCTTGGAATATTTTAGAATGTTTGTTTGGGGCAAACAGTGTAAAATTAGGAGTGATCATAAACCCTTTGTATGTTTACTCACCGCTGATGGAATGATCAAGGCTGCCGCAAAAATTACTAGAATGTCGATGAGATTGCAGGACTTTATTTACAAAATAGTATATATACCTGGCAAGGACAACGTTAATGCTGATTTTTTGTCAAGACTCCCTTTACCTCTTACAGAACATTTTCAGAACTCATGGGATGATTTTCACATTGCGTTAGTACACAATGATGGTGCTATGCCTATTAAAAATGAAAATTGGTGTGAAGAATACTTGAAAGATGGAACACTGCAAGAGGTTCAAACGTGTATTGTTGAGGGATGGCCTGCCAAGAAAAATCTTACCTCTGTAATTAGGAATTTCTCGGAGATGAGAAATGAGTTATCTTAAACTAATGGTACTATTTGGAGGGGTGATAGAGATGTGCCTTCCACCGGATTGACACACATTATTGTTCTGTATTGGAATGCAGGACATAATGGTATTGTTCGAACAAACCAATCAGTTAAAAAAACTTTTTATGACCTGGTTTGGATATTTTTGTTGAACACGTAGTTCGAGAGTGCTTCAGTTGTGCAAATTCTGACAAGTAATTAAAAACCTTGCAACCCAATATGGGGGAACACTGTGTTCCCAATGGTCCTGGTACCTTTGCCATAGATATCATGGGACCCATCGGTCCTAAGAGTTAGTATATTGTAGCAGCCATTGATTTATTTTCTAAGTAGCCTATCATAAAAGTTGTAGAACAATTAAATATTGGCACAGTTTTATTGTTTTTGGATTAAACATTTACAGATGAGGGCCTTCCTATACGTGCTATTACTGGCAACATAGTGTAATAAATATCTAATAAGGCTAAAGACTAATTGAAGTGATACATTGCACTACCTCTTTATACAACTCTAGTGGGAATGGTATTATTGAGAGGTTTAGTAGATTACTAAAAAGTGCCATACACATTTCTGATGTAGACAATGACAGATGGAAAGTTCATAAAACAATAAGATCCATGTGGAAGTATAGAACTACTCCCAATGAGATGACTGATTGCTCTCCCTTTGAGATTATGAGATGCAGATTTGCTAGAACTGAAAGTAATCCATCTTGGTTATTAACTTCTACTAAAAGTTCAGTTGATTAGGACAAAGTCTAGAAAATAATTGAAATAACTCATATTGTCAACAAGCATAGGTTCAATCTGAACAAAAGATCAAAGAAGGATCCCTTGATTCAGGTAGGAATGCTTGTCAAGGTACAAAAAAAACATGGAGAGTATGCAAAGGAGTGAGTTAGTTTATGGAACCTTTTGTTGTAAAGGATTTTCTGTCTGACTCTCTAATGGTAAAGTATGGAACTTAAGTAGCTGTTCTTAAGGGTGAAAAAAAGTTGTAAAAGGGGGAAAATGTTACACCCAAACAAGATTATGACATAGAAGAAACTGTCAGGAAGGGTGTCATTCAGAATTGTAGTAATGAAGATAATAGCTGTTAGCTCTGAAGAATGTTGGGTACCAGATTATATTGTTGCTGGCGGTGCTAACAAAGATAAGGCTCAGGAACAGGACAAAACCTCAGTACCTCATACCTCAGAAACAAAGCGCCTACTCAAAAGACCTATATGGTTATTTGATTTTGTTTTTCACATTAGAGATAAGTTGTACACATAAACCTCTTTTGACAAAAAATTTACCTATTTCTTATCAATGCTGTATTGTTGTAATCGGATCTAGGACCCTAATTAAATATTCCCGATTTATGCCCTTATGTGGTTATAACAAATCATATCCTTAGAAAAAAGGCACAAGAATCATACCCATATTAAGTCATAGCCAATGCAGTCCAAATACGGCAAGGCTACTCCCCTAGACTCCTAGAAAGCACAACGCGTTCTTAAACAACCCAAGCCTCCAGCAGCCCGGGAATTCCCCCTGCTTTTGGTTTGATTTGTCCTAGAACTCCTGAGAGTCCTGAAAGAACTGCCAGTTCTTAGTGACATCTTATGTCCAACCTTACCTCCAACTCGGCACCTTCCAGGTATAAATATACCAGCATCTGCCTTAAGCAAACACACGGTGGTTTGGAGCAGATCGGCTATCTACTTATCCGAAGCCCAGCTGATGCGAGTGCCGAAGGAAGCTTACCCTCCCATTGACGCACTGAGAGAGACGCTGTCTTTTCTCCTGCAGAGAAATCCAGCTCCAGTGTTTCCAGTCACCCTCGCGGGTTGCTGGGAGATCGAGTCCTGAGAAAGAGATACAAGACCTCCTTCATTCTATAACCAAGATATGGAGCTGATTAAATCCTCAGAGAATTCTTGATTCAGATTCTTGGCAAAAATAACTTAACTTAAACTGCAGCTCACTTACTCCTTCCTACGTACTAGTCTTAGGTTAGGTACACCAGGGTAGGCGTATCTTAGAAGCACCAGTTGAGCACATTTAGTCAATGATTTCAAGAATGTATATATTTTATCCATTTTAAGTATCTTATGGCTCAGAAACCATATAAATGCTTTTACAGTATTATTTCATAATACTCCTTTTACTGTACGCACTTTACTTCATGATATGTATTGCAATTGTGGCAATTCATTTCTCTTGCATGAGAAAGAAGACTGCTCAATAAATAACCCTTTTATTGAAAATGCCCGTCTCTCTATTTCTCTGCACTCCTGGTGAAACTAAGCATGAACAATTGACTAAGTGAAATAGCTGTCTATTATTCTCACACGACTCTGGAGATTTACTCCTTATTCAAGGGGGAGCAAAGTTGTCATGTTTATGTGGTTGTCAGAAACTAATCCCTTCTTGTATATTCAGGAAAGTTAACCCCTTCCTGTTTACTCGAGAAAGTTTCTAGTGACCTTTGAGGTAGATGGCATACCTAATTAAGTCTAACATATTCAGTAGAGACCTAGATGACCTCAGTCCTACGTCTAAACTACCCCTTATGTTATTCCAATGCGCAGAGCCTATTGGAAATATAGGAACTACACTACAGTATTATATTTATTATTTGTTCTTCCTCTTTAGGTTTTATTTTTTTTGTTTAAAGGAGGAAGATGTGTTGTGTTCAGTTGAACTATGTTCTCAGCACAGACCTTTGATTCTGTTCTAGAGTATTTGTCCCTGCAGTGCTATCTGTGGGCAGTTCGTGGCTGGAGAAGGGCTGAATTGGATGTAATCTGGTGATCCTGCATTATGTACCAGTAAACTAGGTTTGTACACCATTTCTGGACTACATGCCTTACTCAAAAACGGTGTCGGCAAATGTTCTGAAGACCATTATTTCTATTTACACCATTTCACAGGACTGATTTCTCTTCTGCCACACTTGCACTGGAGTGTAACTTTGATTTCAAAGAAGTCCTAGAAACTTATCCATAGCTTTCAGGGATTCAAAGCCCTAATTTGAGATGGAAATAACAGTCATCTCTCGGTACTCTCTTAATAATTAATAATGCATATAGAAATCTGCTGTCTAGTCTCGATGGTTGTTTTTCTAAGAATTGAGAATCCTTTATTCAATCATATGAATTCATAAATCCTTTTCAATTTAAATCATTTGCTTCTTTTTGAATCTGTACATCCGTATATACATATCTCCCTATGCATTTTGGGCAGGTCGCCCTTCGTCAGGTGAGGTATCTGTCGGAGCAATAAGCATAAATTCCTTAATGTTCACTAAACAAGTGTCCCTACACCAATGAACCTGGTGTCTCTAAAACTAGGGTGGTGGTCGCTTTATGATGAATGTGACAAGTATACAATAATCATGCAGTAATACTACATGTGGGAAACACGTCCAAAAGAAAAAATGCAAAAGATATGAGTGGGACTGGTATGGTTGAGCTCGACAAAGAGTGTGTTGGCAACATGCTTGCTTTTTAAAAAAAAATCAGTAAACATGTGCGCGGTGCAGAACAAATCTGTATTAAGAAATGCATGTGGTGCACGTGTAGATTTATAAAAGCAAAAGGGTGGTATCTCAATAGTTTATACCAACAACAAACTAATAGCATGCGGATGTTAGAGAGGTTACATGGCCGATAGGAGCAAGATGCATGATTTTCATTACAGTACAAGTCATACGTGCACGAGTGAATAGTGAGATACGATCTCTGTCTATAGCGTCCAAAACATACTTTCCGGCTGTTCAGCTGTAGCGTTAGTGGAAGTGGATGTATGGGCTAGTCTCACGTTACTCAGGTCTATAAAGTACCGGTGATTCAAGAGATTGACATAAACAAAGGACCAAAGAATGAAAACTGATGACAAGTCTGAAACTTCCAGCGCCATCTTAAAATGAGCGAACAGTGCAAGCATGTATATTATAAACAGGATGTAAAAGCGAATGCCTTTAAACATTAATGTAGACTCATATTTGGGCTGTTCTCAATGCTGATGTATGTGTTAGTCCTGCGTGCATCAGGTCTATAAAGTACCAGTGATTCGAAAGATTGACATAAACAAAGGACTAAAGACTGAAAGCAGGTGACAAGTCTGAAACTTGAACTGTAATGAAGCTCACGCATCTTGCTGCTTATCGTATGCTTGTCACATTCCTCATAGAGCGACCACCATCCGAGTTTCAGAGACACCAGGTTCATTGGTGTAGTGACACTTGATCCCTGTTTTTGTTTGGTGACCAATAAGGAATTTACGCTTATTACTCCTACAGATACTTCCACTGACAAAGGGCGACCTGCCTGAAATGCCTAGGGAGATATGTATATGCGGATGTAAAGATTCAAAATAAAGAAAATTATTTAATTTGAAAAGGATATATGAATTCATATGATTGAATAAAGGATTCTCAATATGAACCGTTAACTACTTCGTTGGAAAGTTTTTGTTGAGTGACTTTTATACTGCCTTGCACCAGCGTTTCAGCAGTGCCCAGGGGGATGTCGCTGAGTTAAGCGCCACTACCTTATCGCATTCACTAGTACACCTCTGTCAGAGGGTGATACCCCAGGAGCACGCTACAACTACACAAACCCGGCACACCCATTGGAGTGCATGTTCAAACTAAATTGTTTTTCAAAGTACACAATCATTTGTAACAGTTGACATATTTATTGATGATTTAGTGTGGGACATGCTGTATGAATAATGCTCTAACATCCCGTGTAATGAGATATATGGTTCTGTTTGATATTGCTATTTCATACTATTTGTTTCATTTGTCTGCAGTGTTCTTTGAGCAAATACAGCATCCATGGTATGCTTATTATTCATCCTGAATATATATTTAGATGCCCTTGTACTGTAAAATTAATATTTTACAAAAAATAACATAGGGATGGATGTACAAATATCTAAAATTGTGATTTTCTAATAGCGAATCACAATTAGGAAGTTGCAGTTCCTGATGTAAGAAAATTTACATCTTTTAAATAGGAATTCCTAGTGGTTCACAAATTGACCTACCTCATGAATATTAATAAGGTAGGTAGAAATTAGCAACCCATCAGGAATCACAGCCATCACAGGGATGGTGTCCTGCTGAGGTCAGCAAAGCAACATATCTGTGATTGCTTTTTAATAACACAAACCGATTTTCATTAACAGACTGCATTTACAAAGAAAAAAATGGAGTCTTTCAGTTTCATTTTTTATGAGTAGGCAGTGGACCTCCCCCTTTGTGAATGGGTTACCACCAGTTTTAAACTGGTAGTAAAGTATTACTGATTTGCAACCGTAATTTGGTCGCAAAACAGTAATACATACCATACCTATTTGTTATTTGGAAGGGTCACCTTAAAATATGTCCCTTCCAAATACTGAATCGCAAGTGCACATTGGTTACACGCTGCATTTTGTACATCTGAAAAACATTTTTCTTGTCGCAAATGGCCCGATTCTGTGCATAGGGTCTTCTTACAACCACAAAAAAGCTTTGAACATCTGGCTCAAAGTCCTTTATCTCATGTAGTTTCGCCTATTAGCATACATTTAAAATGAACACATTGTATAATCAATCCATCGAGTATATTTCAAAGTAATCGAAAATAGCAAACAATGTGATGCTAGTGCAACCTTTATGTGTAGCTTTTTAAATATGTAAAGTCAATAACACCTCGTATTTGAATTATTTAAATTAATATTTATAATACCTAGATAAAGATTACATCTCTTATGATTTTTGGCAAGTAACACATGCACAGAGGATTCAAATGCCTTATACATAGAGTTGAGCTTATATAACTTTGTATTCATTAAACTTGTTTCATTTCGGTTTCTTTTTTTTAAGTTCAAGAAAATTTTATTTGATAATAATAAGAGAGAAAACCAGGTGTCAAAACAAAGTACAACGTGATAACAAGTTAAAAAATCTGAGCCGAATAAAACAATCATACAAATGTAAGCATTATAATCAAAGAAATCTGGGTGCAAAAATGAGAAAGAAGGAAAAGGAAAAGAGAAAACACATTAAGCATAAAATATGAAAAGCATGAGAACGTTGGAAAAAATTGGTACAATAGAGGATAAGTGGAATGTATCGAGCAATTAAGGAGGTTTAGGAACTTCCTGTTGTGGAGGCGGAGGGTGAAACAAGCGTTTACTACATGAGTCCAGATAAAGTGTGACAGGAGTCCACAGGTCCATGCGCTTTGTAGCCATACATGCCGGGAAAACATGAGCAGTATCGAGTCTATGATTATGGCATACATTAAACCACCATGCTTTGAAGGAAATCTTGGAGAAGTCTTTCCAGTTGACCGTTATTTGTTGGAAGGCAGCGGCAAGTAATAGGTCAATGATCTGGGGTTTTAGATCAACGTCATCCCAACAAGGGGAAAGGCTCCCCATAAAGATATGTGTGTGAGAAAAAGGAATGGAGGTGTGGAAAATTAAATTAATTTGAGCCCAAACCTGCAGCCAAAAATTACGGACATGAGTGCATAGAAATAACATATGAAATAAATTAGCTTGCGATGATGAACAAGACCAACATGTGTGGGGAGTGTTAGGGAAGCGTTTGTGGAGGTCAGAGGGTGTGAAGAGAAGCCTATTGTAAATAAAAAACAAGGTCTGAGTGAGGGTTGCTGCTCTGGAAGACTTGCGGAGCTTGATCCAGATTTTGTCCCAGAAGGAAATCGACCAAGAGACAGACAGATCATGCTCCCAGGACTCTTCCACTTTAGATTTAGACCTGGGGGTCTCACCGGTGTGAAGATATTTGTAAATTGCAGCTGCTTTTGGTGTAGTACGTAAGAAGGAATGAAGTGTGGAAGTGGAGGTAGGTGAAGCAGGAGGTGGGCAGGACTGAGAGAGGCTATTGTATTTTGTTAAGACTGTGTTTTTAAGCAAGTGGTATTTACCGGCAAAGGAGGCGGGTAAGTCATGGAGGGAGCGGAGGGTGTCAAAGGATAGGATGGAGGAGTGAGAAAAAAGTTGGGAGATCTACTGCAGCCCTCCGGTATGCCAAGTTTTCCAAAAAAAGGGTCTGTCACGGATGAGTAAGGATGTGTTATGCCATATGGGGGAAGAGAGGAAATCAGCGATGGTAGTAGGGGGTGAGTGAGTGGAAGAGAGGAGTAATTTAGTGGTAAACTTATGGATCTGAGTAGAAATAGAGGCGGGTTTACGAGAGAAGGAGAGGTATTCAGCAAAGGTGAAGGGAGAGAGAAGGAGGCGTTCAAATTTGGCCCATAAAGGACATGGGGCGGTAGGGTCTTGTAGCCAAAAAGAGGCCTGCCTCAACTGGAACGCCTTGTGGTAAGCTGGGAAGTCTGGAAAGTTAGCCCCCCCTTCTGATTTAGGACGAATCAGACGTGCTAGGGACATTTGTGGTTTCTTTTTATTCCAAAGAAAGGAGATTAGAATGGAGTTAATCTTTTTGAAAAATTTGGAGGGTATAGGGACCGGAATATTGGAGAGGGTGTAGAGAACGAGGGGAGACAGCATCATTTTAATGGTATCCAGGCGACCCCACCAGGATAGGTAAAGGGGATGCCACTTGGATGTGAGATCCGTTAATTTTTTAATACATTTGGACAAACACAGGGAAACAGTATCTGGAATGGTAGGGGTAACATGCATCCCTAGGTATTTGATATTGGAGGGTTTCCACGTGAAATTAGAGGCGGCAAAATCGGGTTGGAATGTGAATTTAGTCAAGGGGAGGATCTCACATTTATCATTATTGAGTTTATAGCCAGATATTTGGGAATAAGCCTGGACTTCAGTAAGAAAGGCAGGAATGGAAACGGAAGGGTCGGAAATAAATAGCAAAATGTCATCCGCATAGGCGGCTAGTTTGATGTGGGAATGTGACAGTTGGAAACCATGAATGGAGGGATTTTGACGAAGCTTGGAAAGGAAGGGTTCTAAAGCCAAATTAAAAAGAAAGGGAGACAGGGGACAGCCTTGGCGAACACCTCTTTTTAGATCAAAAAAGGAAGATATCTGCCCGTTAGCACAAACCGCTGCGCGTGGGTTAGAGTAAAGTAGTGAGATTAAGGATATAAAAACAGGACCAAAACCAAACCAACGGAGGGTGTGAAATAAATAAGTCCATTCAACCCTATCAAAGGCTTTTTCGGCATCGAGGGCAATGGCCGCAAGGGGATGGGGTAATGGGCGAGATTTAGAGAGGATGTTGAAGAGAAGTCTGGTGTTGTCAGTGATAAAACGGCCTTTGACAAAGCCCGACTGTTCCTCACCCAAAAGGTCTGGAAGAAGAAGGTCGAGACGTGCCGCCAGAGACTTTGCAAAGATCTTATAGTCAATATTGACCAAAGAAATTGGCCTGTAGTTCTTGCAGTGTTGAGGGTCCTTCCCTTCCTTGGGTATGAGGCAAATATGGGCGTCAGAAAAAGAGCCTGAGGAGGAACCCAAGGAGAGGAAGGTGCCAATAAGGGAATGGAGTCTAGGGATAAGGAGCTGTGAAAAGTGGAGGAAAAATTCTACTGTGAAGCCGTCCGGCCCAAGGGCCTTGTCTTTTTGGAGGGTTTGAAGCGCTTTAAGGAGTTCTTGTTGGGATATATCAAGTTCTAAGTGAGAGAGGTCAAGTGGAAAGTGAGATGGTTTTTGAATAGAGGAGAAAAAAGTGTCTAGAGAGTGGGAAGAAGGCTGAGTTTCAGAAGAGTATAAGGTCTTGTAGAAGGTAGAGAATTCGGTGAGGATGTCTGCGTCTGTGTGTTTGAGGTTTGAATTGGTGTCGTAGACTGATTCAATGTTTAATTTATTATGTTTCACCTTGAGATAATTGGCTAAGATCTTGCCAGCCTTATTTTTGACACCATAGAACTTGGCACTAGATTTTAATAAGTACAAGGATGCATCGTCCGTAGATTTTTTGTTAAATTTCATCTTAGCGTTAACCAGGGCGGTTAGAGTTTGCTGTGAGCGGGAGGTGAAATAAGAATGCTCCAATTTCTTAATATCCAAAAGGATAGCCTTAGTAAAATCGCGAGCAGCTCTACGTTTTTTAGCAACAAATCCAATAATGAAATCTCTCGCCGCCGCTTTAAAGGCATCCTAAATGGTGTGTTTGGGGACAGGGGAGTCATCATTTCGGGAGAAGAACTCATGGGAGAAGGAAGTGAAGGAGGTGGTAAATTTAGGGTCCAGGAGGAGAGAATTATTGAAACGCCAACGTTTAGGGCCCGTTGATTTGGGTAAGATGTCCAATTGAACTAATGTAGGGGCATGGCCAGAAAGTAAAATTGGACCAATTTCCGCATGGGTGAGAGTTTGGGCAATGTTGTGGGTAACAAAGACGTAATCAATTCGGGATTGGGAATGGTGACATGGAGAGTAGAAGGTAAATTCTTGAAGGTCTGGATTGCAAAGACGCCAAGCATCAGTGAGTTTGTGTTGGGAAATAGCTTGAGAGAAGGATTTATGAGATTTGTTAGGGATGAAGTGTGCTTTGGAGTTCCTATCTAGAAAGGGATCCAGGGACTGATTGCAATCACCTGCTAGTATAAAATTATCATCGATGAACCTGGTGATGTGTTGAGAAAATGAGTGCCAAAAAGTGGGATCACCAGTGGTAGGGGCATGAACATTTAGGAGAGAAATTGGAACATTCTTGACAGAGAGTTTGGCATATATCCATCGACCTTCGGCGTCTGACTCTTGAGCAAGCAGGGAGTGGGAAAGAGCCTTGTGACATAAAATAGCAACGCCATTACGTTTACCATCCCCAGGAGAGTAGTAAACATCACCCACCCAGCTTCTTTTCAATTTAGCAGATTCTTCAGCAGATAAATGGGTTTCTTGTAAAAAAGCAATGTCCACATTCAAACGTGAAAGATGAGATAAGATTCTTTGTCGTTTGATAGGGGAGTTGACGCCCTTAACATTCCATGTGAGTACTTTCAGAGACATATCATGTCAAAGAAGAAGAAGAAGTCAAAAGAGAAAAAGGGAGTGCAAAAAAGACCCAGAAGATTAAAAGGATCAAGGAGAGCAGGGAAATCGATGAAAGTCAGTACAGTGCAATAATGAGCAAAAGGAGAATTAGAGAGAAAATAGGGTAGTAAAGAGGAAAAGAGAGGCGAATAGTTTGAAGAAGAGGATAGAGTATTCCGTGAAATAGTTAGAATGATAAGGAGAAGACAGGAATAGAAAAATGTTCGAAAACCAAAAAAGAGAGACACCTGTGAAACAGAGGACATTGGGAAACTTAAAGGTGAAAAAGATACAAGAGGGAAAGTGAACAACCAGGAGAAAAGGGAAAACATACTTACGGAGGGTAGAAACGAGGAGGATTGATCACCAGGGGGAGGATACGCGAGGAAGTGGATGAGGGGGGGCGCCAGGCAGAGGAAGCAAGCGCCAGAAGCGAACAAACCAACAGGTCGGGGGGGAAACACAATACTTTTTGTGAGACCTGCAAGGAAAAAAGGGGGGAAAACCAATGGTGAGGGAAACGAATGAAAGAGGATGAGAACAGAACAATAATGAATTACAATGAGGTGAGTGAAGAAAACAGTGGGGAATCGTACTAACTAACGAACAAGGATATGAGATAAACGACGGAGAAAGAGGGGGAGAACAGGGAAACAAGAATGGCCAGAAAACGTGGCATAAACCAACAGTAATACATTTAACAGTGCAAGACAAGTATGCAGCTTGATTGAAACTTCAACGCTTCTTCACGCAGGAATCATGGCGGGAAAGCTGAGGAGGAGCTAGAAAAGTCCATATCAGAGGCTTGGGTTGCATTCAAAAAGCTTCGAAGACGGACAGGATCCTCATATGTCGTAGTTTTGTTGTTGGTGGTCACTCTGAATAGGCAAGGATGGAAAAGACCATATCTGGCTCCAATGGCCCGAAGTTCTGGCCGCATATCCAAGAAGGCCTTGCGACGGCTGGCTGTGGCTCTTGCATAATCCTGCGCAAAGAAAAGATTGGAGCCCATCCATTGCAACCGAGTGATGCACGAGCCGCTGAAATAACTTTGAGGAGATCAGTGTATTCTAAGAAGTACATAATGACACCTCTTGGTCGTGAAGAAGGAGAAGAAGTGGAGGGAAGGCGACCCAACCTATGTGCACGCTGGATGTTAAGGATAGTATCCTCAGGTAGATGAAGTAGCTTGGGTAGAAATGATTTGAAGAAGGCAATGGGGTCACTCCCCTCACAATTCTCCGCCAGGCCGTAGATACGAAGATTGTTGCGTCTGTTTCGGTTCTCCAATTCTTCAACTTGCTTTTGAAGAGAGGAAATTTGAGACTGCATGTGTGATACTTTAGAGGAAGACTCTTGGAGAGAAGTTAGAGATTGTTCCACCGTGGTGACTCTGGCATCCATCTGAGACCAGTTGTCAGTAAGAACCTGCAACTTAGTATTTGTTTCTTCCATGAAGGGTCTGAGGGCACGGATCTCTTCCAATAGTAACTCCATTGAGACAGTTGATGTGGACCCCGTTGGCGATGGAGGATCTTTTTTAGGGCGTTTCGTCGTGACCTTCCCTGGAGGTTGGACGGGCCGCTCCGTACTGGACTGCGACATTTGAGTGACGAGACCTTGAGAAGCTTCGAGGTGTGCCAATGCAGAGAAGACTTTAGAGTTTTTAAGGAAGACACGACGAGGAGTTTTGGTAGTGCGTTGGAATGCCTTTTTTTCCATAAGAGTGAAGCAGAAAAAAGTTATTGGTGAGGTTCAATAATAGTCACTGCTTATCCAGAGGCGATGAAGAATGTGCATTGAAGTCTATATCTGGCAAACTGCGCAGGATGCAAGTGTACCAGGTTGTAAGGAAAATGGGTGAAACAGCGACACGTTCGCTAAATGAAGGAGTTCACGCAGTGATGATGAGAGCGTGAAACCACTATGAGGATGCATGTAGATAATTAGCATGTTGTGGAGCAGAGGAGGTCCATCAAGGAGAGGGTATCATGGATGCAGGGGGGACATGAAAAGGAGAGCGTGCAGCAACAATGTTTAAAACTGCCTTGAGTTGTAAATAGCGCCAAACACATGAGCATGAGAGAAGACAGCAGTTTTAGCGAAGAGGCGACTGAATGGGGAGAATGCCTCAGGGAGAAAAGTTCACTTGCTTAAAATGGCCGCCAATCGGATAAAACGCGAGTAAAACTTCGCTAAAATCCGTTGAAAGGTGACATATGGCACACGCATGCAGCAGTGAAGCAGAGCAATGGACTGTACCTCATTAGGAAGAGTCAATGATGTGTGGGGCTCCGTGGCAGACTTGTATGCTTGCGAGGCAGAAGCGCCATACTCCTCGGTGGCAGGAAAACAAAATGGCGGGCGCGACTTTCAGTCAGTCGCGTCCGCTACAAAAGTCGGCAAAACGGCAATTCCGCCACTTGAAAGGGACCGCATCTTGAAGCCCCTTGTCGGCGACGGTCTCCGGTCGATGAAATTCTGCCTTGCAGGAACAGGCAAGGTGGCAGAAGCGGCGAAAACCCTCAGCGACCCGGAGCGCTCACATCCGCGCTGCCATCCTCGTCGGGCGCCAAGCCACGCCCACTCATTTCGGTTTCTTGACATGAGTGAAGTGAAAATGTAGTGTTCTAAAGCCAAACTGACAATCACAGTGCAGCAAAACTATAAAAGCCAAATGCCACAAGACGGCATTAACCTTCTCTTTGACATACGTGAGATCTGCTGATGATGTAAATGCTTCCTGTCGGTTAAGTTTTACGCCAGACTTAAAAGTTTGTTACCCAGTCTTTGCCTTATGATAAAACATTAAAGACAGATAGCTAACAAAAATCATGAAAGTACATGGCGGGTCATTGGTCCAGTCATGATTAAGTAAAACACTAATGAAATGAAGATGAGATAATAGCAACATCCAACCAATTTACCTTATCAAAGTGGGGAAAGAAACAAATGATGACAGAGCATCTGGTATCTCCGTATGTATTTGTTGAAAAGCTGGAGAATTATTAATACTATCACATCAAAGACAAAGGTCGAATGACTGCTCTATCCTGTTTCAGCATTTCCAGTAAGGGGGTAATAATGTTTCTTGTAAGTGCCAATACTCTTAGGAAGTTAGAACTCAAATCTATTGTATCATTTCATTACGTTTTCACAGAGAAACTCTCAAAAGAGGTCCCTTCATGAAAAATCTTCTCTATAACGTTTTTATTGATAGATGTCAAAAATGAAAATATTCAGATGTGTAAGAGGTAAATGAAGATTTAATTTTAAAACACATTTCTATAAAGGTATTATGATCAGGGAGGTTGAACTGAAATACAGAGCACATGCTTCAGGAAAGTATGAAATCAGCATGTTCCCATAAACGCTGGGGCAAGGGGATAGATAAATGAATGCAATGTTTAGAGCAGCTTAAAATACTGAGTGGCATATTCTCAAGGACTCATGGCTGAGTTAGCGGCACTTTATCGCAGCCAAATTGGCGATAATGTTTTTGCCCTATTCACAAGCTGGTGCTAATAGCCGATATCACCAGTTTTCCTGCGACAGCAGCTGCCAAAAGCATCACCACGGATGATACTGGCAACTAACGCTAATGAGATGCAGAGATGCAGAGTAGGCGTTCCCATGCAAAAAGCCGCAAAAACACCACTTTGCAACATTCTCAACTACCAGCCAGCTCAGCGATAAGATCACAAAACATGCGATAAGGCACGTTAGCAACAGGGAATTAACACCTGCTCTTTCCTGGTATTAAATCGGACTATAACCTGCACCAGAAATGGGAGCCCAGCCCACCCCAGAAGAACAACAGATGCCAGGGACCTATTGATCATGCAGCTCTGACACCCAAGAGGGCCACAACACCCACCGGCACCCCCCCCCCCCCCCCCGGACAAAGATATTTTACATCAACTTTACAAAATCATGAGCAATTACAATAATTAACATTTATGTGTGGCCAGAAAAAGAAGAATCATTCATTCATCTTTGAATTTCCAAACAAATTATTTTATTCAAATTAAACTCAAAACAACTATTTGGAAGAGTCATGGTGGGTCTTCTCTAGACAATCTGTAAGTCACAGCCTGCAAGAAAAAATTTAAAATAAGAAGGTGTGTCATGCGCTCATCAAGGGACAGAGAGAGAGAGAAACAGAGAGAGCATGAAAGGGAGAGAGAGAGAGTGAAAGGAAAAGAGGAAGCGAGAGAAAGAGAGAGAGAAAATGAGAGAGAGAGAGAAAGAAAGAGAAAGAGACACACTGTGAAAGGAAGAGAGGGAAAGAGAGTGCCGACACTGCAGACCCAGGCCTCACTGCTTACCTGCTGCCACAGGTGTGTCTCCAACTACGTGCCAGTACACACTGCAGTCCACCAGGTCCCTTATCTGAAACAGAGTCCAGATTTATGAATGGCAGAGTTCATATCATTGCACATGCCATCATCGCTTGCCTGCCCCTGCGCACACAGGCTGCTGCACCCAAGTCACTCCCGCCGCCCAGCGGTGAATGCCCACCCCTGCACACCCAGGCCTCACTGCTCACCTTCCACCACTGGCGTGTCTCCAAGCGGGCTCACCACGTGCCGGTGCAAGTTCCAAGCCCGAGGCCCATGACCTTGGAGGCCATCACATCATGCAGCCCTGCACGGCGGGCCACCAGGTCACACACTTGTTTCTGGGTCTTGATTTCGCAATGGCAGAGATCATATCAGTGCACACAGCATCATCGCAGGCTGCACACCCACTCAGCTCTTTAGGTGCCACTAACTCTGTGAACCACTAGGCAACACCACGTCGCTGTGGGCCCATGCTACCCACTAGCTCAGGCCTAAACCGCGGTCCAGCAGGGCTCACACAAATCCTTACCAGTCCGGACCACCAGGACGACACATGATTGCAGGCTGCACACCCACTCAGCACTTAAGGTGCCCCTACCTCAGTGCACCGAAAGTCACCATCCCGTGGCAGTAGTCCCATTCCAGCTGCAGTGCATCTGGTGCCACAAACTCTGTGCAACACAAGTCATGGACAATTTATGATTGAGTCTCGTGATATGCCAAGCAGACGCAGCCATGTCTCCTCTGGCAGTGGGGAAGAACTGGGACACGTAGCATAAACCCCCCCTTTATACGTAATCTGAGTGGGCTGGGTCAGTGTACGCCAGGCCAGTGTAGGGGTGTGAATAATTATCCCTGGGCTCTGGGCGTGGTTCATTTCTGGGTTGGACAGGAAACCAACTGATGCGTGTGCCTTTGTCGCAGTGTCGGTGCCACATGGCCCGCAATTGACAATGTTGCAATGTGGCATGCACACGGAGGGTGGTCAGGCATGAAGGGATTGTACAAGGAGCGCAAGACCGCTCGGGCTCTTGGCTCATACATGCCAACTGTTGTGTGTGTATTGCTATTGGTGCACCCTAAGGCCTAGCCTCAATTGCAGCGCGAAAGCTACATCACATTTCCAGAATGCAAGCAGTAGTCAGACTAATATTTGGGATGAAAGCTCCTTTGTCTCAATACATTAGGTGGAATGACATCTGCACCTCCGACCTTGGTCTTGCATGCGGCAGGCACCCCCAGAGAGAGATTCTATAGCAGATGATGACGCTCACGGTCACACATGCGTATTGCTTTCATTTCCCAGGATGTACCTTTTTGTGCAATCAATGTCCTTACATTCATCCATACTTTCATACTTGATCGATTATGGACATGACACATCTGTGTGAATTTGAACGATTTATTCACATTCTGTGGAGTGTCGGAGCTGGAGCAGTACATGACCATGCAAACCCTTATTACATTGTATCCCCCTGGAGGGCCAGCCAGAGCATTTTAGGGATTGACAAGTACATCGGAAGAGGAAAAGTACAGTTCGCAGTCTGATTGCTGTGTCATTGGTAAGCAAACAAAATATGTCAGTCCGTGTTGAGGTCCAAGGTGAGTGTCGCAGAGTGTTTCGGGGGACAGTGGGAGGTGTTGTTACAGGGCATGATGCAGAAGCCAGAACCAAGCTCAAACAGGGAATATGGCGGAGTAGATTGCTACTGGCTCCTTCTTAATACACAGGTGGAATCACCCGCATCTTCATCCTTTATGTCATCTGTCTGACATGTGGGTGCTGATGTTTGGTCTGCAGCACTGTGTGGCACTGACACATCAGGGACCGGAGATCTGTATGTAGAAGTACCAGTAGCATTTATCAGTGACTGCCTCAGTGGCAGCAATGCGATGATAAGGATCTGCGATGATAAGGATCTGCAGGTCATGGAAGATACCAACAACTTTTTGCTGAAGAGCATCCTTGGCAGCCATTATTCCGCATGCATCCACTCCATGTTCTCTATTATCCTTAGCATCTGACCCAACTCTTGCTGACATCGCTGAGGCCACTCTGACTAGACAGTTGTTCTCCTCTCAGAAGTTTGACTCCAGAGATGTTGGGCATGGATTGTTGGACATTATGGAGCGAACTGTGGGTATCCGTTAGGGAGTGTAAGTGGTCCCTGATGTGACTTAGAAACCCACGTATGTCATCTAGTTTGGCTGCCATGTGGTTGAACCCCACCCCCACCTGTTCATCCACCTCCTTTTGGCAGTCTAACACCTGGCCTTCCTACTGTGTGGTCTGTGCAGGGGCTGGGGTCTCCTTGATGCAGCTGGGCTGGCCTGCTCCTGGAGGTGGGTTGCCATAGCTGTCCATGAGCTGTTGTAGGGCGTAGGTGTTGAAGGTGTGGAGGTCCTCTTCATCATCACTGATGAGTTGTCTAGTCTGCTCTGCAGGAGGTGTTGATTTTCCCTCTGCAATGTGAAGGGGAGATGCATTTTAACATTGTGTTGACATATATGTTGACGCATTGTTCAAGTTCACATACAGATTGCATGACAATGTACATTGTGACTGTTTGGGAGGAGCAGACTATTTGATGCGGGACAGTGGACATTTGAACTACATTACGGATGTGAGGTTGTACGTGTACATTATCATCTCACAGTTTCCTGCTATGCCAGATGTAATTTGCCAGTTTCTACCACAAGCTGAACCAGTTGTGTACTCTGTTCTGTAGTGAAAGTGTTGCACTTTGTACTACATTGTCGTCAATGTTGATGTGCTGTTATTGCAATGTGTGTGTGCTGCATTATGGGACAGTCGCCCCTGCAGCTGTGAATTTGCTGCCCCTTATCCCTTTGAGGTGGTGTGCCTTTGACTTCTGTGATTCTACAGTGCTGAGATGTTACAGACTATGCTAATTTTGGCTCTTGTTTGGATTTTGGACTCTTGGGCATGGTTTATCAGCAGATGTGTTGTTGACGTTAGGGGTTGTTTGTGCATGTGGATGTGTCAGAGTGTGACCTGCTCATTTCTGGATGTGTTCGACACTCATTTTTTTATAGAAAGAGTTTGGGGCCCCTGCCTTAAAGGATGAACCCTGGCAAGGTAAAGTATTTTTGGAAAAGGAAAGAACACACCGGGTTATGTGTACTAATTATTTCTGAGTATCTTAGACATGTATATAATAACTCATTTTCCACTCATAGAGATCTATTTGATGTTATTTATTTTTTATGCATCTTTGATATTCTTTTCTCTTTATGTTTCTCTTTTTATCTCCTTGTTTTATCTTTTTTGTATATATATTTTAAATTATTTAGTTTACAAGAGACATTTTCACATACAACACATTAGGATAGTTTCACATAAAATCTGAATTATATAAAAAACATCATTCCTGTTTGAAACTTCATATAAACGCAGAAGGAATTAACTCTGCGTTTATATGAAGTTCCAAAATGTGTTGTATGTGAAAATGTCTTTTGTAAACTAAATAATTTAAAATATATATACAAAAAAGATAAAACAAGGAGATAAAAAGAGAAACATAAAGAGAAAAGAATATCAAAGATGCATAAAAAATAAATAACATCAAATAGATCTCTATGAGTGGAAAATGAGTTATTATATACATGTCTAAGATACTCAGAAATAATTAGTACGCATAACCTGGTGTGTTCTTTCCTTTTCCAAAAATGTGTTCGACACTCAACCACCTCAGTGTCATAGCATGCACCCTGTCATGATAATTGGACTGCACCCATACTCTTCATCATGCAATGTCACTTGCATTGTCAGTGTGGCTCATAGACACGCAGCTTTGCTGGTTTTAACACGTGTGCATGGGTTGGTTGTAAAATTGGTGCTGTGCGGGGAGGGACCCCTTTGTGCCCATAGTGGACAGGGGCCTACTTGCTGTTTGTATGTGTCCTGCAGTGTGCCAAGGGGATCAGGGACATGATCCAGAGTCATTGTGGGTGTGCAGTGTGCTCTACTTAATTGTGCATGTGTACTATTGTGCCCATCTCCCCCGTCCCCGTAGTCTCTGTTTGGTGCTCACCCTGTTGCTGTTGTGTCAGGTCATGTTGAGCAGTGTCCGGACCCCCAACTGCTGCCACCGTCTCCCCACTGATAACTGTGGATACCATTTCCTCCATCTCATCTAGCTCCTGGTGTTCCGCTGGACTGCCACCGCCAGCCTGCATTGCTGCCTGATGGTTGTCAGCGAGTTTCTTCTTGGTTTTGCACTTCGCATCATTCCAGCGCCTTTTGACCTCCCCAATTGTCCTCCTCCTCACTCCGACTAAATTCACCTTGTCCAGGATGAACTGCCATTTTGCATTTTTATTTGCCAATGACACGTTGGAGGTAACGAACAGTTGTTGGTGATGTTCTATCAGCATTGTGATCATGATCCTGTTTTCCTGCGGACTGAACCTCGTCTTCCTTGTCTTCTACTCCTTGCCCTTCTGTGACCCCAAGGTCCCAGGCTGGTCCTCCTGGGGGCTTGTGGGGTTCTGGTCATCCTCTGTACTTGGTCCAGCTTCCTCCTTGGTGCTACGCAGTATGAATTATTTTGTTTGTGTTTTTCGGTGCTTTTATAGGGAATTTTCCTGCATGACACGTGGGAATTGCAGACCTGTCGCTAGTTATTGCTGATTTTTGTATCGCAATTTGGGACATCGCCGCTTTTTTCGTATTTGTGTTTTGGATTCTTTAGGCGTTGCAGTAATTTGATGGGTTATCATGAGACTATCACATGGTACCTCCGTGTTGAGAATGCAATATTAACACGCCAGGATTTTCACGCGATAGACTGCGATATGCAAGTTGCGTAAAGCTAATTTTGCGATAATTATCACACGTTCTTGAGAATATTCCCCTGTGACTTTGTTCGAAGAGACCAAAAGGAACCTGGTAGAGGAAAAACAGATGTAAATTTGAATGAACCTAAATTTACAGTAAAGGAATTACCAGTGTCCAAAGAAGGAAAGATGTGACTCTGAAAAGGCCCCTTTAAGTGAAAGAGATACACCAAAGTCATAGTTATAACCTCTAATTTTAAAGTTGGCTTAGCATTCACATTAAATCCCAGGTTCTTGAACTTTTTATTTGGGGTTGGAGGAATACCCACATTGGAAGACCTGGAAATCAGTCACCTTATATTTGTATTTACTGTCCAATAATCTCAGTCTTTTTGACGATCAGATTGAGTTGGTCAATGCCACTCTCAACCTCTTCACCATTCACTACAGTAAAGTACATTTTTGTAAACAATAACTCTTCCTCCTTCAGGAAGATCTCCGTGGCATCAACGTACAATGAACTACAGTACCTGAGGGACAAGGTGGAATACATGAAATAATCAAATAATGGCAATGTTTAGACCGAAGGATAGGAATGATCTCTATGGTGCACAAGAAACAACAGGGTAGCAATCGAAAATAGAAACGACAAGGTATGAGCGCACTTGATAGGGAAGAAATTATATCAAGCCACTTTATGACCTACCAAAACCATTTCCTAAATGGCCGACCATGGACAAAGTGAAAAACTCAATTGTGCAGGAAAGGTCTTCGTTGTCCAAGTGACCATTGTCATCTTGCACTAGCCATGTGTGAATCCAGAACGGATAGAAAAACACGGACTTTATATCCATGCAGAGATAAAAACCAACTAGAATGCCATCCAGGTACTCGAAAGTCCCACTGAGGTCATACAGGGTCATATTACCAAGCAATAGCGATAATTATCGCTATTGCTTGGTTAGAGACAAAAATGTACCGCTAAGCTGCGGCGATTTTTATCGCAAATAAACCTTGGTATTACCAAGGTTTATCGCAAATGCGATAAAAATCGGCCGCAATGCATGAATAACGCTGAAAAGTCAGTGATATTCATGCATTACCGAGCTAATGCTCTTAGCCATGTTATCCACCTCCCATTGGATAACATGGCTAAGAACTGCTCAGGGCAGGTGTTAGCTTTTGGAGAATTTCGCGCTTAGCGTGAATATCTCCAAAAGTTGGTAATAGGAGATAGCGATGTTAGCCACTGTTTCCAGTCGCTAACATCTTGGCACGCCCATTTTGCATGTCATTAGTGATAAATATTACTGACATGCAAAGTGGGGCCCAAGATGGTCGCTATCTCCTACTAGCTGTCGCTAACTGGTGTTAGCGACAGCTAGGTAATAGGGAGATAATTTTATCTCCGCTTTCTTGGCTTTTAAAGCCAAAAAAGCGGAGATAACCCCCTTTGATAATATGCCCTACAATGCTTTAGCGAACCTACTTCCCAGGAGCCTAAATGGAGGTTTTTGACAAAATAGACCAAAGCGTTTGTCTTTCTGCAATATCTAAAAAGGGTCGCTTCAAACGTGTAGGAAGCAAGATATCTTCCAAGAATGCGAAACAATGTGTTTTGCTTAGAAACATTGAAAGGTATGACAGAGAAGACACATGATGAAATAAACCTTCCTCAAAACTACTTTCGCATGATTTTACTTCACCAATGTATCTTTATGAAGGCAGCAGGTCATGCTTTAAATCGTCATTGATATGTTTGCTCTGGTGCATACTTAAACCTGCTGATTGGCCTTAAGCATCCAATTTTAAATGTTAATTGCAAAACAATTTCAAACTCATGTGTCAATTTGACTGGTTTTTAACCTTGTTTAATTGGAGGTTTTGGGCTCTAATAAGTAACCAATCTACTTAACCACTCAAACTGTAGGTATGCTTTTATTATGTACTTCATTTAATTGTACCTTCTGCATATCCCAGTGCCTAAACGTGCATTTAGCAAATGATAACTGTAGGGAATATACAGGAATTTCTGCACGGGGACATTTATCTTTTAACCTCTGCTGCACCCATTAACGTGGCATCGCCTTGACGATTTAATGACTGTTGTGTCTTGACTGGTTAATTCACACCAAACGTCTGCTAATTATGTTCTGCTCTGCACTCATTTAGAAAAACAAGCATTGTATTGAAAATGAAATGACACTTGAATGTTAAAAGGAAATATAAAGAATGAACCAAAGTGTAAATAGAAATATAACCAGTGTTTTATAACCACCTTTAAAAGTTCAAATTAAAACCTTGTTTGTGAATACTGAAAAAGAGTAAACTTGTGTGTTAGTGAAAAGCCCTCTTTCGAATAGTATTTATTTCCAAGCCATGGGCAGCATTTCTGACTCCTATCTTTAATTTTTATATTTTGTTGTGAAATAAGTTAGCCAGTTGTTTGATAATTTAAGGAAAGTTGTGCAACTCTTTGTTAGTGCCTCATCGTTACAGTGTCAAACGTTTAAGTGCAATTAGGACATTTTATATACTCAGCCAGATCCTCTACTGCAGTCCGCTCACCATGTGGTAAAAATGTTCAAACCCGTGATGCTTCTTCATGGAGGAAAGATATCATCCTGAGAAAATTCGCAGATATATAACAAAAAGCATGTGTGTGATTAAATATCACAAATATTAATGGGGGCATTGTGTGAATCATTTCACAACAGATCGAATAAACACAGCTGAAGTCAACAAACAAGTCACTATTCTAGAATGCACATTGTTGCTTATATGTATAGAAGCAGGATTGGGCAAATTGAGCTGTTTTTTGTCTTTACATTGAATAGCCGATTTAACAATGGAACCAATATTATCACATTGCTGCAGTAATGTAATCCCCCCTTGACCGATGTGTTGAGCTTAGTTTAGTTGTGGTGTAAATACATCCATCGGTCTTACCACTGATGAAGAATTATGTGCACTCCACCACAGTGCTACAGGTTCTGTCAAACATGTAACTAGACGTACTATCCTAAAACAGCAGCTCTAAGGGCATCTATATCATCACATGTATGAAAATGCCTTGCAATAGACTACGTCACATTTTAAGCAAAGATTACACAGTATTTCTGACTACATCCCTGCCCGATGAGTGATTGACATAATGTGCCTCACAAATAAAAAGCTATGACCATGTACCTACATGTATATCCTATATTTAAAAAGCATTCACATCCTCACCTGGTATGTGATGGCCACTTACATTTCTGCTTCTGGTTTATGGCAATATGCAGTCCTACTGAACATTAATCAACTGTAAAATGTATTTTGCATTTAAAAACATAAATTTTGGCCTAGTCAACATTGTTATGTTTCATATAGGTACCCTGATATAGGCCCGGGTAACAGCATGCCCTTTCACCGTCATCACCTCCACTACACTAAGCAGTAACAAGCCTTTTAGGGTTGAACCTTTGCCTAGTACTAGCCCTGGGCGCAAAAGGAGGGTTTTCCTGAAAAATGGCGTTCTATGACTTCATGTTTAAACTGATACGGTATGAATGACTATTCATAGGGGTTCTTGGAAACCCGGCTGAGGCTACACCATCTTCCTACACAATCTTCCTCCACATATCTTTGTACACGGTTCATCCCATACTTCATCCTCATACTCAACAATGGCTAATACAAGAAACAAGGGATAAAGAAACATTAGATACTTTCTGTAAAAATACAGCACCTCTTACTAGTGTTAGCTAAAGGGAACCAAGACTTCCAGTCTGATACACTGACCAGAGACGCTGAGGTTCCTGAATGCAGACACTCCAGCTGACAGCAGTCTAAACCTCCCTTGCAGGGTTTCCAACTCGAGACCAGGACGGGGTCCTACATTCTCTCACTCTTCAGGGATTGGTTTAGACTAAAACTAGAGGGATTCTTGGCTTCACACCTACTCACATGCTAGGTACAATTAGGTACATCTAGATAGGCATCGTAGGAGTATGCCCACTTTCTTGTATCATGCATTTTATATCCATGTATGTGTTCATGACTATTGCAAAATAGTAGAACTGTACTATCCTTTTATGTTCACTGTACTGCTGATCATATATCTTTGCCACTGTCTACTGTTTCTCGCAGACCATATATTTTACACTAGAAGAACAACTGTGCAATAAATACTTATTGTAGCATGCCTGACTGTTTCCTCTGTGTAACTCTCAGAGAGAAATTAAGGGAGCGAGAGGGACTGAGCAAAAGGTAGTACATTGTTTCCACAATTCTGGGGGTTGAGGGTTGTCATGTTCTGAGGTTGCCAGAAACTATTTTTCTTCCCATTAAGAGGGGATTATAGTGGCACTATGAGCTATCTAATGTAAACAGGCCAACATATTCAGTGTGGGTGCTCAGAGTTAGTCTGCCACCAATCTTACAGTTTATGTTATCCAAATGCGTAGGTCCTGTATGGGTAATATAGGAACTACACTACATGGCACCCAACGTTGGTATCATACTTAACAGCAGAATCTCAGTAGTTCAGTCATGCTTATTCTCAAAGACCCCTACTCACAAAACACGAGAGAAGTCTAGAGTGGGTGGGTACAAACTCTGCCACAGTTGAGTAGGCGAAATATCCTATTTATTGGTTGTTGGTTAACAAGGACACAGTGTTTGTAAACAATTGTGCATAAAGCCTTATCTTAGTTCCCTTGAACAAGCTTCTTCATTTCAAAATGACTGAAGGCAATAACATGACACTGGTGGCTTGACGCGTCCCAGTAGGGGAAAAAGATTTGACTGAAGTTTTAATTGCACCTAAATACAGATGAAAAAATCACCCTTAAATTATTGGAAAATGACTTACAAGCTAGGGGTGGCATAGTAGCTTTCGTGATTGAGGCACACGAATCAAACAAACCAGAGGTATTCTACTCATGGGTTACATTCCCAGCAGCAGATGCAAGAACACAGACATTTCGCTCATACACAACAGAGGGAGATGCACCAGAGGAATAGTGTCCTTTAGAAGACATAGAGATTCCATTCACTTACTAGGAACACCAATACTGTTTTTTAAGTCGGCCTACCCCACTTAAGAGGAGTAAGACTTAGTCCGTTAGGAAGACCAGGAGCAACATGGCCTATATTAGCAGGCTACACACCTCATCCTGACATTGAAACAATGCCACACGCAGACTTACTCACTTAACACAAAGATTTATTGAAAATCCACAGGAACATGACACAATTTGTCATGAGGACTTTTACAGTCCAACCAGCAGCAGTTGCCACAAATGGAACTCTCAGAGTACAGCAACTAAAATCACCCCACAAACGTTACATGCAGTAATGGGCAAGATGCGAACAAATGCCATTCTGTGTAGCTCAGAAAATAACTCAGTTTGAGGCAGTATTTCCAGATACTACCCCATTTGAAAAATAAATTTTTTTAACAATCTGCTTGCCCATGGGGATAACACCACAGGTAGATGAGTGTACGACCTGCCCTGTACACCAGAATTCATGGTATTCCTTCATTAGTTGTGATATCCGATGTATTGAGACAGATACAGAACGAGTACGGAGCAGAGCCTGCTCAGAACTTAGGGATGAAGTTATTAAATAGCTAGGAACAGGTATCAGCCATAATACTAGCTAATATTAAAGGAGAAGCAGCTTCAGTGGCAATCCACCAACGCCTAATGGAGTTTAGTCTGTTAGATCAACCACATGAATTACCCAAAATAATTGAAACTGATATGCAGAATTAGGCAGACACAGTTTGGGTGGGAAAGCTTTAAAACCACAACTGATGGGCAGTCCTGAAAAGGACACTTCTAAGCAGACACCTGCTTCTTCTTCTAAAAAGAATTAGGACAATAAAAAGCAACAAAACTATACAGAGAAAAGATCTTAATCCCGAGGGAGAACTCCTCCACAGGAGCACACTGAAAAGAGGGTAACCTTAGGAATAGGGATAACATTAAGAAACCTGACAAGTATCAGGATACTGATACACATTCCTCCCATTCCTTTCAGGGTTCATCGAAAAACTCAGAGAGAGAAGGACCGTCAGAACACAAAGAAGAGCATACAAAGTCCAGAGACAAGCAACATGCTCAAGACTATACTTCCAAAAAAGAAGATAAGCCTAATCAAAACCTCAGTTTGAAAAGAAGAAGGTTGCAGGCCTGAAAATCAGGCATTCCCAGAATCCTGAGGACACAACTTCTGAATGGAGAATAGGCTCTGACCATGCTAGACAGTGCGGCAGAAGTAACAATAGCTCATCAGAACCTGAAGGAATTTCTGGTGTCAGCGGACTTGAATGGTTACATCACGGTGGAAACACTAGATAAAAGGGTGAGGATCCCACATGAGTTACATGAAATAACACTCCGGATGCAGAGGGACAAGCCCAGAAAATGTAAAGGTCTGTTTTGGAAGAACCTATCATCTGTTTATGACATCCTGCTAGCTGAACAAGATTGTCCACCAGCATTCGCTCTGGAGTGCCGAAGGGGAGAAAATATAATTTTCCAGCTCTTTCAGACCATGTTCCCGAACACCTTGAATACACATATGCACAGGAGTGGGCCTTGCTTCAGCATTCTACAAAAATCATGCCAGATGGGATGATAATTCAACCCACCATGTGAACCTGTTAAAAGTTTCACCACATGCTCAGAGGCAAAACTAGGGGTGGGCAGAATTTTCGTAATCGCGTTAAGCAAATCTCAGCGAAACAGTAAAAAATCTCCGCGAACAAGCAGAAATTCTGCGAACACGCGGAATTGCTTGTTCGCAATGCTTTTTTACTGTTCGCAATCGTTGTTTGCATGCTCGGGGGAAATATCTTGCGAACACGCATTTGAGAACGCGAACAAGCAAAACATTTCGTGAAGTCGCTGAAAACACAGATTTTTTGGCAATTTTGCGTTCTCCGCAGAACGCGAAATTACCCAAATTCCGCAAATTCCGCGAGAGGAACGGAATTTAACGACCAGGCCTAGGCAATACCCAATAAATCACGAAGCTTAAAAACAGGTCAGGGAGATCTTAGAACAACTTGAATATCAAGGGGTCATTGAAACATGCACCTCACCAATGAACATTCCTTGCAGCTGAGCAGTACCAAAGAAATTTCCACTCAAGTACTCTTACAAGTTAGATGCAAGCAACATTCCATATGCTCAGATTCCTGGTGTGGGGGATAGAGTAATACCAAATATGGATCTCGGACAAGGTTTAATTGTTTCAGCACATGAGGGATTGGGTTCTGCACACACGGCGTTACAGTGACTATTTTGTTATTAAAACAGCGCTATTGGTAGCCAGGTCTAACAAAACAAACTAAGGACTGTGTCTTGAAATGTGACATCTGCCAGCAGATGAAAGGATCCACCATAACACGCCCGGCGCAGAACCCATTCTTAAAATAAGGCAAGCCTCTTGCATGTGTATATTTGGAACATTTTAGCCCCTTACAATCTGATGGGGCTTACAAGTATATCTTCATGGCAGTGGATTCATGCTTGAGATTCCTATGGGTCCGGCCTCAGCATATGGCTGACGCTCGAACTGCTAACAAAGATTTGCAAGTCTTAATAGGGACATACACAGTTGGCCCGTTACATTCTGACCATGGCCCGACGTTTAGGTCTTGGGCTTATAAAGAGGCCATTGAAAGTATGGGCGTAGCATTGCAGTACTCATCTCCCTACCATCCTGAGAAAAATGTGGTTGTGGAGAGGATAAACCGTGACTTAAAGCAATCTTTAACAGCTAGGGCGGTAGTTGGGTCAATCACTTCTATGGTGTACAAAGAGCAATCAATAATCAGCCAAAAAGGTATAAAGGGGGTGTAAATCAATATGAGGTCCTATTTGGGATCAGAATGTGGGTACCTGATCTTGATTGTGAAGGCACAGTGGCGGATGAGAAACCATTTGAAATTGATGATCGTTTGGCTGTTTTACAGGATCTAAATGAATCCGGGACACAACAATGCAAAGTCCACAAAAACAGAATGCCACTGGGGAAGTCAAAGCAGTCACAGCAAAACCTGTCTGGATCCCAAAAGTTGGGGATCTGGTCAGAAAAAAAAGTTGCAGAAAAAAAAGAATTTGGACCATCCTACAGCAAGCCAGTAACCGTCCTAGCAGTACAAGGAACAAGAATTGTACTTTTGCTGCCTCTTGCCGGAAAAAAGGAGAAAAGATTTGTCTCAATTGACTTAATCAAACCAAAATACTAAGCAGTAGGCCTTGTAGTTTTCAAAGTAGCAGACGCCCTCCTCTCGCTACAATCCAAGAAGTTCAAACAGAAAGACTCATCACATTTGATGAGCCTCCTTTACGGAATGAAGGACTATGCAACAATGCTATGGAACTCGTTCCTCGTGAACCCGAAGTTCGACTTCAAAATCATACTCAAAATAATAACCAGGTTGCAATTAGACCTAATACAGATGTCTTCATCAACATGCCTGAATGAGAGCAAAATGAGATTTCAACAAATATCGATGCAATTCAAACAATTGATCAAACTGCTTCTGGCTACTTCATGATTTTTGATAAATTTTCCTTGGATCCTAATGAACCGGAAGTGACGCCAGCCCAACACTTACACAAGCAATGGATAAAGAACTTTCTTCCCTTTCTTCAAAAGACATACCGGGTATTGCCTTGGGTAGAACAGTCAGTAATTACTGGTATGCTGTTTTTTCTTTTCTGGCTAGGCTTAGTTATAACATTTAGCATGCGTATTAATGGACAATACCTTCTGCAAAGATCTACAGTCTAAAAGGTCAACCTTGAGCTGAAGCCACATTAATCATCACATTGTGAACAAAGAGACTTGTCATCAGTGAACATCACAGCAGTTCCTATACCATACGGTGTAGTGGGACAAGGTTGATTTCGATGGATTCGGCCTGACCAAACTTTAAACAATTTCTGACATATTTAAAATTTCATTAAGTGATATCCTTACCTCCAGGACCTTTTCTGATGATTGGGACACTGAAAATGTTAATAACATGTTGTCTGATTTAGGGAAAAATGCTGCCTTTTCAAACACTGAAATGTTGGAAGGTACTTCAGACTATGACACTTTGTACTGTTACCAACATATGGTCATCATTTTCTACATAAATCTATTTAACCTAGAAATGTTTTTTAATACCATCATTGGAAACATTGCCCTACAACACCAAAAAGTAGTTTAGACATATTTGCACAGAAATGTTTGTATTTTTCAGGGTTTAACACCACTGACAGACCTCATATTATTATAAGGTTGCACCGACATCAGCACTGAAAATTATGCTGACTAACACCAAACAGATTTACTCTGCTTCCTTTATTGCCCAATTGTATGAACATGGTTTTTACCTATGGAAGGACATTATAGACTTAAAATCGGTCTGGGATCTAGGGACTGGCAAGTCAGGAGAACAGAAGCGATGTTTCATTCCACAGCAGATGATGTTTCTAAATGATACTGTGCAACTGACATCTTGTCTTGGACTAGCCATGAACAAAAAAAATTGACACACCTCGGTTTCAACACTATCACGGGGTGGCAAAATCCAACTACAAAGGATGGGGCAATGGTAGATGACATTTTACAGTACAATAGAACAGACCCAAATTGGAAAGAATGGGTGGTTTGGTCCTTAGACACAAACATATGTCATAAAAGATTCTTGGGTATCACCGAAGGTTTGAATATCCATATGCCAGACCCACGTTGTGTACAAAGAGAACACCGAGGGGTAGTGACATCATTTAGTGTTGGGAAGTTGTGCCTTGATTAGCTACATACCTCAACACTAGTAGAAGTGAAACAACACTTATCCTTACTCTCACAAGACATAGATCTTAAGGATTTTTTTGTTAGGTCCCAGAAAGACTCACCAGAAACATTTCATATATGCTGGCATTTATGCTGCCTATAATGTCATTTGGAAAATATCCAAACAAGAGGCCGCATAGAGAATATGGGAAATAGACCGTATTAACTTAGAGAAATCTCTAGCTGTGGTAGACAATGGTTTAACAACTTTGACCTCCAGGATTTATTCTTTAGGCAACATTGTGTCTTCTGTGATAGACATACTAGAGCAAGATTTGGTCAATTTCAAAACTGGCAATCTTAGTTACGTTCTATTACGTTATTAAGCTGAACGCTCAATCTTTGCATGCAGGCTATGTGCCTTGGCGTTATATCAACAGTAAGTCTCTGTTTTCTGAATATAATCTAACAGATAAACAGGTTGAAATGGCACCAAGGAGAGCTAAATATACAATGG
The DNA here is from genome assembly GCF_964263255.1 of Lissotriton vulgaris. Classification (NCBI taxonomy): domain Eukaryota; kingdom Metazoa; phylum Chordata; class Amphibia; order Caudata; family Salamandridae; genus Lissotriton; species Lissotriton vulgaris. The sequence continues at coordinate 939,785,207 of NC_141696.1, forward strand.
TGTGTATTGAACAACTGGAGAGATTACCATTTACAGTAGCGGAATCACCATCCACTGAATGGCTCAGCCATACCCACATAACACTACTTTTCAATTTCAATATTATCTTGAGCAAATGGGTAAGGAATACCTTAAGGAATCCTGGGTATTACTATATAGATTTTGATGCCGGAGTGGGGATCGAGAAGTGATTTTAAGTGGTACAGACGGCAAAAACTCTTTAAGCGGTTCTCTCATGTGCCAGGACATGTTATTGCATGGAGCATGTAAGCATGTAATGGTTCAAAAGCAAATCTGTCTTGGGACTCAAGCTGCCTTGATTATGCCAGTGTTTGAGCTACTCTTGAATGGGAGTTACTTGATGCTGAATGATCAAGGTTGCTGTGGTATGCTTCCGGGCATTGTCTATCTGGTCACTGTGAACTCCAGGGTTACTTGCTGTATGCAAGTATTGTTTCCCTCGACAAGTTCAGTCAGGGAGGCGCCGTTATGGCCTTCATTATATGTTTCTTTTATACAATTTGATACTTTGAGCAGACTGAAGGCCAAGCTTTAACAGCAAACCGTACCCTTAACCTCCGCTCGAGAGACCTTTAATCTTCAAGTCGCAAGGACCTCGACCATGGTACTGACACTTATACGTACAAACTGCCCTTTCATTTCATAGAAATGGTAGGTCGTATCTTTAACATGTCTGATACAAGTGGTATTGTACACCTTAAGACCATAGGGTCAGGATTTCTAAGCACCTTTCAGACAATCCTCTGGGTTATTTCAAATTTTATAGACTCCGTATTTGGAAAAAAAATTCGGAGGTCTACCTCTGATCCTGCTCTTAATAGCTCGAATCCTGATTGTCATTGACCTACTATGCAATGGACGGCCCAATCCCCAATGAGATGGCAAAAGCTCTCCTGGAGCTGAAATACCGTGAACGCATGGTACAACATCTAGGCACACCTCTCCTACCAGGACTAACCTCCTCTTGGTTCCTATTGTTTAGACCAGTCTGGATGGACTGCATTTTACCTGTTCTTTGATGCCTGTTTTGCGGTGGCAAATGCATATTGGACATCTGTACGACCCTTGCGACGGACACGCCTGCATATTTTACTACCAGGCTGGAACCCTTGAGGTCCCATGCTTGGAAATGTCCCCAGCGTATTCCTAGCCTTTTGCTACAAATGGGTTGAGCATCAGCTCATCCACTAGCACTACCACTACCACTAGCACCCCAGGTATCAACTACAGCACCAGTTGCCTCTACACCAGCTATTGGCAGCTCTGAATTTCATTGGTGCTCCATTGACGTACTCCGCTAGGTGTTACAAGGTCCATCCTCCTGACGATGTTGAATCTCCCAGCCAGGACACTTAATCCTTAATTGGCTCATTGTGTGCTGGGAAAGACTTCAGATTTTCCTTTCATTTCAAACTGAATCCTGGACCTTTGGTCCAGGCCAGAACTCTCCCCAGCAGCTCCACCTCACCGCCGCAGCCTTGAGTCCTCTGTTGCGCAGGGTTCGCGCTTGCAGCCCGCCAGTGTCTCTGTGTTGATCTGCTTCCAGCGTCTCCGTGGGGCTCGTAACTTTTACTGAGACTTAATTTTATTGTGCCCATTCTTGACTGTTTTCCTCCCTCTTGACTGTCCTTCAATTATTGTGCTTATTGTTTTTCCTCCTCCTGTTTCCCTACTGCTCCTGCGGCCCCTCCCAATCCGTCTGAGCCCCGGTTCTTACCTCGCTTCCTCGGGTCCCGCCCCCCTTCCCTACTTAAGGGCGACCGCTGCGCGGCCATGCAGCGGACGCGCGCAGCAGGCGCCCCTAAGGCAAGCCCGTCTGTGACCGGACCACTACCAGCGCCAGGAACCCTGGTTCTCCAGGCTCCACCACTACGAATTCGCCACCTGACACGCACGCAATCCCGGAAGAAACACTGACTCCAAAAGATCCTCGCCAAACACCACCCATGGAACATTCTCGAGCAGACCTTGCTGCAGATCCTTCACCACTGACAGAGCCACCACTACCACCAAAGGCCCGCCTGATGCACGCACCACCGAAACCCTGTAATGCATTCTCCTCAACATGCGCTCCCTGCACCGGCACGCCGTAGAGATCTGTGACCTGATCGCCAACCTCTTGCCCGATGTTGCTTTCTTCATGGAAACCTGGACCAACAACACATCCGGCCCGACATCGCCACTGCCATCCCCTACGGTTACAAGATCCAGAGAAATGACTGCCCCACCGCCCAGGAGGAGGACTTGCCATTGCACACAAGACCCCCTGCCGACTCTCCGCATCCAGCACAAGTGACCCCCACTCCAACACAGAACACCTGCATTTCCAGATCCAGACCAGCCTCAGGACCACGCTATGAGGCACCCTCCTCTACAGACCTCCAGGACCTCACACCCTGTCCGCAACTACCATTGCGAGGTCAACGCACCCCACGCCATCACCTCCATGGACTACATTCTACTCAGGGACCTGAACTTCCACCTGAACAACGTCAACAACGCCGACTCCATCACTCTCCTCAACAACCTTGCCAAGCTCGGACTGAAGCAGCAAGCAACACACCCACCCACAGAGCCAGACACACCCTTGACTCCATCTTCGCGGGAGGGACAAACATCCACTTCAGCCATACCACCCAGCCCCTCTGGACGGACTACCACTGCATCCACTTCAACTTCAACACCATCACCGCACCCAAACCTGCCCTGCGCCCGGCACGACGGACCTGGAGCGAGTTACAGAGGAACACCTCAACACCATCCTCCTCCAAACCCCCACAGCGCCATGATTGAAACCAACGCCGCAGCCATAGAATTTCACCACTGGATCTCCTGCTGCGCAGACGAGCTTGCACCCCTTCACCTCCCCACCAAAGAACACACTCTGAAGGCTGCCTGGTTCACCACATTACTACAAGAAGTCATACGCTCCTGCAGATGCATAGAGAAAACCTATGGCAAACCAGAACACCACAGAAGCGCGGTACAACCACAGGAGTGCCCTGAAGGTATACCACCAGCACATAAGAGATACCAAACGGACCTTCATAAGAGACAAAGCACAGACAAACGCAGCTAACGCCAAGGAAGTGTTCAACATCATACGGCAGTTCGCGAAACCCCCCAGCGAAGCCAGGGACGTCACACTTTCCAAAGAACTCTGCGACAATCTCAGCTCCTACTTCCATCTGAAGATCAAAGTCCTTTATGACATTTTCAGCTAACAGACCCCGGACACCACCCCTCCCCACTGCCGCTGATAGGTCAACCATCATGATCTGGGATCCCGTCACCATCAAACACATCACCGCAACCATTGCCCACCGCACATATTCCACAGGACCACCGCCGCCATCTCACTTGAACTAAGACAGACCGTCAACGCCTCCTTCAGATCTGGCATCGGCCCAGACAAGTGGAAGCGGGCAGAGGTTAAACCCCTCCTCAAGAAACCAACAGCTGATACAACGGACCTGAACTACCAGGTCCATCTCACTCCTCCCCTTCGCGGCCAAAGTCACTGAGAGACTCGTAAATGCACAACTGACCACCTTCATTGAAGAGACCTCCATCCTAGATGACTCCCAGTATGGATTCCGCAGCAATCAGAGCACTGAGACCACCCTCCTTGCCGCCACTGATGACACCTGCATGCTACTCAACCAGAGACAGACTGCAGCCCACATCCTTCTAGACCTCTCCGCAGCCTTCAACACCATCTCACATCGCATGCTCGCAGTCAGACTTCATGACGCAGGGATACAAGGAGCCACCCTCGACTAGATCCAATACTTTCTCTCCAGCAGAACTCAGAGGATCAGTCTCTTTCCCTACCTCTTTGACCCCACTATTATCAATTGCAGAGTACCCCAAGGATCATCGCTCAGCCCCACGCTCTTCAACATCTACATGGACCGCCTCACTGCCATCGTCTGACAGCATGGGCTCAACATTGTATCCTATGCCGATGACACCCAGCTCATCCTTTCACTCAGGAAGAATCCCGAAGACACCAGACTCTGCTTTCAGGAAGGAATGAAGAAAGTGGCAGCCTGGATAAAAGACAGCTGCCTTAAGCTCAACTCAGAGAAGACCGAGGTCCTCATCCTGGGACAACTCCTGGTGGCCCTCTGCCCTCGGAAATCCACCCACCCTACAGGCCATGCACAAAACCTCTGCATCATCCTCAACCTTTCCCTCTCCATGAACCGTCAAATCAACGCAGTCACGTCCACTAGCTTCAACTGCCTGATCATACTCCATAAGACCTTCAAATATCCCCCCGACTGCAGAGGGACCATCACCCACACACTCATAACCAGAAGATTAGACTACAGCAACACCCCATACGCCGGGATCAACAGAACCATTTTACACAAACTCCAAACCATCCAGAACGCCACAGCCAGACTCGTCCTTGTGACACCACATCACAAACACATGACCCAACACCTATGAGGCCTCCACTGGCTCCCCGTTGAGAAGAGGGTCACCTTCAAACTCCTCATCCACACGCCTACAAATACCACAACAACATTGGACCCAAATACCTCAACAAGAGAGAATCCTTCCACGTACCCAAGAGGAACCTCCGCTCCGCCGACCTCGCCCTAGCAGAGGTTCCCCACATCCGCAGAAACAGAACAGGCAGGAGAGCCTTCTCGTACATCGCAGCCAAGATCTGGAACGAGCTCCCTATAAACATCAGTTGCTCCCCGACCCAGCACACGTTCAAGAAGGACCTCAAGACCTGGCTTTTCGACTGATCTGGAGCTGGTCCCAACCCCCTAGCGCATTGAGACCCTCACGGGTGAGTAGCACACTGTATAAACACCCGATTGATTGAAAATTGGAACATTTCCTAAAATGTACACTTTTGCTCGAAAATCATGGCATTGTAAAAGCTTGTAGAGTTTCGAATTATATAAAATAAATCGTTTAGGACTGTTACTTAAGGAACAATTCCAAAGAGCTAATTTTCAGAACATGTTTTCCCCTTTTCAATATTTTTATTTTTAAAGATGAATTTAATGTTTTTAAAAATGTTTTTATGTGGCTCACTGATAATTTTATGGGCTGCTACCTAGTAAAAATTCATGATTTGCTAGCATTGTATCATTGTTTACTATTCAGAAGAGGACTGGGTGTTATGTTTCATAAAAGTAGCCTAATATAGGCCTGGGTAGCACCATACCCTTTCACCTTCATCACCTCCCCTACACTACAAAGTAACGACCCTTTTAGGGTTGAACCTTTGCCTAATTCTAGTCCTGGGTGCCGAAGGAGGGTTTCGCTGAACAATGGCATTCTATGACTTCATCTTTAGACTGATACAGTATGAATGAATATTCATATTGGTTCTTGGAAACCAGGATGGGGCTACACCACCTTCCTACACCACCTTTTCCCTCATATCTACGTACACGGTTCATCCCATACGTCATCCTCATACCCAACAATGGCTAATACAAGAAACAAGGGACAAAGGAACCTACAATACTTTCTCTATAAATACAGCACCTCTTGCTAGTGTTATCTAGAGAGAACTGAGACTTCCAGGCCGACACACTGTCCAGAGACGCTGAGGCTCCTGCATGCAGACACTCCAGCTGACAGCTGTCTAAAGCTCCCTTCCGGGGTGTCCAACTCGAGACCAGGACGGGGTCCTGTATTCTCCCACTCTTCAGGTAATGGGGTTAGACTAAACCAAGAGGGATTCTTGGCTTCTCACCTAGTCACATGCTTGGTACACTTAGGTATATCTAGATATGCATCGTAGGAGTATGCATGCTTTTCTTTATCATGCATTTTTTTATCCATGTATGTGTTCATGACTATTACAACATGATAGAACTGTACCATCCTTTTAAATTCACTGTACTGCTGATCATATATCTCTGCTACTGTCTAGTGGTTGTCGCAGCACATATATTTTACAGTAAAAGAACAACTGTGCAATAAATACTTATTGTAACTCGCCCAACAGTTTCTTCTGTGTAACTCTCTGAGAGAAACAAGGTGAGCACAAGTGACTGAGCGAAAGGTAGTACATTGTTTCCACGATCCTGGGAGATCACGGTTGTCATGTTCTGAGGTTGCTAGAAACTATTTTGCTCCCCGATAGAGGGAGATTATAGTGGCACTGTGAGCTAGCTAATGCAAACAGGCGAACATATTTGATGGGGGTGCTCAGAGGTAGTCTGCCACGAATCCTACAGTTTATGTGATCCAAAAATGCGCTGGTCCTGTATAGGTAATATTGGAACTACACTACAACATAGTACAGATGCTGTTATCATCATTCAGACTTGTAATGTTGGATGAGTATATCTACATGTGTAAATGTACTCTTACACTTTGTAATTAATTTACTACTTTTGACTAGTCAGCATTTAAGAGTGTAAATTTGCTACAAAGTGTTCACACGCCCTGAAACCAAGGGGTGGAGACAAACTTATGAGTGTAAAGTTAGTACTAGAAACCTTCCATATGTAGGAAGATATTTGCCTATGGTAAATTATATGGAAAATTAAAAAGTTTATTGAACTTTAAAAATCTTTTGTTGTTAAATATTAATTTAAATTAATTCATCTATTTATTTTGAATGCGGAACCAAGTGCTTACCAGAACTTTGAAAGATTAATTTTGTTTATTATATATGGCAAACCACAAAACAGTATGTATATTTCATTTTAACATTTGTTTTAATTCATTCACTCATTCAAATCACCAAAACCTCCTCCTGACGAAAGAGCAGAGTCCACACAGGGGAATCTTGGAAACAGTTTTTATTAAAACTGCAGCAAATGCATTTCAGCCCTTCCGGCCTTCTTCAGTGCCAAAGTGATAAGGAGGCTGCCACCCACCATGTTATGAGAGTCCTGCCATTTTTCCATTGGTGGAAATCCACTCCGCCCCCATCAGGTAATCGCTCACCCATTCACAGCTCACATGGTTCTAGTAAACTGCAAGTCCAAAGATGCACTTTTGCCAAGGTAGGTGGTGCATGGGGTCTGTACTGCCAAGTGGTCAGTGGCAAGCAGGATCGCGGTGTAAGTGACAGCCATTTTCCTTTGTAAGTTGAAATTAAAAGGCCTACTCGGGTCCCCAATACCGCTGCAGCCCCAAGCTCAGGATTAGTTCAGGTGGGGGCAGAAATGGCAGTCCATGCCGCCCAGCATAAAGTCAATGACTTCATATATATATATACCACTAAAAACCAAAGATTACAGATACGTTATAGTTAGGAATTAGTATTTAAAAAACCTTAGAAATTCACAAAAAAACAAAGTTTACAGAGACATTATAGTTAGGGTCAGATTAACTATAACTCGTGCCCCTGCAATGCACTGCTTATGACCTCACACATTACATCACTCAAGACATGGTCATTCACATCACTGATGACATCTCAAATGACATCACTGATGACATCATTAATTACATCATCCAATGACTGCGCCCCACCTCCCGAGGCTGATTTCAGCCGTGGGGACCCCATCTCCTGGGGCTAGGTCTTTGTTTAAATTGAATTTTTCAAGGCAAGGTGGGCCATGTGGCCCCCCCTTTCTGGGCAGATTTTGGCCCCAGCGACCCTATCCCCCAGGGCCTGGCCATTTTTTTTTAAATTTCTTACAAGGGAGGGGCGATATCAGCTCCTGGGACCACATGCCCCTGGTGCGCTGGCATTTCTTTTTTTATAACAAAAAGAGAGGGAGGCCAACCGGCCCCCCTCCTGGGCCATTTTGGGCCCGGGGACCCCATCCCTGGGGCATGCCCAGCCGGTTGGCGATCAAGGGAGGAGTCTGAAGGCCCCTCAGTCCAGGACAGCTCCTGCCTCCTGCGGGAGCCAGCATTGCTTTAACCCCCAGGGAGCTGCTAAGGCTGCTATTGCTGTACAAGGGGCGCCACCTGGCCCCCTCCAACAGTAATTAAGCCCTGGGGAGGTGGTGGTCCCCAGGGCTGTGTGGGGGGCTGGACCACACACACATTATTTTTAAATATAGCCCCAAGGAAGTGGTAGTCCCCCTTGCAGCGTGAGGGGGCTTGAGCCTCCGTCATGCATTATAATTAAGGATAGCCCGGGAGAAGTGGTAGTCCCTGGAGCTTCAGGTTTTAAGCCCAGGGAGGTGATGGTATTTCTAATTGCTCCTGGGACCTGGCCCACACGGGGCTCAAATTAAATGAAGCATGGGAGCCAGCACAGTCACTCTGTACCCCATGGTACTTCTGTGAGACCAAACAGGAGGTACTAAGTCTCACAGGAATCCCAGTGATCCTGATGGGAGGCCTCTCTCTGTTCTATGAAAGTGCAGCAGGAAACACAGCACAAAATGTTTTCTTGCATTTTTGCCCCAGGAAGAGAGGCACCCCAAAAGTGCAAGGGTGACAGGGTAGCCCTACCCTGCCCCCTTGTATCTTATTTTTTTTAACAAACTCAGGAGAAAGGGAACAAGTCCCCAAAGCCCCAAGTCCTTGAGTTCTGAAATAGCAGTTGCAATGTTTCTGGCAATGCTGCGTACAGCTACTCAGATTTACTGGTCCAAAAATATCAGTACAAATGTAATGTGCTATTGTCTTTATCAAGCAGTCAGCATGTCAACCTAGGTCGTGTAGACCTATTGTCTTTGTCAAAGAGTCACTACAATATTTTGATAATAACAATACTCCAAATTTATCCTTATACATACACAAATGACAATATATAATATTTATTGTCCCAAATATAGCTCAAATAATTTTTTTTATTCTTAACATTTCTAAATATGTGTTTGAGTGTTTCTTTTACGTTCTTCAAGCCAAAAAAGGCTGCCATAGTCACAATCACAAGTCCCCCCACTCCAGGTTAGAAGCTTAAAACTCCAGTTGGAGTGCTTTAAAAATACTGATAAGCACTCCTGGGGTCATGCATTTAATGACCCAGGAGACTTCTGCTTTTTTTATTTCCTGGGGGGGATTGCTGTTTTAATTGTAGCCCCCCACAACACATTTCTAAATTGTTGGTGATGCCCTGCCTCTCCTTGGGGCATCACAATCACTGTATTATGAAAAAGTGAAGCCTACGAAGAAACAGAGCAGAAAATCTTTTATGAGCGGCTTCAATAGTAAAGAGTAAGGCACTTTTTAAAATATATTTAATTATTTGCCCTGTCCACCCTTGGCACTTTCAGTCTATTTATTTTTAGGAGTCCTCTCCTAGGTGGCCCATCCGGATCCTTTCCTAGCACCCATTTTGGGTGCCGTCTGCAGCCTGCTCTATTGCTTTGGTTCTGCCCGGGGGTAAAGGCTTTGCTCCTGCCCAGGGTAGCAAGGCTTCGCTCTTTCCCCTTGGATTTCAAAGCTATGATCTCTGCTCAGGAGAGTACAAGCAGGGAATAAGAAAGATTTCTGTTCTCTGCACACACTCTCAATGGCAGGAAACAAGACCATGTCCCCAGAAATAGGGTTCCTGGGACAGTGGCTTACTTTGAGACCCAAGGGACTAAGTCCCTTGTGCCATCCAATTGCTTAGGTAGGGGGGGCCCATACACCCCCCAATTAACAAACTCATTGGGCCCCTGGGTATGGAGTCTGTGGGGCAATCACATGGCTAAGGGTGGGGCCCACATGCCCCTATCTCCACAATTATATTTGAAAACCAGCTCAGACCCCCAATTAGTGAGTCCACAGGTCCATTTGCTGCTTCTGGGAGGGAAGATGCTTGCCTCTCACCTAAACAATGTATTCTCTGATCCCACCGCAGGTAGATCAAAATTGAAAAGAGAGTAAGGATTTTTTAAAAAAAAATTGTTTTTAGGCCTAGGGGGCCCAGATATGCCCTCTTTTCCATGTTAGTGTACATACACAGCATGCAACGAGTTGTTCAAGTCAAAATGCACACCAGCCTTGTCTTAAAATGGTGTGCTCTTCTCTTACAAGTACCCTGTTTCCATACACAAGATAATGGATTGATACTAACCTGTTTTCATCACCCGTTTTTAAATGTATTTTTAGGCCTAGGGGGCTTTCCCTATACCATTTATATGTATGTTTTCTAATATCTTTTTTACATATTTTTTTTCAGGACACAAGGATGTGATGCAGCTAATCTAATCCAATATTTTGATCTCCCAGAGCTGGGAAACTACTGTACCTCTTTATTTACATACATTTTGAACCTTAACTTCTCAAAAACCACTGAGCAGATTTACACTGAACCACAAAAATCACACTTTTTGGGTAATTTAATTCAGCAGCTTTTCCTTTATCATTGTTTAATTAAATTACATGAAAAATGAGTTTTGGAACCCCCATTTTCCTCAGTCACTGCTTGACGAATCACCCTGAAACTTTCAAGTCAGCAGATGCGATGGATGTACAATCTTTTTGGGAATTTTGTGAAGATTCACCAAAAGGTGCCAAAGTTATTACCAAACAAAAAATTCAATTTCTTATGGAAACAAGGTTCCAACTATAACTACACTGTGGCAACTCAACGTACTCCTGGTCTGATCTGAAGTCTATTTGCAACTGTTTTTTTTCTTTGTTGTCTGTAGTTACTTCTGTAGTTACTTCAGAAGTAAAGTTTGTGATTGGTAATAGATTTGCTCTTTTGTGGGTGGGTGCCTGTTCCACCCTAAACCCTCCCTGAACCCCCCCTTAACCCCTCCTTACCACTTCTATTTCATCATACATATCCCCATTCTCCAGCTACTCCCTCTGTCCTTCCCACATATATTACTCAAATATATGCGTGTGTGTGGAGACTCCTCATTCGGGGCAGAGATCTCCAAAATATTGGGGATATGGAGAACTCTGAATATAATTTGGTGAAAAGCTTTTGTAGTGCATGAGTAGTACTATTGTAGTACAACTAAACTTACTACAAGATACCGTTTGTGAATAGGCTCTATTGTGTTTTTGTTTATGATAGGCATCATTAATCAGACATGCCCTCTTTTCCATGTTAGTGTACATACACAGCATGCAACGGGTGGCTCAAGTCAAAATGCACACCCACCAGCCTTGTCTTAAAATGGTTTGCTCTTCTCTTCCAAGTACCCTGTTTCCAAACACAAGATAATGGATTGATACTAACCTGTTTTCATCACCCGTTCCTGTCTTCTTGTACAAACACACTATTCGAATAAGTATTATTACAAAGAGAAGTGATACTAACCTATTTCCATCACCTGTTCCCGTCATGTTGCACAAACACACTATTTAAAAAAATAATATTACAAAGATAACTTTTCAACACTTTTTCCGGTTGTTGATTTTTTTCCAAGAACAGTGAACAGTATAGTTTTACTTTTTCATTTATAAACATGCATCTATCACTCCTAGTCTACTTATAGGTTGACATATATGCAGTTAAACAGATAATCACCTAATATATAGATTGGTTTATTTGTGCCTCTAAGCAGAGCAAATTGTTTTTGAGCAAAAGTCACTTATTTATTTATTTATTTAAAAGGTTTTATATAGCGCTGCTGGACCCAAGAGTATCCGAGCGCTTTACAGGGTAGGTGAACATATTAGGATACAATATACAATTGAAAATGTGCAGAAAATTGACATGAGATAAAATATTGCATTAATTGAGCTACGGGGGCAAAGAAACAGAGGGGGCAATGAATATTGAAAGAAAAGAGAGAGCGGGGGTGTCGGGAAGGGGAGTGAGAATATGAGAAGAGGGAGAGGAGTTGAGTAGAAGTTTGAACAGGTGGAGGGAAAGAGTGAGCAGGGTCAGAATCAGAGACGTTAGGAACCCCAATATTTGTTGAGGAGAAACACTTTGAGTCTTGTTTTGAAGGGAGGGTAAGATGGGTTGCAGCGAAGATCTTTGGGGAGAGAGTTCCAAATCGTAGGAGCATTACCTTAGAAAGCACGTGATTGGGTCTTTTTACATTTTAGTCTAGTGGGGCCAGGACAAGGGAGTTAGTGCTCCTTAGGGACCTGGAGCACCCTGCTTTTTGTAGTTTGTATAAAAGGTAAGAGTTTTGGTCAAGAGCTTTGTGCGTGATACAAGCTATCTTGTAGTTGGATCGTCCTTCAATTGGGTGCCAGTTCAAATTTTTGAGGCCGAGAGAGATGGGGTCAAATCTTTTACAATTAGAAATAAGTCTGGCAGCAAGGTTGAGAACAGATTTAATCGGTGAAAGATGGACTTTAGGGGTGCCAGCAAGTGTGGCGTTACCTGGAAAGTACAAGAGATTGAACAACAATTTTGAAATAGTCAGCTGGAATGAAAGGTTGCATGCTATACAAAGGTTTGCAGACTGCCACACTCCTTGTCTGCACTGCACAATAATCACAGTGTTATACAAAATGCATACATTGTGTATACTATGATAATTTCAAGCTATGGGATAAGATGTTTGCAATGCATGCATTTCCTCAGATGTGTTCTAATACAGTTTGCCTGTATGGTCCACTGATGTATTGTGGTTCTTGGTGACCAAAATAAGTGAAATGCAATTCCCTCTTCTTTGATATCATAATGATGATTGCTGCACCTTGTATTGCCTAAACCTATTAATTCATACTCTGTTCATTGCCTGGCACCATGCCTATCATTATTTCAGTTACCCAGGTTAAGTTTAATAACACTGGTGGGCGTTATCAATATAGTTTTGTTGCAAATGTGGCACTGGCCAATGGAAGACTCACTAAAGAAATGAAAATTATTTGGGTGTTTTAATCATATGCTGTTTCTTCATCTTCTACTCATCTTTGCTGGACAGTAGTGTGTTAAAGACAGATATTTATCTTCAGCAGTGATAGTTTGAGATCCTCACATTAGAACTGTATTGGTATGCCTTAAAGAAGTGAGGGAAAATGGCTGAAATGTCTATGACGTTGTTTCCCAAAATTTTGAAGCAATTGGAACCAGGTTGTCAGTTCTAAAAGTGTACCTTCTTTTTCTAATACAGGAATGCAATCTCATTCATTTAGTAGATTGACCCCTGTCACTACACTATGATGTCATTCATGGGCTTCATTTGGGAGTAGTAAGGGGTCACAGGTGTGACCTCCAGCTTGCTCCCTGCTAATCCTGGCATTTCCTTTGTGACGCCTGACCTTAGCGGAGGCAAATGTTTTTTCCCCTCTGAGGCTTGTGGTCGCAAATGAAGTGCCTGGGGTAGAAGGGAGCAAGCTAGATGTCACAGCTGCAACCCCTGACTACCCCAAATGATGTTCATGGAGTCATTTTTAGGTTTCAGCTACAAATAGCTGCAGCTGTCTGTTGGCAGGTCTCCTGTTTCCAACACATAACATATATTTAGAGTAGGCTTTAGGTCAGCCCATTTTAATGATTGGTTGGCATTGTTGTCTATATCAGCCATCTACTTTTGTTTCAATGGCTTTCTTCTCAATCCATGTGTTTGTTCCTGGCCATGATGATTTGGGTCTCAAAGTGTTCTGATTGGAGGATATCCTTCTAAGGGGGCATCAAACAATGTGACCAAGGCCATCAATAAACACTGGCAAATATTGAACACAGGCAATTTGAAATGGGAGAAACCCCTTTTCTCTTTTAAACGTGCCAGGAACATAAGGGACGCAGTTGTGAACACAAGACCTAAAATTATAGGAACACAATCATCAACAGTCCTCAACGCCTGGGGTCTCCCAAACGTCACTGGCCACTACAAATGTGGTAACTGCAGCGTGTACCACTTGACGGAGAATACTAAAACCCTATCTTTGGAACCAGGAAAAACCAGGAAAAACATGGACCATCAGGTCACACACCAATTGTAACAGCACAAACGTAGTTTACCTTATCGTTTGTCCTTGCAAACTTCGCTACATAGGCATGACCAGCAGGAAGGTGAAGCAGCGGATTTGTGAACATAGGAGCACGATCCAGTGCAAAAAGTCCATGACAAAACTGACTGAACACTACCTCACCTTAAACCACACGCCCAATGACATGACATGGACGGTCATAGAACAGCTGACTCCTGGTGACAGACTATCTCAACGACTCTATGAGAAAGAACAGCGTTAGAATAGAATTTCCACCCAGAGCACAGGGTTGAACGATAACATTCCCTGAAACACTGTGCTCTCCAGGTAGAGCCCATGGGCTGAGATCTCTCCTATCATAATCCAGTGACCACTCCAACCCCCTGATGACTAATCCGTTTCTAGATCCCCCCTTTTAATAGGTCTTAATAAGCTAGTGATTACGGTGGCATCCTATACTAACACCGTGGTTATGTGATCTGATCAGCCTTGGACCTTACTAATATATGCACCCTGTCCAGGTCCACTTTTACACTGACGAGCACTTATATTTTTAGAATAACGAGCAGCACACATGCGGTCGTTTAACCCCTTTTCCCATTTCTAACCTGGGCTCACAACGCCACTTGATGTAGCCCAGCCGTCTGAGGCTGCGCCTTCCTGGCGTCTGACTCAAGCCCATGTTGCCCTAGCAACTGGGCCTCACGTGACTCCGCTTCGCCCCCCGCCGGCAAAAACGGAAGTATACTTCAGCATCGCTGTAGAGCCCGTGATTCACTCCAACGGAGCTCCCTACCGACTTGCTACTAGGCTAATCTGCCAAACTTCCTCATGCCACAAGTAAGTCCTTAAACTACCCGACCCCACGAATCCAGGTTCGACGGAACCATTTATACCTTCACATTTCCTCACCGCTTTCCCTCCTAGATGGTGGCTGAACGGTAACGCAGTGTCGGGGAATCTCATGAAGCCCTGAATCAGCGTGCTTTGAGTAAGAATGAATCCCTTTATTTCCGCAAGTGTATGACTGTTTGTGCTGCCCTCGTTTGTATGCTAGTGTTACGAGTGCTTGTTTTTAAAAACACGATCTCAAATCACTTGCACTTAAGATCTTTTTCGGGCCGCATTATTCATTTCCTATTACGGCACGCTCCCAGTTCGGGGCATAGACACCTGTACTTTTCACAGTACATGGGATTTACCCATTTATGTCGCTTTGACACGCACTGAAATAGCGGCGATCCAATTCAATTGGCTCACGATACTACACTGGTTTGAATGTTGTGGAATACCATGATGGCAGTAAAAGTCTGTTCTCACGACAGTACGCATACCAGTGTCCGTCACTGCTGCGCCAGACTCGCCTATGGGCATTCAGCCTCACAGAGTGCACTATGCACATTTCCATGTATGTTTGTACACGAGTACATCACTCTCACCGCACCCTCTTTTTTCCTGCTTTATTTCCACAGGTTTTTTCCGATCGTCACGGAGAAGAACACTTTTTAAAGAAATCACCGATTTGTGGTTTCACTATCACAAGTAGGCAAGGGCAGGATACACCTAGGCGTGTGTAGACCTCCCAGCCTACCTCACACTGTTCCTGAAGGAAACCTCTATAGTCACCCGAAGGTTGAAACAGGTAGACCTATTTTTTTAAAGCTAATCACCACTATTCTACTTCTATATGACACCACAGCCTACCTAATTAGGCAAAGGTACCACATATAATTATTTTTATTGGTTGTCCAACCACTCCAGAATAAAGTATCTGAGTGGGTAGCGTTGTGACAACTTTTAACCACACTTTGATCTACCCTTATCACATATAATCAAAATAACCAGCTCCACTGTAATCAGGTGTCGCAACACACCTGGATGGCATTCGGCTATCCGGGTGGAACCCCGATGATGAAGCATGTCACCAACTAGGTTGGTGAGTGAGGGGTCTTCTAAGGACAAAGGATTGTCCCAGATTGGGTTGCAGGGCTTGCACCTCAATACCATACTAATGTATAGGTATTAAGTACCCTTAGTGGTTACTCCTCCATTTTTGTTTAAGTATTACATCTAAGGGGACCAGGAGTTCCCACTAGACCTTTAAGGTTAACCACCCTTTCTCTCCTACTTGTTTACAAGACTGTGTGGTGCCTACCACATGGTGCAGGGATTTATATAAACTCCCATTTCTCTCTAGTAGCATGTGCTGCAGAAGAAAAACGCCCACAGCACAAGCACCCTTAGAGAAACGAGAGTTTGCAACCGAACCATGTGCATTTGCATCATAATGCAGTGTTTGGAATTGCTGACCTACGGTCGGTCAGTTCCCACACTGAAACAGTGTTGTGCAAACTCAAGACCACCTAACATCATAATTAGGGCCTAAGTAACATTTATTTATAGTTTTAACTATTTCAAATTAGTTAATGTAAGTTAACATTATTGCAGTATCAGTAGTTGATCACATTGTGTGATGGACATGCTACTATTTTTTTTTTGCAGTTGTAATTTAGAAGTGCAGCTTGGAACATAATTTTTAAGTACATTTGACAGAACAATTGTACTACTAGAAAAGGAAGTTTGCAAATCATGCACACAGCTTGTATTTAACTATCTACAGGTCCTTTAATAATTATTAAACATAATATAAAAATATATATTCTTAGTTTAGGTGGGACTTTCTAATATACCCACCTGAAACATATTTTTTATTGAAAATAATACATGTAAAGTAGATACATGTTTAATTCAATATTAAGTACACAGTGCCACAGCATTTTATTACATGTGCACTACAATTAAAATAAATATATAAAATGATTACATGAAAATTTACCAGATCTCTACATTTTACTATTTATTTCAGGGGCAAGGATCTCCTTATGGTAAAGAAAAGGGAAAATATAAAATGTTTATTAAACATTAAAAATTAGTAAAAATATTCTCAAGTCAAAAATTAATTTAAATATTGTTATATATTGGTGTAGAACAGAATGGAAAATGCTACAGCACTTTCAATAGTGAACCAAATATCTTATTATTTTAAATTTAATAAATCAAATTAAACATATTTTTCAGACATTTAAATTGAAAAAATCCCAACCAAATGTAAAACAAATATAGATTTTTTTTAATGTATTAATATAAATTAACAGTGATGTATACGATTAAGTAAAAGTGATTTAATTATAAAGTAAAAAAAATTTCTAATTTAAATTTAGAAAGGTTAATAACACAATTTAAATTGAAAAATATGTTTTAGTTACCTTTATGAACATTGGGCCCGATTCACAGAATTACGTTAAAACAAAATCCTAAACTTACTACTTTTTGTATTCACAGAATGCACTTACTACTTTTGGTATTCACAGAATAGATTTACGACTACTAACTTTATGTCCGCACTCGAGCTGGAGATTCCAGTCCAGAGGCGGAGCTTCCGACCCGGAGGTGGAGCTTCCGGCTTGGAGGCGGAGCTTCCGAGCCAGAGGTAGGGATTTAGCCATGGCTGAAATTTCCACCCCTGGGCTGGAAGCTCCGCCTCCAAGCCAGAAGCTCTGCCTCCGGGCTCCGCTGCGGACATAAAATTAGTAGTCATAAATCCATTCTGTGAATACCAAAAGTAGTAAGTGCATTCTGTGAAAACCAAAAGTAGTAAGTGCATTCTGTGAATACCAAAAGTAGTAAGTTAATTCTGTGAATCCGGCCCATTCAATGCAATTTTACACACACTCACACACATATATATATATTCATAAGAAATTATTTTAATTTTTAATTCAACATTATTTCCTGTAGGGTTCTATTTTAACTCCCTGCCTCTATTATGTTCTATAGGAGGGTGTTAAAGTTTCAGAGGTTGCCACTAAGCTAACCTTTCTAATGCTAAGAAATCCTTAATATATGTTTTTAATTCTCTCACCCACCACAGTTTTCCCTGGAGGCATGCTTCATCATTGAGTCCACATCCAAAGCACCTAATGTGAATGGCTGGGATCAACCTCCATACTAATTGATGGAGCATTTCTGTGGATAGATGTCCTATTGGTGATCTGTGGTATTGTTAAAATTACCTCAGGTACCATTTGGTAATTCTTTTAATATTGGGCTGATACCAGGGTAAGGTTAAAAACAAAAATAATGCGAGATGGGGCGGTTATGGGGCATCCCAAGCAAGCAAACGGTTGTGGTCAACATGTTTCAGCCATATCAGCCCTTATCAGGTCTCATGGTTTTCGTCAGGACCATAAAGATTTTGTACAGGTCCTGTGATTCACTATCCTACACTGGGATATAAAACCCACTATAGTTGATGAACACCCATCTAAAAGCGTGAGAATACACACACACATTTGTGCCACTCCCTAACTTATGCACTCCTCGATTCTCACATGTTTGGTGTGTGCCTGCAAACAAATAAGAGAAGTGTGTACAAAATCATTCAGGAAGGAAGATACGTTCAATACACAGCGATTCAAAAACACAGAGCACCCGCACCCATCGGGACATTTTCAACCATTACTGTGTGATAGTGCTAGAAACACTAGACAGACATTGTAGGATATGGAAGTGGAACTATAGACCCATTTCTGAGGGTGGGATCATTCCATGTGCTAATCACTCTCTATACCTGGATTTGTTATAAATCTAGAGAGACACCAAATAGCACTACTATAAGTTACCAATGTCATACGAAATCCAGGCAAGTGACCTTTTAGCCCCCCTAAATACCTTTTTACTGGGCTTTTACTTGCCCCATAGGGTGAGATCGGAGGAGGAACAACCCTGTACTCAACCTCTGCCCATAAGTAAAGTAAGTCCAGACATCAATGTCATCCACAAAGAAAGGTTACTTCATCAGTGGTTATGGTCCTATCATTGAGCCTAGACATACCGTGCTTCAAAGATAACGTACTCTCAGGGAGTCACCTTGTTGCATGGTGGCCAATGGTCGCACTCCTTGAGGGGTCCCACCCATGAAAGCATGCTGACATTGCGTGTAGCGTGCGTGTATTCATTTGTGGTGATCCCCATCTTTTTCCCTCACTCTGCACTTCTGATGAGTTTTCTATAGTTGATCCTCATCACCAAGAAGAGCTATGTTTACTCATGAAAAAGATACATGTTTTCAAATAGCGATTTGATAGACTGTAACTTCAAGCCACCTCTATTGGGAATAAACGCTGCACTTAATGGTGTTCATTCATGCCCAAATCAATATTTGTTAGTCCATCTAGAGATCTGAAGTCCAGGTAAGAACTCCTGATTCCACATACATCACCATTTCTCACATCCAAGATCGTAACAAAGTCTCATCTCACTAGCTGGCAATGAGCACTCAACTGCTGTGGAGGACATATAAGGGGAAATGCAACTCTGTCTACGTCAAGCACTTCTGCATCACTGATACACCTAAGTGCAGATACATTTCTTCAGTGACAAAACAGAAATACCACTCTGACCATTTGGAATGACACAAAATGCTTCCCACACTAGCTTGACTAGCACCATAAACTCAACAAGCTTTGTATCCTGTTAAACAGCTGCCTTGTACAGTGCTTTTGAGACAGTGTAGTCACATTAAAAAAGGAGCAAATTCTCCTATACAATGCACTAATCCTCATTTTTAGACCATTTCCAAATGCAGTTGTACCACAACAAATGATCTGATAAACAATTGTGTTCAGCTCAAATTAATATTCTGTTATTAATCAGTCACCAGAGATCAATATTAAAGTCAGAAGAATTCAGGTATAAACAGTCTTTTACACATAACACTAAGGGTCCGATTATGATTGTCGGGTGTATTCCCACCGACAACGCCCGTCTGACATCGGAGGCTGCAGCCTGACTGCCGCATAATTACGTTGGTGGTCAGAGTACAGTGGGTGGAGGGACCGTCTGTTGCCTCCCACAGGCTCAAAGAGCCAGTTGGCATGTCGGTCGGAATGTGGGGGCATATTACCAAGCAATAGCGATAATTATCGCTATTGCTTGGTTAGAGACAAAAATTTACCGCTGAGCTGCGGCGATTTTTACCGCAAATAAACCTTGGTATTATTGGAAGAACGAAGGTTTTTTCTCAGTAGGAGGGTGCACTGCCTGTTTATACGCATATGGTTATAGGGAAACAAGAGTTAGCTGGTGCTGTACGGCGAGTGGTCAAACCCAAACCACTCCTGTGAGCATAAATACTACTCCTTAATACTTAAATGGTTTGCCGCAGCACTCAATAAGTGAAGACGTTATGTACAATGACAAGATACAAGCATATTCCAGATAACCAATTTGACAGAAGTTGACAATTTCACAAGATGAGTAAATCTTGAGTCTTTTTAATGATGATTACAGCCAGCCGACACGTGTTTCATCGCCTTAGCGACTCATCAGGGCTAGATGGCCGTGTCAATATCCAAAGGTCGCTTAGCTGGTGATAATTCCAACCCAGCCGGGCCTTCTCTAGTGGCACTAATGTCAGTGCGTCCAAACGTCGTGTGAGTCCTGGTATACTTGTTAATACAGCTTGTGCGCTAGAGGTACGGGCTCGGGAATCACGTGGTGTCTTTCACCAGAATAAGTATAGAGGCCGTGTGCGGCGTCAATCCAGCTCGTGTTGCTTCTCCCGGGCCCGGTTCCGTGTTTGGAAACACGGAACCGGGCCCGGGAGAAGCAACTATACTTATTCGAATTGGAACCGCACCAAGGTTTCCTACCAATCTTGTAATATGGTATACTTCTGAACCTTGGAAGTATCGCTATTCTGGTGAAAGACACCACGTGATTCCCGAGCCCGTACCTCTAGCGCACAAGCTGTATTAACAAGTATACCAGGACTCACACGACGTTTGGACGCACTGACATTAGTGCCACTAGAGAAGGCCCGGCTGGGTTGGAATTATCACCAGCTAAGCGACCTTTGGATATTGACACGGCCATCTAGCCCTGATGAGTCGCTAAGGCGATGAAACACGTGTCGGCTGGCTGTAATCATCATTAAAAAGACTCAAGATTTACTCATCTTGTGAAATTGTCAACTTCTGTCAAATTGGTTATCTGGAATATGCTTGTATCTTGTCATTGTACATAACGTCTTCACTTATTGAGTGCTGCGGCAAACCATTTAAACCTTGGTATTACCAAGGTTTATCGCAAATGCGATAAAAATCGCTGCAATGCATGAATATCGCTGAAAAGTCAGCGATATTCATGCATTACTGAGCTAATGCTCTTAGCCATGTTATCCACCTCCCATTGGATAACATGGCTAAGAACTGCTCAGGGCAGGTGTTAGCTTTTGGAGATATTCGCGCTTAGCGCAAATATCTCCAAAAGTTGGTAATAGGAGATAGCGTTGTTAGCGACTGTTTTCAGTCGCTAACATCGTGATTCCTACAATGGGAGTGGTGCCTGTTGGGATTATAATGTCGCTTTTCCATCTGACTTAACATGTCGGTGAAACCGACAAGTAAAGGCATGCAGAATGAGATTTTGGGGGCCGCTACAGGGTCCCCGTCGCCAGTTGCCCTCTTGCTACGTGGCCAGGGTGGCCCATAAGGTGCCCCTCAAACATACATGCGCCATGTACCAGGCACCACATGGTGCCTGGAACCCGGGGCATGGATGTTTCAAAACCTGCCTTTTTCAACTGCGGCTTGTGCTGAACCCCTTTCCTGTCCCACAGCACAAGCCCCAATTGTAAAAAGCTTGTTTCTGCGTAATAAGGTGTTTGGAGCTGGTGACTATATGTCGGGAGGTCTCCATCCCGATACGATGGTGGTCAGACGCTCATCCTACCGCCACCGTAAAGAGTGTATAAATGTAAAAATTAAAAGGTATTAGAGTAGATTAAAAAACATGGCAATTGAAAAAATGTTAAACTCAACAGTTTTTTTACAATCATGAAATGTACAATTTGAAATCAAGTACAAACCTGATCTAGCATAATCTGTTTTCAATAGTTCAACTGGAATTTTCCATGTAGAAGTAGACCTATTTTTGTCAACGTGTTAAAAGGTGAATAACAACTGAGCTAGTGTTTAAGAATGCCGCACCATGTAATGTCGCACCTGTGCAGTGAAAAAATAGAGCAACCCTTTTGCATGTTTCGATCACAAAACACATTTTTATGCTTGGAAACAAACATTGCCATAGATATGCCTAAACATTTCATGAAGACATTCACACCTCAAAAACACGAAAAATCACAAAACCAACAGATGTTAGCAAATTCTAAGTTGCAAGGCAGAAATAAACAAAGAAATATTTGCTGCGAGATTCCCTTAAATAGAGCCATCTTTTGCAGGCAGACCGTATTCCAGGTGCAAAGATTAACAAACAACCAGAAATAGAAGGGACTGCCATCTTCTCTAGTAATTAGTATGATGTTTGTTGTGTGTTCAATTGATAATATTTCATAATAATTTCAGTCTTTTTACCTGAGTTATAACATATTTTACTGAGGTCACACTTACTCGTTATTATAGAACGCTAAAAATATTAAGAGGCAAATGCAAATGCAAATGAAATATAAATTGCGTGCACTTTTATGGAATACAAAAAACATTAATTTAAATATATATGGAAAGCTTGGTGGTCCATCAGCCAAATGGGCTGTGTGTGGGTTGCTAAATGTATGGACCGATCTTAATGCAATGCAAAGCCTCACGAAAAACTGCTGCGCTGCATTGAGCAAAGTCATATGATTAGTGTTGTACCTTATGATGGTGTAGCAATGCTGAAATTGGTGCCCACAAACGCAATGATGAGCTGCATGATTACAGCATCATGCAGATGCTGTCAAGTTTCACATAAAGAACATCATAGCTTTTTTTTAATTTTTTTAATTTCAAAATATTTTATTGAAAATAAATTTTACATATACAAAAACATCATAGCTTCTTTAAAAGATAGGTGAATGTATTGTTATTCTCTAACAATACCTCTATCTGGGACATATTACATGGTGGGCCCAAGTCATAACATAGTTTGTGTCTGATGTTTGCACGTTGGTATTACAGAAGGGGTTTCTGAGCCCTGCGAGGAGCATTTCCTAATAATGATTTCATAGGGATATTCTCAGGGAGCCATCTCTCATTTGTTTGGGGGTATCGCCACATGCAAAGCAGGACATGACTTTGCTCAGGGCACAGAAGGAACGAAACAGTTAAAATACGTATTGGCTGTACAATACATAGGAAATCGTGCACAGTTAAGGGCAAGTTTATCAATGTTGACATAAAGCTTCGTTGCCAGCATATTGTCAGAACAACTAGGGCTGCGTTGAGGAATTTCCCTGTGCCATTGATACATCGGGGCAGATTTATGAAGGCCTTGCGCCGCCGGTGCGTCATTTTTAACATGGGAAAAAGTGACCCACCGGCGGCGCAAGGCCTTCATAAATAAGGCCCATCGTATTTATGATATGGTGCACAATGTCACAGTTTCCTGAGATGCATCATGAATTGTGATGCAAAGTAGTTCAGAATGGCGGAAAGTGCCATAACGCAACTACTATCTATGTGATGCAAAGTTGGTTTGTGTGTCGTAAAACACCATTCCGTGCTGCAAATCAGCATTGCATCATGCAGGAGTGCATTGCATGGCGAGAGTGCTTAAAAAAGCAGAGTAACGCAAGGTAGACAACCAATAACCACCAATACAAAGAAGCATGGAAGGAGCCTCAGGAAGCCAGGAAGGCAACAATACTAACACATAGGGCCCGATTCACAGAACTAAATTAAGACAAAATCATAAATTTAATACCATTTTGGTATTCACAGAAGGCACTTACTCATTTTGGTATTCACAGAAGGCCATACTCATGTTGGTATTCACAGAAGGCACTTACTCATTTTGGTATTCACAGAAGGCCATACTCATTTTGGTATTCACAGAAGTTAGGAGTCCTAACTTTAGGACTTCTAAATGCCTTCTGTGAATACCGAAGTCCTAAAGTTAGTAGTCCTAACTTTACTACTCCTAAACTGAGAAAAATCCTAACTTTAAGACTTTCGGTATTCACAAAAGGCATGTAGGAGTCCTAAAGTTAGGACTCCTAACTCCTGTGAATATCGAAATGAGTAAGTGCGGGGAGCACAAGATTCGCTTATTGCTCCAGTTCTCTGGCGGAGATAAAGCCACTCAGCCTATCAGCGGTGATCACACCCGTCGCATTTACCACTGCAGAAATTGCTCACACCCTCAAGCGGGGATTAAGGCGAATGAACGGACCACAACTTTGCAACTAACGTTACCGTCTATGACCAAGTTCAATAAACAGGTACATAACAACGTGTAAGCTCAATGATAAATAACGCTCTAAAATGATCTTACCTTTTGTGATACTTACCTAATGCTGCTAACCTCACAGTTTACTTTTTTGCTATGACTACAATGACAAGGTAGTCAAAGGCACAGTTGATCACACTTTCATTATAAATCACATATGGGAAAGGGAGCGGATTACAAGTGATGTGCCTTATGGATGTGCAACCCTTTGCACACATTCTATTTCAGCCCCGGACAACGTCGGGACGGGCTTCTGGTCTCATATAAAGATTAGTAGAGAGTGTTATATTAATAAATACATATTTTTATATAATTACTGTGTGGCTCGACTTTCCTTTAGTCATTCAGGAGGTGATATTCTGCTAAAACAATCTGCTTTACCTTCCTTCAAGATTAAGCCTGAAGGCTGTTCTCCACAGCTACCACTAAGATAGATTTCTAAAGGTTATCTTTGCCCTCATACATCATAAGGGCCGTGTGGACTGGTACAGGGTGCCCACTTTAGTTAGTGGAGAGCATATACCAGGCCACCTTCTCGCAACCTCGTCCTTTCGATAACTGTCCTTTCCTTGGGCAGTATACATTTTTGCAGCCCAGAGCCAGTGCGGGCCCCCTGGCACCATGAAAATAGTGTGCTTGAGTTGGAGCTAGGCAGCCAAAAGTGTAAAGTAATGTGGCTTTCTAGAGGTTGGACTCACCTGAGAAGGTATCAAGGTGATGAGTAGGTGCATGCTCTGTAAGTCAAATCAGTTAAAGAGCCAGGTGCACAGTGCTTGCAAAAATCTATAAGTGATGCATCTGTTGGGGGAAGTTGTTCCAGGTGTAGCCTGCCAAATAAGAACAGGCCCTTCTTCCTGTCTTGCTTCAATGGATACAGGTGTGGGTGAGCTCAAGTGATGCAGATAGGAGGATCATTACTGTGTGGTGGAAGTGTAGATGGTGGGTGAGCTAGTTGGGACCCTGGTAGTGTAGTGCCTTGTAGATGTGGGTGAGTATCTTCAACTGGCAGTACGTCTGAATGGGAAGCCAGTATATTTTTCTGATGTGAGGTGTGATGTAAGTGCCGCAGGGTAGGTTGAGTAAATAGTTTGACTGTGTTGTGTTGGGTGCAGTCTCCATCTGATATGGGCCTGGGTGAGGATCTTAAAGGTGTCAGGATGGAGCCATATGAAGAACTTTCTGAGCATGCAAAATATGTGAAGGATGGTCCCTGGGATCTTGCATTACGGAGTCTAGAAATGACTGTGTGTGTGCTTGGAAACTACAGGATTCCCCTGAAAAATGTAAAATATGGAACATACATGCCCTTTTTCTTTTATGCAGTGCAGCAAGGTTGGTTACTGGGTAGTTGTGTGTGAATGTTTGTGAAATATGACCCCTAGTGTGCACTAATACAGAAATGGTGTGCAATACAGTACAGCAAGGCGGCTTGGTGTGTTTTGCTGCATGAAAAGTAGAGTGCAGGAATGTCTCCTCATTAACAATATATGGTGCATTACATCTCTTGGCAAGTGTTGGAGCACAAACTGATGCTTAGAGCAAATGCAGACCTTCTTGCTACATGATTTGATTTGATTGATTTGATTTATAGATTTGTAAAGCGCATGTATGCCCAAGGGCATCTTGGCGCTGGAATTGGTAGGAACGCTGAAGCTTGGCAGACCGTGGTGATTCTAATACAATATATGAACAATTCAGTTGGCGAATAACCATGTTTTCAGCAGGCTTCTAAATGACATGAGCGACCTGCTGTTCTTTATCGGGATCAGTGAGCGGTTCCAGGTCTTCGCTGTCCCTAATAGGAAGCTTCGCCCCCCCCAGAGAACCTGCTTGTTCCTGGGTATTAACAGTAGTTGTGAGTGAGCTGACCTTAAATTTCTGGCTGGCATATACCTTTTGAGATGTATCCTCAAGTACAGTGGTCCTTTACCCTGTAGGGCCTTTTTAAGCTAGGCATTGTGATGAAAATGTGATTCTTTTTTGCACTGGAAGCAAGCGGATGTCTCTCAATCCATGGACGACTGGTTCATATTTGGGGATGTCCAGTATTAATCTAGCTGCTGCATTCTGCATTCACTGCAGTTCAAATACAAACTGTGACTGTAACCCCACATAAAAGGTGTTGCCATAGTCCAGTCTGGAAATGGCCAAGGTTGTGACCAGCATTTTTAATGCATCCTGGGGAATAAAACCATGGTGCAATGGTCCATGCTGTGGTGCTGGGCTGTAACTTTTTTGCATCAGTGCAAACAGAGAGCAGTAATGCACCATATCACAATAAATGTGGCTCATTCCTCCCTTCTCTTTTTCAAGCAGGGCAGCAACAGCTGTGTTGCATTGTGTGACAATAACTGAAAAAGGCCCCTTAGTGAATATTGAGGTTGTCCGATTAATGTACATGTATTGCCATTTGAATATTAACAATAGAACAACATAGACATCTACAAAGGTAGAAGCATATGTACCACATATCCCTGTGTACTTGAAAGGGAAGTAAAATAGTATTTGAATGTAAACAGAAAACACTTATGTCATATCTAATTATGGAATCTTTGTACCATATCCCAATTTCATTCCATAAAGACAAATATCATCTCCTGGAGATCAGCCAGTCTATCATGAACAACCTGCGATTACATGAATCTACCCCTGTGGATGAAGACACTTTCCAACAGTTCCTGGACAATTTTTAAGCTTTTCCTCTGGTTTTGACAAGGGAAGATATTGTTGCATCTCTAGATGACAAGACACCAAATTGTACCTGGCGGTCACAAGAATTTGTTATTCACCAGGAATCACAGCGCAAATACGATGCAACCAACACCAGTGGGAACACACCATGGAAACTAATATGTGTTATTTGGCCCAGTAAAGGCTCAAGGACGAGTGGAAAAAATTCCCATCAGAAGCCACGCTGTATTGCCCTCATTTACATCATTTGGGTTCTCCTCGCCCAGGAGACAAAACAATGCGGCCGGTCAAATATTACCGTAACCGAAAGAAATGTGGGAGGGGAGTATTGGTGTTGAGGTGGCGACGGAAAAAAGCAGTGTGAGGTGATAAAGTGATGATAGTGAGTGATTATAAAATTAGGTAAACCGGGTAGAAAGAAATAGTTTATTAGTGTCTCCCAGTTCCTAATGTTAAAATAAGTGCAAAAGCGGATTCGAAATAATATCCGCAGTCAGTAGTGTTCAACATGTTTCTGCATTTGAAGAAAAGAGTTTCCATGCATTCGTCAGGACCAGTTCTATAAAAAACTACTGGGCCCCCCCCGAACAGCTCAGACGCCTGTCCGGAGACACCGACGGAGAGAGCGGTGCTCCTCATACCTGAGCAGTAGCCAGGTGGGGTGAAGCTCCTCAACCATCGTTTATGGTACATGGTTGAGCACACAACCTGGATTCTTTCAGGTGATATCTGTTTTATTTATTATTCTTTCACAAAAGCAGTAGTTTTTTATAGGAACTGGGAGACACTAATAAACTATTTCTTTCTACCCGGTTTACCTAATTTTATAATCACTCACTATCATCACTTTATCACCTCACACTGCTTTTTTCAGTCGCCACCTCAACACCAATACTCCCCTCCCACATTTCTTTCGGTTACGGTAATATTTGACCGGACGCATTGTTTTGTCTCCTGGGCGAGGAGAACCCAAATGATGTAAATGAGGGCAGTACAGCGTGGCTTCTGATGGGAATTTTTTCCACTCGTCCTTGAGCCTTTACTGGGCCAAATAACACATATTAGTTTGCATGGTGTGTTCCCACTGGTGTTGGTTGCATCGTATTTGCGCTGTGATTCCTGGTGAATAACAAATTCTTGTGACCGCCAGGTACAATTTGGTGTCTTGACTTTGTGTTTGGGGCGTGTACCTGGGTAGTCGTTAAACTTGCCCTCAGACCCTCTTCTCTATCGTTTTTGTGTATGCATCTCTAGATGAGCCAACCCAGAGTGGACATGGAACATCAACCCATCACATAACAGCTGCTGACTCTGAGTACCCCCAAGTTAAATTTCAACAGAGAGAGGAGTCCAGCAGTAAATAGCTATCACACTTATGTGATATAGCACTAAGTGGTTATATCATGTAAAGAGTCCAGAGATTTCCACAGAGGTGTACAGGGCTCAATGTAAACCCAAAGTGCTCTTCTTGTGGTAGTGTGGTCGAGCAGCCTTATGCATAACACAGAGGAGTGTAAGAACATTTGTTATGCACCCAATGACCAATAAATGACACAACTCAAAAAGAAGATCCACACCAACTTTACAAATATAAGTTTCTTTCAAGATGTCTTTTAAGATTAAGATGTGAGTTAAAAGTTAAGTATGTGTTTAAATAAAAATATTTTTCACTTTGAAAAGAGGATACTGTGCTATTTTTCAGTTCAGCATCTATGGGAGGAAAATAAGCCTGAAGTTTTGAAGGTAAGTAAAAACTTACAGATCCAGACTTCTAAATTTTAGGTCAACATCAGGCAAGGATCAAATTAATACCAAGAGTGCACCGCCAACGACACTGGGGTGTCTGGGTGCTGAGGTCAAATTCAGGGTCGGATGCCCAATGTTAACCAAAGGAGACTGGGGTTGATCGAAGTTGTGCTGCTCATAGGTAAGTATAGGGGTGTCAGAGTTAAATCTATGGAAGTTAAGGTAAGTGCAGGAGGGACCATAAGGCAGCACCAAACTTACACCCTCAGCGGCACGGGCAAGCCGGGTGAAGAGTCCCAATACAGTGTCAGTCTTCCAATGCACTCAATGCGGGATGTCTGTTTTTAAAAGAGGTTGGAGGCTCACGCCAGGAGGCGTAACGTGGAAAACCCACAGCTGCCCAGGCAAGATCTGAAGCTAGGGGATGTAGGAACACCATTGGTCAAGCTCCCCAAGACCTAGGGCCTTTGTGAGCAGGGATGTTGGATGAAGTCAGGATCAACTTTCTGGCCAGGGGGAGTCTTCAGATTGAGGTTGCAGTCATTAGGTGGAGCCCTGCAGGGGTGAGTCCATGGTGGACTCTGGCTCAGAATCTCTGGGGAACGTTTGACGACCAGTAGGCCACTAGGACTTGGGCCATGTGCGTAGGGTTCAGTGATGTGTCCAGAGGTGGTTTTGCGGCTCCTCAGGACAGTGCATTTTGGTTTTAAAGCTGGTTTCTTCTTGGACAGGTCCGCTGTTCATAAGAGTTTCATTTTGTTTGTCATATCTTTTTTATTGAAAGAATTACAACAGCATTTGAACACCATAGTCAGCAGTGTTAAGTTAATGCACATATACGTGGTACATACTAGTTCTTGGTTTCGGACACCCTTATTGACCATCTGGGCATATCACAGATTTGCATCACCCTCTCCTCCACCACCCATTCCCCTGCCCCTGGCTAGATCGCAGGTCTCCCAGTACAGAGGCACCTTGATATTTGTTCCAGCTATCCCAGATCTTCGCCCATTTCTGTGGACTCCTTCAATCCTCATAAATTACTTTTTCCACCCTTATACACCAGTCCATATCTTGTTTTCAATCTTTGAATCTTTGGTGGTGACTCGGCTCCCACATTCGCACAATATTTCTCTAAGCCACGATAAGTCCCAGTGTGACCTACATTTGCTCCATCCAACCCAGATCTGAGGATTCCCATACGTTCAGTAGACATCTTATCTCTGAGAGGGGAACATCCGCCACCACTACGTTATTTATGCAGGGCAAAATTGTGTTCCAATATTTCTGTATCTATGGGCAGTCCCAAATTATATGATAGAAAGTACCCTCTTTTCCACATCTCCACAGGCAGGATCAGATCTCCCCATCTTTACTAGTGTGTTGCATGACATATAAGCTCTGTGTAGGACCTTGAGCTGTACTAGTCAGAATTGTACCCTGATTGCTACTTTTCTGGGTGAGGATAGAGCTTTACACCAGTATTCTTTGTCTATGTCCCCTATATCCGCCTCCCAACTCTGACAAAGCCAGATCAACGTGTCGGGCGTATTGTTTATCAGCTTCATATATGTTAGTGAGATGGCTTTGCTGGTCATATAGTTGTTGAGGAGCCTAACTTCCAAAGGGGATGTCTCAGGGAGGACCTCACCTCTGGAGATTGCAGTCATTATGGCATGTGGAACCTATATTCATCTAACAGTTTGCAATCTGGCTAGGCCGTACTGGAGCTATCACTCTTCCTCCCTTCCAGAGATCTCCCACCTTGGAGATGCCAATCATGTCCCATTTACCAAATCCAGGATTGAGCCTCAGAGTGCCCAGATAACTGGCATCCCACAGGGGAGTGGATTGTGTGATTGTCCCTTCCCAACCTAGTGCTTGGAGGGTGCTATGCCATACCTGGACAGTTAGCGATGTAGGTCCCATTAGAGTGCTATATTTGGAAGGAGTATAAAGTGCCCATTGAAGCCGTATGGTTGCAACCAATGACGGTCCGTGGCGTACCCTAGATCCCCTAGGGGACAGTGCATCCATTGGTTGATAGTGGCCAGCTGCATTCCTTATTAGTATTTATGAATGTCTGGCAGTGCTATACCCCCATCATACCAGTCACGGGTCAGTTTTGTGAGCTCTACGCGAGGAGCCTTCTTGTCCCACAGCAGCATTCTCAATTCAGATTCAATTGCCCAAGAATATTCATCAGTGATTGGGAATAGTGTGTTTTGTAACACGTATAAAAATCTGGGAAATGCCATCATTTTAAATAAATCCACTGTGCCCAGTAAGGATAAGGGCAGGGTCCTCTAATGCCAGACATCCTTCCTATTGCGTGTTAGAGGGCCCTGGAGAATGTGGTTGTAAAAGGCCTCCGGGTCAGTGGTGCCATAGATCCCCAGATATCTGAAGCCCTCTCTGGTTACCTTTACTTCATTACCTTCAAGTTGCTGGGGAGTATCTCCCTTAAGGATATACGCAATTGATTTAGACCAATTAATGGTATACCCTGAGTGTTTTTCTCAAAGGATGTGAATATATCCCATATCTGACTCAAGGAGGCGCGAGGAGGAGCTATGTATAGCAGGATGTCATCTGCATTCAGCAATATTCTATCTTCCCATTCCTCTGTCCATCACAGGCCCTGAACCCAGGGATCTGCTCGACCCGAATTGCCAGTGGTTCTAGGACCAGGGTGAACAACAGAGGAGAGAGGGGGCATCCCTGCTGAGCCCCACGTTGAAGTGGGAATGCTCTAAAGGTTTTTGCGTTAACTACTACCCTGGCCAATGGTTCGTTGTATAGAAGGCGTATTCAAGACAAGAATTTGGGGTCGAATCCTATGCGTTCCAGCACTGTGAAAAGATATGGCCATTCCACTTTATTGAACACCATACAGGCATCGAGTAACAGGATAACAGCTTCTTCTTGCATAGTTTGAACTCCACCCAGTACCACCTAAAGGCATCGCAAATTCAGGGCTGTACTTCTGCCTGCCATGAAGCCGGGTTGATCTGGGTGGAACAATTTATTAATAATTTAGTCTCAGGGCTAGAAGCTTTGCCAGTATTTTGACTTCGGCATTAAGGAGGGCATTGGGTTGATATGAGGCGCAGTTCTCTGGCG
Organism: Lissotriton vulgaris; assembly: GCF_964263255.1. NCBI lineage: Eukaryota > Metazoa > Chordata > Amphibia > Caudata > Salamandridae > Lissotriton > Lissotriton vulgaris. The sequence goes on from NC_141696.1 coordinate 939,816,809, forward strand.
GTCTGCCCTATTTGTAAATTACTGCAATCAATACCAGTCTTTCATCTTTGGGAAGTACTCCCACGACTCGGCTCTCCATGCACATCTTCAGTAAGTTGGGTGTGATCAGCGACATAGTGGTTTTATATAACACTATTCAGATTACTGCCGGCCCCAGTGCTTTACCTGATGCAATCTTTTGGATTGCCTGGGCTATTTCTTCTGTGGTTAGGTCAGTTTTCATAAGATCTCTATCCTCTCCAGTAATGGTGGGGAGCTGTAGGTCTCCGAGAAGATCCTGGGCTATGCCCACAATTGCAGTACCCATTAGGGCATATAATGTTTCGTAATAGTCAGCTAAAGCATTTGCTATATCTTTTGGGTCTGTGAGGTATTAGCCCTCCTCTTGTGAGATTTCAGTGACCCATCTGTTCACCTTTTCTCTCTTTTCAAGCAATACTATCAGTTTCCTTGCCTTGTCTCCTAACTCGAATAGACAGTTTTGGGCTGCATGGTGGCTAAGTCTTGGTGCGTCTGTGGTCCGATCATTATATGCCTGTTTTTTAAGGGCCAGGTTGTGTTTTGCGTCAGTTGTAAGATCTGTGTTTAGTTGGGCCTCTAATGTCAAGGTGTCTTGCTCAATTTGGCCAACCTCTAGCCTGATTTGTTTAATGATGCTACACCCTTAATTACAGTTTTATAGGCTTCCTAGAGTGTTTGGGCAGAGTTTAAAGAGTTTTCATTTTCTTGAAAGAAGTTTTTCATGGCTTCCAACAGGCCCTCTCTAATGTTTGGGACCTTTTTTTTTTTTTTTTTACACCTTCATGTACTAAGGGTTGAGTGTGATTTCCTTACAGGGTCCCTGTTTGTCAACACTGTATATGGCCCACATGGGGTAATGGTCAGATTTTCTTTGTGCAGGGAACTGCAGATCACTGAACCTCAGTAGTCTGTGAGCCAGAGCAAGTAGAAGATCATTCGAGGGGCTACTGTCTGCTCCTGAGCGAAATGTTAACGTCTGAGTTGTGTGTTTTTGAGTGTGCCATGTGTCTAATATTACCATTGTCATGCAGAAATCTGCCAAGTTGGTGGGGGAGGGTGCGATAGTTCTTGGAGGTTTGCAGTCAAGTGAGTCGCACATAGTCATGTTAAAGCCTCTCCCTAATAAAAGTTCACTGGGTGGGAGCTCCAATAAGCGTTTGCCAAGGTCTGGAAGCGTGGGCTTGTGTAAGGCCAGGGGTATCAAAGCCAAAATTATGTTAATCTTTCCCCTTCCCACGTCCCTGAGAGTGCCACATATCAGCTGAGGGAGTCAGTCCAAGTGCGCTGTACAGTCAACGGTAATTGTCTTTTTAATAGAATACCCGCCCCTCTGTAGCTTGTCTTGAATCCAGTGTGTGCCACCATTTTATACCCCCACAGGTCTAAGGCCCTACTGGTGTTACCCATTAGGTGTGTTTCCTGGAGAAGTACTACTCCAGGTGAGTGTCATTTATTAAATTGTAGCACAACCTCCATTTTATTTTGTCCCCCAGACCATTACTATTCCAGGAGAGGATACAAATCTCCGGGTTTGTTTGTTGTCCCCTATCCATTCTGTACCGTGGCTAGTGGTAACTTGGCAACCGATCTGACTATGTCTATGATGACATGTACACATTGTGCATATCAAGTTCTCACAATTATCTGTCATCCAACAAAGTAATAACACTTTTAACTCCCCCCTCACCCCCCTCCTTCTTTAACAAAGCTACACCCCACCCCACCTCCCTGCACAGCAGACTCAAAATTGTCTGCCCACAAACTCTGCAGTGTGCCTATCAACCCCCCCAGACAACATTAAACTAAAGAGGGGAACGTGGACTCTCTCCCGGATTCCCACCCAACCTCCGTAAAAAATATGGAGCTTCATTCAAAGAGGTGATTATTTTCCTTGAGAGTCTGCCAAAGAACTCTTTGAATAGAGTGTCTTGAGGAAGTCTTGGGTCCGTCTTAACCTATATCTGGTACTCCAATGGTTTGTAGCTGTGTGAGTTGGCTGCTATGACTGCCCCTCCACTTCAGGATCCATCTTATTGCATGGTCTGTGGTGCTGTTTTACTCCCCCTTCACCATGATTTGCTGTTTCACCAGTCTTACTTGAATCTGCTGTATGCTCATAACTGTTTATATATGCTGCATCGGGTGATCTGGTATTTCTCCGAGACTTCGCAGTGAGATTTCAGACAAGCCCCTCCTTCTGGTCTCCCCCTCTCAGCCCCCCCTACCTCTGCTTCATGGGTGGTAGGGGGAGGTGGGAAGAGTGTTGTCCAATGCCAGTAGGGCCCTCCTCTATGTCTCGAGTCAGCAGAGGTTGGGGCTTCCTGTCCTCGATGAGGCTGCTGTGGCTCCGCGTCTTGAACCTTATTAGTTTTCAGGACCACAAGGCTCTTCTGGTTCCCCTCAGGAGAGCGATTAACCCTACTGCGCCAAATTGCTCAGAGGGGACAGATAATTGCCGGAGATTCAGGAAGGGATTAGGTTGGGTTCCATAGCCGCTTCACTGAGCGGCTATCTTCGCTGCTGGTTGTCCACACCCCCTGTCCACAAGAGTTTCTTGATCGTTATTGAAGGCAGGCAGTCTCAACCTAGGATGGACTTTGTTTCTGGCCTCAGAGAGCAGGGCCTCCCGACCCAGTGGTCCAGAAATATGTCTGGTGGTGATAGGCTACCTAAAGCCAGTCAGAGACCACACCAAGGTTGGTAAGTTTTCAGGGGCCACCACTGATGTTTTAATAAATCCAACACTCGCATCTTGCCTAGTGCAACTCCCTGATGTCGGCATGATTCCTCAATATAGTTTCACTACACCATGAAATGAGGATAATTACCTCTTATATTTGTACAAACCCAGACAAATACAGTTTTTCTCAATTTCCCTTTAGCTTTTTTGTTGTACATTGGGGTGTGTGAAGTTCGTGTAATTTGCTTTAGTGAAATTATCTGAAATGTCAATTACATGAAAGTGCACAAAATTTAAGTCCATCATTTAGCACTATATTTCAGCCTGAAATACATTCTCATATGATGTGCTGGCATATTTTACTCTAAAATAATAGTGTGAATAAAACAATTGCTGCGAACAACAGCGGCTCATGTTCTTGTTGATAATGTTATTCCTGTGCTCCAGCACTATAGGTTTGGCACGCATGGCAGCATAATTATTTGCCGAGGTGTAATGATGTAATTTTGGGACATTTGCATAGCAAGTGTAACTCAAATTTCTGGGAATAACGCCATCGTACTTCAAATTTCGCCAAGGACAAGTGCTTATGTTGCTTCATATTGTTGCAAACTTTAACAATTACTGTTGATACAAAGTAGCTCCTGTTTTTGTGATTGGTATGCTAAATGGTGGATAAAACATCTATTTATTTTCCCCAAATAATAGCCATTTGGCAGAATTACATGATGAGACATACTATCCTAGAACTGCATTGTGTTATGTACATGTTCTTCTGGGCTTCACATACATCAACTGAATATGAGCATCAAGTAATGTGCTTATGAATGGCTATGTTGTCATTACTGTGTTGTGTGCATCTTCTGCTCAACTGTGCTTCACAGTTCTCCTGGTGAGATTATCAGTTGTATCAATTTTATGATACAATGGTGCATTATCTTTGATATTGCATTCTGCGCTCTACAAGAATGTGAATGTGATTTATGTTATAAATATATGGTGCATATTTGTGTTCGTGTTAAAGATATATTTCACAATACCGAGGTCAATAATATTGGCCTGCACATATGTTCACTGTACCATATTGAATGTCACCTTATTGACAAGTTAAGCATGTGTCATTAAGTATATAACTGCTTTTCTGAACGTCGAATCTCCCAACAAACTTCTTTTAAGAAAAAAGGTGGATGCCTTTAACACATTTACACAGCCAGTCAAGGACACTTAATTAAGACCCACATTCAGTTTTGGACTGAATAACCTTTAGCTATGAATGTAAGGGGCCCTGAGCTTTTTCTCTTTAAAAGATCCCAGTGATGCCTCATGTTAAGTGTTTGTTATTTGTTATTTGTTATTTTTCTTATAAAGCGCTAACAATCATCCTAGATAGGATATCACGGCGCTACAGCGACAATTGTGAGTGGCGACATAACTTGAGTCCTACCATTTTAATCTAGTTTAGGGAAAAGGAGAGTTTTCAATTGTTTCCTGAATTATATGTGACAGTCCATAAGTCTGAGAGCCACGGCCAGTTCATTCCATTTGGTTGCGGCTATGTGGGAGAAAGCTCGCTCTCCCATCCTGGCTCTCTTCACTCGAGTTGTTGTTGCTCTTGCTGTGACTTGAGAGCGGAGATTTCTAGATGGTACATAAAACTGAATCCTATTTCTTAGGATGAGTGGGCCTGTGTTGTACAGTGCTCTGTGTATTATACACAGCATTTTAAAGGTTGCTCTCTGCCTCATTGGCAGCCAAAGTGTTCCCTAAAATACTGACACCCACCTAACCTCCCTCACAGACACGGCCCGTGGAGGAAGTTTCGGTGGAGCGGAGAGGCGGGGCGGGGCGGGGGAGGGGTACGGTGGGGGGGGGTGCTAAAAACTGGAATATGGATAATTGAAGGTAAGTAAACAATTTAATTATTAAAACAAATTTCGTAGCGTGCCCTGCATCGCAAAATGCGATGCAGGGCGCGCTGCGAAATTCATTTTTTAATTGAATTGCATGGCTAGGTAATACCGGAAGCACTATTCTAAGGAATTTTCTGTATAAATGTGTGAATAATTGATAGCAAAGAGTTCGCTATCAAAACTTTCTGTGTGAAATCACGTAGAAAGGGTCACACTGAAGGAGTAGCAGGTTCTTCTGAGCTTGATTGACAGCAAAGGGGTTCTCTGGTGAAACTTTGGCCTTAGTATATCCCAGAGGGGATAAGTCAGAAGAAGTAGCAGCTTCTTTAATGCTTGTGTGAAGGGTAGACAGAAGGGATCTACTTGTAGTGTGTGTAGAGTAAGCGGAAAGGATTTACTTGCAGTGAGTGAAATTATCTTTTCTTTGAATTAGTCACTCGGGCACAGTGGCAAATGTTTTCACATTTGTTGAATAATAAAACCTGCACTAAAAGTGAAAGAAATTAAGTTTTGTATTACCTTGCAAAGGAGGGAGTCAGTCGCGGAGCTGCGCTGACGTCACTCAGAGCCGCGCTGGTATTGGTTGAGACAGCGGGTGTGTAGCTGAGATAGTAATTTTAAAGGAGGGGTGAGTACAGGAGCGTGAAAACTAGTCTCACGAGAAAAGCCACGCAATTATTTGTTGGATTTATTTTGAATTCAAAATGTTTATTGGTCACTGAAAAATAAAAGACGCGCTGGTATTGGAAGTAATTTTGTAATCAAGTTAAGAGTTATCCTAAAGATTTGTGTTTAAAAATATATGTGGCATATAGGTCCGATTGTAGGAGGTAGACCCAATACAAAATATTTAGGGTTTGCGCAAGAACAGTATATAAGAGGAAGACCTTATATCATGTACGGAGAGAAAAGAAAAATGTCATTCTTTAAAAGAATTAAGAATTTTTTCAAGAAAGATAAAGCTATTAAAACAATAGAAGGAATTATTATTCCACCACCAAATACGCCTGCACCATACATGATGGTCGAAAGGGGCTATCACACTTGTGTGTGGTTAGAAAATTGAATGGAGTACACAAAAGATGAAGGTGTTTTAGCATTTCCAGAAAATGGTACGTTTAATGGCAGAGTTTTGTACAATTTGAGAACTCACATGAATGAATTAGATCCCAGACCTAGATTAACGCAGTATGAGGCATTGGAGGAATTGGAAACTGAGGCTTTTGAGCGAGATAGACCCAGAACTAACAGGAATTGGAGTAAGTTGTATCCCCATTTTCCAAAAGAGACAAGAGACAAACAAATGAAACAATGGAGACAGTCTATGTTAGTTGAAGGATTATATCTCGTATTAACTTTAGAAGAACCCACTGGAGGTAAAAGGACTGAAAAAAACAAAACATTTCATGATTAATGGTGAATCGGTTGATGATTATTTGGAGGATTTATTAATGAAAAATCCACCACCTTATAATGAGGAGCCAAGCACAGTTAATCCAAATGCTCCATTCCTGAAACCACCTCTGATTCTGCAAGTGGTACATGAGACTTCGTTAGAAAAAGTACTACAAGACAGGGAAAGAGAACCATTAAATAAACAAAGAAGTGAGTTAATTCAGAAAATTTCTCACTTGAATACGAGTCCTGAAGCCTTGACAATTCCGGTAACCATTGGCCTAGTTGTTCCTCTATATGGAGATAAAGAACCTAATCCTAAAAATACAGTACTAACTACACCAGTAGTACAGCCTAGAAAAGAACCCTTAATAATTGATGATCAAGTGAGTGAATGTGAGTCAGTGATTTCCCTAATGTATTTGCCAATAAGAGAACCAATGAGTGACTCAGTCAGGAAAACGACACCTTTAAATTCTAGGGAAGTACAAATGGAGACATCCTCAGGTACAAGAAGTGCCACAGTAGTAACCCCAGAAGAAATAGAGAGATGGACACGAGAAATAGAGAAACCAAAGTTACAGCTAAAGGTATTGGACATATTCAAATTAAGGATAGAATTAGAAGAAATGATTGCTGGGAATGTGGGATTGGAGAGAATAAATACATTCAGTGAAGATGAATTGTTGTTTATATGCAAAAGAATTACTAGAAATACAAGAGTGTTTCATGAAAAATTAATGGATATGGCAGTTGATATGGGAATTGACATTTGCAAATCTAGAGTGTTACAGGAAACCATACTGAACTGAATTTTTTGACAAAGATTTGGAAAATATGAATGTGCCAGGAAGAAAGGTACAAATTAGGGAGCTTATGACATTATTGCAAAAATGGGGTGACATAGAAAAATGGAAAACTAGATGGGCAAAGAAAAAAGAAGAGGCTCGATCAAAACAAACTGCATCTGAATATGTATTAAAACAAGCAGAAAAAGTGGAAAGGTTGTGTCCAATGAGAGAAGTACCAGGTGGAGGTTATGTACATGTCCCATGGTCCCGACAGGATATTTTGTCCTTTACAAATGATTTCCCAAAACTTTGAGAAAAACCTGTAGAATGGTACAGACAAGTCGAGAGATTTGTGAAGGTTTCGAAATGTCTGTTAAAAGATCTAGACGGAATATTTGACATTGTTGTTCCTGTCGATTTATGGACAGAATGCAAAATAGCAGTTGACTGGCCAAATGATGAGTATCCTGGAGACCCAAAGACAGGAGCACCTTCTGATGAAGTCATGAAATATACAACCAGGTAATACTCTACTTCAAAGGGAAGGTACCGACAAAAGAAACTGATTGGACTAGAATAGATATAAACACTCAGAATAAAGATGAATCTGTGCATGCATATTATGAACTCTTGTTACAAGTATTCAAACAGTATAGTGGGTTGGAAAATATCGACATGAAAGACATGACACATTTCATATGTCGGGTTGTGTCAGGATTAAGGCCAGAAATTTCACAATGGATTAAAGACCATAAAATTTGTTGGCAGGCCAAACCAATTGATGAAATTATTATATATGCAAAATATTTTGAAGATAAACTCGACAATAAACAAAAAGAATTAAAGGAAAAAGTAATGTGGGCACAAGTAAAATTAGCAGAGCAACAGGAACTTCAATTGAGCCAAATGAACAATAACCAGACTCAAGGTGATGGTAATGTTTCAAGTTTCAAGTTTTTTATTGTATGATTTGGCTCTCATTGAGGGCCACATAAAATAACATACATTTAGACATGACAGAATGGAAAAAAAAAATTACTTATAGCTACAAGGAAAAAATTATACAAATTAGCCAAATAATACACATATCAGAATCTCCCACTCACATTAATATATGTCCATAAATTCTTTAAAATATTTAAAAAGTCTGAAACAAAACATTTCATTAGGGGGGGAATACAGCGCATTACGGAACATTGTTATATTCAGAATTCCCAACTCAAGACAAATCGGTTTTATCCATTTTTTGCGCAATAGACTTAGTATCGGGCAAACAAACAATACATGGTTGAGGTCTTGAGCAGCATAATTACATAGCGTACATAAAGGAGACACATCATACCATTTAGCAAGCAATGTGTTAAGTGGAAGCAAATTGTGCCGTAAGAGGAACCATACCCTCCGAACCCCATGTGGGATGTTCCACCTTGTATATTGCTGTGCTTGTTTGGGTATATAAGTTAGGGCCAGGTCTTCCCTTTCTTTATACTTCTGTTGATCCCTTATATCCATCTTATAGCACAATTCCCAGGTCCTACTTTTTAGTTTTAACTTTAGTTCATATGGAGAAAGAGAAAATAGAGTACTTTCATCGAGTTCTAATAGAAAAACAGCTTTTCTGAAGTTTTTTACAAGCTGCGAGAACTCATTGAAATTACCTAAAAGCTCCATTTTTACTAATTCGCGTAGGGTTCCTGGTTTAGCTCTCGCCAGGGATGCTACCCACCTTACCAAAGCTGCTAAACCTTGTGTCCAACAGCTCCGCAGGCCAAATTCTAGTCTGCATAGTGATGTAGAACACGCTGAATTAAGGGAGGAGATTTTCCTCAATATCTTTCCCTCCGTTTTTTGCATAAAATCCCATTGATTTAAGTCCACCACTTCCATTCCATAGAGGAGGGTGGAAGGGATCTTTGCGCGAAATACCTCTAAACAGGACGAGAAATGCCTCTTCCCTGTGGCATTATAAAAAGATCGTAGACCCATTCCATGAGCCATAGCTTTTCTCGTATTATTTTCAGTGTGAGGTTTTTCACTAAGATTGGAAGATATTATTTTACCCAAAAAAGGATAAGAGTTGACTACCTCAAGTTTTTCTCCGCTTAATGACCAATTAAAGCTCCTAGATCTGCATTTCTTCTTACCGAAGATGCACATGATCTTGCTTTTAGAGCTATTAATTTTCATGTAGTGTTTATCCGCGAAGGTATTCAATGTGTGAAGACGATTAGCAAGACCTTTAGGGGTCAGATCCAGAACTAATATATCATCTGCATACATTAAAATAGATATGGCAGTCCCTCCTATAATTGGGGGGAGACCTTCACATTTAGCAACTATAGTAGGTAAATCGGCCATATACAGGGAAAACAGGGTGGGAGCCAATATACATCCCTGTTTTAAACCATTACGGGAGGGAATTGCTTGAGTAAGTCCCCTTTCTCCGCCCTGTAACACTCTACACCAGGTATTACAATGTAAGGACTTAACTAGGTCTAATAAGTATCTCGGCATGCCCAACAGCATCAGTTTTCTCCACAGCGTCGGCCGATCAACCCTATCAAATGCTGCGGAAAAATCTATAAATGCTGCGTATATGCCCCCACCACGTACCCGCACATATTTATCTACGATTACATGTAACATAGTTAGGTTATCTAAAGTTCCGTGGTCTTTTCGAAACCCTGTCTGCTCCCTAGGAATAATATTCTTTGAGAATGCCCAGTCTGTTATTAATATTAGTAGGAGTTTGGCAAAAATTTTTCCTATCGCATCTAATAACGCAATTAGGCGATAATTAGAGGGATTTTCGCGGTCTCCTTTTTTAAAGATTGGAATCAAGATGCTTCCCCTCCAGGACTCGGGTACTGATCGATTTTTAAAACATGCCTGGAACACTGGAAGGAGGATCCTGCTCCAAGTAGTTATATCTTGTTTAATTATAGACATGGGAACTTCGTCCGGACCCATGGCCCCAGACGAGCGCATGCTTTTAATTGCGGAAGCTATGGTATCCTCAGTGGGTAATTCCATTGGATTAACAATATTACAGTCCGGAGCCACAGCCTCATCTTCTGTCTCATTGGCAGCATATAGCGTGAGCACAAATTGAGTCCAGACTTCTTCAGAGATGGTAATCGGCATAGATGTTTTTACAACACCACATCCCTGCCTAATAAAGGACCAGAAAGCTCTCGAGTTTTTGCTCCTTGAAGCTTCTCTAAGATTTATCCAAATCATATCCTCTTTATCTCTTTTGATCTTGGCTCTCAATCTCACCCTCCTTCTCTTGACCAAAGCTAACTGTCTCCGAATCTCTCCTGATCTATTAAGGTACTGCAACCTAACCAATTTATTAATCTCTTTATTTATCTTTAAGAGAGTACTAGGTAAGAAAGATTTCTTTCTAAACCTTCCTCGGTTCCTGGCCATTTCAGTAATTTTATAAATAAGTGATTCGAGGGACCTAAATTCCCTACCTTGCCAAGAGTCGAGTTCAGATAGAGATTGAATAAGAATGTTTTGCACATCTTTATAATAACTGGTACCCCAATAGCATCTCCCAGATTGGCAATTTATAGAGAAGCCTTTATTCTTTAGGGACCAGCGATCAGATTCAGGAGGAATTAGTGAAATAGATAATTTTATAATTTTATGGTCATGGGGGTAAGCCAAGTGGAAAATTCAATAGAGAGGAACCCAAAAAGAAGTTCCCTGTGTCACGGGTGACGCAAGTTGGGGCACTGGAAGAACAAGTGTAAGGCTGTGCAAAACAGTAATGTGAAAACTAATGATTGGAATCCACAGACGCAGAATGAGGTGCCACGGAAGCAGCACAAGTAGGTAATACAAAACCAGTTACCCCTTGCACCTATGCCAAATTTTAGGAGCAAAGCACACCAGAGTGTGGATACCACAAATTGGGAGGAAAGTGAGAGGAGAGACACAGCAACATCACAATTTATTTTGAGTGATACTTTTTTCAGTGAGGACACTTACTGATAGTGCCTGAGAGAGGAGGACAAGGAGTGCGTACTTGGCGCATCTTTGCCGGTAGATCAGTCAGGTCCATACATTGAAGGAAAGGTTGAAGGAAATGATGTCACCTTTCTATTGGACACTGGTGCTACCCGTTCTACTGTGAGAACAGCAGACGTTCCAAACCTACCCCTCTCAGTATAAGCGATCTAAGTAGTGGGCGTTTCTATTAAACAAATTAGTACCCCAGTTACAGAACCAATAGAAGTTAGAATAGGCAATTTTAAAGAAATTCACAGATTTGTTGTGTGTGATTCAAGTCCAGTGAACCTGTTAGGCAGAAACTTGTTGTGCAAAATGAATTGCACAATATTTTGCACCCCAATTGATGCATTTATTTCTCTTTACGGGAGATTTTTGCAAACTATTTAAATATCGATTAGCCTTGCAAGACTATTTTTCTTAGAAACTCTTTTAGAGTTTTAACTGATATTTTGCACCACATTGCCTTTCAACATGTGATGCTTATATGCAGACTGTAATATGTTCTGTATTAATGCTATTTTTCCTGTTTTCCAAATTCTGTAACCTGATTGATATTTTACTAATGAATAAAGGGTCAGAGAAAAAACTTAACTTTTGATTAGAAAATAAAACCGTTTAAAATACTCAACAACTATAAGAATCATAAAATTCCTAAATGGGCTGAAAATTGAGGGTTCACCCCAAATGGCAAGACTCATGCTGCTATGTTACTGGATATCGGAGAGAAAGGGAAACTCTGTCTCCACACGGAAAGAACAAGTTATTATAACAATATATTCATTGGTTCCAGTGAATGTGAACACAATTACAAGGTAACTGGGGGTTGGGGTTTCAAAGATAGAACTGAACCTGTGTTTTCTGGAATTTATTTTATATGCGGAAACAATGCTTATTATAAACTGCCAGATCATTGGTATGGGAGCTGTTATTTTGGAATAGTATTCCCAAAGATATATCATGTAAACAAAATCACTGGATACAATGAAGAAACTAATGGATTAATACGTAGTAAAAGAGCTAGTTTTGGAGAAATAGTAGGGGATATATTTAGTGCATTGATACCTACAGTGGGAGTGGCTCTAAATACGCAAAGTATTGAACACAATTACAAGGTAATTGGGGGTTGGGGTTTCAAAAATGGAACTGAACCGGTGTTTACTGGAATTTATTTTATATGCGGAAACAAGACGCTCTATCACTATCATAACTACTAACTCGTAATTAATCTTTCCATTGGCTGTACATTCTAAATCAATTGGGAAGATGTTCTGCAGTCAGGGTAAAAGACTTGAAAATTATAGCTCCTATACCCTTTTTTTTTTACTGGCATGGTGTATGAATCAGAAGCCATAACCCATATTAGTATAAGGTTTTTCACTATATTAATTAAGCATTAGTCGTTATATTAAATAACAATAATGCATTCAAAATGATATGAATATTCAAACGTTTTGATATGCCCACCATATCTTATGTATTATTAGATCATTGGACTAGTGAGAGCTCCATTTATGTCAATTTAGTATCTCCAGGCCTTTAATGGCAGATATAGGCCCGTAACTCCAACATTGCAATGTTTGTCTTCATGTTTCTCCCTTTTTAATTTAGATCATTCTACCCTTAGTAAGTAGAATGTTTGTATAGGCTTATGGCCCTTATGCCTCCAGCTAGGCTTGTTATTAAAGGCCCTGACCATTGTTATAAGCCCTTGCCTGTGGCTCAGGCCTATAACTTAATTTCAGGCACTTGACCAATTAGTATAGCCGCCTGCAGGGGGCTATAACGCAATTGTTTTGTAAAGAGGACTTTATTTCTTTCTTTCCTTAAGAATTTGCAATTTACTTTTATTTTACATGTTTTGCATCTTTAAAATATAAAATGGGAATATTTTATATTGGGAATCAATGTATTTGTGACCTTACTCATGTTATGGTAAGCATGCATTATTACAAAGTCAGTCTCACTATTTTAACCAGAAAGCATTTTAGAATGATTTTAGGAAGAATATAGAAACACAATACCAGATGAGCACATGGTTTGTGAAAAATACCCCTGCTGTGCGCAAATCTATATTTAATTATGTTATGGGTGTTTTTTGGCTTAGTCTAGTACCTTTTTCAAAATCAATTAATTTTTAAACATAATATCACAATGAACACGTGCAAATGATACAGAAGCAACCCCAGTTTTATTTATTGTTCTTAAAATTTTACAGATGGCTTCGACGAGTTCTGCTTTGAAACAATGAGAAATGTATCCATGCATTTATTTTATCTTGTTCAAAAGAACCCTAGCTGGGCATGTTCTCTCAATAATGTATACTTGGTGGATTCTGAAAAGCAAAAATAGTTTCTAAGTGAGTTATATTTTTGAAAAAATCTTTGCATTTGCTGCACCCATATATAATGCGTAAAATCCAATAGCTTTAGCTGGGCTTGGAGCTTTTTGTACTCCTTTGAACAATTTCCATGTTATCCACCTTAAAAGCGAATACGTAATCAAAGGAAGTAGCCAGTTATTATTCAAGTCCCAAGGATGATTAGTATGATACATCATTTTAAACAAAAACAATGCAATTTAATGATTTCTACTTAAAACCTGTACTGCCTCTACAGGAATTGTGTGCATGTACTATGCAGCCGGTTCAAGGATGGATCGTACGAATTCAATGCTCTGTATTCCACTGGGCAATGTCCTTCTCCGATTGTACATGTTTAGCAACACATACTATCGATTGCCCCTGGGCAGATGTCCTGCTAGCATTCAATATTCCCACGCGGGTGCTTGTCATCATAGCATGAAAAATAAAAAAAAGAATACCACTGTAATGATCTTCCTGTATTCCCAGCAAAGAAAGAATAAAATGGAAACACAAAGGGTTCGCCTGCTCTCGAGGAGCTGAAGGTAGACATAAATTGGAGGCAGGCTTGTGTTAACAGCAATGATATCATCCCGTCAAACCTATTTTTCTATTTCTTTCTCTTTTGTGGGGTTTAATTCTAAATTTAAAACACAAATATTTTGGAAGGGAAAATCAATGAGGTAACGAAGGATTCTCGTGTAGATCGTCCAAGAATTATTAATGTCCTGGCAGCAAAGTTATGCAGATTGGCCATAAAACCCCTGTTTTTTATGTATTTTTTCCCACTTCACGCGTTGATGCAATTCTGGTGGAGAATCATACTCTTGAAAAACACCCTCTTAGATTCGCTACAGGAATCTGATGTAATCCCATGATAGATTTGCGATATATGTATAATATGCATTTTATGATGCCGAATAAGTGATGTGTATGAAATCTTCTGACATGTTTTATCGAGATAAACCGTGAAATGTCTGGAGCCTTTACACTGGAAAGGCAGTAATCTTTTCGCTTGTTTAGCCAATGTCTCTTACTTTTGTATACACCTCGTCTTCAATTGGCTGGGAACAGATAATGCTAAATGTAGCTGTTGTTCCGCTTCCCGTTTCTGTGCCTGCATTTAATTTACAGAAGAAAAGCACTCCTTCTTCGTGCCTTCCCTGCTTCACAGATAGGCCTTTGACAGTCCAACTGTTTTCATCATCATTGCCTTAGTCATTGAGGAGGGTCGCTCTATTTCTCATTAGAATTTGATTCATTCGACTGTCAGGACATAAATCGTCTTGCAATAGAATACAGCAACATTATGATAAAAATCTAGGGCCATATTATCAAGCCCCAGCGATAATTATCGCTAAGCGCACTTAGCGCTAGGATAATTATCGCTGGGTAGCGTGGATTTTAATCACTGAGATAGCGTGCTATTAGCAACGCTTATCTCAGAAGTGATAAAAATCCTCGCGACAACTGCCAAATGAGAGATTATCGCTGGAAAACCAGCAATAATCTCTCGAAGTTTGGCGTTAGCTTGATGATAGGGGCTCACAAACTTAGCCATGATATCCAACTTCCATAGGATATCATGGCTATGTCAGGAAAATACCAGGTGTGAAAAAAGCAGCGCTTACTGCGGTTAGCGCTGCTTTTTTTTATCACTAACAGGGTTAGCAATATCCTTGTTAATAGGAGAAATGCCGCTTAACAACATTTCTCCTATTATTTTTCTCTGGAACGCCCCATTTGCATCTCATTAGAGATGCAAGGGGAAGCGTAGAGAAAAAGGGTGCTAACATGCGCAATTGCGTGTTAGCACCCTGTCGCTGAAAGGGAGATAATTTTATCTCCGCTTTCTTGGCTTTTAAAGGCAAAAAAGCAGAGATAAATCCCTTGATAATATGCCCCCTAGTTTGCCAACAGATAAAAACTATTGGAGGAAACCTCAAGCTTTGCAAGAATATTTTTCTATCTATATTGTTTTGTGTTTCTAACTTGAATTCAAAATCCTGGCACATTCATTTTACGTTAAATTGAGGGTCTACTACCTAATCATGGATCAATGGCGTCTACCAACTTCCTCCTTCTGCAAGATTTCAACTTTCATGGAGAAGACTATTAAAAAACGGAGGCAGGCCAACTCCTAACCAACACTGAATTGTTCGGTCTTCATCAGAGAGTTCTCGGCCCTACTCATGAGGCTGGTCAAACTTTAGACCACATTTTCACCAATTCCCCATACTTGGAGAGTGATGTTCCACTTCCCCTCACTTTAACTGACCATCTTCTAATTAGATTTCAGATCCTTAAGGCTTTTGTGATCAATAAACCTTTCATACCCGACAAAGGAGCCTTGAGGCACTCAAAGTTTGTCTCACCGGACTCCTTTTCCAAAGGTTTTTACGCAATAGAATTGTCACAGGGCTTTGACATTAACGCAGCATTGTCTAACCATAACTATCTTTCTCTAGAGTTTGACATGACTGAAACTCTTAAACAAGAAGCTTCCATTTCCTGCAGACCTCATTCTCCATGGTACTTAGCAGACCAAAGAAGCATGAAAGCTTCTTGTAAAAAACTTAAAAAGAATACAGTCAGTCCAAAATACCTGACATTAAAGGAGCTTATAAGATAATGCTCCCTAGCTATCACAGGAAAATGTAGACTGGCTCGTAAAATGTATATTACTAACGAAACCAAGCAAGCTGGAAATTCAACTAAAGAACTTTATAAGTGCTTGGGCCACATGTATTATGCATTTTGCCAGTCGCGAATGAATCGGGCAGTAAACAACCAGTAAAATTATTTATTGGTATGTATGAGTTCCAATTTGCAATTCGGTAACATGTCAATGAAACACAATTTGGAATTGCGAATACATACAGATTAGTTTTTAGGGAGGTGTGTGTTAAGGGCATCCCTTTTGAATTCTGAATCGCAGCAGTATGAAGGAATGTTCTGTGACCGAAATGTGGGCACAAAACATTCACATTTTACCACCTACTTCAACTACGTGGTAACCCTTTTGCATATAAGAAGGGGTCCCTAACGTTTTTTCAGAGCAGGTAGTTGTCCCATGGACCAGGGTCTGCTCCTAAAAAATTAAAAGAACATTTTTCCTGTTTTGTTTTAAGGAAAACGGGATGCATTTAAAAAAAAATATTGCCTTATTTAAAAGCAATCACGGACATAGTACTCTGCTGACCCAGCAGGCTACCATCCCCATGATTTTAGTGATTCCTAATGGGTCGTAAATTGCAACCTACCTCATTAATATTCATGAGGTAGGTCAATTTGCTACCAACTAGGAAACGCATGATGAAACTCATGTGGCACCAAATGATTTTACTAGTCCTTGAGCATGTTCACACAGCATCCCAGCATCTCAGGAGTTATGTGACTCCCTGGCAGACTTCTTTGAGCAGAAAATAAAAGTAATATACAAAAATGTTGTTAACCTTCCTAGTCGGTTAGATGTCCTAGTTAGCAATACCATCGCCTCCACTAAGACTATAATCCATTTGGACAGGTTTGAAACTGTCACTTTAGACCAAATTCAGGAGATGCTTGAAAAAACAAAATCAGGTTCTCGATTCGACCTGTGTCTTCCTAGAATTACTGCAAAGTAAAAAGTTTTGATGTGGTATCAGAAGCTGATGACACCCAGTTGGTCAGCTTGTTTGATCAGTAACCTCTAAGAGGTAAGCATTGATTTACATATTATATGAGAAGGACCGCTGCCTTGATGACTGTGGCAAAGTCATCCTTTGTCCTCGGCACCCCCATTTTTTGGTGACTCGTACTGGTGGTGTTATAGCACAAACATTTTGGGCCTCAATAAAACTCTACTTCAAAATAATTTTTCCCAGAATAACCTCAGCTACCACATTTATCTCATTAGGTCCTCTAATGGATGTTATTTGCTGAAAGGGACTAGAATATTTAGGGGATGAAAAATAGATCATATGAAGACCTGAAATAAGGTAAAAGTTAGCATTTATTCATTACCAAAGGGTTTTGCATAGGCAAAATCTATTTTTAGGTCAGTGAATTTGGAAACAGATAACTTGTCCACAGCTAATAAAACAGAATCAGCAGAATAGCTATTTCAGTTGGTATCTATATCGTATTTGAAGAAATGTGCGTGCCAAATTAATTTACAACTTATAAGGATTTAAGAAGCATTAATAAAGCTGTGAGAATCAACGTTTGAAGGGAATTAGCTTCCTAAGCCGAGGGAGATTGTATCATGGAAAATGAGTCCTTTTAACAAATAAACCTCATACAAAATCTATATATGAAAGTTCAGTAATCGCTAAATGAACAGTTCCAGTTCATGGACAGGCTCGTCTGCCCCTGACCGCACTGCAGTGTCAATGCCACAGCTGTTCTCGGAAACCTTATAGCCAGAAAGTTTCCACTACACAAGCATGCCTGCTGGCGGGGGGCGGAGCTTGCCGGCGACGGAGATGGCCGCGCCTGCCTAGGGCTACGCTGGGAGGCTCCTAATATCCTTAATTATCCTGCACCAACTGACGGCTCTTTAGTAAGGGATCGTCTCCCCGCACTGTGGAACGAAGGCGGCACCAGCGACGGCCCGCTCGGAGCCGCGGAGGAAAGCAGATCCCCCGGGAGAGAGCACGACCTAGAGCGACGGGCTGGGCCGCGAGCCACGGCCCACAGTACATCGGAGGGCTGATGGACGCGCTGTGACGTGCGGCGGGTAGGCCCCTCCCACGGTGAGGTTTAGCGGTGCGGCTGCCTGATGGTTGGAGCGTGGGGCGGCTGCAGCGAGGGGCCGACATTGGAGACCTGCCCTGCGGTGAGGTGCCGCGTTGCACTTCCTGGACACCCGGGGGACCCCCTGCTGCGCGAACAACATCGGACCACATGCCGTGAGAGTAATGCGAGACAGCGCAATCCCCTGAGTGGCACCACAGATAAACGCGACCCGGACGGCTGCTGGGTGAGGCTTTTGGGCCGATGCTTTGTGGAACACAGAGTCTGAAAACAGCGCTCGAACAGTGAGGTGTGCGCCTTGATGAAGGCCTGCGCGTGGGGCCTACACGGCGATGGTGTTTCTGTGCCGCCCGGACCAGTGACCCAGAGCGTGGACGGAGAGCACCGGTGAGTGAGGAGAGGTGCGGGGTGCGGGCTGCCAAGTGCTCTGCCAGGAGGACGAAACCAGAGCAGTATTCATCTCGAAGGGGAGACAGTAGGCTGAGCTGCTGCTGTAGGCAGGAAATTCTACCTTACATATTTTTGGTTGGCGCGCTGGTGGAGACACTGTGATGGGTGGTGGCATGGTCTCATTGTGAGACCGCGGAGGGAGGCTTTGGGCCTGCAGGCTGCTCCAGATACTGCCGACAAGCATTAGCCAATGTCACAGCGGTGGTGGATAGAGACGATGGTTGCGGCAATGTGACTGGCGAGACAGACCGAACTCGACCTGGGGCGACCCCCCCCCTCTCCGTGGTGCCCTGGCGGACGGGGTCTGCCGCGGTGAATAGCGAGGGCTGATTGCAGCAGAGTAAGATTCATGAGCTGTGCTGCCGAAACAGCTGGGGGTGATGTGATCGCGGCCCATGAGGCGATCCTCGGACGGATATACAGTCCACTACTACTCGCTGTAACAGCCGGACAGTGGCGGAGGACGGAGAGGTCTGCGGTAGCTACAAAGCCAGGGAGAGCATCCAGCCTGGCGTGTTGCTCGGCCAAAGCATAGGAGACAAGCTTAATTGCAGGACCCGGAGCATCACCCGTCGCCCTAACCGATCCGAGCTATTCAACGAGATGGGTAAAGGCGACAAGACGCAGTCTAAGCTCACTTTTAGCCAGCGGAGGTCTAAGTCACAGGAACCAGCGGACTCAGAGCCTGAGAACTCGCACACAGATGTGGCGGCCACTGCTACCTCGGATATAAAAACGATCCTGCTCGCTATGGAGAAAGGATTACAGACCAGCATCACTGCCCTGGGCTCCAAAATAGATGCACTGACTCACAGGATGGATAGAATGGTGGAGAGGATGGATAAGCATGCGGAACGGCTCGATATGTCCAAAAGACGCCTTATGGAGGTAGAAGAATAGCAGATGGAATTGGGCACTGACCACAAGAAGGTGGAAAAAGCGATGCAGGCGCTGCTGGACAAGACCGAAGATTTGGAGGCGCATTCTCGACGATGCAACCTCTGAATTACGGGCCTTCCAGAGACGACGCAGACCGGAAATATGGAACGTTTTATTGAGAAACTATTATTGACTCTACTGGGGGATGACTCTTTCTCCCAGGTCTTCATTGTGGAAAGGGCGCATCGCTCGCCGGGCCCGCGCCCATGCCTGGGCATGCAGCGGCGCCCAATAATAGCCAAACTTCTCAATTACAGAGACAGAGACACCACCCTGCGGCTCGCCCGGGAGAAGAAGACGCTGCAATATGAGGGCTCAGAAATATCGCTATACCCAGACTTTACCGCCAGAGTACAAGAGGCCCGTAAGCATTTTGCCCCCTACAAGAAACAACTCAGAGAACAGAGGCTAGACTATGCTATGCTATACCCAGCGAAACTGAGTTCACGGACCCCCGCGCACTGCAGCAGGCTCTGAAGAACTGGGCGAAGGAGCGCCGCAGAGATAGCCTGGAGCAACGCGCTGAGGTAGAAGCAGATAGCCACCTGGACGAGCAGGAGTAGAGTCTACCCCAGAGCTGGCCAGGAGAGGTGGTAAGGCGAATGGGGGTCTCCGCTGGAGGCAGCTATGCTCTGGACTGGGCCTATGGACGATGCTTTATTTGAAGTACAGGTTCACGGAGGAGGGAGGATATGCTTAGGCGGCTAGTCACTAGCAACCGATTGTGGAATACGTACAGCCTAAGCTGCTTCTGTTCAGGTATATTGCGCTCTTTGTGATGGTATCCGCAGGCGTTCCTAGGGTGTCCTGCCTTCCACGATAACGGGGAGGTGTGAACTTCAGCATGATTTCTTTTTGTGGATGAAGTTACGGGCCACTTCTGGCCCTTTTGTATAGTCAGTTGGTGAGGTTATGGAGCTCCGGCGGGAGCCTTATGAGGCTACTGAGATGTAGGGTATTCCTGCATTGTTCAATGGAGGTATGGCAACCTTGGCCCGCGTGCATGATGCTCTCTAACGACTCTGTTGAGTCAACAACCATGAGGGAAGGGAATGTGAGTGGGTGGGATGGGCACAGGGATGGCAAGGCCAGTTGGGGGGTGGTCTGCTGTGGGAGGGGGGTGGGTCGATTTGAGGACTGTTACCTGATTGAGGATGGGCTAAGGAACAGACAGAGGGGTGTGGGGGAGGGGAAGGAGCTCGGCAAGGCCAAGTTGGGGGTGGTCTGCTGTGGGAGGGGGGAGGAGGGGTTCAACAGTTCGTCATGCAAGTTGATGGGGGCGGGCAGTTCAGTTTTTTTATCTTTCCCTAAAAATGCACACACTGCCGACCTGGGTCGCATACAATTACTTATTGAATGAGCT
The DNA here is from genome assembly GCF_964263255.1 of Lissotriton vulgaris. Classification (NCBI taxonomy): domain Eukaryota; kingdom Metazoa; phylum Chordata; class Amphibia; order Caudata; family Salamandridae; genus Lissotriton; species Lissotriton vulgaris. The sequence continues at coordinate 939,837,477 of NC_141696.1, forward strand.
ACACACACCCAAATGACATGTCTAAGTCGGTGGACCTGACGGTACGTGAACGACCTGCTGTGCTTCGAGTGCTCACATGGAACTTCAGGGGCCTAAATGACCACTGAAAACTCTGCAAGGTCCTCCACTATTTACAAAGGCAGAGGGTGGACTTAGCCCTCCTGCAGGGACGCACCTTCCACTCACAAGTAAGATGTTGCTCAGTAGGGGATTGGCAGGCAATTCCACAGCGGCAGGGTTCACAACACACTCCCGAGGTGTACTCACCCGCGTTCGAAACTGACGCTGATGCTGCTTAGAGTGGATCAGGGGGGTGGATTTCTGATATCGCACTGTGTGGGGATCGGACTTGATCTAGTAGTCATAAATGTGTATGGCCCGAACTACGACTCCCCGGAATTCTATAGTGAATCGGCGAACATCACACACATATTCCACTGCGCAGATATTGTGGGGGGGGGACTTTAATCTAGTGCTTAACCCGGCTCTAGACAGGTCAGCCGGCCCACCGCAGAGGCCCTCGGCTGCTGCGCAAGCGTTACTGGCTGAACTTACTGGTCTGGATCTGGTGGATGTGTGGAGGCACAGGCACCCAACACAGGGAGGTTACACACACTACTCGGCATACTACGACATTCACACCAGAATTGATTACTGGCTTGCCTCTGCCTCCATGTTGGGACGCATAAAGGACTGTGCGGTCCTGACCCGCACGCTGTCTGACCATTCCCCACTCCTGTTGGGTCTGGAGGCCCCCTCAAAGAGAATCCCACCGTTTACTTGGCATTTCCCCCCATACTCACTGCTCGATCCACTGTTCAGGGGCGAGCTGGCGGAGGCGATTGATACCTTTTTCGAGATTAACATTGGGTCAGTGGACAGCTTCCAAACGGTCTGGGAAACCTTTAAGGTTTACATCAGGGGTATTGCTATGTCGAAACATTCTAGTGTGCTTAAAGCAGTTAGACAGAGACTGGCAATGCCAGAGAACCAACTAGCGACTCTAGAGCAGAGGCAGCAGACCTCTACAGACACGTCAATAGCTGAAGAGATAAAGTCCCTGGTAATTAAATACAACGAGGAGGCGGACAGGGAAGTGCAGCATATGGGGACATACGCTATGGCACGCACTTACGGAGAGGGGGATCGACCAAGCTCGTTACTGGCTAGACTATTACGTGGTAATAGGAGACAATCCCTCATCACAGAGTTAAGGAGACCAGATGGCCACGTGGTGACTCACGATACCGACATAGCGTGTGAATTTAGAAGCTATTACGCAGATCTATACTCCTCGAGGGGTGGCACTGCGACAGAGGCAATCACAGATTATCTGCAACATATAGACCTACCTATGCTAACGAACGCCCACCGTGAGTTCCTGATGCAACCTATAGAGAGAGACGAACTTGTGGAGGCTTTGGCGAGCATGCGCTCAGGGAGCGCGCCAGGGGCTGATGCACTCACAGTTGGATTTTACAGAGCATTCCAGGATAAGCTGATCCCACATTTATCCACGCTGTTCGATGACATCTGTGTAGAGGGCAATATGCCGCATTCCATGAGGGAGGCCCTTATAGTTACAATCCTTAAACCAGATAAGGCCCATGAAGATAAGGCTCGTATAGGCCGCTTTCACTCCTCAATGTGGATGCTAAAATATACACCAAGGTACTTGCGACTCGTTTAGCTCTACTGGCGCCCAAGCTGGTGGCTCCAGAACAGGCGGAATTTATTCCCAGTAGTAACTTGACATATAATATCCGCACTGTCCTAGGAACTTTGCAGCACATTAAACAGGATACAAAAGCTATCGCGGTTTTCCTCGATATGGAGAAGGCCTTCGACTCGGTCAAATGGCCCTTCATGAGCCGGGTACTGTGGCGCATGGGTCTGGGAGAACCGTTTCTTCGGTTGCTGGGCGCCCTATACCACAAACCGACGGCCAGACTCCGTCTGGGAGACTTAGTGACGGAAACCTTCCCAATATGTAGGGGGACTAGACAGGGGTGCCCGTTATCCCCCTTACTGTATGCTTTGGGTGGGGAGCCACTCGCATGCGCGTTGCGGGAATATCATAGCAATGAGGGAGTGAACTTCCCAACCTATAAAATAGTGGTCTCAACATACGCAGATGACACCCTGCTTTATGTCAGGAACCCAGAGAACAACTTGTCATCTATGCTCCGAGAGGTCATTCGGTTCGGAGCGCTTTATGGACTGCGGGTCAACTGGTCAAAGTCAGTTGCCTTCCCCCTAACCCCAGCTACCAATAGATTCGAGATGGAATTCCCACTACAGTGGACCACGGAACCGGTCAGATACTTAGGAGTGCGCTTGCACCAGGACTCGGAAACCCTGCTCAGGGAAAACTATGGGATTGCATTCAGTAGACTAGAAGATGACGTAGAGGCATGGAATAGACTGCCATTATCCCTTATGGAACGCATAGCTATTATGAAAATGGCAATACTGCCCAGATTTCTATTCCTATTCAGCGCCATTCCGATGGTCCTATCGAAGGCCTTTTTTCGAACATTGACGCAACTCATAATTAAGTTGGCGTGAGCAGACAAACAGCCTCGGGTGAAATGGACGGTCCTTACGCTACCGTGCAGCGCGGGTGGGCTGGGAGCTCCAGACCTGGAGACTTATTACAGGGTGGCGCAGGCTGCCCACCTACACACTTGGAGACATGGCGATGCGAACATTCCCCATGTGTGAATGGAACGCGGCTTTTCGGACCCGCTCCCGCTCCCAGCCAAGGTCTTCAGGCCTGTGGACCGACAAACGGGCATACTGGACTCTATAACGACCACGAACCATGCATGGCACTCTCTCTTGCAGGCACAGAGTGGTGCTCTGTTATACTAGCCAAATATGCCCCTGGAGTGGGCCCTTTGGCTGCAACCGGTTAAAGAGAGGGAGGTGGTTAAGGCTCTCCACGCAATGGGCATGTGTTTTGCCGGTGACCTATTCTTAAATGGCACGGTGAAGACCTGGGACCAGACAGCTGCAGATGGAGCTCCAGCCCCACTGCTGCTCCGGTTCCAATATCACAGAGTGCGACGTGCCCTTACTGACCTGCTAGGGCCAGATATGGTGGAGCCACCTGAGGTTCCGGAACTCTTGTATGTCATCAAAACAATCAATCAATCAATCAATCAAAGCATTTATATAGCGCACTACTCACCTGGAGGGTCTCAAGGCGCTAGGGGAGGGGGGGTCCGCTACTGCTCGAACAGCCAGGTCTTGAGCTGCTTCCTGAAGGCGAGGTGGTCCTGGGTCAGGCGGAGGTGGGTCGGGAGGGAGTTCCAGGTCTTGGCGGCCAGGTAGGAGAAGGACCTTCCCCCTCTGGTGGCTCTTCGGAAGCGGGGGACGGCGGCGAGGGCGTTTCCGGTCGATCGAAGCTGGCGTGTGGGAGCGTAGAAGTTGAGGCGGCTGTTGAGGTATCCTGGGCCTTGGTTGTGTAGGGCTTTGTGTGCGTGGGTGAGGAAGCGGAAGGTGATTCTCTTGTTGACCGGGAGCCAGTGCAGGTCTCTCAGGTGTCCGGAGATGTGGCTGCGACGGGGGATGTCCAGGATGAGTCGTGCTGAGGCGTTCTGGATCTGCTGGAGTCTCTTCTGGAGTTTGGCGGTGGTACCGGCGTAGAGGGAGTTGCCTTAGTCCAGACGGCTGGTGACGAGGGCCTGGGTGACCGTCTTCCTGGTCTCGGTGGGGATCCACCGGAAGATCTTACGTAGCATGTGCAGGAGGTTGAAGCACGACGAGGAGACGGCGTTGATTTGTCTGGTCATGGAGAGGGAGGAGTACAGGATGAAGCCCAGGTTGCGTGCGTGGTCTGTTGGTTTGGGTGCGCTGCCCAGGGCGGGGGGCCACCAGGAGTCGTCCCAGGCGGAAGGAGAAGATCCCAGGATGAGGACTTCCGTCTTGTCCGAGTTCAGTTTCAGGCGGCTGTTCATCATCCACTTGGCTACGTCTGTCATCCCTTCGTGTAGGTTGGCTCTGGCGGTGGCGGTGGCGGGGTCGTTGGTGAGGGAGAGGATCAGCTGGGTGTTGTCGGCGTAGGAGATGATGTTGAGGTTGTGTTGGGGTGCGATGGCTGCGAGGGGGATCATGTAGATGTTGAAGAGGGTTGGGCTAAGCGAGGAGCCTTGAGGACCGCCGCAGATGACTTCTGTGGCTTCTGATCTAAACGGGGGGAGGCGGAATCTCTGTGTCCTTCCGGTGAGGAAGGAGATGATCCACTCCAGTGCCTTCTCCTGGATAGGGTACGGTGGCAGACAGTGTCGAAAGCCGCGGAGAGGTCTAGGAGGATGAGGGCCGCTGTTTCTCCGTTGTCGAGCAGGGCTCGGATGTCATCGGTGGCTGCGATCAGGGCGGTCTCTGTGCTGTGGTTGGCCCGGAAGCCAGACTGCGAGAGGTCGAGGGATCCGTTCGTCTCGAGGAAGGCGGCCAGCTGCTTGTTGACGGTCTTCTCAATGACTTTTGCAGGAAACGGGAGCAGCGAGATGGGGCGGTAGTTCTTGAGGTCGGTGGGGTCGACTGATGGTTTCTATACTAGAGCGCTGAGTTCGGCGTGCTTCCAGCTCTCCGGGAAGGTAGCAGTGTCGAAGGAGGTGTTGATGATGTCCCGCAGGTGGGGTGCGCTGACAGCGTCGGCCTTGTTGAAGACGTGGTGAGGGCAGGGGTCGGTCGGAGATCCGGAGTGGATGGAGTTCATCGTGCGGACGGTGTCTTCGGTGCTGATCGGGGTCTAGGCGTGGAGGGTGGTGGTGGGGGGCGGTGGTTCGGTCGTGGCGTGCGTCGGTTGAGTGTTGAAGCTGTTGTGTATGTCCGCGATCTTGTTGTAGAAGTAGGAGGCGGGGGAGTTGCAGAGGTCTTGTGAAAGGGTGATGTCGTTGTTTCCGGCGTTGTGGTTGGAGAGCTCTTTAGCGATGTTGAAGAGTTCCTTGCTGTTGTGTGCATTGTTGTCCAGTCGTTCCTTGAATGCAGTTTTCTTGGTGGCGTGAATCAGTTGGTGGTGTGTTCGGGTGGCGAGCTTGAGGGCAGTCATGTTGTCCGGTGTTGGGTCTCTGCGCCAGGCTTTCTCGAAGGCTCGGCAGTTCCTCTTGGAGCTCTTGAGTTCGTCGGTGAACCATGGGGCTTTCTTGCTGCTGGGTCTGCTAGGCGGGGTCCTCAGAGGGGCGAGGTCGTCTGCGCAGTTGTTGATCCACTTAGTGAGGTTGGTGGCCGCCTGGCTGGGGTTTGTTGCGCCGGTGGGAGGGTTCTTGCTCAGGGAAGTCGCGAGCTGGTCGGCTGTGATCTTGTTCCAGCTTCTGCGTGCAACCTGTTGCTGGTGGTGGTGGGTCTTGGTCCTTCTGAAGCTGAAGTGGACGCAGCTGTGGTCCGTCCAGTGGAGTCCGGTGGCGTGGCTGAAGGTGATGTCCTTGCTGGAGGAGAATTATGGGTCAAGCGTGTGGCCGGCGTAGTGGGTGGGGGTGGTCACCAGTTGCTTGAGACCGAGATTGGCGAGGTTGTCCAGCAGGGTGGTGGTGTTGCGGTTGTTGTTGTTCTCCAGGTGGAAGTTGAGGTCCCCGAGGAGGATGTAGTCAGCGGAGGGGAGAGCGTGTGGGCTGATGAAGTCGGCGATGTCTTCGCTGAATTGTGTGCGTGGTCCCGGGGGTCTGTAGATGAGGGTGCCTCTGAGGGTGGTCTTGGGGTTGATGTGGATCTGGAAGTGCAGGTGTTCGGCGGGTGCGAGGGTGTCTTCGGTGTTGGTCGTGATGCGGATGGTGTTCCTGTGGATGATGGCGATGCCTCCTTCTGTCTGGTTGATGCGGTCCCTCCGGATGATCTTGTAGCCGTCCGGGATGGCGATGGCGATGTCGGCGCTGAGGAGGCGTTCATCCAGGTTTCCGTGAGGAAGGTGACGTCAGGGGCTGTGGTATCGAGCAGGTTCCAGAGCTCGACGGCGTGTCTGTGGACGGAGCGGGTGTTGAGCAGGATGCACTTCAGGTGGCTGCTGCTGGTGCTCGTCTTGGTCGGTGCTGGTGTAGTGCAGGTCCGGATGCAGGTGAACTTGCAGGAGTGGCAGCAGAAAGGTCCGTGGGTGCGTCTCGGGGTAGCTCGGTAGCACCCCGGGATCCGGCCGGCGTTGAGTGCGTTGAGCTCGGTGGCGTCGTAGGTCCGGCGGGTGGGCTGGTGGCTGCGGGGGCCAGGGGTCCTGGCACTGGGCGTGGTCCAGGCGCGGACGGGCGCAGACGGGCTTACCTTTGGCGTGCCTTCGGCGCACAATCGGCGCGCCCGCTGCGCGTCAACGCTGCGCGTGCGCACGGTCGCCATTTATGGTGAAGTGTGAGGGAGGGAGGAGCAGCTGGGAGGCGGGGAGGGCACAGAAGGCAAAGGGGGCATGTCCTTAGACAAGGCGGCGGGAAGCGGGGAGCGGGGCGGGAGGGCACAGGGGAAAACGGCAGGGGAACACGGCACAAGGGGGGCACAGAGATTCGAAAAAGGGGGCAAAAGCGTAGAAAAAGGCCACAGGGCAGCCCAAACATCTAAGAAAACACAGTAGCGTAGGACGCCACCCCGAGCGACGGCGGGGGGCGTGGTCAGCGGGCAGGCTAGCTCAGCGAGGCTGAGAGGCAGCGGCAGGCGGGGGAGCACACGCTACAGCTGGTGGCCGTGCGGCGCGGGGGTGTCCTACAAGTAGGTCACGACAGAGACACCCCGGAAATTAATAACTAACCTATACAAAGTGGCATTGATACACAGACAACAACAGTTCATGAAAGCCAAGATGGCCTGGCAAAGAGATCTCCAGGTCCAGATAGATGACACCATGTGGAGCTATTGCTGCATCAGCACTAAAAAGATATCTCTGAATGGTAGACACAGGTTAGTGCATTTCAAATTCCTCCAAAGAGTGTACTACACGCCTAAGAGGCTTTACAGGTATGGCCTCAGACAGTTGGCTCAATGTGAGAGGTGCCAAGAACCATTTGCCGACTTTATGCACCTTGCCTGGCATTGCCCTGGAATACAGCAATACTGGGCCAGTGTTTTCACAGCAGTTAACGCAAAACTGGACCTTGAATTGACCCCGGACCCAGCGCTGGCGCTCCTGGGCCACTCTAGGGGCCTACCGAAGGCAGTTAGATGTCTTGTAGACATGGGGATGCTAATAGCTAGACGGGTAGTGGCGTGCTGCTGGATGAGGGGCCCACTTCCGACTGTTAGGAGGTGGATGCGCGATTTGCTATACTGCTACACACAATCTGAGAATTATAGTGAGCTATTGCCCCGACTAGTAGACCCAAGAATTTTTGGGCCCTGTACCAGGCACAGTTGTGGATGGGTGACGCTGGGACCACTGAGGGGGAGTAAACACTGGACTTGGTGCCGCAGCCCGGGTAATCGAATGCTCCAGGAATTAGCTAGCTGACACTCTTGGATGGGGACGCGCCCAATAGGAGACTCTAGGAACACTGGGGTATACGTAGAGTTGGTGAATGGAGGAACAGTGCTAGGTGCGCGATACACATATGGATCTTCACAGCAGCTCCGAGACATTTAGATAGATGTGAGGCTGGGTTCAGGCCACGATCTGGCACTGCGGAGGGTTTGGGAAACTGGTCCCTGCGGTGGCCATCTTTATGCTTGAAGTGCTTGGGCAGTGGCAGCGACCTTAGAGGTCCGAGGGAAGGGGGGAAAGTGTGTGTGCGGACTAGGGTAGGGGTGGGGGATTTAGTTTACTCATTCACAACACGATAAAAGGACCTGCCAGGAGAGAGGGGGAGGGTGAACACAGTTACGGAAAAGGGTGGGGAGAGTAGATGGGACTCCATGTAATCCATAGGAGAAGCGAGGATCTACATTATATATTTAATATCGAATTGATGGATACATGTCAGTGTGCTTGTCCCGCCGCTGGACCCCAGGGTTGTCGGCTAAATGGCTGTGTTAAACTTGCTACTCTATGTCCTATCCTTCTACCCTAATGCCGCCGACCCCCGGGTTGTAGGCGATTGGCAGGATGTTATCAATGATAGTAACAATAAAGGTTTTTGAAAATTAAAAAAAAAAAATCATGCCTGCTGGCAGCAAACGTGGTAATTCGTCCAGATCGCGTTAGTGTCTGGAAGTTCAAATCATCAGTCTATGTACCCCAAGATGGGTGGAGAAGGTGGACAAGATATGAACCGTCCCTGTCCGCACTTTATGCAATTATACTCCATCAGTTTCTGGTTTACACCCCTTGACATCACCAGTTTGATTGGACCACTCAGTTCCATTGGTAATTTTTAGCAGGATTAAATGATGTAGTGAGCAAAAAGTATACAAATCCAGAATGATTAAGTAATCCATTACTTTGCATTTTTTTAAGACCACCGTTTTTAGTTATACAATTGGTTTTGTCATCTAGGAAATAGATGAGTCCTTGTTCCCATCCTTTTTCAGTTCTTTTGCAAGCATGTGCTCTGGGAAGTAACATTTTTGTTGCAAGTCCAATAGAGTGAGCTTCAATCGTGAAGGAATCATTGATTGTTGGAGCACTAGCAGAAAATGTATGAAAGGTTCTCATAGGCTTCAGACTATTCAGTTCATAAGTTCATACAACATACAAGGAAAGGAAAGCATGTTTTGGTCCTGAATGAAAAACAGCTTGTGCACGTTGAATTCATGTGGAGTTATGATTTTCATGTTATTAGAGTCCATGCATTAGTTCTTTAATTTACGAAAAATAATAATTTTGCATCTACATCATGTAAGTATACAGTACCCCTAAAAAAATGTTAACACTCCATTTTCATTTCACATTCTATTCAGCAGTTTTCTATTTCACATTATAGGTTAATGAATCACCCAAGATTCAAAGGCACATTTAGCATATTCTTTTCATAATGCAAACTTATAACATTATCTCCCTTCATTATCAGTATTCATTATTACACATGCTAAGGTTAACAACCGTGTTCATAACACATAACAGTTTTTATTCATTATTGGAATTTTCTGTGTTATCTGTTATTTATTACATTCATTGACGCGTAGACAGAAGCATCTTAATACATTTGTTAAACTTTTCATAGTTTGTTTATGGTTAAGTGTCATCACAAATTTACATCTAACCTTATGCATGCTTTTACGATGCAGTACCTAAATCAAGTTTTGTGTGTTTTTTCATAAACATGGTAACGTAAGACACATTTATTGTGTTCGGAAATAAATGTCACAAATCATTTTACTAGGGTGAATTCATAAATATGGCTGAAAGATAACATCCATGCTCTATCAGGGGTAACTGACTCTGACTGTCCCTGGGATCTGCCTAACCAGGCCCAGGACCAGTGCTCTGTGAAAACACACCTAGAATACAGTGAAAACAACTACATACACTAGGGTACACGAAAGCCCTAGTACATGATGGGGTAGGGGGATCAAAACTACCTTTAAGCCCTAGTATATAATAGGGCATGGCAGTTTAGAGGCCAGCAGCCCTTTCTGCACTTGCACGCGTGCGCTGCTGAGGCCTGAGGTCAGTTGAAATTGTATTATAAATCAATACAACAACAATATTCTGGCATATTTAATACCCCCAGGGTCTCCTCTAGGAGTCCCAGTGAGAGGGAGGGTCGGGAAATTCTAAGATGGACCTGTATAAAATAAGTTGTATCTGCCCTGAGGTTAGTTAAATTGCACATCTCACTTCCCACATTGTAGTAAAGTACTTCACAAACTCGACTTTTGTGCTAGGAGCACTTTGGAGTGAGGATCTGCAAAATTTTTACATATTCAGAACCGCTATAGTCCCCCCTACCTTTTTCAGGGTTGGGGGGATTCTGAAGATATAAGCAGGGTCTTTATAAAAGACATTTTATGAACCCAGGTGCTGGAGAAAAATTCCCAATTCATTTACCCATTGCAGATCCCCAGCCACATAGGTTAACCTGGCAAAAGGTTATTAAGTAATATTCCAGCCAGGAAACAACGAAAAATATCATTAAAGGACTTACCAGAATGATATAGTATTGATAAATCCAACAATATGCTATTGTTTATTTATCCCAAAATGTACAGACAAGAGGTTATAAGACTTTCTTGATTGCAAACCAAAATTCGGCCTTCCAGTGATCTGCCTAATTGGTCAGAGTTAAGTGGATTAGCCAGGCTACTTTGATGAGGTGATAAGTAGCCCTTGGGGTGAAGGAACCATTCTGGAGGGAGAGGGTTCTGATGCATAGGAATGCTGGAGCAAGGCAGAAGGGTTGTAAACCATGATCTTTAAAAGAAGGAGGGGACAGGCAGAAGAAGCCAGTTTCATTTACACCCATACTCTTTAAAACAAGCCAGATGGCAGGCTAAATGAAGAAATGTGCAAATGTCAAGGGGAGGGAGAATATGAAGATGAGACAACCTTGAGGTTGGCTGAGCCAACTCTTGCCTCTCAGCTGAGACTTCAGCCATATTGAATTGTGAAGATATGATGCTTTCTGGGAGACCATTGTATCACACTTTGGAGGAAATTGTCATGCTCTGGTGTGTTGCCCTCCACCTCATTGGACATGTTTGACCTCCTGAGTGACCCCAGAGAACACTGAATAAATATCTGAGAGAGACAGTGCCTCTCAGATCTGCTGCTTGAAGCTAAAGGAAGAAGAATGGTCAATGCTGAGAAGTTGGATTTGCACCAACCAGGTCCTGCACTCTGTCTGTCTGCGCCTGTTGTATTTCCTTCCTCTAATGATTTATATGAGAGTGACTTGCAGCACCAATGATTGGTCATGTGTGTTGCTCGACTTAGTCCAACATTTGACTGGAGTAAATCTGAGCCCATTATGACAGTAGTTTAACTTGAAGATTTGTGGAGGAAGGTTTAATTTTGTTGAGTAGTAATGATGTAACTCTTTTGTGGGTGTGTGTGTTAGGTATATCCCTCCCAAAAATCCTGCTTTTTATCCCTTAACCATACCCATGTAATAGTAGGTATTCCCTGTTTCTCAACTACCCTCCCTTGTCCCTGCCACATTTACTACAAAAAAGAAACCTACGTATAAAGACTATTCCACAGTCATGGCAGGTAACTCTACACCTACAATATAGGGCAGACATTGGCAGAGATCTCCAGATGTAGAGCAGGCAATAGCATTTCGGGGGAGTGTGTAAAGTAGTGTTACTAAAGTAATACTTAACTTGTAAAGTATTTTGCAATTGTTCTACACTGCCCTCAGTTTGTGTCCTAGAAAGCTGCCTATTGCCCACCACTAAGGGTTAATGCTCTACGAAATGTCAATAAGCATGTAGGAAGGGAGTAGGATAGGAAATTTAAGTTTCCCTGAAGTGACGCAAATCCTGTTCAATAGATGTTCAATTTCATTATGATTCATGGTCAAACATCAATTAGTGGGGTGTCAGTTCTCTGTCCCTAAATATTTCCGAGAAGTGAGCAAAGTGAGTCATGCATCATGCCGTCAAAAGCACCTGATAATGTTGCGATTTTGTGGTCAATGGTTCATCATTGAAAGAGTATAAATGATCTTCCCACTGTCCATTCATCAAACTAACTAGCTGAAAATAAATGTGTTGTTCCCCTCAGCTATCTATCTAGATCCTTGGCTGAGGCTATAATGCTTAGAGTATTTTAAAACTGTCTCTTTCTCCCTTCTCTGTATTTCCATTGATCTAAAATACATTTACATTGCATTGTATGAGTTTGTTCTTCACCCCAGGAATGTGTCTTTAAATGCCAAGTCTTTGCTAAGACTTCCAGGTTTATTATTGCATTTTAAAATGATTCTTTTTCACTTCATGTTGGAAGTGGTAATAAACTGCACCAAAGCCTGACTTAACTACCTGTCTCTGACACATGCATTTTCTCATATTTTCTAGAAGCACCCTCTCAAATTAAGCTGCCTTGGTCCAGTGCCCAAGGACCACACAATATCTCCCTGTAACATGTTGGTGACCACAAAGGGACATACTAGATCTCCAGCTGCATCCTGTGACAACGAGCAGAGTGATTACCTTCCGAGAGCATTCTACCTGCCTGAGCAGCCACAACACCCTCTCTCTTGTACTTGTGGTCTTCCCCTGGGGGGGTGCTGATCCTGATATTTGTTTTCTGTCTAGAATGTATTCAGCAGACTAATAATTGAGTTTGCCATCCTGTGACATAATTGAGTGCGCTTTTCAGATGTAAAATTGTCTCCTATGCATTCCAATGAAAGGACTTATCAGAAGATAGAATGATACAGGAAGCACCTAACAGGAGAGGGCAAGATACCTGGCCACCTTTGGTCAAGAAACAAAGAAAAAATGCATACAGGCTGTAGTGATCTCACACAAAGTATTGTACGGTTATCTATATAAAAAATGTGTCTTCGGAAGCTGCAAATGTCTGAGAACATAAACAATCTATGGTTTGAAAAAGTGAAACCATTTGATTTGTGGCATAATGTACTGACGTTGCTGAGCACAGAATGATCAATCTAAATGTATGGTTGCTCAGCTGAAGTGATATTCGATTAGAACTCCTTCCCGAGATATCTAGAGCTAATAGCAACTAATCCCCAGAAACAAATACACATATTCAAATGAAAAAAACTGCAACGCATATTTCATCTTCCGCAGTCGAATTAGCCTGATTCACAAAGATGTTGGAGTCGCTTATCTCTGTAATACTCCTGACTTACAGCCTTATTCATGAAGGCTAAATCGGCTCGCAAAGGGCCGGATTCTGAGAATCCGGCCCTTTGCGAGTGCGATTTTTGCATTTGGGATTCAGCATCCCAAATGCAAAAATCGCTAATTGCGATGTCGCAAATGTGCGAGGAATTACATTTAAGGAATCTCTATTAGAGATTCCTTAAATGCAATTCAACATCCAATTTAAATTTGCGAATTCGCAATTTCTTCTCGCAATTTACCGCGAGGTCAGACCTCGCGGTAAATTGCGATAACTCAGAAAAATGCATTTAAATGCATTTTTCTGAGTTGCATGTTACACACACACATGTCCTTTGGACATGTGTGTGTGCAACACCTGTGTGAAATTTCATTTGAGGGGTGCTACAGGGTGTCCTGTGGACACCCCTGGCACCCTTCAAATCGCAATCTTATTTGCGATTAGCTAATTGCTAATCGCAAATAAGGAATACTCCCCATTCATTCCTATGGGCCTTTTGGCCCATAGGAATGAATGGCGAGTTATTCCTTATTTGCGATTAGCAATTTGCTAATCGCAAATAAGGAATCAGTAGGAATCGCATTTTATTATGCGATTCCTACATGATTACCGTTTTGCGAGTCCTTAATAGCGAATCGCTATGATTCGCTATTAGGGGCTCGCAAAACGGCCCCTTCATGAATAAGGCTGTTACTCTTTAATTCCACATGAGTGCTCTTGGCTCCTCCTGGAATTCAAGAGTAATCTTAGAGAACTAAAATAGTAAGTAACACCTTCACAGAGGAGGACAACTTGTGGCTTACTCCTGCCACCTAATTCACAAAGAATTTGTTGTAAATTGCTCTTTAAAAAATCATAGCTTTCTCATTTATTAGAGGAGTAAACCAGCAGTACTAGTTTATTGCAGAACCACAGGAGTAGTAAAAGAGAAAGCTGCACCTATTCATAGAAATAATCACTGGGCCTGTTTCAAAAAGGTTTTTCTAAAAGAAAATAGAACCTTCTCTTGTAGAAAGCTTACTTCTGAACTTGGGATTTATCCAAGACTGCTTCTGGCTTGCTCCTGGAGTTCAGAAATCAGTCAGAAGTACTACAAGACTAAGGGCCTGTATATTATATCCAATAGGATATTTTGGGAATTATATTTCGGCGGACGGAATATCTGTCACCGATGTGACAGTGTAGCCAAGATCTAAATCAAGCCCTAAAATACACCAAATCTGTTGGGAATCAGACATTTTGGGGCAGATTTATGATAACTGCGGCATCCCCAGGAATGCGCCAGTTATTTTGCGCCGCTGCTCCGCCACCCATGGTGCGCCGCATTTACAATGTGGCGCACCATGGGGCAAAAACGGCACAGATGTGTCACGCATCTGTGCCGTAAAGGTGCCGCATTGCTGGAGTTGCGTCGCAAGCGCGACGCAGCTCCAGCAAGGCTCGGGGGTGCCCCATCTTTACAATGCTGCGTCAAGACCTACGCCTGCTTCAAGCAGGCGCAGGGTTTTGACGCAGCATTGGCCTGAAAGTGACTGAGTGAAATCTTATAGATTTCACTCAGCCACTTTTGCGAGGCGCACCTGCCCCGCAACGCCCACCCTGCGCTGGAACGCCCACAAGTGGCGCAGGGCTTTACAACGTGACGCATCTGCCTAGATGCGTCACATTGTAAATGGGTCGTAGTTGCGTGACGCAAACGTGGCGCATTCCCAGCATAAATCTGCCCCTTTATTTTTAGGGATACGAGTGTTATCACATTGATACACTCACCTGGTGCACTTCATATTTTGAAGTGGTGTAGTGCCCTCATTTGTGAGTGAGAGGATCGTTTTCATAGTGCAAATCCACTACTCCCACACCCACCCAACAACTGCATAGCATTCTGTGGGTGCCTCAGAGAGAATTTGAGTGTGTTTTGAGGGTTTTCTTCAGGCAGGATAAAAATATTTCTCTGGTTTCTGTGAGTCTTTAAAATAAGGGGTTAGATAGAATTTACCTTGAAGGCTTTCTTGATTTTTCTGAAATAAATCGTCCATTAATTCTTTTATTTTGCAATCTTTGTTTATATTTTATTTCAATATTACTTTTCCATTATACATATTAGAGAACATAATATCGAAAATCCCAAGGCTACAGAAAGGCATATGTAAGCTCGTAAAATAGAAAGTATACAGCAAAACAAAAAATAGGAATACTTTCCAAGTAATGCATAAGCTTTAAAGTAACATCTGGCCTTCCCACATATGCAACATACATGAGTGACTAACATACACACGCATTGGAACAGCCCGCAATACCACGCCCAAATCTATGAGCAACAATTTTGAATATGTGTGCTGGCACTCTGTATAGAGTGCATGCTTGCCAACTTACTCATCAGTGGGGAAAACTAGAAGAGCCTCACATGCGTTTCTATCTTGTCCTAGGTATCACCACATGAGCTTCCAATCTGATATCACATCCAATTGATTAACATGTGCCAACTCTGCATAATATAAAATAAACGTTTTAGTGAAATCTAAAAAAAAGTGAACACAAAACTCTCTCTTTGCTCCTGTGGATGCAGAGTTTTGCAGATCACATAAGTGTATCAAATTTTAAGGAATTATGTCCCAGAATTTTGGGATCATTTTAGCTTTTACATATGAGGTGTATCCTAGATGTTTCATTGAAATTTGTAAATGCTTTAATGTATCCAGTTTAAGTTACATAATATTCAGAACAAAGATTCAAGTATATTGAAATGAAATGAATATAACATCCCAATGTAATAAACAGTTTGTATTTGCAAACCCTACAGATGCAGTATACTAAACCTATTTTGTGAGCTCGAAGAGCATTTCTTGCAACTTGCAAAATAGGTTTTGCAATCCATTTCAATGTACATTTAGCAAGGGTTGGTAAAGGAGCAGCCCATCCCCATTGCGAGTTGCAATGGCGTGTATCAATGGTTTGTGATTGTAATTGAGTCGAAAAGATTGATCAGTTACCACCCCCTCAAAGAAGGTGGTAACTGATTCACACAGAAGAAGGCGCCCCTTGATACACCTTCCCTTTAGCGGGCACCTTGGAGCACCATTGCCTTTGTGAATCGTGCGGGGTGATGGAGCAGGCAGTGGTCCAAGGTACTCTCATGATGTATACCAAAAGAGATTGTTGTTCTTCTAAAAGCAGCACCAGTCCCTTCAAGGAATGTGGCAGCTTTTAAAAATAAAAAAATCCTGATTGGGAATGCCAACACAGGGTTGGTGCTATTCCTTGCAGGCCACCAGGCTTATGTTTGTATCCATTCACAGAGGGTTGCAAACATATGACCTGATCAGATAATATTGATCATTCTGGTACTGGATATTTTGAGGTATTACCACCTCATTTATGCGTCCAAAAATCAGAGACAGGTTGGTAAAAATGCGTGCACAATATGTAACCATTTTTGGTGTGCTGCCTTAAAGCACATCGGACCCTGACTTCTGCCGCCATATTTTATTGAGTGATTGGAAAAACTTCAGAAATTGACGAAACAATACCTAAAAAATTTCACGACTTTACGCAATAATGTACGTCTGTCATATACGTTTTACATAGGCTGCCCTGTTAAATTAAAAAAAACGCGTTTTAACTCATGGGGAATTATAAATGTCTCATATGAAGTGAATGTTGTGCCCATACAATCGATTCCAGAAAAATACACGATGATCACAAAGGTAGAGTCCTTCAAAAAGTCCCAGTAATGATCATACCTAAACGAATAGTGCATTAATAACTTCCTTTCATTATAGAAGGATTTGTCGTGAACCTACCTTCATTTTTCTGGCATAGTGCCGAAACAGCATCGTCCGATTTCATAAATGCAGTGCTATTTCTGCTGGCCCGTCTCCTACCCTGATCGCCCATATTTAATAACATCGATGCATCTGAGCGCCCACGGACAGGTGTCCTGCCAGCACCGCTGATTTCTTTGTGATTTGTTGTATCACAGCTCTGGGAAAAATGGAAAAATAATGTTATGACCTGCCTTCATCACAAACATAGAAATGATAAACAGGATGGCCCCAGGGGATCCCCTTCTGTTCCAATATTAAAGCAAAATATGAAGTGTAGATGAGACATTGATACGGAGGGCTCAAAGAATGTTTTGGATTTTAGTTTACTTTTATATTTTATAGGCTTTTTTTAAGGATTTTATCTTACACTAAATTGCTGTGAATGAACCCTCAAGACCCTTAGAAATGGGATACGCGCGAAAATGTGCTTTTTATCTTGTTTATAAAACTTGACTGTCATACATTGCACAAATTTCAAATTGCACCCCGGAAATGAGACTTTTGTCAGTTTCTACTGTCGTAAAGATTAGCGGGATAGTAATGGAGCACTACAATCACGACATACACTCTATTGGCCAGTGTTTGTAAGTAGGACATGGCATTGCAAGCAAGATCTTGCTCAGATCTGTTTACTTTCACATTTTTCTTTGCTTTCCACTGCGGAAAATATTAGTTAATTTATTTCAGATTTTAATATCTCACTAACGTGCCACCATATTGCATCATTTGTTTAAGGTTCAAGAACATTCATTATGTATGCAATTGAGGCAATTCAACTTATTTTGATTTGGATTTTGGTATTTGACCGGAAGAGGCTGTACAGCTGTGGCACGTAATCACTGGAAGTGACGGGATGCACGTATTTCAATTGTATTTCACGCTCTGAGCGAATGACAAGCACATCTTCTTCCAGGGATCTTCAGATGTTCCCCTCTCAAGAGAAAAAGTAGAAAAAATGAACCCAAAAAGTTCATTTAGCTCTAACGTATTTACTTACATACATGAGGCAAAACACCATAGGTTCTAAAAGGGCACTCAGCAAATTATACAGCGTTTTTTATGCTAGGTGTTTCAAATTTGACTGTGCAAAAGAAAGATGGTTTACCCACTGCAACAAAGTTAGAAACAATGTTGGTAGGCGTGGCTTGCGCGCCGCTGTAGCATGGCGTGTCGCGCTTGAGCTCCGGGGTGAGTTGGTCCCGTAGAGCGTTTCTTTCCGCTTCTTCGTGCCCTTTAGACCTGAAACATCACTTACCAGCGGCGGAACATGCGGTGACCTTCACGACGCAGTTTTTTCCGCGTTCTCAGCCACCGAGGATATGTTTCCTGAATTATCCCTCACAGGCGCTCGCATTCCTGAAGAGCGACCGCCATTTTGTCGCGCATGACGTTCCTGTCATCGGACTTCTGAGGCGCCGCAGCGGATACAAACTTGCGGTATTCAGCGCTCGGCTGAGGGTTTCTACACACGACGGCTGAAATGGTAACATTTATGCTTTTTCCTTAATGTTACTTTCTTGCTTCTTGGCTGGTTTTTTGAGCTGCTCGCTTTTATTTTTTCTCTCACATTCTTCATGGAGGTGTCCGTTTTGCTTTATTGAAGAGATTTCCTACGCAACTTTGCTCATACTTGAACAGCTACTCTTGCTTTGCGTGTTTTGAGCGTAAACTGCCACTGTTTTACACTGAGTCTACATATTTTGCGCAACTTTGGTGTTCCAGCCTATTCCAGTGTATTCTCTCAGGCTCCTGCTACGTCACTTGTCATTATGAGTCGGTCATTGAACAGCAAAGACTCTAAGGACCTGGGCGCATCTTTAAAAAGACTTAAGTCAGTCTCTCCGACGCCTGAATCTCCTCAGGCAGACAATGCTTCCACATTGGACACCATTTTGGCGCGCCTGAATGAAGTTCATGAAATTGCGCAGTCAACAAAAACTAACACTGACTTACTGCAAGTAGAAGTGTCTGCTATCCGGAATGACTTTAAAGCCCTTTCTCTTCGTGTATCAGCGACAGAAACACGAATAAGTTCTGCAGAGGATGGGATGCAAAAACAAACCAGGTCCCTTTCTCAACTGGAGCGTTCTATGGTGGCGTTGCGCAGAGACCTCACGGAGCAGGAAGACCGTAATAGGAGATCCAATCTCCGTATTTTTGGCCTGCCGGAGGACTCAGAGAAATCATCCTCCTCTATGATTGAGTTCCTATCTCATTGGATTCCGGATACACTCCAGCTATCTTTTCACAGAGATTTTGAGATTGAAAGAGCATATCGTGTTCCAACGTTTCGTTCCAAGGCAGCCACCCAGCCAAGAGCAATCATTTTTAAGCCCTTACGACATCAACACACTGAACTGATTCTGTCTCATATGCGCAAGATTAAACAACTCAACTGGGAGGGTCATCGCATTTCCATTTCTCAAGACTTTGCCAGAGACACAGTCATAAGACGGAAAGGCTTCTTGAACCTTCGGAAACGTCTCACCGATTTGGGCATTCCTTTTTCCTTTTCAGGTCCATCCAAGTTTAGCATCACTTATAAAGGACGTCCCAGGATCTTCGATGAACCGGCAGACTTGACAACGTTCTTAGACAACCAGGAGGAGATAGAGATGGAGATTCAAAGAGCAACGACGCAGGCTCCTGGGGCCTCAGGGACCTGATTTGTTTATCTCTATTCTTGTGGTTGTGCTGTTTTCAAGATGAATTCCTCTTCTTTCTTTCTAGTAGTGTTTACACGCTAATTTGCTCCTCTGCTATTGTACTTTCTTTCTTTTCTTTCTCTTCTCCATACTACTCTTGAATCTCTTCTTCCTTCTCAATTCCGTCCTCTCAGCCTCTTTTTCTGGTCTATCCTTTGCATGGTACTTGCCTTGTTATAATTATTGGGTGCAGATTTCTTGGTTGTAATTAATATACTATTTCTATTTTCACTAGCACTTTTTTTCTCATCTTTACCTTATGCTAGGTATCGTTCTAGTATAGCGGAGTAGAATTCTCCTTACGGTTTCTGCTCCTTTTCCTCTTCCATCTCTGTCTCTTCCTTGTCTCTACATGCTCCTCTCTGGCACTTATCTTTTTTCCTTCTACGATTCCACTCTATAGTATAGTTATGTAATTGTTGTTATTATTAATATGTGATTTCGTTGCATATTCGTCATTATATTTATGAAATGTTACATATTATTTAGGTTGTTTATTGCATAATTAAGCTTTTTTTGCATTTTTTATTCAATTGTTCTTCATTATATGATCTTGTTCATGTTATGATATCGCTAATCTACCCTGAAGTGTATTATTCCTCTTATAGCATCTCAGCTCCTCATTTTCAAAATGTATGTGTACTGAGTTCGGCTGTTTCTCATATGGTTTATTTATTTTCATGAGATTTTTTTTCTAATAATGGGCTGTTTCTCCTTACCAATTTTTGCTCTTAATACGGTTCCACTACTCGCCCTTTCCACGTTCTCCCTTGCATGATATGGGTCTCTTTTAGACCTCCCCCTCTGCCTCTTCTCTTTTTCTCTTCTTGTCTTTCTTCTCTTCTGCCCTTTCTTTTTTCCTGGTTTTCCCACATGGTTGCTCCCGTAACATCTATTTTGCTTAATAGCTGGTCCACTGTTTGTTTGCACCCCGTTCTTTGTCTGTCATCAATGGTCTCTCCGTTTGTATCCCCCTTTGTTCCATGCCAGGTTTAAATGTATTATCCCTTAATGTTAAGGGATTAAATCATCCAGTGAAACGATCTAAAATCCTGGATTACTGTAAGTCGCTCTCGGCAGACTTAGTCCTCTTTCAAGAATCTGAAATTACCAGTTATTGAAGCTTTATTTTTAAAGAAAGAATGGGTGTCGGATGTGTCTTGTTCTGATGCTTCTGGTAAACGCAATGGTGTGCTTATGTTAGTTTCGAGGAATTCAGGATTATCAATCATCTCTTCTGAGCATGATTCTGAGGGTCGCTGGCTTCTATCTAAATTGTCGGATGGACAACATGACTTGTTTGTTATGAATATATATGCCCCGAATGTTGATAATCCAGCCTTTTGGAAATCCATTTCTAAAAAATTGCATGACACCCCTCATGCTGGCAATCTCATTGTTGGTGGCGATTTTAACTTACCAATGGATCCTTTATTAGACAGGAACTCTGCATTCCAGTTTCGTCCGCCTAAAGCACATAAACAGATGATTAACATGTGTTCCACTGCTCACTTGCATGATATTTGGCGTCTCCATAATCCCACTGGCAGTGACTTTTCTTTCTTTTCTTCCCCTCATTCCTCATTCTCTCGTATTGACTATCTCCTGGTTCACTCCTCTCTTGTCTCAGCTTCTTCCTCTCCGCTGATTCATCCCATTGTCATTTCTGATCATGCTGCGGTCACTTTTACGCTTACGTCCTTTGCGCCAAAACCGCGTGGTCGTTCCTGGAGACTTAATACGGAAGTGTTACATGACTCTGCCCAGGTGGATAAATTCTCCACGGAAATAAACACTTTTTTCCGTGAAAATGAGGACTCTGTATCTTCTCCAATAACTTTATGGGACTCTTTTAAGTGTACTTTTCGGGGCCAAGTTATAGCATGCATGTCCAAACGTAACTTGGCGATTAAGGGGGAACTTACTGACTTATCTTCTAACATCAAAACTCTGGAGGCCTCCTTTAGACATACCAAAGATCCGACTATCCTACAACAAATTAAGCTCCTAAAATACAAATATAATACTATTGTCACTAAAAGAGCTCATATTGGCTTCCAGGCGCAAAAGTCCAAGAAGTTACTTTTAAAGAATCGTGCTGGGAAACTCTTGGCTGCCACATTAAAATTCCAAGATTCTTCCTATAAGTCCTCCCAGATCTCTTCTATTAAAGATCACACTGGCTCTACCAAATTCCAAACTGAGGAAATTCTTGAAGTCTTTCGCGATTTCTATAACAAATTATACACCCCCTCTAACCAGGCTTCTTTTGACAAGTGCCTAGACTTTTTAAAATCAATTCCGATTCAATCAGTCTCAGAAGGAGATCGCTCTACTCTGAATGCTCCTATCTCACCGGAGGAAATAGCGGCTGCTATCAAGGCCACCCGCTCGGGGAAAGCTCCTGGTCCAGACGGATACCCGATCTTATTTTATAAAACCTTTCTTCCGCTACTTGTTCCTAAGCTACAAGCTGTCTTTGACACTTTCGTTCGTAATGGTTCTGTTTCTGGTACAGCTGCTGATGCCACAATAGTAGTGATCCCGAAAGAAGGTAAGGATCATTCAGATCCTAAGAATTTCCGCCCTATTTCGCTTCTTAATATGGAAGCGAAGATTTTTGCTAAAATCTTGGCTAAACGTCTAGAATCTTTTATTCCTAATCTAGTCCATCCCTCCCAAACTGGATTTGTTAAGGGTAGACTGGCAAGAGACAATATCCGCACTTTCTGTCATATTATTGGAGCGGCTAAGCGATCCCAACTACCTGCCGCGGCCTTAGCCCTCGATGCGGAAAAGGCCTTCGATAAGGTCTCTTGGCCTTTCCTTCGAGCTGTCTTATGTGCACATAACCTCGGAGACTCTTTTATTAACATGGTAATGTCTTTATACTCCCAACCCAAAGCTAATATTAGGGTTAATGGTGCTACATCCTCTTCTTTTAATCTTTGCCAGGGCACGAGGCAAGGGTGTCCCTTATCCCCTCTCTTGTTTCTGTTATCTATTGATCCTCTCCTTCGGCTGATTGATTTACATCCTGATATCAAAGGATTTTCTTTTGGCCCTCATTGTCTTAAAACCGCTGCCTACGCTGACGATGTTCTCATTTTCTCAGATGATATAGCGTTGGCCATCCCTGCTATCTCTGACACCATTTCTTTGTTCTCTAAAGTATCCGGCTACACTCTAAACAGAGATAAGACAGAAATGTTCCCTTTAAATGCCTACTGTTTTCCTGCTCATATGGGTTCGGCTGGCTTTAAGTGGCAATCTACCCATCTCAAATATCTAGGCATCTATTTCTGTTCCACGCTACATACCACGGTTGCCTATAATGAATCTCAAACTCTTACTAAGGTTCGTCGTCTTCTGGATACATGGTCTCCGAAACATATTTCGTGGTGGGGTCGCCTACAAACCCTAAAAATGATGATCACGCCGATTATTAATTTTGTCTCATCCATGATTCCGATGAAATTATCCGACTCTTTTTTTCGGGAAATCGATGGTATCACCGCCAAATTTCTTTGGAATGGTAAACGCGCTTGATTAGCATATAAATATTTACGTAGACCTTGTGATATGGGGGGTTGTAATTTCCCGGACTGGGGAAAATACCAGACGGCTTTCTTGGCCTCTCAGGGGGCCTTATGGTTCTCTCCCCCATCCCAGCATATTCCTTTATGGCTACTCATAGAACAGGACTTAGCTGCACCTCTACCAATTGCCTCTCTCTGTACTACTTCCACTTTGCACATTCTGTTTTCCCGCTCTATAATTATTGATACAATTACCGCAATTAAGAAAGTAGATAGGAAGCTGGCATTTCCTCTGCACAAAACTAGATGGTCTTCCATTTGGCGTAATTCCAAAATTAAACTTAATATCACTCCCACCCTCATGTCATATTGGGCTACGAAAGGTGTCTCTCTTGTACAACATCTGTATAGTGACTCTGGGGAGCCCTTACCTTTTTCTACCTTAGCGCTCAAACACTCTCTAACTAATCTAGACTTCTATACCTTTCTTAAAATCAAGGTTGCCATCTCAAAAACTCGTCTTCACCCCTCCTCCCCTACTATTTCGCTATTTTGTATTTGGCTCAAAGCTGGTCATGTTGCCTCCCACATATATAAGTTTCTATCTTCTACTTCGCTTCCTGACCAGACGGTTGCACAACAAAAATGGATGCGTCATTTTGATCACAATATTACAGATCATTTATCATCTGAAGCTTGGCAATCCATTAGCAAATTTGCGCTTCGTAACAAAATAGCTCCTTCCCTAATACAGTCCAAGTTTTTCTCGATGAACTTACTCCACTGGACACCTGTACGTCTTCATTCTCTCAACCTTAAAGAAGATAATCTCTGTTGGAGTTGTGGCCTGGAGGCGGGGGATTTCCCTCATATGTTCTATAATTGTTCCTTACTTAAACCTTTTTGGGACCTTATTCAGCAACATTTATCTCTTATCTTTGACATTCAGCTCCAGCTCTCTTTTCCTCTAGTTATATTAGGTCCCTGGGCTGCTCCTACGCCCCTTCCCCTTGATTTGTTGCAATTACAGCTGTTAGATCTTCTTTTATCTATTGCGGTCAAGGTTATCCTTATGGATTGGAAATCTTTCTCGTCAGTCTCTTACCATACGTGGTGGGCATGGGTTTCCTTCTTACGCAGTGCTCACACCTCAGTAGATCTAGCACACCTATCGCCTTCCATTTCGAGTGGGGTTTGGGCATCCCTGGATAAATACATGGAACTCTCCTCGCAAGGTGTAGTCCCTCGATTTCCTGTTGGTTTGTCTACTTAATGTTTGGTCTGCTAGTTACGTTGCATTGGGCTATTCCTGTGGGATTCCTTCTCTCTTTTTCCCTCTTTCCTGTCCTCTCATCCTGTTCTTTCTTTCTACTGCTATTTTTCCTTTCTTTCCTTCCTTCCTCCTTTTGCTCTTGTTTCTTCCCCTGCCCCTACCCTCATCTCAGAGGCTGATATGTTCCACGTTCTGCACGATATACCCATTACTGACTTATATTGGTAACTCCATATTGATTCCCTTCTTTCTAATTTTATTTACATATAATTGAGTTACTGATCAAATGATATCCATGTTTGTTTTTTCACGTTCTACTCATATTGGATTGTATCACCTCTTTGTATTTTGACTGCTATTATTTGGATCCTTATTTCTCTCAATAAAATCCTGTTGAACTAAAAAAAAAAAAGAAACAATGTTGGTAAAAAGATGCATTTTCAGCATCATTTCATTAGAAATTGCCTACAAAGTCATTGGTTATAAATGCATTTCGGGAAAAATGCAAGTTCACACGATCTATACTGCTTTTTACATTTCACTGGCCTTTTGTTCTTCCAAGGTTGAGAAACTGGGTATCATTAAATAGAATGATAGAAACACAATAGCACTATCTTATTATTTGGAAATATATTTGAGTGTTTATACTTCGCAGCACTGTGAAGCTCCTAAATGTGTGACACTCATTACATTAGGACATCCATTTGTCCATGGTGTAAGACATAATCAGTATCTGGAAATCTTTCTCCTGACATGTTGAAAGGGAGTTT
Source organism: Lissotriton vulgaris (assembly GCF_964263255.1). NCBI lineage: Eukaryota > Metazoa > Chordata > Amphibia > Caudata > Salamandridae > Lissotriton > Lissotriton vulgaris. The sequence goes on from NC_141696.1 coordinate 939,862,252, forward strand.
AATTAGGGTGTTGCTTTGTTGTGTGGCCAGTTATATTCTTCCAGCTGGTACTGTTGGGTTCATGAGCTAACGAAAAATCCTTTTTGCAGAGACGACTTACTGCTTCCTCTTACAGACACTTGGGGCCATATTATCAAGGACCGGTGTTAAAATTATCGCCATTTTATCGTCAGGAAACTACTGATAAAACGGCGAAAATGGGCTTGATAATACGCCCTTGTTAATTCCCATAGAAGACCATGTTCTGATGTTAAGATGGGCTTCCATGGGAATTAACAAGGGCGTATTATCAAGCCCATTATCGCCGTTTTATCGGCAGTTTCGTGCTGATAAAACGGCGATAATTTTAACCGGTCCTTGATAATATGACCCTAAGCATGTTTAATTTCTCAGAACACCGCTAAAAGCAAAGAAAATACAGAGATGGTGGAGGGAGGGCTGAAACTTTTCAGACACACCACGAAACCGGTCCGAGAATGCTTGTTTCTGGTCCAAGGAAGAGCTGGCTTGGCATTTCGGCTGAACTGTTCCCAGGAGGAATAGGGTCAAGAGTGATTTGCATATGGCTGGGTCTGAACTAGTGTGGCCAAATGAGCTAAAGAACAATGATAGGTTCAACCCAGATCTGTAACCGCTATCTACATGGTTCAAGCTAGAAATGCACTGGAATCTGCTTAACAACAAGTCGACACCCACTTTCTTTGGTGGGGCTGTCGCTCAGCTGTCAATTTTATATTTATTTCTAGGAGCTTTTCTGCTGCTCTATTGGAGGAGAAGTAATTGACAGAACGTTTGTCCACTGCAAACCACTAAGTTTAACATTTGTGCTGAATATTTCTGGTACCCACCCCAGCAAGGCGAATTTATGTTTAAAGTAAAAAAATAATGGTCTTTGCTTGTTTTGGAGCCCAGCGGATCCAGCTGCTGCTCTAAGTATTTTGAGCAACAACTTGGATTATTTGATTACATGCCTCTCTAACGATACCGGCAAAAAATCAGTAGTTATACATTTTCTTTTGCTGAATTTCTCAATTAAGAACTTTTTGACTAAACCCATTCATGGCCATGTAGTGAGATCCTGAGGTAACTTGATTCTTCCTGCGCAAATGACAACCGTCAGTTACAAGCTACTGTTACTAAAAAGCCCAGTAAGGTAAAAGAAATTCCTCAGTTCAGAGCCCTCTACAAAACCATTATTAAACACAGGAAAGCAGAAATTAAAAGACTCTGTGAGGATGGCCTGATGGCTGGTTGTAGCAGCAAAAATCATATTTTGATTTGGCAACTCAAGTTAAGAATACTGGCTGCCCTTTAACAGACTCAGGCTCACACATTCCAGCAGATCTTTGCCTTTTTAATTTCCAGGCACTATGGGGCATATTATCAAGAACAGGAGATAAAATTATCGCCGCTTCATCGGCAGAAAACTGCAGATGAAGAAGCAATAATGGGCTTGATAATATGCTCTATGGAATTCCAATCGAAGCCTATGTTAGATGTCTTCACATCTAAAATGGGCTTTGATTGGAATTCCATAGAGCATACTATCAAGCCCATTATCGCCGCTTTATCAGCAGTTTTCTGCTGATAAAGCAGCGATAATTTTATCTCCTGTTCTTGATAATATGCCCCCATATTTTAACAATGTTGAAACCTGAATCACACCAGGCACCCATGGCCCTATAGATTTAACCTTTTATTTTCAGGAAGTCATTTGTGGAATCTTACTCGGCCCATCTGGTGAGCTGTAGGGCCCATGAGTCTCTACAGACTTGTACAAGACTAAAATTGATCTCTAGGGCCCCTTACTTACTAATGTTTTAAATTGGGCATGTAAATCTGTCCTACCAAATTCTTGGGCTAATTCCTCAATAGTCCCGATTTTTAAGTAAGGTGATAGATCCGACCATCAGTGTTCTAGGTCTTTATCTTTAATAGACTCTACAGTGAGATAGATTGGCAGAGTGCTTCATAATAGAATAATGGACTGGGCAGCGCACAATGAAATCTTTTGTTGCACACAATATGGGCTTTGGAAGCAGCTAGACACAGTGGAGCAATGCCTTGATCTGCATCTTATTATCAGCAAATGCACCATTGTGTAAGGCTGCTCGCAGTAACCTGCGTTTATGGATTTATCCAGCGTTAACAATCGTGTTGATCAATCAAAGCCCTGGATAAACCTGATCAAACTGGGACTTGATTGACTTATTGTGAGTTTCCTGGCCATTCTAAATTTTAATCTCACTGCAAAAATTTCATGTGGGAATAATGATGACGTTACCAGCCTATCAATTTGTAGAGAGGAATGCGGCTAGCAGGGCCGGACTGGGAACAGAAACCGGCCCAGGCAAACAGTTCAGCCACCTCCCCAGGAGTGAGGGTGCAGCTGAGCAGTTTCCGCGGACTGGTTTCAGCCGATTATGTTACAGGGAGCCGATATAACCGACCCCGTAACAAAAACGGCCCCCCATGGGCCCAAAACCGGCCCCCACCCTAGCGGCCAACTGGGGAAACGCCCGGTGCCCGCTATGGCCAGTCTGGCCCTGGTGGCAAGGCTGCGTCCTTACCCTTACCCTTCTCCTATTCTTCTTGTATTTCTTGTACATCAACAGACTAAGTTATGTTTTACTTGGAAGCAGGCAGGATGTACCGTTAATACGTTAATAAAGTTAAGATAATGAAGTTATTTTGGCTAGAACACCAAAATGTCTCCACGTTTTGGTAAATGTTCTTGCAAGTTTGATGAGCGATCTTGGTCTCAGCAGAAATCTCTCAAAATCTTGCATAATGGCCTACAGTTTGAATATTTCCAGCGTGTGCCAATTTTCTATCAATAATATAGCTCTTGGCAGTATCTCAGGCTTCCTCTATTTGAGGGTAGTCTTCGACAGACAGTCCACATGGTTTCCCTTCTTTCTCAACAAGGTTTTTATTTTTTTTATTTAGCCTTTTATCGATTAGCCCCGTCTCTTCTCTCGACCATATTAGTAGGAAACTCCAAAATGCCTTCTTCCTATTAGATGTCTACCCCTTTAATCAACCTTAGGTTTAACCACTCTGTGTGTTGAGGAGAGGATCCTCCTACCCAACAATGGCATATCTTCCTTCTCGCTAGTAGTATAGCATGAAAACAAGAAGTATCTGGCTGGGCCTATAATAGTATCTATCACTCCAAAAATAATCAACGAGAGGCTTACCTTAAGTTGTAGCATCAGAATACTTGAGATGGTCTTACCCACTTCCTCCCAGAATTCGAGAATAGCCGGACAGTGCTGAAACATATGGATATCCAATGCTTTCTCTAATCTGCATTTCATACATTTCCCGGGTTCCCCTTTTGCCATCTTTGACAACCTTTTCGGAGTTAAGTAGCCCCCATGGAGTGAAAAAAGAGGGTTTCTCCTTAACCAAGCAGGCTTAACAATTAAGAATAAAGTGCTCATCAATACTTGCCAGATATGCTGCCACTGCTCCCCCGGCAAGCAATCTCCCTATAGATCTTCGGTCAAAGTAAAATCTCCGTCTATGGCTTCTTGGATTGTGAAGTCCCACCTTGATACTTCCTTGCTCCCAGGAGGTTTCACCACCAGTTTCTCTTTCAAGTGGTTACCATTGCCAAGCGTGGACCTCTGACTCTGCGCACAACTTCTCAATTGGATATATTTAAATTTCGGGATTTTCCCATCCATATTCATACTTACCTCTGCTCATGATATAAGATTTGCCATCCTGAGCAAGATCTCCCCAGGAACATATTCCTCCTTCTCCTATTGGAATGGCTAGTTTGTTTTTTAGGTGGTCTGGCGTTCCTGGAGATTCCCATAGAGGAGCCAATTTCGAATTATACCCTAAACCTACCAGCTGTCTAATGCTGGCCCATATTTGGAGTTTGTTCCGGCGCAACTTAAAGACCTGGCTGTTTTCCAACCTCTAGCCATGCTAGACATCCATGTTGCTCTTTAGTCCCTAGCGCCGGGACACCCCCGTCTGGGGTAGCCGCGCGCTTTATAAGCTTAAAAAATAAATAAATAAATAAAATGTTCTAGTCATTGCTTGTAGCTCTTTGAATGTAATCTTTTAGAGATATTTCAGGTTCCCAAACTTAAATAGGAAGCGATCTGTATCTAAGTCAGCCCCCTTTAGCATGGTGAAAAACATGGATCCCAGGCCAGAGCAGTCTGGAGATTTTAACAGTATTCTAGAATGAGTCAGCTGGAAAGTCAATGTATAGCATTGAAAATCTGGGAGGGATAGACCCCCTTTCTCCCTTTTGCACCGCAACTTCTTTTAAAGATCCAGATATATGAGATGATGGCCTGCTGGAGATTGTCGACAATTGGCTTTTCAAAGTGCAAGAGGATTGTGTTGAATAAAAAGGTGATTTTTGGCAATATCATCATTTTAACCAGATTCAGCCTCCCAAAGATTGACATGGGAAGATGCACCCAGCTCTTCATTAGCCATGTACATTCTCTTACAATGCTATTCAAGTTTATTTCTGGAATTTTATCTATATCTTGTACGATCTCCACCCCCAAATATCTTATTTAATTTTTAGTCCGAGCATTTCACTTTTCTAGATTCCATATATGTCTCTTTTCTCAGCGTTCACTTCATAACCTGACACCTTAGCGAACCCCGAAGCGCACTGGAATAGAACTGGCCAGGCAGCACAGAGGTACGAAATAAAAAACATTAAATCATCGGCTTAGAGTGCTTCCTTTTTCTCCCATCCTTCATATCCAAAGCTTGGAATGTTCACGTCAGCTCTAAGTTTTTGTACTGAAGGCTCTATATAGACATTAAAGAGGAGAGGAGACAAAGGGCAGCACTGTCTAATGGCTCTGGGTTTATGAAAAGGCTCAGTCAGATTGCCATTAACTAATAATCTTGCTGATGGATCCTGATATATTAGCTAGATGACTTCCCCAGATTATACTTTTCCAAAAACCCTGCCAAGTATACCCGATATACTCTATTGAAAGATTTGGTGGCATCTAAGGTCACAACTGCCAAAGGAAGTGAATGAGTAGAGGGCAGGTTGATCACACCTCTGAGGCTATATGTAAGTTCATATAAGTATCTGCCAATAACAAAACCCTTCCGATCACTGTGTATCATTACTCCTGCTACTGTACTTAATCTATCTGCTAATATTTTAGCACACATCTTATAGTCAGCATTGAGCAGAGATATTGGCCTATAAGACTCACAGTTAGCAGAGTTTTTCACTAGTTTTAATATCAGTTTGATTATTGCCTCAGCCCAGGACATGGGCAGTTGTGAAGCATTTTTCAAAATCTCATTGAACATCAGAGTCTTGAAAAGGATTAGTATCTTTTCCAAGTTTCTATATAGATCTATTGGCATCCCGCCCGGTCCTGCAGCTTTTCCCCCTTTACTTAACTGCATGACTTTCTTAACCTCTTCCTTAGTAATTTCCTAATGTAGAAGGTTCTGTTGGTCTACTTCTAGAGATTTAATTATGTTCGAGCCCAACCACTGATCTACTTCCTCCTCAGTGATTGCCCTCTCTTCGTTGTAAAGCTTCTAAAGGTACTCATAGAAGGCTCCCTCTATTTATATTTCAGTGGATAGTTTAGTCGCATTCTGTGTGTCCTCTATTTCTTTTTTTGAAATTTCTAAATGAATCCGCTTTTACCTTAAAAACCAGTCATTTCCCCGCTCCTTCTCCATATTCAAAATGGGCCAACCTACTACCATCCCACCGCTATATAATCAAAGTCAGTAAAATCGTATCTGTTGTTCTTTCAGGGGGCATAACTTTCTCTCATCCATAAGCCTACTCTCATCATCCGGGTTATCAATAATACCTGTCTCTAAAGTCTTCATTTCATTTTCTAACCGGCTGACCTCCTCTCTATACCTCTTATTTCTAAAACAGAGCCTACTTGTGATTCTACCCCTTAAGTAGGCCTTAAGAGTATCCAAAACTACCATAATGGAGGTGGACCCAATGTTATATTTTAGGAATGTTTCTGTCTCTCTGCATAAATAATTAATTTCTTCTGTATTGGAAAGTAATATCCAATATTATTTACTTTTTAATTCCATTTCCAGAGTAACCCCTGAATAAACAGACAGGTGGGCAGTCAGATAACAAATGTCTTGGATAACATCTCTCAGGCTTAGTCTAACCAAAAAATAATCGATTCTAGATCTACATCTGTACTTTTTATTATAATGAGAAGTGCCTAGTAAATGGCCCGAACTAACCCTCCAGACATCACAAAGTTCACTTTGTTCATTATTGTCTGAAGATGTATGTGTGATTTGTGGGTGCCTATTGCTCTACTGTTTTTTGGTTTGTCCAATTTTAGATCCAGTACTATATTAAAATTGACAGCCATAATTACTGGATCTGGGAAATGTAGTGTTAGATCTGGGGGTCTCTAGTTGGCAGAGGTAGGTACGATGTCCAAATAGGCACCCTTGCTTCTAGTCAGGGTAAGGGGGATACACTCTTTGGATAACCCCTGCTCACCCCCTTGGTACGAGCAGACAGGCTTATCAAAGGCAATGTGTAAAGTATTTGTACCAACACTCACAGTAGCACAGTGAAAACAAAACAAATGGACTCCACACCAGTTTAGAAAAATAAAGTATCTTTATCTAAACTACACAACACCAAAACGACAAAAATCAAACATAAACTGTTCCAAAATATGTCTTTGAAAAGAGTTCAAAGGGTTGCACCGAAATACTCCACAGTTGCGTAAATTTTAGTCCAAAGTACCTGTAGATGCGACAAAAATTTCTAGCGACAACTGCAGTGTCGAAAAACAAGCGATGCGTCACTCCTGAGACCCTGAGGAGGCAATGCGACAACCCTGCTACACGCAGCGGGCGTGTTGCGATGAATCCGGTCTGTCTGAGGAGCGATGCAATACCTTGTATGGATTCCAGGGTACAGGTTTCTCTGGTAGAAGCGTCTCGCACATGCACGATGGGACGATCTTCGGGACGGCGACGATCTTCGGTGCGGCGGCGATGCGCGGCGCAGCATCGATCTTCTCCCATCACGGTCCCTCGATGCGTTGACTCTGCGACGATGTTCGCAGCGAATGGATGCTGCCTGCAAGCAAGCAGTGCAACGGTTTCTCACAGCGATGACAGGCTCTGCGATGATACTCGTAGCGACAGGAATCTTCCCGCAACGGGGCGATGCATCCTGCAAGCCAATGATGCGTTGGTTCCTGCAGCGTCAACAGGTGCTGCGACGATCTTCGCGGCGATGGAATTCTCTTGCACTGTCGACGATGCACTCCGCAAGCGAGCGATGCATGCACATTGTAGATCTACTTCTTTTCTTCTTGTCCAGCTTCCCAAACAGCAGGCAACAACCTCCGGAGGTCCCACAAAGGATCAAGCCCTCTAGGCAGGTCAGAACTCACACAGCAGAGTTTAGGGGGAAGCTGGGTGTGAAGTCCTTTTGTTTCTGGGATTTCTTAACAGGAGGCCAACTCTTCTCAGGCCCTTGCAGATCTCTTCAGGCAAGGAGACAAAGCAACAGCAAAGTCCTTCCCCTCTACTTGCAGAATAGCAACTGCAGGTCAGCCCACAAACACACAGCAGCACAGTCCTTCCTCTTCAGTCTTCCAGCTTTTCTCCTTGGCAGAGGTTCCTTCTTAATTCTAGGATTATCTAATTTTCTGTAGTCTTGGTAGCCCTTTTTATACCAGTCTTTCCTTTGTTCTCTGGAGGCAGAGAAGCCTTGGCTTAGTCAGAACCAGTTCTGGTCAGTCCTGAAGCACTTTGTTTTCCTGACTTCTTCTTTCCTTTCAGAGAGAGGGGCAGGGTCGTCAGCCGCCCAGCAGGAGGTGGAGCCAGCATTGTGGAAGGCAGGCACAGCCCTATTAAGGCCCAGGTGCTATCCCCTCCCACCACTCAACATGCAGATGCAGCTCTTCAGCCTAGGGCTGACTCATCCAGCCTCCTGGGGGCTCCAAAGGCCCTGTCACTCATAAACCAGACAGTCAATTCACAAACAGGCCAACGCACACAGAAAGGTCAGACAAGAGAACAGCCACTTTCAAAAAGTGCTGTTCTCAAATACAGGGATAAAAAACATCCTTCCTAAAAAAATAGGTTATTAAATTCTGAGTTCAGGGATACCAGATATTAATTTTCTATCTTGCTCCTATGGGAAGATATGCAGGTAAACATTATACACAGCATTCTCCATTATAGCCTATGGGCAAGATAGCCCTCTCAATAGTGAAAAACGAAATTGGCAGTATTTCACTATCATGGCATGTCACCTACATCAGGACATGCCTTACCTTTCACATACACTGCACCCTGCCCAGGGGGGTACATTGGGCCTTGTATAGGGGTGTCCAATGTGTACAGAAAGGGAATGGTTAGGACTGGCCAGTGGGGATACTGGACAGGTCAGCATGGCAGTTAGCAACTGTCCACAGGCACTGCGGTGGCAGGTCTGAGACACCATTTTAGAGCTACTTGCGTGGGTGGCACAATCAGTGCTGCAGGCCCACTAGTATCATTTGAATCACCAGCCCTGGCACGCTCAGTGCACTTTACTAGGGCCTTACTGGTAAAACAAATATGCCAATCATGGATAACCAATCAAAATAACAATTTACTCAGGGAGCACTTGCACTTTGACACTGATCAGCAGTGGCAAAGTGCCCAAAGAATCTAAACCAGCAAAAAACTAAATCCATCACAGCGTCAAAAATACAGGAGGTAGAGGCAAAAGGTGAGGGGAAACCACACCAAAGATGTCAGGTCTAACATGTAGCATATTAGTAAAGACTGTTTTTAGTGCCTCTGGATCATCACAATTCGGACCATAATATCCTACCAAACCTATTAGATTCTCCAGCAGTTTTGTGTTATCAATAATTCACCTACAACTCTATAAACAACAGAATCTATTATAAATGCCTTTACCTATTTTTAATTATTATCACAATTCATTTTATATTTGCACTCTGGTCAGTCCATACTTTTTGTTGAACCAACGTTAAATAAAAAAAATCTCCATACTCTTTAGTAAATGGGTCTCCTGAATTATTAATATTTGCACCTGGGAGTACCTACGATATTGCACGAATTTTTCCCTTCTCCCTTTTGTGCGTAAACCATTAACATTCCCGGTTAGAATCTGAATGGTCATATTACCTATCCTATCTCAGGGCACTCTGCCTGGACCTCTGAGTCCTTAACGGCTATAACCTGCCTTGCTGAGGTGTGTGAGGTATTTTCATGCATTTTTCCCTTATGCTACCCATCCAGTGCATCTCCCCTTACCCCCACACTTCCGCCTTTCCTAGAGGACCCAACCCATCATCTCTCTGGGCTTGATGTTAGTTTTGTTTGTTACACTTCAGGAAACCTGCCACTTATTACTAATCTAACACTAATTATCCAAAGCAGCCTAGAATTCATAGCTGACTTCAACGCTCACCCCCTCTCCTCATCTCATCCATTATGGTACAACAAAAACAAGTGTCTTTTATACTTGAACCCAAAATTCTTCTACTGCCATTGAGGGACTAACACCTTGCTTTTTTCTGCTGTCCAGTAGGTCATCTGCCTCCCTCTGACTTCTTATATTATGCATTTAGTTGGTATGCATAATTCTAAAGGAAGCTGGACATGTGAGCTGTGCTACGGCCCTCAACTTTTTGAATTCATCTAGACATTTCCCCAGCTCCCACTGCCTGTCCAGGGTCCCTCGAAAGAGGTCCGATCAAATTTTGAACAAAAAATCATTCACTCATAGCGTCTTCATTTTCAAAGCTTCAGTTAGGATTTTTTCTTTTAATGCATATGGTTGAAAATGTAAGAGAATCATTCTTGGCTTAACCGTATTTGGGTTTCTTCTAAAGGGGTCTCTATGCACCCTTTGTATATCCTTAATTAACTTTTCCTCACTCTCCTCAATCTGCACTCCTCCCTTTATCAGAGCAACGGCGAAAGCCTTTACATCCTCTTCTCCTTTTCCCTCTGGGATGTTCAAGATATGTAGATTGTTCTTCCTTGAATTGTTTTCCAGCAGTTCCAATTTCTCCCGAACTTCTTGCTCTTCACGTCTTAGGGTCAAGATATCTGCTTTCACGTTACTCAGTTCATCATTCAGCTCCCCAATCACATTTTCCAAGGTTCGTGTCCTTTCGTACAAAAGGTCTATTTTTTCCAAAGATTCACTAAAGCACCTTATCTCACCTGGCTTGCTTCCAAAACTGCAAACCCTTTCTTAATATCCTCTGACGAAGAAGAAAACATACCATCAAAGAACCCAAGTGAGCTTTCAGTTTTGGTATCCTTTTCTTTGGCCCTTGCCTGAGCGAGTAGCATTGTGGGCTCTATCTGTTTAAGCTCAGAGTGATATCATAACTGGGGGTTGTTGCTATTCCCTCTAGAAGATCCTGCTCTCTATTTAGACTTGTTTGGGGCCGCTCTTGAATACTCGCAGACCCCATTATGTAAATAGCCCCTTCAGCAGCCATATTTTTTTAATGCAGTCTGACTTAATGACTGCCTTGCCTCTGCCTGTTGACTGATGTCCACCACAATGGGCTATACCTTACAAAAGGTCATCAATGAGGGGGTAATTCTTAACTTGTGATCCTCAGTTATCCTTATCAGGCGCTGTTTCACCTTACTCCCTAAGGGACAGGGAGGCTCACCGCCCTTAGTTTACTGCAACAGCCCTTGAGAGACGAGAATAACCAAGACCTTGTCACCCGCACTGCTATCTAACTTTCCAACCTTGTTTGCTGGCTTCCTCTCCCATCCAGCTGGCTTGTTCAGGCCCGAATTCCCTTTACACTCCCCAAGCCTACCTCCCAAACCTTCTCTTAACTCCACGGCCTCCAGCTTCTGTCTGTCAGTCAGTTTCTTCAGTACGTCCTTTACTTGCTGCTCCAGGAGCTCAGCAAACTTTCCCCTTCTGCCAAACTGCTCCAACCGAACCAGGAGCTGAGCTTGTGGTGCTGCTGCCTCCGACGCGATGGAGGAGACTGCCTGCTGCTGCCCTGCGATACAAAAAGGGATGATTGCCGGAGACTTTTAGCAGATCAAACTCTCACCCCCAGTCAACTGAACTGGGTTTAATCCATCACCATTCTTTAGCTCACTCCGCCACCCCAGTTCAGATATGGCCATATGCAAATCAGTCTGACCCTGTGCCTCATGGGAACAGTCCAGCCCGAACTGCCCTGCAGCTTCTCCTCAGCTTCAGTGCGGCCGTCCCCCAGCCAGTTCTCCCAGCGACGGCTATCGAATCCAATACAATCCCTTGTCATGGGCCTGACACATCTCCTGCAGTTGACTGCTAGTTAGAGTAGTAGTGGGGGGGGGAGGCGCTCTCGATTTTGTGGCTAAGTCACGGTGCGTTCAGTGACAAGTGCCATTGGTGTACTAGTGACCTGCTTGTACTGCCGCTACCATGTTCTCCCTCAGGATTTCACCATACTGCAAATTTGCAGTGTCATAGAGACATAACTCTTGCTTACTAGCAGTTATGGGGAAAGATCACTCTTGCCCAGATTCAGAATTGCCACTGTTTGTCAACTTCTCTGTTTTCCTATAGGATAATATGGCTCTGAAACTACAAGTCTGTGTCTTCGTGATGAGAAATCTACCCAATCTCGTTTACAGGTTATGTGAATTTTATTTTTGCTCTTGTAATAATGTTTAAATATCATTCTCAAGAAATCAAATGTTACTATAATGCAAATGTTACTTACTTCGATGTCTGCCTTGCAGTTAGTCCTTTCTTAAAATCAGTGATGCATGTTTGCAATTTCAATCCAAATTGTAATATTTTCTTTATTGTATCTGTGACTTTTGTGATTATATTTCGTTGTAATCTAAAATCGAAGAAAGATATCTATCTATCTATCTATCTATCTATCTATCTATCTATCTATCTATCTATCTATCTATCTATCTATCTATCTATCTATCTATCTATCTATCTATCTATCTATCTATCTATCTATCCATCTATGTCCTTTCGGGCCTGGGCTGTTGTTTTCTTGTAGAGGATTGGTGTAGTCCATCTATTTGTTTCTAGTTTTGGAAGCAAAAAAGCCCTGTCAGCACAAGATGATGCATGATTTTACAGACATTCAAGCGTTAGAAAATGCTGTTTTGATAGCTAAACATATTTTGTTTACAAAGATGAGATAAAAATTGCATAATACACCCAGATTTGTCACTTAATGTGTGAGGGAGGATGTGAAATCGAATTATATTGATCGCTAAAAAAACTGTTGATCCTGTAGGTTTGTGTCAGGCACCTTGACATGTTTTGCAGTTGTTCTGTTGCTATCCAGTCAGACGTGATGGTAGATATAATCCTCAAACGTGAATACTTAACGTTTTGGTCTAAAATAGACTTTGAAGAACGGCTTGGCATGAAAGGTATCATATCCCCGACGGAAATGGTGATACACTGTGTTAAATGTTGCATAGTGTTCAGCAGAATTATAATTTTGAACTGGTTAATTTGAAGCAAAGTGATCAAGAATTCCGTAAAAATGGTTAGAGTTAGAATGGTACTTATGCTCCTGTCCAAACATTGGGAAAATGAAAAGATTTGTGGACAAGGCAATCATAAACGATGATACAGCATCCTTTTCAGTTCAAGAAAATTTTATTTGATATTAAAAAGGAAAAACAAGGTGTCAATACAAAATACAGTAAAAGTATAAAATATTGAAAACTGTGGTAAATAGAACAAGCATAAAAGTTATAAATAGTAACAAAAGGAAAATCTGGACAATGGAATAAAAAAAAAAGAAAAGGAATGAGAAACATTAATCATAAAAGCATTGAAAATACCTGGAAGGAGTATAAACATAATATAATGAAGAAAAAATGGAATGTAATGAGCATTTAAGGAGGTTTAAGGACTTATTGTTGCGAAGGCGGTGGATGAAACAGAGGATTAGCACAAGTATTCAAGTAAAGCGTGATAGGGAGCCATAAGTCCATACGTTTTGCAGCCATGTGAACCGGAAAAACGAAAGCAGTGTCAACTTTGTGGTTGTGGCAAACGTTAAACCACCATGCCTTAAAGGAGATATTGGAGGAGTCTTTCCAATTCACCGTTATCTGCTGGAATGCAGCAGCTAACAATAAATCAATAATCTGAGGCTTTAGTTCAACATTGTCCCAACAAGTTGAAAGGCTGTCCAAAAAAATGTTAGTATGAGAAAAAGGAATACATGTATGAAAAATCACATTGATTTGAGCCCAAACCTGTAACCAAAAGTCATGAACAGATGTACATAAGAATAACATGTGAAACAAAGTTGCTTGTGGGGATGAGCAGGACCAGCATGTATGAGAAGTGTTTAGAAAGCGCTTATGAAGGTCAAAGGGTGTATAGAGAAGTCTGTTATAAATAAAGAACAAGGACTGTGTTAAAGTTGCCGCTCTTGAGGATTTGCGGATCTTATTCCATATCTTGTCCCATAACGAAATTGGCCAGGACGTGGAGAGATCATGTTCCCAGCATTCCTCCACTTTAGATTTAGGCCTAACAGAGTCAGTAGTATGAAGGTATTTGTAAATGGAGGAAGCCTTAGGGGTATTGCGCAAAAAGGAGTGGAGTAAGGAGGTGGGAGTAGGAGAAATAGGAGAGGAATGTAGCTGAGAGAGCCGAGTGTAAGTTGTCAATACGGCCTCTCTAAGTAAGTGGTAGTGACGGGTAAAGGAGGCAGGTAAACCATAAAGGGAACGAAGAGTGGTGAAAGGTAAGAAAGAAGATTGAGAAAAGAGTTGAGAAATCCATATCAGCCCCTTGTGACGCCATACCTTCCAAAAGAAGGGTTTGTTACGTATAAGTAGGGCAGTATTATGCCAAATGGTAGAGGAAAGAAAATCAGCAATAGTCGTAGGGGGGAGTGAGAAGAAGATAGGAGCAGTTTAGAAATGGAAGAGGGTTTACGGGAGAAAGAGAGATATTCAGCGAAAGAAAAAGGAGAAAGAAGAAGGCGTTCAAATTTAGCCCATAAAGGACAAGGAGTGCTAGGGTCTTGCAACCAGAAGGAAGCTTGTCATAATAAAAACGCCTTATGGTAAACAGGGAAATCTGGGAAATTAACTCCGCCTTCCGCCTTAGGGCGGATCAATCGAGCAAGGGACATTCTAGGTTTTTTCTTATTCCAAAGAAAGGACATCAAAATGGAGTTAATCTTTTTTTTAAATTTAGAAGGGATGGATACTGGAATATTAGAAATAGTATAGAGGACTATGGGAGACAACATCATTTTAATAGTATCAAGACGGCCCCACCAGGATAAGTAAAGAGGATGCCATCTGGACGTTAAATCCACCAATTTTTGAGTACATTTGGACAAACAGAGGGCAACAGTATCTGGGATAGAAGGAGTAACATGTAGACCAAGGTATTTAATATGGGAAGAGTTCCATGTAAAGTTAGAGGCAGCAAAATCAGGTTTAAATGTGAATTTCGTCAAGGGTAGGATCTTACACTTATCGTTGTTAAGCTTATAACCAGATATTTGGGAATATTCTTTCACTTCAGCAAGGAAGACGGGAACTGAATCAGTGGGATTAGAAATAAAAAGAAGGATGTCATCCGCATAAGCGGCCAGTTTAACTTGGGAATCTGATATTTGAAAGCCCTGAATATTAGGGTTCTGACGAAGTCTAGATAAGAAGGGTTCTAGGGCTAAATTAAAAAGAAAAGGAGATAAGGGGCAGCCTTGACGGACACCTCTTCCCAAATCGAAAAAGGAAGAAACTTGGCCATTAGCACAAACTGCTGCACGTGGATTAGAGTAAAGTAAGGAAATCAGAGAAATAAATTTAGAACTAAAACCAAACCATTGAAGGGTGTGAAAGAGATAGGTCCATTCAACCCTATCAAATGCTTTCTCAGCATCCAGGGCAATGGCCGCAAGAGAATGGGGTAAATGGCGGGACTTAGATAAGACATTAAATAAAAGTCTAGTGTTGTCAGTGATGAAATGACCCTTGACGAAGCCTGATTGTTCCTCACCCAAAAGGTCTGTTAGAAGAAGGTCAAGACGTGCTGCAAGAGATTTTGCAAATATTTTATAATCAATATTAACCAAAGAGATTGGCCTATAATTTTTCCAATATTGAGCATCTTTCCCTTCCTTGGGTATCAGACAGATGTGTGCGTCCGAAAAAGAACCTGAGGAGGCACCTAAAGTGATGAAAGTGTCAATGAGGGAGTGTAATTTTGGGATGAGAAGTTTTGAAAAGTGAAGGAAAAATTCAACAGTAAAGCCATTCGGCCCAGGGGCCTTATCTTTTTTGAGATTCTGAAGTGCTGTGAGTAACTCTTGTTGAGAGATATTAAGCTCTAAGTGAGAAAGATCAAGAGGGAAGTGGGCTGGCTTCTGTATGTTGGAGAAAAAGCGGTCTAAGGACTGAGAGGAGGGTTGTGTTTCGGAAGAGTATAAGGTTTTGTAAAAAGCAAAAAATTCAGCAACAATGTCTGCATCCTTATGTTTGAGAACAGAGTGTGTATCATAGATTGATTCAATATTTAATTTGTTATGCTTTACTTTCAGATAATTAGCTAAAACCTTCCGAGCCTTATTTTTGCCCCCATAAAACTTTGCACTCGATTTCAGTAAATATAAAGACGCATCTTCCATAGACTTCTTGTTACATTTCATTTTAGCATTGATCAGGGCTGTTAAACTGTCTTGCGAATGGGAAGTGAAATAAGAGTGCTCCAATTTCTTAATATCAAGGAGGAGAGCAGCTGTGAAGTTACGAGCAGTTTTCCGTTTCTTCGCCACAAAGCCAATTATAAAATCTCTCGCCGCAGCTTTGAAAGCATCCCAAATGGTATGAGGGGGTATCATTAAGCAAAAAAAAATTCATCTGAAAATTCAGTGAAAGAAGCAGTGAACTTGGGATCCAAGAGAAGGGCATTATTAAAGTGCCAACGTTTGGGTCCAGCTGATTTAGGAAGGATGTCAAGCTGAACTAAAGTGAGGGGGTGATCCGAGAGTAAAATCGGACCAATCTCGGCATGAGTAAGGGTTTGGGCAATGTTATGAGTGACAAAAATGTAGTCAATCCGGGATTGGGAATGATGACAAGGAGAATAAAAAGTGAATTCTTGCACCTCTGGATTACACAGGCGCCAGGCATCAGTGAGCTTATGTTGGGAGATAGCTTGGGAAAAGAGTTTATGGGACTTATTGGGAACAAAATGAGCCTAAGAATGTCTATCCAGGAAGGGGTCAAGGGGCTGATTGCAATCTCCCGCTAGGATAAAGTTGTCATCAATAAATCTGGTGGTATGATGGGAAAATGTATGCCAGAAAGTAGGATCACCAGCAGTGGGGGCATAAACATTTAGAAAGGAAATTGAAACATTCTTAATAGACAGTTTAACATATGTCCAGCGACCACCATCATCTGATTCCTGAGCAAGCAACGAATGAGACAAATTTTTGTGACATAAAATAGCTACTCCATTACGTTTACCATCCCCCTGAGAGTAGTAAACATCACCCACCCAACCTCTTTTCAATTTAACAGATTCTTCAGCAGACAAATGAGTTTCTTGCAGAAAAGCAACATCAACATTTAAACGAGCAAGGTGTGATAGAATTCTCTGCCGTTTGATTGGAGAATTATTGTCCTTAACATTCCATGTAACTATTTTTAACGACATAATATAAAAGATGAAGAGAAAATATCAATAAAAAAAGAAGCAAAATAAGAGCCCAGAGGAAAGAATAAGCAAAAGAGAGAAGAGTATACTGGAAAGACAAGAAGAATGAATGTGATATGAGATCTAGAGCTATTAAGGAGGAAATACAAATGAGTTAGCAAAATAAGTAATGGAAGTGTGCGAAAAAAGGAAGAAAGAAGATTCAGGAGAAAAAAGAGGAAGGTCCAGAATGAATGAAAAGCAATAAGCAAAAGATCAGAGGAAAAAAGGAGAGAGAAAAAAGAAAGGAAAGAGTGTGAAAAGAGAAGAAAAATGCAGAATAAAAAAGTAATAGTGAAAACCAGTTGAATGAGGAAACAAAGGAGAAGAATGCAAGTGAGAAAGAAAAAGACATGAAGAAGGTAAAGACAAAGGGGTCGATGAGAACTAGGAAAAGGAGACACCTTTGAACAAAGGAGAACTAGGAAAAAAACAGGATCAAGGATAAAAAGGAAATAGCGAACAGCAAGGGGAGGAAGGAGAACATACTTATGAAGGGTGGAACTGGGGAAGGACGATCAAGAGGGAAAGGAGACGAGGAGAAAAAACTGAGGGGAGGAGCGCCAACTGGAGGAGGCAAAACAACCGATGTAAACGAACCACCAGACCGGGGAGGAAACACACAATAGACTATGGATCCTGTGGGAGAACATAGAGAAAAAAAAACAAAAGACATGAGGAGAAGAAAACATCGAGAGACTCAACAATGAGAACGTGGTACCAAACAAAAATGGGAAGCATATGAACAAGTTATAGAACCATAAGGGAACAAATAAAAATACAAGGAGGATCATATAGAAAAAGGGTAAATCAACATGACAAATGCGGACAAAGATAAAGTCAGCACCAACTGTGCGGACGAATTAGTGAGCATCAGCAACTCATGAAAGTCATGGAGGGAAAGCTGATGAGGAGCCGGAGAGGTCCATATCAGATGTTTGACAGGAATTTAGGAAGCTCCGAAGGCAAACAGGATCCTCATAGGTCGTCGTTTTGTTGTTATGAGTGACTCTGAAAAGACAAGGATGAAAAAGGCCATATCTGGCGCCAATGGAACGGAGCTCTGGTCGCATATCCAAGAAATCTTTACAGCGGCTGGCTGTAGCTCTAGAGTAATCTTGCGCGAAGAAGAGGGTAGATCCTGACCACGTGAGGCGAGGAGAAGCACGGGCTGCTGAGAGAACTTTAAGAAGGTCAGTATATTCCAGGAAATACATGATGATGCCTCTTGATCTTGAAGAGGCAGAAGAAGGTGAATCGATGCGACCAAGCCTATGTGCCCGCTGGATGTTAAGCGCGGTACCTTCGGGTAAATGTAGGAGCTTAGGTAGAATTGATCTCAAAAAAGCAATGGGGTCGTTCCCCTCACAATTGTCCACCAGGCCGTAAATTCGGAGGTTGTTGCGTCGATTACGGTTCTCAAGCTCTTCAACCTGCTTCTGGAGAGAAGAAATCTGCGACTGCATGTGCGTCACCTTGGAAGATGACTACTGGAGAGAAGATATGGTGCGTTCAAACGTCGTCACTCTCACATCCATCTGTGACCAATTATCAGTTAAGACCTGCAACTTGGAGTTAGTTTCCTCCATGAAAGGCCGAAGAGCACGTATCTCCTCCAACAACAACTCCATAGATACAGCTGAGGTAGAGCCCGTCGGTGATGGAGGATCCTTTTTGAGGCATTTCGTTGTGGCCTTCCCTGAGGGTTGAACTGGACGTTCCGCGTTGAACTGCAACATTTGGGCAACAAGTGCCTGAGAGGCTTCCAGATGTGCCAATGCAGAGAAGACTTTTGAATTTTTGATAAAGACACGTCGTGGAGTTTTAGAAACACGACCAGTTGGACCTCTCTCCATATGATGGAAGCCGCCTCCAGAGAGAAAACAAAAGGTAAACTAGCACCTGGAATACTCCGTGCCTGCGAGAGTCAGTACATGGGCAGAAGAGCGACACAGTCAACAAAAGCACATAGGAGCAAAAAAGTCCAAAGAAAGTCACCTCATAGCCACCTAGGAGCGCCAAAAATTCACATAGGGTCGCAAAACAATGTCCAGAGACTTAAGTCATGAAGCCTTCGTGCATGAAAGCGAAGCGCAGGACGTTCATTAAGATGAAAAACAACAAGTTGGCATTTGAAGGAAGTATCAGTAGGAGAGTCACAGCATCGTGATAAATAAGGGCAGCCTGAGGTGAATGCGCAATCAAGAAAATGTGCAGGTAGCCTGAAGGACTGTAGACATGGAGAAAATCCAAAAATGAGAGAATGCAGAAGAGGTAAATTGACTTTGTCAGAGAACAGACACAGATTATGTCCTCAGGTGGTCTATGTGAGGGGGGTGCTCAATGAGAATAAAATGGCTGCCAAAATCGCGATATTCGCGAGTAACACTCGCAAAAGCTGAGGTAGGTAGGTTAAGGGCAGCAGCAGCGTAGATAGAGAGAAATTAGCTCACCATGAGCAGCTTCAGAGATCCGGGGCATCGTAGGAGGCCAGCATAGTCTGGAACAGGCGTTAGACGTGCGAAACAGAAACAAGATGGCGGCGGCGGCCGTCAGGAAGCCATGGCCGCTTGATGTCTCATCGGAAAAACGATAAGAATGACCGAGAAATGCCTTGGTTCAGTGCCACAGCACTCCCCTCATGTTCTGATCTAAGATTCTTTTCCTGGAAGATGTCGGCAACAGGTAGAAGAGGGTGAATCCTCCGGTCGGCACGGAGCGCTCACATCGGAGCTGCCGTCCAGACCGGGCGCTAAGCCACGCCCCCCATGATACAGCATCCTTAAACTCTTCAAATTGTGAGTAGCCATGCCCTGCATGAGCTTATGCTGTATATTAGAAATTGGATAATAGTTCACTAGTTCTAGGAGATACAGAATGGATTTCATGAATAGCACAGCTAGTATTACTAGTATTGCTTGTTTTTACAGAAATGGGAACTACGTCCTGTTGAAAGATTTTATTGCCCTTGTGTGCAGTAAGAAGCAGATATACAAAGTTGTCATGCAACAGCGCACAGACACTTACGGCTGTATTGACTGAAATGGAGAGAGCAAGAGAGCACCATATTTACTAAGATACGACGCTCCTGCTTTCTTCTCTAGTGCTGACACACTTAGGCTGTCTAGCACCATGCACACAATAAAGCATTGTGCAAAGGTGTTTGTGTGATGCCTAGCATAGGGTTTGCACTACAAGGAGACCTGTAAAAGAATTGGTTATTATTTAGAGTGGGTGGGAGCCTACACCAAGGAATGTTAACACTAACTATTCAAGGTGAAAGTCAATAAAGTAATCAGGGCTTAACCCCCAGATAGCTATATGCGAGAGTAGACAGGCTTAAATTAGGAAAATGTGTTAAGTATCTATGCAGTACTAAAACAGCAACTACATCAAAACAGTAAACAATACAAATTTAAAAAGTATTTAAATATAAAAATGTGACTTAGAAAAACGGAATAAAATATAATGAACATAATGAAACAAAAACAACAAAGACCCAACAAGGGTAACAAGAGATATGAATTTTTAAAGAGTTTAACTTAAAAGTATTGCCAAAAAGCACAAAGTGCCCATAATAGCTTACAGTTGGAATAGTAAATATGACTCCCCGAAATGCCAAGTTCGGAGTTGAAATGGTAAATTTGATCCCCCCAAAGTGGTGAACTTTAGTGTTGTTATAAATCTGAACTCCAAACAAAGTCCAGCAATTCCCCCATTGTGGTGAAGTTTGGAGTTGGAATAAGGAGATTTGGCCTGGTCAGCAAACAACATGGCCACATAGATGCAAAGCTCCTACAATAGAGGAGAATAAAGCCCTACAGATGGTCATAAGATATTCATAAACATGCAAAGTACCCTGAGGCTGAGCTGCAGGGAAAGTTGGGGATCCACATCGGGGCAGAAACTACAAAGGAAACCGAAAATCCTCCAAATGTGGAGTCTACACTGGTGTAGACCCGAGATGCTAAGGATAGCGGGTGTGGCATCGGAGATCTGGTGAGTCAGAGCCAGGCGGGGAGATGTTGAGTGACTATATCATGGCTGCCTCACTAGTAAGAAGCTCTGGGCCATGTGGAAGAGGTGGAGAGACCATGGGAGTGCCTGAGGACCAGTTTGAGGGTCAGTGCCCCGAAAGCTGACAGGCCCAGAGGAGGTAGATGGCGCTCATTGGACCGAGATGAGGAGCCTGGGGCATAGGTAGGCTGTGGCTTGAAAGAGAAGGCCAGAGAGACCTGGAGATGAAGGACCCGGTGGGTGGTGGCCAGTGTGACTACTGCTGCTGAGGGAAGCAAGTGCTGCTATCAGGAGGCTGATATAAGACATATGCACCACTGGCCCCACACCACCAAGACAGCGACAGGAGACTACTTGTGTTCCCCAAATGAGAAGAGAGATGGTGGTTTTCAAAGACCTGGGGTATATATAACATCTCAATATCACCCCATGACATAGAGCTGCTGTCCCTGAGTGTGAAACTTTGTAGCTTAGCTGGAAGGAACCAGGGGCCATTGGCGCTGACATCCTTAACAACACTGCTCTTGGCAAAAATAGAGAACCAGCAGTAGAACTGAGAATGAAATGCAGGTATGGACTGAAGGGAAGAAAGGATCCCATATGCGGTGAGGCACACTGCTTATGGGTAGCTGAAGCTAGCCCTAATTCCTAGGTGCCGCAGTGGGAAAACACCAGACCCAAAGCAGCCATAGATCCCCTTTGAGACCTAGCACGCTGTTCGTGTGCCAGACCAGGACTAGGATCAAACCATAGTATTATTATAGATCATTTCCTTGATCAGCCCCTAAAGCCGTCAATACTCTCCCCGCACATCCAAACTCACCACTCTTCAACCATACATGCATCAGCCCCTAGCATGCTACGACCCCCAAGGCCATCCCTCACACTCATTCTGACCCACCAACAATCCTCCCTGATCAACTAACCCAATCAAAACCTAATACCGATATCCTCATGCAACCAGATAACGAGGTCCCCATGCAACCAATCCTTACTTGCGGACCTCCCCATATAAGAGTACACATGCCAATGCACATACCTACTATTCTAACTATGATGGGATCACACGATTCAACGAGTTAACCATCAGCCTTTCCAGACTCAAGGATGAAAAGCAACCATCACCAAAGAACTCCTAAACACTCACAGAGCAACTAATGCCACTGTCAACTGAATTAGCTACCAAACTAGCAGATACATCACCAAGAATTCACACCCGAGTACTCTAGACTCAGTAAGATACCTTCCCCCAATGACCGGTCTCGTCCTAGGAGGGTAATTGCTGAACTATCTGACAATGACATATATGACCACCTCATATATATGCCAGTCCTACAGACAACAGTATGTCTCTATGTGGCATTATCCAAACCATTCAAACCAACCCTGACAGAGAACCCACTCACAACTTCAGATCTATAAATAGAGAAAACCTCACAAATATAAACATAATGCAGACAACTCTCACCCATTCAACTAGCAAGCTGAAGTGTGAACTCAACTGCAGATCTGCTAGCAAACATGCTCCTGACATTTACAATTTCATCCTCTTGAATGATCTGGACATTATCGTCCTTACCGAAATATGGTTAAATAGTTCCTCCTTTCCCATCCTAGAGCTACTGGTCCCTCCTAGTCATGATATAATCCACCTAGGCAGAACCGTGAAGCCTAGTGGGGGGCTAGCCTGGATTTATCGAAACACAATCTAGGTCACTCAAGCAGACTCCATCTCTTTATCCTCCTGTGAATACCTTTGTATCAACATCTCAGATATCAAGAGCCTCACCAGCAAACTTCACATAATATAATATGTTGTTAATCAATGAGATAATGGCAGTCACTGCATCCAACGACAACTCAAAAGTGCTGCAGATTTTTCTGGGAGACTTCAATCTCCATTGGAACAACACAGGAGATAATGGTGTAAGCTGCCTTATAACTTGGTACTTATTTAGCGCACGACTCACCACCAGGGCATCTAGGCACTGCACTCATACCACTTTAGGAACCCTTCCTGGTTTTTCCCTGTGAAGTGTGCACTCCTGGGCACCCCCATGGTGAAACCAGGCATCCCAGCGCTGTTGGGGCCATTGTGGAGATTAAGCAAGATATTGCCCAGAGTTGCAGTGTGGGACCCATTATTAGAATAGGCACTGAGGCGAGAATAGCAGGTCCGAGGAAATTTTGAGCCCCAGACCGGCTGAGGAGGAAATCAAACCCTGGTCCAGGGCCAGATCTCTGCATCAAGGTCTGCCGCTCTTACCATTGAGCCACACTTCTCCATATCCTTTCTGTCAGATCAGGACCTCTCCCAATTCTGTGACAGTCAAATTCACAACAAGGGAGAGACATTAGTCCTCATTATAGTGAAAACGAACATGGTATTACTAGAAACCATTGTCCCATGTGACTGGACTGCCCATTACAGCATCTTCTTCTCCATCAACATCCAGGTAATTCCAAAAATATGCCAACCTACAAAAACAAAACAATGGAAAAGGAATATCCAAAATATTAACCCCCATTGCCCTGGTAAACCAATGCAACTCTGGACTGATCCCCACATCTGGCATGGTTGGCGTCCATGACCTCACAGACTTTTACAATGCCACCATGCTTGAAATTTTTGACTCTACAGCGCCCATCCGAGAAAAAAATGTTTCCTCCAAAATCTCCAAACCATGGTTCAATGAGAACCTGAACTCTGATCAGCGCAAGCTAAGAGCAGCTGAGCGATTATGGAAATCAGCCCCCTCCATTTATCACCTATATCACCTTGGGGCGCTGAGGAATACATACAACAGGAACATCCTAAAGACTAAGGCAGACTACTTCAAAACCCAGCTGAGCCAAGCCATTAACCATCCACAAAAACTATTCAAAATCGTCAAACAACCATCGCTAGGCACGCAAAACGATACGGAACTAAATGATTCGGTTACCCCTAATTGCAATGAGCTGGCCAATTTCTTCAAAGAAAAGACAAAAGCTATTGAACATGACATTCAATCTAAGAATGTCCTTTCACAAACTATTGCTCCTGAGCCTACATTGCACTCACAGATCAAGAACCATTTTACTACTCCGATTGAAATTCCTAAAAATAATGCCTCTTAGCACACCTTCTTGGCCATCCCTGAACATGAAATCTATAACACTCTTCTAGCAATTAACCCCTCCAATCACTTCTCTAATCCCTTCCCCTTTCTCTATGCAAAATTATAAAAACCTCTATTCTACCCTTATGGTCAATGATTGTAAACGCTTCTCTGAGGTAATGCTCCATACCTGACTGCCTTAAAATAGGACAGGTCACACATATACTAAAGAAAGTCAACTCCCTATCTACAGATCTCAACAACTACCGCCCTATATCCAACATCCCCACTCTGGCGAAACTGCTGGAAAGCTGTGTACAAATTCAATTATGCAACCACATTGAGAACTACAACCTCCTAGACAAACACCAGTCCGGCTTCCGTCAAGATCACAGCACTGAATCAGCACTCACCCACATAATGGATGACATACAAAACATTTTAGACCATAATGAATTATGTCTTTTGATACTTCTTGATCTATCCTCCGCTTTCGACACAGTTAAGCATGACAACCTACTGTCCCTTCTCGAACTAAGGATGGGCCTAACTGGCCCAGTGTTACAATGGTTCACCTTCTTCCTAAATTACAGAACGCAAAGAATCAATATGAAGCAATCACTTTCTCAACCCTCCATGGTCACCCTAGGGGTTCCTCAGGGCTCAGCACCATCACCCATTTGTTTTAATCTACTCATTAAACCCCTGGCAAACGCGCTGAGCTCTGCGAACATTCTATATCACCTGTATGCGGACAACACACAACTGTATATGAAAATCTCCTCTACAGATGATTTCATCTCCCTCAGTGCTATACTACATAAATCTCAAAGTTGGCTCACTGGCAACCACCTCATGCTGAACACAAAAAAAACCGAATTCCTTCTCTTCTCCCCCCCAATCACACACCCAAGATAGACTTATGGCGGAAGCATCTAACTGCCTCTGACTGCGCTCCCCTCACCATTGACTCCGCGTAATCCTTGGGAGTCACCCTAGACAAACACTTAAATATGTAGGTGCAAATCAATAATGCCACCAAGGGAGCTAACCTTCAGATGAGTATTCTAAGGAACCTTAAACTCTTCCTCCCACAGACCGACTTAAAAAAGGCAGTACATGCCCTAGTGTTAGCAAAATTGGACTATGGAAGCACCACTCTATGCGGTCATCCCAAATGCATGCTGGCCCCGGTGAGGGCATCACTTAATGCTGCGACCAGACTGGTCTCGGGAACTAAAAGAAATAACCAAATTTCTCTGACCTTAAAAGTTCTGATCAGGCTACCATACGAGGCTAGAATACAACCAAAGATCGACTTCATGACCCATAAAGCCCTGCATAAGAATACTCCCAGTTACTTAGCACAAAAGCTAGAGCGGTCAGGAGGATGCAGACAATCACGAAGTGCGAGTTCACTACTACTAAAGCCACAATCCTTTCACAATAAGAGAACTGGTTGCAGAGCATTTTCAGGCATAGCTCCAAAGATTTGGAACTCCTTACATCCAGATGTAAGTAGAATCTCTTCCTTTACCTCCTTCAAAAAGAAGTAAAAATGCTTCTAATGAACAAATTCAAATCCTAAGACTTTAATTCTTTGAAGAATATTAGCCACCTATGCTATCAATATACCACTCTCTACTGCTTTTGTATTGAATGTAGATTTGCAAATGTGTGTATATATTACCCTAATTGTGAGTATCAAGGACCCACTGTAAAATTGATTCCAGAATTCCTAGGACAGGGCAAGTATGCAGTTGATAATATTATTCCTAAGCAATGCACAATATATCAGAATCTGACATCATAACATAAAATAAAAAAACTCAGTGTAAAGACCAAAAGGATTTCTGTTTTAATATAAATGTTTTAATCTCAATTAATTCAATTCAGTAATAATCTAAAAACATTTCCTGTTTTAAAAGACATCATGTTGATGGCATTACATAATATAATCATTATGCCAACAGTTTTTTTCATTTTTCAATACATCAATGACATATATAAAACATACAATTAAAACCAAGAGTGGCAGTAAATAAATCTTCAACGCGCGATTCGGCGCGATTTGTGCCTTCGTCCGGAATGCCACAGAATTACTTTAAACAGTATTTAGCTTGCCTTCTGCTGGGTATGGGTTGATTCACCCGTTTTGATATAACTGATAAAATTCACTCCTAAGTTTCTACGTCGCAGACGCGTATGTAAGAATTTTTCTCAGAGCCGTTGTTGCTTCATAAAGTGAGTGTATAGCTTTTTACATTATCTAATTCAAAAGATAAAAATGCAGTGGGAGCTGATAGTCCACATGGATGGTGAACATCCGTTATTTTAAATACAGTTCCTCAAGGATCGAGGATGAATGTATTTATTAAGTTGTAACTAAGTTGTTAATTACATTAAATGGTATCTGTTTTTCAAACTCGCAGGATTGCAGAGATGTCCTTTGCTTCTTGGAGAACCATGGTGGCTTGTTATGTTGGTAGAGACTGTGAGGTCCGTCATCTCAGCAAAGGTTCCCAGTTGCATTCTGGTAAATGTAGTTCATTAATAATTTCAGTGCTGCATAACTAAAGAAGTGTTCATCTTCAGAACAAAGTAGCAGGTCTCTTTAGGAGGACTGGAAATGCTGCTTTTATTTCACCAGGTCAGTGTCACTCTAAAGCAAGATTCACCAGTGTAATCATTCAAGAAGGAACTTTATTGGAGAAGGGGGTGGGGCGGTATTGAGACACAAGATTGGCTTATGAGCAAAATTTGCCCATTGCCTCCAGGTAAGTGCAATTCATATTTTCTGTCATCTCCTTCCTACCGATTATAATAGCATGATTTGCTGTGTGAGAGAATAGCAGTTTTTTACGATTATTGCTCTGTTGGCTGAAATTCCAACTGAGGTTGTCTACCGAATTGTAAGGGTCGGGGTGATCTGGATATATTAACCTCCATTGGGGAACCACTGCTGTCCTCTGAAAAGTACTCAGTGGGGTTTAGAATGTCAAAACAATGGAAATTATGCTTTTAAAGCGTTTCGTAGTAATGAAGATAATGATAATAGGTAAATATGGGAGGATCCGGGAGGGAGCTTTGCTAATTTGCTAATGCGCTTTACACCCACACCTCTGGTATACATTGGCTTTTATAAGTTTTGTGACATTCACCTTCTCATGGTCACTGCCTCTGAGCCACATCTCTCACAGGATCCCCATTAACTTGAATGGAATTAAAAAGGGCACATATATGTCTATGGTTGCATTTACAATTTCACTGCTAAGTATAGGGTGAAAGTGTAGATCTGTAGTACATCAAGAAAGGAATTCATGAGCCTTGCACAAGTTGGTCTGCAGTACAGAGAGTGGCACCTCTGTCCCCTAGGACTAGGTCAGAATTTCCATAAAGGAATGGAACGAGTGCCAAAGCAAATTCCAGATCATATCTCCGTGAATGTGCAGAAATCTACTAAAGCCAAACCTCTTACAGTCCATGACGCACAAAATATGCACCGTATTCTGTACATGTACCTTATTTTGTGCGTGCCTACACTTTCTTTCTGAATGTGCATAGATATTAAATAAGTCGTTGCCAAAGGGTTTTAAATCAGTCCTGAATTGCACAAATATGATTTCTCTGAAGCTTTTGTTAATCTTCAGCGAACGTGTTAGCAATCAAACATTATACGTTATTGTTATAGGCATTTCTTAAATTGTGGCAGAGTTTTTCGGTGTTTAGCACCAGCTCCTATTTAAGGCAGTCCACCACATGGTGGTGCTGTCCCTACATTATTGAGCAGAGCTGATCAACAAAGTGTTCAAAATCAATATACATTAAAAAAAAATAAAAACAGTGACCCAGGGTACCCTAACACCGCGAGGTGACTTGGAATAGTACAAAATGTCACTCTAGTATTGTGTGATGACTGTTTTACAATCCTGACAGGAACAGTAATTAGTGGCAACCATGGTGGCTTCCAGAGAAATACATTGGACCCTGGAACTTATATTTTTACAAATCAAGCACTGGCCATATGTTGTAATTTTTCAAAATATTTGCATACAGGGCCCAATTCATGTAGGAAAGTGGTACACTTACGGCAGAGTCGTACAAATCAACCAGAACACACTTCTACACTTTTTTCCATATGCAAAATGGACAAAAGACCACATCTAGAAAGTCATATAAGGCATGAGTTTCTAGGCACACATTTGCATTTATCAGGTGTGTTTTTTTAAGGCAGCATATTCCCGCTATGTGATTTGTACATAGCTTAGAATTCTGAACAGTTTGAAGGGCAGTCAAATGTGCAAATCACATTTTTATATACCAGGGGCCTTATTTATGAGAAATGACGTATCGCTGCGTGAAAGCAGCGATGCGTCACTTTTCAGTGCGCACTCCTTGCGACATTCCGGATGCGTCATATTTAATGTATGACGCATCATGTCGCAAGGAGTTACAGATACGTCAGTATTTCTGACGTATCTGTAAGCGCAAAAGTGACGCATTGCTTGAGTGTGTCACAAAAGTGACGCAACTCCAGCAATGCGTCCTTTCACATGGGGCAAGCCCCATGTGAAAGGGCCTGCGTCAGTCTTACGCCTGCTGTGAGGCAGGCGCAAGATTTTGACGCAACAGCGTCCTAAAAGTGACGCAGTGAAATCTCATAGATTTCACTGCGTCACTTCTATGACCCTTCCTTGCGTCAATACGCCCCCCTTGCATACATTATACCTGGCGCAGGTATAATGTGGCACAGCGGTTTACAAAGTGACGCACCTACCTAGATGCGTCACTTTGTAAATATGGCGCAATGAGGCGCATTTTTTACGCACTGGTGCGTCACAAACAGTGACGCACCTGCAGCGTAAAAGTGACGCACAGCCTCATAAATGAGGCCCCAGGTAAACATTATTTCCATGGAGAAAAGCTCATCCGTATTTTCAGGCTCATCTTATTTTTCACAGCAAGAAATACCTTTGTGAATAATACCCAAAGACTCACAGACTATGTTAAAAGTCATACATCATTAATACAAATGAAAATTACATTTGTCACAGAAATATGGGCAACCGACAGATGCATATTAAAATACATTTTATTGAGAGAGACATAAGGATCAAGAGTTCATCAAAGCACTTACAAATGTTGAATGTAAAAGGGGAAATAGGAAGGTCAACTAAGGACTCAGCCTTTGTTTCCAACATAGAAGATGGAGCTTCAAATTATACGGTGCAAGGGACGGAATAATTGCTCTATCTTTAAATGCCAATTAAAGTGAGTCGTGTTAATGCTAAAGGCATGGCAGGACTGCAATGCTGATGCTATTCCTTTATTTTATGAAATGCTATCAGTAAACTATGCCATTCACTGTAACAATATGAGTCTTTCAGCTCCTGATAATCAATGCTAGAATTGGAAAACTTTTAAAATAGGAACATATAAATTGGGTGTCTCCTTGCAGAAGGAAGGAGTTTTGATGGTAAATGTCAACGAAAGTCAAGCTGTGCATCATATTGCCTCCAACGAAATTGATAACAATGACAAACACCCGCGTAGCTAGGGGGGTGCGGTGGGGGGCGGTCCGCCCCAGGCGGCACTACGTTGTGGGCGGCGGCCGCAGCACTGGCCCATTGGGGTGGCCTTTATCATTTATTTGAGGCAGGGGCGTAGCTAGAGCTTGTGGCGCCCGGGGCTATCCTTCAGATTGCCGCCCCCTGGGAGGGTGCTCGGGAAAAAGGACGGCGAGCACCTGAGAGAGGTCCGAGAGACACTTAGTATCGCCGCTAATAGTTACCTCGATCATGCAAGTTACATGCACATACATGACACGGTCCAGGTCTAGACAGCCCCCGTCCCCAAAATAGTGCCACCTGGGGCAGATCGCCCCCACCTAGCTATGCTCACACTCACTCTTCTCTCCATCCATCCTTATCTCCATCCAGCTATTCATCTCACACGTTAACACGTCAAAACAATATGGAAAGCATCCTTTTTCTTCCTCAAGACCCTACTGAATACAAACCTTACATAAACTTCCAGGATTAAGATCTCCACATATTACCCAGCATAGTGACAGAAATAGAAGAATCCAGTGGACTGTATGTAGGCCTTGCTCTGTTACTCAAGTGCAAAACCCAGTGTGTACAAAAGGCAGCAGTAAGGCTTCTTCTACATCTTACAGCCACAGAGCTTAGTAAAGTTGTATTGTAGTGTAGTTCCTATTTTCCCTATAGGCCCTGCGCATTGGAATAACATAAACAGCAGTGTAGACGTAGAAGTGCTGTCTTCCAGGTCTCTACTGACTATGCTAAACTTAATTGGGTTTATACCAACTAGCTCAGAGGTCACTGGAAACTTTCTTGACTGAATAGGAAGTGATCAGCTCCCCTGGCTCAGACAAGAAGTAATTCAGTTTTCCAACAACCGCATAAACATGACAACTTTGCTCCTTAGAATAAGAGTCAATCTCTAGAGTCGTGTGAAACAATAGACAGCTATTTCACTCAGTCAGTTGTGCAAGAATTACTTTCACCAGGATGCAGAGAATAGAGAGACGGGCGTTTTCAATAAAAAGGTAATATTTATTGAACAGTCTTTCTTCTCATGCAAGAGAAATGAATTGGAGTCTCAACGAATGCCGTCATCAGGATTGGTAGCCGCTGGGGACAACACGATGCGTGAGCCGTTACAGGACTTAGCAAAGTATCGATTTCCATTGGTACTGCTGATGGTAGTGCAAGACAGGTGTCTAACACACATTCTTCGCCGCATAGCATACATCGAAGCACAGGTAAGATGCAGTTCTGCCATATAGGTCTGAATGAAAGAAACCAGGTCATATTCAGATCTCTCAGCCTGGCCAATCCAAGGTCTCTAGTTATGCGGTCCCGGTAGCGTACTGCTAGGATCGTTTCTTCCATCCTTGCCGGAGTCATGTCTGTGTTTTGGCTTGCCATATCGGAGCAGGAGGGTCAAAAATAAAATGCCTGCTACAAGTCCCAAAGCCAGGGGTATGCCGCCAAAGACTGAATGGACAAAATTAGGAATAATTCCTAGGATTGCTTTGAATGGTGTTAACAGTCCCGAAAAAATCGTCCTAAATACGCCTGAGATACCTACGGCATCTGACATATTTAGAATTTGGCTAAGCATTTCTGTGAAATGCACAGGGCAATTTGTTGATAAAAGGTCATGTATCTCCGATGTTGTCCTTGCAACTTGAAGATCATCCGTCTCTTTTGATGACGTTATGGGCACTGTTGTCTGTAAAAGCACAGACTTCATTCTGCTTAGAGTATCAATTCGTATAGAAGAGACATTCAAAGGAGGCCAAATCGGCGTCTCGGAATCTTCAGGGCCGTTTGGAAACAATGCTTGCATACAGCAAGTGACCATGGAAGTTACGCTTACTAGATATGCTTTCCCTGGCATCAAACCACAACAGCTGTGATCCATTATTAGAATGTAACTCCCGTTAGAGAGTTGCTTAAAAAAAGGCTCTATCTGCGTTGCAGGTGTGACATGTTGGTGGCATGAAAGGTTGTTTGAAGTTCCTTCACAGGCCCCGTGTAAATTAATACCCTGGCACAAAAGTATACCGCTTAGTGAATGTTTGCAATTTTCACCACTAAGAAATACATTTTTGTTGCTGTCACTGTAGCATGTGTGTGTGTATGGTAATTTCCATGCTGACTTAATGTACCCTTTACCCAATCGTTCATACTGGCCAGTTGGTATATATTCAAGGCAATTTTTAAATTGGAAAGTTGTTATCGGAATTGTGATAATCCCGTGTATTATCCATTCAATGACAGGTCTTTCTGACATTGTCAATGGTAATCTCTCAAGTTTTTCGATGCTCAGGATTGTATAGTCTGCTCCTTTCTGTGCCAAGCTGATTTGTTTATCAGTAAGGGTAAAGATGGAAAACAATGACGTTGTGTTGATTAAACGCCATGGCACATAGCCTGAATGAAGATTCTTTTGCGGCGTCCAGCCTAGCTGTACAATAGAACGCAATTGCGACTGGCCATGCTGTAACATTAGCACGTCTTTATCTATTATATCATTGGCAGATGATACAATACTGTCCAGTGAATATATTCTGGAGGACAGAGTCATTAACCCATTGTCCACAACAGAAAGTAATTTTTCCAAATTAATACGATCAATTTCTCGTATTTTTTCAGCTGTTTCAATTTGAGTTACTTTCCAAGCCTCGGTGTATGCCGCATATATGCTGGCCGCTATGAAGCGTTTTTGACGCTGTTTGCGTGGTCCCATAATGAAATCACGCAAGTCAGCACCATCTTTAAGTAAAGTTAAGTGTTGCTTAATTTCTGCCAGTGTGGATGTTTCTAGCCATTCAAGGCACAGCTTCCCTACACTGTATGTTGTTACTATCCCTGGATGTTGTCTCTGGGAGTATCTAGGGTCTGGTCAGGTCATTTTTAACCCCTGTGTTTTGTTCAGGAATCTATCTTGACAGTTATTCGTGTCAGTAGGCCAGATTAACCACTTTTTCCAATCAGGATGTGTTCTGTTTAGATGTAGAATTTTTGATACGTCTGTTTCAACTTCTATTGTTGCATTATCAGGTATTGGTTTTGGAATAGACGGTTTGTTAAGGTCTTTAATCTTAGCTAGGCCAAGACAGGTTGTTTTGCGAATTGTGTCATTTAAGAACATTATTTGTTCTGGGATCATGCAGGCTCGAAATAATGCTTCTAGGCCTTGTACCTGCCAATCTTTCGTACCCCAGATTGTTTTTGTTTCAATGTTATTTTTCCAAAAATCAAAACCAAATGTCATCATTTTTTCATAAAATGCTTCTGAATATATCAATTTAGTATTTGTCAGCATAGTTTTCAATCCTGTTTGATCCAACAGTTTATAATAAAACATTTCTGCATCACTTGTATTAAACCCTGAGAAGTACTGGAATTTCTCATAGAATGTTTTCGAACTGCTTTTAGGTGGAGTAGCACAATGTTCCCATTGGTTATATTTAAAAACATTTCTAGGTTGTGCAGATTTATGTAAGTAATGGTCTCCGTAATGTGAGAAGCAGTACATCTGTTCATAATTAGACGAACCATGTAAATAATCATGTTCTGTAAATCTTGCTGACAACACTAAATCTGACATCATATCATTTATACTTTCAAAATCCCAATCATCAGAAAATGTACTCGGTTTTACAAAGTCACTCAATGAAACCTTGAACTGGTGAGGATATTTCAGGATTTCCACCGGGCCATATACTTCATAGTCAGTCTTGTCCCATACTACCCCGCCGGGTATTGGAATGGCTGTGACATTTACTGATGATAGTCCTCTTTTCTTCACGTGAGATGATTTGTGAGGTTTTAGAACTAAGTTGATGTTCTGACTTGCTGTGTCCATTGAATTGTACTTTCCCTCAATGAATTTTCCCAAACAAAGTACCATGATGAGCCAAAGCAGGAGGAAAAATACACCTAGCCCAAACCAAAACTCTAACCATGGAGAAATAAGGTAAGTTTCCTTGAATTGATGAAAGAGTTCTGTTGCTTTTTCTTTAAAAGTCTTTGTTTCTGGTCTCACTTTAGGGTCGTTTTGATCTTCAGAAAAGGTATCAAAGTTGATGAAGTAGCCAGAGGCAGTTCTGTCAATTGTTGGAATTGTTTTCTCAATTTGTCTTTCGGTAGCACATTCTGATGCCACATCATTGTAGACTGGTGTTTCATGACGAACTGTTTCAATCTGTGTTCCAAGAGGCATGAGTTCCATGGCATTATTGCATAGTCCTTCTCTGTGTACTGCAGGTTTATCAAATGTGATTAGAACAAATTTGGGTATTCTGTTATTTCTTGGGAGTCCACTTGGCCTACTGTTGATTATAAGCCACATGCTTGTGGTTTTACCAGGTCGATTGATACAACTCGGTTCTCCTTTTTACCAGCAAGAGGCGGTAGTACTACTGATCTTGTTCCGTTGATTGCCAAGACAGGTACAGCTTTTCTATAAGAATGCCCAAATTCCTTCTTTACCGCTATTTTCTCTCTACTAGATCCCCAATCTTTTGAATCCAGACAGGTCTTGCTGGGACAGGTGGTGTGTCTTCAGTGGTAGTTGGCTGTTGCTTTAACTTTATGTTGCTTAAGGATTTTCTTGTTTCATTCAAGTCCTGTAAAACAGCCAAACGATCTTTGATGTCAAAGTCTTTATTCTTATCTTTTACCACTGAAGCCTGACTATCGAGGTCCTGAACATGCATTCTAGTTCCGAACAATAGTTCGTACGGGCTGAAACCTTTTAGAGAATTTCTTGGCAAATTATTTAGACTAAGTTGGACACTTATTAAATGTTTGACCCACCCATCACCTGAACCTAATACCTTCGCTGTTATAGATTGCTTTAGGTCTTGGTTTTTTCTTTCCACTACACTGTTCCCCTCAGGGTGTGATGGACAAGAGTATTGCAACCCAACGCCCATACTGGCCATGGCCTCCTTATAAGCTCGAGAGCTGAAAGCAGGACCCTTGTCAGAATGGACCATGGCAATTGCGTATGTGCCGATAAAGACTCGCAGATCTTTTATAACAGTTTTGGCGTCAGCCGAGCGCTGGGGCCACATCCATATGAATCTCGTACAGGAATCCACTGCGACCATGATATATTTATAGTTGCCGTCCCTTTGTAGGGGACCACAGTGGTCAAGGTAAACACATGCTAATGGTTTATCTGAGATTAGAAGGTGTGTCTGCGCTGGGCGTTTTACTGTTGATACTTTTATTCTTTGGCATATTTCGCATTCTAATACATATTTCTTAGTTTGTATTCTCATGCGGGGCCACCAATATCTATGTTTTAATAATGATATGGTTGCGGAAACGCCAGCTTGTGCAGAAGCAAGCCCTTCATGTGCCGCTGTAATTAGTCCTAACCTCTGTTCCATGTTTGGAATTACTCTATCCCCCACTCCAGGGATTCGAGCAAAAGGAACATTATTCGTATCTGTTAAATATAAGTACTTTTCTGGAAAGCCTTTTGGGAGTGTTTTCCTATCATCTTTTACTGACACACTGACAGCTTGTAGAATGTCGCTGTCTATATTTCTTTGTGACCGAGTAATCGCAGCTACGGAAGCTGTTTGCACAGCTGCCTTCGCGGCTTCATCAGCCAATGAATTCCCTGCAACGTGAACGCCATCACGTTGATGACTCAGAGTGTGTATCACGTGAGTCTTTTGTAGTTCCTTCTGTAAGAGAACTACTTGTTCCCAAAGCATTTTATGCTTGATTGTGCCACCTTTTGCATCTTTGAACCCATTTTCCACCCCATTCTGCAAGTAATCATTATAAGATTGTACGCAATAATATGAATCGCACACTATAAGTGTGGGGAATTCACGATCGGTATTTTCTAGCGCCATCTTAAATGCTACCAGTTCAGCTCGCTGAGCTGAACAATCTATTAGAGATTGTGTTTTAGTGACCAGTGGTCTAAATTTTCCTTTGTGCCAACGACCTTTAACAATCGCGCACGCAGCACTGTAAGCTTGTTTACCCCCAACTGCGGGTTGTGCTGATCTGTCTGTATATATGATACTTCCGTATTCTTCTAGAGGCAGGATTTCAATTGGCAGAAGACATTCATATTCATATTGTAAAAATTCCTGTGTCTTTAGGTTAGGATCAAATTCATACACTACGTCTGTTGCAGCAAGAGAATTAACCCATTGGATCAATCTTGGATGCAGAGCTTTAGCATTTGGAATGCTCGCTTTAGTTACCGCTTCTAAAGCAGGTATAGGTGTAACGATTATTATTCGTTTACCTTGTGCTAGGGCCCTTTCTGAGCTGCAGTTAGAATTTTTTCCGTTGAACTGAATTTTATTTCAGCTTTTGTGTAGAAAATGTGATTTGTAAGCAATTGGTACCGTTTCTCCCTCATTAGAGGTCAGGTACGTGAATCCGCATCTTCCTGGGATGACTCGGATTACAAGGTTGCGTGTATTGTCACGTGTATCTAATTTTGTTTTTGCTGACATGTCTGTTTGCAATGATCTCAAAATTTCTGTGTGTTTTTGATTTAAAATCAGGTTTAAAATCAGGTTTAATTAGTTCGTAGAGAGGTTTAACCCTCTCCGCATAATTTAGAATGTAAGTTCTTCCAAAATTCAGGAAGCCTAGAATCGATTGTAAGTTCTTCAGCATTTTCGGTGCTTGGAGTACAGCGCACTTCTCTAAGAAGTTGTCCGCTAGGCTTTTTCCTTCACTTGATAATTCGTATCCTAAAAATAAGACTGTCAGATGGGCAATTCGAGACTTTTTAAAGTTGAATTTGTAACCCTCTGCGGCGAACCCAAGTATTATGGTGTTCACCCTTTTCAAGTGAGTCTCCAAGTCGTCATCTGTTAGATAGATGTCATCGACGTAAGATAATGCCTCATCATCATATATTTGTAGTAACTCTGTTACTCTGGCTGAAAATAATCCTGGGCTATTCTTGAACCCCTGTGGGAGCCTAAAGAAATTTTTCAGTGACCCCATTACTGAGAAAGCGGTCAAGTATCTGCTTTCTAGTGCAATATTTTGACAAAAGAAACCATTAGATATAACTAATGTTGTTTTATATTTTTTGCAAACTATGTTATTCATTAGTGCAGCACTATGCGAATTTTGTACTGCAAATGTTTTGCAACATGAGTTAAGGTGTCTGTAGTCCAAGACTAGACGATATGAGTCGACCGGTTTGGAAACAGGAAACAAAGGATTGTTCATTTGAGAGGTGCATGTTTCAATCACCCCCTGGTATTCAAGTTGATCTAAAATCTCCCTGACTTGTTTTTTAGCTTCTTGCTTAATTGGGTACTGCCTTTGTGCAGTCGGTTGACTTTTTAACTGGATTTTGTTAGGAGGAGAGTCCTCATCCCATCCTACATGATTTTTATATAATGCTGGTGCCTAGGCTACTGCCCATTTCCTCGCATATATATATTTAGTGTGAATCGGAATGTGATTCGAGAAGGCAGGCAAAATCATTTCTTTGCCACAAGGGCACTGCCTGACAAACTCCGGGGGCCAATCCTTTTCAGCTAACAGGATGTCATAGCCATTTGAGAGTTTATCCCAAAATAGACCCCTTATTTTCCTAGTCTTATCTCCCTCTATATGCAGTGTTATTTCGTATATCTTATGAGGTTCGCTAACTCTGGTGTCGGCAGTTTCTACTTGAATGTATTCATTCGTGTCCACTGTCTCCAGATGACTCATCAGGATCTTGCGAGCTATGGTGATTTCGGCTGCACTGTCTAGCATTGTCTGTGCCCACTCCCCGTTTTTCAGCTGTGTCCTCAGTATTCTCGGCATGTTCGATTACTCTAATACTGTCTACCTTCTTCCTTGGAAATTGTGATTTTTTACTTTGAGCAGGTTCCTTGTCTTTGGACTTGGTGTGCTCTCCTGGGTCTGGCTGTCCTCTTCTTTCAGATTTCTGCGAAAAAGATCGAGAGGGACGTGTATCAATACTTTGATATCTATCAGGTTCTTTCAAGTTATCCCTATTTCTAAGGTTATATCTTTTCTCAGAGGGCTCCCTCTGGGGGAGACTGGTGTTCTTGAGTCGTAGTTCTTTCCCTCCGTCGAGGAGACCTTCCTCTGGACTGGAAAACTGTTTCCTTGGGAGTGGATTGTTTATTTCCATCCCAGTTCTTTTTAGGAGTGTTTGAATTATTTTTAATAAATAATTTTTCAGGGTTTTCGAGTAGTTGGGGTTTTACTGGTTTCCTACCCAAGCTGTCTCTACCCAATTCTTCATAACATTTTTCTATAATTCTGGCAAGCTCAATTGGTTGATCTGTTATATCTGTTTCCTTCAATTTCAGATGCTGCTTCTCCTTTTATATTGGCTAGTAATATAGTCGAGACCTGCTTGAAGTCTTTCAGTAATTTCATACCAAGAGTTAAAGCATGTTCTGGACCGTATTCATTCTGAATCTGTTTTAGCACATCTGGTATTACCGCCATTGATGGAACACCATGTGTTTTTGTGTAAATGGAAGCAAAGACTGTACCCCAAGTGCCACAGTTCTCCACGTGCGGTGCGACCCCCATTGGAAGGCAGATGGTCAGAATTCTGCGTTTCTCAATAGGGGTAGTATGCGGAAATACTGCCTCTATTTGAGTAATTTTCTGTGCTAACCCGAAAGGAATTTGTTCCCGTTTTATGGGTGTTTTACCAAGACATGATTGTATGTTTTGTGGTGTAATTTTATTTGTGTTCCCCTGATGAGGGGTCAGCTGAGGTACATTAACAGCTGTTTGGACTGTTGGCGTCCGCATTACATATTGGACTAATTGTCTATGTATTTTAATTAATGTTTTTAGCTGTGCTAAAAGTTCTTCTTTAGACATTTTATCAATGTCCGGGTGTGGTGTGGAGCTGGCTAGAACCAGCCACGTTGCTCCTGGTCTACCTAGTGGACCGAGCCTGGTAATATGATCATTGTGTTTTAGGGCGCCTTTAAACCAGAGCAGATGCTCTTGGTATTTTAATGGGATTTCAATCTCCTCGAAAGGAGCGTACTCTTCCGGTGGATCCTCTATTTTGTAATAGTGGAACTCGTGTGTTGCAGCGTTTGCCGCTGGAAATTTTATCCAAGAATAGAATACCTCTGTTTGCCGATATTCGTGTGCCTCTATCACGAAGACGACTGTGCCACCTTGTGTGGTCAGTCCATTTTCTATAAGTTTTAACATTATAGTTTTTCTTATGTTGACCGGGATGATTATTGCACCCGGTTCATTATCACCGGTGTCCCGTTGATTCGCATCTACTGCGGCTTCAGCGGTCCCGTTGTCTAGTACTGACATTGTATAAATTAATGTTTTTCAGAGCAGGTCTCCAAGGAGACAAAGGTTAGGTGCACAATATTTTGGAACACTGTATCCTTCAACGTTGAATAAACCAGAGCTTTACATAGGAATCTCTTCCTACTAAGTTCGGGCGGATTTTAACCTTTCACCCACTCCAGACGTCTATTGGAGTATTTACGGTAGAAAGGGTCTGTGTGAAAAAGCACGACTGAGTTACTCTAACGTCTTGCGTTAGTTTTATCGCCTTACCAAACAATGGGCGCCATGTAGTGTAGTTCCTATTTTCCCTATAGGCCCTGTGCATTGGAATAACAATGAGTGTCCTCGAATAAATGATAAAGGCTACAGCAACGGGCCAGTGCTGCGGCCGCCGTTTGAAGTGCGTGTGCGCGGCTGCGTAGCAGCGCGTCACATGACTTCCTGTTGCCCGATTCCTAAAGCGAGTGCCAGGAGGAAGTTGTTGTGGGGAGGGAAACTCCAGGATAAAGAGGAGGGAAGCTCTTGGGCTCCAGCAGCTGCAGAGGGTCACAGAGCAGGACAGCAGCCGCAGGGCAGAGGGTGCACAGAGAGAGGACACAGGAGGCTATCCTTAGGTGGTAGAGAGGGTGCACTGAGGCAGGAGGCCAGCAACAGGTAAGGAACAGCATGGGTCTGCAGGGGGAGGGTCTCACACCCAGGGATCCGAGTGTGACCAAGGTCCTAACTTTTATATGTGTTGCCCTGTGACACCAGCAGCCTTCCTGCTTATTGCCTCCTCGATGCCAGCATTTTAGAACTTCCCTATTCTTAGTTTAATTTTTGCATAACGCCTTTTAGCTGTCTCCCACCTTCATTTGTCTCTGTTTCAAACTTAGTCAATAAGGAAATAAATGACATAGATTTTTTTTAGTACCTCTCTCTGTCCTCCTGGTTTGGAATTATGTCATCTATGGATGGCCTTTATCTATTGCTTCTCCCTATGTACCACTCCTGCTTAGTTTAACGTGTCTGCAAAAGCCAACGCAGTCTATAAATAATATATCCGGTATGCCTAGGGGACTTTCTGCTCGTGCACAACCTGTGATCATATTGTTTTGTATTGTAATTGCATTTATATAGCGCTTACTACCCCTAACGAGGCATCAAAGTGCTTTTTCGGCGAGTAGCACGCTACTCTGGGACCAATAAAGGATTTGTGTTGAATTAGTATAGTAAAATATGAAATTAATTTAAGTGGTGGATATCACCATCTTTTCACGAACACCATCCTCTGTAACCAGCATGGTCTTTAACATACCTGACCTACTGAGCCAAGATACTTTCTCCATGACACATACTTTGCTCAGAGCACAACATATTTTCGTGGCATCTCGTTTGTCCGCCATCCTTTTGGGTAACCAATGAGTTTTTTTGAAGGAAAGGATGGTGCTGAGTCAGCTTAAGACCCCCAGCTAGTCCAAAAAGTAGCAGGTGTATTACATTATTTGCCATAATGACCCGGGGCTCCTGGAAACCAACGTTGTGTGTTGCCAGGTTCATTTCGAACCGCAAAGCAATAAAGAAACAAGTATTCATTAAATATACAAGGATTATTTTATTCAATTCAAAAACAAATATAAAAAAATCTACAATTTAATAGGAAGGTTGAAGCTAGCTGCTTGGAGTGAGAAGGGTGTTCAGTCATTTCCCCTCTTGTGGAAAGGGAAGGTGTCTAGATACTGACCCTAGGTTTTGGGCAGGGACATTCACGTCTCATGTAAGCTTAGTAGGTGATTTTGTGGACTATGCCAAGCCCTTCGAAGAAAATCCTCTGAGAAACTGGGGGCCATTGGAGGTGTGACATACATTGTTACTAAGCTCTGTGGCTGTAGGATGTAGAAGAAGCCTTACTGCTGCCTTTTGTACACGCTGGGTTTTGCACTTGAGTAACAGAGCAAGGCCTACATACAGTCCACTGGATTCTTCTATTTCTGTCACTATGCTGGGTAATATGTGGAGATCTTAATCCTGGAAATTTATGTAAGGTTTGTATTCAGTAGGGTCTTGAGGAAGAAAAAGGATGCTTTCCATATTGTTTTAACGTGTTAACTTGTGAGATGAATAGCTGGATGGAGATAAGGATGGATGAAGAGAAGAGTGAGTGTGAGCATAGCTAGGTGGGGGCGGTCCGCCCCAGGCGGCACTATTTTGGGGACGGGGGCTGTCTAGACCTGTGTCATGTATGTGCATGTAACTTGCATGATCGAGGTAACTATTAGCGGTGATACTTAGTGTCTCTCGGACCTCTTTCAGGTGCTCGCCGTCCTTTTTCCCGAGCACCCTCCCAGGGGGCGGCAATCTGAAGGATAGCCCCGGGCTCCACAAACTCTACCTACGCCCCTGATGACAAATGTGATTCGAACACTGCTTTTGCTTAATTAAGTGATCACAAATAAACTGCATTTCCAAGAAAGGTTAGGGGGTTAAGACACCTGCTGCAGACATCTGTGTGTATACAACACATTTGAGGGTATAGTCTTTTGTTATTTTTTATTTACTGAGCTGATCTACAATATTATAATGAGGAATCAGAGTTCATATGTATATGCAATGAAAAAGAAAAAAAATGTACATATTTAGAGGCGCTAGCCCAAGGGCTAGGGCGGTCGACCTCGAATCTGCCGAACTTGGTTCGAATCTCGGCAAGGATGCTGAACATCCTGTGAATCTGGGCAAATCACTTCATCTACACGTGCCTGTCAAAAATGAATGTGTCCTCATGTAACACATCAGGTGCTATTTAAAGCGCTCTGATACCCGATACCTGCAGGTCAAGTTTGCGCAGTATAATATTCCGTAAAAATAAACAACAAATATATAGGATTTCCCAAAAAGATATTTATTTCATTTATAATACATACTAAAGGAAAATGCAATAGATAGTAGAGCATAACATTATGATAGTACCCTGGCCAGCATCCTTATAAAATGCTAAAGATTTTAATAAAGTACCTTCCTAAAATTCCTTGTAATCCAAAAACGAATAATATAGAGAATATAGAGTGGTGTTGTTGCGCAAATCAAGCATTATTCTCAAAGCTACAAATTAGATACGGCGCATTACAGTTATCAAAATGCTTCAGTAGTTCCAGTTAATAAACAATAGTGCTGTCTCTAATAATCTTGTTTTTTTTTGCTAATTTATATAAACAGCATAGTGGGCCAGAATGGAAACTCATGATTATGCCCTAGAGATTCCTAAAGAAAGAATACCATCTTGGTGGAATGACCAGGGCCGGACTGGCTACCAGTCGTTTTGGCATGCTGCCGAGCTGGGGGCTGACTTCGTTGATGGGGACCTGTGTGTGCTAAATTAAATTATTTTTGCTTTGTTTATTTCGAAGCACACGCAGTTCTTCATCAACAAATTAGCCCCCAACGCAGTGACATCACCCCAAGCTCGGCAGCATGTCAAAACGCCCAGTAGCCAGTCCGGCCCTGGGAATGACTCTATAGCTTGTTGAGTTCTAAAAGGTTACTAACCCATGCTTGACCTCTCTGACCTAAATGATAATTGAATCCAAGTATTGCCAAGAGGCATTAAATCGCTTCAGACCCCTACCCTTTTGGCACACGTGTCCTCGAATTTCTTCATTCTAGTCATTTTACTAAGCCATTCTTGATGCTCCCGAACCCTGGAGGATTGCCACCTTTGCAAAATCAGAGAGCGAGCCACTGCAAAAGCAATTGTAAAAAACCTCTGGCCCAATTTACATACATTACGGGGTTGCCTATTGTGTAACAAAATGGAGAATACCAAATGCGGATCTAGTTCAATAGATTCGCCCACAGCCAAATTGAGGACTGTCACTAACCTGAACCAGAAGGTGTTTCATTTAGGACAGGAATTATAAATATGAAGCCAGCCTCCCTTGCCCTGATGCTCCCTGACGCTTACAATTAAAAGAGCAGTTATCGAGAACCGGGAACATTTTATTTGATACCTCGGTTTGTAGTAGGCCAACCAACACGAGAAAAAATACATCCTTCTAAAATTTGCCACTCTCAGGGACTCACAATACCTTGTTTGCCAAATTTTGTCTAACATGTTCTTTATGCCATTTTGATTTATCTCTAAGTCGTGTATTAGTCGGTACCAGTTCCCTATACCCGCCATCCTTGATCTAAATAGGGCTTGGAATAGAGTATGGCCATCATGGCCAAGATCAAAATGATATGCTTTAAAGAATGATAAAATCTGATGATAGGAAAGAAAAAGTAGTGAGCCCAGGACAGGACACCGAGCCATAATTTCGGGCCAAGACATGCGCCTTCCC
This sequence comes from Lissotriton vulgaris, assembly GCF_964263255.1. Lineage (NCBI taxonomy): Eukaryota > Metazoa > Chordata > Amphibia > Caudata > Salamandridae > Lissotriton > Lissotriton vulgaris. The sequence continues at coordinate 939,905,255 of NC_141696.1, forward strand.
TGGAGAAAGAAGTGGCCGACCTCTCTAAACCCAGCTTGCTCCCAGAGAGTAATAGTGGCTGATTAAATTGCCAAGCTGAGATACCCTATCTTGCGAAGCGTGAGGAACACCCAGCCTGAATTAATTCAATCGAAACTGTAGAAACTCAAAAACCTGGCACTTAAGTCTGCTAAAACCTTGTACCTAGTTGTATCTGGAAATTTAGGGACCTTAGTAAAAACTGGTAAATAGATGCCAGCATACTGCATCATTCTAACTGAAAAAAGGAGTCCATTACCCCACTCCTGTCCAGAAATCTAGCACAGAGATCCAAGAGTGCTCTTTGAAAATATTCTTGAAAATGGGGAGAAGTGAGCCTGGCATGCAGGGTGGCAAGCTGGAGGGCAGAAAATTTTTCCCTAAGTGTTTTATTATTCTATATAAAATGCCTAAGAAGCACATCTAGATCTGTAAAAAAAGAATTCTTAACTTTAATGGGGATGTTTGCAAATAGAAACAATAAAAGCGGAAGGAGAGATATCTTAATAAGGGTCACTCTGTCTACTAGAGTCAAGGAAAGCAGAGTCCATTTTTCAAATAGCCCCTTTACCTTAAAAAACATTAGGAGATAATGTAGCCAAAAGAGCTACAAGTAATCGTGAGTAACATCAACCCACAAATATTGAATTGGTGCCTGGCACCCTGCCTTAGAGGGCAGATGTCCCGGAAGGCCTCAAGGGGAGAATTATAAAGCAGAACTTCTGTCTTTGATGGTTTGATCTTGTACCCTCAGATATCCTTAAACTGATCGAATTCATCTAGTGCCTGCTGAACATTTCCCCTATTTGGTTTCAAGAACAAAATTATATCATCTGCAAACAATTTTCATTTAGTCATACCAAAAAGAGGTGCCTCTATGGCCTGAAAAGCCCTAATTCTAATCATTGAAGGGTCTATAAAAAGTGAATAATATAGGCGAAAGGAGACAACCCTGATGGGTCCCCCTCTTTATTGCGACCACGCTGGCTAGGCGTCAGTCAACAAACATGTGAGCGTGAGCTCTATGATAGATTTTAGATAGCATTGTGACAAGCCCTGAGGGAAACCCAAACCTTTGCAGCCAAAAAACTGTGCCTCCCAGTTAACTAGATCGAAGATTTTCGCCTCATCGACCATTATAATCACAGCCTTTGCCTGGTTGATTGTGAAATAATCAATAGCCTGCAAAAAGAAACTCATATTGGCAGCCAACAGCCACCCAGTGACAAAGCAAGTTTGGTCCCTATGGGTCATGACCTCGGCCAACAGGCTGATCCGACTGGCCCACAGTTTCATCAACAACTTATAATCAGCATTACGGAGAGTTATGGGCCTATCTGAGTTCATATCCTCAGGGTTTTTAATTTTTTTAAAGAAGGTTACAGTAGTAGACTCCCTAAAGTAAGAAGATAATTTACTCCCATCCTTAATGTTATTAAATACATTGGTCAAAAAAAAGGAGTCGTTCGCTGGCAAAGGTTTTATAAAATGTGTCTGGAAAGCCATCAGTGCCTGCAGCCTTACCGCAAGGTATGGTAGCTAAAACATATTTTAATTCACTGGCTGTGATAGGTTCTATAAATTTCTCAGACTGGGTGACCTCTAGAGACAGAATATTAATAGCCTGGAAGTATTGCGCTATGGTTATCGGAGAAGTTTGAAAGCAAGTTTTGTATACCGACTTATAATGCTCAAGGAAAACCTTAGATATTTGGTCCACATCTGTAGCCAAATCACCTGAAACAGAGTTCTTCAATGTCCTCACATACGCAGACTCTTGTTTTTGCCAGGCAGAACAAGATGGCTACCTCCTGATCTGTTGTATCTCGTCATATAATTTCTGTTGATAAGCCTTAGATCTAGTGATTTCTTGTAGTATAAAAAAATTCCTCACATCCTTTTTGGCTTTTTTAAAGGTAGAGGAGAATCTACTTACACAAGATATCTGATCTACAGCAGCTTGCAGCTTAATGATTTTTGGGCGATGCTCTCTGTGTTGAAATGAATTGTATGAAATAATACTTCCCCTGGCAGTAACTTTACACGGCTCCCATATAGAAAAAAATTGAACCTGGGAGCTAATTTAATTGAAAAAAATTCCTTGAAGAATTCCCTCATTTTGATAGCCCGCTGTACATCTGCTAGTAATGAGTGATCAAGCTGCCACTTGGGCCTGTCGTTGCGATTGACCTCTACCTCAATAGTAACAGAAAGGAGGGCATGATCAGAAAAAGAATTGGCCCCTACATCCGAGCCTGCCCTTATTATTGAATGGGAAAGTAGAAAATAAATAAATGCGGGAAGCATTACGGTACCGACTTGAAAAACAGGTGAATTGTTTAGTAGTGCGGTGGTCAGCCCTCCACAGGTCAATCAGATGGAAAGGTATCAATAACCTTGTTGGTTTGACATTTTAATTGCTGTTTTGATTTATTAGAAGTATTGTTCCTAAGCTCTTGAGTAAAATAAAATCTCTCCCCATAATTATAGGCCTGACTGCTACCAATGCAATTTTATAGATCTGCTGCAGAGGTTCAGGTACATCGGTCATGAGGGAGTAGTAGATTACTAGGTTGATTGGGAACCCATTAACCATGGCCTTGACCCACAGCCAGCATCCCTGTGGTTCTCTTATCATATCAAAACTACTCATTTTAGAATAAACAAAGATACTGACCCCCTTTTCTCTACCCAAAGAAAATGTACAAAAGATGATTTCCTCATTTTCTGATGAGTGCAGCTAACCCTATCCCCAAAACCTTACCTGTGAGACCCCAATGACCCCAGAAGTAGCAAAGCGACCATGATCTTGATGATGCAACTGAGGTAGCTAATGCACTTGCTTGAGAGATATATAGCGAATACTTGGACAGAGATTTGAGTCATTATACAATTGTTCAGAGAGTCAATGTACCTGCTACAAAGAAAAATGTGCAATGAATATGTAACATGTGTTAATGTGAAGGCTTTCCTTGTGTTTCTTTTAGACCACAACTTACAGAAAACAAGATACAGTACAATCCCCGCTCAATTAAATGAACCTTGATTACTTCAAACACCAACTTTAACCAAATGCCAGGTGACTTGGATTCCCACTGGACACCAACCTCACCCTCAAGGAACACATCGCTAAAAAACAAAAAGAAAGACAACCTGGTAGCTAAAAAAAAGTCAAACCATTTCTTCCAGAAAGCGATTTCGGAACCTCTGTTCAAAATCTCGTACTGTTTCATCTGGATGGTGGCAATGCCCTACTCCATGGCCTCCCAGAGTTTACAAAGGCACCCTTTAGAGTCATTCAAGACTAAATCAAAATGCATTAATCGTCACCAACCAAGCTTCCTCAATTATTTTTTGTTGAATTTATGCTTGTCTTTGACCATATACACCATTCCTCTGCCTTTTGGCTAGCTTCTCACTATAGAAATACCTTGTCCATGCATACATTTACATGCCGTCCTGCAACATAGCACAGTTAGTTTTACACTCTCATCAAATAGCTGCATGTAACCCGTAAAGTACAAGTTGTAACCTTGCAGGTTTTACCTCCATCTTTCATTATTCTGAGGTTAATAGAACATGTTACTTTGGGTAGCACAAGGATGCCTGCATCGTCGGGAGATTGTTTTTGTGCAGGAAGGGGCAACTTCCTGCACAAAAAGAATTAATTTAGGTCATTTCCTCTTCCAATGCGTGCTTTAGAATGCAGTCAAAAAACAGTGTCCTGCACGAGTCCTTAGATCTTCGTGCCGTGACTGGAATCAATCCTTAGGTCTGGTGAACTCCTTTTTCCTTGCTAGCAATGCGATGTGCATGCATATTTAATTGACTGTTCATTATTACCTATTGGGACACTGTTTTTTGACTGCATCTTCATTACCCAGTCCTAATTAGGTATATGGGTCACACTCCTGTATCGTGTACTTGCTTTAGAATGCAGCACACATTGAAAAAGTAAAAAAACAGGGAGAAATGAAAACATTTCTCCTTATTGCACCTAGCTACGCCACCCTTAGGGTGGCATACTATTTTGACGTATTTCTAGATTTGCGATTGCTCGTAAATCTGGAAATGGATAAGTGGACATCTGTGTTGCTTGGGACCACCCATGTCACACTCCTAACACGCAAAGTGTTGCATGAAAAGGGGCGATATTTACAAGCACAGATAAAGCTACACAGGGTGGCTCTACGTGTGCTTGTAAATGTCAAGCAGCCGGTTGCGCTGCCGGTGCGTCACGCAACGTGACGCACAGGTGACGCAAGGGTCTTGAAAATCTGCCCCTTAGTTTCTATCATAGCAAATTGCAAACTAACAGCTGTGTCTCTTTGTTGTCATCAATCAGTAGTTTTTGGCAAGAAGGCGTTAGCTTCCATCCTCCAACTGCTCAGTTTAAATAAGATGTGGAAACAAGGAGCTACTGGTTCTCCTTTAATGTCCTCGTAATAAGTTGCATTTTATCTCTGTGCAGGGCTACGGAAGATAGAATTAAGGTTACTTGACAGTATGACCCCATGAGATAAATGGTATTACAAGTTATTTCTCCTGGAATGAGGAATAACGTGGAATCTTGGATCTGATTCTGCATATTTTGCCTTCTTCCAGGGGAAATAATGGACACAAATCTGCAAACATTTTCCACCTGCTTGAATTAGATGGTAAATTGTTTCGGAGTGGTTGTTTTTCCTGTGGCCATGGTTAAAAGGTGTGGGGGGGTCGCAGGAGGGTAAGTTCCTTTTTACTTCAGCTCTGGGAAGCTTCTTCTCCTCCACCCATCTGGATGATGCGGGCAGATGTGGCCTGGGCGCAGCAGCTGACAGTCCCTGCAGCTCTGCAAGGAAGACCTGGCCCGATTATTCGGGTCCCAGACAGACTGAAAAAGGCTAAGCTGCCCCAGAGTGACATTCCCCAGGGACACTACTCTGGAAACTTGTAATAGGGCAAGTAGGGGATATGTGCTGACCCTTAAAAATGCGTGGGGTGTGACCTGATGCTGATGAGCTGAGAAGCAGATTGCAAAGCACCCGGTGGGGCTCTCTCATCTGACCCCATTCTGACTATATCCGGTGCCCCTGTCACTAGGAAGGGTAAGGGTGACATCTGGTGCTCCTGCTCACACATGAGAGCAAGAGAAGGCGCCGGCTCGAGTGTCCTGGCGCGCACTCCTGTCCAGGCAGGATATGCATTCCAAGCCATATGCAAGATCGAGACTCCCAGACTCGATGGGCACTGGGGTACAGCCTGAAAAACCTAGAGTGGCCACAAAGGGCCTGCTTATGATGCATTGGCAGTGGGGAGGAGAATGGCCTCTGACCCTCGTTCTACAGGGGCGCCCTGTGGGATGACCGCCGGGGCCAGTGGCAGCAATTCTGAGGTGGTACCAGGTGGGCCAATCAGGGGCACTCATGAGCATTGGTGAACCCCTGGTGTGTTGGACAGGAATCGTGCATACTGCTGGTCAACTGGCCCTGACTGATGCTTTCCTTGGACCTCTGGACATAGCGGTGAGGCTTGAAGGGAGCTGCAGAAGGTGCAAGCCTGTGTTCCCTGGCTTTTGCTTCTAAACAGATTCCTGGCTGCCTACAAATGGCGGCGCCCGGACAAAGGGTTCCTTGGGGTGAGGCCTGAAGAACGTTGTATGACTACGAGGGGCCCCACAGAGGTGCATTGGAGATGAGGAGGTGAATGCCCCTTACCCTTGCCCAACATGAAGCGTCTTGTGGCGTAATCAGGAGGACCAACAGCAGTCACTCGAAGGGGGAGCCATGTGGGCTAAACTGGGGGCACTCATGAACTGTGGCTACCTCATTATTGGGCTTGACGGGGGTTGCTTCGTCTGCTGGACAACTGGCACTAACTACTACATCCCTCTGACCCCTGGCTGTGGTGGTGAGAATTGTGGAGCACCTTGCGAGAGCAGTGGAGTGCGGATATGAGTCCTGCTTATGCTGAAATTGCCTACTGTCTATAAGCTAATTAACACAGAGAGGTCTTTCCGATATGGGGGCCCTTGCTGCCTTAATAGTGGCCTGCGGAGTGCCTTTGAGGCTGATTAGTGTGAAATGCCTCTGGCCCTGGAGAAGCGGCAGAACAAATTTACTTGTGCAGCGGGTGAGGATGCAGCACTGCCTGCATAGTGGCAGGGACTGAGGCTTGGGGTTTATTGTCACAGTTTATTGTCACAGTTATTCTTACATACCTCAGATTTTCCTAAGGACCACTGGGCCATTGTTCCACATTAAGAGAAGGGTTCCCGCCTGCTAAATGTTGGGTTGCGAGGGGGATCATGTACCGGAACCTTGTTCACTTACCTTCTATCAGTGCCTGCTGCTGTTCTGTTCTTGGGCCCATTCGCCCCGCCTTTGTGGTATTGGTGGAGAGTTCTGAGACCTCCTCTCAAGCAGGGGCAGTGACCGGACTGGGGAGACATCCCCTGTAGGACTTGCTTTCCTGTGTTTGTTCTCCTGCTCCTGAGGTCAGAGATTCAGTGTGCGCACTCTGCGCCATCCCACTATGACCAGGCAGCGTTAGAGAAGTGCCCATTGGGCTGGCAGCAGCAACGACCCCAGTCGGTGACAGGGATGTGGGCCCCTCTCGGGACATGCTACCAGTCCCACAAAATAAACTACACACTATGCTCCTTGCCATCAGGGATATGAAGGATACACTTGAGCGTAAAATTGATATTGTAGTGGCAGATTTGAGCCTTTACCCTGAAGACAAATGCAAACTAGGTGAGTTGCCTTGGCTAAACCGCAGTGTGCATCTGTGGGTGGGGAGATGGATGCACCTGACTTCGAATCCTATTGCCTGTAGTGGCCGGGCAAGCCTGACAGGGCCCTACTCTGGACTCTGTTGCTTGACCCAAAAGGAACACCTACTGCCGGACAGCAGGACCTAACAGTATTGCAGCACTGTTGGCTGCAGGCACTCCACCAGATGCAGACACCTGCTCCTAATGTACAGCAGCTTTTAATTCAGCCACTGCTTATGCAAGTCAGTGGGATTGACTGTTGTCTCCTGCAGGACTGGGTGGCACTTGGCATAGATAGGGGAGGTGAGCTTTATGCTGATGTGGTTTTGCACTCCTATGAGGAGCTCAGGAAGACAGTTTTAACTGCATGGGTCTCTGAGTGCAGCAGTACGACGACTCTGGGAACTGCGTGATTCTGATCCCCCAACACATAGTAGCTGTAATTTTCTTTGGAATGCTACCGTCACTCAGTGGCTGGTGACAGGGCTTTATGGGGTGCTGCGAGCAGACATAATTTTACCTCTTGCTCACCTGCAAGAGAGATGGGAAACTGATCTGGGGTCTCCTTGACTGCCTCAAAATGCGTGAAGCTGCTCTTCGGGTGACCTGCAGTGCTCGTTTTAAGCTCATTCACTATTACTCTCTCCATCGGGCATATTCCCCACCTAAAAAAAGTAACACCTACTTCTCAGTTACAATGAATGAATGTCCTCAGTGCCATGCAGGAGATGGCAGTCTTCTCCACATGCTATGGAGCTGTGTCCACCTAACCTCTTATTGGTCCGAGGTGCTGCACTTACTCACTGTGATCATGGAGTGCTCATTGGACTCTTCTCTTTATTTACTGGGTATCTTTCCCCTACGGGATACATTTAGGGTAAAGTCAAGGTTCATTGATCTGGCTTTGGTAGTGGCCAAGCAATGTATTACGATGCAGTGGAAGGAAACTGCTGGCCCCAGAGTGGAGCAGTGGAGGACTGACCTATTTTGAGGGGCGAGTTAGGTGGCGGGTGCATTGCTAAGGAATGCACACCAGGGTAGGAGACTTGATTGATTATTTGAAAGCAGTAGAGGACGGGGAAGGAGATGGTGAATCAGATTAGTTGCCTGTGCTCTGGCCTGAGTCAATCTTTAGCTGCAGGAGGCCACCGGGTGAAGGCAATTGGTAATTGGAGACCCAGCTAACCCCTTTAATGCATGGTGAGGTTGTGAGTGCTGCCAACTCAATCGGATGGTTGGTCTCCTCAGTCCACATAGCCCTGCACAGTGCATGGAATGGAGTGATAGGGGGTGGGTACTGCATGGATCAGGAAAGAGAGGAATGTGTTTAGTGTACTACATGGATACGGGCCTTCTATCAATTTCAAAGATCTGCCTAGTACTAAGTATGCAACTCAGGTGGAGTGATGTTGGTCTTGATAGAGCATGTGAAAACAATAAGGAGGACCCCACTCTACATAGTAGAGGACGGTGGGGAAAATGTCATCAAAGAAAGAACAAACGTCCGGGTTCGTGGGACAATATGTTGTCTCTTGGTATGGAACCAATGGGTATCACTTTTTATGAACGAGGGTATTTTTTACCCTGGGGAAGGCAAATTGAGTACACACTTATTTCGACATTTTCAATCAGTATTGAGAAAAATTCTGCTGTATAAAACTATTTATGTTTAAAATAATTTTAGGAAAATTGCACATGCGTGGGTTTCGAAAGACAGGTCTAGGACATTGACAATGTTATGGGCTATTAGTTCAAATATATCTAATCAAACTAGTACATTCACTTATTAAGTGCACACATATATGGGAAATTCTTAGATTAAAAGCATATCAACACAAACGTTTGGTCACAGTATTAAATTTTATTACACATTGCACAATGTAAAAAACACATTAAAAACATTTATCCATAAATATGATCATCACAATGTTAAAAAATTCAAAGAATCAAAGGGTCGACGCGGCGTTTCGGCTTTTTTTCTAGTATGCCTTCATCAGGACTGATTCTAAACAATTAAAATCATAAAACACAAAGTTACCAAACGAGTAAAATACGTACAATACATTTTTTCAGTGAGCACTCTTACATCCTAAGTCCCTTGATTTAGAATAATCAGTTTTTCTTATTTTACATACATATTATCAGTGCAATCCATTAAGCATTTTTTCTCTTTCTGTTTTTCAAACAGTGCAATTAACAGATTTTTCATATATCTCCTACTATCTCTTTTTGCCTTCCCCTTGGACCTATGTACCCCACTGTAGGGGACCCCCAGTGATTCCATTTACCAAAAAAGAAGTACCTCCCATAAATAAATAAAGAGGGTTCTCATTATAAATAAATAATTAAGTTTGTGGTATAAAATGATTTAACATAATATTTATTAAGCTTATGTGTGTTTACTTATAAAACAGTGCAACTTTGCGAATAATAGTGAAGCAAAGCACCGAGGTCCATATCACCAAAAAGGACTCCGGGTAGAACCATACAGTTCAAACCACATGGATAATCATATCCATTTGGATAAACAAGGTACGCACCTGATTTATGGGAGGTACTTCTTTTTTGGTAAATGGAATCACTGGGGGTCCCCTACAGTGGGGTACATAGGTCCAAGGGGAAGGCAAAAAGAGATAGTAGGAGATATATGAAAAATCTGTTAATTGCACTGTTTGAAAAACAGAAAGAGAAAAAATGCTTAATGGATTGCACTGATAATATGTATGTAAAATAAGAAAAACTGATTATTCTAAATCAAGGGACTTAGGATGTAAGAGTGCTCACTGAAAAAATGTATTGTACGTATTTTACTCGTTTGGTAACTTTGTGTTTTATGATTTTAATTGTTTAGAATCAGTCCTGATGAAGGCATACTAGAAAAAAAGCCGAAACGCCGCGTCGACCCTTTGATTCTTTGAATTTTTTAACATTGTGATGATCATATTTATGGATAAATGTTTTTAATGTGTTTTTTACATTGTGCAATGTGTAATAAAATTTAATACTGTGACCAAACGTTTGTGTTGATATGCTTTTAATCTAAGAATTTCCCATATATGTGTGCACTTAATAAGTGAATGTACTAGTTTGATTAGATATATTTGAACTAATAGCCCATAACATTGTCAATGTCCTAGACCTGTCTTTCGAAACCCACGCACGTGCAATTTTCCTAAAATTATTTTAAACATAAATAGTTTTATACAGCAGAATTTTTCTCAATACTGATTGAAAATGTCGAAATAAGTGTGTACTCAATTTGCCTTCCCCAGGGTAAAAAATACCCTCGTTCATAAAAAGTGATACCCATTGGTTCCATACCAAGAGACAACATATTGTCCCACGAACCCGGACGTTTGTTCTTTCTTTGATGGTCTTGATAGAGCGCCATGTTTTTCAGAAATCTGTAGCGGTGCATCATACTCAAGAGTAGTCAGCACCCGCATATTTAGAGGACTGTATTAATGTGCGAATATTAGAAATGTAGTACTAGGCCGAGAATGTTGCAATATGTAGATGTGTGCTCATATCATTTGAAGACTAATGCAGTGCTTTAACCAAGAACATGCCTTAAGTAATGCAGAGATTATAGCTTCATGTGTAAACCATTGCATTAGGATTAATGTGCAATATAAGAAGTTGCATGTGTAGAGTTGCTTATTAATGAATAAGAGTGTTGCTCTAACATGAGAAAGAGTAATGCTTTAGAAAAGTTATGACTCGTCATGCTTTAGGGTGCCTTTGAATGTTATGCTTATGTTGACATATTAGGAATGCATTTAAAGGGGGCGTGGCTTAGCGCCCGACGCAGACGGCAGCTCTGATGTGAGCGCTCCGAGTCAGCTGAGGGATTCACCCTCTTTCACCTATGCCGGCCACTGCTACGGAGAAGATTTCCCAGTCGGAGCATGGAGGGAACGTCTTGACTCCAGCGGCGGCATATTTTGGCCTTTCGTCAGCTTTATTTCAGGCAATTACGAGCGGCCGGCTGTCAGCCGCGACCGCCATTTTGTTTTTCCTTCGCGCGTCTGACGCGCTAATTACCTCGGACAATGCTGCCTTCATTTGCCGCTCCAGACCCCTATAAATACGCATGGTGAGCCTATTTCCTCATCTTTCAGCGTGCTACTGCTTTTACTCTGCCTGCATTATCCTGCATGAGCAATATTCGTAAATATTGCGATCTCTGCGGCCATTTTGTCTTTCCTGGGTGTCTCCAATACAATGCTCATCTTTCTTCTTGCTGCCAGCGCCTCTTTCTGATTGCGCACATTTTCCAGGCTGCCCTCATCTACCATGAAACTGGAATTTTCCTGCTGGATGCCTTCTTTTTTTCTTTGAATACATGCTAGCAATCTGCTTCTCCTGTTATGGACATTTCGCGCTCCACTTTCTAGCATTAAGGCTTCCTGACCTACGTAAGTGGATACTGCTATATGTCTTCATGTGTACTTTTACAGCTCCTAAGTGGTTATGAAAAAGTTTCCTTCGGACTTCTTTGTTCTTACATGCTTTTGTTGATTAGCCCTCCTCCATTCTCCTATTGACTGCCGCAGACATGGAACATTTCAGGGTCTAGTCTCCTTATTGCTTTCTTTTTGCTGGCGGCTTTCATCATATGGATAGAGGTGCAATTGGTCGTGTTTCCAAAACTCCACGACGTGTTTTTATGAAAAATTCCATAGTCTTTTCTGCACTGGCACATCTGGAAGCATCTCAAGCACTTGCCGTCCAAATGTCGCAGTCCAACACAGAACGTACTGTTCAGGCCCCAGGGAAAGCTACGTCGAAGCGCCTCAAAAAAGACCCTCCATCACCATCAGGCTCTACTTCAGCTGTATCTATGGAGCTATTGTTGGAGGAGATACGTGCTCTTTGGCCTTTCATGGAGGAAACAAACTCTAAGTTGCAGGTCTTAACCGACAATTGGTCACAGATGGATGCGAGAGTGACGACTGTGGAACATTCCATATCTTCTCTTCAGGAACCATCCTCCAAGGTGACGCACATGCAGTCGCAGATTTCCTCTCTCCAGAAGCAGGTCGAGGAGCTTGAGAATCGCAATTGACGCAACAACCTCCGTATTTACGGCCTGGCGGAGAATTGTGAGGGGAATGACCCCGTTGCCTTTTTCAAATCTTTCATGCCTAAGCTCCTCCATTTACCTGAAGGAACCACGCTTAACATCCAACGAGCACATAGGCTCGGCCGCATCTCTTTATCTTCCTCTGCCACTTCCAGACCACGAGGTGTCATCATGTACTTTCTGGAATATACCGATCTTCTCAAAGTTTTATCAGTGGCCCGCGCTTCTCCTTGCCTCACATGGTCAGGATCCACCCTCTTCTTTGCACAGGATTACGCTAGAGCCCCAGCCATCCACCGTAAAGCTTTCCTGGATATGCGACCGGAGCTCCGATCCATTGGCGCCAGATATGGCCTTCTCCACCCTTGCCTTTTTAGAGTCACTCATAACAACAAAACGACGACCTACAAGGATCCTGTTCGCCTTCGGAGTTTCCTTAATTCCTGCCAAACATCTGAAATGGACCTCTCCAGCTCCTCGTCAGCTTTCCCTCCATGACTTTCATAACCTACTAATGTGGTTCATTCACTAGTTCGCATAGTTTGTGCTGATTTTACATGTTTGTTCTTATCATGTTGTCTCTACCCTTCTCCTATTTGAATCCTCTCCCTTTATATTTGTTTCCTCCTAGTTCCATAACATGTTCACTTCTTTCCCACTTATTCTGGTATTTCGTTTCTATCAGTAAACCTCTTGATGTTTTCTTCTCCTCAATTCTTTTGTTTTCTTTTTTCTTCCACAGGTTTCACAGTTTACAGTATGTCCTTCCCTTGGTTTGATGGTTCGTTTACATCGGTTGTGCCGCCTCCCCCAGTGGGCGCTCCCCCCTCAGTTTTCTCTTCTCGTCTCCCCTCCCCCGTGATCGCCCTTCCTTAGTTTCACCCTTCGTAAGTATGTTTTCCTTCCTTCCCTTGTTCTTCATTATTCCCTTTTTGTCTTTGATCTTGTTCTTATCTCTAGTTCTTCTCTGTTCAAAGGTGTCTTCTCTTCCTCTCTCTCATCTACTTCTATGTCTTTACCTTTCTCATGTTTCTCTTTCTCGCATTTGTAGTCCTCTACCTTATTTCTTCATTTATCTGAATCTTACTACCACTTTTTCAGTTTACATATTTGCTCTTTATTCACATTCTTTCCTTTCCTTTTTCTCTTTCTTTCTTTTTTCTGATCCTTTCCTTGTTGTTTATCACTTGCTCTCGACCTTGTTCCTTTTTCTACTGAATTTTCTTTCCTCTTCTTTTCTTATTTCCTCTTTGTATATTCTTCCTTTGCTTTTTCTCACTCCTCTAGCATTTTTCCTGATTATTCACCTGTACTTCCTCCTTACTATTTTTTAACTTCACATTACCTTACCTCTTTATGACTTTCATATCCTTCTTACTCATTTTATTATTCTGGGCACTTATTATTCTCCTTTTTTTATTGCTATTTTCTTTTTCATTTTCATGATATGTCGTTAAAAATAGTCACATGGAATGTTAAGGGCGTTAATTCTCCCATCAAGCGACAGGGAATTTTGTCACACCTTGCACGCTTAAATGTTGATATTGCTTTTTTGCAAGAAACTCATTTATCTGCTGAAGTTGGGTGGGTGATGTATATTATTCTCCAGGGGATGGCAAGCGTAATGGAGTAGCCATTTTATGCCACAAAAATCTTTCTCACTCTTTGCCTATTCAGGAATCAGATGATGTTGGTCGCTGGACATTTGTCAAGCTTTCTATTAAGAATGTTCCAATTTCCCTTCTAAATGTCTATGCCCCCACTGCTGGCGATCCTACTTTCTGGTATACCTTTTCCCATCATATTACCAGATTTTTTGATAGTAACTTTATTTTAGCGGGAGAATGCAACCAGCCCCTTGACCCCTTTTTGGATTGACATTCCAAGGCTCACTTTGTTCCTAATAAGTCACACAAACTCTTCTCTCAAGCTATTTCTCAACATAAACTCACTGACGCCTGGCGTGTATGTAATCCTGAGCTGCAGGAATTCACTGTTTATTCTCCTTGTCATCATTCCCAATCCCGGATCAATTACATTTTTGTTACTCATGACATTGCCCAAACCCTTACTCATGCAGAGATAGGCCCGATACTACTTTCAGACCATGCCCTCACTTTAGTTCAACTTGACATTCTCCCTAAATCAGTTGGACCCAAGCGATGGCACTTTAATAACTCCCTTCTTTTAGACCCCAAGTTCACTGCAACCTTCACTGAATTTTCCGATGAATTTTTTTTACTTAATGACACTCCCTCCATTCCTAAGCACACCATCTGGGATGCCTTCAAGGCTGCAGCAAGGGATTTTATAATTGGTTTTGTGGCAAAGAAACGAAGATTTGCTCATAGCTTCACAGCTACCCCCCTTCTTGACATAAAGAAATTGGAGCATTCTTATTTTACCTCCCGTTCGCAGGACAGTTTAACGGCCTTGATCAATGCCAAGGTGAAATTTAACAAAAAGTCCACGGATGATGCGTCTTTATATTTATTGAAATCAAGAGCAAAGTTTTACGGGGTAAAAATAAGGCTGGGAAGATTCTTGCTAATTATTTGAAAGTAAAGCATAACAAATTAAATATTGAATCAATCTATGACACACACTCTGTTCTCAAACATAAAGATACAGATATTCTTGCTGAATTTTCTACCTTTTACAAAACCTTGTACTCTTCCGAAACCCAACCCTCCTCTTAATCCTTAGACCGCTTTTTCTCCAACATCCAAAAACCAGCTCACTTCCCGCTCGACCTCTCTCATTTAGAGATTATTATCTCTCAACGAGAATTACTTACAGCACTTCAGAGTCTCCAAAAAGATAAAGCTCCTGGGCCGGATGGCTTTACTGTTGAATTTTTCCTTCACTTCTCAAAAGTTCTCATCCCTAAACTACACTCCCTCATTGATGCTTTCCTAACCTTGGGTTCTTCCTCAGGCTCTTTCTCTGATGCACATATCTGCCTCATACCCAAGGAGGGAAAAGATGCTCAACATTGTAAGAATTATAGGCCAATCTCCTTGGTTAATATTGATTATAAAATATTTGCGAAGTCTCTTGCAGCACGTCTTGATCTTCTTCTCTCGGATCTTCTGGGCGAGGAACAGTCAGGCTTTGTCAAGGGACGCTTTATCACTGACAACCCTAGACTGCTATTCAATGTTTTATCTAAGTCCCGTCATTTGCCCCATTCCCTTGCGGCCTTTGCCCTTGATGCTGAAAAGGCTTTCGATAGAGTTGAATGGACCTATCTTTTTCACACCCTTCATTGGTTTGGTTTTGGTCCCAAATTTATTTCTCTGATCTCTTTACTTTATTCCAATCCACGTGCAGCTGTTGGTGCTAACGGTCAAATATCCTCCTTTTTTGATTTGGGAAGAGGTGTTCGTCAAGGGTGCCCCTTATCTCCTTTTCTTTTCAATTTGACCTTAGAACCCTTTCTGTCTAAACTTTGTCAGAACCTTACCATTCAAGGTTTTCAAATATCAGATTCTCAAGTTAAGCTGGCCGCATACGCGGATGACATCCTTCTTTTTATTTCTAACCCCACTGATTCGATTCCCGCATTCCTTGCTGAAGTGCATGAATACTCCCAAATATCTGGCTATAAACTCAATAATGATAAATGTGAGATCCTACCCTTAACGAAATTCATATTTAAACCCGATTTTACTGCCTCCAATTTCACATGGAAACCATCCCATATTAAATACCTCGGCTTGCATATTACTCCTACTATTCCAGATACTGTTTCCCTCTGTTTATCCAAATGCTCCCAAAAATTAGTGGACTTAACGTCCAAGTGGCATCCTCTTTACTTGTCCTGGTGTGGCCGCCTTGACACTATTATAATGATGTTGTCTCCCATAGTCCTCTATACTATTTCCAATATTCCTGTATCCATTCTTTCCAATTTTTTTTAAAAAGATTAACTCCATTCTGATGTCCTTTCTTTGGAATAAGAAAAAGCCTAGAATGTCTCTTGCCCGACTGACTCGTCCTAAGACGGAGGGTGGAGTTAACTTTCCAAATTTCCCTGCTTACCATAAAGCGTTCTTTTTACGACAAGCTTCTTTTTGGCTGCAAGTTCCCAGCACCCCTTGTCCTTTATGGGCTAAATTTGAGCGCCTCTTCCTTTCTCCCTTTTCCTTCGCTGAATATCTTTCCTTCTCCCATAAACCCTCTTCCATTTCCACTCCTATCCATAAATTTACTACTAAACTGCTCCTATCATCTTCCCATCCCCCCACGACCATTGCGGATTTCCTTTCCTCCACCATTTGGCATAACGCCACCTTACTTATTCGCAACAAACGCTTCTTTTGGAAAGCATGGCATCACAGGGGGTTGATATGGATCTCTCAACTTTTTTCTCATTCCTCTTTCTTGTCTTTCACCACTCTCCGTTCCCTCTATGACTTACCTACCTCCTTCACTCGCAACTATCATTTACTTAGGGAGGCGGCAGTAACAACTTACAATCAGCTCTCTCAGCTACATCCATCTCCTGCTTCTCCCACTCCCGTCTCCTTACTTCACTCATTTTTGCGCAAGACTCCAAAGGTCTCCTCCATTTATAAATACCTTCACACCACTGACTCTCCTAGGCCTAAATCCAAAGTAGAGGAATGTTGGGAACATGACCTCTCCACGTCCTGACCAATTTCACTATGGGACAAAGTTTGGATCAAGGTCCGTAAATCTTCAAGAGCGGCAACCTTGACACAGTCCCTGTTTTTTATTTATAACAGACTTCTCTATACACCTTTTGACCTTCATAAGCGCTTCCCAAACACTTCTCATACATGCTGGTCTTGCTCATCCCCAAAAGCAACTTTGTTTCATTTGTTGTTCTTATGTACCTCTGTTCATGCTTTTTGGTTACAGGTCTGGGCTCAAATTAACTTGATTTTTCACACAAGTATCACTTTCTCTCACATAAACATTTTCTTAGGCAGCCTTTCCCCTTGTTGGGATAATGTTGAACTAAAGCCTCAGATTATTGACTTGCTACTAGCCGCTGCATTCCAGCAGATAACGGTAAACTGGAAGGAATCCTCCAATGTCTCCTTTAAGGTGTGGTGGTTTAATGTTTGCCATAACCACAGACTTGACACTGCTTTTGTTTTTCCGGCTCACATGGCCGCAAAGCTTTTGGACTTATGGCTCCCTATCACGCTTTACTTGGATACTTGTGCTAATCGTTCATTTCGTCCACAGCCCTCGCAACAAGAAGTCCCTAAACCTTCTTAAATGCTGAA
The DNA here is from genome assembly GCF_964263255.1 of Lissotriton vulgaris. Taxonomy (NCBI): domain Eukaryota; kingdom Metazoa; phylum Chordata; class Amphibia; order Caudata; family Salamandridae; genus Lissotriton; species Lissotriton vulgaris. Next base: position 939,922,374 of record NC_141696.1, read on the forward strand.
TGCATTCCATTTTTCTTTTCCTCATTGTATCCTTTTTACATTTCTTTCAGGTTTTTTCTTGCTTTTATGATTAATGTTTATATGCCTTTTCCTTTTTTCATTCCATTGCCCGGATTTTCCTTTTGATACTATTTACATCCTTATGCTTCGTTTATTTATCATAATTCTCAATGTTTTATATTTCCATTGTACTTTGTATTGACACCTTGCTTTTTCTTTTTCATATCAAATAACATTTTCTTGAACTTAAAAGAAATGCATTTAAAAGTGTACAGGCCTGGGACATGAAAGCCAGTAGAGGCCTATCTGCAATATTAGCTTGATTTGATGTTGTAAGCTTAAAATGTGTTCTCCGTGGGAAAGGCTCCTTTTTGCAGTTGAATTTGAATTGCAATATTGTGTGTGTACAGAGTTGTTTCTTATACGCTTTCTGTTGCAGGCGCAAGGACACATAGCTCGTTAGGTAGAATGATCCTTTGTTTAGGAGTTAGAATGGTAGGAGCGAGTACGGAGGGAGTGAATCGGAATGCAAAGATGTCACATTTGGCTGAAAAGGGGCCTGGGACCCAAGGACACAGCAACAGTTTTTGGACGGAGATGGAGTTTGGTGGAAAAAGCCAGGAAGAAGCACCTGCCCAGAGGGGTGGGTTCATGGCGTGTTTACTGTTTTTGGCATTTTGTATTAGTGACAGCACCCTGAGGGAGGAGAGCAGACTTGGAGAGCAGAGGTTGAGAGTAGAGGTGGAGAGCATTTCATTTTGAGTCATCTGAGACTTTTGCGGAGGATCATGTTTGTATTAGTGCCGGTTTATTTCCTGAACCTCTGTGTTTGTATGTTCAGTTATTTTTGGCTTTGTAAACAAACATTTAAATTTTATTCCGTAGTCAGTGGTCTTTCCAAATTTGGGTTAAATTGGTCATGTGAAAATTGTCATAAGTTATGATTTGAAAATGTTCCCTTTACACTTCTTAGCAGACAACAAAGATTCAGTTGACCACAGATTCTAGGGTTTGTGAAAAACTAGATAAGAATCCAGCTGTAACCGTTGGTAGCAACCGAGGATGGTTGTCTCCAGAGTATGGGGAGATCGAGATTAGGATAAGAATTTCCCTAGGCCCATAGAATTCAGGTGATGATTGCCCAGTGGATTACCGGTGGAAGACAGTGTTTCGTGGAAGCCGACGGAGAGAGAAGGTGCAGTGAAAGCAGCAGTTCGTGGGAGAGTATGAACAGGGTTATATGTTGTTAGATTGTGGTGTTTGTGTTGTGATGTCTTGCGGAGTTGGGATGACTGGAGTGTGAAAGGAGGTCAGCCTGTGAGCGCGCGCAGAACAGGAAAAATCTTAGGCTCAAGGAGTAGCTTAAGCAGTTTGGGTGTAGCAGACACTCAGAGTAGTTGTCGACGACTGTTAAGGGGATCGTCAGATGCCATTGATTGCCGGCTGGACCGAGATAGGGGGAACGAATGTGTGAGTGCGTGAGTAACTGACGCTGGTCGTGGGTTGCTGTAACATTGAGTGCTTGTAACCTATCAGTTGAGGTGATTGTCCGGTCGTTTCATGGACAGACAGTTGACAGTTGGGGTAGACAATTACACGACTTTCGACGTACAGTCAGACTGCGGACATACAGTCAGCAAAGTGATTGCTTGGACGTACGAGTGGTTATTTTAGTGTATGAATGGGACTTGTGAGTGAGTGAGAGATAACTTGAAAGGAGGGGAACTGCTGCGAGCTGAGGCGAGTCACGTCGGAAGGTGCCACACTGTGATAGGGCGGTTGGTGTGAAGCCGCGCTGGGATTGGTGGATTGTCATTAGGAAGTAGGAAAGCTCCGCGAAGAGAGAAAACATTGGTCTTATTATGAAATGTTTTAAAGTTTTGCAAGATCTATACAAAAGAGAAAATAAATTAGAGTCTCTAGGGGGAGGGGAAGCTGCGCCCGAAGATACTCCTGCTCATTACATGGCTACGAATGTGGTGGTGCATACCATACTTTGGCTAGAAAATTGGTGTAAAATGACTAAGGGCAACGAAGAGTTGACCTTTCCCCGTTATGGAACTTTTAGATTAGTGTTATATCAGTTGAAATCGATTATGGCTTCTTTGCGACCTCTGCCTAGACCAACACCGTTTGAGGCAGTACATGCGTGGATTAGGGCGGCACCCAAGAGAAAGAGGGACAGGAGACAGGAAAGAGTGAAGAAGAGGTCAGTTAGGGCATTCCAAGATGTGAGGTGGGATGCATTGGAGAAAATATGGAGGGTACAGACAATTGAGGGGGATAAATTGTTCCCACTCTTGGTCAAGATAGGGAGCACGCAGAAAAAGGATGCAGAGGATGATGACAGTGATACCAATTATATCTTGATAGAAAGGCTGCTATCTGAGAGACCACCTCCGTATAACCCAGAGTCAGAGGGGGAGAAATCAGCCCACCGGAGGGAGCTAGGGAACCACAACCTCCACCCTGTACCGAAGTAGTGGGGAAACTCTCAACGGGGGGAATGCAGAGCGCAGAAAATGCCAGTTTTCAGAGGTTGCTGGATGCTCTTAAGGTGCCGGTTACTATTGGTCCCATAGTGTCAGTGTACCATCCAGAGCAGGTGAGGAATGGAAACCCATCATAGACAGGAATGGAAGGGAGTGTCAGCTTTGGAGAAAACAGTGTGGTGAGTGGGTTGGTTTCATTGCCGAGGCTTGTAGAGTTGAGCACACTGATACCTGCTGCAGCAGATTCATCAAGAGGATCGATGGATCTGAGAGGACCAGGACCGAAATCGTTGCTGAGTTGAGGTCGGATTTGAGAACATGGGAGTCAGTTGAAGGGACTCAGAGTGACAGGCCAAGGGAGGACTGGGACCATGGGAGTGCTGAGAACAGAATGGTTTTGAGGGACACACCTGTAGTGAATAGGTACAGAGAACAAGACAGTGATTGCAGGGAGTTGAGTGGTGCATCTAGTCAAGGTACCCTAAAGGCAGCAATAAGGGCAAAAAGGCTGGATGTGATGTGGTTAACAGCAGAAGTTGATGAGATAGTCAAAGGAAATTTACCTTTAGAGAGAGTGGAACTCTATGAACAAGATGAATTGCTGTTTGTAGCTAAGGATGTGACTCGCAAAGCAAGGTCGACACATGAGAAATTAGTTGAATTTGCAACCAAATACGAGGTGGATCTGTCTAAAACAAAAATGTTACAGGGTAGTCACAGGTTACAGTATACTGATCAAGATTTAGAGTAACAGAGGGTTATTGGACTAAAGACCCACATCTGAGAGTTGATCATAGAGATACAAGCATTGAATAAGCTTGACAAAGGGAAGAAAGATGGTCCAAGAAAAAGAGTGGCAAGAGAATTGTGGCAGAGACGCTTCCACCGGGTGGGGGGATGCCAGGAATAGGAAATGACCCTTTACGAGAGGTATCTAGCGGAGGGTATGTGCATGTGCCTTGGAGCAGAGGAGATTTGCCAGCTTTCACAAATGACTTCCCAAAGTTGAGGGAGAGCCCAGTTGAATGGTACAATCATGTTGAGAGGTTTGCCACGATCTCAAAGGTGTTATGGATTGATTTGAATACACTGTTCCACATAGTGGTTCCGGGTGATTTGTGAGTAGCTTGAATGGTTGCTGTTGAATGGCCCACTTCTGAACCGGACAGAGATGCTGTCACAAATGGTCCATACCCAATTGTTATGAAGAAATACGAGCAAGTGATCACGTAGTTGATATCCAAGGTATCATCACAGGATATTGATTGGGTGACGATAGATCGGACGGTTCAGTAACCAAAGGAAACGGTGTATGAGTATTATGAAAGACTGTTACAAGTCTTTAAGCAGTATAGTAAGTTGGATGCCATGGACCCTAAGGATAAGGGACAGTTTATTTTGAATTTTGTTCTAGGGTTGAGACCTGAGATTTGTCTTATGATCCAGCAACACTTGATCTGTTGGCAGAACAAGCCACTAGATAAAAAACTGAGGTATGCTGGGTATTGCAGTGATGAGGTGGATTCGAAGCATAAGAAACTTAAGGACAACCTGATGCTGGTCCAGATGCGAGCTTCTGACAAGGGAGGTCAAGCACAGACAGGTGGAGGAACGTTGGGAAGAAAACAGAATGGTCAGAATAAGGGAAGGGGAAACACAGAGGATTCCAAGCCAAGGTGGATCTGGCAACTGTGAAAAAGACTACTGAGTGTCACCTTTGTCACCAGATCGGAGACTGGAGATGCGAGTGTCCCTTGAATCCTGTGAATCAGTTACAGCAGAAGGAAGAGGTAGTGCAGGTACAGGCGCCTGAAGTGACAACAACAGTAATGAGGCCAACGTCGATGGAAGGGGGGACTATGGCTCCGCGAGTACAGGTTCCCCAGCCTCCGAGGATCCCATCAGGTACTCAGACTTACCAGCAGATGCCTCTTTTGGAGGAAGGTGATGACTTTTACTTAGACCCGTTGGCCTGACGGTGCCTGAGGGGGGAGGAAGACTACACTCTTGGGGCAGTTTTTGCGGTAGACTAGAGTGACCATTTCTGGAAGCTGATGCTGATGGTCACCCTACCACTTTTCTGGTTGATACTGGTCCTACCCGTTCTAATGTGAGATCTGCAGTATTCCCCAACCTACCCCTCTCGGGACAATCCATCCAAGTTGTAGGTGTTGCAAATAAGAGAATGACTAACCCTTTGACTGAGCTGATTCCTGTGAAGATAGGAACGTTTCGAGATAGACATCAGTTTGTGGGGTGCTAGTCGAGCCCTGATTGTTTACTGGGGAGGGACCTCCTTTGTAAGCTCAATTGCACCCCCAAGGGAGTGGAACTGCAAACCAATGATGATGATGCTACATTTAAAGTAGCAAATGAATTATTGTATATAGAAATGTACCCTGTGGTGACAGTGGAAGATTTTCCACTGGATCTGAGAGATTCGGTCTTGCAGGAAGTGTGGGATTTTACTGGTGAAGACATAGGCTTGATCAAGGGAGTTGAGCCAGGTGAGATTCAGATAAACAGATTGTTGAATTCCCAAGAACGCCCCATTACAATCTGACGCCAGAGACAGTCGCAGGGATAAAGCCTGTGATTGAGTCCATGATTAAGCAGGGAATTCTGAAGAAAGTAAGGGTCAGTCCATGTAACTCGCCTATTATGGGTTTACAGAAACCGAGCAGGAAATTTAGAATTGTGCAAGACCTGAGGAAGGTAAACAATATAGTTGTTCCATGTTGTGTAGTGGTACCGAATCCAACTGTGATACTGTTTCAAATCCCATGCCAAGTGGAGTGTCTCACTGTGATTGACCTCTGTCAGGCTTTCTTCTCGATCCCATTGCATGAGGAGAGCCAATTTCTTTTTGCTTTTAAGCTGGAAAATCGTGTTTTATTGTGGTGTCGTATCCCTCAGGGGTATAAAGAGAATCCATCGATCTTTAATCAGATTTTATAAAAGAACTTTGAGAGTCTTGTCCTGCCACAGAACTCTGTTCTCGTAAAGTACATAGACGATCTCCTTGTTGCATCAGAGACTGAGGATGCATGTAGGATTGATACCATCGCTTTACTGAATCATTTGGCAGAGAATGGACACAAGGTGTCACCCAATAAGCTACAGTACTGCTTGAATGGGGTGCCGTATTTGGGTCATGGAATAGAGAAAGTCAAAAGGAAGGTGTCACCTGACAGGAGTGAGGCGATTATGGGTATGATTGTGCCTTCTACTCAGAGGGAAGTTAGGATGTTCCAGGGGTTGTTGGCTACAGTCATCAGTGGAATGCCAACTTCTCATTAAAGGCAAAGCCTTTGCAGAGACTGACGCACAAAAATGTGAGTGATCCGGTACCATGGGACAATGACTGTATGAAGGCATTTTCGAATTTGCGAGAGGACCTTTGTCGTGCTCCGGCACTGGGGATGCCTGACTACAACAAATCTTTTTCACTATTCTGTTGTGAACAAGAAGGTTGTGCACTATCAGTTTTGGTTCAGGATCATGGAGGTGTCCGTAGACCAGTTACCTAATTTTCAGCTTCTGTAGATCAAGTAGCTTCAGCGTTGCCCGGAGGTCTCAAATCCGTTGCTGCAACGGGTGTCAGCATTGAAAGGTATGAAAGTATTGTCATGGGTCACCAATTGACTATTTTTGTTCCACATTCTGTTGAATTTTTGATGACAAGGACCAAGACACAGAACCTGACCAACAATAGGCTCACATGCTACGAGCAGGTTATACTTGCTGCGGAGAATGTGACCCTTAGGAGGTGTTCTGTTTTGAATCCTGCAAAATTGATGCCGGTGCCAAACACGCTTGATGAAGATTGTGCGGACCATGATTGTCTTGATGTGACTGAGCTTTGCACCAAACCGAGACCTGACATTGTTGATGAACCATTGCCTGACCCTGATTAAATTTTCTTTGTTGGGAGACGCTTCGAACCGGCGTTTGGTTTGTGGAGAACAGCAGGGACAGGCGCACTAAGGACTGCACGCCCTAGGATCCAGTGGGCGACTGGCGGACTTGCAGCCCCTCCCCCTTGACACTGGGGGCTTTAACAACTTCTCACGCCTCCCACTCCGCGGGAGATGCTTCGAACGGGCGTTTGGTGCGTGGAGAACAGCGGGGGCAGGCACACTATGGACTGCACGCCCCAGGATCCAGTGGGGCGACCGGCGGACTTGCAGCCCTTCCCCTTGACACCGGGGGCTTTAACAACTTCTCGCGCCTCCCACTCTGCGGAAGACGCTTCGAACCGGCGTTCGGTGCGTGTAGAACAGCGGGGGCAGGCACACTAAGGACTGCACGCCCCAGGATCCAGTGGGCCGACCGGTGGACTTGTAGCCCCTCCCCCTTGACACCGGGGGCTTTAACAACTTCTCACGCCTCCCGCTCCACAGGAGATGCTTCAAACCGGCATTTAGTGCGTGGAGAACAGCGGGGTAGGCACACTAAGGACTGCACGCCCCAGGATCCAGTGGGGCGACCGGTGGACTTGCAGCCCCTCCCCCTTGACACCGGGGGCTTTCACAACTTCTCACGCCTCCCGCTCAGCGGGAGATGCTTCAAACCGGCGTTTAGTGCATGGAGAACAGCGTGGGTAGGCATACTAAGGACTGCACGCCCCAGGATCCAGTGAGGTGACCGGTGGACTTGCAGCCCCTCCCCCTTGACACCAGGGGGGATTTAACCAACAATCTTAACCTGCCTCGCGGGATGCGCGCGGGCAGACGCCGGGCTAAGCCCGGGCAAAGGGCGGATCATCTGTGGCCGTCAGAGACCAAAGGATACCGGGCTGGGCCATCCCTCTAAGCACCTCAATAAGGTGAGTGACATTAGGCCCTATGGGGAAACGTACAGTTAAATAAGGTCCAAAAACCTCCACTGCCACTACCATCGAAAGCATGCTTGAAAAAGCTGTTAGCATGGTCTCATCGGAGATCGAACAAACTTAGAGGAGACTTTCCATGGGCCAAACGGCTCCTCAATTGCATTTGTCTGGACTTGCAGAGCAGGGTAATTCGATTGTTCCTCTCCCTTTATCACCCCACGTATTAATTACCATCCCCAGTCATCGAGAAATGTTACCTGTGGGCTTTGAGATTGATGAGGATGATGTGGAAATTTCTGACTGTCAACTACGGCCTCAAGTTAATGCTAGTATTGAGAATTTGGCCCCGGTCACTAAAGCAGTGGGGAAAAAAGGACGAGAGGCACGTCAAAACCCACTAGCAGTAAGAGGAAACAGCCACCCCGCCTAAAAACCCAACCCACACCCTTGATCTTGTGGAGATGAGGAACTACTGCCGTGACTGCGAGCCCTATTGAGCAAACAAATGACAACACCGTAGACTTGACCACATCAGAAGCTGCAGTTAACTCCATCCACACTCAAACTGAGCACACAATTGCCTTTGGTACTCGTGACAGGTCGGGCGATACCCTAATTGACATTATAGTGGACTCTGTTTATAATCGTTTAAAAAAATTTGGTAGATAAACAATTTAATGCTCTTTTTAAATGCCTGGATAGACTGGAAAACCTGGTTAAGAAACCGGATATTCATAAACAAGCTGTTACTATTGTTAATAAAATTAGGGGGGAACAGCATCCAAAATCAATGGAGACAATTGATCAGGGCATATCAAAGGAGAGTGGTGATTGTACGCTTCCTACTGTTAATACTGCATGTGATGGCTATTGCGAGCATAAATGCATCCCAATATTGCCCCAACCCTCATACACTCACTACCTCTGGGTTTTTTCTACAAACCTCCTCTGGGCTCACGTAATCTTACTATCCTGACACACACTACACAGAATCGGTTTACCGTTCTGTCCCGTCTGGAGAGCCAGGACTGACTATCAAGTCAATCATAGATTATTGCACCAGAGTAAGTGGAACCCTTAATAGTCTGTCCGGTTGTTACTGAAACCAAATCCCTAGATCCTAACTTAAATGTGCTAAGTTGGAACATCGCAGGATTAAGATCCAAACTGAATTATACGGAGTGGGTCGATCTGGTTAGTAATTATGACATTCTGATGTTCCAGGAGACATGGTGCACAAATGAATTGTTTCTTGAAGGATTTGTGTGCTATAATAGTATTGTACCAAGCCCCAAAATAGGTTGTCCATGTGGGGGGTTATCAACATGGATAAAGATCTCAGCTGGGGGTAGTATGAAACCCCGGGTGACAAACAATTAGAATTTTCAAGCTACGATTTACTCACAGGGGGCTCAATATGTTTTATTAACTTCTATATTAATGATTTTACATCACTACCAAATTGGAATTTTATTAATTTGTTTGAATTTATTGATAAACTAGAAGATGAGCAGAGGTATGGCAAATTGGACGGAATCGGCCTAGGCGGGGATTTCAATGTATGATTGCATAGTGGTACTGACAATACTACCATTGCCCCGGTTAGGGCAAACCCATGTAAAAGAGGGGAGGAACTTTGCAATCATTTATCCTCCCATAATTTAATGAATGTAATGGAAAAAGCTGATGTTGAGTCAACTAAGGGTTCATTGCCTACCTACAGAGGACGTGGCTGTTCATCTACTATAGATTATGTTTTTTTATCATCTTCATTGGTAAACTTTTGCAAAGGCCAAGGTTTTATGTACCAGTCAAGGTGATCATAACCCAATTTTAACAACTATTAGACTTTTTTGCAAAATGTATCACCCAAAGGGAAATAGGGGCTAAACACTTGGTGGCATCCACTGACAAACTTAGAGTGATTTGGAAGGGCATAGATAATAAAGCACTATTTGCACGCATGATAAAATTGTATATCCTATTGGTAGAGACGTGTTTATCTAGCAGCAACTTGGGTGCAGAGACTATTGAGGCCTTTAGTGGTTTATGTGTTGGTATCAAACATATAATCTCAAGACCTGTTACCAACTCAAGCAAGAATCCTCGATGGTTCGATGGCACATGCTTGTGGGCTAATAGAGAACTGCGTGAAGCATTAGCGACTTCACCCAGGGATATAACTTTAGTTAGATCAATAAGAGCCTGCTATAAGAAAGCAACTAAACTACGCTCAGAGGAGATACTGAAAGAATGCTGGGATAACCTTGCTAGCGCTGCCTCACTTAAGAATGTAACCGGATTCTGGAAAGAAGTTAAAGCCATGAGCTCTATGGGCTCGAATATTACTCCAATAAGTTGTATTATAACTAGCAAATTATGGGAGGAGCATTTTGCTAAAATCTATACAGCTCCCACAAAGAACTCTAACAGTCACACCTGCCCCCCAGTTTTAAAGGTTGTCATAACTGTAATTGAAGTCGAGGATGCCATATGCCAAAGTATGGAGATTAAAGCCCCAGGCTCGGATGGGCTACCAATCAACCTCATAAAACATGAACCTGATTTTTGTGCTCCCCTTTTATGTAATATTTTTAATAACTTGACTAATACAGCTATTCCGAGCACTTGGTCGACTAGTATCATTGTGCCGATTTTTTAAAAAAGGTGACAGATCCAACCCAAGCTGTTACCGCCCAATTTCCTTGATAGACAATACTTTGAAGATATTGGGCAGGGTTGTCTTTAATAAGATTAGGAATTGGGCTGAAGACAACCAAATTTTAAATTGCTGTCAGCTGGGCTTTAGAAGTAATGTTGGAACCGTCGAACAGTGTTTGAATTTAAATCTGGGCAAATACACAATTGCTCAAAAGGTCCCTCTTTATTTAGGTTTTATGGACTTAACCTCAGCCTTTGATTTTGTTAATAGATCACGTTTATGGGAGATTCTTTAAAATTACGGGTTGGACGAGGCTTTGGTTTATTTTTAGGCGTATTTGCACAGGCATCTAAAGGCACGGGTGAGGATAAGTATTGATGGGGAAGTTTCTGGGGACATTGTTATTGGTAGAGGGGTTAGACAAGGTTGTGTTCTAGCCCCTCTACTTTTTATCCTTTATATAAATAAATTACATAACTCCCTGTCTAAATCGACCAGTGATGTACCCAAAATTAATGGTAAATTACACCTCGTGCTTTTATACGCAGACGATGCGGTCCTTATGGGCCGCACCCCCAACGCACTTCGCACTTTAGTTACCGGGTTTGTATCTTTTATGGCCGACCTGGACTTCTGCACTAATTTCAAAAAATCTTATATAATGATGTGTGGGCCGAAAAAACACTGCATTAATTCCATAACATCGGGCAGTGAATCCCTTACATGCAAAAGCACTTTTCCTTTTTTGGGCCAAGTTTTTTTAGAATCATGCTCTTGGCAAGCACACGTGGCCTACGGCAAAAGCAAATTCTCCAAAGCGGTTAATTCTATTATTAGCCTTCGGCAGCAAAACAAGCAGAGGTGGTGTTACCTTTAATCCAGATATATAAATCGCAATGTGTATCAATGGCCACTTACGGTACTGAAGTCTGGGGGTATGCAAATTGTAGCGGGATCCAAATTGAAGAGAATAGATTCTGCAGAAAAATTCTCGGGGCTCAAATTTCATCTCCAACTTATATATGCCACAAGGAATTGAACCTACATTATGTGGAGGACTTTATCAGGTCTCGTCCAGCCATATTCTGGCTAAAAATATGGCAGAATCCTGCTGCGATTTTAACAAGAGAGATAATTATAGATTGCCTTAAGTGTGATAAGGGTGGTAGTATACCCTGGCTTGCAGCAGTTAAAAATAGTCTAGCCAGTGTGAAGTTGGAGCACATTTTTTTATGTTCACTAGCACTGGAAGGCATAAGCTCAAAATCACTCAGGGGGGGCACTGTATGACCTGTATCATAAAGAAAGACAGAACATCGAGTACAATAAATCATCGATCGTTAGGTATATGCCCATTCTGGAGGTATTGAGCATTCCACATCAAATGCCACAGAAATATCTCAGGAAAAGTATAGGGAGATGGAAAAGGAGCTTACTTTTCTGCCTTAGGGATGGCAGCATAAATTATTCACTCTGCTTCCCGATAGGATTTAACAGCAACATTGAGCAGTTATTTTGCCCATGCGGTATTGGTAGCAAACAAACATTGTTACATTTTTTACTCTTTTGTAAATTCTATGGTAGATACACAAAACAGTATTTAACTCCCTATTTTAAGGCATGGGCTATTTTGGATTTTAAATTAGCATATCTTGGAATTTTACATCTAGGAAGTGATGACGCGCCTCCATGAACACATTTTTATGTACCATAAACTCTGTAACACTGCCTAGTGAAACGCACTTTTTACCTTTGCTCTTAGTATGGTCATTAACATTGCCCGTAACCAAATATTTTGATGATGTTGCTAGTACTGGGAGAATTGGAAATGGGGTTTTAGTTTAATTATACTCATTCCTTGATGCCTATCACTGTTCGATTTATTGCACGCTATTGCACTTTATTTGTAAAATACCGCCGATTTTGCACATTGGTCTAAACCTCTTACTTTGCACTATGCTATTATTGCTGCTAGATTTTACAGGTCCCTCCAACCCTTTTATTGGGATTTTATTACTGTACCCTTGCATTTATATTGGATGATATTGTATATTTATATCTTATAAAACTTGTAGTGTATTTTCCATTGGTGGAGATGAATTTTGCTTTTATGGATATTTTTATCCAAACTAAGACTATTTGACTTGACTTGACTTTGTTGATGGTTCATGTTTAAGAGACAGTGTTGGTCAGTTGAGAGCAGCATTTGCTGTATGTACCGTTACGGGAGTAGTTGAAGCTGCATGCCTGGAAGGAGTATTCTCCACTCAGGTGGCTGAGATCATTGCTTTGACTCGTGCCTGCTTGGCAGCAGACCAGATTTGAATCACCATTTACACTGATAGCCAGTAAGAGTTTGGTGTGGTTCATGACTTCGGACAGTTATGGTCCCAGAGAGTTTACATGACATCGTCTGGATCACCTATCAGGAATGGGGAGTTTGTGAGGTTGCTTCTAGAGGCCTTGCAGCGCCCCAAAGAGATTGCTGTTGTAAAGTACACGACTCATGGAAAGGGGACAGATTTCATGTCACTTGGAAACTGCTATGCGGATGAAGCTGCGCATTTCTGTGTCGAGCAGGGTTGTTCATTCACTGAGAGTCATGTAGAAGGGAACCAAGAAAGAACCGAGTTCAACACGATGTTGGCCATGGCAGACACTTGGGATGAGCTCAAGTGCCTTCAGGAACAGGTTTCAGACCAGGAGAAAAATATGTGGATGAAATCAGGCTATGTAAAAGGGGATGTGGACATTTGTGCCGGATGAGTTGTTGAGCCCAATGGCAAGACAGATTCATGGTGCGGTACATCTGGGAAGAGATGCAATGGTGCGAGTGTTTAGAAAAACGTGGTACAATCTGCGATTTCGTGCAATGGCTGAGGCTGTGTGTTGGAGATGTGTTACATGTCAACAAATAAATGCTGGAAAGAAAACCATGGTGACGATGAGTCACATTGGGAGGTCCGGGAGACCTTTCAACAGGATGCAGTTGGACTTTATTGAGATGCCCATGTTCAACAGGTTGAGGTACATCTTGGTAATGGTATGTGTGTTTTCAAGGTGGGTAGAGGCATACCCAACCCGTAGGTGTGATACAATCACAGTGGCTAGGCTGTTGTTGACGGAGCTCATACCTAAATTCGGGATTACCTCTTTGGAATCGGACAGAGGAACACACTTCCAGAGCAAAATCATGAAGATGCTTTGTACAGCACTGAATGTTGATCAGAGACTCCATTGTAGTTATCGTCCTGAGACTTCTGGGATAGTGGAGCAGATCAATGGGACTTTTAAACCCCGAATAGCAACAGTGTGTTCATCCACGTCTCTGAAATGGCCAGATGCTTTGACTCTGGTGTTGATGAGTATTCGCAGTACCCCTGACAGGAGAACAGGTCTTTCAACTCATGAAGTGCTGATGGGGAGGGCTATGAGGTTGTCAGCGGTACCATCGACAGCCTTGATAAGCATCACAGATGATCTGATTCTTGTTTACTGCAAGGGAATAGCTGATGTCATCCGTTCTGTGTCCATTCAGGTGCAAGCTGTTGTGGTTCCAGCTTCAAGTGGTCTCTGTCACTTCCTGAGTCCGGGGGACTGGGTGCTGGTTCGGAAGCACGTAAGAAAGAGCTGCTTGGATATTTGTTGGAGAGGCCCTTACCAAGTCATATTGGTAACAAACACTGCAGTGAAGTATGGAGGATTGCCGAATTGGGTACATGCTTCTCACACCTGTCGAGTTTCAGCACCCTTGGAAGAAACAGCTCCTCTCGCAAATGAAAATCCTGCTGAAGTGGCAGGGCCACAGAAGGGGACAAGCCAAGCTGTGAGGGTGACTGAAGAAGCTGGTTGCTCACTAGACCGAGCTGAGGAGGGTCACGATGGCAGCGACACTTAAACTGCCTCAGAAAGGGGAAGTGACTGGGAAGGTGACCCAGAGTCAGACTCAGCTGAGAGAAGTTGTGAGCGGGAGCGAAAAGAAAGCAGGAGAACCAGCAGAGCAGAAGAGCAGTGGCCGGAGAGACAGAGGCGGCTGAACTTGAGACTGGTCTCCGAGAGGGATCTTGCTCTGGTATCTGAAGAGTCTGAGTCGGACGAAGGCGAAGAAGGGAAAGCTTATGGAGGTCTGAAGAGGTCAAGACGAACGACGGTGCCTTGCCAGAAGTACTCAACTCCAGAGTGGACATATGTTGTGACTGATGCCAGGAGTACTGAGATCAGGAAGAGTGAGGGCAGTGACAGTGATCAGTACCAGTCCTAACGTGAAACTGGACGTGGTGTTGTTGGTGCCAGGACTTGAAATTGAAGGAGTACTGACCATAACAGTCCCGAGTCCTCCGATATTAGGCAGAATTCGCAATCTGATTCTGAATAGACTGATATTTCCTACGTTTGGAACTGAAGTGCCATCTCGTGAATACAAACTAGATACAAATCCAGCCGTAATAGTCTTATTGAGAATGGTACTGTACTCCTGGGGATGCATTGTGGGGTGATAATAGATCATCCTTTATGTACGGTACCGTGTACTCCCTCTTTTAAAATCAATGTGAATTGCCAATATTTCAATACAATATGTTTGCAGAAAAAGATCCCTTACTTGCAGAATGCAGCACGCATTGAAACAGGAAACAAAAACGAGGAGAAATTAATACATTTCTCCTCGTTGCGCCTCCGACGCCTCCCCTGTGGAGGTGTAGCATTCACATGCATTTCCAGATTTACGATTCCTCGTCAATCTGGAAATGTGTCTCGTACCATGGGTGTTGCGTGGGAACATCTACAGCAACACCCATGGAACACCCCTTTCACGCAAAGTGCTGCGTGTTAAGGGGCCACATTTACAAGGAAAGGAAAAGCCATGCAGGGTGGCTTTTCCTGTCCTTGTAAATATGGGGCAGTGTATTGTGCTGCCAGTGCATCACAAAAAGTGAGGTACTGGCAGCTCAGGGGGCTCTTAAATCTGCCCCACAGTGTGCAAGCGCTGCTGCTCGTCTCCTGTCTCTTGCTTGTCTTCTGATGTTCCAAAACTGCACCAGGATGTATCTACAATGATTCTCTAGTGCCGGACTTGATCCTAGTGCCAGCTCAAGGATAGAATCTGTCTATATCCCATTCCATTCAAGCACTTTGTAAAATGTTGACACGCTTTTAGGAAATGTGCATTTATGCCCTACTCACAACACTCACATTTTATTATTATTTGGACAAACCATTTTGTGAACCTAGAGAGACCCCGCTTTAGCCACATAGCTCCGAGTTAGCATTAAGGAAGTAAATGAATGCAAATGAAAACAGCTGAAGAGCCACTTTGCATAATGCTGCGCATCCACTTCATTTTGCTTTTACCAGTCATTACATACATATCTGTGTATATCCTCTAGATGAGTAAATCATAAAATCCAGTATAGCAGATGAAAGCATTGTCAGCAGATGAAATTTAATGAAAACGGGGAGATCATTTATTAATATGAATTTTAATAAACTTTATCTTCATTTCTGGCAGCTTTAATTTATTAATAAGGGCCATAGATTGTTCCCATTAATAATAAGCAGAACCCAGGTCATAGTAATATTAATCTCAGCATCTCACAACGGAGCAAACTTCCGAATATAAATGAAGATGAATTATGGTAGCAATAACTAATTAGCCATGATATAAAAATGAAGCGTAGCATATACACCCAAAGTTTGTTTTCCTACAAACAGTTTCTGCAAATGAGAGCTCACGATATTATTACATTGAAAGAAAATGAATTTAGATGTAAACGAACTGCTGCCTTTTGTTGTGCATTTTAGGTTGTTTATGCAGTCCTCTGTTAATCTATGTACAACTCATTTTACGATTCTACAGTGAGCATCGTGTTACTATTATTAAAGTCATTGACTGTCTACTTTTTGTGATGTGTTCCCTTCCGCCACATTTTTATGCCTTCATTGTGTTTTCCTTGTATTTATTCATAATATCCCATAAATAAAGAACATTAGGGCATTTGAAAGGCACGGAAGCACATGGTTGATATTCAGCTGTAAACACATAATGAAACCCTCTACTCTGTAAGGCAAGTGAATCTTGAGATTGTGTTGTGGCAAGCCGCACTGCAAATCAATATCAAAATATAATAACAATGGTATTACAATATTTTTGAAGAAGGTTTAAAAGCACTAAGATAAACATTTCATATCTGAGTCTCTAGGCAACCCTTGCAGAGACTAGCAAAATCCAGAAATGTTTTCCCAATTGTAAAGCAAGACTGTAGGATCCAATTAAACTTGACTCCTTTCCTTTATTCTAAGGGCACCAGAGAACAAATGCGAGTAAAACAAATAGGCCTGGCCCTAGCTAGATGGATGAATGGTTAGTTTATGCTCTTTTCATTATTGTGCACATATGTCACAAAAAGAAAAAAAAATAGAAAAAGAAAACACAACATCTAAATGGGCTGGTCAAATTCTTGTAATACAATGGAAGTAAAAATAAATCACATACAATAGTAAAAGAAATGGTTTATAGAGATGCCCTAGGAGGCAGGTGTACAAATAAAGGGGCATATTACCAAGCAATAGCGATAATTATCGCTATTGCTTGGTTAGAGACAAACATTTACCGCTGAGCTGCAGCGATTTTTACCCCAAATAAACCTTGGTTTAATGCGATAAAAATCGCCGCAATGCTTGAATATCGCTGAAAAGTCCGCGATATTAATGCATTACCGAGCTAATGCTCTTAGCCATGTTATCCACCTCCCATTGGATAACATGGCTAAGAACTGCTCAGGGCAGGTGTTAGCTTTTGGAGATATTCGCGCTTAGCACGAATATCTCCAAAAGTTGGTAATAGGAGATAGCGATGTTAGCGGCTATTTTCAGTCTCTAACATCTTGGCACGCCCACTTTGCATGTCATTAGTGATAAATATCACTGACATGCAAAGTGGGGCCCAAGATGGTCGCTATCTCCTACTAGCTGTCGCTAACTGGTGTTAGCGACAGCTAGGTAATAGGGAGATAATTTTATCTCCGCTTTCTTGGTTTATAAAGCCAAAAAAGCGGAGATAAACCCCCTTGATAATATGCCCCAAAATGTATTGAATCTCTTTTTAGTTTTAAGGCACATCACATAAAAACATTGTTAATGCAAACAAAATGTACTATCGGCTTCGAATAAATGTAACCTGAAATTTACACACCGAAGGATGACTACAAAAAAAACGAATGGAAAATTGATTAGAAGAAAAAGCACAGGCAAAGTAAACTTTTGGCAAATAAGCCCAGGTACTGACATGCATTTTTATTTAGGTAGAAGGGCACATGCAATAAGGCAAAAATGCACGTGCAAGAGGCCCAATAGCTGAAAAAGGTTGTGCAACATATGTACACCATTGATATCTCTCGCATTAGATCAATGTTCATGCAGTGTTTTGTATTATACGAAAAAGCATGATCCCTTTACTTCCGTTAATTGCCAATGCTTAGTGATATAATTAAGTAGCCAAAAAAAACTGTGTCAGACTCTT
Source organism: Lissotriton vulgaris (assembly GCF_964263255.1). Taxonomy (NCBI): domain Eukaryota; kingdom Metazoa; phylum Chordata; class Amphibia; order Caudata; family Salamandridae; genus Lissotriton; species Lissotriton vulgaris. Next base: position 939,939,878 of record NC_141696.1, read on the forward strand.
GAGTGGAGTCAGCAGAACCCACAATAGTAGCAGTCAGCCCTGATATTGTCAAACCTTGCAAGATGGCGGTTAGCTTTCTACCTTTATGGGAGTGATGTTTCCTGATGCCTCCCCAATTAGTAGCACACAGACATGAGTGTATCAATAAGTCAAATCAGGTCCTTAAATGATAATCATCATCAGTTTGTCAAATTGGCTCTTTAGGCTTACTTAGTCAGTGCATTAGTTCCTACTTTAAACGCCACTCGACTGGCAAATATTTGGGAAGCAATCTGATAAATTGAAGGTTTAAGTACATTTATTCAAGCTGTGGACTATTTTGTGGCTTTTATTGCTGGAAAACTGGAGGCTTTGAGTGCTCTCCTGTTTTCTATCAAAGAAGAACTTGATAATGTAGCCCTGGTTGCTCATGTTTCAAAATGAATTGCATTCTTTTAAACGGAAAAACTTGAAAAAGGAGTCTCTCATTTCCAATTTGAGTTCCCTTATGTTTAGAGATGTCCCATCCAGGGCCTTACATGCTGTAAAACTCGCTCCCAGCTGTCCTTGAGGTGTCTATTTTTATAAAATGTCAACTTGCCACCTACTACGTCAGTGGCAGAGTTGACAATGACTGTTATCCACAAATTTCATTGAGAGGCATACTCAATTTGGTTGACTAAGAACAGCATTTTACTTTGATCAAATTGTAAAAAAAAAAAACAGGAAGAACCTGAGGAAAATTAAATAAGGCCGGTACTATTCAAACTTTGGTTCAAACCATTAGGTTCCCTAAAATTAAAATGTAAATGGGTCAATTTTTTCCAAAATGTCACTAAGGTTGATGAGGAGAAAGGATTTGTGGAGAACACAGTGGCGGTTCATCCGCTATGGCGGAGGACCGCCGCCCCACTGCTTTAAAGCAGTGTGAGAAGCAAAAACATAAAATAATAATACGTTTCAGTTATTATAATTTTTTGTTTGTGGTGCTTTGCGTGCGGGCAGGTAGGCAGGACTGCTCTGCTCTGGAAGCAGGGGAGGGGAGGGTTGCTTACTCCTAAGTGCACAATGATGGTTGGCCGGCCCTCTCGGGCCGCCTAAACCAGCCATGTGCACTTTTGTGTTCTAAGGCAGACTGTGTTACATCCTGCATGGAAAACATGCCCACCACTCCAGCCCATAGCTGAGCACTGTGTCACAGTACTCAGGCCAATCACCACGCTGCAATGCAGCGTGGTGATTGGCTTAGGGGAGAGAGCCTGGCTGCCTGCTTCCTGTTCCTGGAGTTGGAGGCAGAAGAGCAGGCGCAAAGAAGCGACACCCGGAGCCAAGGTAAGTTATTTTTTTTAATTATACATTCCCCCCAATCTTGATCCCCCCGCAAGACCCCTTCTGCAGCCCCCGGTGACCCCTGGGCCAGCCCCCCCATCCACGAGCAATGCTGGCCACCACTGCGAGAACAGTTTTAATGTCCGTACACATAATGACTTCTGCCAATATGGACACAATTTGTGAGACAATGTTCTAACTCTATTATTTCACTTGGCGTTATTTATTTAAAAAGTTTTATACAGCGCAAACATGACCCATAAGCATTTGTACAAAGAAGCAGATAAGATTGGCACGAAAAATGTGAACATAAGATAAGTTAACAAGCACTTGCACAAAAAAAATAGCAAACCATACTTGTGGTACCTGTAAAGTGACAAAAATTGCGACATCGCATGAGAGACCCATGTTATAGGCAAGTAACAAATAGAGTCTTCAGGTCTATTGTTGCAACTGGTTATTCATTAATAACCCGTTGACTTGCTTCTTGAATGAGTAGGACGAAGGGTTCAATCTGATTTCGGGAGGAAGAGTGTTCCAGATTCTTGGAGCAAGACCGGAGAAGGAGCGGTTGTAAGTTCTTTTCTTTTTATATTTTTTGTGGTTTTAGCAAGAGAGTGTTAGAGCTTCTTAGGTCCCGATTCAGACCAGAAAGTTTGAGTGTTTTTGCCAGGTAAACGGGGGTATTATAATGGAGAGCCTTGGGCATCAGGCAGGCAATCTTGAACCGAATCCTAGCATCCAGTGATGGCCAATTGAGCTGTACTAGGTCAGTTGTGATGTGATAATATTTTCTTGAACCCATGATGAGTCTGGCAGAAGAGGTCAGAGTAGCCCTTAAGGGGGCCAGTCTAGCTTTGGGTAACACTGCCAGGGTCGCAATTCCATATTCCAGTCAGGAGATAACTAGGGGTTGGAATGCTAGTTGTAAGTCTTCAGGAGGCAGGAACGACTTGATTTTCCTAAGTGTGTGGACTGTGTGGTTAGCTACCCTAGTTGTTGCACTGATGTGTCCTTGCATATTCAAGAATTTGTCCACAGTAATACCTCATGATCTTAATGAGTCAAGTCAAGTCAAGTGGTCTTTATTCGATCTCATAATCATAAAAGACATGTACAATTTAAAACAGTAAATATACTTCATTTCATTTTTACAGAATACAAATACAAAAGGCCCATAGAGATATCCCAAGTTACAAAATTCATTTGTACCTTAATAAATAATTTGTTAAAAAGCACTAGATTTAAAAAACAATTATGTCCATAAAATTATCAATTAATAATCAGGTTAATAATCATGTCTTTACATCCTATTTTTCATTCCATGAGCACGATTTATCCACATGCCATGTAAAAATTTTGAAACGGCAATTATGGTAAGCTCTTTCTCATCTGTTTTTAAAATCTGTAAAGCTTCCGTATCAGAAGAAACCCACAATGACTGAAAAATCGGCTTTATCCATTTAATCCTTACATTACGGTATACTGGACAAACAAAAAGAACATGACCAATGGATTCCATTTGGGTTACACAAAACGGGCAATTCATACATAGGCCTACACCCCATTTGTCCATAAAAGCATTAATAGGAAGAGTGCCTATCCTAAATTGGTGGAACCATTTTCTATCACTCTGGACTGTTATAAGGTCCCAGTATTTCTCACAGGCAGGGACATGTTTAGTTTCTAGGTACACCCTAGACAAGGAAATGCTAGTCAGGGTTGAGAACCGGTTTATCGTGACCATATTCTAATATAGCTCTTTCAACTCTTTACGAGATGGAAAACTTGCATTCATTGGGTTTTGCCACAACTGAACAACCCAAGGTCACTAAAAGTTTTCTTAACCTGCCTAAACCACAGAATTCTTCCAGCACCTGCAGTGTCCCTAACCTCCAACATACAATGGGCATATTCCGCGAGATCTGGAGTAACCCAGAGCCTTCGCCAATAGGCCACAGGTCCAAAACGAGCTAAATCCTCCAAATATTGACTACCCAGTTCATAATAAAGTGGTAGTAAGGGGTTGGAATGAGGTAAACCTGTGATAGACTGCATACATTTATTTTGCAAGGTTCCTAAAGCAAATAAGTTTCTATGGGCCCACAGTTCTGCCCCTACAATACAGAGACCGTAATCTTTGCATTGTATATTTTCAGTACCGGGGCAATCGGCTTGGTATGGGATTGACGATACTCTCTTAGCAAGGCACCAGACCATTGGGCAGGTCTAAGCATCAACATATCCAGGTGAGAATTCCACTTAAGGTTTGATGTAAGCATTAGGACCAGATACGTAAAAATGTGTGTCTGCTCCAAAGCAACGCTATTCATAGTGATTGACCCTTTTGCTTCTTTCTGTTTATTAAGAACCATAAACTTGGTCTTGTCAACATTTATGCTAAGGCCATAATCCTTACAAAATAGTTCAAACCTTATAATGGCCTTTTGAAGCCTTTGCTTGTCTTTGACAATAACAACGTATCGTCTGCAAACATTAGTAAAGGTATTTTACTACCATGTAGGGACGGTGCATCAGTGGAGTGGTTTTCATAATATTTGGTCACATTAGTTATATACAACGAAAATAAAGTAGGTACCAATACACACCCCTGCCTGAGCCCACGTTCAACCTGGAATCTGTCGGTCACCTGGCCATGCTGTCCCCAGCGCACCTTGGCAAAGTTCCCTTCTTGAAGTTTTATCACAAAAGACAATAGTTCCCTAGGCAAGCCCTGTAATGCTAGAGTATCCCATAACCTAGCTCTAGGAACCAAGTCGAAAGCCGACTTTAAGTCAACAAAGGCGGCGTATATTCTCCCACCATTGAGGATAAAAACTCGCCAGTAAATTAAAACAAATCTAAAAACTTGATCAATCGTGCTCTGATTAGATCGGAATCCTGCCTGTAATGGGGATAAAATATTGCAATCTTCAATCCAATCCAGGATACGGGCCAACACCAACCTAGCCGTAACCTTTTGCAAACAATCGATCAGGCTGATTGGCCTGTAATTCCCTGGGTCCGATCGATCCCCTTTTTTAAAAATGGGTAAGATCTCAGCGCCTTTCCAGGACTCAGATATTGGGCAACAGTTCACATTTGCATTTACAAGAATCTCAATATATGGTGCCCAGAGTGCCTTATTATGTAAAAACAAGTCAGCAGGGACACGGTCAAGACCAGTGGCTCTACCACTCTGTACACTGCTAAGAGCATTTTCAACTTCCTGTTTAATAAAACACAGTGCAGGGGGATTAACTAGTGCAATACAAAGTTCCTGTGAGAGGTCACATTCTACTGGATCACCAGCAAATTGTTTGTGAAAGTGGGATACCCATGATTCGGGTGTAACATGGTTTGTCGGTGGTTGGCTAATACCACCCTTTCCCCACTTCAACAAATACCAAAAGCTAACCATGTTCCTTTCGGTGCTGGCACCATACAACTCCTGCCAATAATCCTCATCCCATTCTTTTTTTGCTTTGCGTTGGACTAACTTGTATTCTACTCCTGCCCGACAGATCCTCTCCCTATACTTGGATCTAATTGCTGAGGCTATAGCTTTATAGGCCATCTTGCATGAATTATCATACCATGAGTCTTTTGGAATCTTTGTGGGATCTTTCTTATTTCAAATTTTTGCAGTAAAATACCCTTTCAGGTTATTAAAAAGGTCATTATGTACTGTTTTAACTTTGGTCTCATAACCTGGATATACCTGGATACAACGAAGGTCCGCTAAGGCATTAGACACCAGGGTATTAATGGCCTTTAACTGGTCCTCCTTTAATATTAGTTTCGACCATTTAACTCTTCTAGTGTCATTGCTTAGACGAATATCTACTCCAGGAGAATGGGCAACATCTGTATCTGTGCCCATACAAGTTAATTCCATTGCCAAAGGGTTATGATCACTCTCTACTCTATCTTTAACGGTCATATCTATTATCTGTGGCCAAAATTCCTTATTAACTTAAATGTAGTCAATAAGACTACCACTATTATGGGTTGCTTCCTCCCATTGGCTGCTCTTAGACCATGCTCCAGGCATAGGGTTTTTAACTGAATGGCTGCCTCTGTCCACTTCTTAATCGGGGCCAAAGATATTTTGGGAATTTCCCATAACATATCTTCTTCGTGGCCCAAATCATAATCGTTAGTGTCCAGGGGCTCAAAGGTACAATTAAAATCACCAGCCAGCACTATATCATTTGAACCGTTGTACTTATTAAGATAAGAATCAAGAAGGTCAGTGGTACTAGATGCTTTACCACCAGGCAGACCTCTTGCATAAACATTAAATATTAGGAGATCATTTACACCCATTTGGGTTACCTTAATTACCAAAAGATCATTTCCTTCCGTTTCCATCTCCCAGACTGTGTATTTATCAGACTGCCTTACCCAGATAATGAGCCCCCCATGGGTCTTCTCCTTCGAGCAATTATAGCTGGTTTATAAAAATTAATATACCCTGTGTTAAATACAGGGTCAACTTACCATGTTTCTTGTAGGACCACAATGTCATTATCGTCAATGAAGAGCTGCCAGTCTAATGACTGTAGTTTATTTTTTATACCAGCTATGTTCCACGAGATAAGGCCACGTTTACGTGTCTCCAATCGTGGAACTCCACTATCCATTACTACGGGGGAACTATCCTCAACCTCGCTGTTGGCTCTGTTGATTGGCATACTCACAACATTTTGGCATATTACTTGGGGGCTTTCCTCCAGCTCTGGCATAATACTGATAGATTGATATCCAACCTGAGTAATAACTATGTCCCTCAGGGGCGGTCTGGTTTGACAACTACTTTTACTGCATCCGGTTTCACTAGGGACCGTAATCACTGGAGTTTGGTGATTATATTCTAGGAATGGGTCTCGTAGTCAGTCATTGTCTGCCAAGGAACTCAGGGCATCAAATCTATTATAGGTTGGGATAGTACAATTTACCAATCCCGGTGCGGTGCCCTGGTACCTGTCAGGACCACCTCGAGGGGGTGGACTGACACGGTAAAAGTACCCTAAAGGGAGTATATGTATAACATCTTCCCTTATCACAGAGGATGAGGCCCTTTCCAAGAAGCACCTGACTAGTTTTGGAGATCTAAAGCTGATGACTATACAGTCCCCCTCCATACCCTTCACTGACTTGCCCACCCAAGCAACTCTTCGTATCATCAGAAAATCCTCAAATAGTTGTTTCCCAAGCCCTGTTTTAGTTCCCAGATAATGAAGGGCCTTATTTTTCAATGAGGACCAATGCTCTTCCTCTCGTGGTCTGAGTGATGGGGTATTAGCTAGGACAATAGTGAATGGTGTTGACTCAGGGGGAGATCTAAAAACACACTCCTCTCCCCTTTGCCCTCCACCCTGGACCTAGGGACAACTCCAGATGATTTATTGTTTCAGGGGTTTATGTCATTTCGGGCTACTAACAATGGGTCAGATTGGTTTATAACACATGAAGGATGGGGTTTGGGGTTTGGGCTTCACTAGACTGAACTGGAATTTGGGAAAAAACAGGGTTTCCTGTCTGTTTTATTCCTGGAACTTCAATAGGGCCGGACATTTTTATGTTACCAGATGATTTAAGTAGATATTCTTCAATTTTTACCAGCCTCTGCTCTATTCGGTCTAGTCTACCAACAAGTGGGTCCAAATGTGCTGTAAGTAGGTCCTTAAGCTGCTTCCAATAAGTTTCATGAATGTCACCCATGACTAGGGGCTGCTGCACATCCTGTATTTGACCCATTGTTGGTGCATCATCCTGTCTATGTACTACTGCAGTGGTAACAACTTCTGACCCTCTCCTAACCAGACTAGTGCTCCTATTTTTTGCTAGCTTTGCTACCTGTGCACTAGTTCTCGGAGCATTACATGCTTTCCTTTTCCTGGTCTGGGCGGCTATGCCAGAAGACGGGTCAGCATTTTTTTGTTGCCTGGTTATAGGTTTTCTAGCAGAAGCTATAGGGTTGCTGTTAGACCTAAGAACTGGAGCCACTGGTGGGGACACTGTTTGGGAGCCTCTAGCTGACAGTGTTGGTGATCGTGAGCATATAGAAAGACCAGGAGAAGCTTCTTCAATAGACCCTTGACCAAGGGGTAAACTAGGGAACTCTAAAGAGAGCCTCTTTTCAGTAGACTCAATTTCCTGCAAAAGTAAACTTTCAGCACGGATTAAGTAGGCATCCAGGGTTCCAATCAATCCTACCCCTCCCTTACGAATACTATTGTTCATTTCTAGGGCAAGATGTCCTTAGGCAATACACATGAAATAATCAAGTCCAAAGGCTTACTTTAGTGTCCAGTAATAATGTTAGGGAAATGGCCCAGCTCAGCCTCTTCCTGTCGCTGACGGACGCGGACAGGCCAGCCCTTGGCCCGGGCAGCGCCCGAGCACGCCCGCATGTGTCCCGCGCCGGGGGAGGCACGAAGTTGTTTTACGTGCCTCCGGGCGCTTTCCAGTGACGTTGTTTGTGTGCGCCCCTCAGGGGACTCTGGGTGTTGTAGTCCCGGGGAGGAACACAGGGCGCGAGGCTTCCTTCTAGTGGCCGGCAGAGATGAAAGTGAGAGCCGGTATCGCCACACAGTAATCCCCCGCAGAAGGAGCAGTCAGTGTCTCCAAGCAGGGGGGTCTCACCCCTGTCTCTCCCCGTCTCGCTCTTTGCCCCTCGCCTGGTCTCTCGACTCCTCACTCGCTTTGTTCCATTCACCTGCTTAATGAGTCAGCAACATGTGTACCAGCAATTGAGAGCCGTAAGTTGCTTGAGCCAGTCTTCGATGGATGCAGAGTGGATGTGGGGCGCAATCAAGAGAAATTCCATTTCGAGAGTATTTAGCAAAAGGTGATTGTGAGCTAACCATTGGTGAGCTTTCAGAAGTACACTGTTCAGAGTTTTGATGTCATACAGTGAGGCAATTTTCATATACAGTTGGGTGTCATAAGCATACATGTGATACTGTATGTTTGAATGCTTCAGAATATCAGTGAGGGGTTCCATGAACAAGTTGAAAAGCATGGGAGAGAGTGTGAAACCTTGAGGTATTCCAATTGAGACTGGCATACTGTTCGCGAAGGAATGGTTAACTTTGATTCTTTGTGTTCTATTATGTAGGAATGAGGCATATCAATTTAGACAAGGACCCAATAAACCCATCCGTTTTTCAAAAAGATCAATCAGGTTTTCATGTTTGATAGTGTCAAACGCGAGGACAGATTTAGAAGAATAAGTAGGTATGGCTCGTTCTGGTCCAGCAGTCCCAGGGCATCATCAACGATGTGAGTTAGAGCAGTTTCAGCCAAAGACCTGCTCTGTGTACGATTTTCTCAAGAAATTTGGGTAGACTCATGATATTGAAAATTGGTAGAAAGTTGTTGCGATCCGATAAGTCTGCATTAGGCGTTTTAGGTATAGGTGTGACTTGTCCTATCTTTAGGCAATCGGAAACCTACCCTGTACCAGCGATTCATGGATTATCAAGGAGGAGAGAGGGAGAATGGCAAATCCAAGCTCTTTGAAGAATTTGGCAGGTAAAGGATCAATTAAATGATTTGAGGGTTTAAATGAAGCTATAGTTCTTAGTAGCTTGATATCGTCTGGTAGTATAAAGGTGATCCATGATGTATTGCTTTTTGAAGTCTGATCTATGGAGTAGGAGGAAGGGGCACTCTTAGAAGTAGGCCCTGATGAAGCAAAGGGCTGGGTCAGATGATGTGGTTTTTGTAAAGCTGGATGCATTTCAAGTTCAATTATTGTGTTAAACAGGGACCCCCTGAGTAAAGTCAGATTCCTGGATCAGGGAACAACAAGTGATAGAGAGCAATAATATCCAGGCAATAATAATAGGAATAACTGGCAATAAGAAATTTAGTACAATAATATATAAACACAGGTAAAAGAAAGTAAGATAACCATTAATCATAATCAGATATAAAATTTAATATCATTGATACAAATTGATAAAAATATTAAATTATTAACATCAAATATAAAATGACAATAAAAACACAGATAAGTTAGTCTCTTTATCTCAAAAGGGGAGGTAGAAACTGTGATGGTTCCCACTGCTGATAGCTCGAGTCACCAACTCATTGACCTGCCTTGCTTGTTGGCAATAATGCAGGAGTATTAGCCAAGATTGGCATGCGCTTGGTAGATAGGATGACATAGGATCACTAAGAGCCTTCCAGTACTGATAATCGACCTGGCCACACCATCTCTTCTGTTGATGTGTAGGTTCCACACTTGCTTCCATAAACAAAAGCTTTGAGTTTAGGGAGGCTGTCCATCCAACCGGTATGTTTCAGTCCTTGGGGTTTTTATTGTGTCCAGAATACATTTACAGGAGACTGCTAATGTTTTAAACAGAGGGAACATATCCTTTTGGCTTTGTGTCTCGATTGGCAACATATCCTCATACAATATTGATAGTATAGTTTGTGCACTTTGTGCCCTCAGCTGTAACCTGCGTTAAGGAATCTGCTAAAACATTGCTCAAAATCGGCCATGCAAATCATTTGCAAACAAAGGCAAGCTTTAGGCTCATGGAGCGTGAGGGTTTAAAGATTACCTGCAGTAACTCTAGGCCCTTGCGACATTTAAACTATGCTGGCCTAATTCACATGATTTGGGGAATTTTGTATGCTTGTTATGTGAAATTCCTCAAATTATGCCCATTACCTCACTTCACGTAATCACATGCCATTTGTGGTAAAAACGTACTTGAATGCGCAATTTGCTGTAAACATTTACACGGAACGCACAGGAACAACAGAACACAAGCAGCTACTGGTCCCAGTGCTTTGTTTACATTTTGCCAGAATGTGGAGTATTTACATTAATAGCAAATTATACAAATTTTGCATACCCTAAAAAGCTACCATATAGTTCTCTGGGTGGTAAAACATCACAGCCTGCAAAAAACATTCCAAATAAATGGGCTTTGTCTTCTGAATTGTAAAAAAGCCTTTAGATAATGAGCTGTTATCACCTCACCTTTGAGTTGGCTTCAGAAAGGTGATTGGGTTTAACCGTGCAGAAGAAGGTTGATCATGGTTAGCTACATTACCTCCTCGTTAGTCTTCCTCGCCACATGACTAACAAAGTGAGCTTCAGCTCCACACCAGAACCCTCCAAATCAAAAATTCAGCCTCCCATCCCTTCCCAATATGGCTGACCCATTACACCCCTGACCTCTATAAGAGGCGGGCCGGCCCAACCCATCAGCCTGTTTTTTTAGTTCTGCGCATGTTTACTCTCCAGATGCGCCTTCAGGTAGGTGGTTCCTGCTGTAGCGGGAGCTTGGTTCCTTGGTTGGTGGTCCTGCGCTAGTGGGCTCCGTGGCTTTTGGACCTCCCCCCTTCCTTCCCCCGGTCTCTTCTGAGACCGGTAAGGCTCTGCCTTAGCGGGCCAAGAGTCAATAGGGGAGGCAGGTGGGGTGGTCTGGGGCTCTGCTGTGCATGCTCCCTGCGACCCCTCGCCTCACACTGTCAGGGTCATAGTACCTCTGTCTCACCGGTGCTCTTTCGCATTGTTCGTGTGTCTTTCAGTTTTGGCTGTGACACGGTTAGTTGTTCTTTAATTTTTTCCCGGGAGGTGCTTTGGGCTCCTGTGGCGGTGCTTCTACTTGGGGGTTCCAGGTGGGCTCTTGCCCCACTCTCACTGTCCCTGCACTGGTTTTTGGTGTGACGGGGTGCTGCTTTTATCGGGTTTGCACTGTGGAGTGATTTGTTGGCAGTGTATTCTTTCCATTTCCCCGTGTACCCTTGCAATATTGCGGGGGTGGGTCTGCATCGAGCTGCCCGTTTCCGCAGCCGTGCCCCCATGTGCACCCCGGCCTTTGTACAGCCTGCGCTGTCAGCCCCGTGAGGCTGGCCTCCAAGCTCTCCCCCAGCAGCTCAGCTTGTTCGGCACTCTGACCTCGGTCCCCTGATGCAGGGTTCGAGACCTCCCCCTGCTGGGTCCAGCTTTTCACAGACTCACCTTCGGCCGGGGCGGGTGCTGTCATCGGCGCTGCCTGGGGATTCCACACGGCGGGATACGGCTTCCTGCCTCCGGCTTTGGTCTGTCCGGCGGGAGTTTGTCGGGGGTAGGCTACGCGGCCGGGTGCCGCTTCTTCCCGCGTTTCTTTCCCGACCTCTGTCGGGCGGGACTGGGCTGTTTGCTCTTGTGAGCCTCCATGTTTCGGCTCCTTGCCTCGGACCGGGGGGCGGGGCGGTGCCGGGCGCCTCCGGCTTCAATTCAGAGGTTCATGTGAGTCAGCAAATGACTGGTTACAGCCATTGCCAGAGCGAGGATTTGGCATATGGTAAGGACTGATGTTCACTTGTGCGCTATTATGGTGTTCGTTTGTGAATGCTTACACGCTGTACTGTAAATAATAACAACATACAATGGTCCGAGACCTATAGCTTGATATAAATGAAATGAATCAAACCTTAATTGATTAGAGAGCATATACTATTTATCACTGCTCAACCCAACTGATGAAGAAACATAAGAATTGGCAACAACAACACCACGGTCCAAGAATATATGCAATATTTTAATCTATTGTCATATATAACATTTGTATTTGCAATACAAATGTTATATATGACAATAGATTAAAATATTGCATATATTCTTGGACCGTGGTGTTGTTGTTGCCAATTTTTATGTTTCTTCATCAGTTGGGTTGAGCAGTGATAAATAGTATATGCTCTCTAATCAATTAAGGTTTGATTCATTTCATTTATATCAAGCTATAGGTCTCGGACCATTGTATGTTGTTATCAATTTGATACCCAGGTCCAGTACTTTTGGGTTACCCCATTTCTTTAATGGGTACTGTAAATAATGTCACTGGTGTGATATCTGTTGGGGACATTTATTTGTACTTTTCGTCGCCCAGGGTCTGTGTATGTGTTTATTTACATGTCCTCCCAGCTTGCGGATCCCAGTTTCCCTCCATGTTTTCATGGGTTGATTGGGGGTGGGGGGGCTCGATCGGTCTCCCTTGTTGTGTCTGAGTCTCCTGCTCTCCCCGCGCTCACGGGCTTTTTGCGGGGTTTGTGTTGTGGTGCGAATGTACTTATTTGGGGCCTCTGTTCATGTCCATTGCCACCGGTTCAGTTCTTGTTGGGGCCACTCGGTTGCACGTGGTCCTGTGGGTGTACACATCTTTCAGTGCCGTCATATCCTTCGGGGTCTGGGTGCTCCTGGTTTTCCCTGTTAGGCATGCGCTACTTGTCGCGTTTTGGGTCCTTTCTGGTATGTTTTTTTCTGCGATTGATGTGGGGGTTCTGTGGAGTGGTCATCCGCTCTTACTTTTGGGGAAGTAGTGTGGTGCAGTGGCCTGCGCAGCTGGCGCTGGAACCAAGGGGCTCGCGGTTCGATCCCCTAGGGCAGCCAATCTTCCCAGCACCATGTGACTTTGGGCAATAGCTCGCTTTCTCTTCCCACGAGCCCCCAGTGCCTTGACACCTTCGGGTTTTTTGTTAACAGCCTGTAGTTTTGCTATCACTTGGCTATTGGTCACTCTTGCGGTGTCCTCTTGTCCAGTGGGGGGGGTGTTCCTGGCCTAGTGTGTTGCGAGCATTGTCCTGCGGTTCCTCCGTCCTGTATGCTGTGGCACTGGGGGGAATGTGGCTCAGTGGGGGGGGGCATTTGACTGCTGTTCAAGAGGTCCCCCTCCGAGGTTTAGTTCTTGGACCATTTTTCCTTTCCGTTGGGTACCCTCTCTGGCTTTGAGGTTTCCGAGGGCTACGGTATGTCTTATGGGGCTGGGCCGCTGTCTGTCCCTGCCCGTCCTTCCCTAGGCTGCTTCTGTGGTCTCCGGGTGGGCTTTTTTTTCTGCGGCTGCTCTTGAAGTCTGACCTTTTTCAGTCCGTGGCGGGTGCGTCCCCGGTTGCCTGTGTCGATTGGCGGCCTTTCGTTACCCTCCCGGTCGTGTTTCCCTCGCGTCCTGGGGGTTCGGGTCTCTGCTTGGGGGCCTTTTCCGTGGCCGGGTCTGATGGCACGGTGGTCTCCTGCGTCCGATGTTGAGGCCTGTGTTTGTCCTCATGGTTGCAGGTTCTTTTCCTGGCGGGTCTACTCTGTCTTTTCCTCCATCTATTATGAGTTCCTTTCCACTAGGTGACCGTAGCCTCCTGTGATTCGGCCCCTTGAGGCCCTTGGATGATTTGTTCGCTTTGCTCTTACACGTGTTGTTTCGCCTCTCCTGGGTCACTGCCAGTTGTCGATTGTTGGGCTCCCAGGGTCGATCCATCGTGCTGTGGATCTGTGGTGGGTCTCCTCTCTTGGGTGGATGTCTCCCTTCGTCTTTTTTTTGTGGCCCTGGCTTTTGCTGTCCGGGTTGTTCCCCTTGGTGGGGGCCCTCCACAGGAAGTGTTTTGGGTGCCTTTGTGTCTTGCGGTGCTTTCACCTTTTGTCCGTTGGGGATCCACCCCTTTTGGTTGGTCTCTTTGCATGTGGGCCTTCCCGTCTCTGCTTGTTCCCGTGGGTGTCCCTTTTTCTTGCCCCAGCGGCTCCCTTTCCACCCTGTCTGCCAGTGGGTCAGGTGGTCTTCCTGTTATGATTTCCCATTCCTGGGTGTTGGCGGCCTTTGCTTCCTCTCTGTGACACCCACTCGGGTGTCTTCTGTGCTGATTTATGGCTGGCTGCCTCAGCCTTTTTGGTACTACGCCTTGCCTTTGGTCATGCTTCCCGTCCTTGGTCTTCCTGGGTCCCGTGGCTTTTCTTGCCCTGTGTGCATCAGACCTCCTCTGTTCTGGGTTGTTGGCCGGTTCTGGACAGGTTTGCACCTTGGTGTGTCGCAGCCTGGGTTTTCCTGGGTTTGGGCTGCCTCTCCTGTGGGGTCTGTGTCCTTCCCGGGTGCAGGGGGCCTTTGCCTCCCTTTGGGGCGTGCAAGGGTTCCCAGTCGATGCCGGGTCAGTTGGTCGGCTTTCTGTCGCCCATTCCTTGGCATCTCTGGGATTTTCCCCGGCCCTGTTGGGGCTTCTGGTTGCTCTCCTGGTCGGTTTCTCCCCTGCTTTGTGCTCCGAGGTGTTTGCGGGGTTTGCCCCGTTGACCTTTTGGCGCAATGGTGCTTCATTGCCTGGGTCTCTTTTCTTCTGGCTCCGGCCGTACCGCCCTGTCAGCTCCTGTTCTCGTCTGCTCTCCTATGTCTCCTTTGGCGTCCGCTGCTGCAATGGTTGGCTTGGGCAATGTTCCTCTTTGGTCTGTGTTGGGCCTATGTGTCCTGCCCCTGCTTTCTGGCTTTTCCTTGCTGGTTTTTAGGGCTCGTCCTTTCCTATTCCGTAGGAATAGGAAACGAGCCCTAATGCAGTCAACCCATTTCTTAAGGCCAAGGGCTGTCAGAGGATTTTGGGAAGTGCACGCAGCCTCATGCACGAGCTTGCCTGAGCCTTCTGCCTATCAGCCTGCCAGTTCTCCTCCCCTAATTATTCACTTCACTTGTGACTCCCCACATCAAAGCCTCAGCCTCCCTCCCTTGCCATTTGCTTCCTAACCAGCCTGCCTCGCATAATTGCATCAGACCCACACTTCAAAGGAATGCGCCAGAGAGCCACTTTCACGGCCGTGCATTTCTCTTCCCCCCCTCCCCACAGCAATGCCAGGAGCTTGTTCTTCACTACAATAACGGACTATTTATGAACTGACCACAGTCTTAAACACAAGTTAGAAACATTGTCAAACTAAACACCAAGACACTCGCAGAAACAAGGGCGCACATTCACGTGCCAATGCCATTTCAGAAACACAAACTCGTGTACACGCATATGAAAAGGCGTGCACATGCGGTCCAGACTGCTTCCCGTGCAGTTTAATATTTTACAGTCCAGCTCTGGTCAAGTTGTCACCTATTAGCAAGGGGGTGTGAATTACCTACCAAGAGCTGAATTTCCCAAGCTTTGTGAGATCCTCTGATATCATACACAGCCCAACACTGACACCTACAGGCAGGAAGCAGAATAAGTTTCTCTTAGGGGAGTGTCAATGTATCTATAACTTCGCAAACGTATTCATTCGGGTCTACTCAATCACAATCTTTGGGCGGCGGAGGACAAGCACGGGCGCATTTTTCCATAGTCCTTGGTATAGTGCACTGACATGTTTTTTGTCTTCATTTCCGGTACCTTCATAAATGTATATTTGGACTTGTATACGCTTGGACAGCGTTAAACCCGGCACGTGCATGTTGGTATAATTGTACTTTTAATGAGAATGCACCACCAATATAAAGTGGTATCTTAACACGAACACTCAGGGAAAACCTCTTTTTCAACAACTGCCCTTTCTTGTCCAGGGCTTAAAGCACAGGTCTTGAGAGATGCCGGTTGCCATAGTTACATTGCATGTCAATTTGCCACCTAACTGATCAAAGCTTGAAGACCACAACACACATGGAGAAGCAGCCCAATTTACAGCCTCTAATTAACATCCCCCACCCCGCCGGCTGGCTCCAAAAACTTGTTTCCCTTTCAGAATGCGGGGTGGTACTGTGTAGGAAGGTGGGGGGGCGAGCAGCCCAGCCTGACAACACTCCCTCACGCAGCCAGCGCTCAAAAGACTGTCGCAGAGTACCTCTTGGCACAAACTGCACACCCGCTTCAGCTGCCAACCTCACTGGAGCTGGGAACGTGATATGTGAGTCGTGCCTGCCAGTACATACAACAATACATTCCTTAATTCGCTTGGTAAGCATTCAGATGCCGGCATCCGTACTTTGAATAACAAGCATTGGCATAGCCAATAAGTCTCGCCTTTGGGACATTATAGGTGTTTAGTAATCCAGCACAATATCCTTCGTGCAACATCAACTGTTGCATGGCTAAACACTTATAAGGTCCCAAAGACAAGGCCTATTTTTTTTTTGTGTGCAAATTCTCCGTGCAAGTAATTGCAGCCATCCGTTTGTGTGTCCAAAACCTAAACTTTAATGAGAATGACAACGCTTTAAAAACTTGTTGTTTGACTAGCACAGGGCAACCATGCTTTGACTGTAGGGGCTCTAATGTTTGACCTGGTCTCCCTAAGGGCGAATCAGTCTTTAAACAACCACACACACACAACCACACACACACACACACAACCACACCCATACCCACAACCACACACAACAACCACGCACGCGCAACCGTCACACAACCACACACACAACCACAATGTCAGTGCATACTTTCAATAGACACAGACACAATCAGTCGTCAGCACACGCTTTCACAGGGCACAAACACCACCAGCCGTCAGTGCACACTTCCACCAGGCACACAACACCAGACGTCGGTGCACGCTTTCACCAGGCACACACACACCACCAGCCGTCTGTTCATGCTGTCACCAGGCACACACACACACCACCAGCCGTCTGTTCATGCTGTCACCAGGCACACACACCACCAGCTGTCTGTTCATGCTGTCCCCAGGCACACACACACCACCAGCCATCAGCGCACGCTTTCACCAGGCACACACACACCACCAGCCATCAGTGCACACATCAATTGTTAACGCATCCACAATTAACTATTGTAGCAATCGCAGTATGGCACACTTTACTTTTAAACATATTCATCTAAAGCGCAGCATGCCATCATTGCTACAAAAATATTCAAATTTTTTTGGCCTACAATTTAGACTTATGTTGCAATTGGTGTTGCAATTTTTAGCAATGATATAGCTCAAACTTAGTTAATGCGAGACCTATTGCATTGCAATTGCTTGTTGTTTCTGGTGGTGCTGTTGGGTGCCCGGGGGTGCTATTCCCGGTTCTCCTCTCCCTGGCGGGGTCCTGCGCTTTTGGTGTGGCTTTGTGTCCTTGTTTTTTTGTCCCTGGTTTTGGGGTTCTGGGGCCTGTTGGCTCAGTGGCTCTCTGGGAGTGTTGCCGTGGCTTGGGCTTGTTTCGCCCTGTTTCTCCAGGGTGCTCGCTTTAGCAGCTCGCTTTCATCTTGTGGGGCGTTCCTAGGAGAGCGGTCTAGGCCCGCCGCCATGCGTGTCCCTTCCTTCGGGCTCTGTGTTTTTTCTTCTGCTTAGGGTCCTCTTGATAAGTCTGAGGAAATAGAGATTTTACATGGTCAATGTGTCCCCTGCGTGTACCCCAAGTTTAGTGTATGTGCATGTCACCCATGCATTTTCCCTGCAATAATAATGCCTCTGCATTTCCGTCCCACATTAGAATGTCAGGTACCAAGTCCCCCATGAAAGAAACGTTAATTCTGCACTGAGGCCCATGTTGCCAATGTATTTGCATTGTGCACGTTTAATAAAAGTCGAGATGAACCCATTTTGTGGCTCAGCCTGAGCCAGTCTCCGAATTCAGGTTTCCTGCCTCCAGACACTCTGAAAGCTGCAGCTTCGTATCCCTGAACTCTTGCATACTTCTGGCTCAGCCGAAAGGGGCCCAGCCCGGGGTGCCAAGACAGTATTTTGCACACAGTTATCTGCTTGCTCCACAGAAACACATTCCTGCTTAGTGAAGAAGGTAAACAGAACCCGTCTGCAGAGATAGGGCCTAGCCTTTCTGTCTCCGTTTAAGTGAATTGCAGAGCTCGCATCCATAGAAAGCCCATGGCCCCCACGCAATGCACGAAGAAATATATCCCTACACCGGCTCTTGGTGATGAGCAACCTTTGCTTGAGCGACCTTTACTTCAGACAATACATCCTCCAAACATAAGATATCAGATAATACCAGACGTGCAGGTCGTCCTGACACTGAAGGCTTCTCTACTAGACCGAAAGTCAGCTCCCCCAGCTTCCCCCAGTTACACGTTAATTGCACGTCATGACCAAGTTGCGCACACAAGTAGGGTAAAGGTTCCAGCTGACCATGCAGACCCCCTCCATGTATCCACCCATCTATGACTCACCTATGACTCCTCAAGTGAACGCCCATATGTACGTCCTCTTACATGCCTCTTGCACGCCCACATGCTCTTATCTCTCTCTTTCTCTTGCTCTGCCTGGAGCGCTCCTCCTTCTCTATGCAATTCAAGGTATATTCAATGTATAAATATTGTACTCTGTGAATAAAGTTCAGAAGACCCTTCCTGAATCTTGGTAGCGACGGAACCCGATTCTCCCTTAACTCGAGTTACTGAAATGAAGCCCTTTTGAATCGGACACCACGGACTCTGCCTCTCATTATATGCATGACCCTTTGTTTAAGTATAGAAACTATGACAGGGTAATATTTAATTTACCACATAATTCTGGCGCCCGAATAGGGACAAATCCCCTTTCCCACGCGCCGGCGATGTAGGTCCAGCCCTTGCCCCCTTCTACAGCCGTGATGGACTTCACAGTGTACACGCCAGCAGGACTTCCTGCTTACTCCCTCAGGCCCACGGAGGAGACGGACTGCGACCAGGCATCCACACAAGGCGGTGAGGATCGCGGATCATCCCAACCAGAGCCCAAGCGTGAGAGAGCAAGGTCCGAGGTTTCCAGAGGCCCACCTGT
Source organism: Lissotriton vulgaris (assembly GCF_964263255.1). NCBI lineage: Eukaryota > Metazoa > Chordata > Amphibia > Caudata > Salamandridae > Lissotriton > Lissotriton vulgaris. The sequence continues at coordinate 939,958,641 of NC_141696.1, forward strand.
TCCGAGGCGCATGCGCAGTATCAAGTTCACGCAGTATCAAGTTTCCGAGGCCTTCAAGTTCTGCTTCCCGGTGAGTACCGTTATTGGGAACGCATAAAGATTCAAGACGGGTTCATTTATTTGAGCTCGGTAAAGACGTGTCTCGTTCATACGGGCACGGTAAAGACGGGTCCATTTCGGTGGGCACGGTAAAGACGTGTCTCTTTATGAGACCGGTATGGTTGTACTGTATTCCAGAACATAAAGTTAACTGTTTTCAAGTTCATGTTTTCCCCATGTATCAGTTAACACAGTCAACCATCGTGTCCTTCTTCATAGACTGGCGGATGCAGGACTAACCGGGACGGCACACAGTTGGATTGAGTCATTCCTGACAGGGCGCACATTCCAAGTATGGGACAACAATCACCACTCATCCATCCTTCCTCTCACAAGTGGTGTCCCTCAGGGCTCCTCCCTGAGTCCGACACTTTTCAACGCGTATGTGGCCCCCCTTGAGGACGTGGTGACACCATTTAATATAAAAATGGTAAGTTATGCTGACGACACTCAGCTGGTCGTCTCCCTGTCCCAACTGATAGACCACCCAGAAAATCTGACCAACTGTCTTACAGGAATTCATAACTGGATGAATAATTCATCATTAAAACTCAATGGATCAAAGACGGAGGTCATGCTCCTAGGGAAACAATGGAAGACCATCCCCCCAGCACTCTGGCCTGACGTATTCGGGGAAATCCCACCGCCAAAACGCGAAATTAAAACACTCGGCGTGTGGCTCGAACCAGAGTTGTCTATGAAGACACAAGCAGCGAAAACTTCAGGCACCTGCTTCGGGCTCCTACGCACAACCCGCAAGATCCTCCCCCTACTGCCACCCACCTCTAGGAAACTACTCATCCAGGGACTGGTACTGTCCCACCTGGATTACAGTAATATGGTCTACCTAGGAGCCCCTGAGGCCACCCTAACAAAACTTCAGTGGACACAGAACGCAGCGGCACGCCTTCTCACCAACCTCCCCTCCAGAGTGTCCGCCAAGCCGGCCCTCAAAGCTCTGCACTGGCTCCCTGTGCGCCAAAGGGTGCAATTCAAAGCGATGTGCACAACACATAAGCTGATCAACGGTACTGGCCCCGAGATTCTCAGAAAAATGATTACCCCCTACACAACAACCAGATCTCTACGATCTCAGAATGAGAACCTGGCCAGCATACCTAGATTTAAAAAGACTCGCACAGGAGGACGGCAATTCTCCGTACAGGCGGCTGCTGGATGGAACGCCCTTCCACGGACCCTCAGACTTGAACCTAACTACCTGGCTTTCCGCAAGAAACTTAAAACACACCTTTTTCCCTAAATAGTGTCCCCATATGAGTACCTCTCCCCCCCCCCCCCTTCCCCTCAACAGGATTGCAAACTCACAGCGCGGGGATGCCCTTGGGTCACCAGGCGCTTTAGAAATCGCTATTAAATTAAATTAAATTAAATTAATGTATCTGTTTTAGTGTTTTAGTGTTGTAGTGTGAATGGTTGTTTCAGTCAGACTATTTTTGTGTGTATTGTGTTTTCGTTAAATTGGTTTCAACATGCCACTGTTTTCGAAATTACGTCAGATAGGGACCAGGAAAGGAATACTCGAAGAGTCAGTTCCCGTCCGTCCTAGAGACACACCTGGTCATTACATGTATAACAAGCACAGGCTAGATGCCATATTGTTTTTAGACTTATGGGTAGATTACACAAAGGATTTAGAGGAGAAGTACAGATGGCCTGCCTCAGGAACATGGGATTCTGAATGCATTATGAAAGTAGAGGAAGCGCTATGGAAAAGGAAAGCAAGACCGTCTCAGAAAGATGCCATTGAGTTATGGCGTAAAGAAACGCATAGGAGGGCAGAGAAAGAATTCCACCAAGCAGAGAGAAGTAAACAAGCAGCGGAAAAAGCCAAAGAAAAAGAACTGCGGGAGGAGGGGGAACGGGTCAAGGCAGAACAGACTGATAGAGAAAGAAATGCCCTCGTTGCTGGTATTTATCCCATCCTCTCAGAAGAACTAGCTAAAGTGACCCTCTCAGAAATACCCCGTAGGTCGCGAACGCCACCACCTGTACCCTTTAGAGTACATAGAACGAAGCCGACAGCCTCTGAGGCTTTTATTTCCTCCTATCTAGAGGAGCCCGCACCGGACTATGTAAACGCAGATTTCCCTCCGCCCCTATCAGCGGCTCAGCTCCAACAACTCCAGCAGATCGTGAAAGACGACGTAGGGCCAGGGGCCGTAGGGGGAGGGGGGCCACCGCAAACGCCACAAACGCCACAAACGACATCAACGCCATATAAGTTTTCTGTAGATGTAGCAATTCCACGTTGTATATACGATCCAGTACCAGGAAAGGGGTCAATGCTCGTGTTTTCACTAAGATTAAGAAAAGCCGTCGACTATTTGGTCACATTACCAGACATGAAGGAACACCTAGATAAAATATACCATTTCATTAAAACGGGGGAGGGACCCGAGTGTATAGAAGAGGCCATGGAACACAGAAAGGTGGAGGTTAAGAACTACATCCTACGTTTTATGATTAACTGTCTGATCAGGGAACAAGACCAACCAGACGGAGATGTAAAGAGGGGTCTGATAGAATGGAGTGACAACATAGATGCCGGTCGGCATGATAGACAGGGACAGACAGATAGAATGTACAAGAAAATACGGAAGGAAATATTAGAAATACACAGAGAAGAGTCTGACGAGAAGTATGAGTCATCAATGGAAGATTTAGAGTCAGGAAATGAGGCGAAGGACAAAATGAATTATGTAGGCAAAGCACGACAGTTTGACAGGCCCAAGTGCCTCGACTACCGTAAACAGGGACAGGCTATAAAAGAAAGATATTCCCTTGAAAATCTATTCCAATCTACTGAAAAAGCACTGAAAAGACGGATAGGAAGCGAACGCTCCCACACCCCACACGAAAAGGAATTGGTCCGGTCAGCCGTCCAGTGGGTGTCCAATTCTAACATATATAGCAATGATATAGTGGCTCAGACATTCTTGAGCCTTCCGCCAAACGAACAGCGTTTGGCTGGTATTTACATGGTTCAACATTTAATAACGTTTATGAGCATCAATATTCTGATCCTGGTCACTTGTATAAATTACTAGACGATATACTTTTAGAGAGATGGACAGGCTTAGGTACTGACTTAATTAATGTCATTCTGGACCAACGACATAAGTACCTAAATTGTCTGACCACATGCATGCTTCCCGCCCCACACCACGACAGAAAGGACTTATACATAGAGAGACAGAACCCCCTACGAGAGGTACATCCCATTAAAAATGCAGCGGGTGAGCTTCAGCGAGTGTATGTTTACACACCCTTGATGAAATTAGAAATACTGGAAATGAAAAAGATGCTGCCCTGCCATGATAAAGACCCGGGGGGGTTTCACCGAGAATTAAAAGACATTCTCCGTATAGGGGATTACACGTACGCTGACATTCTGAAACTATTGAAAGTACTGTTGCCTGCTGGTATTTATGAAAAGCTTAAGGAAAAAGACTGGGAGGTGGGAGAGAAAAAGTTGAGTTGGGCAGCATTGGAAACAGAGGATAAAGGCCAGCACCCGGGTGTTGATCTTGGGGACAAAGCTAAAGAACTACCTGAACTCCTGATACAGGTTTTGCCGAGACTATTGATTACTAAAAAGGAAGACTGGGATGCTATTTCAGCCTGTAAACAGAAACAAGACGAGGACACAAGTGATTTCTATTCTAGATTCGAGAAATGTTTTTCTATTAATAGTGGCCTTAAGCCCAGTAGTGAGTCATATCCTCATCTTTCCGTGAGCAAATTAGTAGAGAATTCCTTACCCCAGATCAAGAATAGAGTCCTGAATGTTGAGAGTACTTGGCAAGCAAATAGCCCTTCGCAAATGTTGCAAATGTTACAATATCACCAGAACAGAATTAGAGAAGAGCAGGATCCTGAAAAGAGACGCATGAAAGAGACAAAAATGAAAGTGCTGGTTGCCCAAACGGTGCCGGCAAATACCAACAAGAATGGCACGACACTTGTTAAAGGGAACTGTAATTATTGCAAACAGCCAGGTCACTTTGTAAAAGATTGTGCTGTCCTGAAACACAATATAGCTACAGGCAGAACCAAAGAACGACCACACGTTCCTAGGCAGAATAGCACCCCACAGAACACACAGACAGTAGCGAATTTTCCACCCCCACCACCACCTGTTAATGCCACACAACAAATGTATCAGTACACGCAGTCAGACTATCCAGAATACCAACAGTTCTCATGAAACAGCCTAGAGTGGGAAGTTGGCTTGCCCCTTATTGAGGTTCCTGTAGATCAAGAGGGTCCCTATGTACATAGTCGTGTATTGGGAAAGGACAGAAAATTTCTGATTGACACAGGGGCGAGCAGAACTACCATCAGCCATGACGAGGTTCCAGGGGCACCCCTCTCAGGCTCACAGAATGTTTCCCTGGGATTTTCAGGAAAGCCTATTGTTAATGATGTATCGAAACCAGTTTCCCTAGGAGTTGGTCCATTGTCACGTACCACAGACTTGTTACTTACTAAGTCATGTCCTGCAAACTTGCTTGGTATAAAGACATTAAAAGAACTAGGAGCAGTTATATGTTGTTCTCCGGAAGGAGTACGACTGTTCTTACGTGATTTTAAGAGACATTATGTGTTGAAGGATTATGACCACAGACTCCAGAATATACCACAGCACCTATGGGCACAAGGTCCGACTGACGTAGGTTACATGCACATTACACCACACCGTGTCACTCTCAAAACAGGAGTAGTACTACCACGTATCCGACAATACAAGTTACCACCTGATGCCGTAGTAGCCTTACTGAAAATTATTGACGAACTCATAGCACAAGGGGTGGTAGTGGAGACTGACTCGAATGTATGTAATTCACCTGTCATCCCTATTCTTAAACGAACAGACCCTAATGCACCACCAGTTTACAGACTAGTGGTTGACCTTCGAGAATTGAACAAATGTGTAGTCCCTCAATACCCAGTGGTCCCAGACATTTCTTCATTACTGACTGCTATTGATTCTGAGGCAACGTTCTTTACTGTTATTGACTTGAAGAATGCTTTCTTTAGTGTTCCAATTCATCCAGATAGTCAGTATCTTTTTGGATTCAGTTTAAATGGACGCAGCTTTAAATTTACTAGAGCTCCCCAAGGTTTTACAGAGAGTCCTAGCATTTACAGCCAAGCTTTAAAAAGACAGCTGGACAGTATTCATATGCCTACCAACACTGCACTGCTCCAGTACGTAGACGACATCCTAATTACAGCGCGATCAGAACCAGACTGCGAAAATGCATCACTGACAGTTTTACACTTTCTGGCAGACAAGGGACACAAAGTGTCCCCTTCAAAGTTGCAATTCTGTGCACAGCAAGTGGTGTACCTTGGACACTTGCTGTCCAAGAGGGGTAGACAGCTGACACAAGAACGTATTCAGTTAATTGCTAATCTTTCACAGCCCAAGACACAAAAGGAAGTACGGGCCTTCATTGGCCTCACTTCATACTGCAGACAATGGATTCCCCAGTATGCCTATCTAGCCAAACCACTCATACAGTTGACAACACAGGAGGCAGCGTCTTCGACTGTCCTCCCTTGGACACAAGAACATACCTTGGCATTTGAAGAATTAAAAAGAGCCTTATGTCAAGCGCCAGTTTTAGCGACTCCTTGTTATAGCAAACCTTTTATGCTTTTCGTCACTGGACGAGATGGAACAGCATTATCTGTCCTCACACAAGATCAAGCAGGAAAACACAAGCCTTGTGCTTATTTTTCTAGTATTCTGGATCCAGTGGCCCAGGCTCTGCCTGCGTGCCTGAAATCAGTTGCAGCAACAGCCCTAGCCATAAGACAAAGTGACTCCATAATGCTGGGACACCCCCTGACAGTCCAGGTACCACATGCAGTGGAAGTTCTCTTGAACAGGACACAGACACAGCACTTGACTGTAGCGAGATTGACAGGATATGAACTGACGTTATTTCAGCCACACATAGAGATCAGACGATGCAATATTCTCAACCCTGCTACACTTTTACCCTCAAGTACAGTAGACACTGCACCACATGACTGTGTGGAAGTAATGAATACAGTGACGAAACCAAGACAAGACCTGACGGATGTTGCACTGCCAGACCCTGACCTGACACTTTATGTAGATGGTTCATGCACGAGAACGAGTTCGGGAGAGTTAGTGGCCGCATATGCCGTGACCACTGATACTGAAGTCATAGAGACACAAAGAATAAACACACTGTCAGCACAAGCAGCAGAGCTCATCGCTCTGACACAAGCCTGCATAAGAGCCAAGAACTTGAAAGTGAACATTTATACAGATTCACAGTATGCTTTTGGCGTTGTTCATGACTTCGGAGTATTATAGAGGGAGAGAGGTTTCTTGACCTCTCATGGGGCTAAAATTCAGCATGGGCCGCTTATTCAGGCTCTGTTAGAAGCAATACATTTACCTACAGCCATAGCCATCCTGAAATGCAAAGCACACACCAAAGTTACAGACACCATTTCCCAGGGTAATGACCTGGCAGACCGAACTGCTAAATTTACAGCCCAGACACCAACAGACACGACAAAGACAGAGGTACCATTACTGACAAAAAACATGACAGTCAGGGATCCTTCACAAGATGTACTCGACATACAGACACATGCCACTCCAGATGAAATAAAGAAATGGACTGAACAAGGAGGGGTCCAGACTGACCAAGGTTGGATGACTAAAGACAAAGCTACATGGTTTCTCCCAGACTCTATGGTACAAGTGATCATAAACACAGCACATAGTCCAGCACACTTAGGAGAAAAGGCAATGCTATACAGTTTACAGAATATCTGGTTTAACAAGCACCTGCGTGCAGCAGCGAAACAGAAAGTACGTACCTGTATGATCTGTTGCCAGTTCAATCCAGGCAAAGGCATTCCGGTGGAACAAGGCGGATTTCATCCTCCTGACCATCCTTTTGAGGTCCTCCAGATGGATTATATCCAGATGGACAGATGTAGAGGTTACAAGTATGTCCTGGTAGTTGTGTGTGCACTATCTAGATGGACAGAAGCGTACCCAGTCCCAGATTATACTGCTGTGACCACCGCCAGGCAATTGGTGCGTGAATTTTTCCCCAGATATGGATTGCCCCGTGTCGTGTACTCCGATAATGTCAGCCTTTTTCTTCTGAATTAATGAAACAAGTGTCCCTTCTGTAAGGATATCAGTGGAAGTTTCATTGTGTACGACACCCTGAAGCAGCAGGACTCGTAGAGCGCCATAATCAGACACTTAAGACGAGATTAGCGAAGGTCTGTGCAGAAAAAGGTGTGGATTGGATGGTAGCCTTGCCGGTTGCCCTATTTTACATGCGTATGGTAGCTCATTCCAGAACAGGCCTATCTCCTTATGAAGTGGTTTTCGGTAGACCACCGAATATGTGGGGTACGCCTATGCCTAAGAAAATAACTGATGTTGACAGTAACATGCTGACAGATTACCTGGCTTCCTTGATGTCTGCACTACTCTCTTGTCGTTCACAGGTTGCCGCCGCCTTCCCTGACAACACCCAGGTCAAGGAGCATGCCATAGTCCCTGGAGATTTTGTTTATGTGAGGAACTTTGATCGATCAAGCCCCTTTGAGCCGCGCTGGAAGACACCGAAATTAGTATTGCTCACCACGAGGACAGCCGTCAAGGTCGAAGGACAAAAAGGATGGCTTCATGCCCACCATTGTAGAAAATACTTTGGAGATTCTGGAACATTGATAAAGACTAAAGACAGTACAGATAGTACAGACTTTAAGCCCCCTTTGCTAGAAAAGACTCCGCAGCAAGAATACAGGTCCAAGTTACGGTCTAGTAAGTCAGACAGCGTTTAATTGTTTAAGTCCACTAGGTGGTGAATCGGTTAGACAGGTTCCTGACATGGATAAGATCGTAGACCAGAATAGTAAAATGAGTAAAATGAGAGAGAAATACTGCAAGATATTACGCAGTAGATGTATAGTAACTCTGATTTTTATGTCTCTTCTGTGCATCACTATAATATGTATCAGCTTGACACTACATGTCTTCTTTCCTCCTATTTCCTCACGTATACACTTTTCTATTAATGACACTGTAGAGCACATATTTAGTGATCTGCCACCCCATGAACTGTCATATCGACTAGCCCTGCGCAACAATACTTTTATTCGAATGCTGCACCATTCTCATCAGACCAGCAATGTAACAAATTGCTGGGTATGTGGCCGACTCCCACCTTATCAGAAAACGAAGGGAGTTCTAACCCTCTTTCCTTTCCCGTTCTCGCACAATGGTTCGTGCGGAGCATGGTTTGCTTTAATGTCATCACTATACAGAAAGTCTGCAGTTTCCCAGGGTGTCTGGATATGGGGAAACTCGAATACAGTAATGCATGAGGCATGTTTTCCAGACAAAGACGGTCTTCCCCAAAGGAAGGGGACCGATCTAGAAAATGAAGTGTACGAGCAAGGAAATGCTTCCCTTAGCTTTATGATTCTGAATGTTCAGCCCGAGCAAAATACAAGTCCACCGTTTATATCAGTCCTACCAGTAAAAGGTGAATTGTGCGTTAGAAAGAAAGGATCAGTACATTTGGGACACAGCGAGTGTAATACTGTAATCGAGTTTACTGACAAAGGAAAGTCTTCTTTCAAAGCTTCCCGCCATTCATATTTTGTTTGCGGTCAGACAGCCTATGTACATCTGCCCTTAGACTGGGGTGGGACATGTTATATAGCGTTCCTGCTGCCACCTGTCTTTCTAGCCCCATCCCATTATCATCGAGATTCACGACTAGAGCATGTTAGACACAGGAGGGAGACCGATTCCCCAGTGGTTGATCAGACTGACACAGCTTGGGAGCAATATATGGATTTCATTAGAGGATACTTTTTCTTCATAGGTCCCGTCCAAAACAGTAGACTCATACGCAGGTTAACAAGAACTCTAGAAGCAGTAGTGAATGAGACTACATCTGCCCTGGCTAACTTGACCCAGGAGCAGTCTGCCATGCGACATGTTGTTCTTCAGAATCGCCTTGTTCTTGACGTCATCCTGGCAGATAGGGGCGGGGCTTGTAGAGTGATCGGCTCCAGTTGTTGCGTGTTTATTCCAAATAACGCGCCATCTGTGTACGCAGCAATAACAAGACTCCACAAGATAGCTCACAAGATACATCAAGAACCATGGACTTGGTCCGGTTGGCTCTGGGGTGTAATATCGGGATGGGGATGGACAGTGTTGTCGTTCCTAGGAATGATACTGCTTACGATATTCGGCTGCTGTCTCTGTCTGCAGTGTGGCCCGGCGATTTGTGGCCTGTGTGCCACTGCCTGTATTCCCCATCCACGTATACAAAAGAGAAAAGACGAACAAATGATGCTGTATGATCAGATATACGGTCTCATGAATATAGATGTGTCCTGAAGGGTACAGTAGGGGACAAGGAGGGAATGAGGAAATAGAAATTTTACATGGTCAATGTGTCCCCTGCGTGTACCCCAAGTTTAGTGTATGTGCATGTCACCCATGCATTTTCCCTCTCATGCCTGCAATAATAATGCCTCTGCATTTCCGTCCCACATTAGAATGTCAGTTACCAAGTCCCCCATGAAAGAAATGTTAATTCTGCACTGAGGCCCATGTTGCCAATGTATTTGCATTGTGCACGTTTAATAAAAGTCGAGATGAACCCCTTTTGTGGCTCAGCCTGAGCCAGTCTCCGAATTCAGGTTTCCTGCCTCCAAACACTCTGAAAGCTGCAGCTTCGTATCCCTGACCTCTCGCATACTTCTGGCTCAGCCGAAAGGGGCCCAGCCCGGGGTGCCAAGACAGTATTTTGCACACAGTTATCTGCTTGCTCCACAGAAACACATTCCTGCTTAGTGAAGAAGGTAAACAGAACCCGTCTGCAGAGATAGGGCCTAGCCTTTCTGTCTCCGTTTAAGTGAATTGCAGAGCTCGCATCCATAGAAAGCCCATGGCCCCACGCAATGCACGAAGAAATATATCCCTACACCGGCTCTTGGTGATGAGCAACCTTTGCTTGAGCGACCTTTACTTCAGACAATACATCCTCCAAACATAAGATATCAGATAATACCAGACGTGCAGGTCGTCCTGACACTGAAGGCTTCTCTACTAGACCGAAAGTCAGCTCCCCCAGCTTCCCCCAGTTACACGTTAATTGCACGTCATGACCAAGTTGCGCACACAAGTAGGGTAAAGGTTCCAGCTGACCATGCAGACCCCCTCCATGTATCCATCCATCTATGACTCACCTATGACTCCTCAAGTGAACGCCCATATGTACGCCCTTTTACACGCCTCTTGCACGCCTACATGCTCTTATCTCTCTCTTTCTCTTGCTCTGCCTGGAGCGCTCCTCCTTCTCTATGCAATTCAACGTATATTCAATGTATAAATATTGTACTCTGTGAATAAAGTTCAGAAGACTCTTCCTGAACCTTGGTGGTGACGGAACCCGATTCTCCCTTAACTCGAGTTACTGAAATAAAGCCCTTTTGAATCGGACACCACGGACTCTGCCTCTCATTATATGCATGACCCTTTGTTTAAGTATAGAAACTATGACAGGGTAATATTTAATTTACCACAAGTGCCTGTGGCCTAGTGGTTGTGGTCTTATTCTCTTCCCCTCAAATTTGAGTGTTCAGGTCCAGGTGTTCTTTTTCGTCATGTACAGAGGTAGGCACCTCTGATTTCTTTTATTGGCCGCTAGCTTCCTTTCTGGTAGCTTGGCCTGGTCCCTTCCACCCTAAGGCCTCCGTGGGAGGGCCTCTGGGCCTTCCGCCTTTCTCGGTTGGCTGGTTGGGTTCCCTTGGTAGCCGGGTCTCTTAGGTGTTGTTTCCGGCTCCTTCCTTGGTCTTCTTTTTGCCTTGAGCCTGCTCTGTTCTCTCGTAGTCACGATCCTTTCCGGGGGTCCCTTTGTTTTGGCCTCCCTTGCAGTGTTGCTGTATTTGTCGGACTGCGTCTCTCTTGCTGTGGTTGCTTTTTTGTTGGTCACTGTGGTGGGGTTGCCCTCTGTGTCATGGGCTCTTGCCCCCCTCTCCCTTTTGGCTGGCCGTTGGGCTGTCTTGGTGGGTTTCTGCTTTCTCTTCTGGGGCCTGTTGCTGTTGCTTTTGGCTCTGTGCAGTCTGGTGCAGTGCTTTCTCTGTCCTCTTTTGGTCTTTCCTGGGGGCACCTTTTCTGGCGGCACTTCGTGTCTCGGGGGTCTGGGTTTTTGGCCCTTCCATTGTCTTTCAGTCCCGGACTGGTTCTTCTGGCTCGTGGTTGCCTCTCTTGTGTGGTTCTTCCGCTCGTCTGGCCTGTTTGGTTTGTCCTCTTCCGTGGGGGTCCCATTCTGGTCCGTTGGTTTCTTGTGAGTTTCCATGAAGCCGCTTGGCTTTGGTATGTGCTCACTTTGTTAGTCATGTGGCGAGGAAGACTAACGAGGAGTTAATGCCCTGATTACTTACCGGTAATCTTCAATACTCTGAGTATAGTCTTACTCACCACATGAGTTCCAATCCCTCCCTCCCTGTCTGGCTATCGGCTTCATGTTTATGCTTGGTAGTTTCAGGCTGATGGGTTGGGCCGGCCCGCCTCTTATAGAGGTCAGGGGTGTAATAGGTCGGCCATATTGGGAAGGGATGGGAGGCATGGGAGGCAGACTTTTTGCTTTGGAGGGTTCTGGTGTGGAGCTGAAGCTCTCTTTGTTAGTCATGTGGCGATGAAGACTATACTCGGAGTAATGAAGATTCCGGTAATTAATCGGGGCATTACTCTTACCTGATGAAATACTACACACTTGTGGGCACATTTATGAGAACTGACGGATTGCTGAGGGAAGGCAGTGATGCGTCAGGCAATTTTGCACTATAGTTTCAAGCGCCATGGATGTGCTATATTTTGGAATAGCGTACCATATCGTATTGTTCCAATGTGCACCAAAAATATTGATGCATCTCTAAGACAGGTGGCACAGAGAAAATTGATGCGTTTGCATCCAAAGTGATGCTAGGCTGCTTTGTGGGTCGTAAAAGCAATGCTTTTGTGCCTCAAATCACTTTTGCATCAATTTGGAGTGTCTCATGTATCAAAAATCACTCAAAAAGTGACGCATTGGCAAAAAAGAATATATCCTATGCATCAAAGGGACAAACATAGCAGGCAACAGCAGACAGGGCAACAACCCAAACAGTGAGTAGGAGAACCAACATTTAAATACAGATGTGGGAAAGAATGAAGCCATGCAGACTGGAGTACAAGGTCCTGATGACCTGGATATGCTGGGCACCCTTGGAGGAGCAGGTGGCATCAGTTATCCCAGCGGAGTTTGTGGCAGGAGTGGAAGGACAGGACAGTGCTGGCTTTGAGGACAAGCAAGACTTACAGGGTAAGTGGCAACAAGGGACAATATGATTAAAAATGTCATGCTGTGCACCGCAGAAACCAACATTCCTGCGCTTCACTGTGCTATGTGCAAGGAAAAAGGGCAGATATCTCCCACATGTTTAATTCGTATATCCCATTAATGTAAGTCAAACTGCCAAATTACATGTTGCGTAGCCCAGTCCTACTCGGCCAAGTTTGTCCAGTCCATCTGTGATGTGCAGCATCAGCCTAGGCTCACCTTTGTATACTGGGAATCGTAGTGGAATGAATAATCTGAGTGACCAGGACTAAAGTCCCACAATACATTACAAAAATCCTGGAATGGAGCAGCACATCATGCTTCAACATTTGAACTGTGCCCAACCTGGCTGTGACAAAGCAGGCCCTCTTGCACCTTTAGGCTAGTGTGTCTATCTCAAGCCCAGGGTAGCAAGAGGATTAACACGTAACCAGAGAGGGGGTTCAGGTGTGGAGTATGTGAAGTATCAATCTACAAAAAGAGGGACAGAGGACCGTTTAAGATCCAGCACACACAACCACCAGAAAAGTATGTCTACACAAATGGTTTTGTGGAAAAAGGTTGGAGGTGCCTGAAGGAACAAGGATCTGATCCTTCAGGAGCAAGGGCCCTCACACACCGCAAGTGGTGTCATGCTTCATCATAGGGCAGCTCCTCGTTAGGCCGGTGCTGGAATGCCCAATGGGCCCCACAGGGGGGCTCTTTGTCAGGGTTCTTTTGAGCTGCCGTAGTGAAGTATAAGGTGCTGTGCGGCAGTGTTGTAAGTGAATAGAGTGGTGGAATAAAGATACCTTCAGATGTTAACAAAGCAGAAATTTTATTTTTGGACCCTCGGTTATACTAAAAACAGGTATAAGACAGAGTGGATGTACTGATCCACATTGGCTCTAGAAACAGGTGTAGGTCAACATGTTTCTTGCCATCAATATGTCAAAAAGATCGGGTAATTTGTCAGGACAGTGAAAAGTGAATAAACGAAATTACTCAAGGGGTCGATGTTCAGAAGAAAAACTCAAAAGAACACATGAGGGTCCCTGAATACAAAACTCTAGGAGGAGGGGGCATGGAAAAACTACATATGGGTATTAACTCCAATTCTTTTCCAATATCAACATTGTCCCACACCGAGCGATTTATTTCAAAAGCATATATCTATTTATTATTTTTTCATCTAGAAGAATTGGAGTTAATACCCATATGTATATTACCTTCTAGGGGAGGTTCTCTGTGTTTTTTGATAATAGTCGATGTTCAGAAGTACAAGAGTTATATACAGCCGCAGCATACCCCAATTCATAAAATCATGTAGTATACTTTGATACAATTGATAACTGAACTGACCTGAGGTGGTTAAGAAATGATGGAGGGAGAAAATAACAATAGTATTGAGCAACAATTCTTATAGGTGTATTGGTATGGGTATGCAGTGAAAATCCAGCTGCATGCAAATGATCAGAGCCACATGGGCATAATAGCACAAACAACAATACTAATTTTTTTTCAAAATCATTGATAATCAAAGCACAACAAACATAGTGATGTAAAGCATGTCATCCTGTGGTTGTAGTGAGTAATGTCTTGACTGGCCAACTTTGTGTGAGGTCAAATCAATGGTGCACCGCAAGATGCCTCATGTTTAGTTCTGGATCGATGTGCATACATATATACTGCAACTGTTGACTGCATACAGAAAGTGGAGACCTCGTGCATGCAGTACAACATAATGGTGACAAAGGTTAGCACATCACTAAAGTAAAGCAATTGTAATTATACACACATATCCTCCTGGTGGATGGTGGACACAAGTATCTCATGCGCAATAACGGGATTCAACATAGATAATCATGTCATCTTACCGCTAGAAATGTTGGGCTAATGCTCCATGGGCAGTAGCGGAGATGCGCTACAAAAGCGTAGTTCCACCTAGTTAGAAAGTAGAGAGGCATAATGAAAAATATGCCCCTTTCTCCGCCACTCTGCAAATGCGCCTCCTGGTGCACTGCTGCTTGGGGATGAAGTCTAATTTACTGCTGAGGCCCTAAAGAGGCATCATCCCGCCAGCAGTATGCCGAGAGGCATGTTTGCAGTGTGGTGGAAAAAGGGGGTTGCCTCCGACCACCTCTCAGCAATCTCACTGTGTTGAGGTAATAGGAGGCCTTGGTGGCCCCCTGAGCACCCTCACCAGCAAAGGGGACTTCATCCCCTAAACAGCCGAGTGCCAGAAGGTGTGTTGCAGAGTGATGGAAAAAGGTGGTGGGCCTCCAAGCAAGATGCTGCTTTTTCCCCAATTTTTTTAGGAAGGGGTGTCCCCCTACCCTGGATTGTTTTGGGCCTCGGGGACCCCATCCTCCATGGTTTGCCCCTTTTTTAAATTCTTTTTTTAAAGGGCCAATTTTGACCCTGGGACTCCATCCTTATTGGCCTGGCCTTTCATTTTCTTTTTTTTTTAAATGAAGGAAGAGGGTACGTGGCCCCCGTTCCGTGGGTAATATTTGGCCCCGGGGACCCCATCAGCTGGGACCAGCCCCTTCTTAAAAAGAGGAGGGGCAATGCATGGCTCCACCTCCCAGTGGCCCTATCACCCAAGGCCAGGCCTTCATACTTTTTTGAAAAATGGAGAGAAGGGTCAGCAAGGCCAAAATTGGTCCCTGGGACAACCAAGTACTCCCCAAGTAGTCTTCCAATGATCCAGGTCCTACATGTGCAGTGCTGTAATCACTCAGGCATTACTGCTGCACTCATGCAAATGACTAGACACTATCTATGCACTCATGCAATCACCAAGGTATTACCTATGCACTCTTTCAATCATGCAGCCACTACTCACGCACTTATATAATCCCACAGGCACTACCGTGGCAGCCCTTCCAGCACGGAGGAACTACCCTTGTACTCATGTTTTCACTCAGCCAGTAGTCATGTTGTTATGAAATCACCCAGGCACTACCTTTTCACACCTTTATTCCCTCAGGCACCACCTCGGTAGCCATACAATCACCCAAGAATTACACATGCACTTATATATCCACCCAGTCACTTTCTATGTAGTCATGTAAATCCCCAGATATTACCCCTTATAGCCATGTAATCACCCAGGCGTTACCTATGTACTCATTTAATCCCCCAAGTATTACCCCTGTCCTCATGCAATCGCCAATGTCTTAGCTATACAGTGCTTCAATCACCCAGACATTATCCTTGCACTCGTTCAATCATGCACACACTTTTGTTTTACTTATGTAATCACTCAGCCAGTACTCATGCACTTTTAAAATCACCCAGGCACCACCTTCGCACTCCTGTAATCACTCAGGCAGTATCTTAGCACTGCTGTAATCATCCAGGCAGTACTCATGTAATTATAAAATCAACCACTCACTTGCGATGTACTCCAGTAATCCCCCAGATATTACGCCTGCAGTCATGCAATCACCCAGGCATTCGTTATGTACTACCCGTGCAGTCATGCAGTCATGGAAGCTGTACCTATACACACATGTAATAACCCACATACTACCTGTGCAGTCATAGAATCACCCAGGCCCTACTGTTGCACTCATCTATTCACCTAGGCACTACTTAATGACTCATCTATGCCTTCAGGTGCTATTTATACACATATCCATGCACTCAACATCTATGTTGGCACTCATGCAATTAGCCAGTCACATTTCATCTTCTCCTGCAATTACCCAGTGACTACCCTTGCACTCAGACAATCACCCAAGCACTACCAATGGGGTTATGCAATCACTCAGGCAGATCTATTACATGTCTCAGTTTCTAAGTTTCACGATACTCCAGAAATATTGTATACATAATTCTTTTAGATATCATGATGATTTGAAAACATAGAGACATATTTATGCATGCTTCTAACAATATGGAGAGACTTATCGTTAAGTCATGTAATAGTCTGCTGCTTTATATTTGGCTAGGCCGAACACTCATGCAGTTATAAAAACACCATAGTACTCCCCATGCAGTCTTCCAATGATCCAGGCACTACATATGCATTGCTGTAATCACTCAGGCATTACTGCTGCACTCATGCAATCATATAGGCACTATCTATGCACTCATGCAATGCAATCACCATGGTATTACCCATGCACTTTTTCAATCATGCCGCCACTACTCATGCACTTATATGATCACCTAGCACTACTGTTCCAGTCCTTCAATCATAGATGCCCTACCCTTGTACTCATGTAATCATTCAGCCAATAGTCATGGTGTTATGAAACCAGCCACTACCTTTGCACTCCTTTATTCACTCAGGCACTACCTCAGTAGTCCTGCAATCACCCAAGAAGTACCCATGCACTTATAAAATCACCCAGTCACGTGTAGTCATGTAAATTCCAAGATATTGCCCCTGTAGTCTTGCAATCACCCAGTATTTACCTACATACTCCTTTAATCCCCCAGACGTTACTGCTGTAGTCATGCAATCACCAATGCATTAGCTATACTGTGCTTCAATCACCCATACACTATCCTTGCCCTCTTTCAATCATGCATGCACTTTTCTTGTAGTCATGTAATTACTCAGCCAGTACTCATTCACTTGTAAATTCACCCAGGCACTCCCTTTGCACTTGTGTAATCAGTCAGGCAGTAACTTAGTACTTTTGTAATCACACAGGCTGTTATAAAATCACCCAATCACTTCTTATGTACTCCAGTAATCCCCCAGATATTACCCTGCAATGTTGCAATCTCCCAGGCACTAGTTGTGTACTACCCCTACAATTGTAGATTCATTCAGTCTCTACCTATGCATTCATGCATTTACCCAGGCATTATCGCTGCAGTCATACAATCAGATAGGCATCTTCGGCAGGAGCCAGGGTGGGATCCTGGCCCCCCCTGCAGGGCTCTATTCCCTTCTGCTGGGGGAAGCCCCTGGGGACCTGACCCACCCCGGGGGCATAGTTGAGACCGGCGGCGGGCCCCATGCGCTTCGTCATTGATCCTCAGGGGTCAACGGTTGCGTACCATCTGGGGAGCATTTCTCGGCCCCCAGGTGGCTTATTCTCACAATGTATGTCTCTTCTTGCTCCTCTTGAGCAGTCCCAGCCACTGGGAACACTCTCCATCACCCTCCTGATCTCAAGGAGGGTGCATTCAGCAGGGAGCTGTCTTCACTGTCTCCCTGCGCCAACTTTTCACCTGGCTCTCCTCCTGGGTCTCTCTTCTCCTTACGCAGAGGCCCCTGCTTCTGCTCACTGGTCCTGAACTCTTCTCCAGGCGCTGTTCCAGTTCCTAGGGGCACTCAGAGGCTGCCTCCTTCCAACTGCCGATTGCGCCAGGCTTCAGCATCTTCTGCCTCAGCAGACCACACCCCAGAGAGAGCTCCTCTTCCTGTGAAAGTTATTTTATGAAGTTGGGGAGGGGCATGGATGGGGATCTCTGTTTGCCCTATCACACAGCAACACATCACTTCTTTCCCCATGCTCCCTCCGTCCTGCCCAGGCCTCTGGGTTTGTTCAAGATGGCATCGTCCAGGGTCTCTGGCCACATGGTCTCTGAAAAAGCCCCTTCCCCCCAGAGCTGCCTTTTCCCTGGTGCAGCCTGGTGCCTGGCACCCAGTGATAGCTGCTGGTGGATGAGCCTGTAGCTCCAACCATCTTCTCCTCCTTGAAGAGGAGGCCTTATCTAGAGAAAGAAAGGTTATCAATCCAGCCTGCCGAGATCAGCCCTCAGCCAGGCCCTGGTTATGGCTGACTCAGAGAACTATGAAATTTCTGGATGACCCAAACTCAGTACAAATATGTCTTTGGACTCTGCAGAATACTTCTTCCCACATCCCTTACAGTGGACTTCAGTGCATGTCTGGAATCTGTAGGCCTTATGAAAGTTAATCTAGCCCATGAGCTCCACATCCCCTTAGGGGAATATTGAAGTGAAAAACAGTAAAACACACAGACTTTCTGTGGCTTGTTTCTTCCCAGTGTATAAAGCCTATTCCATGTCACCACCCTATTCTGCATGTCCTGCCACACCATTCACATTGAAGCTGCTCCTGGACTGCGGACGCTAGAAATCTCCCCTGTGCAGCCCCTACACATGTGCACATGCATGTACACCTGTGTCTGCATGTAACCAGCCCTGCGTCTCTTACTCCAGCTGCTAAGCAGTGGCCTGGTCAAGCCGGGGGGCAATCTGTAAAATACCCATGCAGTCCCTTTCATCTTGAGTTCACTGTGGGTGAGGCCCAACATATGAGGCTCCCCCACAGTAAAAGCTCAACAATTAGGTGCTCAAAAAGCGAAAAATCCAGGCGGCCCATAGTGTCAGAACCACCTTCTAACATCTCCCCAACAACAAGTGACTTCACAGACCCCCAGAGTTTCCTCAGGTTAGTGGACCACACAACAGGGGCATATGCCATAGAATATGCCCCTGCAAATTTGTAATCAGAAACAAAGAGAAAGAGGCAAAATAAAGGCCAGCAACGAGCAGGAAGTGGCAAAAAAGAGATCAGAAATTAGCAGAAAGATGTAAAATAGATGCCAGAAACTAACAAAAAGAGGAAAAATAAAAGCCAGCAAAATTGTAATCAGAAAGAATCAGTAAGAGGTAAAATAAAGGCCAACAACTAGCAGAAAGAGGCAAAATAGAGATCAGAAGTGAGCAGAAAGAGGCAAAATAAAGGCTAGCAAGGAGCAGAAAGTGGCAAAATAGAGTTCAGAAACAAGAGGGCAGAGGCAAAATAGAGATTTGAAACGAGCAGAAAAGGGCAACATAAAGGCCAGCACCAAACAGAAAGAGGCAAAATTGAGATCAGAAATCAGCAGAAAGAAGTAAATTAGATGCCATAAACGAGCAGAAAGAGGCAAAATAATGGTTGCAATGAGCAGAAAGAGGCAAAACAGAGATTAAAACGAGAAGAAGGCGTGTATATAGAGGTCAGAAATTAGCAGAAAGAGGCAGAATAGAGATCAGCAACGAGCAGTAAAAGTCAAAATAAACATCAGAAATCAGCAAAATAGAGGATAGCAATGACCAGATAGATGCAAAATTAAGGGCAGACATGGGCGGAAAGAGGCAAAATAAAGCCTAGCAATGAGCAGAAAGAGGCAAAATAGAGATCAGAAACAAGAGGGTAGAGGCAAAGTAGACATCGGAAATGAAATCATAAATAAATGGCGTTGTCATTTACATTGCCAATAGCTTAATAGTTAAATAAATGGCATTGTCATTTACAATGCCAATAGCTTAATTGCTCGCAAATTCATGACCTATTGCATTTACACCCACACAGAGCCACCCAACAAAGCCACCCACACACATACAGAGCCACCCACAAAGAGCCATAGAGCCACCCACACAGATCCACAGAGCCATCCACACAGAGCCACAGACAGAGCCGCGCAAACACAGAGCTGTGCACACAGACAGAGCTGCGCACACAGACAGACAGAGCCACGCACACACCCAGAGCCACGCACACACCCAGATAGAGCCACGTACACACCCAGACAGAGCCACGCACACACACAGAGCCACGCACACACACAGACTGTGGTAGGATGGCGCAGTGGTGCTGTGGTAGGATGGCGCAGTGGTGCTGTGGAAGGATGGCGCAGTGGTGCTGTGGAAGGATGGCGCAGTGGTACTGTGGAAGGATGGCGCAGTGGCGCTGTGGAAGGATGGCGCAGTGGCGCTGTGGAAGGATGGCGCAGTGGCGCTGTGGAAGGATGTCGCAGTGGCGCTGTGGAAGGATGGCGCAGTGGCGCTGTGGAAGGATGTCGCAGTGGTGCTGTGGAAGGATGTCGCAGTGGCGCTGTGAAAGGATGTCGCAGTGGCGCTGTGAAAGGATGGCGGAGTGGCGCTGTGAAAGGATGGCGCAGTGGCGCTGTGGAAGGATGGCGTAGTGGAGCTGTGGATGAATGGCACAGTGGTGCTGTGAAAGGATGGCACAGTGGTGCTGTGGAAGGATATCGCAGTGGTGCTGTGTAAGGATGGCGCAGTGGTGCTGTGTAAGGATGGCACAGTGGTGCTGTGGAAGGATGGCGCAGTGGAAGGATGGCGCAGTGGTGCTGTGGAAGGATATCGCAGTGGTGCTGTGTAAGGATGGCGCAGTGGTGCTGTGTAAGGATGGCACAGTGGTGCTGTGGAAGGATGGCACAGTGGTACTGTGGAAGGATGGTGGAGTGGTACTGTGAAAGGATGTCGCAGTGGCGCTGTGGAAGGTTGGCGCAGTGGCGCTGTGGAAGGATATTGCAGTGGTGCTGTGGAAGGATATCGCAGTGGTGCTGTGGAAGGATATCGCAGTGGTGCTGTGGAAGGATATCGCAGTGGTGCTGTGGAAGGATATCGCAGTGGTGCTGTGTAAGGATGGCGCAGTGGTGCTGTGTAAGGATGGCACAGTGGTGCTGTGGAAGGATGGCGCAGTGGAAGGATGGCGCAGTGGTGCTGTGGAAGGATATCGCAGTGGTGCTGTGTAAGGATGGCGCAGTGGTGCTGTGTAAGGATGGCACAGTGGTGCTGTGGAAGGATGGCACAGTGGTACTGTGGAAGGATGGTGGAGTGGTACTGTGGTGGAAGCTACACTAGAAGATTATTCCCATGTGCTCATTCATTAGCAACAAGCACAACTATATGTCAGTACTTCAAAAACTAAGCAGCATGCACCTGTATCTGCAAAGGGACGGCGCTCCACTCCCCGATACCATAGAACACCTTTGGCTCCGGGCGCCTCAGAAACATAGGTCTGAGCCTTGGGGTGCCCTGAGAGGTGGAATATATATACCCCTGCCTCCTGGTGCCCCCAACAGCTGAATATGTCCCTGTGTTTCCTGGTGTCCTGTGCGGGGTGGCTCCACTTATCTCTCTCTTCTTAGTTCCCTTGCAAGGGGGGGGCGCTGTTGCAGCGCTGCTCGGTCCCCACGGTTCCTAGAGCCCTGAGAGGGGAGAGGCTTCAAGGCACTGGGGGGGCGCACCTGGCTCCGCTACCTCCGTGCTTCCTAGTTCTCTTGTAAGGGCTGGGCATGGGGTGTAAGGAAGTGGGGGATAGTACACATTGAGACCCAGGGAGAAGGGGCTGCAGGTACGTTGGCTCACTGTTGAAAGCCCAGCCCTTACTCACCCGCACCAGTCAAGTGTCCAATTTCGTTAAGCCGCAATCGCTCCCGGGTGCAGATGGAGAACAGTGCATCACGGGAGCTCCAACGTCTGTGCCACGGATCCGGGCAAGGCCGCCTCATTCACAGGAGACACGGAGTGCAGCGCACTCTACCTTGGACCGCCACTCCGCCGTGGCCCAAATCGTGAATCCGAGCCTGTGAGATCCCTATAACCCGTGGGGAAGCTCTGCTGCATTCTGGGGCAGCGTGTGACTTTCTCTCTGCAGCAGTGACTGGGGCAGGCGGGTGTCAGCAGGAGTGCTACAGGACGAGGCCCCGGGCACTACGGACTCAACAGCCAGTGAACAAATTAAACAAGCATTTACACTTCAAAAGAAAGCAAAGCGTTGTATGCCAGCTCCATCTTTCAAGTCACGATCCTGGAACTGCTGAAGGGCAGAAGTGCACTGATAGAAGCAGGGTCATTGATGTGCCTGAGAGGACGACTTCAGCTGAATATGCCCCCCGTGTTTCCTGGTGTCCTGTGCGGGGTGGAGGGATGAGGGGTGGCTCCACTTATCTCTCACTTCCTAGTTCCCTTGCGGGGGGCGTTTACTAATGAAGAGACCGGGAGTGTAACGAAATGCGCGAGCGCTTATACAGTAGCCAAATAAAAGGGAATATAGAACATGAGAAGCAGAAGGGGAAGCAGGATTAAACTAGAATTACCTGCACTGCAGAGTTTTGGGAAAGCCTGTCAAAGTGGCAATTCCCGCTGGGGCGTAGTCAGGTGCCATAATGCGATCAAAGAAAATGGCTACCGTGCTGTCCTGTTATCGAGTATACTCGGCGAGAGGTCTGGAGAGAAGCACTTCCGGGTCGCCGCGGGCAGCGCGGCGGCCCCTTCAGGTCACTCAGGTGGTAGTCAGAGCGCTTCACAATAGGAACAGAAATGATCCATGAGACTAGTGAACACGTTACAAAAGCAGACGTTAAGTTACATTAGGCAAAAGTGACAATTGTGAGCAAACAAAATACAAGAGGTAGCAAAGGGTACATTACAGGAGAAATAGATTGGGACTTCGGCGAGAGGGAGGGTGTAACGCCCATCACTAGAAAAGGGGCGGGCTTAAAAAAAGAGACAAAAACGCCCCAGAATTGCGTTAAGACGGGGCCTGAACTGAGTGACGGCCCTCTCCTCCAATGGCTGGCCAGCATTTACGAGGCCAGCCAATGGAGAAGAGGGGCGTGTTCTAGCCCGCATACTAGACAACATAAAATCTCAGACTCCGCCCACTGCGTGGGACGCTAGTCCGAGACCTAAAAAAACAGAAAGAGGAACAATTGAGATCAGAAGCAAGCAGAAAGATGCAATCTACAGGACGGCAAAGAGCAGAAAGCCAAAAAACTAGAGATCAGAAAGAGGCAAAATTAATGTCAGAAATGACCAGAATGAGGCTCAATTGAGGAATAGAGGTCAGAAATGAGCAAAAAGAGGCAGACTTAATGTCGAAAACAAGGAAAAAGAGACAAAATAAAGGGCAGCAATGGGTAGAAAGAGGCTAGATAAATGTCAGAAATGAGCAGAAAGAGGCAAAATAAAGGTCAGAAGTGAACAGAAGAAAAGGCAGGAAAAGAGCAGAGAATGATCAGAACACACTCAGGCACTCATGCACCCACTCACAAAACAACTCAGACACTCTCATTCCACTCACAAACCGAGGCAGAAACCCATATACCCACTCACACAATCACTCATACTCTCTCTTACCTACTCAATGATTTACTCAGATGTTCACGCCTTGACTCACAGACCCACACAGAGACTCACACACCCTCATGCAGACCCAATCAGAGACTAATGCACCCAGTCACAGACCCAATCAGACACTCATGCAGTTGCTTACAGACTGACTGACATACTCATGGAGGTACTTGCAAACCCACGTAGACTCACACATACTCACAGACCCATTTAAACACTCACAGACCCACTCAGATACTCACACGCCCACTCACAAGCCATTCAGATACTCATGCAGCCACCCAAACACCCACTCACGGACCCATTTAGACACTCATGCGCTCACTTAGACTGATTCACACACATATATGAAGGTACTCGGAAACCCACTCAGCCACTCTTACACCCACTTACAGACATGCTGACACTAACTTAGAAACTCATGTACCACTCAGACACTCACACACCCATGTGCATACTTACTCAGACACTCATGCACTCATTCACACACCAAGTGATACACATATATCCACTCCCAGGCCTACGGAGACACCCACCAACCCACTCACATGTATTGAGACACTCACACACTCACTCACACACCCAATGAGACACTCATGCATTCAGTCACACACTCACTCTAAAGGTTTGCAGTTGCCAGTTAACCTATAAAACACCTTAGAAATGAAATTAAAAAAAACTAAAGGATACAGGGATGTTACAGTTAGGAAATAGAATTTAAAAACCTTACAAATTCACTTAAAAAACAAAGCTTATACGGGACATTACTGTTAGGAAATATAGAATTGAAATAATCTTTAGAAATTCACTGAAAAAAAACAAAGGATACTGTGACATTATAGTTAGTCACACGTACAAAGCCATAGAAATTCAGCAGCAGTTATAGTTACCTGAGCTAACTATAACTTAACCCTTTTGATGCATAGTTCATGACTTAAAATAATACATCACTCGTGACATGGTCAGTGACATCACTGGTGACATCTTAAATAACAATCACTGATGACATCAAACACAGAAACACACAGGCACCCACTCAGACCTCTACAGAACCTCTCATAAACCCACTGACACACAACCCCTTACATATCCATTCACAGACCCATACCAGTGTTCACACAACCAGTTACTCATCCATAGAGCCACCCACACATCCATTTACTTATACAACCACTTATGTACCCACTCACCCACCAATACAACCACTTGCACATTCAGTCATGCAGACATATAGACATTTACATACCCACTCTTACACCCTTACCACCACTCACATACAACTCAATCACCTATAAAGAAACTCACACAGCTACTTACTCACCCATATAGGTACTCACACACCTGCATACTCACCTGTAAAGCATCTCATACTGCCACTCACTCACCAATACAGATACTCACAACCCACTCCTTCATATATCCACTGACACAGCCACTTACCCATATAACCACTCACATACCCATTCCCACACCCAGAGTCAGATGCATACCCATTCACACATCCATACAAGCACTCACACACCTATTCACTCATCCTTACACCCTCTCATTCTCCACTGCAGTCACTCACACAGGCACTCATTCACCCATGCAGCTACTCACATACCAATTAAACATCTATACAGCTGCACACACACACACACACACACACATACACCCATACAGACACACAGACATTCACTCACACACTGATACAGATGGTCACACAGCCACTTAGAGGAGACATGTTAGACTAGTTACGAGTACAGAAATGTAATCAGGTAAGGCCCCGTCGGAAATATATCTTATTGATGTAAGGCATTCTGGCAAGCAATGCAGGTTCCTGCCTCATGTTGTGTCGCACTGCATCAGTTCCAACTAGCAGCTGCGAAGGCTATGGTGTGAGGTCCATTTTGAGTTGCATCTCACTAAATAGATTCTGATGAAGAACTGCAAGGGCTAAGATGCGAGATGCATTGTGCTGTGTCAGTTCTGATGAGAAGCTACATGGGCTGCTCTGGTTGTGTTTCCCTTTGTCAGTTCTAATGTGGAGCACAGCTTGGCTGACTATGCACCTTTATCCACACTTCCTAAGGTCCAGTACTAGAGAGCCACCATTTGGGGGTAAAGACTCACAGCAGACAGTGTTCAATTGCAGGGTTCAAGATGGTTTAAGCATTTTCTGTCCCTGAGGCTCTGATCAGGAAGCCAGGCAACTAGCCCTTGAAGTCAGCTTGGTGGTCCTGGGTTCAAAGTACAGGTCAAGACCTTCTTACTCAGGCTGCAGGCAGCAAGTAGCGGGGCAGCAGATCAGTCATTCTTGCAACAGAGCAGCAGAGAGTTCATTCTTTTGAGTCTGCCTGTTCATCATGTCCAGAAGTGATCTCAAGAGTTGGTCTGAAAGTCCAGTATTTATATCTTGTACCCACTTTGATTTGGATGAAGCTTCTGGAGATTGCCCTATAGAGCTGCTTGATTTTTCATGTCTCCCTGCCCTGGTGCCAGTCTGTATATGGAAACAAAAGGGTGGTAGGAAGTCCTTTTGTGTGAGCTGAGCCAGTGCCTTTGAAGTGCAAGTGTGGTAAGTGACAGCTCCACCCCCTATCAAGTCAGAGATAGAGATCCAACATTGCGATGCTGTCTGGGAAGAATATACAAAGACCAACGGTCAACTAGACCTAATCATGTGACCCAGGAACATGCCGGAGGGACAAAATGGTTGGATACTAAAATGATGATTTTCTAAAAGTTTTCCATATGTAAGGGGTAGGCCCTTAACACAGCTGCAGTGGGCCGGTAAATATTATACACAAAGATCTTCCAGCTGGCTTTTCAATGGACTGCCGCTAGTCTATGCAGACTGAGACCAAACTATGTAATAAAATGATCACTGTCATTATCATATGTATGATATACGAATAGACCCTATATTTGAACGATAGTGACAGCAATTTGGAACAACATCTAGAGAGTGTTTAACAATGGTAATCTCAAAAATTGTGAGATTTAAAAGACAATGTCACCATCTATGAGAAACTGTCAGCAAACGTGTTTGATTCCGCAGACTCTGTGCAACAGTGTCAATTGAAAGATTAAACCGTCTATGAGAAACTGTCAGTAAACTGGTTTGATTCTGCAGACTTCTTGCAACAGTGTCAATTTAACGATTGAACCTGCTATGCAAAAAAGGCAACTAATCAGTTGAAGAAATAGATATTATAGAACTTTTTATGAAGCTTTGAAATATTAGACCACAATTAAGTGAGTACTTTCACTTTGTTTAGTTACAGATCCACTTACTTTCTCTCTGATTCGAACCTGTACAGGGGAAATATATACTATAGAAAATAACAAACTTGTAAAAGGTATGGTTTAAGAACTGGAAAACACAATGAGACCGAGTGGGATGTTATTGTGATAAATCTAGCTTTCATGTTCTCTCTTGTGCATTGTTCTGTTACATCAGTCTAGTCCTGGGTCTTTTTATAAGTTTTGGGTGGCTTGATTATTGAATGTAAACTCCATTGTTAGTATAAACTGTCAACAAGACGTTTAAAGTACTTGTGCCTAATTTTTCTCCCAGCCTCAAACAATATACACACATTGCTCCGGCTTGCTAAAGGATGATCTTCCCATAATAATGTATAATGAGTATTTAAGATGATGCAATCTGAATATGAACTCACTTGAGAACTAGAACAATTATTTGTATGGCTCTTCTGTATAGTATGTTTTTATTGTGAGCAAATTGTAAATAGCCTCTTTTTGTATGTATTTTTAGCCCTGAAGAAGTCCCATGAGGGACGAAACGCGTTAGCAGTTTTGTCGATTGTGCATCTGTATTTTAAAGAAAATGTTTATGGAATAAAAGATTAAAGACATCATCTTCTACAATCAAAAATATGCTTTCTTTCATCTTTGAGCTTGGGAAGTTATCGAAATACAGTTAGAAGTGCTTTGGATTATGGACAATAATTTTTCATATACATTGGTTATTTGTGTTTTTCGGGTACAAGGCCATTTGTATTGATAAGTGACATTTGTAACCTGGTTTTATGTTTGTGAATTACAAATCGAGTGTTACTTGTAATTCAATGTAATGTCTGTGTATTGTGAAGTTTTTCTTTTTCTGTCTTGTTGAAATTGATCAAAAAATGTAAAATTATTCACTAAGGTGAATCATTAAATAACAGTGATCATCTTAATAAATAGCTTGGTCTCAGTCTGCATAGACTAGCGGCAGCCCATTGAAAAGCCAGCTGGAAGATTTTTGTGTATAACAAGACTTTCTAAAGGAGGCATTTTTAGAATTGTGACTTAAAATCTAAATTTACCATTAAAGAGGTATTAAATATAATAGGATATTCCAATGTTATCCTATAAGGGAGCAGGAGGCCTTGCAATTGTGAAAAATTAATTTGAGATTGTTTCACTACCAAGACATGTAAAACCTAAAAATACATGGCTAACTTTTAAATACATTGCACCATGCCCTTTGGGCTGTTTAAGGCCTACCCGAGGGGTGACTTAAAAAGGAAGGTTGTACAGATTGAAGGCTGTGACTAATAGGGACTCAGCCATCTAATGAGGCCTGGGTGTCTGGAAGGGGTGGGCTCTTATTGAAGACTTCTGTACAAAGCAAAGGCTGTGTGTAGGGGCTTGCCCACTCATGTCTCATTGATCAATCAATCAATCAAGAAATTTGTATAGCGCGCTACTCACCCGGAGGTTCTCAAGGTGCTTGGGGGAGAGGGATCCGCTACTGCTCGAACAACCAGGTCTTAAGTTGCTTCCTGAAGCAGAGGTGGTCTTGGGTGAGACGGAGGTGGATGGGGAGGGAGTTCCAGGTCTTGGCTGCCAGGTAGGAGAAGGATATTCCTCCCATGGAGGCTCTTCCAATGCGTGGAACGGCGGCGAGGGCGTGGCTGGTCAATCGTAGCTGGCGGGTGGGAGTGTAGAAGGTCAGGCGGCTGTTGAGGTACCTGGGGCCCAGGTCGTGGAGGGCTTTGTGTGCGTGGGTGAGGAAACGGAACATGATTCTCTTGCTGCCGGGGAGCCAGTGCAGGTCTCTCAGGTGTCCGAAGATGTGAGTGTGTCGGGGGATGTCCAGTATGAGTCATGCGGAGGCGATCTGGATGCGTTGGAGTCTTTTCTGCAGTTTGGCTGTGGTTCCGGGGAGAGGGTGTTTCCGTAGTCCAGTTGGCTGGTGACGAGTGCCTGGGTGACTGTCTTCCTGGTTTTGGTGGGGATCCAACGGAGGATCTTTCGGAGCATGAGCAGGATGTTGAAACACAATGATGAGATGGCGTTGACTTGTCTGGTCATCAAGAGGGAGGAGTCCAGGATGAAGCCCAGGTTGTGTGCATGGTCCATTGGTTTGGGTGCGCTGCCCAGGGCAGGGGGCCACCAGGAGTCGTCCCAGGCAGAGGGTGATGATTCCAGGAGGAGGACTTCCATCTTGTCTGAGTTCAGTTTCAGGCGGCTGTTCTTCATCCACTCGGCTACCTCTTTCATCCCTTCGTGTAGGTTGGTTATGGCGGTGGCTGGGTCGTTGGTCAGGGAGAGGATCAGCTGGGTGTCGTCGGCGTAGGAGATGATGTTGAGGTTGTGTTGGCGTGTGATGGCCGCGAGGGGGCTCATGTAGACGTTGAAGAGGGTGGGGCTGAGTGATGATCCTTGTGGTACGCCGCAGATGACTTCGGTGGCCTCGGATCTGAACAGGGGGAGGCGGACATTCTGGGTTCTTCCGGCGAGGAACGAGATAATCCACTCCAGTGCCTTCTCTTGGATTCCGACGTTGCTGAGGCATTGTACTAGGGTGCGGTGGCAGACAGTATCGAACGCTGCGGATACGTCCAGGAGGATGAGGGCCGCTGTTTCCCCGTTGTTGAGCAGGGTTCGGATGTCGTCAGTGGCTGCGATGCGGGCGGTCTCGGTGCTGTGGTTGGCTCGGAAGCCGGCTGTGATTGGTCGAGGGATCCGTTCGTCTCGAGGAAGGCGGCAAGCTGTCTGTTGACGGTCTTCTCGATGACTTTGGCTGGAAACGGGAGGAGCGAGATGGGGCGGTAGTTCTTGAGGTCGGCGGGGTCTGCTGATGGTTTCTTCAGGAGGGCGCTGAGTTCGGCATGCTTCCAGCTCTCCGGGAAGGTGGCGGTGTTGAAGGAGCAGTTGATGATGTCCCGGAGTTGGGGTGCGATGACGGAGTCAGCCTTGTTGAAGACGTGGTGGGGGCATGGGTCGGTTGGCGATCCGGAGTGGATGGTGTTCATCGTGCGGATGGTGTCTTCGGTGCTGACCGGGGACCAGGCGCGGAGGGTGGTGGTGGGGGGCGTTGGTTCTGTGGTTGGGCGCATGGTCTGTTCGTCGAAGCTGTTGAGTATGTCTGCGATTTTTCTGTGGAAGAACGAGGCGAGTGAGTCGCAGAGATCTTGTGAGGGAGTGATGTCATTGTTTCCGGCGCTGGGGTTGGAGAGCTCTTTGTCGATGCTGTAGAGTTCCTTGCTGTTGTGTGCGTTGTTGTCTAGTCGATCTTCGAATGCTGACTTCTTGGTCGTGTGGATCAGCTGGTGGTGTTTGCGGGTGGCGTGCTTGAGGGCGGTCATGTTGTCTGTAGTCGAGTCTTTTTTTTTTGCCAGGTTTTCTCGAGGGTACAGCAGTTCCTCTTGGAGTTCTTGAGGTCGTCGTTGAACCAGGAGGCTTTCTTGCTTCCGGGCCTGCTGGGATGGTTTTTCAGGGGTGCGAGGTCATCAGCGCAGTTGGTGATCCACTATGTGAGGTTGTTGGCTGCTTGGTTGGGGTCCGTTGATCTTGCTGGAGGGTTCTGGTTCAGTGATGTGGTGAGCTGGTCGGTGGTGATCTTATTCCAGCTCCTGCGGGTAACCTGTTGTGGGTGGAGGTGAGTTGTGGTCTTTCTGAAGCTGAAGTGGACGCAGCTGTGGTCTGTCCAGTGGAGTCCGGTGGTGTGGCTGAAGGAGATGTACTTGCTGGAGGAGAAGACTGGGTCAACCGTGTGTCCGGCGTAGTGGGTGGGTGTATTCACCAGTTGCTTGAGTCCGAGGTTGGCGAGGTTGTCCAGCAGGGTGGTGGTGTTGTTGTCGTTGTTGTTCTCCAGGTGGAAGTTGAGGTCCCCTAGGAGGATGTAGTCAGCGGAGGGGAGGGCGTGTGGGCTGATGAAGTCTGCGATGTCTTCGCTGAATTGTGTGCGGGTCCTGGGGGTCTGTAGATGAGGGTGCCTCTGAGTGTGGTCTTGGGGTCGGTGTGTATCTGGAAGTGAAGAGGTTCGGCGGCTGTGAGGGTGTTGTCGGAGTTGGCCGTGATGCGGATGGTGTTCTTGTGGACGATGGTGATGCCTCCTCCTGTCTGGTTGATGCGGTCCCTCCGGGGGATCTTGTATCCGTCCGGGATGGCAATGGTGATGTCGGGCGCTGAGGAGTCGTTCATCCAGGTTTCCGTGAGGAAGGCAACGTCTGGAGATGTGGTGTCGAGCAGGTTCCATAGTTTCACGGCGTGTCTGTGGACGGAGCGGGTGTTGAGCAGGATGCACTTCAGGTGGTTGCTGTTGATACTCGGCTTGGCGGGTGTGGTGCCGGTCCGGATGCAGGAGAACTTGCAGGATTGGCAGGTGAAGGGTCCGTGGGTGCGTCCTGGGGTGGCTCGGTGGCAGCCGGGAATCCGGCCGGTGTTGAGTGCGTTGAGGGTGGCGCGTCATACGTCTGGCGGGTGGGATGGCATCTGCGGGGGCCAGGGGGTCTGGTGCTGGGCGGGGGCCAGGTGCGGACGGGCACAGATGGGCTTGCCTTTGGCACGCCTTCGGCGCACAAATGGCACGCCCGCTGCACGTGGACACTGCGCGTACATGCAAACTCTGCCATAAATGGAGATTGGGGGGGGCGGAGCGAGGGAGGAGATGCTGGAGGGATCGGGGGTGGGGCTGTGGGGGAGCAGCGGCAGGGAGCGGGGAGCAGGGTGGAGGGGCACAACAGTTGGCGAGAACACAAGAATACAATTTACTGGCACAACATACAATTCGGGCAAAACATACAAATTACTGGCACAACAGGGCCGATACAATACGGTTTAAGGCAAGATCAGCGGCACAACAGAGGCACAACGGGCAGCGGCAGCGGCAAGCGGAGACCGGGCACACCAAGGATGGGCCACACGGCGGGTGGAGCGACCGGCTCTAAAAGCTGTGCCTAGAAGAGGCTTAGCCACCTATTAGTGCAGCATTGTCTGGAGGGAGGGAGCATTCTGTGAATATTTCTGTACAAAGCAAAGGCTGTACATTGTAGGGGCTTGGCCACCTTTGCCTCATTGATTGCACTCAAGAGATCTCCTACTCGCAAAGGGTCCAGTACATGCTGAGGGTTTTGCATAGTAGAAGCTCAGCCACATAATGCAGCTTGAGGGCCCAGAGGTAGTGGACACCTATTCACAATGCCTCTTTCAACACAGACACATTTCCAGACACATGGAAACATGCCACCATAATGCTCCTGATCAAGAAACCATCATCTGACCCTGCCATGCTTTTCAACCACAGACCCATCTCGCTCATCCACAATACCTGGCAAAGGTATCAGAGAAAATAATCAAGATATGCCTCACCTACCACCCCAGCAACAACCAGCTCTCTAACATCAAACAGTACACACATAGTACAGAAACAGCTCTTAGATTACATCTTCATGATCTTTGAAAAAGGATGCACAGCAGTCTTCATTTTCCTGAACATCTCGGTAGCATTTGACTTGGTCTCATACTCCATGCTTAAGAGGCGCCTGAACAAGATTGGCATCCAAGGACCTGTTCCCCTCTGGATCTTCTCCTTCTTAATAGATACAACACAAACTGTCAGCTGGGCACCTTACTCCTCAGAAGCCTGTAAACTCATCTGGGGTGTGCCTCAATATTCATCAGTGGGCACTACTCTCTTTAATGCATACATAATCTCTCTGGCCAAAGTCATCTGTGCACACAAAATCAACATCCTGTGTTATGGTGAACGCATGCATCTCATACTTTTCCTCTTGGACAAGACCTCAAACACAAGAACAAGGTCACACCTGACCAACATTGATAGCTGGAGGAAAGCTAACTGTCTCAAGCTCAACACTGACAAAACTGAAGTAGTGATCTTCGGCAGGAACAGATCACCATTGCAGAATGATAGGGAGTAAGTCTCTCACAAAGATATCTAGAGCCAGTCTTGTTGTACATTTTATGGGCCAGGACAAGAGATTTAAATATACTTCTTTTCTGAATTAGCCGCCAATTAATCTCTAGGAGATGTTTCATGAGTGACTAATGATTTGGAATATTTATGATAAATGTAGCTGCTTGAATTTTGGACAAACTGAAGGTGATCGGTCAGATAATTTTGGATTCCAAGCTAAAGTACATTTACATAGTACACCTAGTAGTAATCAAGACATGCACACCAATGTTCTACATCTCCATGGGTTGCCACTCAAGAATATTTCTTAATGATGACAACAAGAAAAAGCAGGCCCCTTTGACTGACAACATTTGAGAATGAAAATAAAGTTCTGTGTCAAACTTCACTCTCAGGTTTTTCACAACTGTCACAGGATGAAGGGGTGCTCCCAATTCCAGAGGCCACCAATCTTTAGATTATGCTTTGTGAGCATTTCTGAGGAGCAAAAACCTCCTGAGTAGCACCCAAAGTAACCATAAAAGATAAAGCAAGATGAGTGTCATCTGCTTAGGACACCACGCTGATGCCATGTATGTGAATGATGAAGAAGAGTGTCATATGCAAGGTGTCTCAATGGAGAGACACAGAGGCAAAGACTGTAAAGAAAGACTATAGAAAGATACCCCCTTGTTGACACATTGGAAACCTTCAAGGGTGTTATGAGAAGCCCTCACTCACCAACCTGAAGGTGACATGCTTCATCATCGGGACCACCAGGAGAAGCCGAGTGCCTCCCTGGTGTGCTACAACGCCAGATTACTGCGGAGCTGGATTTTGTGACAGTGATTTGAAAAGTGATGTTTAAAAATGTCCAATACTGTACCAATCAAAATGATTTATTTACTGGTCAGTTTTGACATGGTTAAAAAAGTTATGTGTGGGAAACTACGCAAATCATGATGGGAGTTTCCACTTAAAGTGGGGTCAACATGTTTCTGCCCTTTATAGGTGTAAGAATTACATGGGCAATCGTCAGGACCGTGTAGCGTGTACCTTGGCGGTATGGGCGCGCTAAGGCCCACCCTAACCAAAGGACGTGAAAGTTAAAAATTGTGCTATGTGTAAAAAGGTGCAAAACAAAACACAAACCACAAGTTGTGGGATTTACCTCCACTCAGAGGAACCTGTATAGTTTGTGTAGAAAAAGATCCACGCCCCATGGGTCTCGGGAGGGTGGGTGGAGGCGAAAATGGCACACCGCCCGCAACGCCTAGCACCCGCTCGACACCTAGCTTCTCCTGCTCCGGACCCCGTGCAGGAGAAGCTAGATCCATGGGGTCCGGAGCAGGAGAAGCTAGGTGCCGATCGGGTGCCAGGCGTTGCGGGCGGTGTGCCATTTTTGCCTCCACCCCCCTCCCGAGACCCATGGGGCGTGGATCTTTTTCTACACAAACTATACAGGTTCCTCTGAGTGGAGGTAAATCCCACAACTTGTGGTTTGTGTTTTGTTTTACACATAGCACAATTTTTTACTTTCACGTCCTTTGGTTAGGGTGGGCCTTAGCGCGCCCATACCGCCAAGGTACACGCTACACGGTCCTGACGAATGCCCACGTAATTCTTACACCTATAAAGGGCAGAAACGTGTTGACCCCACTTTAAGTGGAAACTCCCATCATAATTTGCGTAGTTTTCCACACATAACTTTTTTAACCATGTCCAAACTGACCAGTAAATAAATCATTTTGATTGGTGCAGTATTGGACATTTTTAAACATCACTTTTCACATCACTGTCACAAAATCCAGCTCCGCAGTAATCTGGCATTGTAGCACACCAGGGAGGCACTCAGCTTCTCCTATGGGCCCGATGATGAAGCATGTCACCAACCAGGTTGGTGAGTGAGGGCTTCTCATAACACCCTTGAAGGTTTCCAATGTGTCAACAAGGGGGTATCTTTCTATAGTCTTTCTTTACAGTCTTTGCCTCTGTGTCTCTCCATTGAGACACCTTGCATATGACACTCTTCTTTTGTTTTGTAAAACTAACCTGGGGGACTAAGAGTGTCTCCAACCCTCTCTCTCTCTGATTGTTTTTTGTGAATGATGAAGGCCAGTGGAGCCATAGAGGCATTAGAGAACATCGAGCTCAAGGAGGATGCCAGTGAGATCCCATGGCTAAGAGTTTTTTTACTAGTGTAGAAAGTCGAACGAGTCGCAAATTGTCTTCTATTATCTGGAAAAGTTAAGATCCATCTCAGAGTTAAGCCACAGATACCCATTGCTGGCAGTTGCTGGAGTGGAATTGGGTAGAATATGATGCTGAACAGCTCAACCCAGTCCAACAATATCATGGCAGCACTGTATAGGCGATCTAAGATAATTTTAATACATTCTGATACTTTTAACAGTTCAGTTTCCTCATGGTGTCTTGGTCTAAAACCTGACTGAGAGGGATTAAGGAGATTATGTTGTTGAAATTATTCTGATAGTTGTTTGTTGACTAGCTTCTCCAACATCTTTGAAACAGACAGGTTGAAAGAGGCAGGTATAAAAGTTGAAGGAGTAGCAGGATATGGCAGCAAGTCTTTATGAAGTGGAACTACCTGGGCCTGCTTCCACATGTTAGGTAGTGAGGATTTGTTAATGACAGATTGAAAAGAGAGTTGAAAACAGGATTAATAATCTCAAATGCCATAAGTAAAAAAAGAAGTGGACAATGGTCTAAGGGAGAGCCATACTTGAATGTCAGGTTTAACTGGGCAGATTCTTCCATTGTTATGCTCCATTATTGAGAAAGGGTGTTGTTTGCTTCAGATGTTGCGTAAAGCAAAATACTCACTAGTAGTGTCACAAAACTCAAAAGATATTTTTTTACTTTTTTTCCTCATATAAGGGAGACAGCTGTTTATACAGATCGAGAGAGTAAATACTGCATTGCAGTCATGTGGAAAAAATAAATTAACACATGTTTCCAAGAAAGGAAATGCAAGTGGGATATGATATCTTATTAGATCAATAGCTAGATCACGAATGACACAATTAAAACGTTCTCATATGCTCATGTTCCATCCTATAGAGGGTAATGAATATGCATTTTGATTCTTATCTAATAACTAGGGGCTGCTTGCAACAGATCCAAGGTATATTTTGTAATGTTGCTATCTACAATGTGGATAAATTATGTAAAATATATATTTTCACATCTGATCATCCTTCGGTTAAGTTGCACATGTAAAGAATACATGATGAAATGAACCTATTTGACATTCTTATGAGTTCGACTGCCACAACAAACAAACTATCATTCCAAGAATGTTTTGCTGTTGTTGTTAGTATTATTATTATTATAAGAAATGTTTCGGGAAATATTAATACTGCTGCTACAAATAATTATACTACTACTATTACTACTACTACTACTACTACTACTGATAATAATAATAATAATAATAATAATAATGATAATAATAATAATAATAATAATAATAATAATAATAATAATAATAATAATAATAATAATAATATTAATAATAATACTGGTAATAACTAAAATAATAAAAATAATAATAATATTTGCAAACAAATGGGTTACAAGTTGGTAAGTATATGAGTCCTTCCAAAGTGTTAAGTACAAAATCTTGTCAGGGTTAACACAGAAGCTCAATTAATAAACCTGTGCTCCTTCCAGGGTAGCTACGGCACAGAACACACAGGCTTACCTCAATCAAAATGTTCAAATTATTTGACAGTACAAAAACAATTAAAAAGCCAATCACAACACAATACAAATCCAGCTATGGAGCAGAGGTCAGATACTCCAAGAGGGTAATCCCAGTTAAAGATTTTACCTTCTGACTTAAGGTCTGATTTAGAGTTTTGCAGACAGGTACTCTGTCACAAATGTGATGGATATGTCCTATGCCTTATTGCAAGTAAAACAGGATATAATGCAGTTGTAATACAGTGGGTGGGATATCCTCTACATTTGTGATCGAGTACCTGTTTGTCAGATTCTAAATTCGGCCTTAATTGTCTGAAATGGAAGTTAAAATCCTCTAGTGGTGCAAAGTTGCTGGCTGTGTCTGTCAAAATCTTCTCAAAGATGGATATGACGGGAAAACTCAGAAGGGGAATATTCAATTTTAATGTCAGCCAAAGTCCTCTTGTCAGTTGGATTCTTTTCACACCTTCACTCGGTCAATACATTTCTATCTTCAGGCATAGTCTGTTTAAAAAAGCTCAATATCCTCCAGCAGGGCAACGCTGGATGCTGTATTTATCTGAGTCCACTTGACCTGTCCCACTATCCAAGTCCACTTGATTTGTCACACTGAAGCTCCGTAGGTCTTGGAAATCCCAAATATGTTCCCACTTCCTACTAATCAGACTTTCTGAAGTAGTCCCTATTGATCTCATCTGAGCATCAACATATCAACAAGGACCTGCTCTAATTTTGGACCAATATTTGAAAAAACCCACAGGCAAGGTACTTAACTGTCGTACTTGCGAATAGCTTCAAAAAATGTTACTCGGAATCGGGTTTTAGTGTCCAATTTTAAGAAATATTTGTCTATCAACCCCACTTGAATGCCCATATGTATGTGCACATTGGGGAAAAGGTGTGTGAAGGTCTGAAAGTACCCCACATAAGCACCACTAATGGAGCTGCTATTAGGGATTCACCAGTATGCTCATGTCTTTATCATCATTGGTAACTTTCAAGACGAAAAAATTAAATCAGTGAAAACATGTGAAACAAGGAAACCCTTGTGCTGTGTAGAGGGATGCACCACAAGCACTTGTCATGTGCTATCCTACTGTGACCCCATAGTGAAAAGAAAAAGGATTTTGTCGCTTCTCCAAGATAAAAATGAGATAAAACCCACTGGCGACAATGCCAACTTTAATAGTTGCCATGAGCCTACTCAGATTAAAACGGACTATATAAAAACACACAATGTTGCAAACCATTTCAGTTAGGAAAGGCCAACATGTTTCATTGCCAAAGTACCTTATGGCAATTTCGTCATGGCTCGGAGTCAGTCTTCACCACACTAGTGTTTCATCATGAGCCTGGGGAAATAGACAAACCGACAGGGTTCAGACAAATGCCACACAATTAGGACATCTCAAGACATTTAAAATGTTGCCACACATTTCAGCGTGTCATTTAAAAAGTGTTCAGAGATCATAACATATTTACCGGGTGGTTGCCCTCAATGATCCTACCAGAAACCCACCTTTGGGGGTGCGTGTGGGTCTGCAATAGTATATCACACCACCCCTGCATACAACCAGGGTTGCTGCTTGTCAACGTGTAAATACATTCAATATGCCAGTTGCAGGACCCACCACAAGTTACACTTAAAGAGTTTAACGTTTCTCTTTCACTCGTTTTTTCCAGCAAGTTTGTTTGAGGGTACAACAAGCTTGTGGATACATTCAATAACATTTAGACGTCTGTGAGTTGCTAACAGCAACAAAAGTACCCACCTCGGGACATTTCTCCTACCTTATCACTCGCATTCAATCCCAAATGCAGATGCAAATGCAAAGTCACACGCATTCTTACCTGTGCGGCTCCTGCGTCTCGCTCAAACTCCGTGCACCATCTTCGCGCAATAAAACAGACCACGCAGTGTCAGCGTAAAAGGCCATTTTATTAGACCAGAACTGCGAATCTGTACATAACAATAAATCAACAATAACAGTAACAGCAAACCCCCACTCACACTCCCCCCCCCATTCGTTTCACTCACTCCTCGTCATCACCAAGCCCTAGCGGCTCCAAACACCCTTCTCTTGCCCGTCAATCACCGTCTTCCAGCCCCCAGTCATTGCAACCTTCCATTCACGCTTCTATCCGTCCTGTGCCAACTCCCCCCCCAAGGGATGGGTATGCCCGCTCTGGACGCCGGATGTTCCGGTAAGAGGAAATAAAAGTGCCATCTTTAAATGGTATCTAATTGATCAATGACCAATGATAACTGTGCCCATATGGAGGTAAAACTGTATGTGTACTCACAATTATTACAAATAGCCCCAGAATACATTGTTGATCAGTAAAAACATTGGACATTTTGCCAGACCCGTAAGTCTTACTAAATTATTTCCTACATACTGCACCACCTCAACTCAGTCCTGTATACAATTGAGAGCAAGTCCAGCCCCTGTGAGCTACACACAGGTTATAAATATCAGATGTTTTCTTCTTCTGTTCCTCTACAGGTCAAGAAAGTCTCCGGATGAGCTGCGGTTGTGGGGCTACTTTTGCAGAGCTCACTAGCCAGTGTGTATGAGTGACTCTTGGACCAATCAAGAAAATGTTCTTATTTCAATCTTCCCACATTTCCAACACAGTCTGGTTTGCCTTACTACAATTATTCGCAGTGCACCTTTATGAGAAAACTCCAGCATGGCAGAGCCCTTTTGTTCATAGACCGGGCTGGTGTCTTATTTAGGAGTTGTGTCATTGGAAATTAGCAGTTTCCCTTTACCACTAAAACTGCTCCTGGGACATAAATGCCAACATTTTAGGACAGTGACGTGGGAGATTTAAAATGAAAAATCGGAAGAATGAAAATTTCCCCATGACTTCTATTGCTAAAAATGCTATTTCAGGTGGGAGACAGCTCAAATAAAGCAATTTTTGGCTTGGAAAATCGGTAGTCTCCCGCCTAAATCGGCAATTGGCATGTATGCTGGGAGGAGATTCATTTGGCACTGGAATAGTGCTTGGATAGTGCCAGGACTGCTACGCTGTACTCTGTGTGCAAATGACTGTACTTTCCAAGGTCTCCATTTGCCATTTGCACATAGCTATGTATGGGGATGCCTCACCAGCTTCAATGTTCTTGAGCCCTCCCTGACTGCCCTCCCTGACCTGAGAGGTATCACATACCTTACACCCAGGTCTTTCTGTCAAAGGGCTTCCACCATTAATTTTGCTCTGGGAGCAGTTTTCACACTTCATTAAGTGAAACTCACTGAAAGGAGCAGCTGCTGGCAGACTGATACCAATTTGCCTACTTGAGCCTCAGTAGATAGAGTCTAACTTTTTAAGTCATACTTTTCCAGTACATTTATTAAAAAACAAACTTTACCTTTGTATTTGATGATCAATAAATATTAAAACAGTGATTGAATCATTTCTGTAGTTTATCCTAAACCAAAGTTTTCTCATAAAATCAAATACAACCCTAGCATTGAAAGTGGCTTTTGAGCACTAGTGACTTTAAGAACATACGAACATTAAAGTCTTACATGTTCCACTTCAAAAAAACTTGGCACCCTACCTTGTCATCTACACAGAGTATTTGGGATGACCTTTTTAATATTTAATAGTAGGGTTCTTGCCTGTCCAAGAGGGTTATTTTGACACATTCTCCTCCAAGTTTAAAATCTGCAGCAGTCAGGTTATACATAAAGTTCAAACAACAGCAATACCAGTCTGTAAAAAATTGGGGGTGATCATTTAATAAAGGAATTTCTTACACTAATAATAGCTGTAGTAGTAATGAATGTTGTAGTTGTAGTGGTGGTGGTAGTAGAAGTAGAAGGGGTAGTTGTAGCATTAGGGACTCAATTGTATGGGTAATATGACTTTGTGAATGATGACTGGCTCCAGCAAACACTAATACACCTGGAAATCAAGGGCAGATAATAAAAGTAGTGCCCCGTTGTGAGTCTGGATTG
The DNA here is from genome assembly GCF_964263255.1 of Lissotriton vulgaris. Classification (NCBI taxonomy): domain Eukaryota; kingdom Metazoa; phylum Chordata; class Amphibia; order Caudata; family Salamandridae; genus Lissotriton; species Lissotriton vulgaris. Next base: position 939,998,852 of record NC_141696.1, read on the forward strand.
CGGTCCGACCCGGGTCTTGCATCTCAGAGAGCGAGAGTGAAAGTTTGAGCAGAAGCAGAAGCGTGAGCAGCAGTCACTGCCACGGCGAAAAGCAGTGACCGGTACTGCGCGGTAGGGGCAGTCGAAGTGACAGCAGGAGGCTGGGGGGGCTGGGAGATAAGCAGATAAGGAGAACCTCCGCTGGAGAGCTCTACCTGGACCCGCAAGCCGAGACCCGCCTGGAGAGCGCCGCATGCCACGAGCGGCTCCGCCAGCTCCAAGCCACCATAGGAGGTAAAGGATTGCCGGGTTAGCAGGCATGAGTGGGAGCGGCAAAGGAGCGGCACAAGAGTGGAGATTCATTCCCCCCCTTCACCCACAAGCAGAGAGAACATCTTCCTCCACATTAGAGACATTGATCTCTTCTTTTCCTGAAAGAAACCCTTGTATTGGGCAGTGTTTACCTGCAAACAAAACTGTGTTATGCAGGCTACAAACGGCTCCCCTCGCAGTGCTGCAGTGTCCCGTTGTTTCAGGACACCAGGACTGCAAGAGTCACGGATTCTGTGGGTCCGATGAGCCCTAGGAATTGCAGCAGGACTGTGGGGAGGCTATCACAAGACCATCAAGGGCACCATAAGGCCACCACAAGATTAAAAGTTTGCAAGACCACTGCAGCTGCAGAGTGGGAAGAGCGGGAGGAGGCAGCAGTCCCACTCCCAGCAGCCCCTGGAGTAGGGGCTACAGTAGGAGTAATTGAGACTGCTGAGACTGTGGGAGCATCTGAAGCTTCAGAGGCAGCAGTTCCTCTCCCAGTCCCCCCCCCCCCCCGGCAGCCCCTGGAGTAGGAGCCACAGTAGGAGTAGTAGCAGCAGTCACAGTCACAGTTCATTAGCCTCGGCTTCAGAGGGCAGGAGGCTAACAGGGGCCAAACAGAGCAAAAGTCCCATCATTAGGAATTGGATGTAAAGTGAAGCACAAGGAGTATAAGACGTTTGGTACTAGTTTTGGCTGACCTAAGCCTTACTCTGACAAACTCCAAGGTTTCATCAAACTTTATTATTGAGATGTTTCGGATAAAAAGAGGTATAAAAAAAACATTACAGATATCATTTCATTACACAATCAGAATAAATACAATGGACAATATAAATACATACAATAAATACAAATACAGCAATAGATGATAAATACCATAAATTATATAAACAAGGTTACAGAGAAACATACTACAGTAGGCATAGATAGGCTAATCATAAACCATAGGCAGTTCCTATTACGCCTTATATTTTTCATTGTCTGGACACCCTCCATTTCTTAACAGGAGCCCATATATTTCTGCCCAGTTCTCTTGTTTTCTTACCCTTAAAATCATACAGGCATTCCTCGATATTGTGCATTCCTAATAGCCTAGTTAACCACTGCTGAAATGTAGGTGCTATAGGATCTTTCCATCCAGCGGAGATTAATAGACGCAATATAGCCACTGAAATAAAAACCAAGGCTTGACTCCGGCTTCTGCTCTCAGTTTGCCATCCATACCTATTAAAACAACGGTAGGGGATAGAACGATGTTTTGTTCTAGCAGCCCCTCCAAAAATAGCTGTATCTCACTAATAATCGGTGTTAGATTCGGACATTTATAAAACATATGGAGGAGATCAGCTGGACCCATATTACATCTGGGGCACATATCATTATCTCTAACCCCCCAGCCCAATAATTTTGCTGGTGTATGATATAGATTAAAAAGGGTCTTATAATGCTGGGCCCTCAAATTTGAGGACCTAAAGATCTTCTTATTCAAAACTAGGGCTAGGTCTAAATCCACATCTGGATCACCAAGTTTCTGAGCTAGGGTAGTTTCTGTTTTTTCCATATCATCCTCCAGCTCTTGTTGGAGATTTTTATACCCGATTCCGATTTTACTCCCTCCCCTTTTCAAATATTCTACTATTGGGTTGCTCAGCATAAGGGATACCCTCGGCCTAAATGAGCGGATAGTTTGTATAATCTTCCCATATAGAAACCACTGGCTAGCTGGGAGCCCAAATGTTTGCTGAAGAACATTAAAGCTAAGAATCTCATTGCCTAGCATAACATCCCCTAGGGACCTGACTCCCAACTCCCAAACTAAGGGCCCGATGTAGGTAATCCCAGATTCCCGATTCTTAAATACCGAATCATACCGATTCGGTATTTAAGAACAGGCAAATGGGATGTAGGTATTTGTACAGAAAAAATTACCGAATCGGTAAGTTTCGGAGGCCCATAGGAATGAATTCCAATTACCGAATCGGTATTTACCGATTCAGTAAAAGGGGGAAACATTGAAGGGTGGCAGGGTGTCACTTTGACACCCTGTTGCACCCCTCAATTGTGTATGGGTGCACTTGTTGCATACATACATGCCCTGAGGGCATGCATGTCTGCAACATGGCACTGTTGGAGAAGCAAAAAAAATGCTTTTTCCAAGGTTTTCATTATTTACCACCAACTTGTAGTTGGTGGTAAATAACGAATCCTAAAAGGTGAAAAGCACTCATTTGAGTGCTCCCTTCATAGCAAAATCGGAAATTTACCGAATCGGTATTTTAAGGGATCGGTAATTTACTGATTCCTTAAGATACCGATTTGGTAAATTACCGAATCAGTCAAATGCCCACCTACATCTCATTTTCCAAATACCGGTCAGTAACAGCCGAAATTACCGAATTTCGGCAGTTACCGACTGGTATTTGCCTACCTACATCGGGCCCTTAGTATTTTAGCAGCAATAGCCCTGCCTCGGCAACAACAGCAGTAACAGCGAAGGGTGTAGGTTGCAGAGTGCAGTTCCAGTAGCAGTGGAATAGTGCAACAGAGTCCGTCAGTAGTGTGCTCCAAAGTAGGCTTGGAGGGCCATCTGATTTCAGGCTTAGTAGATGGCCCAATTGGAATACATTGGATCACACAGGATCATATAGGAGCACAGCAGTATCGGAGTACACAGCAGTACACAAGAGTAAACAGGAGCACACATGAGCATACAGGAGCTCTCAGTGCACTCAAGAGGGAAATACTCAGAACAACAGAGATATACAGAAAACACAGAATAACAATATACCAGAACAAAAAAAAAGAAATGCGATAGGGGAGAATTCATCAAGCGGCAACAGGCAAAAAATCAAACCAAGCCATATCTAAAAAATCTTCTGAAGAAGGCCCCCCATTAAGCCGAAAAGGAAAGGCTTTAAGAATGAGAGAGAGGTTTGTCTCACCGCCGACTCCAGAAACAACAACACTGAGCCCAAGAAGTAAATCCGGGATTCATAAAATCTTCTTTTTAAAAGACCCAATGGCAGCGATTTACGCACCAACAGCCGAGGATACCCAGTTGCCAAGCCCTATCTTCCCAGGTAAAACTAAAGCTCCCTCCATAAAGGTACTGGCAAACACCAATGACGCATCAATACGATTCCCAGTCACTCAGAAATCAACAATAGATCTACCAGCCAGTAAGCTGGTAGCCGTAACTGCACAGGTGCACCAGTTTGAGTCTAAAATAAAAACAAATGAAACAACCAGAAGCAGTAATCGAGGGAAGTACAGAGGAATCTACGGTGGAAAAGTTAAAAACTAATCAAATCAACCAGGAGCGTTGCAACCAGAAGCATGGTAATTGAGGGAAACATAAAGGCAAAGGAACCTACAGACGAAAAGTCAAAATTAAAAAAATCAGTGGAGCGGGTATGTCCCGCGGAAGAAGCCTGGTTAAATTGAGTTAAATTAATTTTCCTTATCCAATGACTCCAACTTTTTAGAAATTATGGAAACCAAAACACAGGAAAAAGAAACCCAAGGGAATGTCTTACCAGTGGAAATTCTCATGGGAGCACAAAAGAGTAGATTGGAAATGGCGGTATCCACCCCACGAAACCCGTCGCTCAGCAACGACCTACAACAGATTGTATTAGAGGATGCCAGTAGTTTTGCAACCAAAGTAAATCAATTAAACATGTCGTCTCCAATAACAATTTCATCTGTTAGTAGGATAGAGCATGAGCTAGGGGATTCGGGGAAGTCCTGTGAAAACCACCCAAATACACAATGGAGCAAGTCCTTGATAGGTTCACTTGATCAAGCAATGAGGGTACTGAATTACCAGTCCAAATAGACCTCATAAATCTAATCGCCGGGCTCATCTCAGGCATAAATACTAAGATGGACTTAATCATGTCGCTATTAACATGCTGGGGAAAATCAGAGCAAGAAACAAATAATGAGAAACAACTGACTAATTGTGGATGTGGCAGTATAATTGAGGAATTGGCAAGTCTTCCTGAAATCCTAATTATTATTATTATTATAGGAGTTTATAAAGCGCCTGGTGACGCCTCCCGGCGTGTCCCCGCGCTTAGGAGAGAGTATTACTTGGGCGGAAGAAGAAACAGGCAGCAACCAGTGAAATTAGCTGATGAAAAGATGAGTTTTTAGAAGTTTCCTAAAAGATGTTTCGCTTTTTTCCTGTCTAAAATTCATGGGGAGGGTGTTCCACTCCTTGGCCGCAAGAGTGCGAAAGGACCTGCCTCCAAGTCTGGCTTTTTTTGGGCGTGTGGTTTTAAGCAAGCCTGTTCCCTTAGAACGTAGAGATCTGGAGGGTTTATAAAGGGAAACTAGGTCGGACAAATAGGAGGGTGCTCTCTGATGAATGATCCTATGGCACCAGAGGAGTGCCTTGAAAATTAGCCTCTTTCTAATGGGCAGCCAATGCAGAGCATCCAAGGAAGGTTTAGATGGAGCTCTGCGCGGGAGTCTGAGCACAAGGCGTGCCGCTGAGTTTTGCAGGACCTGCAGCTTTCTAATGTTTTTCTCAGAAGTGCCCAACAAAAGCACACTCCCGTAATCAATGCGGGAAGTGATCAGAGCTTGTGTCATAGTGCGCCTGGAACTCAATGGGAGTAGGTCCATGGTGCGGCTGAGCGTCTTCATAACTCCAAAACATTTTCCAACTGTTTTTCTAACATGACTGTCATACGAGAGTTTGTTGTCAATCCAGACACCCAAATTCTTGGCCTCCTGACTGGGGGTAGGTATTGGTCCCAGACATGTAGGCCACCAGTCTTTGGTCCAATTGGTGTTGTTTCCCCCTATGATGAGCACCTCTGTTTTTGTTCCGTTTAATTTGAGACAGTGCTCATTCTAATGGACATTCTAGGGGCCGTAAAACTAACCAGTAACAATAAGCAGGCTAATGAACCTCAAAATGAGATTGAAATGAAAGAAATACCAAAAGGTAATAAATCGATAATAAAGTCAAGTAGCACAGACAAGGGTGAAATAGATCAAGTGGAATTTGAAGATCAATCGGACACAACAGACTACTGAATGGAAGCAATGCAGAGCATCCTTAAGACCACGCCTCCTGTAAAACCAATAAACAGGCTAAGAAAACATGCAAGGAAGGCCAAGCTTAAATATAACAAACACAAAAGCACAGGTTTGAAGAAAAACGTTTCGATATTTACAATCAAAACATCCGAAGGGAAAAAAAATAAATCATCAAAAGAGTCCACGAGTGGGGCAGCACTAACAGACACAGATCAATCAAAACATATAGTAGATCTCAAGCCAATGCAACAAAGTTTGTCCTCCACCGTTCCTTTCAATCCAAATAAAAAGATGAATCAAGGTTATCAACTGGATGTGGGACGCTCACCAGTAAAAGAAACAGACCAGATGTATAGACAGGAAAGATGGCTATCAGAAAGAAACCAATCAATTAAAGGCACAAGGTAAGAAAAAACATCTCAAGCACAGATAAAAATGCATCTCGGAGTATCAAATGTTCAAGCACAGATATAGGAGAAAAATCTCCTATTCCAAATGAAGAGAGCAATACATGGAACGAACCAGGAAACCGGGAAGATTTGACAGGCAAGAGGTGGCAGGAGAAAACAAACATCAAAATTCAAAACGAGCATAAACCGATAATGCTTACAATAATTGAAAAGGGCCAAAGATGCAGGCTTCCTCTAATGGAACCAGAACCTGAGCTAACTGGTATAAGGATGACAAAAACACTGGAAAAGTAGAGAAGAAGAAGGAGGGGGAGAATGTTGTACTAGTGTAGCAAGAATCCCAAGACTATCAGGACACACCAGAATCTTGAAACTATACAGTCGGAAAAAACGAGATCCCACAATCCCCCAATAGTTTCCAAAACCAGTCAGATGTGTTTGAATTAAAATTGACATTCGAGATTGGATGGACAAAAAGAACATGATTCCCAAGTTCCAAACGGGATTTAGACAAGTGATGGGCTCAACAACAAATTTGGCCATCTTGGCATTCTTAACGGAAAAAGCAGTAAAAAAGAGAACAAGGCTATACGCCTGTTTTGTCGATATAAAATTCGCTTTTGACCGAGTGAGCAGGAAACGGCTATGGGAAAAACTAAATGCTTGGGGTTTGCCGAGACCATTGCTGAATGCAATTATTACCCTATATACAGACACTTGGGCAAGACTAAAATTAGGTTATGGTAGCAGCACAACTTCAAACATTCATCGGCAGCAAGGTTTAAAACAAGGCTGCGTTTTAGCGCCAAGCCTATTCAATCTCTTTGTCTCAGATATCAGCAAATGTATGGAAGCAGCCGACTGTCATCCGCCAAACATGGCCAAAGGGACAATCTCTTTTTTACAATATGCTGACGACATTGTAGTATTGAGTCAAACCCCCACTGGATTACAAAGAGCAATAAATAATCTAGTATCCTATTTGAACCAGGAAAACTTGGAATTAAATAAAGAGAAAACCAAAGTTGTTTGCCTAGTGGACACTAAAAAAATTAAGTTTAAATGGTCAGTGAAAGAAGTGACGGTGGAGGCAAGTGTCCTACAAATATCTTGGCATAACAAAAGGGCAGGGCATAACACACAAGGAAAACAAATTGCTACAAAAGCCAAAGCGCAAACATTAATCTTTGCATACAAGTCACTAAACAAAAAATTAGATTAACTGAATCATAGCCATCTCTTAAAAGTGATGGCCGTGCAAATTCTGCCTACTCTGTCATATGGCTAGTTACTTGGTGCGGAAAGAAGGCTGACCTATTAAACGAACTTCAGACGAAGGTTTATAAGGCCATTTTTAACCTGTCAAAATCAGTCTCAACAGCTCAGGTCCGGCTGGAATTGGGCCTCCAGAAACAGAAATTCCGGGGTATGAGCGGCTTTGTCAAGCTATGCCATAAATTCCGCTTTTCCAATCCAGATACACTGAACAGGTTATGCTGGGAAGATATTAAGTACCAGATGGACCACGAAACACCGAACTCATGGGGAAGTTATCTGAGAACATCGCTGGCCGACCTGGAAATACAAACAGCATGGGAAAATAGGGTAGCTAGAGCAAGCTTCAGTAAAGCGGTCAATGACGCAGCGAAAAATAAATCTTTTCTGGAAGATAAAAAAACAATTTCCAAATGTCAACATGGGTGGACTGTCATCACCTATTATAAATCTTTAAAGCCGCAAGCATATTTAACTACTCATTTTAGTCTGCAGTTAAAAAAGAGCTACACAGATTATTGGATGAGCTTGCACGATTCAAACGACTTACATCCAACTTGGAAAAACACCCTACAATCAGCGCATTGTCGACTGCGTGGCTTTTACTAGGAATCTTAACCTCATCTACTATGTGCATGCCCAGTAGTTATGGCCCTGAGAAGACAGTGCTTAAAATCAATTTTTAACAAACTAAATATTCGCACATGCCGGCAAGCCGTGATATGCTGGTTGGATGGCTCCTCTATAATCTTGGCCTGTCGGGAGTAAAATACCTGGCCAAGGTAAGAAAACTTTTACAGCAAGCTGATTTGGAGGAAAACAAATAAGCACGACTGACCTGCTGACTCATCTGGGTATTAACGGATGAAATGTAAATAATATTAATAGACTAATTAGTAAGCAGGACGACAAAAGTTTTTTTTTTAAACTCACTTTGCACTAACCGTCTAATTGCTTATTCTCAGGACCCTGTGAATTTCCAGGGTACTCTAATTAGGTACTTAGTTGTTTTAAACATTTTAATAGATAGCACACAACTTATTTTATATTATGTTGACTCAGTGATAGTATGTCTTTTACGTTACCATTCACTCGAGCAGGACTATATAACAGCAAGGTCGAAAAACACTATCATGGTTCTGTAAGGAAAATGATGTACTAAGTCAACTGTTTTTTAATGCATTTCATAATATTTTTTCCCTATGATTAAGCATATGCACTTTAGGTAAAATATCATTAATATTGTCTGGCTTTAATTGTGAATGTACAGATACATATCAGTATTCATTTGGGAATTTGTAAAGATTTTAATTAACCATACAATAAATTATGATTTGACTTGACTTGACAGTGCCCACCATTTGAAACAGGTCTCCTGGCAATGGTAAAATATTTTATTTCATAGGAGCAATGGTTAGTGTGTTCTACACTCTACGTAGCATAGATTTACCATGCATTGGATGTCATTTTGGTGGAGCCACAACATGCCCCATTGACACTACTACCTAGGAGATGCAGGCCCTCTTTCAAAACTAGTCTAGGGATGCTAATACAAAGACATTGATTGCACAGCATAGAATGTATAATCAGAATCCAAACAGAAGCATGTTGCAACCTTGTCTTTCAGTGAAGCTGTTGAAAGACCATGAGGGGGCCAGCACAGTTGAATTTACCCACCATTGTGAGTACATTCAAGGTCCTTTTCATGGGATCCTGTTTCAGCTACTTCTGGAACTCACTGTCACTCAGTGTCAATATGCTGTTCTCCATTTTGAACATGTGGAGTTTCAGTCAGTGCCTGAGGAGAAGGATTTTCTTTTGTGGCATGTTGCTCCAGGTTGGACTTGGTACATTTACTGCTAACTGAATTAAATGGTTGAATTTAATAGTGAGCATTAGGGACAGTGCTTTCTGTACTCTGAAGAAGAGTAATAAACCCAATATTGGGAAATGAGTTATATTACATCTCTCACTTATTAAATGCTATATAACACATTTTAAATGCAGCAGAAAATGATCCTTTGACTGTTTTGCTGCGGTTTCATGCATTACCTTAGGAAGGCTTTTCTGGTGAGAAACAAGTGAAGAATCTTTTGAAATGCACTAATTATGAAGAATTGCTGGAGGGAAAAGAGAGAGAAGAGCTTAACGATGCTGCAGAATTATCCGAGCTTTTCAAAGTGAAACTTGAATACGTTATAAGCATCGAACAAATGTTTTTTTCCTTGTAATCCATTTAATGTTCTGGCCCTTTCAATATGTGTACTCGAATCAGCATGAATAGCAGTGCTGCATTTCTCAAAATTAAATTAGGCTTTTGGATATATTCGTGTCACTGTGGGACACAGTTAAGCCGTGAGGGGAATGAGAGTATAAATAAACACGAGCAGAGGCATGGACTCAAATACCATTGTATGAGATGACAAATTCATCAACAGATGTTTTGTCAGGATTCAAAGGTTCCTTGAATTAATTGCTTGTACACTGGTCATATGCCATTAACACTTGTTAGGACAGTGGGAAATACAAAATGAATTCTCGGTGAAGTAACTAAGGGGCATATTATCAAGGGGGTTTATCTCCGCTTTTTTGGCTTTAAAAGCCAAGAAAGCGGACATAAAATGATCTCCCTATTACCTAGCTGTCGCTAACACCAGTTAGCGACAGCTAGTAGGAGATAGCGACCATCTTGGGCCCCACTTTGCATGTCAGTGATATTTATCACTAATGACATGCAAAGTGGGCGTGCCAAGATGTTAGCGACTGAAAACAGTCGCTAACATCCCTATCTCCTATTACCAACTTTTGGAGATATTCGCGCTAAGCGTGATTATCTCCAAAAGCTAACACCTGCCCTGAGCAGTTCTTAGCCATGTTATCCAATGGGAGGTGGATAACATGGCTAAGAGCATTAGCTCGGTAATGCATGAATATCGCGGACTTTTCAGCGATATATTCATGCATAGCGGCGATTTTTATCACATTTGCGATAAACCTTGCTAATACCAAGGTTTATTTGCGGTAAAAATCACCGCAGCTCTGCGGTAAATTTTTGTCTCTAACCAAGCAATAGCGATAATTATCGCTGTTGCTTGGTAATATGCCCCTAAGTTTTCAGAAATACATCGGGCCTGAATACAAATGCCCTGGAAAAATTGTGATATGCTTACCAACACCTTTTTGCACAGGGGTTGCAAATATATGTGATGGACTGCTTATCACTCCTGGTAATTGCAGGGTATGTTTGCACTGTCGTTCCATTTTGAAAGGTCAATGTCGCTTGAATTTAATGGAGTAAAGGCAGGTGAAGTACTGTGACTGCAGTGTTTTCTGCACTAAGCACCACAATCGTCTGACCTAGTATCATCTGATGGAGTCCTTCCCTGGGAAGTTTTGAAATCAAAAATTGGGGACTCCTGGGACGCCGGAGAAATGGCGGTGTAACTCTTTTCCCCTCCATGCGGCCGTAATTCATTGAGATGAAAAGGCTGCAACCCGACCCCGATTTTGACCGAAAGCGAGTGCCTGCCTGTCGGAGCATTGACACCAGCGATGGAGAAAGTTTGAGGCAATTTCGTCAAAGTAAACGGGCATAAATTGCCGTTCTGCCTGTCCGGAGGAACCTGTGCTGCACTGTGGAGCCTGCTTCCGGGAAACGTCCACGCAATCTCCCGGAGCTCCGGCCGAGCCGCTTTGCACTGGCAGGAATGCCCACACGATCGGAACCACGAATGAGGACTGGCGACCTATGTCATCTGGGCTGTGAGTAGACAGACCTCACAGATGAGGCACCGGTAAATGTACATTTTTGCGCGAATGTAAGTAGGCGCGAAGAATAACACTCGAAAATGACGGCTCCCCCGCACGTTTGAAACTGCGCCTGAACCATTCTGAGCTCTAACGTCACGGTCACTGTACCCATGCACACTGCTGTGCATAACGCTATATCCAATTGCGCAGATGCAAACGCTCATTGAGGCTGGGCTGTGTTGAGCATTTGAACTGCATTACATGGCTGGAGTGGCAGAACTGCATTGAATGGACTAGAATTGAGACGACTGGGGTATTTTCGAGGCATTACTGGGGCAACTAAGAGGCTCTACTAAGTCATCAACACTAAGGCATTATGACTCTGTGACCTGTAACGCCTCTGTGTAGATAAGCTCTGTAATGCTATGAATAGTGCGAACTGAACCTTTATAGCAGCCATTTGCACTCGATATTTACAAGGAGTGAACACACACACATGTACAAGATGGCGGCTAATGTAACTGAGTGCGCATGGGGAGATCTGATACAGGTATGCTGGTGATATGTGCACGTTCCTCATTAGCGAGTCGTTACTCACTATTCACAAGCCACAAGAACAAACAGGAGAAAATATAAAGTGCTGCTCTGCGCTGTCATAAAACAACTCAGCCTTGGTGCTGTAAGGCTGGTAAGACTGGTGTGCACCGGATCATTACCAGGACAGATATAGATCAACAACTGCACCATAGGTGAGCTCAGTGGCGTACAGTGATAGCAGACGACTAAACGAAGCCAAATTGCAATAAACAAATTGACAATGGGAGACAAAGACAATGGTAAAAACTCGAAGCGCCTGAAATTTGACCCACCGATGCCAGTCAAAGGAAATAAGGTAATGGCAGAAGCTATGGAAACAATACTGAGCAGACTGGAAGAGGTCAGGGACTTAGCCAAATCCACCAAAGAGGATGTTGCTGCAATCCGCCAGGACATCAAAGTCATTAATACGAGACTGACGGAGTCTGAGAGCAGGATAAGTAAATTGGAAGACTTTGAAAACAAGACATGTGGAGCCATCAAGAATCTCTCCCTGTGTTCGGATCATCTTGTGAGGAAAGTTGCGGAATTGGAAGATAGAAACAGAAGGGGGAACCTGAGAATTTTTGGTATGTCAGAAAAATCAGAGGAGTCCCATGGCTCTTGCATACCCTTCCTTGAGCAGTGGTTCACGCAAGCCACAAATCTAACCTTCGTTCAGCCACTGGAGTTCGATAGAGCCCATAGAGTACCCGGATGGATCACCAAAGAGCAGAAGGGACCGAGAGCGATTGTATGCAAACCACTAAGATACCAACACACAGAGCAGATACTCACCTTCGTCCGTAAACATAACCATGTGCTATGGAAAGGCCACAAGATCTTCATCTCACAGGATTTTAGTAAGGAGACTATGGACATCAGGAAAGAGTTCCTTGCATTAAGACCACAGCTGAAGACACTTGGTTACATGTATGGCTTCATAGGTCCGACGAAGTTTAAAGTAACAATACAAGGCGTGACCCATGTGTTCTCTGACCCGCGAAAACTGCGACAACACCTCTCCAGCCATGGCGATGGCAACATGGAGGTCTCCCCTCCAACTCAACAGGGAGCCTCATCATCCGGCCTAGGATGAGTTTCCTTTGTCTAACGGTGCTGTTAATCTACTGCTCCTAACTCCGCACAATGCACCTATTCTGGCCGAAACTGAGTAAGATTGTTTTTGGCCGACTGAGGTCCACGGTTACCTGTCACGAATAGTTTGGTTCATTGATAGTTTGAAATATGCCCAGTCGACGACATATTATGTTCTGTTCTGCTCTGCTCTGCGAGTTTCTTGTGCACTCTTGTGCACCTTCTTGTTTAGAATGCCACAATAATACTCCTATGCCTTAAATAATGTTTTACGCTATATATAGCCTTAATAAGTGAGGTTTTCACTGTTATTCTGGTGTGCTCTGTTCCCGCATACACAATTAATGTGATGGCTTTCTGCTGATTTCAATGTTAAGGAATTGCTGTTTCTCGATGCCTTCATACCTGTTTCAATATCTCAGTAATCTGAGGTTGCAGCCCCAAGGACTAATGGTTATGAATAGGCTGTACGGAGGCAGTCTCGAGGACGTCATTCCCGAGTCGCCATGTTTCTTTTCTACTATTGGGGAGGGAGGGGTGGGTTGTGGGAGAGGGAGGAGGGTGGAGGGAGGTTGGTAGAGGGAAGGGATGGGATTGATTTCACTTTTTGTATTTTGTTCATTTTTGTTGTTTTCTTTGCTTTGCATCACATCTTGCATCCTACTCTGCATCCACTGCACCACACTGCATACCGAAGCTTGCATTCTATCGTTCAAATTCCTGCATATTGTGCATATAGTCCTAACCCTGCAATCAATGCAAGCTATGCTTCTGCCGAAATTGACAAATGTCAGATGCTATTTTTGCGGTCTAGGTCCTATGCCTATAGATGTGTTATGAGACAATATCAGACCTCCTATAATTGATGGCTTCTGTTATAGATACGCCAATAGGGACAACCACTATTGCCAACCTGAAAATACTATCATTAAATGTGAAAGGCCTTAACCAACCAGTTAAACGTCAGAAGGTACTTGATTATTTACGTAGGCAACGTGGAGACGTAGCCCTGTTGCAAGAGACAAAATTGGACACAAAGCAATTTCACACACTACGCAACAAACACTACACTGAGGTAATAGGCTCTGAAGCAATCTCGAAGAAAAATGGGGTAGTGATGCTCATAGCAAAATCTGCAAACGTGGAGGTGATCTCCTCTACAACAGACACGAAGGGCAGGTGGGTATCGGCGAAACTACTCAAAGACGACACTGAATTCTTCATCACGACAATTTATGCCCCTAATACACATGACCCGTCCTTTTGGCTGGGCCTCACGAAACAAATTAACTCCATTCCAGACACGGCAGTTCATGTCCTGGCAGGCGACTTCAATCTTCCATTTGATCCGATAATAGATAGAGATTCCAAATGTGTCTTCCGCCCAGGTAAGGCTCACAAGGCGTTCATGACACTGTGCAGTAGGTTTCATATGATCGACACATGGCGCTTATTACATCCTGATGATAGAGACTACTCCTTTTATTCCCCACCTCATGACTCGTTCTCGAGATTTGACTACATACTCATATCTAAAAACGCGGTGGCCAGAGTTGAGGACTCGGACATTGCTCCCAGATTAGTCTCTGATCATTCCTGCATTTCTCTCACACTATCTAATGTCACGCCAACTACTCGTCAGTCCATGTGGAGATTTAATGACACAATTCTCAACGACACAAAACACAAAGAAACCATTGACAACGCCATTACAGATTTCTTATTGACAAACAAAAAAGGGGACACTTCGGACACCATACGGTGGGAGGCGCTAAAATCCACCATACGGGGATTAATTATAAAAATTTCTTCTGCAATTAACAAAAATCGCACTGCGGCCTTGCTACAATTAGAAAAAGACATCTCAGAACTTCAACGCAAATACCTGAACGATAGGAACTCTGAGACTCTAACTGAACTGTCCAACCGAAAATACACCTACAACAAACTTATAAGCGAAAAGGCTTAATAAAAATGATTTGAACATTAAAAAAAAATAAAAATAAAAAATTGGGGACTCCTTCTCTCGATTCAAATATTTGCAACTGCGCTCCTGGGGACTTATTTATGAAAGCCTTGCGTCAGTTTTGCACTTCCGGTGCGTCACTTTTTGTGACGCACCAGCGGTGCAAAAAATGCGCCTCGTTGCGCCATATTTAAAAAGTGACACATCTAGGTAGATGCGTCACTTTTTAAACCCCTGCACCACATTATACCTGCATCAGGTATAATGTATGCAGACGGGGCAGTCCCCCGCAAAAAGCCTCGTAATAGTGACGCAGTGAAATCTCTGAGATTTCACTGCGTCACTTTTAGGACGCTGTTGCGTCAAATCTTGCGCCTACCTCACAGCAGGCGTAAGACTGACGCAAGACCTTTCACATGGGGCTTTCCCCATGTGAAAGGACGCATTGCTGGAGTTGCGTCACCTTTGCGACACACTCCAGCAATGCATCACTTTTGCGCTTACAGATACGTCAGAAATACTGACGTATCTGTAACTCCTTGCGACATGATGCGTCATACATTAAATATGACGCATCAGGAATGTCGTAAGGAGTGCGCAGTGAAAAGTGACGTATCGCTGTTTTCACGCAGCGATGCGTCACTTTTCATAAATGAGGCCCCTGGTTTTCTGTAGAGAAGGAGCAAGTAGGTGGAAACTGGGAGATTGAAAATATACTCCAGAATGCAAACCTAAGAAAAAAGGAGGTAGGATACCGCTATAGGAGCCTTCTGGATGCTGAGGATGTAAAGATTCCCCCTTCTCATCTTGTATGGAATTCAACCGTATTGGGAGATGCATCTGCTAGCCTATATGCTCTATCTCCTCAAACCCTATATAAGTTTGTTAAACTGGTCTCTCTTAAAAAGAATAATTTTTAATGTTGTTAACAGGCTGTACTATACGCCCCAAAAAATTGCAAAATGTGTTTCTTGTCCACTTCCCAAGTGTCTTAGAGGCGAGTTGGTTAAGGCGGATGATATCCCTATCTTTTTTAATAGTGTTTATTTAAGATTTTTGGTTTAATGTGGAAAGTGCCCTGGAAGGCATTTTTAAATTCAAGCTGCATTTTAATCCAGCCCGAGTCATTTTTGGCCTGGATAATGATCTTATAAGTCAGCTCTCTGTGGCGCAAGTGGGCCATTTTTCTGTTTCGTCTTGATCGCCCGCAGGGAGATCTGTAAATTGTGGAAAGAACCTAGACCCCTGCTTTATGAGAATTGGTTGGGTGCTGCATTGGGTATAGCGCGCTTAGACCAGGGCTTAGTAGATAATGGGGATAATAACATCTGGTCGCCACTGTTTTCATGGGGCATGGAAATGAGGCTGGTCTAAGGCCTCAAAGGTCCTATGATTGCACCAAGCCTCGTAGAAAAAAGCTGGCCTGTTTGGCCCAATGGCAAACGCAAGAACATTGGCCCTGGGCACCCAGGTTAGAATGGGTCTTTATTGTTAACTTTGCAGATGCCAATCGTGAAATGAGGACTAAGAAAAAATTGTAAAAAAATAAAAAAGCGCACCACAATCGGCACGTTTTTAACCATAATTGAAAAAAAGCTTGGTTATAATGTTATTTATTACGTACAATAAATACCCAATTCGGGGTGACTGATTTTGATGGGTAGGATAAATACCGACTACCAAGCTATAGCATTTTGAGCATTAAAATATTTGTTTTCTATTTTCACTCTTTATTTGTGGTGGTGTTAGGCCTGGCTTCCTTGGCGTGTGTTTACCCTGTATGTTTGCCTCTGCCTCCTGTATTTTTGCTGTGTGCTGAATTTCTTTTTTGCTGGTCTAGATGCTTTGGGCACTTTGCCACTGCTAATCAGTGCCAAATTGCAAGTGCTCACTCTATAAATTGTGAATATGGATTGGCATTTCCATGGCTGGCTTGTTTGACTTACCACTGAGTCCCTAGTGCAGTGCACTGTGTGTACCCAGGGCCTATAAGTCAAATGCTGCTAGTAGGCTTGCAGCACTGATTTTGGCACCCACACAAGCAGCCTTGCAAAGGGTTTTCAGACCTGCCACTGCAGTGTCAGCGCACAGTCTCTACTGACCTGTCGACCTTGCATGTGAACCCACTGGCCAGGCCCTAACCTTCCCTTTTCTTACATGTGAGTCACCACTAAGGTTGGCCCAATGTACCCCTGTGGGCAGGGTGCTGGGTGTGTGAAAGGTAGGACATGTCCTGATGTGATTAACATGTCCTGATAGTGAACTACAGTGAATTTTGTTTTTCACTATAGAAATGTATCTGTCCTATAGGATAGAATGGGAGTTTACTTATTACATCTTATAAGTATACCTTCCCATTGGGACAAGATCGAGAAATAGATTATAGTATGCATGAACTCGAAATATAAAAATATATATTTTAGTCAAGATGATTTTTATATTGTGTGTTTGAAAATACCACTTTTAGAAAGTGGGTATTTTCTTGCTTTGCCATTCTGTGTGCCTCAGCTGGTTTATGGATTGACTGTCTGGCTTTGGAGTGACAGGGTGTCCATTCACTGTAGACAGCCACTGAGGGGGGTTGAGCTGTGTCCTGCCTTTCCTGGATGAGTCAGGGTTGGGCTGAATAGACCCGGGCTGCATTTAGTGCAGAGGAGGAGATTTCCTTTCACCTGAATGGGCATGGTCTGCCTTACACAATGCTGTCTCCTTCTCTTGCTGGGAAGCTGGACCAGAGAGGAAGAGGACAGAACTGGTTTTGACTGAGCACAGGGCTTCTCTGCCATAAGAGAACAAAGAGAAATGCAGTATAAATATTAGGGCCCAGGTCCCAGAACTTTAGATCATTTCTGGAATTCAAGCGGAACCTTTGCCAAGGAGAAGAGCTGGAGAAACTGAAGGAGAAGTACTGCCCCTTTGCTGTGTGCTGTCTCTGGTTGGCCTGCAGTGGTCTTTCTGCCAAGGAAAGGTCGAGGACTTTGATGTGTGCTGTGTCTCCTGCTTGAGGAAGATGTCCAAGGGCTTGTAGTTGAGCTTGCCTTTTTTTCTGAAGTCTTAGAGACACAGAGACTTCACCACCACCTCCCCTGAACTTCCCTGCTGGGAGTTCTGATCTGCCAAAAGGTGCCTGTTGCCGAGTTGGACCTCTAGGGCCTCTAGGTTGTTCCTGCTGCTGGGAGCTTGAAAAGAGATACAATTATGAGAAGCGCAACACATCGCCGCCATGCAGGAAGAATTTCCATGCATCACCATTGTGCTGCTGAAGAAACTGACACAGTTCTTGCCCGTGGCTGGAGAAATCGCTGCACGCTGAATTGTGTGCACCGATTTAAGAAGTCTGAGATTACAGCACTGATTCAGATGCAGGCCCTGTTCTGCGGCTACTAGAACCAAGGCATTGTGGGATGATGGCTGGAGTGATCAACGCAGCACCATTGCCGCTGCTGCCGCAGCTGCCGCATTAAGAACCAACGCATCCCTGATCCCCAGGCATGGGACCGGGGTGCGAAATCTACAAGGACTCCAGGGCGCAGTAAGAACCTGGTGCATCACCACCCCAGCGTGGCAGTAAGGAACCGCTGCATGACCTCCCCTGGAGTAAGCAACTAACGCCTTCCCCTTCACTGGGCATAAGGAACAGACAAATCAACTTCCCTGGAGCTGTTTTTGTTTATGAGTTTGATGCATCCTAGGTACTTTGTTTTGAAATTGTTGCATCTATAGTTTGATATGGATAGTACTGCTTTTACCTTCTAAGAAGTACATTTCGATTACTGTTTTGTGGATTTTTGTCATTTTGGTCTTGTTTGGTTTAGATAAAGATTACTTATTTTTCTTAACTGGTTTGGTGGCCATTTGTAGTGTTTTCACTGTATTATTGTAAGTGTGCAAAAATGCTTTACACATTACCTTTAAAATATGCCTGTCTACTCATGCTAATCTACCAAGGGGGTGAGCCCTTACCCTGACTAGGAAGAAGGGTCCCTACCTGGACAACAGTGCAAGCAATTGCTAACTAGAAACCCACATTTCTAACAGGTCAATTTAATATAATCTTTAGAACCCCAATATTCAGTCCTAGAGAGGGAGATTCCCAGAGCTGAAATGAGCCCCTGTTGTCAGATGCTACACATTTTGCCATGCCGTGTAGTACCAACTAATCCGTAGGATCTACGAGTTTGTGGACAATATAAACTTTGGGTGAGGTGCCTTGACTGATTCCATACACCCCCATAGTATATGTCAGCCTGGAGATCAGCTAGCTCAGAGTCCCGCCATAAACTCCCCGGCTCAGGCTATGAGCTTCAGCCGATGTTCGCAGACTTCGCTGCAGACTCAGACATGATGGCTACTGGATTAGATGGAGAAGTTGGTTGACCCAGATCGAAGGGTCTGAATATCTGCCGTAATAAAGAACCCCGTGGCAAGCTCCGGAGACTGTCGGGGGAGGCTGCAAAATCTCTGCTACGGCCCACAAGCTGACCCAGGCGACACCCGTACTGGACGGCAGGCTGCCGCCCTGAGCGCAGGAGCGGGTTCCGACAGCCCCAGGACAGTGCTGCGGAAGGTCCCAGACGAGCAGGAGCGGACTCATTCTGCTAATGGGACAGGCCTTGATGACCAGATTACGAGGCGCCAGGATGCTCGTGTCCCAGTAGAAGCGGCCTTCTACGACCCACGCTCACACTGGCAACACACCCCAGTGTCATCAGGATCCGATTGAATCAAGAAGGGCGGGCGCACTGCATCGAGGCTTGTCGCGGAGGCTCAGGATGTGGCAGGAGCCCTCCACAGCAGCAACGGGGAGAGCACGCTGGCGGACCTCCGTGATTTATTTCTTCCCATTATCTCCCAGTTTGGTTCGGCCGCACAATGGCGGCTTCTGGATTGAGGGTGCGGTTCAGGCCCGCCCCCTCAGGAGCAACAAACACCACCTCACAAGTGGCTCCTTAACCTAATTACCTAGTGCAAAATGGCTGTTTGGTTTAAAACCTGGGCATCGGGCCTCCTCCACCCCTTGGCCACTCCTTAGGGGGTTTCAACACCATTGCTGTTTATTTACTACCCCACTGTAATGGAAAGAGGACCATAGTCTTTATAGAAAATAAACAGTGTAATAGGATTTCCTTGACCCCCCACTATTTCCCCTCAGCCGGTTGGTCAGAAAACAGAACCCCATGGGTTCCCTCCCTGACACTGGAAACAAACAGAGGACTATACACTTGTGCAACAGGACCTCTGCTAAGGATTCAGCCATCTTGAACTGACATCACCACAGTGCTACAGCCTTATTTACCATAAGCCCAGTCAGCTCCTGACGATTCCTCGGTTCCTTCCATCCCATGTCTTCACTCCCTCTCATGCACCTATCATCCCTAGCCTGCACCTTCAGGATAAACTCCCATGACATCTGACTTTCCACCCTTCAACTTCACTGCCCCACCACCAAACATTTTTCTATACATCACTGAAGCCACAGGCCCACACACATACCTCAGCCCAGTTTGATTTAGTCACAGGCGCAGCTATTTCATCCGCGCACTCCCACCCTCCTTCCCCTACCCTTCTTACCTCACTTCCATCCCGCCCAAGTCCCTTACCCCCACACACATCCACGGCGCCTTTGTCACCTCTCTTACTCTGCAAACACGCATCATGGAGCCCACAGGCACACATTCATTCAATATCATTTATCTCCCACACCTCTAACAAAAAGCAGCCAAACGCTTCAAGCACAACTTCATGAAATTACACCCTGAAACCCTCTCTACTGACCCCTACTTCTCTATACACAATGGAAACATAACCACTGACATCATCTTCCTCACCAGACTAAGAGCTCAATGGCGGAAAGCATTCCTAGCATTATTCTCGATCTCTTCTACCATCTACAATAACGGAACTATCCTCATGCAATCCACGGATCTTAACCTAAATCTACTAGAGAACATCTTCTCCATCATTAAAGACCAGGTATCCAATCCCCTCACTACTACCCAACCCACCCCTACAGCCAACTCACATGTCGCCACATCCCCATCCCCCTCTGACACCCCCTACCCCTTATCCCCATCCGCCACAGGCATCAGATACATACGCCCCTTCCTCCCGGACTACCCCCAACACACACCATTCCACCTCTCCTTACCCACTCAAGTCTCTTCCACTTAGCACTACTGAGACAACACACACTTCTTCCACCCTTCTTTCCCTCCCACCAACACCCCCATCCCATACTAATTGCCCCCCACACGTTATCTCCATTTAGCATTACTGAGACTACACCCGCACCCCAAACAGGATTTCAACACCGCCAAGCATGAGCATAGCTCTCCCCCTTCAAGTCATCAACTACGCCGATGATACCCAATTGATTTTTTCTTTTGAGGGTTCAGAGGCAGTGTCGAGGGACACCTTCCATCAGTGTATGTCGGCCACAGCAAAGTGGTTGCAAGCCAATTCACTCCAATTCAATGGCTCAAAGACGGAGATATTGCACTGCTCCTCTGACCGACTCCCTCGCCCATTGCCGGAAGATTTTTGGCCTAGTTCCATTCCAGGCTCGGTGGAGGTAGCAGACTCGGCTCGCAACCTGGGAGTTATGTTCGAGTCGAACCTACAACTGGATGTCTCGGTGAACAGGACTGTTGGGACATGTATGGGCCTGCTCCGTGCTCTACGGAAGATACTGCCGCTTCTCCCGCGGGATGCCAGAGTAGAAGTAGTGCGTAGCACCATCCTCAGTAGGTTAGACTACTGTAACGCACTACTTCTAGGAGCCCCAAAGGTTTTGATCCATAAATTACAGAGGATTCAAAATATGGCGGCTAAACTAGCCCTATCCCTACCTCGCTCGGCGTCTTCTGCGGGAGCTCTGGCAATCTTACACTGGTTGCCGGTCCAGCAGAGGATCTCCTATAAGGCTATGTGCCTGGTTTTTGGAGCACTGCATGGTCAAGGACCAATACCATTGCAAAATCTTTTTTCGTGGTATCAGGCTGCCAGACCTCTGAGATCCGCCTCAGCGTTCCTAGTGAAAGTCCCTAGAATAAACAGAGTGAGAATGGGCGGCCGCGCCTTTAGTTTCACAGCCGCCACAATGTGGAACACTCTACCTCTAAAACTGAGGAGCAGTCAAAATTTGATTTTATTTAAAAAGGACCTTAAAACCTTTCTCTTTCCTAGAGCAGAATAATTTGTAGAATTGATGGTGGAATTGATCTCAGCGCCAGGATACCCGCTGGGTGACAGCTGCGCTTAACAAGCATTAAAATACATACATACATACATACGCCGGATGAGCTATCACATCCACCTACCCCACTCATAATAACACCATGTATGTATGATATTTTATTTGTTGATTATTTAAAACCATTACAAAAAGAAAACAACAAATACAAACCAAACACAATAACTAATTGAACAAACGGGAATACAGTGCAAAGATAAAAAATTGACCATAGTTGATTAACTGTTTCCAGTTAGGGATTATAGAGCTACCAATAATAGCACCAGATACCAGTCTGGATGCGAATATGTCCGCACTCCACCAAATCAAAGAGGAACTCCACACTGTTAAAGAGATGATATCTAGACAATCAATGCACATTAGATCTGCAAATACGTCTAGATCAAGTAAGCCCCCAACTCGCCTTCCACTCACCCCCAATCATATTATTCCCATCTGGAATTCCATTGCATCCCCCAATCTCCCTACCTGCCCAATCCGAAGCATCAACCCATTTTCGGAGAGTGATATATGCTCCCTTCTTCATTTCTACAAACCCTCTCTCATCACCCCATCTCTCCCGCACACACGGCCATTTCGACTATTCCCCCAACCCACACAGGTCCTCCACACACAACAATAGGGGAATCATCAATGTTAATCTTAGAAGAATCACACTCACACTCGATACCACCCCTTCCCTCATCTCACCCCGTCTTAGATGCACTCTTCTGAACTGCAGATCGGCTTCTAAACAGTCAGTAGACATTCCTGACCTCATCCTCTCTCATGAGCCTGACCTGATTGTGTTAACAGAAACATGGCTAACTGAATCCTCCTCACCCCTCCTAGACATTCTTGTACCACCAAATGATGACATCATCAGACTGGATAGGAGTGATAAGCCTGGGGGGAATCGCATGCATACATCGTAGCAGCATCTCAGTAAACAGAGCCTTATCCCACATACTCTCCTCCTGTGAAAACATTTGCATTGACATCAACAGCAATGGCACTGCAATATGCGCATTGCACATCATCTATCATCCACCTGGTGAAAACTTCACCTTCACTGAACACTTCATGAACATGGTCACAATGAACTCCGGATGAAAAAACACTCAAATATTTCTAGGCGACTTCAATCTCCATTGGAACGACCTCAACGACTCAATGGTTAACAGTCTCAAAAACTTCATTGGCGTGCTGGACCTTACCCAAATTTGCAACAGCCCCATACACAACAAAGGCGCAACCTTGGACTTAATAATATCCAAAAATGACTCCATTCAGCTTGATTCAATCTTACCCTGTGATTGGTCAGATCACCATTTCATCACCTTCTTTATCAGGGAAACCGTGAAACTCAACACAGCCCAATCCACTAAGCTGAAGATATGTAAAAGAGACTTGAAAAAACTCAACCCCAACATTTTACCCACCTACAGCCATAAACTACTAAAGCCACTTTCTGGCCTCTCCAATGTACATGACCTCACCAACCACTACCTCAACTCTATGACCTCGGTTATCAATGAGGTTGCTCCTCTTCAACTAAAGAGAGTTTCCTCAAAAGACTCTAAACCTTGGTACAACGACCTGCTGAACGCTGATAGATGCTCTCTTAGACCTTCGAACGCAATTGGAGATCAGTCCCATCCGCCAAACACCTCAAAATTCTAAGGAAAAAGAGAAATGCTTACTATAGAAATATCAAGTGCACTAAAGCAGACTTTTTCACCCACCAACAAAGCAAGAAACCGTCCCAGAAAATGTTTTGAATTAATCAAAACCCAATCTAAGGATGAACCTCAAAGACTATAAGACATTGCTCGTACTCAACCCATGTGTGAAGAATTCTCTATCTTTTTTAATCTAAAGACTGGAAATATCAAGGAAGATCTCCCCAATGGCCTTATCTTACAGTCAAGCGCTCACACCAAAACACCCCCTATACTTCCAACTTTGCCACAACAAGCCACTTCAAAACTTGAACTCAAAAACGACGTAGCCATGTCTTCCTTTTATACCTACACTAAAGAAGCAATAGGCAAGATTCTCAGCACCCTCAAGCCGGTCAATCACACCACGGACGCTCTCCCCCTAATGCCGTTAAAGACTTAACCAGATTGATTCTGCCGCTCTGGACCAAAATCATCAACAGCTCACTCCATCAAGGCTGCATCCCGGACATCCTCAAAGTAGGACAGGTTTCACCCATCCTCAAAAAACCCACAGCTGACCCCATGGACCTTAACAACTATCACCCTATTTCCAATAGCCCTACCCTAGCCAAACTCTTGGAAAAATATGTACTCCACCAATTGACAAAACACATTGATCACTTTGATCTTCTGGACAAACACCAATCTGGCTTCAGAGCAGGGCACACAACAGAATCAGCTATGGCACACATAATTGACGATGGTTTACAAATACTTGATCAGAATGGATCATGCCTACTCATCCTATTAGACCTCTCCTCAGCCTTTGTTACGGTCAAACACAAGAACCTGATAGATCTGCTGAATCACAGAATGGGCCTATAAGGGTCAGTGCTTAACTGGTTTACCTCCTTTCTTAAAAACAGGTCTCAAAAATTCAAAGTCAACACCTCCTTGTCCAAATCCATGCCAGTAACTTTGGGAGTCCCACAAGGGTCCGCACTATCCCCGACACTGTTTAATTTATTTATGGAACCGCTCACCCTCCTGTTGCAAGCATCGAAAGTACAATTTTACATGCACGCAGACGATACACAACTTTACCTTAAAGTACACCCACCATATAACATCAAACTGCTCAACAAAACGCTATGAACAGCCAGTCATGGTTAGCTGAGAACCATCTCAAGCTAAACGCACTAAAAACTGAATTCCTCCTAATAGCTCCACCCGTCAAAATACCCCTCTTGCATGACTGGTTCAAACACCTTACAGAATTCAACGATCAACTAACCAT